>NC_140912.1:24961-1359794 GCF_045865225.1 Trachurus japonicus
TCCTAATTGCATCGAACCATGACACAAGCACCGAGTGTAGTTCGTGAAACAAAGACTGAGTCTAGCGACACATCAACACAGTGGTGTTTCTCGCTGCCGTACTTGTGACAGTCACAACTATAGGCACACAGCGCCGTGGACTGTTTAGCGTGCAACGAAACAGGGAATCCAGAACACTCCAGCAGCAGCACATTGCACCGACACCATAATAAAAGTTCTAACACTCAACTGTCGATCTACCATCCTCCTCATAATCCCTTCACCTCCTCAGCACGACTCCTCACAACGCTCATAAGGGATTACAGGCCACATGCCGAGCGCGAAATGCACAACTTACTATGATACCGCGCAACGCTATACGACACCCACTATCGAGATGTACCACAACAATCAAGTGATTTCTTGTTTTCCTTTTCATCACAGCTCTGCTCTAATCTCCTGAGGGTTGTTTGTTACTTTTCAACACATTAAATTGGTACCCAACATGATCTTATCTGCTGATCAACATGTCAAGTTCAATCACAAGAAGGTGCTTTGATTCAAAGAAAACAATGTGAATGAAATCTATGCTGCATTAAGAGCATGACTGATGACAGAGGGTTTGTCATTGTAAAATCTCCAGTCTTCTCTCATTATCAGACACCCCTCTCTAATATACGCTGTCAACTGTCCAATTAGATGACCTGTGTGGATCTGAAAACAGAAAGCAGCCCACTATGGACAACAAGATAACAGCCAAGAGAGGAGGAGAACAATCCGAAACCTGGAGAATGCGGATGGCACCCGCGTTGTCAGAAAGATCGGCACTCCAGAATACCAAGTGCAGCCACAGCTGCGAGGCGCCGATCTGCGTGTGAGAAGCAACTGAACGGAGAATCAGACGAAGAGGAAGAAAAGAGGAGCAACGCGACAACGCGCACACGCCTCCAGCTGACCGCGTCGCCCTCGCGAGCCGATGCGAGCAACATGCTAAGCCAGAGAGCTGGAGACTCACGATTCACGAGAGCAGTGCGCACTCCCGTTAGGCTATTCGTGCGCGATGCTGCGCAGGGGCAGCGACACAGGAATATGCCACGAGTGAGCACACGCATCGCACACCATCTCAATCTACGCACACATCAACACACGTGCTTCTCCCTGACATGCCGGTAGACGAACACGTGGCCGAGACAACCCACTCTTTCTTGATCACACACACCTGTTATCGCGCTGTCTGGTACTCTCTCCTTCTGATATACACACTCGCGACGTCACCCCACTCGCAACAAATTACGCAATACCAGCGCAAGACACTATCACTGAGCTGCCCTGCCATCACCTTCAACTACACAAGCTCGTACCAATTGGATGGCTGCTTGCCAGCAGGCGACATAGGCACCTCTTAAACTAAGCCAAGATCCCACCCCACGCATGCGACATCACCCAGCGAGCCGAGGATGTGGAGTTCTAACACTGAGCAACTTACATGACCGCACCCTTCACACACACATCGCGACCACTACCTGACCCATAGAGTCCTCCAGAGAGCGTAGAGTCTATTATTTAGTTACGGAAGAACTTATCTCTACCTCACTAACACTGGATACCTCGCGCTTCACTCTCTCCGCTCACTATCTCTCTCTCAAAGACACAGACCATCCCTCGATCGCGTGCCGCTGCTACACTCTACACACTCAAACACAACGCCACTCCCTGTGCGCACTCACACTCGTGAGACACGTCAAGAAGAGGCAAGTGGTACGCGCGAGAAGCGCGCAACGGCTGTGTCCTCTCAACACGCGTGACACAGAACTATCAGCGCGCGACACATCGCGACAAGAGAAACAGCACGAGCACTGTGCTCGAGATGAATAGACGTCTTAAGACACAACTCTGAGCAGTGACACTCTCGAGATATGATCATACACCCACATCATCAGCTCAACTCACGGCGCTGATAACATGTGAGCACTCTCTCTTGCTCTAAAGCGAAGAGATACTGCGTCACTAAAGAATCGTAGCACAATTCACTATCAGGAGACATATATAGGCTGCAAACTCCCTCCATATATCACAATCTTCATCTATGCTATATACACAAGTTTGATAGCCGCATAGACACACACACCCTGACTGCGATCGAACATCTGCCAATACGAGCGAGATATACAGTAGATAGCAAGAGCTACAGACACTAAGGTTCGCTACATGAGATTACATCACTTACGACAACGCTCTATCTCTGACTGCAAGATTGCAACCACACCCCAGAGGAGATCGATGAGTTGACTCTCATTCTCTTGCCTTCTGACTAACACAGAGGAGAGAGCCAAACATCACCAGAGATTACTGAAAACAAGAACAAGTTGACCTCACAGAGCAAAAGACCTAAACTACAAACAATGACACACATTACTGCATAAGTGCTCCGTCGACACATACTATCTAAGGACAAGACTATAGCTAGACAATCGACAGATTACACATTAGCGGGCTATGTATTAGGCACGCACCGCAACCATACCTGACAGAGACGGAGCGACAGCGCGAATCGAACCGCACACATACTTACGACTCACTCAGGGGCACTCAGAGAGCACATTCTTGACACCTACACGCGAGACATATACACACAGTAATATTGATAGAAGTGGGAGTAACTCTTTCAAGACTCGCGTGTGGCAGGAATGTGGCTTTGGACGAGGAACCTAATATGTGGTGGAACTCGGAGAGCTGAACGGTCTAGAAGACTACAAAAGGTGGCTTTCACGGGGACGTCGCTTGCTTCCATCGATATGGATGGCACAGGGACAATACATCCGAGAGAGCTACACACTATAATGAGGCCGGCAACAGGCGTGGACGCCTAGCACGCCGACATCACACAGGACACAAGTGGACATCATCTCTATGGTGTGCGAGGCGGCACCTGTATAGAGCGACTAGTATGAGCACACATCTTAGATGTAGCGGCTCTCGAGCTCAACAGACGGAGGCACACACGTCACAGCTCGAGTAAGCCATATGATATGAGATGAGCACTCTAGAAGTGCTGAGGCAGCTGATAGAGCATCAGACACTACAGATTAACTATACACGCCTAGTACATAGGTGGAGTCTTTACTGTGTTGCTACAGCATAGGCGAGAGCTACAGACACATAGTATAGATGGCGTAGTCAAGTGTGTCAATGTGACGAGGAGCATGTTGTACACTCCATACCACTAATCAAACTGATGATCACCAGCGGTAATTTCAGGCAGATCATTTATATTATGGCTGGACAAGTAAATTGGTAGAAGTATCTCTCTGTTGAGTATACATTGCAGTATTGGCTGACCAGCGCACCTACACGTACTATGCACACTGATATTATACGACACAATTTCACAAGAGGGTTACACGGGAGGCAGGGAGACCGGATAGGATACTTCACACACTAGCCACACCGTGGATTCGAGAAAATATGTCAAGATTGTGTACGTCGAAGATGGATGGTCGACAATAGAGGAGTAGTCCATGAAGGTGAAGAGTGTCTGAAGTTGTTACAAGAGTCAATAGGAGATTATGTTTGACACGTAGGATTCTGATATGAGGTCTATGAGTGGAAGTTAGGAAGCGGAGAGTAGTGAGCTCTGGTTACGTTAGAGAGATCACAGACTACATAGAAATGACATGTATAGGGCCGTTATCAGGAGACTTGGACAGAGGGCATACGAGGGAGTCAGTGGTTGGTGACAGGGTCAGTGTCTGAGAGGGATCGAGATGACACTGAGGCGAGATGAGGAATACTTAATGAGGGTGTGTAGAAGGAGGATCGCTGCAACTAGAGATTTTTTGTAGAATTGTGAGATCATATGAGGAGTACACGATAAGAGTGTGAGGAGCTGCGAGAGAGAACGAGACGAGAGAGACAGAGCGAGTTGGAGACATTCATATTCTATCTGAATCAGGTTTGATTCTTCGGTCGAGTCACGGCGAGGTAGTATGAGAGAGTATGTGTCGTAGGACACACCTTACGACACACACGGGCTATATGGTGTCGCTGCTGAGAGCGGATACGCTCGTAGGATTGCTAGTGGAGAGCGCTCAACGCAGGGCAAGAGATTGGGGATGGGGATGGGGGGGGGGTGGGGGGATGGGGTGAGATGTGACACATGGAGCAAGATAGACATGGTGGACCCTATGACGATGCTTGTGTGGGTGGCACTGGGCATAACGCAACTTGGATATTGGTCTAGGGCGTGAGGAGGATGTTGATTGAGTTATGATAGCACACATGGTCAGGTTTTGAGAGCACACAGGGACGTGATGTCTCTCACTCGAACGACTTGGACAGTCATACACACCGTGTAAGTGAGGAGTTGGACACAGCTAGACACACTGATTCCGAAGGGGAGATTATGGGATGATGATATGACAGGGAAACACATGTGGACGAGGAGTTAACACAACATTGGATGCGTCTAGGGTAGGTTGTAGAGGGGAACTATACGGAATGTGGGGGTTGATCATACTTTGGACACAAATGAGGTTATTACATAAGGTATGGCACAAATAGGTCGAGAGGGTAGGATGTGTTAGTTTGTGTGATCTGGAGTGTGGAGGGGAGAAGAAGTTCTGTTCTCCAGAGTGGGTAACTGGGAGGGATCGTGGATGAGATATGCGAATAGATTAGGTGAGAGAGAGATCTGTTAGATGATGTTATTGGTCATGAAAACGGAAGACAACACTAGAGCTTTCAAAACGGTGAGGAGGAGGAGCAGAGGGCCAGGGCGTTCTCTATTACACATTATTAGTGTGGAGTGTCTAACTATTGTACACATTTCTGGATACCAGGCAACAAACACTAGAGGTTAGAGGGACAACACACGACATACGTGTGTTATAGGCACCTGTGAGAGGAGTATGGTCAGGGGAGTGTATTGGGTTAGTGTCAGGACGGAGTTGGAGAACATAGATTAGACAGTGGTGCTAGTGTGTAGGTGGTCTATTAGTGTGTGTGTAGGGGGGGATGTGGGTGGCACGAGGTGTAGTGTGACACTTGTTAGTGTTATAAGGGACATTGATGAGTATGGGCTAGGCTCTGGTATAGAGGAGATGATCGTGGATGTTATCAGTAGGGGTTGTACAATCTTAGTCATTTGAGATGTCTTGCGGATCGAGTGCCACGATGAATAGTGTGTGGGTATGATGTCAATGGTATCAGATTGACACTTCTGAGTATGGTTGGAGAGATTCTTGACAATATATTTTAACACATTCAAACTACATGTGTCACTTATTAGTGTGAGGGGGACGAGAGTGTATATGTGTGTACACTAGTGTCTCACAGGTCTGTGTGTTGTGAGTAGGTGACACTGCAAGTGAGGTCATGCACCATGAGGTTTAGGTCACAGAGCACACACAGCACTGAATCAGGTGAGTCAGAGACAGGAGTGGTTTTAGAGACATTAGGATACAGTCTATGGCAGTACGGCTGCGTGGGGAGTGGACTGGTGGGTGCTGGGATGGGTTAATGGTGGGGGGGGTTTAGTGGGCGAGGTTAGGTATGATGCTTTATTGTATCCTAGAAAAGGATGGGATGGGAAAGGTGGATAGCGCTGATGGTGGACACGCAACAGACTTCGGGATACACAAGAACAGGACTCAACTGGGAGTTTAGCACAGGCAGATCTCTCTACTGGGGCAACGGACACACAACATTGGTGGAGATAGAGTGATTGGAAGGGGGGTGTAGATCGATCACTATATGAGAGAGGAGGGGGATCAGATAAGTCGAAGGAGGTGGGCTCGCTGCATATCTCTCAGTTGACATACTGTCGAGGGACGAGCTACAGCACAGTGTGTGGCCACAACTATGCGACAACGTCATTAAAGTCTACTAACAGCTGAGATACAGGATTTTCATGAAGGGTAATCATTAGACTATGTTGGATTGATAGTCAAGGTACACTGCTTCACGATGAGACACGTAGGAGAGGTAACAGTGTATGACAGACGTCTGCGAGTAGAGTCATGAACATAATTCGACACACAGAGACAGATACAGATCTGTAGAGTACATCTTTTGGGTTCTGAAGATCTTTGTGAGGAAGGTGCTCACAAGATCTAGTGGCAGTGTGGTAGTTTCAGATCAATACATGTACGTACACGTCGACATGGCTAGGGTCATTTCTGAGGGCTGAACCATGATAGCGACATCACGGTACCGTTGCGTCATTGGTGTGACGTGGTGCATTAAAGGGGGAAACAGGGAGTAATCAGAAGACATAGAGCGGAGAGTAGTGTGGATTTATATCGCGTACAGGAATTGATTAGTGACCTGGAATAGACCTAATTATGGTCAAGGGAGGGAGTCAACGTCGTAGATAGAGTTATCAAGATATGTAGCTGTATCAGGATAAATGATGAGGCACATTCACTACATAGCTCATAAGATCTTACGCGCATCTATAAGTGGTAGTATGTGAGACTCTACATCTTTCAGAACATCTTTCATGGGGTGTAAGGCATCTATGAGTTTATATATGAGTGGGTAATTGCGTGTGAGTACAGGTGTGGTGAAGCTAGCAGGGGGGACACGGAGTTTGACAACAGTCAGGGCGTGCGGGGAGGGGCATATTACACAGAACAATTCAGTACTATGATAAATATTCCAGAGATCGAGAAATAAGAGCACGGACAGAATAGCTCTTTGCATGGTGGAGGGAACTAACAAAAGTCACGTATAGTGACGCGTTAGGAGAACAGAATCTCGTGCCTTGTCTCAGCGTGAGATGGACAACAGAACAGAACTAGTGATGTCATAGATGATGCGAGCATCTATATGTTATGTTTCATGTCACAGCGCATGTGCATGCTCATCCACAGTCACTGTAAACTCATTCCACTGTCTACTACATTTGAGACAATACTCTCATGCGGTCTCGCGCAGCTATTCATATGGGGTACAGTGGGAGGTATCAAACATCCAGAGGTGGAGTTTGGCCTGACTGTTGAGTGCACAGGAATCAGAGCACACTGGGTCATCACTAGGGAAGGCCAACAGGAAGTTGTGAGCGTCGCGGGAGAAGGGAGTCAATTATCTGACGATAGGTGGGGGATACTATAAGAAAGGCAACTTTGAACAAATTCTGATGAATGGTCGATGAATGTTTGTGAGGTCAAGGGGAAGAGTAGTCGGGGGGGGGGGTGAGGGGTTGACAAGGGGGGGGGGTGACATCTGGAGGTTTACACTGGCGCGACAGACAACGACGAACTGCACACAGGGATCATCATTGACAAATAGTGTTTGACACACACAGTGAGAGAGACCTTAAGAGAGTGTCTGAGTATATGAGGCATAACTATGCAAGTAATAAACAACATGAGGTTGTGAGATAGGACTACCAGATAGAGTCATCTTCTCCAATAATCGGTATCTAGCGTCTCAGTGAGCATGGAACCTATTTCTAAGGTTATGGATTTCTTACTAGAGCACTCGTGTCTGGGTCGCTCACATATTCATAACTAATAGCATAATAACACGTTGATGCTGAGTCACGTTAGTTATTCACTCCATCCACTTCCTTCTTCTGTACACGATGGAGGGCAAACACACTAGTATCATTAGAGCAACGCATTGTGTCTACATTCCAGGGCGCACACTGCAGTAGGGGGAATAGATGTGCGAGGACATGACGCGGCAGGCAACACAACAGTAGGGGCTAGACGGCTTTGATTTACAGGGTTAATACTGCGGTCGAAGGTATACAGTTGGGGGTCGGCATGCACACCACTCTTGATAGAGTATTGCACAACATCAACGGCGGTTTATCGAGTCTATTATTATAACAAAGGAGGGAGGGGTGGTAGGCTTCTCACTTCATATAATTATCAACTACTTGAGTTTATCACTATCACACTAACTACAAACTGCTTTCACGTAGGGTAACGACGGGTGGGGCCACCAGCTGATGAGCTACAATGGAGATAATAACTTTCACATAACCTCACCTCTCCTCCAGGTCTGCTAGAGGATGAGCGTCTGGCCAGTGCTCATCAGGCTGAAGCTTTCACACGCCAGATCCAGAATCTACAAGGTAACAAAATAATATAACCCTCAGTAAAAAATATTTTAGACAGTAACAATAACTATTTAATTAGATTTAACATTTACTGTATGGAAACAGGAGGAATAATATAAACCATATACATCACCTTATGTCTGTCAGTAACTTTGCACCATAAACTGTAGCATTAATCAACAGGACTTCCTTCTTCTGAATTTCTATTATCTCTAATGAAGCGTTGCAGACAGTACAAGCTGCATTGAGTATATTTGGATGTAATTGAATGGGACATGTTAAATGCTTGCCCTCATTTGGCTAACAGATTTGGGGGCAATATCAAAGCAACATGTTTGTAAAATGACAGATTTGCTCTCATTATTATTATTATGAGAGGTAGAGTCGACTTTCCATTCCGGAAAAACTAAACTTATAATCAATTATCAACTAATAATCAATAACCCTTCTCTTGTGTTGGGGTCACCAGTGACCCGTTTTCAGGTTTTAAATGCTTACCACATAGATTTGTTTATAGCATCAAGACTTTTTGACTTTGTCAGGAACCTCTAGTTAAACAAAATAAAACCTTTTTTTTCTCACAAAATTCTAAAATGCTCTGGATAAAATTATTATTGGAGTCAATTTTTACCCGGTTATAACGATGAGAACAATAATGAGAGTTAAAACTGAAATCATAAGTGCAAAACCAACCTTTCCATGGATAAGGAAGCCTAACAATGTAACCAACAGATTAGAAACAAATGGGATGATAAATAATTGTTTTAGTGTGTTTTACAGCTGATTTAACACCATAGATGGTAGCAGAAAGCTGACAAGAAGCCAAGGAGTATACTGAAAAAAAAGTCCCAGAGACCCACACCAAAAAATATTAAAACCAAAATGTTCATGCCTGACAATGTAACTAAGAGATGAAAAACAGATTGGATGAAAAAAAATGTTTTCAGTGTGTTTTAAAGCTGATTTAAAACACGGGTCAAAACTGACAAGAACACCATAGATGGCAGTAGAAAGCTAACACAAGGCGAAGGTTAATCATGACTTGCAATAGAGAGTCACATAAAGAAAAATGACTCTTCTCCTCCTCCTCCTCCTCTCCCCACAGCCCAGCTGCGCTCTGTGCAGGAGGAGATGGACAGTCTGGAGGAGGAGAAGGAGAGCGAGCTGGCTGAAGCCCAGGCGGAGCTGCGTGCAGCTCAGGAGGAGGTTATCCTTCTCCAACATGCAGCAGAGGAGGCCGCTGCAGAGAGGGAGAACGACATCGCCTCGCTGCAGGAGGAGCTGTGCCGCCGGCGGGCCGAGCTGGAGCGCCTCAGCGAGGAGACCCAGGAGTATGAGCTGGAGATCACCACACTGAGGGCCGAGATCAGCATGAAGAGTCAGCGCAGAGAGGCTGAGAGGAGAGAGGGTGAGACATGAGCAAGATGGAGGAGGGAGATCAGTTATTAATGAATGGAATAGAAAAAACACCAGGAAGACAAGTCAATGTCAAAGAAGAGGGATGCAAGATAAAGTGGAGGTGGCTTCTGCAGACCGCACCTTCCATAAAACCTTATTGTACCGTACACCAAAGTCAAAATACAATAAGTCTTGGTTGGATACCTCATCTCACACTTTGTGAGAAGGGCCCACTAAAAAACACAAACACCTCTTGTCTCTGCTTGTGCCATGGAATATTTCCAGCTCCCTACAAGCATAAATAGCCCATGTCCCTGTCCCTGCTGCTATGAACACAAGGCGTGATGTTAAGGAATGCTCTATTTCCATGCTCACATCGAGTCAGCAGCCTGCAACAGGCTGTTTGTTTATTTGTTTATTTGGATCCTCATTAGCTGTTACTCCTGCAAGTTGCAACAGCTACTCTTCCTGGGGTCCATGTTAAAACATGCATATACTGTAAATCCAAATAACAATAATATTTTACATGAATACATACATGAATACAGTTTCAACACTAATTTCCCAACTACACATACTCACACACTCACACCCACACATACAAGCACACACACACAGCACCTGACAACAATCAAATTTATAACAAGTTACCAAAAACACTGAGATCAAATTTCATTAAAAAAAATCAAAAAATCAGCAAAAACAGGAGTTTTCAGGACTTTACCCGAAAATAACCTTTTTAGCTGTTTTTTTAAAAAAACGTTCTTTACTTGTTGCTTGAGTTGTAGTTAACGGCAACTTATTCCACTCAGAAATGGCTCTAAACATGACTGTTTTTTTCATGGCATTGTGTGTATGTGTGTATCTATCCAACAGGCATATTGCCTGGGTTACAGGCACTACAGAGACACATTGCCCAGGTCGTCGTTGTAAATGAGAACTGGTTCTCAATTAACTTACCTGGTTAAATAAAGGTTGAAATAAAAATAAAAATGCAGGGCCACTTATAGTCATACAGTAAAATTACATGGTGTGTGTGTGTGTGTGTGTGTAAGCTATACACATTCTTTTGTCAGGTCTACAATCTATATTTATACTGTGAAAGTATAAAAGTGCTCAGCCCACAAATACATTTACACAGCCCATATTCATGCACTTCATTTACTTTGTGATCCAGTCACTCTAGACCTTTTGATAAGCGTATTGGCCATGTTTAGTTATCACAGTTCAGTTATTACAGAAGCAGTTTTTCAGTTATTTTGTGAAAGTGAAACAAACATCTTGTGCTTCTATGGGTTTTTTAAAACCACTTAAAATAGTGGGACACATTTTGTTTAGAGTAGCCTCAAATTGTTGATGAGGTAGGAATATATGTGCGAATGTGTTCAGAATGCATGTGTGTGCGTGCGTGCGTGCGTACTGTACGTGTGTGTGTGTGTGTGTGTGTGGATGCCAGGGATATGAAGTCATTAGGGGGTGGACATAGACATCCAACACATGATGTCACCACTGGGCTCTGCAGCTGAGCCTTGGGTGGGGCTGACTGAGTGAAAGATCTCATATTGTGTAATTGTTGTGTTCTTACATGACAACATATCAGAGAATGAATTTTGTATCTAAGTGTAACCAAAGTCACAGTTGAGATCCGTCTGGCGACGGTGTAGTCCAGCAGTGAACTTTGTACGTCTTTTAAACAAACAGTATAGTATGAACTTTAGTACTGGTAGGTGAGTTTTGTCAACAAGTCAGACATAGCTGCAAGTTCATCTTGTGGAACTTGAATGTTGTAATGATTTTAAAGGCTCAAGCTAAAATGTTGTAATGATTTTAAAGGCTCAAGCTAAAAATGTTGTAATGATTTTAAAGGCTCAAGCTAAAGATGATCTCTGCTGCCTCTTTAAAACATCCTCATCTCTGACCTTCTGTGCTCCATTAGGTGACGTAGACCTGCTGAAGGAGGAGTGCCGAATGCTGAAGGAGGAGTGTCAGACCCTGAAGGAGGACAACAGACGTCTCTCTGAGAGGCTGCAGCTGCTGCAGAGACAGAGGACATGGTGAGGGGTCAATGGCTGCTCACTCATCAGCTGCGCTTACCGGATCAGCTGGAGGGGCATACCCCCTGGAATACAACACCTCATCACACAAATTCACATTCCATCTTATTTATAAAATACTGGCTACCTGTTTCATGAGTGTAGTAGATGTGAAGCATCACATATAAATGCTGAAACCATTAATTCAGTGTTTTTCAACCTTGGGGTCGGGACCCCACGTGGGGTCGCCTGGAATTCAAATGGGGTCCCCTGAAATTTCTTGTAATTAATTGTAATAAAATTGTTTTTTAAACTAATTATTATTCATTTTAAAATTATGATTAAAAAAACACACACAATCTTAAACAACTGTATTCTATACTTTCACTTTCTCAAATATAAATATAGTTGAAATAAAATGTATAAAAATATTTGAGCTGACACATCATGACTGACGGCCGCGAGATCATGTGACTGGGCATGATTGCGGGGCTGCCAAAAATGTGTGAATTGATTCATTGATTGGAACACTGACAGAAAATTAATCAGCAACAATTTTGAGACACAAAAGTTCAATCTTGATCTTAACAGTATTTTCCACATAATGTATTCTGTAGCTGGTCTGGGGTTTTCGAATGTGTCACATCATCTGCTAGTCCAGCTAATGCCCCACCATATATCAAGCTCATTTGAGATGGAATACGGGTCTGGAGAAGGTGTATTCACCTTGGACTTCCAGGAGGTGTGACTATGCACATAGATCAAAATGTCTCTGTACGCAATTATGAAGGGTCCTAAAGGGAGAAAAGGGAAACAGAAGACACAGAGGGGACAATCGGTGAAACAGGAAGAAATTGTATTGAATTGTTGAAACGACATTGAATAAGAAAAAGCCAAAGAATTTTAAGATGCTTCAGATTCGACAGCATCCATGGAGTGTGGTCAGATTGTTCTATCAATTTAACTTTTTCAGAACCAGAATCGGAATCGACTTTTATTGTCACTATACAGAAGTACAGCGAAATTACAGCAATCAACCCGTCCGTACATATACAGCATACAATATATACAATAAGACAGACATAACAGGATGACTGGGCGATAAGAAGGGGGAAGAAAAGGGGAGAAACAAGAGGAGAGGGGAGGAGAAAAAGAAGCAGATCCCAGACTATGCTCCTGTGGGGGAGTACAGTGTGGGACCGGGAAAAAAACCTCAGCAACATAGGCACATAGTCAAAACAAGATCGAATTCTGATGTTTTATCAAGAAATGAAAGAAAACAATTTGACTAATAAAAGATGACTGATTCTTAGGTGTAGTATTATTACAAAGCTGACTCAACAGAAAAACAATTAAAAGAAATAATGTAAGTTGAAAATACAGTGTTATTAGATTGTGTGCATACTGTATGTGACAACACAGGAAATAGAACTGACTACAGTATGTGTCTGATAATCACATGGTCATAATTTAATCACTTAATTATCAGCACATCAGGAGCCAGTTTTTCAGTGTACAGGTTCTTTAGTTGAAACACGTGTTTCATCTTCATCAATCTTTGATTAATTGTTGCTCCTCTCGTCCACCAACAGCTCCAGTGTCTATCTGTCACTGAAAGAAGAAGATGCAGGGGAGGACACAGAGGGGAAGGAGATGGAGACCATCACAGACGAAGTCATGGCAGAGAGCTACATGACCATGGACCAGGCCCAAAACTGTCGCCTGGTAGATGTCTCTATCCAGAAGAATATTTCATTTGATGGAAAGCCTGTGACACCAAGCAGCTTCAATGGAGGTGTTGGTGAGATCTTCTCCCTGAGGGACCAGCTGAAACAGGCTGAGGAGAAGGCCTCACAGGTTCAGAGAGAGGTATCATGGGAAAGTAGCAGAAATATCGGAAACACTTTATTTGACGCCTATCTCTATAACGCATTATAACCATACTTAGAATGAGTTATAACTTATAATGCAGGTATAGCACTGTATAACTATAGTTATAAACACTCATAAATGATCATAATGCTTTATAACAATAGTCATAACACACTATAAAGCATTTTATCATGACTTATAAGGTATTGTAATACGTTATAATTGTTAGTAATTCGCTGACAATGCCCACATCGATAATGCATTATAAATATAGTTATAATGTGTTATAATTGGCTTATAAATGTGTATAACTATCATTATAAACACTCATAAATGATCATAAGACTTTATAACAATAAGCACAACACATTATAGAGCATTATAACTCTATTATAATACTTCACCTAACAAGCCATTATAAAATGCTCTATGATGTGTTGTGCTTACAGCATTATGATCATTTATGAGTGTTTATAATGAGATTTAAACACGTTTATAAGCCACTTATAACACATTATAATTATAATCCATTATTGATGTTGGCATTGTCAGCGAGTTACTAACAATTATAACGTATTATGATACCTGACCTTATAAGTCATGATAAAATGATTTATAGTGTGTTATGATTATTGTTATAAACCATTATGATCATTTATGAGTGTTTATAACTATAGTTATACAGTGCTATAACTGCATTATAACTCAAGTATGGTTATAATGCGTTATAGAGATAGGCGTCAAATAAAGTGCTACCAAATATCAATCAAAAAAATTAGATTTAGTGTACATTGAAGTCCATCAAATACAATACATTTTGTTTTCAAGCCTGATTGTTTGACCTCTGTATCCTCCAGTGTGATGGTCTGAAGATGGAGCTGCAGGAGCTGCAGGTTCTATATGACAGCAGTCAGAGGGAAAGAGCAGAGCTGGAGGAGGAGCTGCAGCGTTGCAAGGCAGAGCTGGAGAAGCTGTCATGGGGGGCTCAGGTAAGGGGGCAGATATGGATCATTTAGTAGTATACAACTGGTATCAGAACAAGGGTAACTGATTCATTTTCACAGTCACTATAAAACGTAACAAAAAACCTTACAAAGATATGTTTTTACAGCTTCACCGTCAACTAACACATAACACACCTCCCATCACACTTGCTGTATGCCATGTTTGTTGAGCCCACTTTCTATGTGTCTCATACTACAGCAATACAGTATATGTTTTGATATGAACTGACCTGGCCTGTCAGCCCATATCAGTATTTCAGTAAGGCTGGAAAGCAGCTTTTCTCCCCACTGTGTCTGTGTCCTTACTTCTCTGTGATTGCAGTGCTTAAATACTGTTGTTGGACAAAAACACAAATCAATTGTGGCATTCAGCCATCAAGCCTGCTGGGCCCTTTCCACCACTTTGTGAACTTCAGATATTGTTCCAAAGTAATTAAAAGTAATTTTATCTTTTGATTATTTAAAATGCTTTTTCTCAACTTGAACAGTGGCCTCTGTTCATTTTAATTTGGTGCTGCATGAAAATCCTTATGCAGGGAAATCAAGAGGTAAAAAGGTAATTAAAATAATTAACAGCATGGCCAGTTTTACTTAAGTCACAGTTACACTTGAAACTATGGATTGTTTGTGTGTATTCAAGTGCAGTGACCAAATTTATTGTCATTATTTTTAGATCTATATTTGTTTATTGTTTGTGAATGCAGCGCAGTGTAACACTGTGTAGCAATCTGTTTCAACTGTATTTGCCTGCAATTACTCAATGTTCAGCACATTGATTTTCCCACGATTTTAAAAAGATTGGACAGTAGGACCCTCTGAGGGAGAGAAATATTCATCAAAAAACCTGAAAAGACCAAACAACAAATAAAAAACAACCACAAAACTATGCTGTTTTGGAAATTGTTGTAGCTTGGTCTATTAACACCTCTTTTAAATACTTATTACTGTGAAAAATAAATAGCTAAACTTGTGTTTTGTCTACAACAGCCATGATAACGTGTCCCTGCGCTCTGTCAAACTGTCTACCCGTGCCTGTCTCTGATGCTGTCCTTGTTTTTTGAATGTCCATGACCTCTCAGCTTGTTAAACCAAGTATTTAGCAAAAAATGAACTAGAAAATAAGGATAGGGAGATGAAAATACCATCATATATGCAAGTCACATCATTCATGTTGGATGTCTTTCTTTTTTTGTCACCATAATGCAGCCAGTAAATATCACACAGGACTGCTCACCATTGACTTGATGTGCATGTCACCATACAGTTATGCACTGTTTATTTAATAGGAAGTGTACACCACTCCATCACACCCCCTTCCCCTTGATATTTATATACAAAGCAGCAAACCATGTCACTCCTTTACTTTACTTGTCACATTTGTTTTATCTGTGTTTATTATTTTGCTACCTCAGTCCATCCGTTCATTCATTCCCTTCATCTCCATGGTCCTTGTGTTTGTTTTTTATTCCCTCCTCAGAGATTCATCCATGCATCTGAGCACCCTGTTCTCTCCATCCCCTTCATAGGAATGATTGTAATAGTAGCTGTGGTCTGGTGCTGGTTGTCGGAGCTGGCGTCCCAGAGGGCAAGGTATGGGCAGAGCCTATTTTTATCTGATACATCATGCTATAGGTGTGGTTATAGCGCACAGATAAAGATTAAAATTAAACAAAAATTAGAATCATTACAAATAATTTTACCATTTATACCACTGATTATACAATATAGCAATGCAAATGGGGGGTTTAGCTTGATTTACTCAGGCTTTGAGACATCTACCTATAGGAATTATGCCTACATCAGTACAATAGAGGTGAGATAAATTTGTTTCTGGTCATTCATGAAAATGGCAGAAGGTATCAACTGAGAAATATGACGTTAGAGTGGCTGAAATCACCATCAGGAATTGAACTGGATGGTAGTAGCCTAGGTAGTTGGTAGCCAACCAACTGATGCGTGAATTCTAATAGCTGAGACCAATCAGTTAATATGAGTACAGCTTCAAAACTCTGTCTGAAATTAAACTGTGCTTCACGTCCATCGAAAACCATTAAGAGTCAATTCTGTGGATTACTAATTTTTGTAATGGTTGAATTTTTCAAAAGTAGCAAAATTGTCTCCTCCATTGTATTGTGGCTAATAACAAAACTGTAAGATAGCCTAAATGTATTTTTTGATTTGATGAGCTGACCCATTAAATTTAGATTTTGGGAACCAATGTTACTTGTTTGGTTGCTATGGGAGTGTTGGCTTTATATTCAGGAAATTAAAATAGACTACTTAAAGATCCATCCATCCATCCATTGTCATTGGGAGGAAGCTGTAGTGCCTAGAGAAAGAAGAGGCATAGGGGGAGCATGGAAACTCCATCCAGAAATGGCCCAGGGCTGGGAATCGAACACAGACCCTCCTGGCTGACCCAGTGCTAACCACTGCATCACCGTGCAGCTCAGTGCTCTGAGAAATTGAGTATAAAGATATGAATATTGAGTACATGGACATGGGATGGGTAGGCAGTTTGTCACATTGAAACAGAATAGTTTATGGTAATGTGGTTATTCTTTCCTTGCCAAAAATTACATGAGAAGATTGATACCATTATTCTGGCTGTGGAGAGGGTTGGGTCCTTTTTTCTGCAGGCGGTAATTACAGTAAAAACAAAACTGCTATTTAGAACTGGAATCCAACTGCATTTGCCAAAGTGACTTGTCGCTAAAGCAGAGGAGATAGACACTGCATAAACTAGTGTTTCTGAATGAATAACAGCAAGTAGCCTACCTCCCCGCAAGAGCTTTTATATTTGTGTCTGGGTAAAACAAACAAGACACAAATATTACGTAGTGGACAAAACAAGCTCAACTCTTTCATTTTTGATGCTAAGTTAGGCTAATAGCACCCTGGCCCCAGCTCCCAATTTAACATAAGCCTGTACAGACATGAGAATGGTAACAATCTTCTCATCTTGCTCTGTGTAAGAGAGCTACGGAACTGCTCTTTTAAAAACAGGCTGTGGTTTATTTGTGGCTGATGGACTCTTTCTACTGCTTCTTAACACTCTTCTTTTCCTGCCTACCCTCAGGGGAGTGAGATAGGTTGGAACTCCATTTTGACTGTCACTGCAGCCACAGCAGTGCTGCTAATGATGACTAGCTTGTTCAGAGCTCTTGTTCGATGTTGACATGGACTTGGCAGCGGCTGCACAGGGACAGACTTCTTCAGACCGGCCCTCGGTGTCTCAGTCTATAGACTAAACTGGAATTCTCTAGATTCGATAGAGCTGACAACTTAGTAGTAGAAAATGTACAGGAAATTTTGTCTGTAATGAGAAGGTACTACATGCACCCAGAGATGGAGAATGATGCTCTCAGTCTCTTTTTAATGGTGTTGGATGAGAAGATTGCTATGCTGATGACCTGCAGAGAGCCCACAAGAGGAATGACCTCACTCCACTAAATGTGAGCGGGTCTGTCTTTTTCTTTTTTCTGTGATCTTTTTTTCTCTTTAGCTAAACAATAAGATAGAATTCATTTTAATGATTAATGTGCACCAAATAGTGTTCAGTTTATCTAACAATTATTTATTTGGTTGTTGAAATATTGTTCATAGCTGTCTCTGGTAGATAACAATGTCTGGAGTCAGAATATTTAACTCACTGAGAACCCTCACAAATTGTAAAGGTTTACATTTTTGTTTATAAGTTGCAATTAGCTACAGTTACATCAGTTACATCCCACAAAATACGAAATGCAATAAATGCACAAAAATCAGAGGTGAAAATTATTGAATAACATATCCTGCCACTGTTACCCTGCCCCGCTCAACATATCAGTGATATCCATTGTAAATACCATCAAATAGCCTAACATTACTAAGCAGCTGTCAGAGAAGCTAATGTTCTAGCTGACATCACCTCTGGTCAATGGAGATACAGTAACATGCCTCAAATTCTTGTGATAATTGACCTGACATAAATGAATAACGTTTTTTTTTTTTTTTTTATTTAAATAAAGACAATGTTTTTTTTCTTTCATGTTTTGCTCTTAATCAATAGCCTAATGATTGCAGGGTTTTCTAAAGGTACACAGTGTGTGTCTAACAACAAATCCTTACTTACAACATTTTACGTTTTCTTTATGTGACACTGCAGATATGATCAACACTGATTGGCATCTGGCCACACCCACAATTAAACTCCTGATACAGGTTAAGTGAATGATCATGGTGGGTTGTTTTTGAGGGTATTTAGACATTTAGACGCTGTCCCAAAAATGTAAATAAGAAGGTGTCAGATTTTTTTTTATTTGTCTAAGCATCAGTTATAAAATATATATGTGTATATGTATATGTGGAAGGACCCAGAGTATTGTTTACATTTGTGAAACCTTTTTTTGTGAAAAATCTTTTAGGGCAAAAAAGCATGCTACAATTATCAAGAAGCACAATATATAATTTATGTTGCTTATGCTGATTATGTTACTTTGTATTTCATGTAAATAGATGTTACATATAGTACTATGGGAGAGGAGATATTTCTTAAATCCATTTGTACTAGCTTTGTAGAAAGTTTATTATATTTTGAAAGATTATCGTATATTTGATAGCAAGATTGTATGCTATGTAAATGTCTAGTGACATCATTACCAACTATCGTTGCTAATCATCTCCCGTACCTCTAAGTTCAAAGGTGGTATAGTCATTGCATGCAATTAGATAACGTTTGATCTAATTTCACAATGTAGTGAAATAGTTTCTGAAACTTTTGTCATTTAACATAACTTTAGCAATGCCTGGCCAGTGATGTTTCTGCATATGAACATACACTAAGGAGAGAGTGTGCCACTGGACTGCAAATGTAACCACTGTCTTTTAAACTGACCGATTTGCAATAGGAAATAAATTCCCAATGACTGCAATAGTACACATGAATGTTGTTAGATTCAGGATATTATTTATCAATGTTTCATGAATATTATCTTTATCATAGTCTCATAAGCTTCTATATTGCACAGTGTTGCTCAGATTGCTGCTTTTCATATTAATAGCAGTGTTGCTTTCAATACAATTGTGGCTATTTTGTTACCTGAAGGTCTATTTTGTACTGTAAATGACTTAAAAATAAACATACTCATCCCACATGATGTCTGAGGGCTTTCTTTTCCTGGAAGGTGGCATCAGCAGCTATCACAGTCACAGGGTTTAAGGTGTCATGGAATCCCATTCATGAAATCAACGGCAGTCAACCTGAGTGAGAACCCTCTCTCCGCTGGCATCATGTTACATAGGTTGTGTGGATATTAATAACCTTCACTCCAGAGACGTGAGCTCACAGAACTACAAATTTTCAGATGGCGGGAACTGATGTATCAGTGTTCCTGATGAGATGTCTAAAACTAATCTCATTACTCCACCGCCACAACTTGTGAATGTGTGACTGTGTTCTGTGTATTACGATGGATCTATAGTTGTATATCTTACTGTGATGGACGTGTGCAATGTAGCGGCCTGGCACCCAAGACAAGTTTCCCTTCATGGGGCAATAAAGTATACTTTAACTTTAACTTTAACTTGCAACATTTAGGTGGAGATAATCATGTAAAAGTAGCATGGATGAGTCATGAGAAACTAGTCAAAGGGTACAATTAGCACGATGCTTCACTAAACATCTCTTAGTCACTGGAGGTACAAGTCAAACTAGTTTTCGAATCTGAACCTGGAAATATTCCCCACTAATTGTAAATCTGGTTTCTGTCTCATTTTATTTTCAGGATTATGATGAAAGAAAGGAAGTGTCTCAATGGTCAGAATGTTGATCCAGATCACCAGTAAACTCTAACAAACTGGCCTCTGGCCTATCTGTCCTAAAAATTCACCCCAAATCCCTTCTTGAATAGTAATAAGCTTTATTCAACTGACAGGCTAACAGGGGAAAGCTCATAGAAGAGATAGCTGATTTTGAGAAGAGCCATTTGCCATTCATGCACACAATGTCAACTGATACCTACAGTTTTGTGATTTGGTTTTCACTTTATTCACATATAGTTAACAATCACTCTCAAGAGTGGGGGAAGTATGTCGAAATAGACAGTTGTGTCACAATGTAACCAACTCAAATAGAAAGATGTTGATGTTCTGTAATGAGAACTGTAATTGTCAACAAGTCAATTCAACATTTTTGTGACAATGCACTTTGTAAGAGACGTGTTTTGTGGCCAAACAACAACCAACCAATCATACTGGCCTGAACTCTCATGACAGAGATCATTTCAATACTGGTGACTTTACAGTCTATGTGATTCATACTTTGACAAAGTAATTGTGAACAGAACAAATTGCTATTTTTCTTTTTTTTAAATGAACAAAATAAATATTTAAAGTATCTTGTTACTTGGTAGTGGACCCACACGGAGACCCCTGTCTGTGTATCCCTAGAATGCTTTCTGCATGTGTCACAGTTATTCTTACCTACCACTACTTCATCATGGCTGCTTCTGGTATCTGGTATCACTGCCATGTCACTGACTGCTGAGTCACAACACACAGTCAGAAAAGCTGCAGCAATAATTTGGAGCTGATTCATTTCAGAAAAAGTCCTTTACTCACCACTCATTTTCTGTCCTTGTTGCCCCTCGTAAAAAAAGAAAAAAGAAAAAAGAAAAAGGATATGAATAGACCACTTTACATGTGTAATATGCTAAAGAATTTTTGAATCAAAGTGAAAAAATATTGTTTCCAGTTGGTGACTTAACACATGGCCAACACTACATTTCCTATTCATTTTCTTGTTGGTGATGAAAATGGATTTGATTGGGTGTTAATGCCTATAACAGTTTCATTTAACCTCAAATATCCTCCCACAGCCCACCCCAGCTTGATTGGCCTTTGCTTTTTCACTCAAAGGCAGATATGTGAAATAGACATTATGCAGTTGCTTCTTCTACTTCACCAGGATGTCTTATAATACAGTACTGTATATTTCTGTGGAATCAGCAAGGGATGTTGATGTGTACAGATTAACTAATTATTCACTGTAAACTGACAATCTGTTGGGACAGGGACGCTACATTTCTTTTTTTAGCTCAATTGTTCAGCCACTTGGACCGTGAGCATGACATACATCCACAACAATCGATAAGAGCCAGCCCCCAGGCACCCAAATAGGAGCGTCTAAAAATAAGGAGCATGCTCCAACTGTTGCGCTGCCGGGGTCTGACCAATCCCTGCCCCATCCTCCCCGTAAACCGACCCCGACTCCTGTTATCCTTATGGATTAACAAATAGACTATGATCACAGAGGCTGGGTGACGTCGCCCGGGGGTCCTTTATAAACCCCTGTCTTTGCTTTCTCAACAGTCAAATAGAGTACGCTCAGAGTCAACTCCTTCAGTGCTGATCCAGCTCACCTGCCACTAAAGAGCCATTCTTCAAAAAGCGACATTCTTCTCGGGGCCATATGAGAAAGGACCGACTTGTCAGGAGGGTGCCAATTAAAACAAGCGACGACCAGCTGCCCTGCACGTTGTAAATCCGAATAATTTAATCCATCACTGCCTTGACCTCAGTGCTTTCTTCGCAAGTGCATCCGAAAAGTCTCTAGGCTGTTTTTTAAACTCCCCCCAAGTTTGAACTTTCCTCCTTGCCATCAACCTGCTAAAGTTTTCTGCGCTGCCGAACGCACAATTTAACAAGTAAGTGTCACCGGGGTATAAAAGTGGATACGGAAAAAGCCATCATGATGAGCAATAACTACAGCGACGAGCAGCTGCCTCCACAATACTACCAGGCCACCGACTTCGGGGAGGACGAGGACGACGAGATGCCGGCCACGGAGAAGGATCTGGCTGAGGACGCGCCATGGAAGAAGATCCAACAGAACACCTTCACCAGGTGGTGCAACGAGCACCTCAAGTGCGTCAACAAAACTGTCACCGACTTGCAGAAGGATTTTAGTGATGGGTTGAAGCTCATTTCACTCCTGGAAGTTTTGAGCCAGAAGAAAATGTACAGAAAATATCACAACAGACCGAACTTCCGTCAGATGAAACTGGAAAATGTTTCTGTGGCACTAGAGTTCCTGGACAGAGAACATATCAAACTGGTCTCCATAGGTAAGTTGGTTGGTCTCTGATGGCTTTGTTAATGTCAGTATATAACATAAAAAAGTGCCCAGGCTATTCTTAGAGTTAATAAGAATGAAGGACACTGACAGTGTGTGTGTCCAGAGCAGAATAAAATGCAGTGCAGTATTTCATACATTTTTATATTTTTAAAACTGTCACATTATCACAAACGCATTCTAGAGCTGTTGTGCTGGTATGTTATCATACCAGGTGTCAGCCGGCGGTGAGATATGTCTTTCACAGCCAGAGGTCAAAAGCTTATTGGAAAGTTACTACAGAGGTGTCACTGAGGTCACTCACTTGTGTCAGGGCCAATGGCCTAGTGGCTCTATAGTGCACTTTAGCTGCAGGACAACGACAGGCTGGAAATTCACTAGGACCATGCTAATGAGAATGACACAATGTATTCATGAGTACAGCGGTTACACACGTCATGCTGCTGCTATACACAAACACGCGAGCAAACTAAGCAGTGACAGGTCCAGGGTCAGAATAACTCAGTGGGTGCTCTCCGCTGCCATTCACTTCCTGTCCACAGACCCACCAGCAACTTGTGTGAGGTGGAGGATTAACTCTGCTGGGATTTTGGAGATCAGACTGAAGTAACAGACAGCAGAAGTTACTAGGGTCACTCACACAACAGGAAGGCTTCACTCTGGCAGAGGGAACAGGATGCCAACTCCTTTGAATGGCTGTGGCAGAACTAGGAGCATGGTTTGGAAAGCAGAGATATTGTAGTATGAAGAGCTATCGGCTTAATTCAACAGCTGTAGGCAGCAATAAGCCTGTGAATATTCTCATTTGTCCAGGTCATAGTTATCTCAAGGAACTGGACTTACAAATAACCAAGTCCTATTGCGTTTGATTTAAATTTCCTTGAGATAAAGGCTGCAATAGAACTCACACAGGGAAAGGTTGTTTAATTTTTTGGGTTTTGGTTAATAATAATGACCCTGCCACATACTTGAGTGAAAATTCCTGCATGACTGAGGCTTTGACCAGCAGACTGTGAGGACTCACCTGGACACACACTGAATGTTTGTGTGTGACATGGCACTGAGTCAAACTGTTCATGACAGTCTCAATCACAGATATCACCACAAAGTCTGCAGCAGTTGTGCCAAGGATAATGTGTGGAGGAATGAATATGTTTGTGAGTGTCTGGCAAAGTTGACACAGCTATGCAGACACACTAGGTCAGACTGTTTTGACAGAAACAGGGCATGATAATAGAAGAAGTTCCTGAATTTCACTTCCTAACACCCTCTTCCTGAATGCAGGTCTTATGGGGGGCAATGCAGCCCTGTTAATACAATGTCTAAGACTTATTTCAGTGACCTAGAGACACTAAAACAGGTTTAGCTGCACATATGTCACAGTGTGTAATTAGATAGCATTTGATGGATGTCTCTTTGACCACACAGTTATCCTTAAAGCCAGACAGGGTGGCAGCAAAACTACACTGTGCCACGTTGTGCCACCTGTCAGTGCCAGTCAAACAGTGACACATCAAACATTCCCCCCCTGACAGGATCCACTGATCTAGGGAAAGATAAATAGCCTCAATAAAACAGTCCTGTGATAAACAGCTGGCAAAGTGTCCTCCTTGCTGAATTAACTGAAGTGTATCACACAAGATTAGCCAATGTAACATTAAACTCTACTACTCCACAGTGTTGCTTGGCCGAAAGGATTTTGAATTAGGATATTAGAGTGGATATAAAACTGGTTGTTAGACAAACGTTTCCTTTGATAACTTCAGAAAAGGAGCTGTGTGCTTGCTGTCAGTGAATGAATCTAAACTCTGTCTGTTTGATTTATCACACTCCAGTGCTATAAGTTTTGGAGGTAATTGAAATCCAAGTGGTATTTATGCAGAGTGGGGATCCACTTCCACATATCCCCAGCTGTCGCTGTCTTCAGAGGACCATTGTGCCTGGATGACAGATTGTCAGGGGTCCACAGCCAGACAGCTGTCTAAGAAAAAGGGGCTTGGGGAAAGCTGTGAGGAGCATTAGATTCCTGTTTCCTCAGCAGTCACTCACCATTGTTTATATTTCTGCTCAGAATAGCTTGGTCATCTCTGCAGCACAGCAAGAAAAGAGTATTTCAATGTGATAAACTTATGGTTGGGCATTAGGGGGCAATGGTCAGTAATACAACATACTCACTCACTAGGAGATTGCTCAAATCTGCACCCATAAAAATTAAAGCTGGAAGAAGCAGTGAACTATAATACCATCCAATACTGTGAGACATGGTGCATTATGTGAACGTTTGGGAGTTATAAATCCTCATCAACAACTTTGTCTCCTCTGTCCAACTCCAGATAGCAAAGCCATTGTGGATGGGAATCTAAAGCTGATCCTGGGTCTTATCTGGACTCTCATCCTCCACTACTCTATCTCCATGCCCATGTGGGATGACGAGGATGACGAGGAGACCAAGAAACTGACCCCCAAACAGCGCTTGTTGGGCTGGATACAGAACAAAGTGCCCCAGCTGCCCATAAACAACTTCAACCGTGACTGGCGGGATGGCAAAGCCCTGGGAGCGCTGGTGGACAACTGTGCCCCCGGTAAGACAGTCCACAGAGAGGCTGGGGTAAACGCTGAGTCAGGGTATCTGCACAGCCTGTTGACAGGCTTGTTGTATATGGCGGTTTTGCTTGGTTGCTATGGAGGTCGGGGTCAAGCATGTGTCAGTCAGTGTATTTGTGACAGTATTATCTTCTCAAGAGAATTTGTCTCCTTCGCTGTGTATATCCCGTAGACATTCTAGGGCACACACACACACACACACACACACACACAGACGAGTACACGTACAGACTTGGCCGGATTCACCAATATGTTCTTAGGAAAGATCTTAAGAAATGTCTTAAGAAGAAAATTAAGAGGTTCATAAGAAAGTGCAATTCCTCAATATTATCTTAAGAACAGTCTTTTTTTTTTTTTTACGAATTTCTTATTTTTCCAACTTAAGAACTTCTTAAAATACATCACTGCATTGCATTGCACGCACCAACAAACAGCATATATATAGTTTGCATTTTAACTCTCAGTTACTCAAGGCAGGAGCTTGAGGTCATGGTGGATGAAATTAATGTACGAAAAAAATTACTACTGGGGAAAATGAATAATATGGGAATAACAGCGGAAAATAAGACAAGAGGGTGGGCCAAAGTGGTCGTTAACTAACATGCTAACTAACAGTTAACAGGCTCTTTGTCTAATTAGTTAAACATTGTATTTACTTACCATGACTCACTAGTCTAAACTTGTCTAAAATTTGTTAAGGAAGGTGATATTAGAGGTTTACCTATTCACCGTAGGAATTTTAAGACAGGTCAAGGTTGTCTTAAAGTTAAGATAAAAGTAAAGAACAAATTTGAGAACTTTGATTTCATGAATACCATTTATTTCTTAAGAAGAAAGTTGTAAAAATAGAACTTTTTTGGAGAATATGACACCAAAAAATGACACCAAAGAAGATTTTTTTTCTTAAGAAGGTTTTGTGAATTTGGCCCCTGGTTCGTATGCCATCCAGTTTGATCTGTATCTGGGGAATAGGCAGTGTGTGTGGGTTGTTGAGGGGTTGCTCATGGCCAGAGGACATCCCTGCCAGCTGTCCGGCACTGACTGAAGTTTTCACTCTTGGTGTTTCAAGCCCTGAGGCCCAAGCCCTGGCTTTCGTGTTTATAGCCTTGCTGCTACACAACACCCCCAAATTTGGGCACCATTCCTCCTCCGCTGTCAAGGGGGATGCTTGGCTCCGCATCAAAATGCAGAGTGATCTGTCACAGGGAGGTGTCTAAGCCCCACATCCAAGGACCACAAGTCCGCAAATTGAGTCTCTGCCAATTTAGTGCCTCTGCTTCCAACGCTAAACACCCCTGACTGTGCTTTATACAAGGAAAGGTGGACAAGTAGCAGAAAGTGTAGAACCCCATGTATAAACTATGTTTTGATCTGAGGAGACACATCTTTCAAACACTGTGCTGCAACACTGACCGTACAAGGCTCTGTTTTTTCATCAGCTATCACCAAACAGCAGGGTTGCTGACGAGTCCAACTCTGCTCCACAGACACTCTGCTTTTAACTCCCATACAAATAAGCAAAACACATTCATCTGATTTTTTTTACAAAGTTACAGGATATGCCTGCTTTACTTCTACATCTATATGGCTATGGTTTTAAGCTGACTTCACTGGTTTCCCAATAACAGTCTGAAAGCCCACCCTGGTTGCTCCCAGCCGACAGCTTTACAGAGTTTTTTTTTTCTGAACTGTTTTTGCAGATGCATATAAAACCACAAATACTGTGCTCCTCTGTATAAATTGGATTATGCTATTCTACAGTGCACGTATGCAGACTTGTTGAGTCCGTGTCCACTCTATTGCCAACACTAATCCAATTTAGGCATTAGCCGGCAGAGAGGAGGTTAGTGTCATCCACAGTGAAAGTGCCAGAGCGTCTGTCAAGGTTATTTCTTTTGAACAGTCGGATACGGAGACGACCTTCATTGTCCCACGTTTTTTTAAATATTCACAGCAGCACAGCAGCAGTGTGGGTGAGGTTGTAGTAGGACGCATAGGAGAGATAGCAGTGAAAGCCCTAGTGGCCTTATTATAGCAAGTGTAGCACTGCCTGCATTCGTCTGTGCAGATCATCTAATCTGTTTGCTTTCCAACAGGTCTGTGTCCTGATTGGGCAGAGTGGGATCCAAACAAGCCTGTACAGAATGCCCGGGAAGCCATGCAACAGGCTGACGACTGGTTGGGTGTCCCTCAGGTAAGATGCAAGATACTAGATATCAATTAGATTTTTTTAATCAAGTATACAGATTTTGTTTTTCAATGTACTGTAGCTCAGCTGGCTGTCAGATAGATGGACTTGGACTCAGCACAAGAGAGTCAAGTGTGTTTTCTCTGTTAAGCAACACATGCTCAGTGAGCACTAATCATCTCCAAGCAGTTTAAGAAACAAATAAAACATATCTGCAAATGCAAACATGCCTCATCACATGTGCGTACACCTGCAAGGCTGCACTGAGCTGCAAAAGGCAGCGCTGTGAATGATACAGAGCCCAGTGTTTTTCCAGGGAGATCACGCTGGAGGATATCATGAAATATTTATTACCCAGCTCACTTCTAATATTTCCATTTACTTCATTGTAGCTCTGAGTGAGTGTGTGTGTAGGAGTTTTATCTGGTAGATTCATGGAGTTGTGGAGGTGTGAGATTTCTTAACACCGTACAGCACCAGTCACAGAAACACAGGTGCAAATTATGTCTGCACTCATCAGAGAAACAGAGCGGGAGTGCAATATTCCCAGCTCCATTCTGAGATTCTGAGTCTTCATATTGTGATGTGCACTATGTAGGTTGTTTACTTGTTTGTTGGAGACACAGGGTTAGCTATTCTCCATGAGGCTTAGCATTAGTAAGATAGCTGGGGTGCTGTGTAATGGCTGTGCTGGGCCTGGGGGCTGGATTCCAGTATGGTGGTGTTAAGGAGATGTGGGGGAGGTCTGGCTCAGGATAAATCCCCCTGGCTGACTTATTGAAGGCAACAATCCTTAACCTCGCTGTCCCGGGGTTAAATATAACTGGCATGGAGCAGGGCTTTGTGCCACTGTGTGATAGACAGGCAAACAGGCGCTGCACTGTGAGAGCAGTCTGAGGTGGAGAAAACTAACAGTCTACACTGAATCCAATTGAAATCCAAATGAAAACCAAAAAAAGTTATATAAAGAGCCAACCACTTGCAAATGACAATACAATCACCTGAAACATAATGAAACATAAATTATTGTTTTACACAGTTTGTGCAGAAATGTTGCATATATCCACAAGTTTCCAAACGTCATCTATGGTCAAAACCGGAAGCCGGTTTTGCATTTCCGGTGGAATTGTACGTTTCCGTTTCCATGGTTTTCAGTCGTTGTCATAGTTGCAGTACAGTAAACGCATGGATCTATTAACGCTGGCTTTTAACACAGATGTCAATTTGTGTGATATCCATTGTTAAAAGCTGGTGTGATGATCCATGCGTTTTACAGATTTTCATTGGAAAAAAAAAAAATCCATGCATTTTCCGCAACTACTGAAACCATGGAAACGTAAACATAAAATTCCACCGGAAGAGCAAAACCGGCTTACGTTTCTGACGTTCGGAAAAAGGTGGATATACATCCAGCACTGAACTTCACACTTTCTGTGTGACTCATGTCAGTTGTCCTTCTTTCTGCGCTGTAGGTGATCGCGCCTGAGGAGATCGTGGACCCAGATGTAGACGAGCACTCAGTGATGACCTACCTGTCTCAGTTCCCCAAGGCCAAACTGAAGCCTGGCGCTCCTCTCAAACCCAAACAGCTTTTCCCAGACAAGGCTAAAGCCTATGGACCAGGTGGGAACCCTGCATGTCTACAGTTCACAAAGATATTAAAAGCCGAAAAGTTGAATATCAAAGCTGTGTGCCACTTACAGCACATACCTTGGTATCTGCAGAGTATTTCACCACATCCTCTATACTTATATGTATTATATGTATCGCAGGTATTGAGCCTCATGGCAACAAGGTGCTGCAGCCGGCTGTGTTCACAGTTGAAACTCTGGAAGCTGGAAGTGGTGAAGTCCTGGTGTATGTGGAGGATCCTGAAGGACACAAAGAGGAGGCAAGTAACAGCTAAAACAGCCTGAACACCTGCTGCTTTATAAGTTTAGTACACTGTCTAATCTTTATGTAACGCTCTTGTACTTTACTACTTGTTCTCCAGGCTAAGGTTAAACCCAACAAAGACAAAAACAGATCCTACACTGTCACCTATGTTCCTAAAGTTGAAGGTGTCCACAAGGTAAGGACCCTAGCTGCTGTTATTTACCATGTACATCCAGTTCATCGGACACGTAGCACAAGAAAGGAAACCCATTCTGTTTGAAGTGTCTCAAGATTTGGCTTGTTTTTTGATTCCTGTAGGTGAAAGTGCTATTTGCTGGTCAAGACATTGATAAGAGCCCCTACACTGTGAACGTGGCCAAGGATATGGTCGACCCCAGCAAAGTCCATGCAAGAGGGCCAGGTCTGGAGCCTACAGGCAACGTGGCTAACAAACCCACCTACTTCGACATTTACACAGCTGGTGAGTATGGAAACTTCAACCACTATGAAGACAACAGCAATGTGGTCTCGTAAAACAGTGGTTCTCAACCTTTTTTACATCAAGGACCCCTAAATTGACACAAATTAGACCACGGACCCCCATTGGACAAAATTTTCAAGCAAACCAGAAATACACAAATATTTGTTCTGAGACTGAATAACGTTACTTTTTTTGTACATTCAAATTAGTTAACTTTATACAGAAATTTCTGGAAAAAAGTGGTACAATTTCTCCAAAAACATTTAAACATTTGTAGGAAGAGGTGGTTAAAAAAAATCTCAAAAAATATAAAAAAAACTAAACAATAATAATAAAGATTCTCAAAAAAAAAGAAGGTAGAATTTCAAGAAAAAGTTGGGGACCCCCTTTAACCCTCTCAAGGACCCCTGGGGGTCCCCGGACCCCACGTTGAGAACCACTGTCATAAAAGACTTGCAATATGTTCTAAGAGACTGAACCTACAGTAACAGATTTGTCTATGGATACTGACTGTTCCTCTGTCACACTTAGGTGCTGGTAACGGCGACATCAGCGTGGTGATCGTCGATCCTCAGGGCAAAAAGGACACAGTTGAGCTCATCCTGGAGAATAAGGGCGACAGTGTTTTCCGTTGCACTTACCATCCCATGTTGGAGGGCCCTCACACCATCCATGTACTGTTTGCAGGCCAGGAGATCCCCCAGAGTCCCTTCACCGTCAACATCTCAGAAGGTGAGCCTCCTGTCTCTGCTGTAAATAACCGTCAGACAAATCAGATTTCTAAGTGTGCTGTTAGTTTCAGGATGATTGATCCATCACCATATGCACTCAGTCATCTTTATTCTACCTATAGGTACACTGCAAAAACTCAAAATCTTTCCAAGGATATTTGTCTTATTTCTTGTCAAAGTGTCTTTTCACTTAAAATAAGACTCATCACCTAAAAATGTACTTGTTTTTAGATAATTTTCATTTGTTTCAAACACATTTTCACTTGAAATACAGGTAAGTAGAAAAATCTGCCAGTGAAAGCAAGATTTTTGTACTTGTAATAAGAAAGAAGAACTTGCCCCACTATCAGATTTTTCTACTTATTTCAAGTGAAAATATGCTTGAAAGAAGTAAAAAGTGTCAAAAACAAGCTACTTTTTTACGTGATGAGTCTTATTTTAAGTGTAATGAGATTTGTTTTGACTAGAAATGACATTTTGACTAGAAATAAGGCAAACATTTTTGGTAAGATGTTGAGTTTTTGCAGTGTAAAACCACCCAGTACAGATGATAACCCTTTCACATATATATTTGTCGTTTATAGCTCTGCCTGTTGTTCCTCCCACGGGAGCCCCCCTGCAGATAGTCCCTCAGTCAATGCGCACCCCTCCTGGAGTAAAGGCTGGGAAGGGGGCTCCCCCTCCAAAACCCAGCCGTCCAAGTTAGTATGGTCTGCTAGGAGCCTTTGTCCGTTGCTCAGCCAGACCCATGCCCCCTTGTGCTTTCTCTGAGACTCTGGCGTCGCGGCTCAATGCGGTGTTTTTTTTTCTTGCGCCCTGCAGCTTGACAGTGTAATTTCATGATATGAGATGCAACGTTATGCCAATAGCTGACAGATTGTCCTAGTCTGCATTTCTGTCCACATCTCTGTGAAATATCTTTGCTTGTGCTCTTGACATGTTTGTTTTTTATTGCACATAAATTTGCATCAGCACAGCATTATGTTTAAGCCTGCAGTCAACATTTCTGATTCACTGATGGAAATGTTGGGTGAAGCTCTTTTGATGCATTTCATTTGTGCCAATATGCCATTCAGTGTTCTGTACTTGTGCGGTATGTGTTGCTGCTGAAAGCATCGTTCTTCTTTTCAGGATCTGTCAGTCAGCCTTTAAGGAATCCCATTTGAATTGAGTATTTTAATGTCTTTTGCCACTAACATCATTGTCAGCTGCTGGCAACTCTCACCTGCCTCTTGCTTTGCTAAATATTTCTCTCTTTCACACTTTGCTGTTATTCCTTTCAGCAATCAACGCAAATGCTTGCAGAGCTACAGGCCGAGGCCTTCAGCCTAAAGGAGTGAGGGTAAAGGAGGTTGCAGACTTCAAAGTTTTCACTAAGGGAGCTGGCAGCGGAGCGCTCAGCGTCACAGTCAAAGGACCAAGTGAGTCAGACAGCTCCATGCATCTCTCCTCCTTTTTTTTGGAATTCTTTGTCTTGTTGGAGTTGTTTCGTCTGCAGAGTTGCATTTTCTCAGTATGAGATTGCATTAAATTGTTTCTTTGACTTGTTCAGAATCCATACTGACTGTTTTATTTATTCTCAGCCGGAGCAGAGGAGCAAGTGAAAGTGCGCGATGCAGGGAACGGTGTGTATGACTGTGAATATTACCCGCTTAAACCGGGTAAATACACAGTCAGCATCACCTGGGGAGGCCAGCCCATTCCACGCAGGTAGGGTCCTGTTGATGCCCGTAGCTGTTCATCATTAACAATGCACATTCACATTTAGAGAAGGTAATATTGTGCATTCTTGTGCGCTGCAGCCCCTTTGAAGTGGAGGTGGGCGAGGAGGCAGGTTTTCAGAAGGTGAGGGCCTGGGGTCCTGGTCTGAAGACGGGTATGGTGGGGAAATCTGCTGACTTTGTGGTCGAGGCCATCGGCACTGAAGTTGGAACTCTGGGTGAGACATACAAGTGATGAAAAGAAGAAAGTGAATTTTTTTCTTTCTTTAAAAAAAAAAAAAATCTGTACTAAATGTGGGGATACTTATTTTTTTTTGCTCAGGCTTCTCCATTGAAGGACCGTCACAGGCTAAAATTGAGTGTGATGATAAGGGTGATGGGTCCTGTGATGTCCGCTACTGGCCCACTGAGCCCGGAGACTATGCTGTCCATGTCATTTGTGATGATAAGGACATCAAGGACAGTCCCTTCATGGCCCACATTCTCCCTGCAGTCAATGATGTCTTCCCTGAGAAGGTAATTCCCACTGGATGAGTTTGTCAACCACCCTTAAAGGGACATTTCACAACATTTTGGCAAATTCACCTATTGACATAAGCCCTATACTGTAGTCTTAGTGGTAGGTTCAACTCATCAAATACACAATCCTACAACTCCAATACTCTCAAGTTGTGACCTGCACATTCACCACGCTATGAAATAATAATGTAACATTATGAGACAGAGTTGTTTTCGAGGCAAATAAGTAACTGGAACCACATTCCAGACACTCGGCGGAGTAAGTAGTTCTGAGTATTTGCTTCATGTGTCGTAATGTTACATAATTATACCTTATTATTTCATAGCATGATGAATGTGCAGGTCACAACTTGTCTACAAGAGTGTTTTGGAGTTTTTGGATTGTGTATTTGATGAGTTTGATGAGGGAAATGTAAAATACTGTGCGCCTGCGTAGCGTTAGCTGAGCAGCTCGTGTCTCTGCCCCGCCGATCTCAAAACAGCTTGCACCGACAATTAAAGGTAACGAACCTACTCCTAAAACTGTAGGGATTATGGCAATAGGTGAATTTGCCAAAATGTTGAAATATCCCTTTAAAATGACAAACAGGTTAATGATCTAAATTTAAACTAAATTTTAAAAAATGTCTCTAAAAATGTGTTTTGTGGATGTAGGTGAAAGCCTTTGGACCTGGTCTGCAGCCGACTGGTGTCATTGTGAACAAACCAACAGAATTCACCATAGATGCTCGCATGGCTGGAAAGGGTGACCTCAAGCTCTACGCACAGGTATGCGGGCAGCGGTCGGTTAAAGTCTCATTGGTTATTTATAGGAATGCATCACGTGGCTGTACGGGCCAGAGCTGACATGCTTTTGTAACCACTAAGGACGCTGAGGGCTGCACCATCAACATCAAGATCACTGACAGGGGAGATGGCACCTATCTGTGTGTGTACACTCCTGTCAAGTCCATTAAACACACCATCATTGTCAGTTGGGGGGACGTCAACGTGCCCAACAGCCCCTTCAGGGTAAGATTCATACACAGATCTATACTGCATGTAAAAGTCTCTTTTTTTATGGTCATACTCCACCAAATAAAGATAAAGTAAGAGGACTGCAGTAGTTCTACTTGAACCAATAGCTTCTAACTCAAGCACACTGTGAATTCATTAGGTGCTGGTTGGAGAGGGTTCTCATCCAGACAAAGTCAAAGTCTATGGGCCTGGAGTGGAAAAGACAGGGCTCAAGGCCAACGAGCCAACATACTTCACTGTGGACTGCAGTGAGGCTGGTCAAGGTGAGCATGCACAAGGAGATGATGTGGGTGGTTACAAAAACACTTCTAAGTTTAGCCGACTCCTGGTGAAGTGAGTGCTTTGAATGTTGAAAATGTGAAGCATAGAATTAACAGAGACAGTGAATCTATTCAGCCATGTTGACCAGGTCAAGTTGACTTAGTTGAAATATATAAAATCCAGTTCAAAGACGACTCTAAGCAGCAGATGGACTTGTGGTTATAGAGCAACTTTAATTCTCGAGATCGACCTTCATTTAACTGTGCTCATTGCTATGCAACAACAGGGGACATCAGTATTGGAATCAAATGCGCCCCCGGAGTGATCGGTCCTGCAGAGGCAGACATCGACTTTGACATCATCAAGAATGACAATGACACCTTCACTGTTAAGTACACTCCTCCTGGTGCAGGCAAATACACCATCATGGTGCTGTTCGCTGACCAGGTAAGAACAGGGTTTCTCTTGGCCTGTGTCACATTACTTATGAAATGATGGATATTATATTTTAAATTGTTTTTTACATCTTCTCACAATTGCCTTTATCAGGAAATTCCCGTCAGTCCATTCAAGGTCAAAGTGGATCCTTCCCATGATGCTGGCAAGGTGAGAGCAGAGGGTCCTGGACTCAACAAGACAGGTGAGATATACTGTACACAACAACAATCACTCACTACAATACTTTCTGTCACAGAAATCATGTGATTTGACCAGGATTGAAAACCTGTGTGTTTCAGGAGTGGAGGTGGGCGCTCCAACCCACTTCACCATCTACACAAAGGGAGCTGGCAAGGCCAAGCCTGAGGTGCAGTTTGCTGCATCAGGCCCAGGAGAGGCGGTTCGTGACTTTGAGATCATCGATAACCACGATTACTCCTACACTGTCAAGTACATGGCTCTTCAGCAGGTACTGGAAGACTCCAATACCATTACAACAGGATTATTCACAGTAAAACGCCAGTTCAATAATGTTCATTCTTTTTTATAATGTTTTTGTAGGGTAACATGACAATTTCAGTGACTCATGGAGGAGATCCCATACCAAAGAGTCCCTTCAACATCACAGTTTCACCACCTCTGGATATTGGAAAGGTGAAAGTGAAGGGATTAGACACCAGTAAGTCGCAAACTAAATCCTGTTCTCTTGAGGTGCATTATAAAAATAATGAATAGCAAAGGTTAAGTGTGTTGTATTACATTTTCTTGCAGAAGTGGAGGTTGGAAAGGATCAGGAGTTTTCAGTGAACACAAAAGGTGCTGGCGGTCAGGGCAATGTAGGTGTGAAGATGGTTTCACCCTCTGGCCGACCAATCCCGTGCAAGCTGGAATCTGACAAGACCAATGGCACTCACAGTGTGAAGTATATTCCCCCAGAGGAGGGACAGTACAAGGTTGATGTCAGCTATGATGGAAACCCAGTGATGGGAAGCCCCTTTGGGCTGGAGGCGGTGATGCCTGCAGATCCTTCAAAGGTAAAGACTGCTGCATGTCGTTTTACACTCTATCCAGACTTCTTGAACACCTGAACACTTGAACAGACTGGCCTGCCCTCCCTGCCTTTCCTCAGCTCTTGTTAACAGTTCTATGTTTATTTTCTTGTCTGTATACAGAGGTTTCTCCAATTTTTCCCAGTTAAAAGGGTTTACCTATAGTTTTTCCTCCATTCCTTTGGATGTGAGGGTCTAAGGACAGAGGATGTTGTTATGATGCTGTGTAAAGCCCTTTGAGACAAACTGTTTGTAAAAATGGGCTATACACTGCAAAAACTCAAAATCTTTCCAAGGATATTTTCTCTCAAAACTAAACTCTTTTCACTTAAAATAAGACTCATCACCTAAAAATGAACTTGTTTTTAGATAATTTTCATTTGTTTCAAACAAATTTTCACTTGAAATAAGTAGAAAAATCTGCCAGTGAAAGCAAGAATTTTGTACTTGTAATAAGAAAGAAAAACTTGCCCCACTATCAGATTTTTCTACTTATTTCAAGTGAAAATATGCTTGAAAGAAGTAAAAAGTGTCAAAAACAAGCTACTTTTTAACGAGTCTTATTTTAAGTATAATGAGATTTGTTTTGACTAGAAATGACATTTTGACTAGAAATGAGACAAATATTCTGAGTTTTTGCAGTGTACAAATAAAATTGCTTTGCCTTGCCATATCTCAAAAATTGACCTAACTGTTCTCATCACAGGTGAGAGCCTATGGCCCAGGCCTGAAGGGAGGCATTGTGGGTAAATCTGCTCCTTTCACAATTGACACAAAAGGAGCTGGTGCAGGTGGACTGGGCCTGACCGTGGAGGGGCCCTGTGAAGCTAAAATGGAGTGCCAGGACAATGGCGATGGTACATGCTCAGTGTCCTACCTACCCACTGAGGCTGGGGAGTACGCCATCAACATCCTGTTTGCAGAGCAGCACATTCCCGGCTCTCCTTTCAAGGCCGCGGTGCGTCCGGCCTTCGATCCCAGCAAAGCCACGGCCAGCGGTCCCGGTCTGGAGCGGGCCAAGGCGGGAGAACCAGCGACCTTCACCGTGGACTGCACCCGGGCTGGAGACGCCGAGCTCACCATCGAGATCGTGTCGGAGACCGGGGCTAAGGCCGAGGTGCACATCCACAAAACTGCAGAGGGGATCTTCTCTGTCACGTACATACCACCTTTCCACGGCGCGCACACCATCACCATCAAGTATGGCGGCCATTCGATTCCTCAGTTTCCCAAAGTACTGCAGGTTGAACCATCAGTGGACACTAGCGGTGTGCACGTTTACGGGCCGGGAGTGGAGCCCAGAGGTAAGAAGACCAAGGAAGTATTTAGCACTTTATGTTCAGTTTTGATTACACTTATGTACTAGTGTTAAAAAGATAATTGTAAATTCAGTGTTTCAAAGTGAAGACATCACCCTTGACTCTTGAAACTGTAGCAACAAATTGATTTTTCACTGCCACATCTTAAAGACTAAATGATTACTTGATTAACTTATAATGGGAACTGGCAGTTGCAGCCGTAAGATCTATTAATTTAACTGGGTCACAAACAGCTGATGAATCAATCATAAAGATTTATAATGTGTCATGTTGGGACTGTTGGAGTTGTTTGATGTTGCTCTTTGGCAACAAATCACATGAAATGTTTCTGGCGTTTCAAGGGGTCCTCAGAGAAGTCACCACCCACTTTATAGTGGATATCCGCGCCCTCAACAAGGCTGGAGGAAACCATGTGAAGGTTCACATTATCAGCCCCTCTGGCACCAACATAGACAACTACATCACTGACAAGGGAGACGGCACCTACAGAGTGGAGTACACAGCATTCGAGGATGGTAGGAGCCTAGAGAAATTACTTAATGTCATTTAACAGTACGACTGAAGGGTGAGGAGGAGAGACGTTAACAACAATGATGGATCTAAGATCTTTATTGAAAAAGCGTGACAGACTTTTAGAAACCTGGAAGCATCTATTTGTCTGTTGTGGATTATCAGAGCTGTTTACATAGAGAGCCTGTCAGAACATATGTATATAGACAGACAGAGAAATCACAAGCACCGTTTGGGAATAAAGCAGGCGAACGGGGAAAAGAAAGGCAAGGGAGAAAAGGGGTATAAATACAGAATGATGCAGTGAAGCAAAGGTTTAAGAGGCAGAGAGCAGGGAGTCAGGCAGACAGGCTCTGTTTTATAAATAGGGTGCTCTAAAACAGAAGCTCTTAACCAGGCAGGTATGTGTGCTGAAGGCTGCCTGCATGCAGCAATACAGCAGGGGAATGACAGGGTATATTAATAGAGACCTATAGCACAAAGCAAAGAGATCACAGAGCACTTCTCCACCACCAGACGTGCTCTGATATCAGTGCAGTGTGGCTGGGAACCTGGCATGTCGGCCTACTGAGAGGGCTCTGTCAGGAAAATGTTGTAACAGAATAATGAATAGGGAACAGATGTAATTCTTTGCACGTTCACCAGTTCATCTGCACTCTAGATGGCATCTTTTATAGATAAACAGATGTTGGATCTCCCTAAAAGGGAATTTGTCTGCCCCATAATTAAAAGCAAGTGGAAAACATTTGCTTGCTTTGAAAACAGAGACCTTGTATGACATCACATGCTGAATAGGTGTACCTGTTTGTGTTTAGGAATGCACCTGATTGAGGTGCTGTATGACGATGCACCCGTGCCTAAGAGTCCCTTCAGGGTGTCTGTGGTGGAGGGATGTGATCCCACCAGGGTGCGTGCCTATGGACCAGGTCTGGAGGGAGGAATAACCAACAAGTCCAACTGCTTCACCGTGGAGACCAGGTACTATGAATCCCAATGAATGGAGACCAGAGATGGTAGTAAAAGTACCCAGATTCTTTACTTGAGTAGAAGTAAAAGTACCTGTGTAAAAAATGACTTTGGTAAAAGTGAAAGTACTGATCCAAATATCTACTCAAGTAAAAGTAAAAAGGTATAGGCTCTGAAATGTACTCAAAAGTATTATTGAAAGTAAAAAGTAGCCTATTTCTATTGCATGATTCACTACAAAGCTAATAACCACACGGTAATTTATCTGGAATCCATTTCATCAATGTTTGAACAAACATTAAGTTTACCTGCCAGACACAAGATGTATCCTAAAGTACTTCACTATTGTCAATTATATGCATTTGTATTGTACAAATGCCTGCTTTGTGAGTAAGTTTGGAGCTGATGAAAGGAGAGAAAAAAGACAAGTCGAGCTGTAATTTTATTTTGCCGCGGAAACCCTGATATAAAAAAAGTAACAAGCCTTTTTGGGAAATGTAAGGAGTAAAAAGTACCGATATTTGCGCAGCTTAAGCAATGTGCAATGAATGAAGAGTTGTGTCTTCTCTCTCAGGGGCGCCGGTACCGGAGGCCTGGGCCTGACCATCGAGGGAGCCTCAGAGGCAAAAATATCCTGCAAAGACAACAAAGACGGCAGCTGCAGCGTGGAGTATGTCCCCTTTACGCCTGGAGATTATGACGTCAACATTAACTACGGAGGTCACCCGATCCCTGGCAGTCCGTTCCGTGTGCTTGTTAAAGACCCTGTCGACCCCAGCAAAGTGAAATGCTCAGGTCCAGGTCTGGGCACCGGGGTGAGAGCGCACGTCCCTCAGACTTTCACAGTAGACTCCACCAAGGCTGGACAGGCCCCACTGGACGTCAAACTCTACGGCCCGACAGGTGTGGATCTACTGGACAACTGTGACAAATAATGCATAAATGTAGCTGTGAGTTTGTGGTATATGTGTTTTATTTCCATAATGTCCTATTTCCAGGCACAGTGGAGCCAGTTGGTGTGAAGAACAACGGTGACGGCACCCACACGGTTCACTACACCCCGGCTCAGGACGGCCCCTACACTGTAGCTGTTAAATATGCGGATCAGGAAGTCCCTCACAGGTTGAGTATGAGTTTTATAAGAACCCACTAATCCGGGCAGTATGTGTAGATATGTCTTAATTAAAGCACTGCTCTGTCTGACTGGGCTGTGGAAAGAGAAGAGCAGCTCACCAAGTTTTCTCTTCCAATTTCTGTCTTTTGTAGGATTGAGTTTAGTAATTACACCTGATAACACTAACTTTCCTCTATAGCCCATTCAAAGTGATGTCTCAGCCTGGGCATGACGCCAGCAAGGTGCGTGCCAGTGGTCCTGGTCTGGATGCCAAAGGTGTGTCTGCAAGCCTGCCTGTGGAGTTCACCATCGATGCCCGTGATGCTGGAGAGGGACTGCTCACTGTGCAGATTCTGGTGCGATCAGCTGCATTCATTTCATTCCAAGATTTCTAACTTTCCAATCATGAGCCGCTGCCTAAAATAACTGGATATCCTCTCACCTGCAGGACCCCGAGGGCAAACCCAAGAATGCCACCATCCAGGACAACAGGGACGGCACCTACACCGTCTCCTATGTGCCGGACTCAACAGGCCCCTACACCATCACCATTAAATATGGGGGAGATGAGATTCCTTACTCCCCGTACTGCATCCAGTCCCTGCCCACTGGAGACGCCAGCAAATGTCTCCTCACCGGTGAGAAAACAACTGTGGACCCATCAAAAATACAATTACAGTACAACATCCTGTTGTCCTTCTGTTCCCCTCCTCCATCCTTCCTTTCTCCCTTCCTCCTTTCCACAATCCTTTTCCCCTTCCTTCCTTCCTTCTGCTTCCTTCCTTCCTTCCTTCCTTAACCAAATCTGTTCCTTTCCTCCATTTATCTTTCCTTCCTTTTCCCTTCCTTCCTTCCGTCCTTCCATCCTTCGTCCTTACATCTTCATCCTTCCTCTTTTGATCTAATTGACCCAATCTGTTCCCTCCCTCCATATTTCCTTCCTTCCTCTCTTCCTTCCTTCCTTCCTTCCTTCCTTCCTTCCTTCCTTCCTTCCTTCCTTCCTTCCTTCCTTCTTCCTTCCTTCCTTCCTTCCTTCCTTCCTTCCTTCCTTCCTTCCTTCCTTCCTTCCTTCCTTCCTTCCTTCCTTTTTGACCCAATCTGTTCATCTATCTTACCTTCCATTTCCCTTCCTTCTTTCCTCCCATCTCTCCCTTTGTCCTTCCTTCCTTCCTTCCTTCCTTCCTCACTTCTTCCTTCCCTTTTGACCCAATCTGTTCATCTATCTTACCTTCCATTTCCCTTCCTTCCTTCCTTCCTTCCTTCCTTCCTTCCTTCCTTCCTTCCTTCCTTCCTTCCTTCCTTCTTTCCTACCCCGACCCAGGAGGACAACAGGGGTGTTAATTGTATTTTACATGTGTATTCACTACTATGCTCTCTTTCCTTCCAGTGTCGATTGGAGGACATGGCGTGTGTGAGTAACCAAGAGTTTTTTTTTTTTTTTAGTTCTCTACCTTTTATGACTTTATTTGTGGAGTCCAGGCATTGGTGCTGCACTTTTTCTGACCTCCTTTTCCCCCTTTTCATCTCTGTCCTGAGCAGCAAGTCTTCAGAAACTCCAGACCTCTGAGGATACAGTCATCACAGTGGATGCCAAGGCTGCTGGGAAAGGCAAAGTGACCTGTAAGGTGCAGACCCCACAGGGGATGGAGCTGGACATGGATGTAGTGGAGAACCACGATGGGACATTTGACATTTACTACACAGCCCCTGAACCTGGGAAGTATGTCATTACCATCCGCTTTGGGGGACAGAACATCCCCAAGAGCCCCTTCCACGTGGTGGTGAGTGAAGCTGCTGCAGCTCTGCACTGTTTTCTTTTCCCTGACATTTAGTTGTGTCTGTATGAAACAACTATTTCTCTTCTCTCCCTATCGACAGGCCACAAATGAGCCAGTTGCTCCCCGCGATACCGTGGATCCTCTCTTCCGTCCTGTTAACTTCCTCGTCCCCTTCACGCCCCAGCAAGGAGAGATCACAGGTGTGACCACCACCATTCATTTCATACTGAAAACAGCTCCCCTCCCATTTGCTTCCACAAACACACACACAAAACATTATTTTTTAAATCACTGAAACTTCTTCTTCTGAAACTCACTTTCCACAATGCCTGTGTATTGTATGATGTAGCATTTAGACTCAATGACAGACTGCCATCTCATCCCAATTTCTTTACCCACTCACGAATACAACACGAGAGGGAAACAACTTATAAAGGGAAAGTGACAGAAACTGAAATGTACAAGTTTAGTGTGACCATTAAAGGACCAGAGACTTGGAATGAGATTGAGAGCACGATGAAAGAGTCTGCATCTCTGTCTATTTTTAAAAAGAGATTAAAACAAAAACTGCTGCAGAAATATGTTTAAATCAAGCTCGGTTTGCTGTTTTCTTTGTTTCATGTACCCTTTTTACAAGTCTCAAGTCATGTCTGCTGTATATTATGAATTGAAAATGTATTTTTGATTTTAAAATGATTTGTACGAACCTTGAACCTTGAACCTTGAACTGACATCTGACCATGCTGCCATTATTTCTAGGTGAGGTGAGGATGCCTTCAGGCAAGACTGCCCGCCCACATATCACCGACAATAAGGATGGCACCATTACAATCAAGTACCAGCCCACAGAGAGAGGCCTGCATGAAATGGACATCAAATGTGAGGGAAACCACATTCCAGGTGAGAGACACGCCACATTTAAAGAATAGAAGATGGCTGACCTAGCCTTCTAAATATTGGAAAGCAAAATATAATAACTGTCTAAAACCCAGATGACGACACACACAGAGTCTTAATTACTCCCTGGCAATATATTCCCTACAGGAAGCCCCCTGCAGTTCTATGTGGATGCTGTGAACAGTGGAGTGGTGACTGCTTATGGCCCAGGTCTGAGTTACGGCATGGTCAATAAAACCGCCACTTTTACTGTGGTCACCAAGAACGCAGGAGAAGGTAAAATAGCTTTTATTTCCTGTGGTAATGTAGTTTTTAGAAAACTGTCAGTGCACTGCAGATCAGATCAACCAATCAGGGCATTTCTTCTCCCTCCCAGGTGGTCTGTCGCTGGCGGTGGAGGGTCCCTCTAAGGCCGAGATCACCTGTAAGGACAACAAAGATGGTACATGCACGGTGTCCTACCTGCCTACAGCTCCTGGAGACTACAACATCATTGTCAAGTTTGACAACAAGCACATTCCTGGCAGTCCCTTCACTGCTAAAATCACTGGTGAGATTTTTTTTCTTTTGTACTTTTTGTATATTTATACATTTATAGTATTTTTTTATGTTGTTGATGAGTAAGGTTTTAAAGGTTGATAGACATCTAAAGCCTCTTTTTTAATGTTCAGGGGACGACTCCATAACGAGGACATCCCAGCTGAATGTCGGCACAGCGGCTGATGTGTCTCTGAAGATCACAGAGACTGATCTGAGCTCTCTGACTGCCAGTATCAGAGCTCCATCAGGCAATGAGGAGCCCTGTCTACTCAAGAGACTTCCAAACAGACACCTTGGTGAGATTATATTCAATTGACAGGCTCAGAGTGACAGGAAGGGCAGAACATTTTTTTTGTCTGTTGGAAACATTTAGATTAACTTTTTATTCTCCTCTCTATATCGTTTATGTGCACAGGTATTTCCTTCACCCCTAAGGAGGTTGGGGAGCATGAGGTCAGCGTGAGGAAGGACGGCATGCATGTAGCCAACAGCCCTTTCAAGATCATGGTCGGCCAGTCAGAGATCGGAGAAGCCAGCAGAGTCAAGGCTTTTGGTAAAGGCCTGGTGGAGGCACACACTTTTGAAATGGCTGAATTCTTTGTGGATACCAGGAATGCAGGTAAGCATCAGAGATGATATGTTTCACCTCTATGGAAAATACTGTTGGAGAAAAATACAAAAGAGCAATTAGTGTATCAACCTTGTTATGTTTCCCTCTTCTTACAGGTTATGGCGGTCTCGCATTATCAATTGAGGGTCCAAGCAAAGTAGATATCAACTGTGAAGATGTAGAGGATGGGACATGCAGAGTGACCTACTGGCCAACAGAACCTGGAAGTTACACTGTTAATATCAAGTTTGCTGAAAAGCACATCCCAGGTTTGAACCTATTGCTTGAAAAATAATCGAATATGAAAGAAAATTAAATTACACATAAAAAATTTAAATATATTTAGTTTGTACTCTCTATTTATTTTTCCCATTCAGGAAGTCCATTCACAGTCAAGGTGACAGGAGAAGGAAGGATCAAAGAGAGCATTACCAGGAAGAGACAGGCGTCTTCTATTGCCTCAGTGGGCAGCACATGTGGCCTTAACCTCAAGATCCCAGGTGAGTACAGAAGCCAGAGTGAAGCGGGCGGCCACCTAAAACACCTGATCCTGCTCCATACTTATATTTCTATCCTAACTGTTTTCTTCTCGCGACAGGAAACTGGTTCCAGATGGTTTCAGCACAGGAGAGGCTGACCAGGACGTTCACCCGCAGCAGCCACACATACACCCGGACGGAGCGCACAGAGATCAGCAAAACTCGCGGTGGAGAGACCAAGAGGGAGGTACGAGTGGAGGAGAGCACCCAGGTGGGTGGGGGAGGAAGCCCCTTCAGAGATGTGTTTGGAGAGTTTCTGGGCAGAGAGAGCCTCAGCAGCTTCGCCGGCATCACAGCCAGACCTGAAGGTGAGAATCCAAATGTCTTCCTTGTTAACTGAAATACTGATCATTTTAACCCTCCTGTTGTCCTCCTGGGTCAAGGAAGGAAGGAAAGAAAGAAGGAAGGAAGGATAAAGGGAAATTTGGGGAGAAAGAGGAAGGGGAAAAGGAAGGAAAGATAGAAGGAGGGAGGGAACAGATTGGGTCAAAAAGGAAGGAAGAAGTAAGGACAAAGGGAAAGAAGGAAGGGAGGGAAAAAGGATTGTGGAAAGAAGGAAGGAAAGAAAGATGGAGGGAGGGAACAGATTCGTTCAAGGGAGGAAGAAAAAGGAAGGAAGAAGGGAGGAAAGAAGTAAGGGAAAAAGGATGGAAAGAAAGATGGAAGGAGGGAACAGATCAGGTCAATTGGATCAAAAGAGGAAGGAAGAAGAAATGAGGACAAAGGGATTGTGGAAAGAAGGAAGGGAGAAAGGAAGAAAAGAAGGAAGGATGGAGGAACAGGTAGGGTCAATTTGACCCAGAAGGACAACAGGAGGGTCAAGTATTTTACCGTTTTTTTGTTGTTATAATATGAACAACATAAACATGTTGTATCTAACCTGGTGTGCTGCTCTGCCTCACCAGTGGAGTGCGGCTCCCAGGCCATGACAGCGCAGGTGACCAGCCCCAGTGGGAAAACCGTGGATGCCGACATCGTGGACGGAGGCAGCAGCACCTACAGCGTTCGATTCATCCCACAGGAAATGGGACCTCACACAGTCAACGTCAAATACAGAGGGCAGCATGTTCCTGGAAGCCCCTTCCAGTTTACTGTTGGACCCATGGGGGAGGGAGGAGCGCACAAGGTCCGCGCAGGAGGACCCGGCGTGGAGAGAGGCGTGGCTGGATCACCCTGTAAGTTCACCATGTAGACCTGAGGAACTGAGTTTTCTTATTTATTTTTTTTTTAAGTATATTTTTTGGCGTTTTTGCCTTTATTGGATAGCACATAGTGAGATAGACAGGAAAGGGGGAGGCAGAGAGAGGGGGAACGACATGCAGGAAAGGTCTGCCCGTCGCGGGATTCGAACCGGGGACGCCTGCGTTGAGGACTGTAGCCTCTACATGGGGCGGCCGCTTTAACCACTGCGCCACGCACCGCCCCGAAACTGAGTTTTCTATCATAAAAAATAGGTTCATTAATGACGGCACACAAACTTAAAGGTATAATATGTAGGAATTCCCCCCATCTAGCTGCATATCTGAACGTATTCTTGATGTTGCATTCACGTGAAATCGGGCAGACGTCAGACAGACAACAGACACTGCATGTAACAGGATAAACAAGTCTATGTAAACAAGTGGTCCGCTAGTGACTTCAGTGAAATACGTATTTATGAAAGCAGTATTTGATTTTTGCTAATAAAAAGCCAAATAAGTTACATACTGCGGCTTTAAGCTGATCTGACTTTGTTTTACCTTTATCAGCTGAGTTCAGTATCTGGACCAGAGAGGCAGGTGCTGGTGGTCTGTCGATTGCTGTAGAAGGCCCGAGCAAAGCTGAAATCTCCTTTGAGGACAGGAAGGATGGTTCCTGCGGAGTCTCCTACATAGTGAAAGAACCAGGTAACACCTGTTTTACCTGTGGATAGTTTGTCTCTGCACCTTTAACCTCTTCAGTACTTCTTCCCGTACTATTCTACTATTCTATGTAACCATGACAGTTAACAACCTGTCCACTTCCGCAGGTGACTACGAGGTGTCAATCAAGTTCAACAATGAGCACATCCCCGACAGCCCGTTCATTGTTCCCATTGCCACGCTGTCAGATGAGGCTCGCAGGCTCACTGTCACAAGTGTTCAGGTAAAATTACACACAAACACACACATACACGCATTCACAGGCACATGTGCTCACACACTTTACAAAAGCCAATTTATTCAGATGCACAAGTTAAAAACATCTCACACACAGTCACAGAATGTGTGAATAACAGATTGCATTTAACATAATGTGCGAATAGTTGAGATATATCTATCAATAGTACTTTGCCCTTGAAATAGACTTGAGTGCCAGTATTGGAGTGTCCACAAGTATAATGCTGTGATGCTGGCCAGTGATGAAGGGCTGGATTAACTGTCCCTTGCTCATGTGGGACAACACATGCTGTACTATGTGTGGGCAGTCGGCTAGTCTGTGTGATTGTGTTTCTGTCTGAGAGGAAGTAGGTTCATTGAGAGGGCGATTAAGAGATACCTGCATCGGCTCCTTACTTCACAACTGCTAGTTTTATTTGCATCAATGCTAAAAAAAAACATTTGTTTTTAGCTGAAATGCCGCCTCCAAGAGCTTTCTCCATAGCTAGGATCATGGTGAAGTGCAATATCAGACCAACATTTAAAATGTCACACTACCTCTTGTATCTTCGAAGACCACTTGTCCTCTCAAAGGGCAAAACTCCTCGCCGTAAACTCTGACCTTTCTCGCCTCTCACACCCAACCGCAAGAGCTATTCTTGTTCAGGCATGATGAGTCACAAGCTCTGTGTCCCTCGGGGGCGTGGGCACACACTCACACAAACACACACACAATGCACACATATGCATATATTCTAATGGCACTGTTCCTTGTCCGCGGCAGGAGAAGGACTTGAAAGTAAACCAAGAGGCATCCTTCATGGTGCAGCGAAATGGGGCTCGAGGTGTGGTAGATGCCAAAGTTCACACCCCCTCTGGCTCTTCTGAGGAATGTTATGTCACTGAATTTGACAGCGGTAAGCACTTACAGTACTGTACAAAGTAACAACTTAAGAGTCACAGAATTTCACATTTTATCTGTAAGAGTGGTGTTTCAGAGTGTGAAGTTGTAACATCTCTACCTCTCTCTTTATGCCTACAGACAAAAATGCAATTCGCTTCATTCCACGGGAGAATGGAGTCCACTCCATAGACGTCAAGTTCAATGGATGCCACATTCCTGGAAGCCCCTTTAATGTGCGTGTGGGTGACCTGGGGCTGATTGGAGACCCAGGCATGGTAACTGCACATGGCCCTGGACTACAGGGAGGAACCACAGGTATGACGGAAATATGTTTAGCTTTTTTTTTTTAGATTATAATATGCAACTTTTAAGGGGAGCCACTACAGGTGAATAGGGTAAACATTTTAAATAACAGATACTGTATCACCATGAAACTAAGTTTATCACTTAGCCTACATTAAGACAAATATTTTTTGTATTACAAGTTTTGTCAAATTTTATGTTTAAATGTGTAAATGAGGCAATATCTGATGAAATATGCGCTCATTTGCATACATTTCCAGAACCGAAATCTGAACAATGGATAAAGCTCCTTTCAAAATTCTTGTTTTATTTTGTTGACATATTAGAGTCAGAAGTTTTTACAGAGGGGATTTTGTATATCTCTTAATGAGAAAATACTGTCACCAGCCCTAAAAAAAAAAATCAAATTTCGCCCTGTTTTTAGGAATAAAATCCCCTCTGTAAAAACCTTCAGAATATAGACAGGAATAAAACTGGAAGGTTTGTTGTCTCTAAGTGCTGCTGAAGTGGAGATTTCGGGTATGAGGAAAAACTCATTTTGAGAACTTGTACTGTAAAATTCCATAGATTGTTAATGTAAATCATACTTTTACGATTGGTTGCTGATAAAAAGGAAATGACCATTTTTGGAGCCTACATCATTGTTCAGGAGAGAGAGAGCTTTACACTGATACCTGACATGACATGGGTCAGATAACAAGCACAGCACAGTGTGTCACAGTAGCATGTTAACTTTTGGTGAATTTAGGAGAAATCTACTGACAAAAGAGACAACATTAAGTAAAATAACCACTTTAATGTGGATTTTCTAGCATTTCTTTCAACTCAACTTAAAGAATATGAAAAATAGCCCAAAATCTCAAAATTGATCAGTGCATGACAAAACAGTGTTTTTGCCTGTAGTTCCTTCACCATCTCTGTCTTCCTTCTCCCCCAGGTGTATCCTCAGAGTTTGTGGTCAACACAGCTAACGCAGGCTCAGGCACTCTGTCTGTAAACATCGACGGGCCATCCAAGGTGAAGATGGACTGTCGGGAGTGTCCTGAAGGATATAAGATCAACTACACTCCAATGGCACCAGGCAACTATCTCATCACCATCAAATACGGCGGGCCTCAGCACATAGTGGGCAGTCCTTTCAAAGCTAAAATCACAGGTCGGTTCCACACTCATCCTTCCATCCATGACAAGTGTCTCTCACTTTGAAACAAATGTCGCTCTGAAAAAAGTCAGAAGAATGTTATGTCATTCAGCTCAGTGTCACATCTTACATAAAAGCTGTCTTTTACTGACACTGTAGCAATATATACTTGTCAGTAACATGTGCATAGAGATGCTTCTTTTTTTATACTCTCAGGATTGAAAAGAATTCCCATGAGTCTATGAGTTATTTTTTCTATTTTAGCTCAGGGCACAAATCCACTCTCTTGCCCTTCTGCGGAGGGAAGCTCTCCCCATGAGCAGCAGCATCTTTGTTTCCCTTCTAATCTCACTCAATGCTGAATGTGTTATGCAATGTCTGGACTTAAGCTTGATGACATTAGATAATCTCTTTCCCTCTTCCTCTACCCTAGGTGCCCGGCTGTCGGGGGGACACAGTCTCCACGAGACCTCCTCTGTCTTGGTTGAAACAGTTACCAAGACTTCCAAACTGGGCGGTGCCTACAGCGCCACCTCGTCCACCACCTCAACCAAACTGACGTCTGACGCCAGCAAGGTGGTCTGTCGTGGAGCGGGGCTGTCCAAGGCTTTGGTGGGACAGAAAAACAACTTCACGGTTGACTGCAGCAAAGCAGGTAAGACAGTTGTTCTCAAAAGACAAGGACAAAAGCATTAGTCTAACAGTTCGCATCAAAATTCCATTGCAATTATTGCAACCTAATGAATACAAGTCAGGATTCTCTCTCTTTGTTCCATACTTACTCCTAATATCCAGCTCTTCAGCAGCAAAATGTACTGTTTTGTTCACCGGCCAGTCTCCAGCTTTATCTGTTGACTGGTGCAGGGCAGATTGTGTGCAGTTTTATCAATGCTTTTCATACTGAAAGGAGCTGTGTGCTAATGCTGGAAACAAACGTCTCAAGGGAGACTAGAAATAAAACATTCAAATTATGTGTTATAAAGAATAAAACAAGTTAGGTAATACAGAAATACACATAGCTGTGTAACTTTTGTACACCATGATGATTAAATCCCGCTCTGCCTGCTTCGTCCAGGTACCAACATGCTGATGGTGGGTGTGCACGGGCCTCAGACGCCCTGCGAGGAGGTGTACGTCAAGCACATGGGTAACAAGCTCTACAACGTCACCTACACCGTCAAGGAAAAGGCCAACTACACTGTCATCGTCAAATGGGGCGACGACAATGTCCCTGGAAGTCCCTACAAAGTGGCTGTGCCCTAAGAGAGACTGCACCAAAATTCCATGGCTCCTTCCCCACGGCCTTTTCTCATCATGTGCACGCATCAAACTCTGCAGTACTTAACTCTTCAACGGATTACAACATACTCAACATTACACTAAAACCTGCAAGAGCAATTGCTTACAGCTGTTGTGATGATAGAAAAGCTATTGTGCCAAAGTTTTTTTTTTGTATTACTCCAGAAATTACATTTACATCCACGTTCAGAGTGATGTAAAGGCAAGTGTGGTTTACGAGCCTTTAAGTAATCTTTGTTAAATCTTGCTCAGTCCATAAAATCTCTTTTTTCTCCTCTCTGTTGTGTTGTAAGCGAATGGCGTACTATATAAATGTTAAGAGATGTTGACTTAATCAGCAGTATTGAAGTGTGATGCTATGTGGTTTTGTATCTAAGAATGAGAAACTGACTTTTTTTGTTGTATTAACCTATTTTTGGTAAGTCTTTGCAGACCTAATAAACATTTACTTGCTTACTTTCCAGACAAATGCGATTGAATTGTTTGATTTCACACAGTGCTGCCAGAGCCTTTGCTGGTTCAGCGGGAAACAAAACTTCTTTTTATATATAGTGTCACCATACAGCTGTTTTCTGACCACAGCTGGTTTGCCCCTCTCTGCAGCTGTCAGGATGTTATTTAAATCTCAAAGGCTTTGAGTGGAGCACCTGACCTACACCTTGTCTACTGGTTCACCTTTGGCCCATTTACTTTTGACGTCAATTCCCTGTTTAGTATAAAACAGACCAGTCTATTCTGTAAGTGCACTCTTTTTTCATCCTGTACTGGTCTAGATACAATCACAAGATGGCAGCATAGTCAAGCCATCTTCTTAATCTACCAGAAGAAAATATCTATTGTTCCCACTGAAGATTAACTGTGCGGAGCTATAGAAACCAGAGGCACCAGCTTCCATTGTGTGTGTAATTAATCCTGTTGGATCAGCGATGGAACACAAGTGGTTTGTGTTTTGGCAGCCTCACGGGGGGAGAGGCAGACCCTGCTGAGCCACACATCAACAGGGAAGATGGGCGGTCTAGCCTTACGCTTGTGAAATCACTTCTATGGCTTATGTCCTGTCCTGTGCGGGGTCTGTGGGCTTCCGTCCCCCAGTGAGTCTACCACCCAGCCCCCCACCACCACCACCACACTATGAGTACCGCTGTCATTCTCTGTGAGTGAGAGGGAGCTAGGGGCCAGACAGACAAGCGAGCGGTTTACATTTGTTGATCAGTGCGTGTCTTCATTATATCTGGCCAGGTGGCCGCTGCTGCCGGGTGCAGGGCCCACCCACGACAGTCTGTCCCCCCAGCACCCAGGCTGCCTGTCCACCACAACATGTTGTCTCGTTTGGCATCATGTCTGAGATGCCGGCCCTTGCTATGCAGACAGCAGTGATGAAGCCAATTTTGAGTAGTGTGTGTGTGTGTGTGTGTGTGTGTGTGTGTGTGGGGAAGAGAATGGGATTAAAGGAATCCAGATGGAAGAAAGGAAGACAGGCTAAAACAAAGACAGACACACACACACACACACACGAATCAATGCTCCAGATTCATTTAGAACATGATAATATAATGTAGCTGAAGTTTCAAAGCAATCATAAATGTTGAACTATGTGTGAAACGGTGATGAGTTAAGTCTGTTCCAAGGGGGATCAGTTGGGGGCTGGTGATTTACATGTCTCATCCCTATATGCACTGCAGGCACTCATGCACACACGCACGCACACTCCATCTCAGCAATCTGGATTATGTTAAGAATGAAATTGTGTAAAGGCATGCCCCCAAAAGCTTTTGGAGCTTGTGCTCTCACGGCAAATATCTCATTCTCTGGTTTGCCCACATAATGCTGACTTCAGCTCTCTCCTTGCTTGCCCTCCGCCCCCCACCCCAAATTAAATTTTTCCTACCCTCTCTAAATTCTAATCAATCTAAGCTTCTTCAAATCCAGTGGTTTATGCCCTGTCTCACTTCTTATGCCCCCAAGCCTGCTTCTTCTACTTCTGACCTTTATCAATGCAAACAGTCTCTTTGGCTCAGATGGAAATCCCTGTTGAATGTTGCAAGACACCGATGTCTCTTGAACCAGGTGGGGGGAAAAAAGCAAAACTTCCATGGCTGAGTGAACAGACAAACAAACAGCTAAATAGATGTTTGCACAAACAAATGGCTGCCCGGTTGCATTAATGAATACACATGTATAGAGAGTGAAGGGCAGGATCGTTGTAGGAATTCATCCATTTGGTTTCCATCCGAGCCCCAAGGCCCTGCTACGTAATTGCTTCATGCATAGTTGATACACCGCATAATCAACCAAATACACTAGATTTTCTCAGGGCGGCAATCGCATTTGCAGGCCATTGGTGAAGTTTAGATTTTATGGGAGGTGCCTTATAATGGAAAGACTCATTCATAACTCAGTGTTTATGTCTATCTTTTAAATGGACAGACACACATTGTAAAAATAAAAGGTATGCTGTCCTGTGGTTGAACTGGGACCATGTTGTGTTTTATTCATATAGAACAAAGATGAAATATTCATAATAAAGCATTGTTGTTCTGGCTTCTGCTGCATCTCTTATCTCTCATATATACAGATACTGATTAAAAATCAGATGGAATATGATATACATTGGTTTCCTTAATGTTGAAGTGTGAAAACGATGCAAATGCATTGACGGAGTCCCCAGGGGGCATCATGTTCATGTGGCATGCAAAAGCATGAAGATGATCCAGCCTACCTCAACCAAGTTAAGGGAAGCAGAACATGCAGCAATATACGGAGGGATGGATTTCTGGTGATGCAAGCCTCAGACGAGAGATGCATTTTAAAGACTACCCCAAGACAGTATTTTCACACAGGAAGAGCAAGCACACAACATTACATACATTATTCTACAGACACACATACACACACAGAAATAAACAGCATGATTTGGCATCCTGCAAGCGCATGAACAGCAACAGCCTGGGGCAAGAAAAATGACAGGAAGGTTAGCCCTCCTTTTGTATGAGAAAGTTTTGAGGGCAGCAGGAACATGTCAGGGGCAAAGTCCTCATGTCTCCGTCTCTAACTGGAGCACATCTCTCTGCTGTCGGCCTGTCCCCATCGCACTATGGTGGAAGCAGGATGCTGTGCTAATGGATCCCCCCCTGTGGAGAGCTTGTCCTTGATGCACTCGGTTGTCTGTGGCTCGTGCTGAAGGTAGACTTCAAATTAGAGGCAAATCAGAAAATTTGTTTGTCTTACCCAAGCAGGGTGGGGGACATTCAAGGGGAGAGACAGTCCGTGGCTGTGATGGAGTGGGTCGGACCAGTGCGACAGATGTGTGTTAGTGTGACTGATGCGTTCTGGGTGAGCAGGCTGTGTAGTGTCACCAACACCTGGTGAATGAACAACAGCCCGTCCAAGGAAGGCCCGGGCACACTGACGCCGAGTTTGTTGTGATTAATGTCCAAAAGGCGGTGGAGTGGAGTCAAAGGTAGATTTTTGTGATAACACCTTTCATGAAGATTTAGGAGAAGATAACAATGTTATAATTACCTGTGCTAAATTGCAACTGTGGATGTTCAATGAGCTATACACAAGGTTACCCTTGGGGTAATTGTTGCAAACCCTGCAACAGTCTGGTCCAGCAATGGTGAAATTGGAAGGGGGGCTATTCTGCAATTTCTCAGACCACTGAAGCGTGTCCGGTGTGTGGGCTGAAACTCGGACTGATTTGAAATGGAAGCATAACTTCTTGTTCCCACTTACTGTAAGATTCCAAGTCATTGGTCTCAATCAGCATTTAACCTAGAGAGGAAAGGGGTCTGTGGGTCATTGGGCACCACCTGCACTGCTTTTTTACATTTCACTGAGTATGCCAATTCCTATTACAGGGAATTTCTTCAGCCATGGCCACAGTGTTTCCATGAAAATCATGTTGTATTAGAAATATGTGCACAGGTTGTTAAATCTATGTTCCACTGGGCAGAAATGGCTGAACAGAAATACATCCTGTTTGATGCCCCTTGCAGATGTGCTGTCTGTTAATATTAGCATAATGAAATTCAGAGCACACTCATGGAATTTCACTAATTCATCACAGCATCAGGCTAAGCTAAATAATGCTGTGGCCCTTGAGCTTTGAAAGGCAGTGTTTCCAAATATTAGAGCAGATTGACAGCCCAATACTTAATTAGATTTAATTGTTGAATCTTAGTAGCAGCAGGTTGGGCATTGCATATTAGGATGTTGTGTCCATCCTGCAGGTTTGCCCATAGGAAATAGATGAGTTATCCTTCTGATCTTGCTAGCTTACACCTCAGCTAATATCCCATAATGTAACTGAAATTCACATGGTCTTGCTGCTGTGATCTCCCTCTGATGTCCAATCATTTCCTGCATTTTGCTTCTTGCATCTGCCCAACAGCTCACTTTAATGCATCTCTGTGAGAAGAACTGCAGCTAGTTTTATTAAAGTTTGAAAGATGAGAGAAATCACAACAAATGTGCTACACCAAACTAATGGGGGGATGTCATTTCTGACTATTGTATGAGAAAATGTTTTATAATGCATGATTGCTGTGTGTGAAGTCACATATATTAAAACACACCCATGAATTGATGCATTTACATGCACAGGCGTGCACGCATTCACACACACACACACACACAAGTTGTCTCACCAGGATTGCTTCAAAGTGCATGCGTTGCAGGCACTCTGTCTTCCCGACGTGCTGCCAGCCATGATTAATAACGTGTTGCTTAAATTATTTACAATCTTTAAACTGGATGCAGCTTTATTAATATGCATTTTACAGTATCATAGGTTCATCCCACGCTAGCGTCATGCAGGCCCATCACAACCTCAGTGAATATAATTAAGCATGTTGTCTTAGTGTGTATATTAACATCAGGATGGATGGATTTGTCGTTGCTCGCAAGTGAAAAGAGACAGAAATACTGACTTATTTGAAAGAAACACACCTGGTGACAGAAAGAAAATAATAATGTGATCATTGAATAGAAAAAAAAATCTGTCTTATCAGAATCTCATTAAGACACTTTCTAATATGAGATGATTATTTTATATAATATAATTTACAAGCATTTTTGCATAACTAATGATTATAATTTCTTAGCTAGACGATCCTACACGTAACTAAAATACAGTAAGGCCTGTTTTACTGCTGTGTTAAACAACCATTCAAGCCTGACACTTACCCCTAAGGCTAAAACCTGACCTTAGCCCTTACCCATCACTGAGCATGATTACATCAATTTAGCTGCTGTTTACAATCAGTCTGTGCATTAAGAGGCATGTCAATCAGTGTGCGGTACAGAGATTTCTATTCAGCGTGTCTAACTCTGGTGATTGACCAAGCGTCTTGATTTTCTTTTTAAAATAAATCTGGATTTCTTTAAATATGGATTGGATTCAGTGTCAGTCATTAAGGGAATCAAACTGACATTATTATAACTGTTAAAACCACTGAATAAAGCAGTGTCACATCACAGGGCTGGGAGCTGCTGCTTCTTACCTTTGTGTTGACGTTCTCTGATAACTTATGACTTAACAGATGTTCAGGAAGTTTTTACCTGCAGTGGCTGGTGACTTGGAGCTGAGTGACCCCATTTTTAGAAAAGTCCATCATGAGCTTCTAGCCAGCAGTCACAATGCCATCCCATGCACACAGGACCATTAAAATCATGTCTCTGACAATTACATTATGCCTAGTACTGGAAACATGAGGGATAATTTAAAGCTTACATTGTGTAGGAATTCCTCCCATCTAGCGTTGCGGTTGTATATCAGAAGCAACTCAATCGTATTTTTCATGCTGCATTCACATGAAATTGGGCAGACGGCAGACGGACAACAGCCGCTGCACGTAACGGCATAAACAAGCCTCTATGTAAACAAGTGGTCCGTCAGCACGAGGCAAAACAATACACGTGACAATATGTTGTCATGGCGATGTCGTATTGTTTACCTGACCCACATTTTACCGGCTTTCTCTCGACTTCTGTGACTAAAATGACATCTGGTTTGTTAGCGACGGCCGTCTGCCCGACTGCACGTGAATGCAGCATCAGTGTAACGCTCCATTCCTCCTCACTGCGTTACCGCGGTGACTTTTCACAGACGCCACCTCGACCTGAGCCGACAGCTCCGGTGTCTCCGCTGAGTTTCCGTGGTTTCCTACCGTCACGCTGCCACTGAACATAAAAACATGGCGACACCACATGGCAGCAGCACCGAGCTTACCGTCTCCATGGAGATATGAATGATATGAACGGCTCATTCAGAGCTGAAAGGAACACTTCAGTTTGTTGATGGGGGGGATTACTGATTAATGAAAAACAGACTTTTGAACCAAATAATCTGTTTTCCTGAATAGATAACAGGAGAAGTTACACAATGTCCCTTTAAAGCAGAAGTAAGCGATCCGGTCGTTTTGGCTAATGCTGCGTTCCAGGCAGGCTTTTGAAATCGTAAATTACAGCTTCAAGTCACAACTTACGACATTGTAGCGTTCCAGGCAACCCACTCGTGTTTTTCCGACCTGTTTTACCTGTGAAAGTCACTATACTGGCCACTTGTAACTTCCGACCCGTGAACTCGTACCAGATCGAACTGGTACGACTTCACAGGTCGGAGTTACGAGTTGCCTTGAACGCACCATAACAGTCCTCGTCCCTACGTCGCCACATACAGGCGCGTCCCTTGGCTGCACACACAGCCCTGCATGCCGTTCTCTCTCCTCATTGGATAAAAACTGTAGGATACGATAAATGTTTTCTCCTCGGCTCAGAGCAGAGCAGAGTGACTGACAGACCCGTGTTTCGGTCCAAACACTCTATGTAAGTGATTGCTGTCGGAAGATATAACTATTTAAGACTTATATTAACACAAATATATCACTTACTTCTGCTTTAAGTACACAACATAAAAATTACATATCATTACCACCTAGTATTAATGTCTAGATACTTTGTCCTAGGGATGGCTATACCCCCTTTCATGGAAATTATAATGTAGTGAAACCTTATAATTCATTTCTAACATCAGAAGTCTTATTATCATGTGGTAAGTTGTTCCTCTTCCCTCAGCCCCTCTGGAGGGAGAGGGGGAACATATGCGTCTGTGTGCTGATGTGTATACCCATGTGACCATGTGTTGTCTGTTTTGTGTTTATGGATTTGTCACTCCAACGGGAGGGGAGAAAAGGGGATACAATTTTGTCTGTTGTGATCCAGTCCCAGCTGTGTCTCATTAACTGCTGTCATTTTAATCCTCTTAGTCAAATCCCATAATTTTGTCCATCAACAAAAACATAAGCAACAGGGCAATGATTAAGCTACCCAGTTCCAGCTATTCAGAATGGCGGAAATCTAGATAGAGTCTCCACCATAGTGCAGTCACATTCACTGTGGAGTTGTGTAAAACAATCGGCCTTTCCAGTAAATTTTCACTGACTACTTGTACAGAGAGCGCCTGCTAATCTGGTTTGGACTCTGCAGAATTCTGGGAGCTGAGAGGATTTGATGTTTGTAGCTTTCCCTGTTCTTCTGTGGGTTCTCTGGGGAGGATGAGCAGTTCAGTTACGTTACGTATCCCCCTGGATTCAAATTCCAGTTTACCCAAGTGCATTTATTTGAAAATGTATGACTGATTCAGTCTCTGCCTCCCCCTGGCCGACACAGTCCTCTCTCCCCATCCTGATGAAAGCTATTTTCTTCTCTTTACCCACACTGGCAGCTGGTGCGCTCTTCACCAGCAACACTTCAGCGCTAGACCAGCTCTATGTATAGATCTCTGTCATTGAAAAAGCCTATTTCAGTGGCTCTTGCTGCTATGAATATATGTGCAACATTCTGCCGCGCTTTATTTCCGATCCAATTGCCTTTTTCTCTTCAAATGAGCCCCAGTAATTCTGCAATGCACAATCTCTTCAGGGTACATAAAATCCAACTTCTTTCATGATGAGAAACTCCACATGATTGTCCAAATGTCAAGCTGTCCCCCCCAGAGGACTTGTAATGTACACGGAGCTTGTGGTTCGTTTTAATTGTGACATTTATGAGATGTGGGGGAGAAACATTTGTGTTCCCTTTCCCCCAGTGCTAAAGTCACCCAGAGGATTCTTTTCTTTCCCCCGTGAGAGCGAATTGTCTATTAATTGTGGGTACTACTGGTGAATCGATCTGTCAAGCAGTATTTTCCTGAGCTTGAGCTGCAAGCTAGTTTCCCTGGAAGCCGTGTGAATAACTATGAGGGTTGCATCATGTCTGTGCCATTAATACCATTGTGTTGCCATAGCTTCCCATGATGCCAATAAAGTTCAAATCAACACATTGCAATTACCATCCATTCCTTTAGTTTTCTCCAGCGTCTACCTCCACCAGGAGAGCTATAGGACAAGCTTCATCGCTTTATTCTATCATGTGTCATCTTGGGCTGAAAAACAAGATTAAATTGGTTCTGCTCAACTATTTGCTGTCAGCTAAAAGTAGATAGTTCAGACTCAGAAAAAAGGAACGAATCAGTGACCAGACATTCATTCAAACAGACAATGGAGGCATGTAAACACATACAGATGTGGATGCAGAAATAAAGATTCCGAGATGCATAGGAAAAAAAGCATTCACAGAGACATGCTTCTGCACACTCATACACCAACATGAGAATACACACTCAGTAAACACACGCGTCGTTAAGCACACAGCCCATACAATCAAACATTAGTGGCATGTCAGAAGTCTGTCATTTCTTGTTTGGAAGATGAAGGCGTAGGCCGCGTTGGTGACCTTTGTTGTGACTGTGAGGCGCGTTTCTCCCTCTTTGGAGAAGATGATTAATTTCTGTTATTTACATTACTGCCCTGAAGGCTCCTCAATAGGCCTCACACATTTGTCATTTCCGCTGCACTGTTTTTCAAATGGAAATGAAATAGAATGTACAGCCTCCTGGGTCCGCCTCACTAGCCTCTTTTAAGCAGAGAAGGCACAGGAAAAAAAACAAACTGTATTTGCTCATAATAAAACAGCCATGTCAACATGGCACTGCAGCAGTCACACAGTGCAGGATTCTTTGGCTCGGGCAAACAACAGAATCTCGAGGTGCTATGTAGCCATCCCCCATACTGTTTTTTACTTCATTAGAGCTCTGATTGAATGGGTACAGTCAATAAAGGAGGCATAACACTGATTCAATCCAGCTGTAGATGTTCACTGCTTTTTTAACAATGCTTTATAGCCTCCAGGAACCATGCCATATCAAGATGTCCATCTGTATTGACACACACAGACAGATAGCACACAAACCAACACATCTTACCATGTTCACCCTCTTCTCACCTCCTCTTCCTCTTCTCTTCCAACGGTTCAGGGCTTATTTCTCTCACCTCATGGGAATGTGGCAAAGGAGTAAAAGAAAAGTGAGATGAAGAAAACAGGGAGTTAAAGCGAAAATGAGAAAGACTTGAAGGTGTCCTGAGAGCGATTTTACTTTATGGAAAACACGGTGACTAATCCTCTGAGTGTCACAGCACTCTTCACATCCTAAATAAGAACTTTGTACCTCTCAAGACATGACTTATCTTCGCTGTCCCTCCCCCCATTTATTCATGCAGCCCTGGAGAAAACAAAACACAAAAAAGGCTGCATGGCTCCTGGCTTCATCATGACCATCATTAGCTTCCACCAACACAATTAGACATTTTATGCTGCTGGAAGAAAAACAGTGCAAAGCGCAAAGTCACTGTTCCCGTCATTAGGGCCCAGTTGGTTTCACTGAATTGATCTGCTTGGAAAAAAGCAGCTATGATGATTTATAAATGAGTTATGGTCATTTTGTGTTAATTGGAGCTACAGTACACACACAGCACACACACCTTGTTGTATGTTAAACAAACACTTTATTTTCCCAATGAGAGGGGCTGGCATTCCCTCCCTGGGGTTGTATTACTACAGCTGGCCTACAGCTATGATCATAACTTAAAGTCCCAGTAATGGGCTAGGCCCTCTAAACAAGCTGACCTCTTAGGCTGCTTGGCAGCAGTAATTACACATGTGAGCCATTTAAATGAGTATGATTAGCAGGCAACAAGCTGAAAAAGTGAAAGGAGGTGATTGTACAACTGCATGCTGATTCATCCACTAGTGGGAGAAAACACCTGCAGGTGAATTTATATGTGTGTGGCTTTATGCAGTTAAAGATGCTCTAACAATAGTTTAACTGTTGGTGGTGAGCACACCCATAAGGAGAATCTTTCATTGTGATGAAATGTGGTTCTAATGCTTTAATTTAGAGAAAAGGCACTAGGGAGATGGAAGTGCTTTTTGCTGTGCCTGACCAGGGAGAACACAAAGCTGAATTCTATTTAATATGAGGATTTCCGTTTGGGTCACTCACCTTGTGTTGATTTCAGTCTCCTTATCAATATAATCACGTGTTTGGGTTGTCAGCACAGCCAGGGAAGCATGCTTAAAGCCCCTGCATTGCCCTCTGTGATATTTTTTTCCATTTACAGATGAAGAAACCTGTGGTTTAACATATCAAAATATTGCACGTTAGTGTGGCAGGTTTATTTATAGAACAAAGTATTTATAATTATTTCAGCACCAAAAGACACACTGGAATGTGTCACAGGCGTCAAAATATGTGATAAGCAACTACGGGCACATCACTGTGTTTTTTAGATTTCAATAATACTCCTTGTCCAAATTTATTTTTCCCATAATTAGAGTAAACACATACCTCTGCAATCACTTTAACAGCCACTGCAGTAATATTTGATTACCTATGAAGCCTATATTAAAATGTTTAGGGATGATCATGAACTCTGAATTGAATTTTGACTTATCGAAATATGACATGGAGCAGACAAAAACAAGAGTGTGACTGTTATTTGTAGGTCATTGAATGATCAAATGTTGAATCAAATTGGACTCAGTGATTACTAGCCTTCAGTACAGGTCACCAATACACAATACATCTTCAGTAAAGACTTGCAAATGCACATACCCATGTCCAAACACTTGTTTTATAATGATCCTTCACACAACTTGAATTGAGTTATACAGCAGCACGCTGGTTGCAGCAGCCATGGTCATTGATAACATATTAACAATGTTTGCTTCAAATTGTAATATCTTAGCAGATGCTCAATTGGAAATTCATCACAGATGTGGATGGGCTTATTATTAGTATGTAGCTGAGGAATTATCGGAACGAGGCCCTTGGCTGCCTGTCTGTCATTACAACACTGTCAGATGTGCTTTGGTTACGGGGCCTGTTAAAGGGAGCACAGGGACTTATCTTCTCAGCTGTAAAATGATTTTCTGTCTCTCCAAGAGGAGTGTGTGTGTGGGGGTATCAGTGATCTGAGAGTAATTAAGATACGGGCTCACATCACACAAGGGCTTTGCATGTGGGAGACAAGCAGATAAAATTCAATGTGAAATAGTTGAGTTTAAATGGGGGACTTTGATTAATTACAAAAACTCTCAAAGGACGGCCCACCCCCACTTAAATTGAGCTGCCATCCAATAGGAGCTGCTGTGGAGCTGATGACCTCAACACCTCAACTTTATCTTTAATAGGCAGGTTATCTCGTTATTCATTGCAGCTCGCCCATTCATTTGCTATATTGCTCTTTAGGCAAGACTGGACTACATCATTATCTTTGTATCAAGCTGGTCCATGTAAAGATTTTCTCTAAAGGGTAAGGCAATGGTATGCTCAATGGAACTACAATTGAGTTTATGACACACAGCCTATCAGCACTGGGCTTTTCATTTTGAATGAGCACTCTTTTTGCTAACTATCATGTAGTGTTTCCCCATTCTGAAATGCTGGTAATGTGATATTGTGATTCTAAGAATGTGATACCACACTCATATCTCTTCATTAAGTTCAAGCCTAAAGAGACTGTGAACATGGGGAATATAGTTATCTTAGCTCTAAATGAAAGTTTCAAAATCTGTGTACCAGCAGCTCTGCAAAAACCAAATCATAAAGATAGCAATTTGCCGCTTAATGGAGGGTATTATGTATGGGACCGTTTCTCACTATTTCTGAATGGTTACCAGGCAACCAGCAGAGGTCCCAGGAAGTTTCTACTCAACCAGAAAATACCTTAAAGCAGTAAGTCTGGGGTAAAAACAATAAATCTCTAGGCAACTGAATCAGGTCAACTGGACTTAGCGTTTGTCTTTGAAGACGTTGTCCAAGTGGCTTCATCAGTTCGTGTAGACGAGATTGGCTAGTCCAAAAAATGGTGGATGACTAAGCTTTGTGAGGGTGACACCCAGGTTTGGTGTGATGTCCCAACCCCTGTAAGGGTGACACCCCATAGACTCATGCTGACGATGGTCGTTATAGGTATAGGGCTGTTGCTAGGAATTCTGGGCCCCCTGAAAGTGGGCCCCTGCCCCCTGACTTTTCCACTTTTTTTCTTTGAATACGTATGTATTATCATTTTTTATTTAGCCTACTTTGTTTTAAAGCTAATGCAGCGTTACTATGAGTATTAGTCAGGGTCCTATGCAGAATAATTCAGTCATACAAAGATTAGACTACTGGGGTTTTTTGGGGGGGCCTACTGGGCGCTGGGCCCCTAGAATTATCATCACCTTTCTCCCCTATGCAACGGCCCTGTATAGGTAACAACTCTCGTCCCAGTTGTTTGATGGTAAAGAAGACAGGACAGTGTTGTAGATAGGGGAGAGATTGTGGCGTAAACTCGCTCGTCTGTTGGGGGAAGGTTTTTTCACTTTCACATAGATGGCTTTCTCTCAAACTGTCTTCCCTGTCCAGAATGTGGACATCACTGTCTTCACAGGAGTGTGCCTGTTCCTTTTTTGCACAGATAAAAACAATAAACTATCATTTTTGTAATTTGGCTTTTTTATGGATTTACTGTAACTTGTGTTATTTATTGAGTTTTACAGGTGCTGGTGGGTATGTGATAATTATAGAACATATACTGTAATTTAGCCCCTTTTAAGAAAGCCATGGTAGCTGTGTCTTAGTGCTAAACTATGCCAACCAGCTGCCAGCTTTAGTCTTGTGTATTTTCCAAAATTTCGAGCTCTTCTTTTGATTGTCAGTGGTAGAACATCACTCCTTAGCCCCCTGTTCAGTTGTCTGGTCGAATGCTTGGACTCTCTTCGCACAGAAGATAATTGCACATTTAAAATGTCTGAGTCAGTGGGAAGTAAATGTGGAAATAATGAAATATACTAAGAAAAGCTACCCGCACTGGGCTTTCTTATACAGATTGATCAACATGTGCACTCCCTGTTGTTGCCTCTGTGTCCCTATAATTTCCTGTGACTGTGTGTGGTTAGTGTGCTTTTTTAGCAAAGCGTAAATGATTTCGCTAAAGCAGCTCAAAGGAGCTTTAGATTACAGTGCCAATGCGTATTGTAATTTACTGATGTATTTAGAGAAAACCCTCCTTCATTTCGTCTACCTCCAAGCTGTGATGTGTCCTCTTGATAAAACTTTCAAAATGAGTAAATTGATTTGCCTCTTCCCAACAAGGTTAATAGGCTGCACTTTCATACACCACACAAAGGTTCTGTTTGTTTTTGTCTCCCTGGGTATGTGGACTATATTACAAGATTTGAAGTCCAATGACAAACCTTATAGTTCACGGTTGTTTCACTGCATGAATACTCTTCACTGACGATTCCCTCATATAGGACTATAGGGCATGGACAAAAGAAGAAGAAAAGGTATAAGGATACAAAACTGAGAGAAGAAGTCCAGATAAAGGAGAAGTGGAGCAGCTGTGTTCTGTGCCTTCATGATGATATTTTACCCCAAACAAACAGGCTAAGCCTCAAAGAGAGAAGAAAACATCGATCCACCCGGCTCCAATAATAATACATCCACTTTTCCCCAAGTTTACTTTCTGGCATTCTATCAGGACTTTATAAATTATTTTGGGTGACAAATCGACAAATCGATCCGTTGCTTGCTTCCCTCTCTCTGCTGAGTGAAGGGAAAGTTGATTGTCAACACTGTGAATGTGTGTGTCTAGCTAAATGTGTATGTATGTATGCGTGTGCGTGCGTGTTATGTTTGTGTGTCATCTGCTTTGGAGGCATCATCTGCCATCTGGCCTCAAAGTACAGAGGCCACATGGTGGGAAAGCAAATGTCACTGGTCAGGCCAGCCAATGCCAAGTCCCGACAAATGACGTCAGGAGAAGCCCACACTGCCACTGCCCGCACAAACAACCCAGCCACCATGTCCAATCCCCTCCTGACCCTTTGCCACCCTGGCACTTGCTTGTAATTGATGGTGATAGTGATCTAGGAATTAAAGCTTATCCTAGCGTAGCACTCACTCACACAGTGACGGTCCCTGTTGGCAAGGGTTGAATGTCTAAACTCAAGTTGAATATCTTTAGGGATTAGTAGTATGGGGAGTGTGGAGAAAACACTGTCGGCCTGACCTTGAGTATTTATGAACTGTCACTCTGGTCAGATTATCTAAAATGACAATTTAAAGGGATAGTTCACCCAAAATTGAAATTTCACCCTCTTGTCGACTAAGGGCTGGGAGAAGTTTCAGAGTTATCCGTGGCTTCTCTGAGTTACAGGGGGTCTTGGCATAGCAGTGCATGTCCATATAACGGTTGCAAATAGATACCAACTGTCTTCGTAACAAAAAGACACACCAAAAAACATCCAAATACCTCCATGCTGCTCGTATGTAATGTCCGTCTTGTATTGAAGCCCCGAAATGCGAAATTGTCCTGAAAAAAATTAAATAAGTCTATATTTCAAGCTTGTTTGTAGCGGAAGTTCCTCTTCCTGGTTCGTCAAATTTGGATGAACCAGGGTCTGTCCTCTTCCCAGTTCGTCCAAATTTGACGAACCGGGAAGAGGAGCTTCGAGAAGCTTCCGCTACAAACAAACTCTGAAACTTCTCCCAGCCCTTAGTCGACATGAGGGTGAGTATATAATGAATGAAATTTTGGGTGAACTATCCCTTTAAACTTAAAAAAAAAAAAAAAACCCGCTTCTGAGCACACTCTACTTCATATTTATCAAGCAAATATGATTCCACTGCTGATACACATTGAATCATACTAACCCTACATGCAGGTAATGAGCCTCATCTGCTCCAACATGCTAATACGTGTAGTACACCAAGGTGCGCAGTGAACTCTGAATGTGTGGTTATTGTTAATGTAATGTATTTATATAAACAGATGTTCACATAGCATCTACTCAGCACCTCTGCAATGGCAGATGAGGTGGTAAATGGTGTCCTTGGAAAATAATTTCTGTTTTAGTTCGGGTTTGCCAGCCAGGTGTCATGCTGTCTTAAGGATTTTAAAGGTAAGATATTCACCTTATGTAGCCCCGCCCACTTTGCCACTTCCGGTTTGGCCGCGATTGTGTTACGACTTCCGGTCAAATGCGGAAGTAAAAACTGATGTAAACAATCGACTGAATTTGCAGTATATTGCGGGACAATTACAATACAGACAATCAAATCAACATGGACAACACTTGAGGGGTGTACTTCGAAGCGAGTTTAGTGGGTTATATTTTATAATTATATATTTTTTATTGAGTCTAAAGCCAGGCTTTCCTGTACTCTCTCTTTCAACCCAGCTAGATCGCCATGGAAACTTATGGTAACAGATGTTTAGCTCATATATTCAGAGTTTAATCCTAAAATCGGCTATAAAAGCGCCGCTGTTTCACAATTTAACTCATTTACAGCGTGACTTTTACTTTGAAATCCAAGTGGAGCTGGCAGAACCAGTACGGAGGGAGAGATCGCGCTGATCCGCTGCTGTTTACCAGCTGTTGAGCCGAGCGTCAGGAGCTCATTTATATATAGGCTATTATATTACTTGGATATAAGCTGCAGCATGGACGTCGGAACTATTTACTGAGAGAGGGAGGGGGGGGTTTGTTGTGAGGGTCGACTGTCACCTGGAGCAAACTGACAACTATATGATCAGAAACTCGTTCAACTCTGGACTGTCTGTGAAGACTGACGGGAAGCTGGCCTCAGCTGCTTCAGAGAGAGCCTTGCACTATCGGACCTGGGTCTCTGCTCCGTGTCCAGAGCCTGGTCAGGTCGGGACACGCTGTTCACGCTGTGAACCTGCTCGCTAATGTGTAAAAGAAATAAACGGAGGGATTTAGAAATAAAACCCTCCCTCAACTACTGTAACTTAAATGTGGCCATGAATAAACTTGTTTCGCCTACAGCAGTATTGCCCAAATGCAAATATTGAATACATCTCTATTTTCACAGTTAAAAATGTCTTTGTCACCTAAACTACCCCCCGCCCCCTCCAAAAAAGAGAAAAGAAAAGAGAAACACTGTAGCATATTTTCATACGCACACCCAGCCTGAATTGCGATCAGTAAAATATATAAAAGTAGGCTATAAAACACAATTTAAACATGAAAGTTGTTCCTCTAGTTTATTTTGTTTAAATGGATAAAGCTTCATAATTAAAAGTATAGCGCAATGTCCAGCTGTCAGAAATTAAAAGCAGCCTCTTATGTGCATTAACAGTGTTGCTTCGGGCTGTGATAGCGTTTTTTTTTTTTTTTTTTAATTCGCTCCTACTCTCCAAACAAGCTGCTCACCTTGGCTGAAATCAGCGGGGACACGGGGATTTATTTAATTATTTTTAACCAGACTCTAGAGTAGATGGAGGTGGGTGCAGGTCATACAGAGCTCCACACCATGTTTCCATCCAAAGTGATTCGAATTACTGGGAAATGCGCATTAAAAGAAATTCGAATCATGTGTGTTTCCATCTACGGACTTTGCATCCCCCCCCCTCCCGGCCGGACGGACGGACGGTCTGATTTGAACACATTAGCGCGATTTAGCGCATATGTTTATTACCGTCATAACGCGACCCGTGTGTGTGTGTGTGTGTGTGTGTGTGTGGGAGAGAGAGAGAGAGAGTTGCGCCGCCCCAGACTTTATTAATGATAAACGCTGGACGCGCTGCTGATAAGTTTGGTTTTTACTGAGGAGGAACTATGAAGAACTGTGCAGTAATCACATATGAAGGTGTGTGGGGGCTTTTATTTTGCCGTGGCGATGCGCCACAATTAATTAATTGTTGTGTGACAGCGGAAACCCTGATGTTGTCTTGTGAGTGAACTGCAAACACGGGAGCAGATGGGGTGAAAGTGCGCTACGTCACACTTGATTCGCATACAGCTGTTTCCATCCCATTCGAATCAACCAAAACCCGGCCATAGCGAGCGTATTTCATTTTGTGCGAATCAGAGGATTTTAATGCGAATCACGGCGTTTCCATCATCATTTTCCGATGCGATACATCTCGATGCGCATCTAAACAGCTGATGGAAACGCACCTACTGGGACAGAAGATGAGGTCGATGCTCAACTGCTATAAAAACTCACACGTTTTCTTCCAGTGATTGTAGCTTCCTCTTTATAATGCTCGTCATTTTTTGCAATCGACAACGGGAAAAAAAACCCGGATTTGCCAACAAGAAACATCTGAGAACGGACTCAAATAATCAAGCTACCGCTAATGTACTATACGACTTCCGGTCGTCGCCGGAAGTTCCAACACAATCTCACAGCGTTCCATTGACTCCATGGTTGCCCCGGAGAATAAGGTGAATAGGGAAGTATTGTTTGGTTTAGTTCCTTGGCCTTGGTTGACATTTTCTAGGAGATGTACCCTTCTGCGGTGGTAGTTAATGGTGCAGTAATACACGGTTCTCAAGGATTCCTCAGACACCACACACATGCTGCAGATGTATGAGCAATAGCTATAGGTTCAAGTATTCATAGTGACAGACACCTCCATTTCCCCTCTAATCCCTTCTACTGTACACCTCTTCACCAGATGACAAGAGCTACTTTTCCTATCGACACAGTGAGAAGGAGCTGGGTGAAAATTAAAAACGTGCTAGTGTGTGGAACACTTGTCCCCATCTCATTGTCTCCCATCCAGAATACACAGTACATAAACACTAGAATCAATTAAGGAGTAAGATTATATTCAAACCACTAATTTATTTGTTTAGTAGCTGTAAAGGCACTAGTCATATAGGTATGAGATATTTTGCTGTCTCCAGTGGCAGCAGGGAATGAAGGTGCACATTTGAATGTGCTATAAATGCTTAAGAAATACAGGTAGCATTACATATGTTTTGAACCAGACACAGCCAGTGTTCTTTTGTAGATTTCTGACAACCAGTAGTTGTTAAATTACAGATTATCCCAACAATCCTGACAAGGATAAAACTAGGCATACGGTCCTCAAGCACAGACATCAGCCTGGCAACTCCCTTCTCTGCAGTACACAGCATACACATTCATGAACAAATATAAATAGCTTTACACATGAGTGCTTGCTTGCATATACACACACACACACACACACACACGCACACACATATGAACACACAGAGAGTCGTGGGCACAAACACACCAGCTGCCATACGCAATAAAGAACCAAGAGGACCTACTCTATTTTACACATCCACAGGGGGTCAATAACTCATTAGAGCTGAGGAAAGGCAGAGGCAGCTGAGGGAGATGTCGTGGGGGGAGATGTGCTGTGTGTCTGTGGGATGTTCACCTGAGGAGATCAGCATGTCATAGTGGCCAGAGGTCATGGGGACGATTCATGACTTTATTAGCAGTATGTCATAAAACATGCCTGGGAGTTTCCAGGCTTGAAATAGGGTACTAGTGTGTAATCTGCCTGTTTTATTTGTCTCTATCCCTTTTCTCCCTTTCTGGGATTTTTACTGCTCATTCTATTGGCTTTTTATTTATTATCCTTTTATCGCTTGTCATGAACTTTGCATCTTGTCAAAATGCTCCATAAAAAGAAAGTTTATTAAGATTAAACTAGACCTCTGCCCCACTCCTATCCCAGTCAGTGCATTGCACTGGTCTACATTATTGTCTTTAAAGCCATTGTAGGCATTCAAGCAAATATCTCTGCTGCAGATGATTCATTCCCCTCACTTGTTATTTCAGGATTAAACTTTCAAAATCACCGCTGTATTTTCAAATATGTAGAATTTTCCTGTTGATGTCCTGCATCAAATGCAAGTTGCCACTTCTTCCTTAACAAACCTTGGCATATCTCCAGCGAAGGGGACTCATCTGTTTCATCATCTCAATCACTGAGCCGGGCCTGACTAAATATAGCATACAGAAAACAGGCTGCAGTGTGGGCTGCATCAGTGTACTACAGTGGACAGACTGCCACTGTCACTGGATCAAATGAAAAAAAGATGCTTTTGTGTGTGCGCGTGTGTAAGAGCCTTCATGGATGCCAAAGGGTTATCAGACAGCCAGTGTATGTGTGTGTGTGTGTGTGTTGGTTTTGGGTCTGTGCCTTTGCGTTACAACACCGAGCACACTTAAGGACATGTTTACCAAATATATCCTGTTGCACAACCTAATCCCAGAGGCTTCAGCATCATTTCAGTAGTACAAGTTCAAAATGTCAGCAAGCACTCTCTGGCTATAAGACTACAGACTGATTATGTATTATTATTATTACTGGAAGCTACTGAAAACTGAGACTTGCACATTAATTCTGCATCCAACTCAGTGATTTCATCTTTGTGACTGATGTTCATGTGAAAACAAGGATGAGCAGTTCAACCTTGTTAAGGGCACAGGCTAATTACTTCATCCAAAGAGTAAATCCAAAAACACACACAGACAATGTAATTAAATCATCTGCACAGCTCTGTGTCAACACCAATCATCTGAAATGACCTTGGAACATGTTGAAAGAAATCATGTCAGCACAGACACAGACCAAAGGTGAACACATTTTTGAATAATTAAACAAACCTTTATTTTTACTTGGGAATACACTCTTTTTTAAAGCAAATTTCAGCCAAAAAAGAAAACAAAAAACAGCAACCAGAAATTCAAATTGCAGGATATGTGGATGTTAAATAACCACTTTTCCTGCCATTTAGATTAAACCACTAAGGCTATCTCTGCTTTGACAACCTTGCAGCTAGTCTGGCATCAAGCTCAGTTCAGATGGCTGTTTGGTGCCATTTGGCAACCACTGGAATATTTAAATGCCCTAATGAATACATAGCCCCTAGGCCTGACTGCTCACACGGAACATAGAGTGTGCTTTGATATGGTCAGCATACACTAATGGGACAGTCCTGTCTATTCATCCTACAAAAACCCAGCATTGTGCCACAGGGGGCCGGTAGCTGGGCGTGAGTGTAGTCTGGCTAAAGATCTGGGAGGTAAAAGGCCAAATGTCTGACTGCTGCAACATCTAATGTGTCCTTCAGCATCCACCCATAGCTCCAACTGTCCTTGAGGAAGGCGCAGAGATCTTTCCTACTCACCTGTTGAAAATGACAGTACTGTGTATAAGCCTAGCTGTTTCAAAAGGGAACGAGGCTGACTTCATACAACTACATGCCAGCTGTAAAAAAAAAAAAAAAAAAAAAAAGCTGTAACCTGCACGCGCGTAGAGGCGCAAAAACTGACGTCTGAAGAGCTGTTGAAAGCTCGGGAGCTGTCCACGGTGCTGAAACACAAAAACGCTGAAAACAGGGGTCTGAATCTGTTAAAGGTCCATCGGGAGCGCGCTCTTTACGTTCAAACACGTGAATAATATGAAGGCAAATATGATGCAAAGCCGCAACACGTAGCCTACTCCACAGTGGACACAACACAGCTCCCTTGACTGACTCCCATCGGGAATACAAGTGTTGTGTTATGGAACACAAGAGACATTTCATTGATTATGGTTATTTTGGGAAAATGTCAGTGGAGCGGTGTATAGCCCGATGATGTTGACCTTTAAAGCCGTAACTCCCGTTCGGTAGCATCACAGACCACAATGCAGTTCAAAAACATTATCGATCACAATTTGCTGCAGATCTGAAATCCTTACAATTACGCTACTGTAGGGAGAAAAAAAACACACACCACCAAACCGAGATGCCCACATGTTGCAGGAACCACCCGCAAGGTCCCTATAGACTGATTGCTGCTATCACACTTGTTATATTTCTATTCTCTTTTATAAGAATAGGAAGGAAACTTCAAAGGTTTTTTTTATTTTTTATTTTTTATAAGAAAAACAAATACAGCGCGACCTCAACTTCAGACTCCTTCCATCATATTAACGGTCAAAGGTAAACCACAGCGCGGTAAGTCAAATGATGATGTTCACGGAATACACACACACACACACACACACACACACACACACACACACACACAAGCGTGAACTTGAAGCTTTTTTACAAATGCCGCCTACTTCGACTACCATTACGCATTGATTAAGCACAGCGGAATTTCAGGATGCAGATAGGACCACTCCTCTCTCTCTCTCTCTCTCTCTCTCTCTCTCTCTCTCTCTCTCTCTCTCTTGCGCGCACGCTCTCTGCATATGATTTACTCCCCTCTCTCCACAGTCGGGGCTTGGTGGTGAAAAGGAGGAGGGGGGAGGGAGGGTGGTCTTGCAGTCGACGAGAGGAAAAAGGAGTTTACTGAGGAGTAGCAGCAGCAACGAGAGGGAAAAACGCATGCAGCTGAGCGCCGCTGCCTTGCGGACGGCAACAACTGACAAAGAGGGAAAGGTCGCGCTCGGACGAATGACAGCTCTGCCGAGAAACTGCAGCTTGAATTGTTTAACTTGTTGATGCGACGGTATTGTGCCGTTTTCCTCTATTGTCTTGCTGCAGCGACACATTTATGGGAGGCAGAATCGCAAGTATTCTCTTCCAAGGATAGGTATTTTATTAAACTCCCCCTGGATGCAGTTTAAAGAGCAGCCTTTCTTAAGGTGGGTTTTTCCTTTACTTAGATTTTCATTGAACAAAAAAACAGTCTTGCTTTATGGATGGGTGACGTTTTTTGAAATCCATTTCATATTCTGCCGCAAAGTAGCCTAGGCTTTCATAACTGAACAGTTCCAGTGTGGATAAGGCTTGAGAGTGATACACACCAGCGCTATGCGCAGTATCAGTATTAAGTGAATGGATCTGTAGCCTGTGTCTGTCTGTATCTATCCTATCACATTCAAGCCAGATGCATAAGCAGCCTAACTATCGCTGTCTTCCGTCTACTGTTCTTCCTGCAGATGCAATTCATCTCTGCGCCGTAGCACTGTGATAACCGGAGCAGGGTCGTTTTAAACACTACACAGGTCAGCATGGCAGCAGGTGTAGCGGCATGGCTCCCCTTCGCCCGAGCGGCGGCCATAGGATGGATGCCTGTGGCGAGCACCCCGATGCCCATTCCCCCCCAAGACAAGAGGAAAGCCCAAGACGGACTCATCATCCTCAACGTGAGTGGAACCAAGTTTCAGACCTGGCGAAACACTTTGGAGCGGTACCCGGACACTTTGCTGGGGAGCACGGAGAGAGACTTTTTTTTCCACGAGGAGACAAACGAGTACTTTTTCGATCGTGACCCTGACATCTTCAGACATATCCTCAATTTTTACCGCACGGGGAAACTACACTATCCACGCCAAGAATGCATATCTGCCTACGACGAGGAGCTGGCTTTCTTCGGTATCATCCCTGAGATTATTGGGGACTGCTGTTATGAGGAGTACAAAGACCGGAGGCGCGAAAACGCAGAGAGGCTTCAAGATGACGAGGAGATGGACATGAACAATGACGTCACGCCGGTGAACCTGACGCACCGGGAGTACCTGTGGCGGGCTTTTGAAAACCCTCACACCAGCACTTTAGCACTGGTCTTCTACTATGTCACAGGCTTCTTCATCGCCATATCAGTGATGGCCAACGTGGTGGAGACGGTCCCGTGCGGTACTTTGCCAAACAGGTCCAAAGAGCTGTCCTGTGGAGACCGTTACGCACTTGCCTTCTTTTGTTTGGACACCGCGTGCGTCATGATCTTCACTTTCGAGTATCTCCTCCGTTTAATCGCAGCTCCGAGCCGCTACAAGTTCATGAAAAGCGTGATGAGCGTCATCGACGTGGTCGCCATCATGCCTTACTACATCGGCCTGGTCATGACCGACAATGACCAGGTGAGCGGCGCTTTCGTCACGCTACGAGTCTTCCGGGTCTTTCGGATTTTCAAGTTCTCCCGTCATTCTGCGGGGCTGCGCATCCTGGGCTACACCTTGAAGAGCTGCGCCTCTGAGCTGGGCTTCCTCCTGTTCTCCCTCACCATGGCGATCATTATCTTTGCAACGGTCATGTTTTATGCAGAAAAAGGCTCCACGGCCAGCAAGTTCACCAGCATCCCCGCAGCGTTTTGGTACACCATTGTCACCATGACAACACTGGGGTAGGTGACTGTTAGTTCTTAAAATCCAATATGCTCATGAGTTGCCTTGTTATCACACATTTGTGGCGAATCACGATACAAAAGATGGTTTCTAAATTGCAATAACAACACATAGTGATAAATTATGTTTCATTTTTGTAATAACTGGGTAGTTAAATAATATCACTGGGCGACACAGAGCTTAATTAGCTACAAAATCTCATCTATTGTTTCAAGTGATTGTGGAGTGGCCACAGGTGTGCATCCATTGGGAGATTAACTGCCTCGAGCGCTGCTCAGCCAATCATAGGGCAGGAACAGTGTGCTTTATAGGGGTTTCTGTGCGCCATTAACTGCCTATCAATGAGCCTGCACTTCACCAACAGCCCTTATCAGAAGGTTAGGCCTCGTGCCTGCTTGTTTCCATGGGTCCTCTGTTGGATGGGCTCTTTTTTTGTAAAGGTTAGGATAATGAGTAACATCCTGGCCAATCAGCAGACGGAGGAGAGGTCTCAAAAAAAGAGAGATCCTCGTTAAATGAGAGCCCTCATAGGACCAAAGAAAGAAAGGCGAGACCCTGCATAACGGATTTACAAGCCAAACCGAGGCACAAGTGCAGTGATTGAATTAAAGGTGAATTAGTTTACGAAATGTTAAGATTACACGCGCGCACGCACGCACACGCACTCATGCTCACTCACTCACACTCACACACACACAGATTGCTCTTCCTACACCTCCCCTCTGCCTCTCATTCATCCTCTCAGCTCCTCTGTCTTTCTTTCACCGAGGTACAGTAAATATTTTGAATGCTAATTTCATGCTCGTGAGCAACATCAGCCGCAACATGTGCTGATGTAGCATAAAATAATTAAACGCGCTTAAGACGATTACATTAAATTAATTTGTATTGATGGGCGCACTCAACCGCTCAGCTGCTGGGCGTAGGGTATTATTATTATTATTATTACCATTTTTCACCCCGACTCGGCATTCTGGGGCGGTGCGCTTTCCAAGGTGCTGAAAAGTGTGAATGAGCAGGACAGTGCTTTTTTTCTTTTCTTTTCTTTTTTTTTTTATTTCTCCACAAAGTGAATATCATTGATGCGGCATTTAAAACACGATTGCACAGTTATGGTGAAAAATGATAATCAGTCAGTTCCCAATGTGTGTGTAAAAATATCCTGGTTGCTTCTTTACCTCTACTGCTGCATGTGTGATGTTATGCAGCCTCAGTCCTCATGCCCTCCTCTTCAGAGTGAGGTCCTGTTGAAATAATGTTGTCATTTAAATATCTTAACATTGATCAAATATTAGGAAAACAAATTGCCACTGGCTGTGTATTGTTATGTTTGTAGGTGTGCATGCAGCTTAAAGTATATGCATCAGATGTGTTAGGCAGAATTCTACCAATATAAAGTTTAAACACACTCAGTTTTTTGTAATGTATGAGTTATCTTATTGAGGTGCAAACATGCTGATTTGTATGTTTGACATTTTAATATTGATCTTTGTTGTTTGCTGGCTTCATATCTGCATTGATGCAGCCACTCTGGTTATGCTTTAGATCTGCAGACACATATTATTCTAATATCTGTCACTAGGCCATCCTCTCTCTATCAGCTCTAATTCTGTACATTAGTGGATTTTCTGTCTTCTAAGCGGCATACAAAGCTTCCCCCTGCACTCACTCAATACGAGTCTAACTACCGCTCACCCCTGAAATGACCAATAAAAGCATAATTAGTGATATGCGTGATCCGATGATTGAAGCTGCCACCTCAGATGTAATGCTGCATTTGTCATACTATCAGATTTAAAGCACATGAACAATGAGTTGTGTAAGCGGGTGCATTATTTATCTTTAGGGAGCAATAAAGATGTTGCTGCATTCAGCTAGGAATCCTCCTTGTGTTGCTTAAGATAGATTTGAAAAAAAACGTTCTGTCGTGCAAGGACAAAAGCAAAATGTCCTTGGTAATAGGGACATTTTCTGTCACTCCATTGTGAACAATGACAGCCTGGATGATAGGTTTGCAACCTGACCTGAAGCCTTGCAATGGTGCAGAATGCTGCATAGTGGACCACCAGTGAAGAGGCTGAATACCTACTGCTGAAAGACAAAGACGGCTCCTTCTAATGATTCATCTTTGTCTTTGTCAGGGTGTGCTCTTAAACAACACCTCATGCAACCCCTGTGAAAGCGAATTGAAATGTGGTTGTCATTGTCTACCAAAACAATGGGGTGAAGAGAATATCTGTTGTTCTACTCTCTTCCAATAACCTTCAAATTCTTATCTGATCAGGGGAATTGAGGTATTGGTTGATGGTTTGCTTGTATTGACTTCTAACAATCGCTTATTTATATGAATGGGCTAGTCTTTTCATTTGGCTGTAAATAAGCTCTTCAAAGACTGGAGGTGATGTTACTCACTGGAACCTCCATTTGAGGCCACTGAAAGCATTTGATTTCATTCTGATAGTCAATGATGCTTTATGCCCGCATGGTATCATGATGCCTTTCCACTACATATACTTTCAATTTCCCTGACTCACACCCTGTGGAAGTAAAGACAGTGGTGTACGTTCTCTCCCCTGCTGATAGCCCATTGATTGTGCTTAAGCAGACGTGCAGACGTTGGGAGAGCAAGGACTCCTGGTCAGAAGAACTTGGCAGGCGGCCTGAATGAAAGGGAAGGGAGCCTGGAGACCAGTGGAGAATCAATAGCACTGTGAAGCTGTGTGTCACGCCTCTGTGTGTCTACTTCTCTGTGGAACCAAACACAGGACAAGACCCACTTATCCCTTCTTATTTATTGAGCCCAATCTCTGTGGCTTGCTTTCGTACACCCTACAAAGTGGAATCTGCCTCTATGAGAATGCTTCTGCTCAAATCTTCAATAGGAGACAGGGTGTGGAACATAAGATTCTTTTCTGTGGTGTTGTGTTTACCTGTATCTTCAAAAAGCTGCACTAAGGTCTTAGGATATAATTTAGTTTCCTGATTGAATATTGTCCATTTAAGGACACAGTAGCAGCCTGGCAAAGCAGATAGCACATTACTGGACTGGAATCAGATGGTGCAGGGTTTGCTTGCCCTTATTTTTTTCTAGATGATCCACACAGTCAGGGTGAATTAGCTGCAGAAGGATTTTTTGGTGATTCTGATCTTTTAAGTGATTTAAGGTGTAATGGAGTGCACTGCTGAGAGCAGCTGTGAAAACAGTGGAAGCCAAGCGCAAACCCACAAAGGAAGAGGAAAAAGGAAGGCAGGGCTTAGGCTGGATAGAGGCATCTATGTTCCCCTGGACACAGACATTACCTTTGATGGACATAACAGATCTCAGCTTCAGACACAAACATGCTCTTTTTAAAGGTATAATATGTAGGAACTACCCCCATCTAGCGGTGCGGTTGCATATCGGAACGTATTCTTGATGTTGCATTCACGTGAAATCGGGCAGACGTCAGACAGACAACAGACACTGATAAACAAGTGTCTATGTAAACAAGTGTTCCGCCAGCACGAGGCAAAACAATACAGACGTGACAATATGTTGTCATGGTGATGTGGTATTGTTTACCTGACCCACGTTTTACCGTCTTTCTCTCGTGGAGTAAAATGACATCCGGTTGGTTTGCCGACGGCCGTCTGCCTGACTGCACCTGAATGCAACATGGCCGCCTCGGTTCGGTGCCCCCCCCCCTGTATATTTGTAACGACTTGTAACATCTCATTCTAAGGTAGAAAGCTTTCATTTGTATGCGGGTGTGATTCGACTTAAGTGAAATAAGTATTTATGAAAGCAATATTTGATTTTTTATAATAAAAAGCCAAATAAGTTACATACTGGGGCTTTAACCATACACACTTAACTCCCAGTTCTCAAATCAAATTCTTCCTTCAGCCACGGCCTTTATGCTCAGGGGAATGATCATTTCAATTGCTGATTTCTAGTGACATTTACTATGGATATCTGACAGTGCAACAAACATGGCCGTACTGTAGTTACTCTATAGATGAAAGATTTATCACCAAGTGGTTTGTCTGTGTTACAGCTCCACCCACCAAATACAACCGGTAAGGCTTGACAACTGAGCCCTATAAACCTCTCAGGATAGGATTTATAACACAGATGTGGCAAGGTTAACAGACACCAGGGTCACTATAGGGCCCATAAAATACCAGAACTATAACCATTATCATGCTCGCCAGTGACACCTCGCCCCCATTGCAATCAAAATCTACAATGCAAAGCATTTAAATGTCATGCTATTCAGTGTGTGGTGCAGAGCAAATCTTCTTGAATTCCAGACCCTTCACAGCATGTCAAGTGTAATTGAAACGTACAGAACAATCTGGAGACCCCGTTACTGTATATAATGTACCCAAGACATAACAAATGCATTCTTACTGAGCATTCATGTTGTTGGTGAAGTTACCATGCAGAGATAGTCACTCTTTTTTCTTTTAATTGAGCGCAACAGTCAACGAGAACATTTGATGTGTTTGATTATGTATTGCAATAGGTGTAATTTTGTGTTCCGTGGAATACATTACACCACTTGGCAATGTGTATGTTACACACATTATGAAAATCAGCAATCCATTATGAGCGACGTGATGTATTACTGTGTAAAGCCGAAGTGGCTGAGATGTGTTGGCTGCCATTAGCCTGTGGGCTCACAGTGTGCCTCCAGGTGCTTTATTGGGGAGGAGAGGTGATGCTAATATGTGGCTGGTATAATGGTCCTGAAGTGACAGGTGACTTAATGAGGGGAACCTGGCACTGCAATGTGTTGCGTGCAAGCTCCTCTCTGTCCATGCAAATGACTATGAAATGGAGGTGGAAGAGAGAATGAGGAATAGGCAGCCTTCTTCAGGGAAGATAAGGGAATACTTTTTCACTGAATCTTTGAAAAAAGACCAAACTTCTTTTCTGTTAAATGAAAGTACATACGCCTCTACATTTTCTTTATTCTCTTTGTTTTCATCACTTAAACAATTTACCACAGGCACAGAGTTTACCACAGAGTTGAATGATTGAATTCATATATTACAGATTTATGACCTCATATTTATGTACTTTATTATGAACAAAGGCCTTTGGAGGCAAACTTTCATTTGTCCCACATTCCAGTGGTATTATATGTGTGGTTAATCTGAACTGAAATAGAGATTATGTCCAGCTGCCAGGTTGAGGTGAGGATACTATGTGTGTAAACTGATTTTAAAAGCAGGCTTGCATTACTGCGGATGGCCAGATTGATAAATAATCTATATGACAAGGGCAAAATGGCTGTCCTTCCATTTGATTCGATTTCTTTGACAACCTGTCTTCGGGGCAGCACCAATAACATTCATTCCATGCAGGGGGTTTCATTAATTCACTTTGAATGTGCTGCATTAACCTAGGATTAAAGAGTCTGCATCACTGTCTATTTTTAAAAAGAGATTAAAACAAAAACTGCTGCTGAATTAGGTTAGATTTTAGGTAGAAATAGGAATTGTTTCTCAGTATTGTTGTTTTGATGTCTCTGGGCCCCCCTTTATAAGCTGCAGATAGCTTCTGGGGTTACCCTTTTTACAAGATCATGTCTGCTGTATATTACGAATTGAAATTGTATTTTGGATTTTAAAATGATTTGTAAAATAAAACGAACCTTGAACCTTGAACCTAGGAAATAAACTAGCATGTTCTGCCCATGGGCCCGGGCAATGTAGTGTGAGCACAAAATGACAAAAGAGTTTTCCCATTGCTCAGCATTTTCAACGTCTTCTTTGTATTATGAGCTACATAAACAACTAAAGCTTCAGTTGGTAACAATTATTCAGTCATATTTGCTGGAACTGTCACTGCATTCTGATAGTAGTACATGAAATGGGTAATTTGGGACAAAGTCCAAATCCTCTGGCTCCACCTACAGCCTGTAATCCTACTGTATTTGCCAAAATCCACCACTCCTGGTGCTGTTCCACCAGTCAGAATCGCTATCAGCTTTTGGTGGAGCAGCTGAAAAATCGCGGACTTTACTTTAACTTTCGTCGAATTACCAACTGTAGCTTTAATGCAATTTTCCAAGAACAAGATTAAAATTTCTCCAGATGAGTGCAGAATCACTGCATTAGGAAATTAGGATAAAGCAGAAAACACACCAATCTTGAAAGTTGATACAATGGCAAGAAAAAATATGCGAGACCTTCAAAATAAAAAAATAAAAAAAAGATCTCCACATTAATAATAATTTACCCTTTTTTAGACTTTACAAGTAGCCTACTGGTGTAAAAAAAAAAAAAAAAAAAAAAGTGAACCCTAGGACTTACTAACTTCATCTAAGTGCAAATCAGACCCCGGCAACATTCCAGAGGAAGTTTGGACCATTGTTTCTCATTGAGCCGCTTCGGTTCACCTGTATTCTCAGGATTGTATTTGCTCTTCAGGTCATTCCACATCACCTTGGGGCGGCAGTGGCTCAGGAGGTATAGAGCGGGTCGTCCAGTAATCACAGGGTTGGCGGTTTTAATCCTGTTGCTGTCGTAGTGTCCTTGGGCAAGACACCTTGCCTGGTATGAATGTTTGGTGGTGGTCGGAGGGGCTGTTTGGCACATATAGGCAGCCACGCTTCCGTCAGTCTGCCCCAGGGCAGCTGTGGCTACACACGTAGCTGACCACCACCAGGTGTGAATGTGGTGTGAATCAATAAAGGTTTCTGTGTTGCACTTTAGGTATTGTTAAAAAAGCGCATATAAATGTAAGCCATTATTATGATTACCTCCATTGGATTAAGGTCTGGGCTCTGGCAAAGGCATTTACTTTGTTGTTTACAATGTTGCTGGATCACTCAGCTCCCACTTCAGTGGACAGCCAACCTTTCATTACCCTGTAAGGTCTCTCAATAAACATGGGAATTCATTTTCCTCTGCGTCTGAGCCTAAACATTCAATAAAGCAACCCCAAATCATGATGGTGAACTTCACCTTCGATATAATGTTTTCATGGTCAGTGGTTGGGGTCAAGTTGGCTAACTCCTGACACAAATTAGCTTTTGTTGATATCACTGGCCAAATGGTTCACATACTTTTTCAAGCCTTCTGTGAATATTTAAATGGTATTTTCAGCACAAGAGCAGCACAATGATTTGTGTATTATTTGTTGAAATGCATCATTTTGTTCATAATTGTAACCAGGTTGAAGACATGATTATGTTTTAAAACAAATATGAATATACTTCAATTCATGAATTCTCTAATTCCAAAGGCTCCAGTCCACTGTATGTTGTAAAGATAGTGAATGTAAAATGTATGTCATGGGATCAGTGGATCAGATGTATCACAGTGTGCGAAATGATAAACCAAAACCAGCTATCTCCTCCTTTCATGCTGCAGGGCTTATTTACATACTCAGCATTAACATACAGATGGAAATGGCTTGTCTGGTCATGGAGATTGGTATGCAGACCCACATAATGCCTCCTCATCACTTTGCTGAAATGTACAACAGTATTCTAAGTAGATTCTTTTTAGTTTAGTCTTATGGTTTATGTTGTTCAGTATCAGATCCATGCAATTATCATGCTGGGATCACATAAAATGTGTTCTCTAAAGAAATATACAAGATAAACTATTACTCTTATGTCTTTTCTTTCTTTTGCTCGTCTTACTTTGAACGTCGTGCTTTTGTTGTGAAACGTAATGACGGATAAAACGGTGAGGGAAACCTAATCAACACGGTATCACAGCATGTAAACAAGTATTTTTAGTTGGTGGAAGTGCAAGGTTTGTGTTTGTACTGTTGGTACAGCATTGGTGTTGAATAATTTGAGTTTTATTATTTTTATTTGTTAAACTGAGTCCGAGTTGATGACAGGGAACGGATAGGCTATTTTCTCATTTTTATTCTTTGATTTAAATGGAAAAAATAAAATGAAAAACATATAGAATTGATTAGCTGCACTCACCTGAGATAGCCATTGCATATAACTGTTAGGCTATAGGTGAATGGAAGTTAAATGTTCCTCTTCTTTGGTTTATGTAGCGCTCAGTGACTTGTTATGATTTATGAGGTGAATATTTTCATCACTATTCTGAATATAATTACATCACCTCCAAACATTTCTAATTTCTTACTACGTACAGTCTAACCACAGACTAGCCTATATGTAAATGCAAAACTGTTGTTTTGATAAAAACTGTTCATTTTAAGTCGAAAAATGATCTGGGGCACCGTGTGTTTGCAGAATTTTCTGCGATAACCTTTGTTCAGAGATAGGCATGCTATTTCCCCTCTTTCTAGTCTTCATGCAAAACTAAACTATGCTGAGCTAAACTCAGATAAGGATATGGTACAATCACGGCAGTGGTGTCATTCTTCAAATCTCTCTTGAAGAATGACAGTAACAACCTTTTTAGCAGGTTCCCTGAAAAAATTGTATCTATATATTCAAGTTGTAAAACCCCCATAGTTATTATTACAAGAGGAAGGTGGAAGTTCAGTCATTACTACGGGAAGAAGTTTAGATGGCACACCAACAAACATTCAGCTGAATGTTACACTACTCCACACACTGGCATGTAATGAGTGCCAGTTTTGGGAGCAGCAGTTGTTCTTTTATTTTTAGATGCCACTGTTGCAAAGGTAAACATCTAACTTGTATTCATTACAGTCCATTTCCCAAAGCAAAACCTTGTGAGGAAGGTGATGATACTCTCAGCTGTCACTGTGAGGCTTTGAGAGAGGTCTGCTGCTCTTTGTGCAGATTATTTCACTCTGAAGCATAGGGCAACGTAGCAAGAACAATATCTTGATACAGTGCCAGATTTTATGATAGGCTACCAGACAGAGAACTCCCTCTGACATTTGTCTCTTTATCTAAAACGCCCCTTAGCCAACAATCCAACATCTGTGATCAGCAGAGATTCAGAGATTATAGCTAACAGCAATCATCAGTATGCTGTAGAAATGAAACAGAAGAGACCTGATGTAACTTGTGCCTCCCTGACACCTCATCTGAAGAGTGATAGGATATCACCTCTGATAAGATTTAAAAATAAAAGAATTATGCGATCTTTAAGCCTCTCAGCAAAACATTTACCTAGGTGAAATGAGAGAAATCCATTACCTTGACAGTTATCCTTGGGAGCACCTACACTTTTAATGCCATGGAATGTAGTATTCCACTGTAAAATAACAGTAAAATACTGGCAGCAGGGGCGCCAGCATTTTATTGTTATTTTACAGCTCACAGACTGTTGTTTATTTTCACAGTATAGTAGCCTCCCGTATTTTGAATTAGCTACAGGATATTGCCATAGAATAACAGCGGGTGATGTGGTAATTTAACAGCACATTTACCGTAGGCTAGATTATCAACAGTACATGACCGTATTTTGGACTACAGTACAGGATGATAGAATAACAGGCCTATCTGCAGTATTTTTTTTAACAGTATATTACCATATTTTGGATTACAAAACACGACAGTAGGATAATTCTACCGTATGTAAATGTTTATTCAAAAGTATATTATATCTGCTACTTTGCATTGAATTCATATGAATCCCCAGCCTGGCTAACACCAGACCTCATCTCAGTGTAGATTGAGATTCGGTCTGGGAACCACCCGTTTATTTTTTTTTGTATTTGAGGCGTGGTTTACGAAAGCCCAGAGCTGTTTATTGGGCGCTACGAATGTCTATCAAATACGTCTGTACGTAGCTTATAGCCAATTGTATCCATCATACCCAATGACGTATGTAGAGCGACAGAAATCCGATGAGGAAAAAAATGCTAAACGTTGCTCTTTTTTTAAAATAAACTTGCGGTACGTGCGTTGATCGACAAGCTATCAACAAAGTCGATTCGGTGTGTCGTCATCGTCTTGTTGCCCCCTGCCCCGTTCTGTGATTGGCTCCCTCCTTGAGGGAAAAATTGGGTCCATGGTTTCCAGGCTGACTTGCAGAGCGAATAAAATTGCGCGCAAGGCTGCATGGGTACTGTATACCCAGGCTAATTAATCCCCACAAATAAAAAAAAATTGTAGTTAACATCATCAAGTCAATTCGGACCCATGTGTTTATCATGACTGCCAGATCCACAAGTCGCACAATTAACACGCAACCCGTCAGAAACACACCCAGCAACAACATCCACCACAATTCGTCTGTCTGTGCCAGCTGGAAAAAGTAGCAGTAAGGAGATGGAGGAAAGAATCAAAGAGTGGACAGTGCAACAAGCGCTCACTCTGATGCTGTTTTCAAGCATCTAGAACTGTTTTGCTTGGGAGCAGTGTGAACTGTTATCCTTGATACAGATTACAGTGCCTGTAAAACAAACAGGGACAAGGAAAGAAATATAAGTATGAGGGGAGAGCAAAGGGCCAGAGAGCAATTAAGGGACAAAGAGAATGTTTAAAGACAGGACAAAAACTATAAGAGAACAGCAAGAGGCAGAAAGAAGAGAGGGGAGCCCAGCTGACAAACTTGATTTTCATTTAATCTTCAACTTTGAATTAATCCAGTCAATCGATTTATTTACAGAAATCTTTTAAGGCTGGAATTTTCATGTGCTGTTAATAGGCTGCCCTAGCCTATATAGCCTATGTAAGAATTTTAAAAAACCAAAAAGAATGAACCCACTCGCCTATCTCTCCATTGCATTGAACAGGCTGTGCACTGCAATTCTGGGTCCGAATTTCCCGCATGTGTGTACGTGCAGTGCGGCAGGTGGAGGGTCTGACTGGCAGCGATGAGAGACGGTGAAACGCTGTTTGTTTGTTTGTTTGTTTTCTGTGAGAGACTAGAGATAATTAATGGGAAACGCTGGTGCCGTTTCCAATCTCTCTTGCATCAGCTGCACTGCTGTGGAGAGTTCATCATGCGCGTTCCCGCACCAGCTTGGCTGATGGCTGCAGTTACCCTAACGACCGCAACGACCGTTGTATCGCTAATGAGTCTTATTCCTTGATCCTGCCTCAAGTTCCTTTAACAGTATTTTACTTTGAAAAGAAAATGCAGTCAGATACTCTTATAATACTGTAAATTTACAGCAATCCATTAGTTTTCTGCTGTTAAATGACAGTTGTCTATTCTTGTTGTTAACAGACCAATTCAACTGTTAATTTACATGCTATGCATCAATATTTCACAATATTTTTCAATTATAAAATACAGTAAGATACTGTTGTAAATTAAATTTACAGAAATTTGTGTATAGATGTATTTCACTGGGATACACATGTGTGTAACTTTGCCACATACAGACATGTATCCTGTGTTGAAACCAAGACCTTCCAGAGACAAACAGAAGGCATTGCTTGTCATCAGTTGCACAGAGAGTGTTAAAACTTTGATGTTGACGCTTTTAATTGAGATGTGGTTTGCAGCCCATACATTATATCTGAACACGAGCAGCTTCATAGTAAAGTCATGAATATTGATTCAGCCTGTTTGTCAGCTTAAAGCTCTATTTTGCTGCTCGTGAACCATCTCATTTCTGTCAGAGCTGAGGAATTTTGTGCCAGTTAACAGCACCAGGATACCAGAATAAAAGCTCCTCATGATCAATACTGATCCCACTTGAATGAAATCCACAGTGCTTGCTGTAAAGGCAGAATACAGATTTCTGTAAGGCACAAAAGTGTGGCTTTCAATTGAGCTGCCCATACTAGCCAGTGTTAATCCGGTTTGATTGTTCAGGTTCCATAGATCATTAGCTTCTGTATGCTGCATGAATGATAAGAGGAGGAAGCTCTCTTACCTAAACTGAAATGGGACATTTCAGTTTAGGTAAGAGAGCTTCCTCCTCTCTGCCCGGCAGGGAGGTCCTGCTGAGATGAGGGATGTCAGCCTGTCACCGTGACACATGGCAGCTGTTTCCTGCCTGCCCTAGCTTCTATAAATAGCCAAATATATCACCTAATGTAGGCCATTTGGTCAAACAGAAACTAAACAGGGCATGTGCTCTGGAGCTGTATTTTTCTCTCTCACCTCACTTATTTCTTACAGGTGTACCAATGTGTGCACCATGGTTGTAATATGTCTTTTTGCCCCAGTATGTAACTTATTTGGCTTTTTATAAGCAAAAATCAAATATTGCTTTCATAAATACGTATTTCACTGAAGTGGAATCACACCCGCATACAAATGAGTCGACCACTAAAGCGAGTCGACCACTAAATAATAATATCAAAATAACTATAAAGACAAAATGATATATTTATCGAAAATGGACACATTAACAAGTGTAGGTCATATTTCATCCACATTAATATAAGACTCTTTTATAAGCAAAAGCAAAAGCAAACTTTGTTTGCAGTCTTGGGTAATAACCAATGTTGATGGACACAATAACCCATTTAGATGTATTTAGATGTAAATCATTTCCTATAAAATATCCTTCCAGTATCCAGAGTGTGTGAACATTGTTATTAGTTTTCTGTTTTTTTTTTTGGTGCATCAGAGAATTAAAAAAATCACATCACTGTAGTTAAATCAACATTTCACTACTCACACAGTACAATGTGTGGTCCCATAGAGATCAACCATAGTATTTTTCCAGGTTTTTCAGCTTCAGTACATCAGTAGCTGTATATGGCCCAGTCTGCCCATCAAGCTGCATGTTGTTAACTGACCAAATGCTGCTTTGTCAGTCAACTTAGGTCCAGACTGAAATATCTCAATCACTGAGTAGATCTTTATGTACCTCATCTAGAACCACCACGAGGCTGATATTTGTGTGAAACATATTTATAACTGTTGGATTTCCGTGACATTCAGTACAGATATTCATGCTCTCATTGGAATGAATTACAATAACTCAGATGATCCTTTGATTTTTCATTTCAAAGCATTATCATCACATTTGGATTAGGTATTTGCTGAGTTCTTAAAATAAATACCTGCAAACAACATTCCATTGTGAATTTTGTGTTAACTGCAAACCAACAATAATTTTAACATGCTACACTAAGATGTATTATCTACTGAGGCCTACTAGCATCTAACCTCAACACTAAACCTGTTTATGCAGATTTTCAGGAATTTAGCAAAAGGATATGTTACACCTTTCAATGTTCTAGTTGTTATTTATAGTCATCCTGCTGGGATACCTGGCTAATGTAGTACCTGTGACATCTAGCATGTTGCTGCTGGAGCGTGGCAGCAGGTCAGACCTGTTGGTTGTATCTGTGTTTACAGGCTTTGTGTTAGAGCATGGTTTCTCATAACATGAGCACGGCTTCAGTCATTAGATTGATGAATCTCCAAAAGTGATTATATAAGACGTTACACAAATGATTATGACATGAAAATCATTTTAATCTCTCTCTTTATTTTGTATAGCAACATTTTAGTGTATTGGATTTAAAATAATAATTCTCCTTCATTTTTGTTCTTTTGAACAGAAATTAAACATAAAACTAAATAAGAATCCATCTGCCTTCAAAATAAAATAACAAATAAAAATCAACCTTCCTTTGTTCTATTAAACTCTTGTAAAAAATAATTATAATTCAGCTCCTCCTTCACAGAGTTGGGCCATAGGTCATTGCCTCCCAGGAGGAGCTTTGTGGTGCGCATACAGTACCATTTTATTAATGGGCATATGAAATGACTGGGAATTATTGATTATTTTAGGAATAAATTAATGATTGTTTCCATGTACCCCCTGCAATGTGCTCGTGTACCCAATTACTGTCTTACAGCACTGTCTCTGGAAGAGAACCTAATAGACTTTTACTCAAGTATTATACAGTATACTGAAGGTCCGTTTCAAGTTACTTGTACTTTGTTTTTCGGTGTTATGTTGCGTGATACATTTGCAACACTGCATTTCAGAGTAATTATGTGACAGCAACAGTATGGCTGCAGTAACTTTGGAGATTCACAATTTACATACAAAACATCTGTAAATGACACACTGTTATAGTCTAAGTGGTAAGATAAGTGCCAACTACCAGTGCAGTTTAAACATCAATCATACAATACTTGATGTTATGACAATATGAATATAAATATGATAACATCAATCTATGAAACCAGGGACTGAGTTACCAATTCCCTTAATTTTGATGCATTGCTCTTTTGTGTGCACACTGAACTAAAATCTTACAGTGTTTTTCAATCCCTACAACTGAAAATATGTTTTCAAAACTCTTCACACAGTCTGCATTACCAACAGTTAAACAGCTCACTAAAATAAAATCAAAACTCTTTCTCACCAACAAAACACTTTATATACAGTATATCTCAAAATAAGCTCATTTATCCGCAACATTAGCAGCAAGTCTCACTTAGGAAGTAAACACTGTCTCTCTCATTGTCACACAACTACAAAATACTAACAACAGAGCATTACATTTAAAAGAAAATGATCTTTAAAGTTTGGATGCTTTTGTTTTGAAATATAATATTGTTACAGAAAATGGTCTAGGCACTTCATGGAGTGCACTAAATGACTGTATACTGTGACAAGAATCAATCAACAATGCAGCAATTTGCTTGCATGTATTGTGCATAGTGATTTACAGTTCTAATAAAAATTCTGGAATTACAAAATTCCAAAGAATACACAGAAAAAACATTTCACTCCCCGTCTTCTGCATTTTGATCCCATGACCTCTCTCTTCTGTTGCAACAAGTTGATTATGAGGGTCTTTAACTGTAAGAGAGAAATGAGCCTCTCTGTATTGTAGGATTTAATGAGAGGTTTGTACAGGTAAAGCATCATGGGAGAGGACAGCACACATACACAACAGTGTAATGTTTGTCCCTCTCTGGCCTGGGACAACCACAGTGTCCTGCTGCCCATGATATTTGTTTCTCTGCCAGGTAACTATAGGTTTTTATAGGAAAACTGCACCCAGTTGTGTTTGGAATTATTGTCATTATTTCATTTTACTGTCAATATTCTGATATTAGTTTCTGTAGGTTTCAATGATGCTACAGCAGAAATACCCCCCGCACCACCATTATTCTGTTTTGATGTTTTGAAGGAAGAGTGTTAAAACTGTGCTAACTGTGGCCACCATGGGTGCATTTTGTGTGGAAGTTTGCTCCACATGGACTTTGGTTTCACTGTGTGAAGAGTTTTGACAATGACTTCAGTTTGACCTATGCTTGTTAGCAACTAAAAGTCACAAACGTCCACATACAGCCAGCAAATACGCTACATATTGCGATAAGAGAGCCAATGACTCACAAGGTCACGTCAGGTAGACCATAAAAAATCCAAACTAATCCTACTGTATCTTGTCAATGCTTTCTGAAGCTATACCAGTTGGATTTCATGGACATAAAAATGGCCTGATTTTTACATTTTTTATTGAGAACTGGATGAATGATACTGTATAGCTACTGTAGATTGATATGTTTGCCTAGGCATTATAAAAGTGTGGGTTCAGCTTCCACCTAGGGGATTTCCTGTCTGTGTGTCTCTCTGCAGGCTTCCTACACAGGAGTATCTCGCCTGCTTAAGGATTGCATTTTCGTGTGGGGATTTTCGCTTTTCTTTTTTCAAAGGTATTAAGGGAAAACCGTAAACAGTTGATTATTATTTGTATTTTTCCCTCTAGCCAATTGTCCATAATCCCTGTGGAGGAGCTTAAGAGTTAGATTTCTGGCATCCATGGCTCTATCTTTACATAACTGCCACAGACAAATGGAGTGTGTCTCGTTTTGACTGAGCTGCATAGTTAGGCCCGAGGGCAAAGACAAGCCAGCAAGTTGAGCAGGGGAAAAAGCCATTCAGACAGCTCCCATTAATACAGCCAGACAACACGATCAATTTCAGATGTAGCTTTGTCTCATTTACTTTACAGACTCACTTTCCCATGCACGGTAACATGTATTACACACATACTGCCATTTACATTCTTGATATATCTGCTGGTCACAGCTGTGGTGATGTTCGATGTTGGTCCTCACTATCCTCTAGACCAGAGGTTTTCAACAGGGGGTCCGTGACCCCCAGGGGGTCCGCGGAGGTGCTGCAGAGGGGTCGTGGAATTTTTGGTTGATTAGACAGTGTTTTATATCTTTTAGTTTCCACATTTATGTTTCAAATAAAAACGTCATTTTGACTTGACTGCATGATTATCATGCAGTTGAAAGACATTGTTGATATTGGCATTGGTATCAGTGGACAAGGTCTGTTTATCCACCTTTTTCCGAACGTCAAAAACGTAGCCTGTTTTGCCGGTTTTGCTCTTCCGGTGGAATTTTATGTTTACGTTTCCATGGTTTCAGTAGTCGCGGTAAATGCATGGATTTCTTTTTCTTTTTTTTTCAATGAAAATCTGTAAAACACATGGATCATCACACCAGCTTTTAACAGTGGATATCACACAAATTGACATCCGTGTTAAAAGCCAGCGTTAATAGATCCATGCATTTACCGCAACTATGACAACGACTGAAAACCATGGAAACGTAACCTACAATTCCACCAAACCGGCAAAATCGGCTTCCGGGTTTGCCCATAGATGACGTTCAGAAACTTGTGGATAAATGGCAGAGGGGCGGCCACTCTTCTCACTGTACATTGTACACATTTAGAAAAAACATGAATATATCAACCTGTGTGTTATTTCAATAGCTTAGGATTGAATGCACAATATCAAGCTACGTTTATACATGGTACTTGGCCTAGTACAATTGTTTAATATGCTCCATGTCTCCGTCAGTTTGGGGGTCCCTGGCCTGAAAATCGTTGAAGACCCCTGCTCTAGACAAATAACCAAGTCCAGTTGCATTCGATTTACATTTCCTTGAGATAACTATGACCTGGACAAATGAGAATATTCACAGGCCTGCTCTAGATGTCACAGGAAGATGCCTGAGCATGTTTTGATGACAGAAAACAGACCGTGCTGCTGCTGTTTCAAACTCCCGTCATCTTTCTATGAATTTTCATCCATCAAAGTTAATGAGCTGTAATCATTACCACAAAAACACTATACTGCTCAATCCTGAACTCCCAAGTTAATGGGATGTAAAGTACAACGAATGTAAGGAACACAATTTCCCATTGGAGGAGAATCTCAAAACACTTAGAAATGTAAAGATCTCATCAGTCTAACCAGTATCTTTGGATACTTCAAAGGAGAAACCATATGTAGCCTATATAACATAGAGTCAATACTACTGACACTGTGTTTCATGCACCCATCAACTATGTCATCTTGTATTAAAGCGTGCCTTGCCACTGGGATCTGCTGTGTGGTAGATAGATTAATTTTCTGACTAGCCAATCCTGCCAGTTTCATATCAGAGTTCAGCGTATGGCGTATATCTACTTATCTCCAGGCTGTATGCTGCTGGACTTCTGATTATACATCAAACAGCCACACACACACACACACACACACACACACACACACACACACACACACACACACACACACACACACACACACACACACACACACACAAACGTTCAAATATACAAGCAACTCTTTCAGTGCGTGGCATGGCAGCGCTCCAAGAAGGCTGTCCCTGATGTATTTGTGTGTCTAATATGATGTTTTAGCTGTAACCTCCCCAGAAGACAATTTGTAGACATCAACAGATGGAGTAGTCCAATTAGAAAGAGGGTGAATGAATTGGAGAAATGTGGGACAACATATTCCCTAACTCTTTCTCTCTTACCTTGGACAGACAGCTACGTATATTTGAAGTACAGGAACAAAACAAACATCACTTGTGTTTTGGAGGGAACACATGAAAAGAGAGACATAACAGTTAAAAACCAAGCGGGAAAAAGAGCTTGATTTCTTAACGCTGTACAATTAAAGAGAAAGGCATTGTAAACTCCACATTCCACATACTACAGTACGTGTATGTATAAATATCTCCTTCTGTTGTCTAATTTTTCAAGGGCAGACATCCCACAAAGCAATTGCCTTGCCATCAGCTAAGAACCAAAAAGAAAAGAAGAAATGAAGAAGTGCTTAAATATAGCAACCCCCTGGGATAGTGGGAGGGAGGGTGTGCTGTAGTGTGATTAAAATGAATAACCTTTATTCAGTCACACAACTGTTAACGGTAGGCTACATATGAATTTGCTATCTGTGCTGGAGTCAAAGCTGTGCCTTGCTCCACCTGTTTTCCGACTGTTAAACATCATTATTCATTAGGAGGCCTGTCCTCTGTAGTATAAATAATGAGAGGTGTGTCATTAATAAGTAGCCTATACATACTCTCTCCTACCAGCCCAGGGTCAGTTCAATTCATGCTTCAGCAGCCTCGATGACTAATAGATTGTGTGGATGCAAGACATTTTTTTTAAATCATCAAACTGACCATTTGTTGTGTTGCTGTTGTTCTGACCGGGCCCCAGAGTTATTATTTTTCATGTAATTTTTTTGATTTGACACAGTAGAAGTCTGGTGAAGTGAGATGGAAAAGGTAATGATGTCCCAATGTGCAAGTAGCGTGATGCAGGATGGGGAGATGGTGGTTATTACTGCAGCTAGCTGCTCTGCTCTGCCCCTAGGGCCAGTCAGCAGCTGTGAGAGGAGATGCAGCGCTTTCCAATTCTTCCCCACAGGTTCTTACTGGTTCCTACAGTATGGTACTTGCTGTTATCTGGACTCACTGCTGTCGCCAGCCTGGCTGCTGTCCACACTCACACTTCACAACTCTTTCTGTCTCCTCATAACCTCACCATATTTCCCCCCAGTTTGACTGTGAGATTTTGAAGCGTCCTTCAAACATGTAGGCTACAGTAGTTGTGTTTTTTGTAAACAGCTGGAATTTGTTCCTCAGCGTTTGTTTCAAAGAAACACTCAAAAGGGATTATAAATGCCTCTCTCTGTGGTGCGACAAAAATCCAGACCATGGTATTGAGTTGTATCTATTTACAGCCTGCCATACTAGTCAGCTACCTATCCTGTCTGTTTGGTACAAACAAGGAGCAAAAGGATGGTCTGTAGCTGTTTGGTTTAGAAAGCTGATACAGACAACTCAAACAGAATCTAAAGGTTTTGAGAAGTTTTTTGAGTTGAGCATGGGGGAAAATGATCTTTTATTGAATGAACATTTATTGCCCATGGGACCTTTGTCATCCCTCCAAATTGTATTATTTGGCTTGTATTTTTTATTTGGATTAATCAGATTGTCCAGAGCCTGCAAATGATGCCTCTATATTCAGTCAGGTAATCATGAACATTTGTCCTTGGCTGTGGGAACTGGACAATCCCAATAAGTCCCATTACTTGGAGCTCTCAATTTTATCAGTCTTCATTAGCAGAGTTTGCTCTGTTGTCATTACGATCAGTCTCAGTCTCAGTAGTTTTGTTAACACCCCCCAATTCCAGCTTCTCAAATTAGATTGTTTTGTTTTTCTTTGCTTTTAATAATTAAGGTTATGGTAATCCTGTTCAGAAACATGTTTTGTTATACTGGGTGAAATGGTCCTTCTCTGAGAGTAGTCAACACATTATGTATTCAGAAGAAGGAATGAAAATAATTAGACCTCTGTGGCAGCTGCAGGACTGACAAATAAACTCTGACCAACCCATGCTCTTCACTCTGAGAGCAAAACACCAATTAGACGCCTTCATTCTGCCTACGCCCAATCAAGGTGCCGTCTCTCTCCCTCTCTCCTTCCTCCCGCCACACTCAGTCTGCTGGGTGGCAGTGTAGCTCTGTGCGTTAAGCATCTTCACCTACGTCCGCGGTGTGTATTTCCAGAATGTGGCCTGATAGAACCGTTTTTCCAGGATCTCCAACCCTACCTTTAAATCACCTTTGGCTGTTGCTCAAAACATGCCTGCTTCACTTCAGCTCTGGAAATGCTGATGACATCATTTACATGTAATAATTCAAACTGTTCATCATTTAAAGGTGTATAATTTAGTTATGCATTCCCATACATGGTTTTACCAAGCTGAGTAGAGCTGATCCCAACAGATGTGCAAGATTCGAATTTTGCGTTAATCAAAAAAGCAGTGAATAAATTAATCAATACTAGCCGATGGATAAAACTGTCTTACTCAAATGAAATCTGGTGATGCTGTTCTCTGCTATTAAAAATCAGATTTTCAGAAACCATAGCTTATGAATGCACACTCAGATCTAACAGGGGCCATTTGGTAGAGGGAACTAATATCCAGCGGCTGCTCTGTGTGGAATCGCACATCAAAGTTAATCTTGGACCGTCTGCTCTGGTGCTGGGGAGACTAATCTACTGTCACTGTGATGAGGCTCCTGGACCAGTTCCCCATTCCAACACAGGGGCACTAATCTTACAGCAGAGGCTTTTAACATATGTGCTTGTCTCCATCACCTGATCACATAACAAAGGTCATAAGGGGTCACTTTGAAATCTTACCTGGTCAATAGCTGAACAGTAGCATACAGTGTGTTACAGAGGCTATTTTGGTCTGTTTTGTTGATGTGAGTATCACGCTGATTTTCATTATTAAGTGCATTTTTTGTAATTTAGAGACTGGAATTTCAAATAGTCAAATACATGAAAAATAAATAAATACATTTAACATTGCTGTTCCTAGTCCTACTGATATTATTACTCTCATTTCATCCCCACCTTAGGTCATCACATGTCAGAAGTCAGGTTACTCCCTGCCTCCTTGATCAAAGCTTTCGGTTTAAAAAAAAAATGCCACCCTTCTCTGCTCCACATGCCGATTAATCTAGGATGAATATGGAATGAGCTCATTAGCATAATCGCTTGAGAGTCTGATGATTTCATTCCATTATCACATTCTCTCATAATCCATATAGCTCTGGCACCCCTTCGCTCTTCCTACTTCTTTTCATGTTCCTTTGCCCTCCTCATTCAGCTATGAAGCAGTGTAATTGCATTATCAACGTATTATCCTTACAATGTGGGAGTGTATTTTTAGCCCATGGCTTTAAGGAGGATGAGAAATCTAAACATGGAATGACAAATTAGACATTGACCAGTTTATGTAGGTTTCATCATGCCCTGACTGATGGAAGACTTGCATCATTGAGACCTCTCACTGAAACACACAATGTATGATTGTGTTTTATGTTTGTATTTTATGGGTCTATGTGGATACTTAACCCTCCTTAAACCTTGATTAATACAGAACAGTGATTCATTGAGTAATTAAAAGGAATTGCCAAAAGGAATTTGGTGATAATCCTGACAACAAGGGGCTGGAGTAGAGGTGATTTGGCACGCAATGATAGTGAAATACTATGAGCACTTTTTTTTTGCATAGAACAGCAGTTGTTTCTCAAGTGTCAGCAGGTGCAGACGGAGTGACTGGAGAAAAGCAGAAGAAAAGAAAAATGTCAAGCAAAGCTGTGCTAGCACTGCATGATAATAGGAAAGGAGGAGGAAAAGAAAGAGAATGAAGCATTTCATCTCCAGCTCATAGTTAGAGGCAGGCAGGTCCAGGCAGAGGAGGGGTGAGTCAAAGTCAGACATGGAAGAGCGGTAGAGAGGAAAGCTTTTTATCATCCCTGACTCTTAAGAAGATCTCCCAAATGAGAGAGGGCGTGCATGCTAATGTCAAAGCCACGATGATAACTAGCCGCCTGGTTTCACGGGGTGAGGGTTAAGCTGGGATTTGGAGAGCTGAGGGAATACATGTTTGATATGTGAGCAAGAGAGAAGGAGAGTTGAGGTGCCTTTGCCAGGGCTATACGTGGGGGATTATGCTTTATGGTTTATCTCTGTCTGCATAGCTAAATGAGAGGAATTTCACTGGTCTTTATTAGCTGTGTGTTGCTCTTGAGGATCTTCAGTGAACATTCAGCTGCAAGATCAAAGCTACATTGACACTGCTGCACCACGAGAAGTCTTCATTTACAATTTATTGTAAATTAACACTTACATGGCATGTAGCCATTCATGCCTTGGCTGTTTCCTTGAACTTCACATGCTAACCTGCAGCTCTGTGCCCCTCACCGGGATCATCCCTATGTTCCCCGGGCCCTTTGTTCCCCACTTTGTATGGGACCGGGGAACATACTAGAACCCTTTTTCTAAAAAAGGGTCCTATGTTCCCCGCTTTTTCCCAAAAGGACCCGGGGAACATGCAATTTTTGTAGAGGAGTTGTGAGTGACTTGGCAGATTTTTGCCTATTTTTGAGTGAGAAGTTGAGTTGTGACTTTGAGTGAGAATTGTAATTGTCCCATTGGTTGGGTTTAGGCAATGAAGAAAAGAGTTGGTTAAAAGGATAGTTCAACATTTTGGCAAATTGGCCCATTGCCATAATCCCTATAGTCATAGCAGTAGGTTTGTTACCTTTAATTGTCGGTGCAAGCTATTTTTAGAATGGCGGAGCAGAGCCGCGAGCTGCTCAGAGCTACGCTACGGAATTTCTTGGTTTCCCTCATCAAACTCATCAAATACAGAATCCAACAACTCCAGTTGTGACCTGCACATTCACTACGCTATGAGATAATAACACAACGTTATGAGACGGAGCCGTTTTCGAGGTAAATGCAGAGACTGCTTGCTGAAAAACTGTCCCTGAACGCAATGCGCATCATCGGTTTTGTATGAATTTACCTCTAAAAACAACTACGTCAGGTTACATTACATTATTATCTCATAGCGTGGTGAATGTGCAGGTCACAACTTGTCCACCAGAGCGTTTTGGAGTTGTTGGAATGTGTATTTGATGAGTTTTATGAGGGAGGGAAATTCCATCAGCCTCCGTAGCGTAGCTCTGGGCAGCTTGCCGCTCCACTCCGCTGTTCTAAAAATAACTTGCACCGACAAATAAAGGTAACGAACCTACTGCTATGACTATAGGGATTATGGCAATTTGCCAAAATGTTGAACTATCCCTTTAAGTTTAGTAAAAAGACCAGGTAGAGGCTAGACAAGCCAAATAGAGAGAGAGAGTCCATCGACCAGCAACAGTGGGGAACATAGGAGCCTTTTTCAGAAAAAGGGTATGTGGCCTATGTATTGCGACCGGTGAACATAGGGCCCTTTTTGGGAAAAATGGGGAACATAGGACCCTTTTTCAAAAAGAGGGTCCTATATTCCCCGATCGTACTGTAGGTACGCTCCCCTTTCACCAATCTGCAGAGGTTGGATCAAAGTTGGATTGTGAAAACCATAAACAAAATGATCTTTTACACCCAATCAGAAAAATGCAGCCTGAGTGTTGTTGCTCACAGAGTCTGAGATGTTTTCTTCTCTCAAACTTGTCCTTCCCCATAGCTATTGTTCACAGTTACTCATACTCTAGTGCTCTGTTTTTCCTACCACGCGCATTACACCAGGCAGTGTGGTCTGTTGGCTCGCTGCTATCACTGTTTTCCCATCTCTCCATTATGTTGTGTGATTCTGCCAGCCTCTCCTTCACTCCCTTATCACCTGCAGTGAGAATCTAGTGGGCTAATCCCAGCGCCTGTGGGATTCCCCCTCTATAATGATGTATATCTGAGGGATAGCATCAGAGCAGAGTCCTATCAGCCCACACACTCTTAATCCCATCAGTCTTTGGATTCCGAACCCAGGAGAGGCAGTGTTTCGGATGTTGTGTTCCCAGCCTGTAGCCAGAGATCCAGTGCAAAACATCAGGAATGATACGTGGTGTTTAGGGATCATGTTGGGGATCATGTTCACTTATTGTGCAACCTTGTGGTGTGTGTCCCCCCTGAGGAATGCATGGCAGTGGTACATCCAGTACCGCTCTCAAAACCAAAACACAGTCAGTCTCTGGCATTACGAAAAATGTATTTACTTTGTTTCATGACAGAGATGAATACAGAATGCACTTTATTTTTTAATATTTTAACATGCTGACCAAAACACAAGACAGATTTACATTTGCTTTATCACCTTTACACCAGAGAGTGTTTCCATTATCCAGTTAGAATCACTAAACCCTGTTTTTTTTTTTCTGTAAGCACACAGTAATTTCTGTTTGCTGGTTTTCTCTTTTCATTCTGTCTGGCCAGATTCATCATGGCTATTGGCACAGAAAGGAAAGATCATATGGCCTTCCCTTTCTTGTTTTTATGAATTAAATTTTTCATGAGAGCTCTTAATATGATATAACCACCCTCAAGCCCTCTTCCACCTCACTCTATAAATCTTCACAAATATAACCCCAGAAAATGTATAACATCTTGTCACTCATGTTAGTGTGCTTCCATGACATGCAGGCAGCGTAATCTATTTTCTTGTAATTCTAAATTCATAGTTGTATGAGCATGATGGAGTTCAGAAAGAAAATTACATTTTTGTGGTACATCTATTATTTAACTGTCAGCAAGGATGAATATTGTGCTCTTTCAGCCCCGTGGAGAAGGTACGGAGAACCATATAGTCGAAGAGCATGCTCCATTTGCTCTTTGTCATGGCTGGTAAAAATGGAGCCGTTCCTTCTCGGTCAGTGCAAAACCTCATTGTTTCTATGTCAAGTCCATAGATAAGATTTAAACGTCCAATCTGACGATCATCTCCAGTAGCTACACATTCCACATCATGTCAGAGATACCACCATTTCTTCCTGTCCTTGATATTGTTCTGTTGTGCCTGCACAGTTTTAATGCCTCTCTGTATCTCTATCAACTTTTGATTGGTACAATAAGTGAGAGTGTCAGAGCGAAGGATAATTAATAGGTTACAGCTATAAAACTGTCTGATTGTTTTATTATTATTTTTTATTTGCTGTCTTATCTTATCTTATGTTAGGCTAGGCTGTGTGTAATGGATGCATTCCCCTTTTTACTTCACAAAAAGTTTACTTTTGGTAGTGAGCTTGGTGTGCAATGGGATGTTCGGTGAAGGTCAAACTAAAAATCATGTAGTACTCTCAGGATTATCACAGACCTGCTGACGGTGCTTGATGCGAAGAGTATGTTTGGAATTTACCAATCTCATCTTTTTGAAATGAGAATGTGGCAGGACGAAGGAGTGTCACAATCAAAATGTAAATAGTTGACGTTGACACTTTTTCTCAGTGAAGTGCTTCTTCAAATGAATGTCTTGTTTTAGCATCTCAAATAGCAGCTATATTAAGTTCACTAAGGCTCAACTCACATGACTGAGTTCAATGTGTATGTCTCAGGGCAATTCCACCTGCTTGCTGATTAGAAGTGGGGGATGCTGAATTAAACCAATCTCAGAAAAGAGGGTGAGATTGAAATTAATTTGACTTTCAGATTATCAGATAAGCAGGCCTCTTAGTAATTATCACCATGAAACAACGTGTGGTGGATAGATGGTACATGAGCTATGACAGTCTGCCTAATTAATCTTGATTCTAATCAGCTGACAAGTCAAAATGTTTAATGTGTTAATCAAATTAGTTTCATTCCATTGCTTCTCATTGAAATCCCAAAGAAGAGAAGATCAAAGTACAATTTCATGTCTTGGCCATGTTAGATTGAATAGGACAGCACCTTGCAGCTTGGCAGGATTTTTCTTTATTTGAGAACCTTGACCTTAATCACTCACATCAGCGGAACTGATTACTTTGACGCCCTTTGAGCATCAGTCTTCCCTTTTGCTTTCATAAAAGCACTTTATGAGAGTCACCTCTGCAGGAAGTGAGCTATAGTTTCATGGTAGAGCCAAGGGAGGAGCTGTGGGTTCTACAAGTGAAGACCACTTCCGCGTTCAAAAAGCTGCAGTTCTCCAGCAGCCACTGGGGGCTGGGACCAGAAGTGAGCAATTCTCCATTGACCCCCATGTTAAAATAGCCGACTTTAGTTTAGTTAGTTTAGTTTTTCATTTGCACATTATAAAACCTGTATAAACAATGAAAATAGTCAAATTAAACATTGTGCAGGAGAGGTAGAAGCCAAAAAAGGCTTATAAAAATACCTCCCCTATGAAAAAACAACAACAACAACAGTGGTGGTCTTCAGAGTAGGAAGACAACACAGAAATTCACAACATAAAAAACAGAAAAGAAAGAAAAACAAGGAAAAAAGAAAGACAAGTTAACACAGAAAAATGAAAGATACTGAATTAATAAAAAAAACAAAAAACAGTTTACATTAGCTAATGAAAAAGGAAAAAAAAAAATTACAAATTGACAGATCCAGAAATGCTACAAATCAGTTGTTTTTTGAACAAAGCCAGAGTGGATATTGATTTCAGTGATGTAGGTAGATTGTTCCATAAGGATGGTCCTCTGTATTTTAAAGTGCGTTGATTGTATGAAGTCCGACAAAAGGGAAGGTGGAAGTCCTTTGCGTGTCTTGTCTGATATAAATGAATGTCTGAGGAAAACTTCTGGAAACTAAATGGCGGATCATGAGATAAATATACAGCTTAAAAAACATATTTACAGCCTGGTACATTTTATGTTTTTGGTCTCTACCGATAGTTTCAACCTCCGTGAACACTGTTATGTTGAGTGTATGGCGTATAAGAGCTGCAGGAAGTGACGTCATAGACAACATGCAATCTTTACTTATCTGTGCCTAAACCCAACCAATGGCTTCACTTACATTTTGCTCCCCCCCCTATTTTACACCTGTACATGTCAGTTTTAATAAACTTAACCAGTCGGGAGTTCTTGACGTTTTTTGGTGAGGTTCTACGTCCCTTCCTGCAGCTCATGTACGCCATCTAGCCACAACCGCACAAAACAGACTCCCCCAAACCAATGGGTGACGTCACGGGTGCTACGTCCATTCTTTTTACAGTCTATGGGTAGAGCCCAGAAAGAGACAGCTTGAAGTGCCATGGCCGAGGTGACAAAGCCCTCTCTGCTGAAAGAGCTGCCACAATCCTTCTTGGATCGTAATTGTCAGCACTGCTAAGCTCTTGTTGATGCTCTCCACTGGCATGTGAGTTGGTGGGATTGCAGGACTTACTTTAGACCTCCATGATTATATCAGAAACATGAGTTTGTGCTCACTTAAGGCAGGTTTGTACCTCAGTATGCCTTGGCTTTCTCCCGCCAGCCCCCCACACAGCAGGTTTGTCAATAGGTTGGTTTGTTTTTGTGTAGTAGACACAGAAGCTCAAATGAATAGAAAAGGCCAGATTTGTACAATTTTCATTTAATGTTTGATTTTAGAAAAAAAGGACTTGCCCTTTCTCTGAGGAGAGAAATAAACAAATGGCGTGTTTGTAAAGTCATCCAGATATGTTTTTTCTGGGTTTTTTTTTGTTGCTTCCCACCAACCAGATGGCAGTCAGATTTCAGACACAGGGTTCTGGAAGACAATCAAGGAACAAGATTGTTTTTTTTAGAAAGGGGGATTGGTTAAACTAGATGTTAAATTAAAGGTCCTTTGGCACACACACCCTCACACACGCACATGCATGCACATAAACAAATAGCCTATACGTTTCTGTGGCTACCTGTGTGTGTGTGTTATTGTGTGTTCCTGTGTGTCTCATGCGAGTTCATGTTTCCGGGTGTCGGCACTCGCTATATGAGGTAGTGAGGTCTTGAATAGAAATCTGCGTCAGAGCCCCCCCTGATGGAATACTGCGCTGCTTTTAAGGTCAGCTGCACAAACCCTTCCATACAGGTTGATGAGGGATTCATGAATTTTTAACTGGTCTATTATCAGAGTTGGGTGTGGACATTCATCCCCCGATCCTGGACTTCAAATATTCCTTTTAGTCTGACATTTGTCCTTCAACGTCTGGGGTGAACCCCCGGTTTCACTCTCTCACTATGTTTCATCTGTTTTTAAGAGCAGTACAACTGTGAGCACAGTGTGGTTGCAGGTGAGTGGAACTGGGGAATTGATTCTCAGTCATGCTGACACCCTTCTTCCTTCTCTGCAGGGTGGATAAAGATCTGGTCATCCATCTTTGCATTTCACCCATGTCAAGCCGAGGTAGCAAATGTTGGCACCTCCTAGTCGGAGACAACAAGAACAAAACAGTAACACCACTTTAATCCCTCTCTGCCGTTAATTCCTACCTCTGCCATCATCCAAGAGGTAGAGTTTTGTGTATCTCAGCTTTCCCCTTATGAACAATCCATCACTGTTAGTGTTTCTCTCCAGAGCGTGCTTGCTCCCTTCTTTTTTTCTTCACCTCCTCATTTGCTTTCAAAAGACGAGGAAAGAACTGCCGCGCATTGTTTTCTATAGTTGACTGTTCAGACTTGTTTTCACATTCTCTCTGCCCTTCCTCCCATTATTCTAAAACACATGTGAGCAGTCACATTAATGTGAGGCAACACATTGTATTTTTATGCGGCTCTCTTTATGAGCTTTCAGTAGTACATCCAGAATCTATAAGTGACATCTGCTGTCAGGCTCTGTCAGTGATTACAAAGGAGAATGACTTGACCTGTAATGAATTATAGAACTAATGACATCTGCGTAAAAATTACTCAACTTGAAGGCAAACTGTTGTACATGAGGTCTCATCAAGCGTGATATTAAAATGTCCACTTTTACATCTTTCCGCCCAAGCTCTGTAAAAGCCCGGGCTGTTTGGCCCAACGTGATGGAAACCAGAGGCTAATGACTAAAGCAGACGGCTGTAGGCATTAGACAACTTCATTTATGAAATAGTCAACCTCCCGTGAAGCGATACATTCACATTACCCTGCCTCACTTGAGAAACGTGCTGCTGTCACAGCCATTGAGCAATGCTGATGTCCTTTCCCACCTGCATTCATCTCACTCTAGAGAGGTAATGGTCTTCTCAGGTCATTTGCGCATTAGGGTCCCGATCATTCATCTCACCCACCTGCGATCCTGATGGTTGCTGGTCCTCTGCAGCGCATGGATGGATGTTTGGAAGACAAGGAAAACATACACTCTCTGAATAATTTATTTGCACAGTAATGCCCATGGTCTAACAAAACTGAGGTGCTCATGAACATGCAGGTTATGTTGAAATGATTTGTATGTGCAATTAGTTGCCTTGGAGAAGTCAATCAAGTCTTGCTGCCTTGTGTTTTTTTTATATTTTGTGATATTTAATGAAAACTACCTTTCTGTGAGGCTTTTCTAGCTTGTTAGTTGTGGTTATATGGCTGCCAGGTGGCACTGGAAGTATCTACTAATGTTAAGAAAGTGAGATCATGAGGACAGTTAGATTTTAGGGTTACCTTGAGCACAAACAGGTTTGAATGCCTAAGAGAAACAAGACTCAATCTTGTTAACAGGGATGAATCAGTCCCATCTGACACATGTTCGTGCTGAAATTATCCTGTTAAACATTTCTATGACAGTAAAAAAATCCTCTCCAAATCCTCTCCAAAGAGCTGTTTTCCTCTCTTACCTTGAACATGAATCGTGTTCCTGAGGTTTCACCATGTATCAGCTTCCAATATTCAAGGCTCATTATGATGTGGGATGGAGAACAAAACACACATAAGTTGTTGTTGCTGAGGCCCACCGACATGATCAATCTCTCTAGAGTCTGGTATCACGCTGTTCCCTTCTTCCTTTTGCTTTCGCTTGTTGAGATACGACTCCCTGTATCTTTCACTAGATGTTTGGCCAACAGAGGTCACAGGGGATGTGTAGCACATTTAGTCTTGACGTGAAAGCATAAGCCATTGCCAGCAGGTGTGTAATTATTATTATTATTTTTTTTAATGTATTTTTTGTTGCTTTTTCGCCTTTAATGGACTGGATAGTTCAGAGACAGACAGGAAATGGGAGGCGGGGGGGGGGGGGGTGATGACATGCAGGAAAGGGCCGCTCGATGCAGGATTCAAACTGGGGCCGCCTGCAGCGAGGACTGTAGCCTCAACCAGGGCCGTTGCTAGGAATTCCGGGCCCCCTGAAAGAATACTAAAGTGGGCCCCTACACCATGACTTTTCTACTTTTTTTCTTAGACAACGTATGTATTATCATTTTTTATTTAGCCTACTTTTTTTTGATGCTAATGCAGCATTACTATGAGTATTAGTCAGGGTCTTATGCAGAATAATTCAGTCATACAAGGATTAGACTACTGTTTTTTTTGTGGGCCCTACTGGGCGCTGGGGCCCTAGAATTATCATCACTTTTCTCCCCTATACAACGGTCCTGGCCTCAACACATGGGTCGGGTGCTCTACCAACTGAGCTAAACACCGCCCTGTAATTACATATTAAATGGGAGTTTTAAATGAGGAGCATCACAGTGGCATGTAGAAAGTAGGCCAGGCAGCAGTGACTTCAGAAAAGTCCTATTTTTTCCTCACCCACTTCAAATGTGTAACTTTGAAGAAGTGAAATAATCCACGGTCACTGTTAAAAATAGTATTAAACACACAAAAACATGATGAAACAAGTGCCAGGATTTTTTTTTTCTGTGTTGTTTTCCTACCTAGTGACCTCACTGTCATCTGTCTCTGTGTTTCAGGTATGGTGACATGGTGCCAAAAACCATCGTGGGGAAGGTGTTTGGGTCCATATGCTCGCTGAGCGGGGTGTTGGTCATAGCCTTGCCTGTCCCTGTCATAGTGTCAAACTTCAGCCGCATCTACCACCAAAGCCAGCGGGCGGAGAAACGACGAGCCCAGAGGGTACTGCCTCTCTCCTCCTTTATCTCTCCATCTCTCTCTTTTTGACTTGCTCCTATCTGCCCCTTTCCTTTGTCCCTGTCTTATACCCACATAACAGTGACAGTGTAAATGTTATCTTTCAGAATATTAATCTTGTATTGTTCTTCTGTGTATTGTATGTGTATGTGTATGTGTATTGGGTGGGCTAAAAGTGCTTGAGTATATCCCATTGGCAGAGAGAAATAAGAGGCTAAATGACAATGACTGAACAAATGATCTTCATAGTTTTGTGTGTCAGCAGCTTTTCAATAGCAATATGTGCATTCATTTCTGAAAGCGTTTGCTAAGGCAGAATGTGATCATACATCTAAGAGTAGCCTCTCGCTCCTAAAGACTGTGACTGCCAGAGAGAGACAGAGCCAATTAGTGGGACAGACGAAGCGACAGGGGCTAAAACAGGGGTCTGTTTGTTCAAACAGAAAACGCGGCTTGCTAGAATCCGTGCTGTGAAGATTCGAGGCACTAATGCCTATATGCGCTACAAACAAAATGGGCTCCTGATCGACTCACTGGAGGAGGTAACGGGGGGGGCAAGCAGGGGGCTGACTGACCGGGGCCTCACTGATGCATGCCGCTCTGCTCGGGGGGCCATGCCACCACACCCGGGGGAGGGGGAGGGGGCGGGGGGGGCGGCTCATGTTGTAACACAGGGGCTGCTGTCATCCCAGTGCTTCAGTGTGATCGTTGTCTCTCTTACATTGCACCTCTCAGCTGCAGCATTGACATGCTTCCTCAACACTCTCTCTCTTAGTCCAGTAATTTTAAGCCAAAATGGGGGTCAACCTTGAACAAATTCCAACAGAAGCAAACTCAACTGATTTTGTATCCTCAACATGTCCTGAGTGAGGGGGAAAAAAGCCCCGAAGAATCCCATTAGGGGAAAGTTTAGAAAAAGACCAAAATATAGCCCATTCATACGCCTATACATTATTTTTCTCATGTGAATAGGGTCAAATTTTTAACCTTTAGATATATCCATGAAAATTACCCAGTTGATTACTTATATTGAGACAAACAAAAAAATGTATTACAAGTTTTTTGAAATTGTTTGTTAACATGAGCACATTTGCATAAATTAGTATAAATTCCACCGTTTTGATACAAGGTGCTGTGGTGGTACCAGCTTGAAAATTGGGATGAGTTGACTCCTTTGGTCACTTTACAAGAAACCACTTGAAATTTTGAGATGGCTGCAATTTTTCAAGATGGCCGCGGCCGCCACCTTAGTGGAGCAGGTTTGACATGCTCCGTTCTTAAGGAGGTGACTGCTGCTGAGATCAGGGAGCTCCAGCAGAAGGGCACTTATCTTCTGATGGTTGTTTTGATTGAACAGTTCTTTAAAAAAAATATTCTTGGCATTTTCGCCTTTAATGATAGATAGAGAGATATTTACGGACCCAGCCCCAAACCCCATCTCTGCAATAATAATTAATAAAGACTGGTTTAAAGTTCCTTCTTCCTCCCTGTCTCTATGTATTAATGCTCATGGGTAGCCAAATGGGTTCCATTCAGACCTTAATATTAAGTTTTTTACTGTAATATGTCAACAAGATTGAACAAGACATTTTCACCTGCTATACCCAATGTTTAGATCTGGTGTTGCATGTATGCAAATTAGCCATACGTTGCTCATTTTAACAAAGAATTTCCAAAAACCTGTAAGACATTTTTTGTTTGTCTTAATGTAAGTAGCCTAATCTACTGGGTAATTTTCATGGAGATATCTGAAGGTTAAAAATTTGACCCTATTCACGTGAGAAAAATAATGAATAGGCGTATGAATGGGCTATATTTGGATCTTTTTCGAAACTTTTCCCTAATGGGATTCTTCTGGGCTTTTTTTCCCTCACTCAGGACATGTTGAGGATACAAAATCAGTTGAGTTTGCTTCTGTTGCAATTTGTTCAACCTTTTTTCATAAAATGACTGGACTATTTCTCTCTCCCTCTCTCTGTCCATACAGCAGGAGGACCAGGCAGGCACACTTGCCTTCTGGTGGAGTACACAGCCATTACAGTCACACTGACACATGACCAAGCTCTGCATGTTTGTTCAACAGGGTTTGGAGGGGAAGGAGGGAACCAAAGGCTTCCGGGACAGTAGGTCACCTATGGACGCTGTCTGCTCGGCCCTCCTCTAAACTCTGTTTTTTGATTTGCTGTGTGTTCTGTGTGTTATTTCTAGAGCATCCAGGTTGTAGTGCAGACTAACACGACATACCTTCCATCCCAGAGCCGTGCAGAGCTTCATCAAAGTCTGTAGTGTGGTTGTGGTTTTACAATCTGTGCTGTGTTTGGTGTAGTGTGTTCAATCTGTGTCTAGGCGTGCCACTGCAGTTGCACTGAAATGACTTCAGTTCTAATTTGACTCTTCTGGTCCTTCTCACCAAATCAGCGAAAGAATGGCAAAACCAAGCCTCTGATTGAAACACGTTGTTAGAAGCAACCGTCTCTATGCATCTCTAAAACATTCCAATCTCGCTAGGTTTTCAGTTGATTGGCTGCCGTGTTATCAGCATTTGACTTTCAGTGCTTCACTCTCCAACACATCACCGAGCTACTAGTTGTTGCCTGAGACTCAGAGAGTCTGAGCGTGCTCATCTACACTGTTTTTTCTTCACTTTGTGTGTTCCAAGGCCTCCAAGGAGGCAGGACAGGCCCTGGTGGCGAAGGTTGCCAACCCTCCTTTCGAGTGCCAGCATCATCACCTGCTGCACTGCCTGGAGAAAACCACGGTAAAAAAAAATCCCTGTTTTTTCCATCAGAAAACACACAATCATTTCGGCATCTGTCATTTTTACAATCTTGTTGTACACACTAAAAAATGTTGGGTTATTTCTGTAACCCAATTTCTGAGTTATTGGTGTTGAGTTAAATTTTTGGGTTATTTTTCCAGAGTGTAACCTATTTTCAGGGTTATAGGCTATGAATTTAACTCAATTCCTGGGTTTTTCAAGTAATTTCAGTGAAACAGTTGAATATTCAACCCAAAAGATGGGTCAAAAAGCATAACCCAACCAGTTGGATTAAAATTAACCCAAAAAAGGGGTTTGTCCTTATCTGAACCAGCAGTTGGGTTAAAATTGGGTTATTTTTTAACCCAACTGTTTTTAGTGTGTATCATCAGTGGTGCCTGCTTGTTGCATTATGTTGCAAATGGAAAGAAGGCAGGTTGTTTTAGTGCATCAGAAAGCTGTAGGATCTACACAGTATATTATATGCATGAGTTAAAAATAGAAGTAAATAAGGCTGGGAAATGATGAGTCCCCATGCTAACAACATGACATGTCTCTACCAGCTACTGTAGGAACATTATTCCTTCCAGTCAAACAAACCCACTTCATTTTACACAATCTATAATTTAGAGCGATAAGAGCCTTTTATAATGCTTGGCTGTGGCATGAGTTTTACACTTGCTGCTCTAAACCTTGAGTTGTAGTGAAACATGGACAGGTGATAAATCAGTGTTCCTTCCTCAGCAAAAGGCTTGCCTCTCCACTAAGGTCTCATGCCACTCGTATGAGGGCATACATGTGTACATCAGGCCTTTATAGATTGTACATGGTGGGGATCAAGTGACAGAGGAAAGCAAAAAGAGAAGGGGACATGATTCAGGGGGCTGCCACCAGATTCTGCTTGGTGTCATTCTGCCACCTTCAAGTCATGCAAATTTGTCACAGTTGTGATTTTTTCCACAGATGGCAGTTAATATGGACATCTGGACCAATATATTTATATTCCCATGATGATTAATTTTCCAATTATCAAACAATTTTGCCGTCTTCACTATGAAACATCTCAATATACTCAGTATTTAGCAGAGTTAGTCAGTGATGTAATTGAGAAATTCATAAGCAACACTGAATCCCATTTTTTTCAACCTTCCCAGAACCACGAGTTCGTGGATGAGCAGACATTTCAAGCCAACTGCATGGACATCTCTGCAATGAACAAGTCGGGCTCCCGTTCTTCCTCGCTGTCCTCGTCTCCGCATGGCCTTGGCTCGTGCTGCTCTCGACGCCACAGGAAGAAGAGCAGCTTCAACCTGCCCAGCACAAACAACCAGGAGCTTAGCACTATCCAGATAAGGGAGAGGCCAGTGGTCAACAGGTACTCTGTCTGATCTTTCTATACATCTCTCCCTACACATAACCATGCGACCTACTCCTGTATAATATGATAACTAAACTGAAACGATAATAAATGAGAAACAGGTGTTTTAACCTGTGATAGTCTTAAAGGGGCAGTTCACCCATGTGTGTTACATCTTGTGTATCTGCTTTAATTGGTGGTTTATGTCAGGATATAGCTTGGTTTTATTTGCCAACCCAACACAATAGAAGTAAATTGAATTTTGTTTTTGCCTAAAGGAAAACTCTGAACAGTGCTCCTGTCACTCTGCACAATCCAACAGCAACACTGTTTCTGAAAAGAGATGTGGCTGTTGGATAAAAATTTTCATTGTCATCAGCAGCACAAATTAAATTCTACTCAACTTCTTTGCATCGGGTCACAGCAAAAATCTCAGATTTTAACACCTCAAATATAAGCAAGTCAAATGTTTTAGAGCACAAAGGGCAGGAAAGAAAATGTGTCATTTCGTGAGTTATGTAAATTGATACCCGTTATTGTTGGTATGAAAGAAGTGAAAATTATTTTTCATGTGATTCCTTGCCATTATTTTAGGTAATAATACAGTAACAGTATACTGTACAACCACGTGTGAAAATATATAATACATCCTATAAAAGAAATAATGAATCATAATGAAATTAGTGAACTACACAAATAAATGCAAAACAAAAACATTTTGGTAATAAAGATTCAGTGTATGTATTTTTGCATTTATTTATACATTTTGACATTTATTAGGGCCCGAGCGACGACAAGCGTCGGCAAGGACCCTATTGTTTTTGTAATGTTTTTTATTCTTCTTTTTCTTATTCTTAGCAACAATAAATCACATATTTGGGGGCTTGAACATGGTCAAAAACACATGATTTTTGGTATGCATGTAGAGACTGGTGAAAACGTACGTATTTTGAAGTCGTTTGACACGGGTGGGGCAGAATGGCTCAACAGCACCCCTTAGAAATATTCAACAATTCAGCTCCTTGCAGGGGTTTCACCTAGATGCATGGGATTTGGGATGCTATTAGAACATGCCAAAACGCACAAAAAAGTCTATTATTGTCATGATGAAATCCCAACAGGAAGTCGGCCATTTCTATTTGAATGTTCCATTTTGGCGATTTTTTTGCTATTTTTTGCCATTTCCACACCTCGTATTTGAACAAACTAGTCCTAGGGATATCACCCAATTGACTTCAATTTTTTTCACATCATCAAAACCCCATGCTGATCGAAAGTTATTAAAAGAATGTCTGTTAGGTCAAAGGGTGCGGCTGCTAGAGCGTGACAAACTTTGGCGACTGTTTCAGTGCTTGCCATTTCACTTCGAACAGCTATAACGCCCACATACTTGATCGTAACAATTTCAAACTTGCTGGACATGATGATGGCTTCGACCTGAATGTCCCAATATATTAACTTCCCATTTTACTCATAGCGCCCCCCGGTGGTAACAGGAAGCGACCACTTTGTACTTTAACATGATGCCACATAGTTGACCCCATCAATGTCATTCCACTTCTAATAGGCCTACAGGCAGAACAAGTTGGTGAAGCTACATCATGAACGCTGTGAGTAATGGCGTCCATGTGGCAATGTGGGGCCAAATGCCTCTATAGTCCCTCCCCATAGTGTTTTTTTTTTTTTTTTCGAGTAGGAAGATGAAAATTGGTAAACACGTGTAACTTGTCCAGAAGCACAAAAAAGTCTCCTGCACCATTTGACTACTTTGACCCCCGAGGTTGCGCAGGGTCGCAAGGGCCCAATCATCGCCGCTTGAATTTATTTTTGTATTTTTCAAATGTATTTATTAATGTTTAATTGTTTATCCCTCATACACACTTCTGTACCATCATATACATGCACAGTTCCCCTTAACAGTATATTCTACATTGACAATATTGACAAAAACGGCAAGAACTCATTAAAGTTGAAATATACTGTATCTTAAATGAACAACAGGAGCCCATGTTTATTTATGTACCTCCTCTGCACAATATGTCTTAAAGGGGAAGTTAGGCAGCCAGCCAACTTAACATAATTACATACATGGATTTTCAGTAATTGGGCAACTAACACAACACATTTAAACATATAACAGAACTTAAGTTTTAGGAGACCACTACTGTACTGCTCCTGCATATAACAATGAGTTTGACAGGACTAACGCGTACAAACTGTTTTTATAAACTGCCGCTAAAAAGGAGCTATACTGCTGCTGTGGTGGCTTGCAGAGCAGAAAAGAAAGGCAAGGCAATTTTATTTGTATAGCCCGTTTTTACAAACAGTTTGTCTCAAAGGGCTTCACATGGCATCATAACAACATCCTCTGTCCTTAGACCCTCACATCCACTGAGGAAAAACTCCACAGAAAACCCCTTTAAAAGGGAAAAAATTGGAGAAACCTCAGGGTGAGCAACAGAGGAGGGACCCCTCACCCAGGACGGACAGACGTAAAATAGATGTTGAAAGAATCCTATGACTCCAGGGTCTGTGATGCTCATTTCTTAGAGCAGGATTACATCCAGGAGAAAGACTTGGGAAATTTGGTAACTCAGCCAGTTTTCAATTTTGCTGCCTACAGCGCATCTTTGACTGACAGGCTCACATATCAAACTGTGATAAAACACATCCATCCTCCCTGACTCCCTGACTAACCAGCGGGTTAGTCAGGGAGGATAACTCAGAAAGTTGAACACATTAACTGTAGTAACAATCTGATCAGATTGCAATAAAGTTCATCATGAGAGTCTCTCTCATTGAACACATCCATCCAACCAAACAGCCCAGTGTAAAGGTTTACACAATTGTAGCAGAGTAGAGTTGGTTGGTTTGGTGAAAGTCTATCTCCTGGATGTAATTCTGCTCTGAGAAATGATCACCACAGACCCTGGAGTCAGAGATTTAAAGGATTCTTTCTTTTTTAGCTCTGCTAGCCACTGCAGCTACAGCTCATTTTTAGTGGCAGTTTATGAAAACATGTCTTTAGTCCTGTAAAACTCATTGTTATATGCAGGAGCAGTACAGTAGTGGTCTCCCTTCTGTCCTCTCAGATCCTGTGCCTCATCAGTTTCCATTTTTACTGTCTCTGTCTTTAGCTGTCCTTCACTGTCACTGGAGGCAACCAACTCTGTGATGTCACAGGTTGTCTTACCACAAGATGGCCGTTCCCTGGCTAAAAAAACATAAAACTAAACCTCTTTCCTGTTAGGCTATATGTTTACGTTTGTTGTCTTAGTTATACACATTTTAAGTACACTGAAATCCATTTAATGAATTATTAAAGGGATAGATCACCCAAAATTGAAATTTCACTCATTATCTACTCACCCTCATGTGGACTAAGGGCTGGGAGAAGTTTCAGAGTCCTCCGTGGCTTTCTGAGTTACAGGGGGTCTCGGCGTAGCAGTGCATGTCCATATAACGGTTGCAAATGGATACCAACTGTCTTCGTAACAAAAAGACACACCAAAAAATATCCAAATACCTCCATGCTGCTCGTATGTAATGTCCGTCTTGTATTGAAGCCCCGAAATGCGAAATTGTCCTGAAAAAAATTAAATAAGTTCGTCAAATTTGGACGAACCAGGGTCTGTCCTCTTCCCGGTTCGTCCAAATTTGATGAACCGGGAATGGAGCTTCCAGAAGCTTCCGTTACAAAACAAGCTTGAAATATAGACTTATTTAATTTTTTTCAGGACAATTTCGCATTTGGAGGTATTTGTATGTTTTTTGGTGTGTCTTTTTGTTACGAAGACAGTTGGTATCCATTTGCAACCGTTATATGGACATGCAGTGCTACGCCGAGACCCCCTGTAACTCAGAGAAGCCACAGATAACTCTGAAACTTCTCCCAGCTCTTAGTCGACATGAGAGTGAGTTGATAATGAATGAAATTTCAATTTTGGGTGAACTATCCCTTTAAGTTGGCTGCATGTTTCACCTTTAAGAGTGGCTTTCGTAGAATGTAAGGATGTATGAAAGGACAATGTGTATTAAGGCCTTGTGTAATACTTTCACAAGGTCAGGCCTCTAACCCTCTTTCATCCTGTGTTTTTTCTTTTACAGCCGCTCCAGCCTGAATGCCAAACTCGATGAGACTATGCCCTTGAAATGTGACGAACCTTACATCACTCCCTCTATGGTCAGCCTGTCTGCCCCGGTGGTGACCTCGTCAGACGGGGGCGGCTCCACCACCACCACCACATACTCTCAGAGCAACATTGTCCGAGTATCTGCCTTGTAGATGTCATGCCTGTCTTATCAGCTAACTGGTCTCAAGAACCACCAGATGCTGAGAAGAGGGACCACCAAGCATCAACCTGCCATAATCTAGAAGGATTATAAGATTAGCAGAGGTTGGATTTTTTTTTAAGTAGTGATCTCATCTGATGTCAAACTCTGCATGGTATTAGAATGATGTGAACTGCCTTGGAATAAAAGCAACCAGCAGATCTTGCTCCATTAAGCACAGGAGAGCAAGGAAGTGTTGGGATTGCGTGGTTGTCATTGTTGCCTAAACATATTGACTAAAAAAACACTTTATTTTTGAATATGTAATGTTGGTGTATGTGTTGTCTTCTGATTTAAAGGAGGGATGGCAGTTGTTTAAAGGTCGTTCTTAATGACCGCTGATGACAAAGCACACATTCATTATCTGAGGGCCATATTTGTGAATATTATACGTACACATTAGAAACATTCACTTAACTCGCTCCCCTGTTAAATAGATTGTTTTGAACCCCCACCCCTTCCCCCAGTTTTCTGGTTTCGAATAGAACCTTCACTGTTGTAAAATCAGAAAACATACATCCACAGGAATGAACAACTGTTGTGAATATTCATTAACTGACTCATTAACTGGCTGATGTCATCGCTTGATGAGTAAAATATTACGCAACATGTTTGTGAAATGTGCAAGTGAAAGACAAAAAGACAAAAACGCTTACATATTTGACATTCTTTTATGGATCGATATGAGAGCCACAGTCATCAATTAACAATTGACTGAGAAATATACAGGGTACATATTAGTTAGGTCACAAGCTAGACATGTAAGAAAATGTTCTTTGCAACTCTTAACTAATACTAATGCTGTGGACACAATAGTATTGATCTGGAAAACCATATAAAAGAGCGATGAGCATCAGTTCCATTGAACTTCTCTTAAAATCTTATATTCAAAAGCGAGATGTGGTATATTTCACCGTGTCTAAGGGCCATTTTGTACATTTTTCATATTGTAAATATCTCAGTTAGAACTTCATCAGCTGCATTTGAAGTTGGCTCCTCTTATTTCTAGATTTAGTTGACAGTTGTTGGCACACTATTTCTGTCTGTTAACTGGTTGAATTAAGGATTTGCATGCTGTCATTGACGAATTCTGTTTTATTAAAGTATGTCTTTGCTTCTTGTTGGAGGTTTGTGAGTAAAAAGGAAAACACAATGAGGCTGGTATGTTATGATGTAAATTCTGCAACACTTTGCTTTTAATGGAATACAAATCTTGTCATGGAGTACATATATAATGGGTAAGGAAATGGGACATGGGAGTAGTCACACATTGTGCATTTGGTGCAGTGGATAGAATAAATACTGTAGCTCTACTGAAACATACATTATATGACCCATGTCTTCTTTTTTTATTTAACCTTGAGACACAGTTAGGTGGATTCCATAATGTTGTCCTTGATTGTTCAAAGAGCATCACTAATAACAGGGATGGGATGGTAATTAGGTGCTGCTGGAGGACATGTGAGGACCTGACTGGCCCAGTGGTGGGTCCCTGTTCCAGGGTCTCTGGAGGTAAACAAGCAGCTCCTCACTGATAATTTGATCCAAAACTCAGCAGCTTCCCCCTGCTGAGCTGCATCGGTCCAAGCTGCTTCTCTCAGCACACAGCGGCGCTGCTCTGCAGGATTTAGTAACTGCTGAGAAGTCAGCCTGCACAAATTTAATATATTACACAGCAGAATGTAAAATAATAGGCCCTGTATCGCCAAAGAAAAACTCACACTTTGGCATCTGGAGTTTGATTTTCCTAATATATGAACAATGCCTACACAAATGCTACCCATTTTAGTATTCAGTTACATAGTGAATATTGAATATACACTGCAAAAACTCAAATATCTTACTAAGAATATCTGTCTTATTTCTAGTCAAAATGTAATTTCTAGTCAAAACAAATCTCATTATACTTAAAATAAGACTCATCGCATAAAAAGTAGCTTATTTTTAGACACTTTTTACTTCTTTCAAGGATATTTTCACTTGAAATAAGTAGAAAAATCTGATAGTGGAGCAAGTTTTTCTTCCTTATTACAAGCAGAAAAAACGTGGCTTTCACTGGCAGCTTTTTCAACTTATTTCAAGTGCAAATGTGTTTGAAACAAGTGAAAATGATCAATTTTTAGGTGATGAGTCTTATTTTAAGTGGAAAAAGATAGTTTTGACTAGAAATCAGACATTTTGACAAGAAATCAGACAGATATTCTTGGAAAGATTTGGAGTTTTTGCAGTGTAGCCACCTGGTCTAATGTCACCCAAAAGTAGACAGGAGTGGAAACATTATCATGTCTTACTGAACACGGATTTGACCTTATTTCTAAGCTTGTAAAACTCAGTCCGAAACTGAGGGTTGACTGCAGCATATATTATTGGGTCACTCAGTGATGTGATGCAGGCAACAGACACTGACAGGATCTCCACATCCCTAATGATCCTTATCTGAAAAAAATAACATCAGTATTAAACTATTAAAGTATTACAGATCATCAGTATGAACATATTTAGCATACACATTTACATTTGATTCAAACAAATCCCCTTCCATGCTTTTAGAAGGACACATTAGAAACAAATTTACATCTTCACCATTTCATAATAGCTGGTATCAGGATGTTTTTGGAACCTGAGTCTGAGTGGGCTCAAAGGTCAGAACTAAATTGAGTTGAGAAACCCGATATTCAGTTTATTCACCAACCAGAAAAGATAATTTGGTCCTTTTTTACCGACGAAAGATAACAACCACATCCTTAGTTCTACAAACACTTACCTGCATATTGTTGTTTCTGTGAACAGCATACTGAACGAGGATAGTAGTGATCAATGGCAGCCAGAATAAGAGGAAGGTCACAATGATGTAGCCGGCACGTTTGGCCATTTTACCTTCCTTCTTTTTGTTTGCTCTCTCTTTATTTGCTCTTGAAGGCATCATGCAGACAGCTCCCTCTGCCTCCATGTTTTGTACAGGAGCTTCTGTGCCAGGAGCTTCGGCTGACGCTGCACATAATGAAGAGACTTGATCCGTCGTAGAAACAGCCACAGTTTCTCCTCCATTGCTGTTCTTTGCTGGTTTTGGTTCAGTCATTAAAGTTGCAGTGGTTTCAGGATCTTCTAACTGTGCAGGTGAGTTAACTTGGGCGCTACTTTCTTTAATTTCAACAGGTTCTTTATCAACTTTCTCCTTGGACTGGCTCTCTGTGTGGAAATTGATTGACACCTTCTTTGCGTTTAAGCTCTCACCTCTTCCAACAGTAGTACAGGCGTTCGATGGTTTTTCTTCAGCTCTTGTAACACAGGGGTTGGACTGTTCCATTTTATTAAAAGGTTTCTCCTCAGGCTGCACTGCAACCTGAATCACAGGAGGGCAAGGTTGTTCTGTCTCCAAGTCGCTTATCTCCACAGTGTTTTTTAATTCTTTCTCACTCTCTGAACTGGAGGCACATTGTGCAGCTTTTGTCAAGGTCAGTGAGGAATCTTTCTTTGATGAATTTGGTTCAAGTTGTGTCACCAGCTTCACCTCAGCAATATTTTTGTTCAAGGTCTGGTTTTGCACAGACTTTTCATTTTCCACAACTTCTTCTTTCTTCTGTTCATCATTTATTTCTGTCTTTTTAGAAAGCGTTAACATACCTTTGTCAAATATTTTGCGATCGTGCGACCTCACCAGGTGAAATATGCGAGCATAGAATCCAATGATAATGGCAAAGCAAACTGCCCACAGAGGGAATAGCATGTAAAGTCCAAAGGTGTCATATGACGATGGGGTTTCTCTTTCAGGTCCTGTGCATCTCATGTGCACGGCTGAGTCTTTCACGAATAAGAGACAGATGACAGCCATCAGGATAGCCAAGATCCATGTTAGAGGGATCAGCACCGTGATCCGTTTTTTTCGTTGACTGGTTTTGAAGGGTTGTGAAATGGCCTGGTATCTCTCTGCGCTGATGCATGCCAGTGTTAACAACTGGATACAGCAGCTGAAAGAGAAAGACGCCACTTGCACATCACAAATAAACTTTCCCACCTGTATTTTTTGATGCACGGCTGTAACAATGGCCAAGAGGATCGGGCAGTCGATCACACATCGCAGAATGTCTATGATTGCAAGATTCACCACCAGCGCGTTGTTGGAGGTTTGCAGTGACTTTTGGTGGTAAACTGCCAGTATCACAAAAATATTTGCTGCAATTCCCACAATAGAAGTTGTCAACAGAATCAAGCTGTTTGCCACCACAAAGGTGATGTCGACGTATTTCTCCCAAAAAGTGCTATTCCCTGAGTCCCATGTAGGTGAAGGTTCAGCTCTCATGTCCAGGGTCAAAGAGTCAGCATGTTTGTCTCTGTATCTTCATCCTCCATATGATGACTGAGCCAACGTGAACATGTCATTCTCCACTGAATAAATGATGGTAATGGGTGAAACTGCAACTTGGACAAGCATCCGCCCTTTTCATTATCACTCTATAACACCAGCAGGTCACTGGGGAATCCTCCTCACTGTTCACCTTCATTAACAACTGTGCTGTGTATTCACAGCAGAGACAACTGGAAAAAACATGCCTAGTAATTGAAAAAAACTTGTCTCATTTCTGATAGCCAACTTCAAAAAGCATCTCAAAATTTAGAGGCAGTAATGGTGATGGCATTGTATAATGGTGCATGCACTAGGCATACAATTTGATTCAATGCAATAGCCTACCTCAGAGGTTGAAAGCTTTGTATTAAGTATGCCAGGTGGATAATTTGGGTGCTCTTGAATTGGCTCAGGAAATAAAGAAGGCCGTGCTGCTGGATTATAGCATGACATGTGTAATCCTGTTTGGAGATAAAGTGTGAAAGGCTCTTTGCTTGAGATGCATAAGCTTGTGGGTTATGTTGCGGGTTAAATCTGGGATAAGATCAACACAATACATTTTCCTCTTGACCATCCTATACATGCTAGAGTGATCAAATGTATCACAAAAAATGATAGAGTTACAGACAGGAATTTATGGAAGGGAGAAGTGGGATCATTCTCCAAACGTCTTGGTGCAAATAAATAAATAAATACTTCAGCCTGCACATGATAAGCAGCTTGCAGAGATAAAGATGATGAGGGAAATGAGTAGTTATAAATCAAAAACACAATTTATTAGAATTATTTTATTTATTTATGTAGTTTCCCATTTACAATATATCAAGTGATCATTTAAAAAAAATTGGATCAGTCATTCAAATTCTGAATTCGAACCCTTTAAATGCCTGTTAAATCACATAATGCTATGATTTATTGAGGGAGAAAAGCATAAAATCACTATTATTGTTTTTATTTTTTACCAAAATAAACCTGCTACCTGATTTATTTTTTAGCTATCACTGCAGCTAGTGTATGTTAATAATAACCAGTATCAATGATTTGTTTTGCTTTTTTTGTGCATCCATCCTGATCATAAAATCGAAATCAACCATCAATTCCAGAATTGTAGCCCTTTAAATACCAGTTAGATTACATATTACCACTAACTTTTTAGGGGGGAAAAGAGAGAAAATTGTCATTTTTTAACCATACCGTGCAACCTAAAGTTTTTTAATCATCACTATTGCAGGTCAGTACCTATCAATAAATAATAGTGACAACGCTTTTGCTTTATAATACTTCTTTTGAGCAGTGACAAAAAAGATAAAAAAACTCCTACTGTGTTAGTGGCCATTTACTGTACTTTAAACAGAAGATTTTCTTAAAAGTTAGAATCAGTCCTGACCATGAAATCCAAAATTTAATTTAATTTTAAAGCTTTAGAGATAGAAATAAGAAATAAAGCAGTGCTTCTTTACTTTGAACTAGGGATGCACCGATCCGGTTTATCAGTCCCAATGCCAATACCAATACCTGGTGTAATGCAATCACCACCCCTTATAACATTCATTCAACATCCATTGTAGATATTGCAAGTAGCCGTCAGGTCTGTTGGCATCACAAGCGTGAAATACGTCAATACAGCTGACTCTCTGGCCTGCTCCATTGTTTATTGTCTACTGGCATGCTGTGCGCCTGCTGCTGACACATGATGTAGATGTACAAACACAAATCATTACCTGACATCCTTAAAGGGATAGTTCAACATTTTGGCAAATTGGCCCATTGCCATAATACCTACAGTCATAGCAGTAGGTTTGTTACCTTTAATTGTAGATGTAAGCTATTTTTAGAACAGCGGAGCAGAGCCGCGAGCTGCTCAGAGCTACGCTACGGAGGCTCCTGGGATTTTTCCGTTTTCCTCATCAAATACACAATCTAACAACTCCAAAACGCTCTGGTGGACAAGTTGTGACCTGCACATTCACTACGCTATGAGATAATAACAGAACATACGAGACAGAGTTTGTGGTAAATTCATGCAAAACAGCTGATGCACGTTCCTGTCGGGGGCAGTTGTTCGGCAAGCAGTCTCTGTATTTGCCTCGAAAACAACTCGATCTCGTAACATTCCATTATTCTCATAGCGTGATGAATGTGAAGGTCACAACTTGTCCACCAAAATGTTTTGGAGTTGTTGGATTGTGTATTTGATGAGTTTGATGAGGGAAACCAAGAAATTCCATGAGCCTCCGTAGCGTAGCTCTGAGCAGCTCATGGCTCTGCTCCGCCGTTCTAGTTTGCCCCGACAAATAAAGGTAAGGGACCTACTGCTATGACTATAGGGATTATGGCAATGGGCCAGTTTGCGAAAATGTTGAACTATCCCTTTAAGATCACACTTATGTTGATGCTGTGTCATTCATTTGCTCCATTGCAGTAGAGTAAGCCATCATACTCCCCTAATGGAAACTAAGAATATAAAGTGAAATTGCTCCCAATTGGCCAAAAATGGACCAATGACATAATCTGGTAGAAAACATTAAAAACTATCCAAATTGTATCACTGAATACTGTAAATAACAAGGAATTTAAAGTTTAAAGTAAAGTTTTCATGAGTATCCACAATGGAGGCAAATGGTACAATTCCCTTACAGAAAAACATGTTATCACATGTTACCATATGTGATCATGTGTTACCATGTAGAGCACATGTGTAAAACATGTGAAAATTTGGTTCACATGGGAATTCACATGTGATTCACATAAAATTGGGCCAAAACCACATGTTTCTTATGTGCAAATAACATGATTCCCATGTGCAACATTTTTCACATGTGAAAAATAGCATTTTAATCACATGTGAAGTTCATGTGGTTTTTCTTGTAGTATATTATTGATATATTCAAATAACTTAAGTTCAAAATCAAACAATCAGAAAAAGAAATCCAGACCCTTGGAAAATGTAATTCCATATGCATTAACACAGCTAAAATTGTAAAAAGAAAAGAAAGAAAACAAAGTGGACACAAATGGCAGGATAGGGCCCAGAACATACAAAAGACTATAAGACTGTAGTGTCTGGGTACCTTATTGGGCAACCTGTGCAGGAACTGAAATTCCTCTTACATGCATAGAAGGCAGACCAAACTTACATAGAGATAACACTTGTTATACAGCAGTTAAACAAAATCACAGAGAGTAAGTCAAGAGAGAATGAACTCCAAATGCTGACTGTGTTGTCCTTATATTGGCTGTGATTGGATGGCTGGATGTGAGACTGATCTGTTGTGCACAGGTGGGAAAAGCCATTTGATCATGTCTGTTAACGAGCAAGAGAGAGGGAAGAGAAAAGACACACACAGTACACAATAAACATATTGCCTGATGACTAGCACAGGAATTTGTCTCCCAGATTCTCTGACATAACTGAAGGGCTTATTGTGTTATGAAAAAACTATAGTAATAATGAATAATAAATGTATGAAATAATGTAATAAAACATTATATCCAAAGTGTATAATAGCACTAATGAGTTCAAATGTATGCCGTAACTTGTTCTTCATACATTAATCCTCTGGGTGGTGATTTGGGTCAGGCATGTACCATGTGAGGCACGATGTCCTGCGTTTGAATCAGGCCCACAGACTATTTCATTATGTCATCTTTCTCTGAACTTTCTAATCCCCCTCTGTACTGTCTGCAAAGATTTAAACCACCACAGAGCAGGCTGACTCCAAAAAATAACAGTCTTTTTTACTGCCTGACTGACTCTCCCTGTTGAAAAAAAGAGTTGTTCAAGGTGAACAAGTGCATCCAAAATTCCCTGTGATTGCTAGTATGTTTTGGTGGGAATTGCTGAACGATTTGAGGCAGGATTTATTGTATAATCCAAAATTGTTTGGCTGTGCTTTCAGTGTTGACTGGACTGGATGGAGCTGGCTACTGTTGACTTTTAATTCTGTGTATTTGCATAATAATGTTACAAAGGAAGAGGTACTGTGTAGTATATCTTACATAAAATCTGAGCACCAGTTCCCAGAAGAAGGCCGTATAACATAATATGCCTGGTCTATTATATTTATGAATCATTATTACCTCATGCAACTTCCTGGCAATATTTTGGTCACCTGCGTGACTTTGACATATGAAGTAAGATTCATCTTTTCACACTACACAAAAACAGGTTCAGAGCATGAACAAAAGGTCATGGGTCAAAGGTTGAATTCCATACTCACTCTCTCTCTCTCTCGCTGCAGTCTGGTTGTATTTAACTTGCCCAGTCTTGTTGAAAATACAAATGAAAACATTAATTTCAGTCAGTGTTGTCTGTTTCTTTTGGCTAGCACATTCACACATACAGTATATGAAAAGGCTAAGTATATTGAGCTAAGGAAATCACAGAAATATAAAACCTACAGCAGGAACACCCTGCAATAAAATGCCAAGACATAAGTCTCAAAAAGATATTAAACAAAACAAATGATGAACAAAATAACTTTTTTCAGTGGTATTGGATTGGATTGCAGAACTGCATGTACTATGGTTTTCCAGCTGTTTTGTCCACCTTCTGAATATCAGCTGTAGGTCTCTGCACTGATTTTGTTCTCATCTGGTTACAGTGATGATCTCTCTGAATTGCACCAGTCTGCAGATGTGTCCTCGACGAGGTTCTAGTAAACTGACAACCAGGCTGGGGAAAAGTTACAGAGGCAGCACCTTGCTGTGTGTGTTGACACTCCTGCTTAACGAAGTCACTCGGCTTCTCCTGCTGAAGGTGTGCATGTTGATGCTGACGGCTGTGGGCCCGTGGGGGATGTAGTGGCCACATGACAACACCTCCAGAGCAGAGTCACGGAACTGTTGGACAGAGAAATAAAAGACATATTCACCCTGTCATGAGACACATGGGTTACATGCTGTCATTCCGACATCCCACCACTCCGACATCCCACCATTTAGACGTATCACCATTCCGGCATACCGCTATTCCGACATGTCAACATCCCACCATTTCGACAAGGCTTTCAATATAAGGAAATGTGCATTACTCAACAGGTGACTCCCTTCTTTAAGACATGCTGATAGAGGAAAATCCACATGGTTTTGGTAATTACGCAGCAGAGCAGACAGGGACTAGTCTGCCTGCCTAGTCTCTACCTGGTCTTTTTACTAAACTTAACCAAGTCCTTTCATCATTGCCTAAGCTCAACCAGTGCAAAATCTTTTGGGGGAAAAAATACGCTATTATAGGAATTGTCGGAAAGGCAGGACGTTTAAAAAAAGAAAAAAATACCGTCATTCCGACCATAGGAGGAAAAAATTGTCGGAATGACGGGACATTTGATAGAAATTTAAAGCAGAAGTAAGTGGAATGTTTGTGTTAATATGAGTCTTAAATAGTTGTATCTTCCGACGGCAATCACTTACATAGAGTGTTTGGTCTGAAACACGGGTCTGTCGGTCACTCTGCTCTGCTGTAAGCCGAGGAGAAAACTTTCCTTGTATCCTACAACCTTTATCCAATGAGGAGAGAGAACGGCATAAAGGGGCGGTCCTCTCTGTGTGTGCAGCCAAGGGATGCGCGTGCATGTGGTGACGTAGGGACGAGGGCGGGGACTGCTAACTCCATCGGCTGACAAGAAGTTAGCCAAAACCACCGGATCGCTTACTTCTGCTTTAAGTGTTTGCCATTTAGACAATATGTTGGACTGGTGGGATGTCAGAATGGCGGTTGCCTCCCAGACACATGAGTCTCCCTTTCAGACATTAACACATGCAAAACTGTATTGTGCCACTATTTGTTCTTGCTCTCTTTCTCATGGACTTCAGCTTACCTGTTTGTTGGAGAGGAAGTAGATGATTGGATTATAGACGGGGCTGGTCTTGGCAAAATACATAGGCATGGTTGCAAGCAGTGGAGGGATGTAGAGCTCTGGATCCACAACTACCACCACTGATAATGCCGTGTAGGGCAGCCAGCACACAAAAAAAGCTATTATCATGGCCAGCACCATACTGATGGCACGATCATTCTCCTTTTGGCTGGAGCGCCCACCCTGTAACTCAACGCTCCTGTTTAGCTGTGGGTGAAAAACAAATATGACCTCCATTAAAAGCTAATAACCTGTTTTGGTTTGTAGGTGGTAGATTGAAAACACATGGGGACACAGGTGGGGGTTTCCAATGCTGTTTTAAATGTGTAAATGTATGATGGGTAACACTTTACAATAAGGGTCCCAATTAACGTTAGTTAGTACATTATTAAGCATGAATTAACTGTTTATGTATTACTTAGGATTAGGAAACCCATTAATTCATGTAGTAAGCAGTTAATTAATGTTTACTACTCAAAGTTAGTTAATAAATTGTTAAGTAATAATAAAAGTTGAATAATACAATTAGTTATCATTATATATGCATTACTCAGCATTAATTAACACATTCATTTTGCTTAATAATGTACTAACTAACGTTAATTAAGGGACCATAATTGTAAAGTGTTACCGTATGATGAATAGGATATTATTCATATTATATGATTCTATTTATATGATGAAAAAGCATACTGAACCCACCTTGTTCATAGACGTAAGCACTTTGGAGTAACAGTAGATGATGACTGCAACTGGGAAAAGGAAGCAGATGAGCGTGTAGAGGATGAGATAGCTGTAGTTGCTCCATGATCTCTGTTCCCAGGCCAGGGAGCAGGAGGTCTGGACTCCCTCAGGTCCATACGAGCTCCAGCCAAATAAAGGAGCCACAGCCCAAAACAAGCAGAAGACCCAGACCAACAGAAGCCCGATGATGCTCCTCCGCATGCTCAATTTCCAACCAGCTCTTGGTTTACACACTACATTGTAGCGCTCATAGGCAAGCAGGGTCAGAGTGCAGAGAGAAACCAAGCCTGGGAAAGCAAAAACATAAATAAATCTTACTCCTGGTCCAAACAGAATCTCTATAAGAAGTGGGTAAACTCCTTCACTGAGGATTTTGCACTCTGGAGTACAGCTGGCTTGTTTCATAAATCAAGAATGAATTTAATGACCACTTTTTAAAGAAAATTACATACTCTTTTTAGGATATAGTGTGAATAATAGTGTGAATGGTGCTATAGCCCTGTTTCACATCTTCACTTACCAAAATAATTGACAGCAAATCCTTGAAACACACAGGCTGTGTGGCCAATAAAGAAAGAGCCTTGGTAGTTAGTGATGGTAACGACCAGGGAGCCGCACAGGCCTATCATCAGGTCAGACAGAGCCAGGCTGAGGATGAAAACGTTCATAGGATGGAGGAGAGAAGGATTCCTCAGCATCACAGTGATAACGAGCCCGTTGTTGAAAACTGTCAAGACCGTGTTGATGAACATGAGGAAAGAAAGTACACTGTAGCCCACCCGAGGGAAGACGGTGGGCGCCATGGTCTCGATCGCTGCAGGGATGGATGGAGGGTGAGAGCTGGAGTTCCACGGCGTCGTCACGTTGCTGTCCATGGTGCCGTGGGGAAGTTGAGGTGAAAACAAGTGAGACTGAAGCCACAGACACCGAGCTCAGGCCAGGACACGGCGTCATCGATCTTATCATCGTTGATCCCTGTTGAATCACTCGGCTTTTTCCTGTTTCCAAGTTGCCAGTTTGAGCACCTGGTCCGATGGAGAAAGCCCCAAATTCAATATAGGAAATTGGTCCGTAACACGATTTGGAAGGATTAATCCCAACAAGCCTGCGGCTATAATGCTAATTGGAAAGTTGAAGGGGTTATTATCAAGGGATTAATTAGTCCTCAAACTTAATTTTCTAGTCATGCAGCATGTCATTTGTTGTTGGTCATAGGGCTCATGGTAAACGTAGAAGTAGCCTACAGTGCACAAGTAGCCTAGACTACACGTTCAGTAGCCTATATTTCAGAGTTTTTCAACCTTGGGGTCGGGACCCCACGTGGGGTCGCCTGAAATGTCTAGTAGCTAATTGATAAAATTAAATACTCATGAATATATTCTTTTAATTAAAGGGACAACGAGGAGTTTCTATTCGGTTATAAAAGAAATAATTTAGGCCAAATGCTGGAAATTTGAGGATTGAATTTCAAATCCCTTGTGAAAACACTCCTTCAGTCATGAGAATGAACTGTTTTGGTGCTTGAAATAGATATGAATACGTGTCTATTGTTATTTTGTTATTATTAGTGGTGGTGGAAATGCTGGTCGAGCCGACCAGCGTTTCCTTACTTTCGGTTTTGTGGCGAGTCATGAGAATAACGCAGCTGAATCGCCGTTTACTCAGAACTACGACGGTATGTGAACCTCTTTGAACCTCTGACTTTAATTATTGATGAATGAAAACATGAGTCTGTCTCGCGCCGGTCAAAGAATTTTACGGTGCGCGCGGAGGCTCATAAATGTAGTGTGAAAACGCTTCGCTTTTCCAAAACTCCTCGTTGTCCCTTTAATTCGTATTCTTTTTAAAATTATGATTAAAACACCACACAATCTTAAAGAACTGAATTCTATACTTTCACTTTCTCGAATATAAATTGAGTTCAAATAAAATGCATTAATTTGTGATGTCAAAATGGGGTCACGAACCAAAAACGGTTGGGAACCACTGTATTACATTCACTCGGACTGGACGCAGTCATTTCAAGATGCTTCACATTAATGAGATAACCATTGGGCTGAGACAGTTGAGCCATTTACATTTTAATAAATAGTGAAATAAAAATACACTTTATCAAGACAAATGTAAAACTACAGGGGAAAATAAAGTAAAGACGCCATGAAGTCTTGGTTGTGGCCACTGGTATGAAAGAATCCCCCTTTTCCAATTTAATAGTGTAAAAAAATCATAAGATTTCAGCTTTTACATGATAAATATATTCCCTCTCTGCAGCCCTCACTCTAGCATTCCACACATTTTCTGCAAAAAGCGAGAACCCCACAGACACTCGCAGTAACCACACCTCTTTTATATACAGTCCATGAACCAAAGTTTATGCACTAATGCTGCTCTATATTTTTCTGACAGGTATTACAATATCTGTCAAAATGAGAAATACAGGCTGTGTTTTGTAAAAAATGAATAAATAAAAAAATGATCTGACAATCAAAGTACAATGCGTCAGAGTGTTCAGTTCAAAATGATATTAACTAACTGGCAAAACTAGAAATTTTGATTACCGTAATTATATTAGGCCATTAGAAAAATATACAGTACGCTATGCAGCAGTATTAACAAGAGATTAAGGCCACACCATTTGTAATGTAAATGACGCACATGAATATTTCATCGTATCTCGTAATCATAATCTCTTCTCTACAGTTTTGAAAAGGCAAAGATGATTCTCAAGGAGTAGTGATTCATGCAGCGGGGATCTACTGTAGACTTGATGTGACTGCCCCCTGTTGTTTAAACAGTGTCAATGCATAATTCTAGCTCAATGTTGCACTACATGCCTCTCTCATACAAAGACGCACACTCAGGCATGCAAACCAAAACCAATCAGTGCTTTCTGATTACAGGTCCAAGTGCAGTATGCATTTTTCCAATTCAATAGTCAAGCAGCTTGTTCTGTCACAGGGCAGTTGGCTTGAAAAGCACAACATTCACTGAATTATTTGGCAGTTTATACGTACTAATTTAAAGCTTAATAAACATCAACAATTTATATGGTTGTTACCAGTTATACACAATTTAAAATGTGACATGCGCCCTCTAAAATGCCATAACCCAAAACTTGAAAAAAAAAAGGGTTAACTTTAAATCAGCAATGGAGATCAGTCAATCTGAACAATCACTTGCCCTGTCTTTAATCAGACCCTGCTTTGGTCTTGTGGAGCTGTGTGGAGTTAGCAGAACTGTTCTCAGGCCAGAAAGGGGCCTCGTGCTGCAGGGGAGTGCGGCGGGGGAAGAAGGTGTGCTGGAAGTCGTAGTTGAGGAGACAGCTGATGGAGGGCATGTAGATGTCAGCGAAGCGCGACAGTCGGCGTGAGAAGTAAGTGGGGTTGTGGTATGTTCGGAAAAGACTCCCAAACTGTGCGTTAAAGATGTCCTTCGTCTGTGGCCTGCAATTAAATTACATTCATACTTAGGCATGTGGTTAGTTCAGCTTTAATAGAGGAGCTTAGTAAATGTATGCCAATGAATAAATGAATGCCAAAGTAATCATTTGCATTACCTCATGGCTTCTCTTTCTTGGATCCACTCCTCAACAACAGCTTGAGATGGCAGGTCCCTGTGTACCTGTTTGGGAGCAGTGCACAGAAGTTAAGCACGAAGAGTTGAGCTCAGAGGCAGGAAGGAGAAATGCTGCAAGAGAGATGTGACACAAAAGTTTTTGCAAAGTTCTTGACCTGCATTTGTTCGATAAGTCCAGTCAGTGCCTGTAACCAAGTCATCATATGCACATACTCCTCCGTATTCATTATCTTGATCTCTTTCCTCAGCTCAGGGATGATGGCACCTGTCCTCCAGCCATGTTTCAGAGTTAGATCCTGCAGAACAAAGGACCAGAAGACCAGTCTTCAGCTGCAAAACAGTGTATACAGCATGCATGGAATGTCTATGATTAACAAATTATGTGTTTGGCTTGTGTCCACATGCATAAAATATGGAGCTAGAACAATCTCACAATGAATAAATGCACACAGAAAGGAATAAATGCACAAAAGAAGATTCACAAATGTATTTGGGGATTTATATATATGTGGCTCAAAACACAAATACATTTTCAATGCACACACAAATATGTTTTGTAATTAAAAGAATATTCACATAAAAAACATAAGATTCATAAATAGGGATCATCTGTAGCCAATCACGTGAGTGTCTCACCACAAAGGGTGTTTGATGGCGTCATTAAAACGCGCACAGGTGGCAAGAGGCTGCAGATATTTAGCATGGATGTTTTATGGTTTTTAGTCCACCAGGAGCGATCGGGGCCTGTCAGAAAGGGATCAATCTTTTGGTCTTCAAGTCTGGAGAAACACGCGAAAAGTCGCTCGTCGCTCGAGATGGGAAATCCCAAGTCCACGTCATTTCTCTGGTCGTCAGTCGCTTGTCACTCAACTGCCGTAATCCCGGTGATGTCGGTGTATACAGAGAGACATGGAAGTGGACATGACGCCATCAAAGCGAAAAGTCGAGTCTGTGCCAAACTGACGAGTTTTATTTGTAACTATTAATAATGTAACTTGCATACGGTAATTAAATGCTTTGGAAATGGAGTAATCAGAAGAGTAACTTGATTAGGCTACTTTTAAAAGGAGTAATCAATACTTTTCCAGAATATTTTGCCCAACACTGCCTTTAGATCCTTGTTTTTCACCGTGCATGATCAAAATAACATATGGATGGAGAATGGAGAAGAAATCGTTGTTTTAGCTGATGCAGCCGCCTGCGCGCATTTTAAAGGAATAGTTCAACATTTTGGCAAATTGGCCCATTGCTATAATCCCTATAGTCATAGCTGTAGGTTCATTACCTTTATTTGTCGGTGCAGGCTATTTTTAGAACGGCCAAGCTCAGAGCTACGCTACAGAGGCTAATGGGATTTCTTGGTTTCCCTCATCAAATACACAATCCAACAACTCCAAAACGCTCTGGTGGACAAGTTGTGACCTGCACATTCACCACGCTATGAGATAATAACGGAAAGTTACGAGACAGAGTTGTTTTAGAGGTAAATTCATGCAAAACTGCTGATGCAAGTTGCCTTCAGGAGCAGTTTTTCAGCAAGCAGTCTCTGCATTTGCCTAGAAAACAACTCCGTCTTGTAACGTTCCGTTATTATCTCATAGCGTGGTGAATGTGCAGGTCACAACTTGTCCACCAGAGCGTTTTGGATTCAGACTGTTGTATGTAAAGATGAACTCCTATTTAAATTGTAAGCAATAACAACTAAAACAGCAGTCCATTCTGTAATCTTAATATCAAAATGTAGATCATACCACACTGTTTTGTGCAGTTGCAATGAGGTATTTCTTGTATATACAGTATGTCTGGGTATTGCTTACTGCCAAGTCGCTGTAGATGTGATCACCAAAGTAGAGCACTTTGGATCCACTCCAGCCAGTGAGTCGCAGGAACTCGTAAAGGTTTCCCTAGAGAGCAAAAAGTTCCTTCAAGATATGTTCAGGTGTAATTTGACATAATTAGCTAGCATGACATGACATTTTCCTGCCATCTCACCTGTTTGTATATTTGCCCCTTTTCCAACTTGTGAATCCTGTCCCACAGCAACGCACCTTTGTCTGTCACTCGCCTGAAGGGTCTGGTAAAAACAAAATATCTTATAATATCAACAAACTGTAAATCACACATACATCTATGCATATTCTTTTTACAAATGTGATTACAGGTCTGTGTGATCCATTGAGACCTTTAGTGGAACACAACAGGCATAGGATGAACTTCATTTGACATGTGGACACGGCTGCAACAAACTTACTTTCTCCTGTCATTGAAGAAACCAGGTTTGTCGGCCTGAACAATGACAACATCGAACAGATCCCTCCAGTCCTTCCCTACGATGTAGCTCATTCCTCGGTCGCTGAGGAAGACAAAGAGTCAAGCTGTTATTTTGTCAGTAATATCTTAACGCACAACTCACAGTGAGCACACAATTTCAAACACCTGAGCTGACAGCACAGTACAGAGAGAGAGTGATGCAACCATCAGTAATAACATGTCTGTCTTTACTACAACAGTGTGACAACCATGTTATTTTAAATTTTGCTGTTGCATGTGTTTGTTGCTGTGATGACTTAAAGTAGCAACATATTAGATCAAGGGCTATGCAAAAGGTAATCACAGTCAGTCAGTGTGTTTACATTGACTTGAGTATCCCGAATACGATTGGATTTTTGAGTGTAGGCCTACCATTTTTGTGTTTGTGCATGAACCAGTATCCCAGTTTAGAGAAACCCAGTTTTGCTACCCGGAGAACTCTGAAAGAGAACGCAATACTGTAGCATGTACACGCCTATTCCCAGTTTCTGACAGTTGCGACTGTTAGAGAATAATTTCACTTCCCTATAGATAGTTTGTGTAGTTAATGGTCAACCCCTCTGTGTTATAGTGGAGAGCTATGAATTAAAGGACTTTCTGTTAGATTACTGCTGGGGTCAGTTATCTCTCTGAGGAACATGCCAAGGCCATGGTCGCTCTTTGGCGTCTTCAATCTCACTCTCTGGCAGGTTGCAGACATAGCTGTAGAGTCAGAGGATAACGCTCACTGTCACTGGATAACACTTAGCTGGTGTGAATCCTTATCTTCATGTTTATGCACTATAGCCAGTTGGATGTTAACACATCTCCCCCTTGCTGTCTCGGTCCACCTTTCTAGTATAAGAATCTGAGCTTTGTTGTTTGACCCTTAGAACTGAGGTGGCCTCACACACTCATGCTGTGTTGACGACTCTCCTTGATCAAGTAAATAAACTCCTTCAGCGTAAGACATACAGGACTCTGGTACTACTTCTTCACCGGCATCACCACAAATTCCTCCCTGACAGCGACAGCGGAAAACCATTCATAATTTCGGAGTGACGAGGAAATGGAGCTTTGCCTTTCAAATTAAAGTATTAAACATCCTTCGATGTTGCGATGGAAAAAAGCATTGAAACGCTGAGCTGTTAAAGTCAGTGAATAGGCTGCACAAGGCTGGTTAGGGTCTCATTTCGACAGATGTAAAAACTGCTGCGGCTTGTGTTATTAAGTAAGAGTAAGAACCACAAGCGCCTGCACAAATAAGATGCAATTGTCAGAAACCGGGATACTGGTATTTATCATGTAAACAAGGATATGAATAACCAGGTTTTCATGTCTGTAGTATCCCAAATATGATCATAACCGGGATACTCAAGTCCATGTAAACGCAGTATGACTTTTATGTGTGTGTTTTTCTGCCCCATCCATAAAGGTTGGGAGCATTATGCTGTGACATCTATCAAATATTTGTAGATAGTACACAGTAAACCAGTACACAATGATTTTAATTAACCACACCGGCAAGAACTTGCACTCTGTTTGCTCCCACTTACACAAAGTCAAAGGGGCTATTTGTGATGAGGAACATCTTTTTTCCATGCTCTGACAGCTTTTTCAGCACAGCGTGGCTTTGCTCACCATAGCAAATGTATTTATCTAAGGAACAACAGAGAACAACAGAGTGAGGCAAGGAAAGGGAAGGGAAAAGTGTATGAGTGGTATTGATACAATTTGAGTGAGCAATACACCACTTTGTGTTTTCACATCATAGCCTCATTATTTCCAAATCAGTTTTTCATGTCTTGGCAACAACTCAATTTGTGGCCATATCATTGTTTTGGAAACATTAGTTCAAACAGAGTTATATTACCAATATCTGCCTCCACAGCTCGGTACATAATGCCCTTGACATGAACATCTCGAATGGCTTCCTGTGAAGACAAAAAAGTAAACAGCCCTCAGCAAGAAAGTCTTGACTTGAGTGGCACAATGTTAGCAGTCAGATCTCCTAGCAACACTTTGTTCTGTATGTAAATGGATGATTGATTGGAAACATAAAGAAATTGCATCATTGAGTTCAAATAAACTTCAAGAAAGCAAACCATGTGAAACAAGAGAAATTTCATCCACCACATTTTGAAGAGTGTATCTTGTGAATCACTGAATGAATGAACAGAGCTGCACATTTATGGGCAAACTTAAAGGAAAATACGTTTTTTGTTTTTTTTTTAAAGACAGGTTTAAAGGACAATTCCGGGCTGTATTTTCCTAACATTTAGGTCTAAAAGAAGGAATCTGAAGATTTTCAGTTTAATTGCTCCTGTTTTGCGGTAGTTGCGTCTGTCCCTGCATCGCCACAGCTGCAATGAATTGGAGCGGATGCAAGTTCCGTTACTTAGGCTGTTTACATCCCTCAAAGCCGCAATTTTTTTCCACAGACAGCGTCAGATGGCGACTCAAACATGCATCGAGAAGTTTGTGCACTTCAAGCAAGCCGACATGTTTGTAAAACTAGATCTAATTCAAAGTCTCCCGGAGTCTCGTGCAAGACCCAAGTTGACATGCTCGCTGTGTTCACGTGCAGTCGGAGCTACTGTTTGTGTCATAAACACAGGAATATCAACTCTTGACTTGCTTGAAGGAAACAAACTTCTCGGTGCATGTTTGAGTCGATATCTGACGCTGTCTGTGGAAAAAAATGTACACTTAAAGCAAGTCAAGAGTTGATATTCCTGTGTTTATGACACAAACAAGAGCTTCCGAGTCCAACTGCACGTGAACACAGCGAGCGCGTCAACTTGGGTCTCGTGTGAGACTCCGCAAGACTTTGAATTAGATCTAGTTTTACAAACATGTCGGCTTGCTTGAAGTAAATAAACTTCTCGGTGCATGTTTGAGTAGCCATCTGACGCTGTCTGTGGAAAATAATTGCGGCTTTGAGGGATGTAAACAGCCTAAGCAGCGGAACTTCAATCCGCTCCCATTCATCGCTGCCATGGCGATGCGGGGACAGACACAACTACCGCAAAACAGGAGCAATTAAACTGAAAATCTTCAGATTCCTTCTTTTAGACCTAAAATGTTAGGAAAATACAGAATTTGCCCAGAATTGTCCTTTAATGCTGAATAATGAATCAGACTTGGTAAGAAAAAAAGGAAAAGGAGGGCGCCCTTGAAAAGATGTTAGAAAGCACTCATGAAATAGTGTGTGAGGGCTTTTTAATGACAGCAATCTGTCAAAAACGCTTCAGTGACGCACAGCACCAGTGCAACAACTGCCCTGAAAGGGGGAACAGGAACACATTACTGATGTCTCACCCCTCTCTCTCCCTTTGAGGTAGCAGAGCCACCAGGAGCAGACTCAGATGACTGGAGGCAGGCTTGCTAGACTAAAATTTGACACCAGTTTTCAGAGCTAAAATAAGGCGGCATTGAATGGCAGGAGTATCAAGTCAAACTTCAAACACGTTTATACATAACATTCATTAAATCAGTTTCTGTAAACAATAAAGAATAAGGGTATGAGAGTCTGATAAGAAGAGAGTTTACCTTTACATCTTTGTACAGGTGGACTGGCTCATAGTCAATATTGTGCCCCATGAAGAAATCATTAACACAGGAAAGAAGGGTCATCTCAGGTAGGGAGAATATATCCATGAACTGTTTCATTGTGTGCCCATGTGAACTCTGCAGGAGAATAACACACATGATTAGATGCTGTTGTTTATGCCTACATCTGCATTAATACAGACAAGTGTTGAAGTTCTCATCACCTTGCCATAGAAGTCGCTCATGTGCTCTAATGGTACGTGACAACCTTCATACATGGCAATGACTTCCTCATCGGGAACTGGATGAAGACCCCTGGAAGAGAAACATAGACTATTACATAAGCAGGAAGCACAGTAAGTTCTGTTGAATCACTGCACCATTCAAACATTTTAACTGTCTACATCTGTTGTGGTGCAAAAAAAACTGTATTAAACTCACATTGTGTTTCATACATTTACCCACTACCCTGTTTTTTTATTTTTTTTTATTATTATTATTATAATGCACGGACACCTGTAAACAGTTCCCAACTGGATGTAGTGGAAAGCATCTATCTTCATCAGCAGTGCCTGTGAAAAAAATAATTGAACTGATCCTCACACATGGTTTATAGTTCAATATGTGCAAAATATTTTTTAATTAAATGTTTCATTCTGTTCAGGTTAGACAAAAAAAAAGACAAAATTACCTTTTGAACATCATAGTGAAGCCCTCTTACAGCAAAATTTGGAATATACTCATACTTTCGCAGACCCTCTGGATACTAAAGAAAAAAAAGTGCTTGACGTGAGTTTTCAGTGACAACATAGCAGATACAGGAAAGTGCGTGTTGGTTGGTTATATGGTTGTATTGCATTTGGAAAAAATGTGTGGACAGATTAGTGACAGGTATAAACCAGTCACAAACCCTGTGTTTAGTGATGAGGATGTCCCGGGCTATGTTGAAGATGAGGGTGTGGAGGTGGCTGGAGTAGAATGCCAGGGTATAGTCATAGTCGAAGCCATAGATCTCTATGTCTCGCAAGCTCATCTCGTTGTTGGCAAAAATGGTATCTGGGTTGACTGAGTTGGTGAATATGGCAGGGATGAGATCTGAGAATAAAGACACTGGAGATTATTCTGCAGTTTGTTTCCATTTGGGTTGAATTTATTTTAATCTGTCAAATTCTCAACACTACACACGCAACCAAGTACATTATACGTATGTTACGGTTTCATGTTGTTTTCTGTTAATATTTGGGTACTACCTGATTGGACACTGGGTATAGTTTTCAAATTGTTTTAGAGTTAGGACAAAATAACACAAACACTAAAATATTATATAGGTTAAGGCTAATAATAAACCAGTATAAACTAAAAATAAACATGCAGCCTTAACTGCATGCCTGCTGCACTGGATAGTATTATCCTTTACAGTTGTTCTTTATGATTAAAACAAAGTATCACAGCCCATAGATACAGTGTGTTATTTCTATGAAATGTGTAGGCCAGACTGTGACAACAGTTGATGCCTTTTGGACACTTGTCTTCACATGTTCACAACAAAGCTGTACCTTGAATACGTAGCTCATTACCTTCTGTCTGCCGTTTGGTCTCATTGTAAACAGACCACAGTCTTTCTGTCGTGTCCTGACGGTGTGAAGAGCTGCTAGAAACAGACGCTGCGTGGGTTTTCACTGTGGACTGCTGTGGCAGTAGCTGACCGACTCGAAGGTGTATCGTCCTAAAATTCCATTTCCATAAGCAAGACCTGAATGGCCGACTGTGTAAACCCCGAAAGACATTGCAGAAAACAGTCGCTTTCTGCAGACAGTTCTTGTGTTTCAGGAGTGACAACAGCGGTAAAGACAAAGGCGCCATAGCTCTGTTCTTGGAATGACAGCCCGGGTGTTTGTTTGTCGCAGCGGACTACTGGACGTTACTGGACGAATACATGCGGCGAGCAGAGACTCCTCTGAGATGTCGAAGGTGTCCCTGCCTGGACGGTTTCTCCCTGCGTCACGTCCGTGTTTAAAAACTGCTGGGAATTCTTGTTGTCTTGTCAACCTTTTTCAATAAAGTTCATTGAAAAAAATTGTTTTTTTTTCCCTTCTTCTTCTTCATCTTGGTTTAAGGCCAGCTAGCATCCCCCGTGTTGCAGTGCTGCCACCTTCAGGCTCCATTAATCCACTCAATATCTTCAACTCAATTCGTTTACTGTAGGTTTGTCCCATGGATGGATGTATTATATTAGGTTTGTCCAGTCACCGGTAAAAAAAAAAGAAGAAAAAATGCATTATGCATATTATCCCCATATTTTAAAATGCTCTTCATTCTGGCCACCTGTCCTATTTTCCTCAAATCCTCCAGCAATGCCCATCTCTCCTGTGTGAATTTTCTACATGATTATATATATATATATAAATCCCAGTCACAGGGCTGTTGTATAGGGGAGAAAGGTGATGATAATTCTAGGGGACCAGTAGGGCCCACAAAAACCCCCAGTAGTCTAATCTTTGTATGACTGAATTATTGTGCATAAGACCCTGACTGATACTCATAGTAATGCTGCATTGGCATCAAAACAAAGTAGGCTAAATAAGAAATGATAATACATACGTAGTCTATGAAAAAAAGTGGAAAAGTCAGGGGGCAGGGGCCCACTTTAGTATACTTTCAGGGGGTCCAGAATTCCTAGCAACGGCCCTGACCAGTCATGATGATTGTTCATGCTGTTTTAAATGATGTGTTGGTGCAAAATAAATAAATAAACAAACTTGCTCAATTGACCCAGCCTCCTGTCAGGTCACACCGACCTGTTTCCCCATGATGTGCAATGTCCGATTGAAGTTACCGTGTCCAATCCCCAGTCTGCTGATTATTACTTGTACTTATTTATTTATTTCCCTTGACAATGCTTTTGACAATTTCATACTGGCATGGACAGCTCCTAATTGCCTCTTTTGCCAGCTTGTCCTCTCGTTTCCCAGAATGCCTAAATCCATATGAACGCAATATCCCTTCCTCAAGTCACTAATCTTGTAAATGTATACAGTAGGCTATCTCCAATAATAAATTAAGATATGATATTTTGTTGTGCCAGTAGGCTCATGCCTGTCAGAGCATGCCACAGTCATATGACTATTTTCCTACAATTACTTTGCTCCACCCATTCAAATTGTCAGTGCCTTCAGCTGAGAGCACATACACATTTAAATAAAATGACCTGTTGCTCTTCTATTGCACCTAAAATGAAAAGTCAGCATGGTGAGCAGGTCATGTGTTTGGATCCTTTGACCCTGGGAGTTCAGTTGCTTTATTGTCCATTAAGCAGCTGAGACAGTCACTATATGCATTACATATACATAATCCAGAAAATAATCAATCATTACATACCTGCTGTAAAGTAGCCTACAGACCTGACTGAGCTGCATTAACTGCCATGTATGGCGGTGTCATACCCAGACACTCAGAGAACCTCCAGATAATGCCCCAGTTATCAATTAAAAAACAAAGAACAAATTTAACAAGTTAAAACATGCATCTGTAAGTTGATACTAGCCATGCTTGCTAATTTCCTTTTTTTTTTAAATCAACCCTTTGGAGTTTTGACAGTTGGAAAAACAATAGGCTATAGCCCACTGATATATATATTTAATATTCTACATGATGGCACATAGAGGAGCCAAAAATAGTTCTAAAATGACAAATTAGCCTAACCTATGTTCGACATTATTCTGATTTAGTAGGCTATGTCATCATATAACTGCAATGTGACACTTGTAGCCTACTGTACTCCTACACATGACGGATCCGGGTAGGCAGACACACAGCCGTCGTGTGCGCAGAATGGCATGCACTATCCAGCAGCGGTAACCTGCTGCTATAACAGATCTGTGTTGGGAATAAAATCTGAACATTGCCACCCAATGGGACAAGAACACATTAGATGAGCTAAGTATGTCCCCTTTGAGTAGGAAATATTACTACAGAACCACATCTTTATCGTATGCAAATATAAATAGTCATGTGTACAGTCTATGGTACAGACAGAACATTATGCTGCAAATCACACCCATATTTTCGTCAGGCATCAACCTTCTTTTTACAGTCTATGGCATCAACATGTCACTTCAACATGTGACACTGCATCAGCAAATCAAAGTTTAACTAATATGTACACAAATGTTTTTTTTTCTTTACTAGAGGTAAGTTACATTTTCGGAAGTGATGTGCCGATCATTCATTCTTGGCCAATGGTGTCTAGCCACGATTTTCGGGTATTGACTTATGTTGAAGAATCTGATTGGACAGCATGTACGGTGTGCTCGGCTGTGATTGGGCGAAGGTTGTGCGTGGTGCGCAGCCATTGGCCGGTTGTCACGGGTTGAACAGAGTGGGCTCTTTTGGTGGGAGAGCCAGCTTGTCAGTCTCTGTTGTAAAGGCAGAGCAGCGTGCGCTGGTGCCCGGCTTTTGTCTGAACAGCTGAAGAACAACATCGCCATTGAGCTTAAAATGAAACGAGTTTGGTTGATAGGTGTTATTGTCGCACTCTTATCATTTGGTGAGTAGCGGGCGGGTTTGCGTCACTGCTTCACTTCTCTTTTTTAATTAGTCGACATTGTAGCCAACGGTTACGGTTAGTTGGTAAGCTAACGTAACGGTAACTTGCTTTATGCTTTTTCTGTGCTCACCTTAGATTGCAGCCCTCATTGATTTGCAGTTTCCAAGTAGGCTGTAATCGTTTTCCGAATGACAGGCTGTACTGTATGGCCACTTGGTTTCTGTAACGTTAGCCTACATTACTACCAGTGACGCTAGTATCCATTTATTCCTCATTTCCTTTCCAGAAGTTTCCAGCCACACCATATATGTTTAAGCTAACACCGCTATTAAAACCTGTTCTTTCTCATGTAACGCTACATCCATAGACTAGCTCCTAACCTTACACTTTGCTTATTTGGTGATTCTGAGCATGCCTTAGCAGAGCGCCATTCTCCTAAAGATAATCTTAGCTGCTAAAGACTTCTTTAGGCGTAACGTTATCTGCAGTGTTGAGTAAGATTGACTTAAATTTGACACACGTTTCCTCCTTGGCAGCTGCTGTTAAGGCAGATGATGATGAAGTGGACATTGACGGGACAGTAGAGGATGACCTGGGTAAAAGCAGGGATGGCTCCAGAACAGATGACGAGGTGGTGCAAAGGTAGGTGTCACTTTCAATATTTACACATTTCACTTTTAGAGTCACTTGTTTTTTATACCTCTGTTAGAGAAGGTCAGCTAAGCCTCAAGTTAACAGCCCAAGGTCAGTGTGACCAAGTTGTGCACACAAAATGTTAGTGGCAGGAAAAGTTCTGCAATTTTTACTGCACGTAAACGTACACTAGTAGGTCAGGCAGAAAACAGATTTCCATGGTTGATGGTAGTTGATCTCACCTGTGTGTTTGTGTGTCTGCACATTTGTCTAATCCTAGAGAGGAGGAGGCGATTCAGTTGGATGGGCTGAATGCAGCTCAGGTGAAGGAAATCAGGGAAAAGTCTGAAAAACACGTCTTTCAGGCTGAAGTTAACCGTATGATGAAGCTGATTATCAACTCTCTCTATAAGAACAAGGAGGTGAGTAGGAAGTATTTTGATGTACCAACATGAATGGTTTTCTTCCATGGCAAGGAGTCATCTAATACTTGGATTCCCTGTTCCAGATCTTCCTCAGGGAGCTGATTTCCAATGCCTCTGATGCTCTGGATAAGATCCGCTTGTTGTCTCTAACCAATGAAGATGCCATGGCTGCCAATGAAGAGCTGACCATCAAAATAAAAGTATGTAAAAGATATAGGGTGATTATAGTTATTAATGTTAGTAGTATTCTAGGTTGGTAATGCTATAATTCTTGGTCTGTTAGTAATTTCACGGTATTGTTCCCCTCTCCAGTCTGACAAAGAGAGGAACATGCTGCACATCACTGACACTGGTGTTGGAATGACCAAAGAAGAGTTGGTGAAGAATTTGGGCACAATTGCGAAGTCTGGCACGAGTGAGTTCCTCAACAAAATGACAGAGATGCAGTCGGAGGGACAGTCGGAGGGGCAGTCTACCTCAGAGCTGATCGGCCAGTTTGGTGTGGGTTTCTACTCCGCTTTCCTCGTCGCCGACAGCGTCATAGTGACCTCAAAGCACAACAACGGCACCCAGCACATCTGGGAATCTGACTCGAATCAGTTCTCAGTCATTGAGGACCCCCGCGGGGACACGCTAGGCAGAGGAACCACCATCACGTAAGTTTACATTCTGTTTTCTATTGTCTCCAAGTCCAAATAGACCTTTAACACCGTTCTATACTAATACTAGTCTCACATTATAATATTATCCATTCTGAAATTAAATCTTCTCCATCTTCCAACCTCAGACTTGTGCTTAAAGAGGAGGCCTCAGACTATCTGGAGCTTGAGACCATCAAGAACCTCGTCAGGAAATACTCTCAGTTCATCAATTTCCCCATCTACGTTTGGGCCAGCAAGGTGATTACATGAGATGCTTCCTCCACACTTAAAGGGATAGTTCAACATTTTGGCAAATTGGCCCATTGCCATAATCGCTATAGTCATAGCAGTAGGTTCGTTACCTTTATTTGTCGGTGTAAGCTATTTTTAGAACGGCGGAGCAGAGCGGCGAGCTGCTCAGAGCTACGCTACGGAGGCTAAAGGAATTTCTTGGTTTCCCTCATCAAACTCATCGAATACAAAATCCCAAAACTCCAACGCTTTCGTGGACAAGTTGTGACCTGCACAATCACCACGCTATGCGATAATAATGGAACGTTATGAAACTGAGCCGTTTTCGAGGTGAATACAGGGTAAATACAGAGTCTGCTTGCTGAAAAACTGTCCCTGAACACAACGCGCATCAGCGGTTTTGCATGAATTTCCCTCTAAAACAGCTCCGTCTTGTAACGTTCTGTTATTATCTCATAGTGTGGTGATTGTGCAGGTCACAACTTGTCCACAACAGCGTTTTTGAGTTGTTGGATTGTGTATTTGATGAGTTTGATGAGGGAAACCAAGAAATTCCCTTAGCCTCCATAGCATAGCCCTGAGCAGCCTGCTGCTCTGCTCCACCGTTCTAAAATAGCTTACACCGACAATTAAAGGTAACGAACCTACTGCTATGACTATAGCGATTATGGCAATGGGCCAATTTGCCAAAATGTTGAACTATCCCTTTAAACCTCATCTCAGTGTAGTTCTTTCATGAAACTGATAAATATGGAAATGATCAAATGACTGATGCATAATTTCTTCCTCTCAATATGCCAGACTGAGACAGTTGAGGAGCCAATCGACGAAGACGCCGCAGCAGCAGACGAACCAGAGAAAGAGGCTGCTGAGGACGAGGCTGAGGTAGAAGAAGAGGAGGAGGATAAAGACAAGCCAAAGACAAAGAAGGTAGGAAGTCCAGTAAAGGGCATGTGATGTCAGATGTCATTTGTATTTACTATATTAATATCGTGCACTATATTTTTCAATGTATTTAAAATTGCACGGTGCTTGTGCCGTAGGTTGAAAAGACTGTGTGGGACTGGGAACTGATGAATGACATCAAGCCCATCTGGCAAAGACAAGCTAAGGAGGTTGAGGAGGATGAGTACACGGCCTTCTACAAGACCTTCTCCAAGGTAGGTACCTGGAAAGTGACAGTTTATCATCATCATCAGCCTAAATTTTTTTTTTTTTTCTTTATTAGGATCCCCATTAGCACCCGCAGCAGCATCGGCTATTCTTCCTGGGGTCCTACATACACACAACATACACATAAACATCCACATTTACACATAAGAAACACACATTTATACATGACACAACAAGAACAAACAACAAAGGCTCCCTAATAATGAACAAACCACAGAAAAAAAAAATCTGACAGACATTTGACAGACACCACAGACATCACCATTTCTCTACTCAGATTCCATTCTATACTTAAATACCTTGAATAATCTAATATAATACACACACAAAGTAAATAAATTAAAAAAAATAAAATTAATCACATAAATAAGCATTAACTGTCTGAAGTGACTGCAACCATGCACTTCAACTACCCATACACATATATCCACTCCAAGAAAAAGAGTACAACCACAACTGTAAACCAGTCCTCTTTATAAACTAAATATGTTAAATCATAATTAATTAAATTCTAGGAGATACTGTTTAACAGCAATTTAAACCGATCTTTGTTACTTTCATGAGCAATATGAACTGGTAGAGAGTTCCAGACAACCATTCTCTGTACAGAACTGTTCTTTGTATTATACATACACTCTCGGCAATATGAACCTCCCTTCTGATGTACTTCTTGTTCAGTAACTATGTTGGGCAAAATGGGTCTTTTAGTAAATCAGACTATGTTGTGTTCCCCAACAGGACAGTGACGACCCTCTGGCCCACATCCACTTCACAGCTGAGGGTGAGGTTACCTTTAAGTCCATCCTGTTCGTGCCAAAGTCAGCTCCCCGCGGCCTGTTTGATGAGTACGGCTCCAAGAAGAACGACTACATCAAGGTATGGGCTTCCAACTATACTCTTGTTTCTTCTTCTTTTATTTTAAAGGTAGAGTCTGGAGTTTTGTTCGTTGCAGTTTGTAAACAAAACATTCCAACTGCGCCCCTCCTCTCGGGCTCAACGGTGCAGCCTCCTGCCCCAGACAGCAGCAGCAGTCAGCACCGAAAGGAAAGGAAATACAGTCTGAGTGAAGCACTGGAGCCGTGGGCCGATACTCGTCCATCACCACCAATGGGAGCCTCTGTGTTATGTTGTTATTAGAGCTGCAACAATTTATCGATTAATCGAACAATATTTGATTGTTAAATTAACTGTCAACTATTTTGATAATCGAATAATCGGTTTGAGTAGCTTTTATAAGAATTAAAGTCCAAATTCTCTGATTTCAGCTTCTTAGTTTATTGTCATAAAGGAACAAAGAAACCAGAAATATTCACATCTAAGTATCTCTTTGGTTTGTGGACGAAACAAGACATATGGATGTCATCTTGTGGTCTGGGAAACACTGATTGACATTTTTCAACATTTTTTTAACATCTTATTGACCAAACAACTAATCGATTAATTGCTTAAATAATCTACAGATTAATCGATATTGAAAATAATCGTTAGTTGCAGCCCTAGTTGTTATGCCGTTGTGGTGAGCTGGGAAGACGGTGTTAGCGGCAGATGCTAACCACTACCGCTAGCCGAAGTTAGCATCGAGCTAGCTCACTACAACGGCCCTAATACTTGTTACCAGTGTCGGTGACAGCGCTTCACTCAGACTGTATTTCTTTTTCTTTGCGGTCCTGACTGTTGAGAGAGAGAAAGACGTGCTAGCCCTCGTTAGCATCAGATACAGCTAGTGCGGCTGGCAGCCCTGAGCCTCCTACGCTGCTGCACATAGCTTTACCTGAGCTCAGTCATTGGCTGGAGAGAAACACCGACTCTCTCGCGACTCTCTCGCTGTCCGCCCAAAAAACGTCCATGTGCATAACAAAACAGAGCAAAAGACCAAAATCCAGGCAGGGGGAGGGGGCGCTGTAGACACATCCACCACCACAGAGGACTAGAAGCCCATTGGTGATGATTAAGACGGATTTCATTTGTACAAGCCTAATGTTTATTTTTGGGCACAAAACTCCAGACCCAACCTTTAAGGGGCAGTATTTACTTGTGGAATGATACTGTGAAATTTTATTGACTGCTTCATTCCTTACATATACTTTTTGACACAGCTGTTTGTCAGGAGAGTTTTCATCACAGATGACTTCAACGACATGATGCCCAAGTACCTGAACTTCGTCAAGGGAGTGGTGAGTGATTTCTGACTGCTTATGTGCTGTTCAGCTGTTCTGCACTTTTCAGCCATATCTTACGTAAATTGCATCTACACTGTGATTTAATGTAAATTAATTTTGTCAGGTTGATTCCGATGACCTTCCCCTGAATGTGTCCAGAGAGACTCTGCAGCAGCACAAACTGCTTAAGGTGAGCTCCATATCAAACATGAATAAAACATCTCAGTACCATATTTACATGTATAGAATATAATGTATCTGGCCTTCACTGATATCAATTGGCATTTTAAAACTAGATGCAAAAAGACAAGCAATATTCACATAGCACATTTAAATCAGAAGTTTTTCGGGTAGAAGAGGGGGAAAGGGAAAAAAAGTGAAATGGGGAACATGTTAAGGAGCTTGATATAAGTGAACAATTCAGAAATTGTTGCTCTTGTTGTACTTGCTCAGTAGGGCTGGGACGATATGCTTTTCTCCTGATTCGATTCTTCTACGATTTTTTGGATGGCGATTCGATTTAAATTGCGATTCTACGATATTGCAGATTTATCTGCACACAAATACTGTAGGAGCCTTAACATACTTTATTATCAAGTGAACTTAAACCCTTTTCAAAACCTGGACTCTCTGTATGTAAAAAAGGCTAACAAATGCACATTGCACAATATTCAAAAAAATTCACACAAAAAGATATTGCGATATTTATGTGAACCGATTTTTTCTCCCACCCCTATTGCTCAGGTTATCCGTAAGAAGCTGGTACGTAAGACTTTGGACATGATCAAGAAGATTGCAGAGGAAGAGTACAACGATAAGTTCTGGAAGGAGTTTGGAACCAACATCAAGTTGGGTGTGATCGAGGATCACTCCAACAGGACCCGTCTGGCCAAGCTGCTGCGCTTCCAGACCTCCAACAGCCAAACAGAGGTGGCAAGCCTGGAGCAGTACGTTGAGCGCATGAAGGAGAAGCAGGATAAGATTTACTTCATGGCTGGCACAAGCAGGAAGGAGGTGAGAGAAAAAAGACAAACACAACAAAACACCTTTATCCACCACTTTCCGGAGAATGACGCTGGGTGTCGCCATGACACTCCATTCCACTGTTACTGTATTGTTGATAGCATAGACTGGTTGATAGACATTGGCCGAAAAAAAAAAAAAAGACATTGGCCGTGATGACTTTATTTATAATCATCACGTAATTTTAATGAGAACAATACGGACGAGGTTTTAGCTTTATGTCACATTTTCACGTCACTATATCACCGTTGCGACTACTCTGATGTCAGTGAAGTCTATAAAACGAATTGTTGAACAAACGTTTTAGATTAGCTGGGCTAACCGTTAGCTGTTAGCCGTTAGCAGTGTCAATAAACAATAACTCAATAAACGGTCCATGAAAAATATTTTTTCCAGCGGATATCCTAGTTCCAACATGACTGAGCTAACTGGAGTAGTTTCATGTTGTGTCCCACAACGGGAGGGTTTTGACAGCTGACTTCCTGATGTTAGCTTAGCTACTGCTATGCTGTTAATTTAGCTGTCAGCAGCAGCAAAGCTAACAACTACGATAACCATGACTAATTACAAAAACGTGCACACAGAAATAGTAATGTTTGTTCAATAATTCATTTTATAGACTTAACAAACATCAGATTTAGTCACAACGGTTTTGGCAGCCCGGAGCCCCCACATTTGGTACCTACACCGGTGGCTAACGCTACCAGTTAGCCGCTCGCTAGAATGCTACTAAAACCGACTTGTTGGTGTGACGCAATGGATCAAGGGAAAATAAAGTGGTGGATAGAAGATGTGATCAAATTGCAGACCTGCAAACTTGTACGATAAAGGTTGTCTGAATCTTGTGATTAACAGTTTTTTTCCCTCTGCAGGCTGAATCTTCTCCCTTCGTGGAGAAGCTGCTGAAGAAGGGCTACGAGGTGATCTATCTGACGGAGCCTGTGGATGAATACTGCATCCAGGCACTGCCCGAGTTCGATGGGAAACGTTTCCAGAATGTGGCAAAGGAAGGTGTCAAATTCGATGAGAGCGACAAGGCCAAAGAGAAGAGGGAGGCGCTGGAGAAGGAGTATGAACCTCTGACCACTTGGCTGAAGGACAAGGCCCTGAAGGACAAGGTGAAGGGCCAAGTCATTTGCAATGAATATGACATTGAAAATCGGTACAGAAGTATTATAAATGTGGCTACAGCTACTTGGTTATGGTCGTTCTATCAACTCATGTTATGATGCTGTCTGTTCCACAGATTGAGAAAGCTGTGCTCTCTCAGAGGCTGACTGACTCACCCTGCGCTCTGGTTGCCAGTCAGTACGGCTGGTCAGGAAACATGGAGAGGATCATGAAAGCACAGGCTTACCAGACAGGAAAAGACATTTCCACAAAGTGAGTAATGATAAGGATGATTATCTTGTAAATAACAATATTATGGCATGTCTAAATCTTTATTGAGAGCCTCTCTTTTTTTTTTTTTTAGTTATTACGCCAGCCAGAAGAAAACACTAGAAATCAACCCTAAACATCCCCTCATCAAGCAGATGCTTAACAGAATCGATGTAAGTCTGACAAGTGTGATATTGTTGCTAAGCAAAAGTCATAGATGTATGTCATTTATCTCAGGTAATCTAGTTTTGACCATTTTAAAGGGATAGTTCACCCAAAATTGAAATGTCACTCATTATCTACTCACCCTCATGTGGACTAAGGGCTGGGAGAAGTTTCAGAGTTATCCGTGGCTTCTCTGAGTTACAGGGGGTCTCGACGTAGCAGTGCATGTCCATATAACGGTTGCAAATGGATACCAACTGTCTTCGTAACAAAAAAACATCCAAATGCCTCCATGCTGCTCGTATGTAATGTCCGTCTTGTATTGAAGCCCCGAAATGCGAAATTGTCCCGAAAAAAATTAAACAAGTCTATTTTTCAAGCTTGTTTGTAGCGGAAGCTCCTCTTCCCAGTTCGTCTAAATTTGACGAACCGGGAAGAGGAGCTTCGAGAAGCTTCCACTACAAACAAGCTTGAAATATAGACTTATTTAATTTTTCCGGGACAATTTTGCATTTCGGGGCTTCAATACAAGACGGACATTACATACGAGCAGCATGGAGGCATTTGGATGTTTTTTGGTGTGTCTTTTTGTTACGAAGACAGTTGGTATCCATTTGCAACCGTTATATGGACATGCACTGCTACGCCGAGACCCCCTGTAACTCAGAGAAGCCACGGAGGACTCTGAAACTTCTCCCAGCCCTTAGTCCACATGAGGGTGAGTAGATAATGAGTGAAATTTCAATTTTGGGTGAACTATCCCTTTAAAACACGCTGCACATCTGATATGGGGATCTAATCTATGATGTGCACAAATCTTAACGGTTTCCTCACCTTGTGCCCCCCAGACTAATGCTGAGGACCAGACTGCATCAGATCTGGCTGTGGTTCTGTTTGAGACGGCGACATTGCGCTCGGGTTACCAGCTGGTCGACACAAAGGCTTATGGTGACAGGATAGAGCGCATGCTCCGACTCAGCATGAATGTACCTCTGGATGAACAGGCAAGTCGCTACTGTATTATTGTGCATATACATTTATATAGCAAATGTTGTCAAGTCGTCTCCCCTTCATAGTCTGTGAACGTATTCTCTGACATGATTGAACTTGTGTTTTCACTAGAAATAGTTCCACTTTTTGTAGTCTTCTGTCTTTTTAAACACTTTATGCCTCCCATTTCCCTCATTTTCTCATTTTGTCTCTTTGTGACTGTTGTACAGATTGAAGAAGAACCAGAGGAGGAGCCAGAGGAGTCACCTGAGGATGATGACTCTGAAGATAAAGACGAAATTGTAGATGAGGACGATGATGATGAAACGGTGAGAACACTGACATGGCATCTTGATGAAGATGGAAATACTTTGTTTGCACACTATTCACTCATTTGTCTTTTTTCCTAATCCTGATTTTGCTCCTTTTGCAGACAAAGACGGACAAAGATGAACTGTGAAGCACTGAATGGAAGAAGATTTAAGAATACAGCTGGGAACAGGATTTGTATCTTGTTCCAATGCCTCTGTGGTCGATTTATGTGGGTGGCATCTCTGGGTTTTTTAAGGCGTGCATTGTTTGTTTTTGGGTTTTTTTTACATTCCTCATGACTGTAAATTTGTTAATATTTAACTGACTTGTTTATGGAAAGATGCGATCCTGTCTCTTGATCGAATAAATGTTTCCTGGAAAAAGGACATGCAGTGTGAGCTTCATACATCTAAATATATATACATACATACCGGTACTCACAATAAACAACATTGAAGGGGGAATACTTTGCGTATGCACTGTATGTGAGCATGATTCAGAATTTCTTCACATTTGTAAGTCTGGCAGTTTCACAGCTGGTGAGCTCCACTGGTCTGTGGAGAGGCATCAAGCAGAAACAACCTTTAGGATCTATGGTTCAGGGAGCACAGTATACGCACAATTCTTGTTATCTCCTGAAATGAACTGTCTCTGGTCTCTTCTAACATTTGATATCAGTATGATTCAGATCAAACCCTTTGTCTTAAAAACCTGCAGTTTTAAATTGTGAGTTTAACAGATAAGCTGCAGCACTGTTGCATTCGGTTGTGTCATGTCATATGTTCACCTGAATTAGAATATGTTGTGCCTAAAGGTGACGGATATGAGCCAGAGCAGGGGGAGGAGGGTTCTCACAGAGCTACGATGGCAACTGTGGCAAATAATAGCTCTGCTCTTTTGGCAGTTTTTTTTTTTCTTCCCAGCTGTAGAACTACTCCTTCATCTCTCCTTGCTCATTTCACAAAGGTAAAGACAGTTAAAACAATAAAAACATGTGATGACAGACCAATAAAATGAAATTAAGACCAGTACTAGACCAATTATAAATCAACAAAACCAGACTAGTGAAAGGCATAACAAAAATGTAATGATTTGAGATTTTTTTTTAAAATAAGGTGATATCCCTACAAATATGGTGCACAAATTTAGCAGTCGTAGTGATTTTTCATAGTTTAAAACTGTGGGTTTCTGGATTTTGTCACGCTCTGCTGCTAACTGTATCCAAATAGGCCTACTGTTGGCTGTGTAGTTGTTTTCTCTGTTTATTTGTCATCATCTGTGGGTTTTTTACATCTTTCTCCCTCCTCCAGCTCTTTGAATTGTAAACTGTAAAAGATGATCAATTAGAAAGTTATTCATTTTACTGGTTTAAGAAAACATAAAAAAAATCCCAGTGTATTCTGTGACTACATCACTTGTTGCTTTCAATGCAACAGACAGACCATATCTAACTATAAAAGGCGTGTAGACTCTAGTTTTGGTCACAGTACAGTAGTTGAATTCTTTCTGATACTGATGATATGAAACTTGCCAGCAGCAAAGAGAATTGGCCTGGTAGTCAATGTTCTGAACGGTCCCATGACACCAAAACATTTTTCTCTCCCAGCACTACCATTCTTTCTGCTCCCAGCACTACCACAAGGACAGCCTTTTGCTTAAGTAGTTTGTATCAATTAGTTTATGAATTTGATTAATACTGACTGGAGTTAGCCTACAGTAGCCTGCAAGGCTGTGTTTCTTCTTGCAGCACATTGCAGCTGCTGTCATTTTTACCTGTTATATCATTATGAATGAATCACAGTGGATGATTTGATTAGGCCTTTGTAATTTTTTTCTTAATTTTTTAATTACCAGTATTCAATGCAGTACAATTTGTCTTTATTATATTTTAAATTACAGGTTTATATGGCCATCTTTCACAATGAATCATTATTGTGGAGTATAAAAAGAAGCATAGCCACAGAACAGCTGGTGTTTCACAGCTGCTAGAAACACACATGATATTTCCACATCATCTGTTTCCCTCTGTCTCTTCAGAGAAACCCGAGCTCTGACTGTTCTTCCCGAAGGTTTCTCTTTCTCATCATTTGTATTTTGCGACTCACTGCAGTTTCTGTGCTGCTGCTACGCAATCCCATGATAGGTGGTTGCCATGGATTCCTGGGTCACATGCGTGGGTTTCCTGTAGCCAGAAGCAGCAGAAGATGCTTGGACCAGAAATCCAGAGCCATTTTCATTCAAGGAAAGAAGAGGATCCGCTGTGGACGGTTTTCTGACTGACTGGGTGGTTTGACTACACCCGTCTGCTGATTATTATTTGGGCTTCTTTTATTTTTGTGGAAATCCTATCTGTGAGATTTCGATCGTTTCAAATTCTCAGCAAACCTGTTTAATCCACATCCATAGACTGATAACAGGAATGAGTATAGAAATTCCTGAAGGACTGACGGAGCTGTTACAGAGCTTTACCGTGGAAGTTTTGAGGAATCAACCCAGGGATTTGCTCGAGTTTGCGTTACAGTACTTCACCCAGCTGAAGGACAGTGAGACCAAAGAGGCCTCATTTGGAAATGACCAAAATTCGGCCCCAAGACCTGGAAAAGCGGTCAATTTCATTGACGAAGCCATGCAGATCGATTCGGAAAACGGAGAGGAGGACGACGACGATGACGAGGAATTCATAGGTAGGGTTAAAAGGATTTACAATATAGGCTATATGTCTGGATGACAGCGAATATGTATGACCAGGCATTGTTTAATGGGAATAGAGAGCGGCGGCTGCCCGGTGGGAGACGGACAGACAGTGCGATGATGATGATGATGATGATGATGATGCTCCAGCGCTGCCACCTTGCATCCACTACGGCTCTTATAATTAGCCATATATGGTCATGGAGGCTGAATAATGCTTCATCTATGCAGACACATTCTGTAATGCTCTCTCTGTCTGTCTGTCTCTCTCCCCCCCTCTCTATGTGTGTGTGTGTGTGTGTGTGTTTGTAGATGGACCATGAACCTCTAGGTCGACTGAATAATTTTCTGTTTCCTCCGCAGGCCTGATCATGGGCCCATACCCTGATGAACGTGTATCAAAAATATGACAAACCACAGATAGATAGAAAACAGAAGTAATGTGGTCTGTCTGTCTGTCTATGCAACAGAGAACAGCCAAGAACTCATCTGGTGCTTCCTGATCAAATATGACTGCGGTCATAATGAACACAGTGCTTCAGTGCTTCAGTGCTGGACTGCCATAACGTGCAGCAAGTAGCATAGCAACCTAGAGCTCTGACACAGCATCCAGATGAGTGGTGTTGTCTAACTAGGCAGTATGGGATGGTTACATGAGGACTCAATATTAATCATTAAAGTAACTATTGTCATGTTTTTGGTTTATCACCATGCACCATCACACCTTTTAGTGTCTTGTCTTGTTGATAATTCAATGAGCCTCCTCCCCAGACAACACTGTCCGGCATCCTGGTAATGATGGAGGCTTCCTACCTCATGTATATTTCAAGCCAAAGCTATTGTGTTGGAGCATGGCACGTTTTGCTGTTTCAAATTTAAATTTTTTCTCATTAAAATTTTTTATGACAGAGGTAAAAAGGACTTCAAAGCAGCTGTCCTTATTCAGGTTGTACCCAAATGAATATGGATCTGTATTGAGCACAGGCCTCTGCCCCCTTAGATGGAGAAAACTAGAGGATTACTGTAACTTAATCCTCTCAAAAATTGAGTTATTATAGATTTACTTGACATGATAACATCTCACATGTTGATATATTTTTTATGCTTTTCAGCCCCGGTGATACACAGATTCATCAGAAGAGCATCAGGTGAGTTGTTATTTGCTGCCTGTTTTAGCTATAGCTGTATCTGTCAAAATCCTGCTCTGTTGAGAACAAAAAACTCTGGACACTGTCAGTGCTGTAAATATATAAAACCTGTTTGACATACAAACACTGAGGCTGCGTCAGAGAACCTCCATTACTAGCAACCTTCATGTATTTTTCCTTCTGTCTTTTCTCACAGTCTTCACATGATTGTAGTAATGCTGATTTATTAGTTTGTGAAAGCACTTTGTCTGGGGCCTGGCTAATGTCACTGAGTGATGTCGGAGGGGAGATCCAGACAAGTACTAATAATAATCTCTTTTTCTCGATAGTGAGTTCGTAGCTTCACCAAAATATATTTTCTGTACTCGAGACCGATAGTTTGATGTCTGAAAGGATAATATGAAGCTTGATTGATCAGCTGCATTGGATACAACAATGGCTAAAATTTAGACAAAAAATTAAGCCAAAGAAATTAGAGGCTGTAAAAGTCATATCTTATACAGTACTGGTACTGGTGTGTATCGTTTCATGGATATTATGTTATTTTGTTTATGAAATGAAACATTTATTCAAATAACCCCACCACCAACCCGCCCAGTCCCCTATACGTGAGAGTTGTGTTCATTTAAAGATTTATTGCATGAAATGCAAGTGAATCCTCAGTGAGATTCAGCTATTGTCAGACTGGGATGAGAGTCGTGCTGCTAGACCACTTGTAGCTATATGAAACAATTTGTCATATTCCTTTTTTGTGCCTTTATTTGATTGTGGTAGTATACAGACAGGAGATGTGGGGGTGAGAGAGTTTGGTAGGGTTCTCTGTCTCTTACACTGTCAACAACTGGGAAAAATAAGACAAGCAATGTGTCAAATCCACAAAATGGAATAAACTAATTCATGAGAAGAAGCTAGTGGATTGACTGCAGAAAATAAATGAAATTAAGAACATGGCATTTGTTTAACCAACTGTCTGACAGTGACTGACCCATCATTCATTTATTGAATTACGTTACATGCAGTGTGTGCGGAGGCATTCAATCCTGATGAAGATGAGGAGGATAAAGAGCCAAGGGTAGGCTGTGGCACTATCTTGTATTCTCTGTTGTGACTGAATGTAACTGAACCTGAATGGATGACCTATTGGATATAAGCCATGTGAGTGACCACATCACAGGTGCATTCTTTTTAATTTTATTTTGCAGGTCACACACCCAAAAACCGATGAGCAGAGACAGAGACTACAGGAATCATGTAGGGACATTCTTCTGTTCAAGAATTTGGATCCGGTGAGTGGATTATTGCATAAGCCCCCTCACTCCTTTGGTTTGTGCTCTGCCATCTCTAAAATTACAAGGAGAACAGCAGCTCAGCGCACTGTGCATGGGTTTTAAAGTTGTTTATCTGTAGCTGAAATGGTACACTGACTCTGCACGATTGTTTCAACATGTTACAGTAAAGGGATATTTCCACATTTTGGCAAATTCGCCTATTGCCATAATCCCTATAGTCATAGCAGTAGGTTCATTGCCTTTAATTGTCGGTGCATGTTGTTTTGAGATCAGCGGGGGAGAGACGGAGGCCCTCGGTATTTCCGCGTTTCCCTCATCAAACGAAATACACAATCCAACAACTCCAAAACCCTCTGGTGGACAAGTTGTGACCAACACATTTACCACGCTATGAAATACTATTACAATGGAACATCACGCGACAGAGTTGTTTTCGAGGCAAATGCATAACCGAAACTACATTTCAGACACGGCTGCTGGGTGGAGTGATATAAAAAGCAAGTAGTTCTGAGTATTTGTTACATAATTACACGATATTATTTCATAGCGTGGCGAATGTGCAGGTCACAACTTGTCCACCAGAGCGTTTTGGAGTTGTTGGATTGTGTATTTAGTTTGGTGAGGGAAACTCGTGGAAATACTGTGCAGCTCGCGTCTCTGCCCCACCGATCTAAAAGCAGCTTGCGCCGACAATTAAAGGTAATGAACCTACTCCTAAGGCTATAGGGATTATGGCAATAGGTGAATTTGCCAAAATGTTTAAATATCCCTTTAAGTCAAATAAGTTTGTTTGTTTTTTGATGTTGCTGTTGCTATACCTTGCAGGAGGAGATGTCTCAGGTACTGGATGCCATGTTTGAGAAGTTCTGCACAGAAGGAGAGCACATCATTGATCAAGATGATGATGGGGACAATTTTTATGTCATTGAAAGGCAAATTCTCACATAATCAAATCATTGACTGTAAAATGTCATTTTCAAAAATTATCTCTATCCAATGCTATTGCTAACTTAATATTTCAGAAGTCATCAATATGGTTGACATGTGTTGTGATATTTCTCTGATTTGCATTTTTTCCTGCTTTGTGTTTTCATTCAGTGGGGTGTTTAACATTTTCATGAAGGTTGATGGCACAGAGAAGCTGGTAGGCTGCTATGACAACACAGGCAGCTTTGGAGAACTAGCGCTGATGTACAACACCCCCAGGGCAGCCACAATAATCGCCACCTCACCTGGAGCCGTTTGGTGCCTAGTGAGTACACCATGAAATCCTCATGCAAGAACTCAGATGGTCTCATGCACAGATAGATTTAAGCAATATATCACAAGCAATATATCACGACAGGGGTTGTCGTCCCTCCGCTTCGCGTCGGGCCGAACAACGCCCCTTAGCCGTGGTATAATGAGCATATACCACGGACTGGAGTGATATATTGCTTTTATAAAACGGTTACCAATAAAGGCAATATGAAAGAGGGATACGCAATCAATTTCATGTAGTTTTATTCAACCAGAAATACATATTATCCAATAAAATAGCCTCACTGTGAAAAAAATAGTCCCACCTCTCCAGACGTTAGCTCCAAGTTAGCTCTGCATGTTGTCTTTTCCTCCGCTTTTTTTCAGGTGAAAGTCACTGCTCAATCCCCTCTACCATTGTTAACCCTCCCCGGAGGGGAACATGTGAATTCAACTACTTTAGTCCGTTTTTTAACATCATAAAAACATCAGCTGTATTTGCTACGGACTGCGACAGTCCATTGTCATGGATACATGACAACAACTTCCATTCATACCAGTCAGAGCGATAGATATAACATAATGTAACATACAACATGTTATAGCTATCGCTCTGATACCAGTCATACGTGCCTGACGCGGAGTGATAGCCTACGCTGTGATAAGGTTTTAGAATAGTAGCCGTGGTATATGCTCAATAAACCACGGTTAACAACCAATCAGATGGCCGGATTTCACCTTTCCGTTTTATAAAGATAGATAGATAGATAGATAGATAGATAGATAGATAGATAGATAGATAGATAGATAGATAGATAGATAGATAGATAGATAGATAGATAGATAGATAGATAGATAGATAGATAAACAGACAGACAGACAGACACACAGGTAGATAGACAGACAGACAGACAGACAGACAGACAGACAGGTAGATAAACAGACAGACAGACAGATACACAGGTAGATAGACAGACAGACAGAGAGACAGACAGACAGACAGACAGACAGACAGACAGGATTCTCTGGAGCGCCTTCTTTTCTGCTGTTGTGCAGCTAGTGTAGTGTACCATACAGCAGTGGTAGAAGACTACAAGCAGCTTATGGGAGAGGTGGCAATTCATGTGTAAACTGAATATGAAAACATATTTGTGAATGCTGGTGCAGCCCTCCTACAAAACATTTTTGTAGTCCATTCTGAAAGTCCTGCTATAGATCAGTTCAGTGAAACAAGTCTCTTTTATCGAATATGCAACTCTAGAAAGTAACTAAGGCAGCTGACTTCAAATTAAAATCAAAACATGAAAAGTGGGGCCGCCAGCACCACGGAGCATGATTAGGATTTCTTTTTGAGTTTCAGTTTAGTGATATTTTTCCTACACAACATCCAGCTATTTCATGAATTGAGTCCAGAACAGCTGTCTTGAATATTCAGCTGCTACTTGAACTTTTTCTGTAAAGCAGCTGGTTTATTAACGACTCAGCAAGGGTTATGTCCTTAAACTGTGGGTAACAGCTTTGTTGTGTCGTCACTGTGCAGATCTCAACTGTTTCCCCTGTTTACCTGGGTATTTATAATGTGTGTTTGAGTTTGTGAACAAGCTAGCTAGCTGTGTTCATCACCTAAACTGAGGAGGAATAGTGCTGCTGATGGGGCTTCTGTGCAAACATTCATATGGCAGCGCGAGTCTGATTTATACCTGGGACTGAAGTGTGATTTAGTGGTAGCCTGATTAATACTACATTTCTCTGAGTTCTATGGCTAAAGACGAATGTTGGCCTGTTTTGGTATGATTTTGCTTTGTTTTTTATTTTGACTGTTAGAGGGCGCCCTAAGCAGTTCCATGTGTAATCATAAACTTCCTTAGTGGTCATTATTTGTAACTGAACTGCACATCATCTTACTGAGATTGCTTGCAACCTTGAGCTTTATAAAATTTCATCACCGAAAGAAAGGGCGGGGTGACACGTGGTTATAATATCCTGAGTAGTGTTCTGGTTTGCAGGAGATGTCTTACTTTGCTGGCTACTTTACAGCAGCCAGCAAAATTCTGGTTCAAATCAGTTAAGTTGATTGAAAGATTGACAGAAGAATCTGGAACTATGTTTTAAAAAATTAAAGAGTATCGCCTTCCACTCATCCAAAAATTAAGAGAATGCAGGAACTGCGACATTATTTGTAATTATGCCAAACTTTCTATCGCCATGTATCTCATTATTACTATAACTCTGACACTGCAAAAACTCAAAATCTTTCCAAGAATATTTGTCTTTCTTGTCAAAATGTCTCATTTCTAGTCAAAACGAATCTCTTTCCACTTAAAATAAGACTCATCACCTAAAAATGAACTTGTTTTTAGATAATTTTCACTTGTTTCAAACAAATTTTCACCCGAAATAAGTTAAAAAAAATCTGCCAGTGAAAGCAAGTTTTTTGTGCTTGTAATAAGGAAGAAAAACTTGCTCCACTATCAGATTGTTCTACTTATTTCAAGTGAAAATATGCTCGAAATAAGCAAAAAGTGTCTAAAAACAAGCTACTTTTTATTTGATGAGTCTTATTGTAAGTATAATGAGATTAGTTTTGACTAGAAATGACATTTTGACTAGAAATAAGACAAATATTCTCGGTAAGATGGTGGCACTCCAATCATAGAGGAAGAAGGGGGAAGCAATGTTCATTCTCTCCCCTACTGCAGGAAGAAAAATGGGCGGGATGGGATGGGATGGTGACTGACTGATTGTGACTTACAATAATGCAAGAACACAAGATAAGAATTCATGTAAAATTTATTGCACTGTGTCTTTAAACACAAATATTATGCCCTTTCTTTAAATCTCCTTCAGGATCGTCTGACATTCAGGAGGATCATAGTGAAAAACAATGCCAAGAAGAGGAGGCTGTATGAGGCATTCATTGAAACGCTACCACTGCTTACTTCATTGGAGGTTTGGGGGATCACCTGCTGCATTAAATATCTGACCTGTGCATTTACATTAAAACCACTGTCAACCAAATGTCTTTTCATCCACAGCTCTCAGAGAGAATGAAGGTTGTGGATGTGCTATCCACTAAGGCGTACAATGATTCACAGCAGATTATTGCTCAGGTGATGAGTCTCTTTGTGTGTTCTGTTCATGGATTTCCTTTTCTGCTTCAACAGAGTATTTTTTGGAAAATAGGACCATCTATTTTTATATATACAACTGCATTAATACTTTGTGTCACAGGGTGATTTAGCAGATTCCTTCTACATTGTTGAGTCTGGCCAAGTTAGAATCACCATGACAAGAAGCAGGGTACGTTTGACCAGTTTTCATTTTGATTTCTAAATGTATAGACAGATCTGTAGTGTTTTCTGTTGTGTTATTGTGTAATTGTGTTTCTTGCCAGACGAAAAAAGACCAGGAGGAAGAGGAGGTTGATATTGCCACATGCTCAAGGGGCCAGTATTTTGGGGAGTTGGCTCTTGTCACAAACAAGCCTAGAGCTGCTTCAGCATATGCTGTGGGCAGTGTCAAATGCTTGGGTAAATCATTTTGCAATTTTATAGATTCCTGAATATAAAATATTTAGGATAGGGCCAGTTATTTTACACTCTCCATTCATTTTATTCTGTTTTGTTTTGTTTTTTAGTGATGGATATTCAAGCTTTCGAGAGGTTGCTGGGCCCATGCATGGACATCATGAAGAGAAACATTGCAAACTATGAGGAGCAGCTGGTCACCCTGTTTGGATGTGGCCCTGGGATTGAGCAGCAGACTGCATGAGATGGCTCCAATGGACCGTGAAAAGGTGGATGAAAAATAGGTTTGTATGGATGTTTTCCCCTGTAAGTACTTAAAAGGTTTTTCTTAAAAGAAATGTAATCACACACCAAGATATTTGTATATCAGATAAATCAAACTATAGAATCCCATGTAAGACAAAGTTGCTACAGAGTGTTATCACTAAAGCCAAAGCAGAGTTGCTTAAAGCTTGGTTAGATTAGATTTCTCACAACCTCTTTTCTCACCTTAAAGATGTAAGTGTACATTTTGTTTGCCACTGTCAGATGCAATATCTGTTAGGATACTGATACTTTTGTTAACTCTCACCTTTTTGCCACAGTGTTCTAGTTAAAACTGCAGTATGATGTTGTTTGTACATTTCTAAACATTGTTTGTTAAAACCATATGCCAAAGCTAATTTCTTACTTTGTGAGCATATACGTACGTCACATTCTGTTGTAATTTTTGGCAAGAACACTAACACTAGCAGCATGAGGTGCTGTGATATGACATGATTCGACATGACAATATGAAACCATAAACAAATCATAAATTGTAAAGAAATTGTATAGGAAATTGGTTTCCGTGTTTGAATATCATTGTTCACTTTTTGATCACAACAGAATGTAGACATGGCAGTACTTAAACGTTTTTACAATGCATTTTTGTTCATCATAAGATTTAATCCCTTAAATACATGTTCATAAACTGTATTATCATTGTTGGTAAGTGTTTGTGGCTGGTAGCCTGATATTATGCTTTTGCAAAAAAAAAAAAAATAAAAAAAAAAAAAGTTTTGTAAGAATATACAACATATTGCTGTAAAATTTGAATTAGTATTTACTATTATTGTATAGGCTCACTTTTAATTTGATAAGGTGCCCCACTACATTGTCTTGACACAACTGATTTTCCTGTGTTTTAGTATCAGATTTAACTCATCATGTTTTTTGTGTTAGTGAAACATATTACTATTTTATTACATTGATTATTGCTGTCTACCTCTGCCAACTTAAACAATTTGAAAACACATATTCTGAACTTCCATCTGAGCAGAAATTTAACATGGGTCCTCTGTCTTATTAATTGAAGTCCCCCGTATTGTGTTTGTGGTATACTGCATCTTAAGCTGTTTAAAGCTGGTTTAAATTTTAAATATTCTAGATTTATTTACCCCCTTTATGCAGGTAGAAGTAGGCTACTTGTTATTTCGGAGGGCAAACCCATAATACTGGCTGAAAGTACTGTATGTTTCACTTTTCATGTCAATAAAGAACATTTGTTTCTATTTTTCGTGTCACATGAGTTTGTTTGTGAAGACAAGAAAATAGTACAAGATTTAAGCTTGTCCATTCACCACTCATGCATTCATCATTCTGTATCTATACTGTTATTCGCCAGATCTTGTGGTAAATAGTAAAAGTGATCAAACATAAACAAATCTAAAATTACATGTTACCAAGTGCCTACTTTTACTTTTTTGCTGAAATTGCAACATTGCAGATTAAAAAAAAATCGTGTATTGTTCCTGTTATTGCCAATCAGCTGTTACTGGGTAGTAACAGGCATGTACTTTCAACCAATAATATGATAAATAACAAACTAGGCCCCGCCTTGTACATTTTTCTCAACAACATTGACCAATATATAGCCTGGATTCCTATGATTGACGTCCCTAATAACCAATAGCAGGCGTCCTCTGCAGCCATTCATTCCCACCCCTCGAGTGAATGCCAGAGAGTTTTTTGATGGCGACAGGTCTGGTAAGTGGGGAAGTTGACTACTTCTTTTCGAAGAAATAAAAGGTTCACAATAATTTCAAACTCGTTGCATTGTGTAATCCGTGTAACTGCGATTCTTACACCGTGTTTTAGTAGGGTTGTCACGCGCTTGTGTGTTGTCGAATCGCAGGTTTGTGCTCGACGTGTTTTCTTCGCTCGGTCGGTGCTTGTTGTTCTTCTGTTGACAAACCCATCCGACAGCAGTTTTGTAGACCGAAGTACGACATTGAATCGGTTAAATGTGCTCTAGGTGGCATGTAAATGTTGTTGTTAGGTCTGCGGAGTGTTTCGTGTCATTCATTTTGCGCGAGGCAGAGCGGTTGCGTCATGCCTCAACTTGTTGACATTCTTTTGTTTACAGTGTTAAACCCGACAGCCCCTAGGTTTCAGCAGACTGTTGTTGTTTTTAATAAGGAGTGAGACAATAACAAGCCTGGGTCTCACGCGCTCTTTTGGATATGATACTACTAAAGAAATGTTTTATTAATTAGGCTACATGTTGTTTTATTTAAAAAAAAAAAAAAAAAATTTACATAAGAAATGGAAGCGCCGTGGGGTTATCCACCCGTAGCCCAGAGAGCAAACGTTGATCGGTTGTCACAGTTCGCAAATGACAGTTAGTTCTTCCTTTTTTTTTAATGTATATATTCAATACTCTGGGGACTTTTTAAAAATCATTTTGTATGGTTTTTTCTCTTTACGTTGCGCCTCTATAAACATGAAATCAAGTGTGTCCTTAATGTTATGTCGTATTTATCGTTAACTTTTTATTTTCGAGCCTCAACACGACGCTTTAAAGACGATTTTTGCATATTAGTCACTTTTGCTACGCAGTTATGAATGAATGAGCTGTGGTACGCATGCGCTAAAATCCCTTTTAGTTTACAAACAAGGCCTCCACGCAGCGTGTCACATGACCAGTTACAGTGGTTAACTGTGTCGATACAGAGACAAAGGATCTCCTAAAGACTGTCTACCTTTTACGTTGTATTAACGCAATACGTGACGTTTCTGGAAATGATTTATTGCAGTAGGCTATGGGAATCACATTTCATTTGCTGTTATGCTATATCTAACAAGCTATGTTAATATTTTTCATTCCATTGATCCCTTCATTATGTCTAAAGTATTACCACAAAAAATACTCATACTATTCAGATCTATCACATCCCATTTTCATTATTAGTGGGTATTATTGGAACAGCGTTGTAAAACTGTTGCAGTTTCACTGTGTGAAATTCTAATTTTGTCTTTTGTTTTTGCCTTAACCAGCTGACGTGACAGAGGATGATGATGGAGGCTGAGTAACCGGACCTGTAGCCAGTTTAAGTAAAAAATACAAATAAACGATAGAGTAAACGACAGAAGTAGGAATGGACGAGCCCTTTGATCCCCTCAAGTGTATTGAAGACCTGCCATCCCCACCTGGGTGCCACATGGACTATGGTAAAATACTATACCAACAAGAAGTCACATTTAAGCAGACTGAGCTTTTTTTTTTTTTTTTTAATCTAATGTGTTTTGTGAATATTAATTTTAACCTTTTATCAGATGACATGCCAGAGCTGCAGGAGGTGGAGGAAGACCAGAGATCACCAGGTTTATTTCAGGTTGGAGCAGCAGTGTCTCACCAAGATCTCAGCTGCTCCCCCAGCACCAATTGGCTTGCTGAGCTGGCTAATATTGCTACAAGTCCTCAAAGCCCTTTGCTGAAGGATGCCCCTCATAAGAGGTTTGTAAATATGTAGTAGTTTTCAGCTACTTTAAAGGAGCTATATATAAGAAATGTATGGAAAGTAATCATACAATCACTCACTATGTCACAGAGTCAGTGGCATTTCGGCCTCCAGGTTGCCAGTTCCCACTGAGCTATGGAGATAAAAAAAAAGATCTCAGCTTACGCTAAAGGGAAGAATTATAAAGTGAAAGTAGGAAAAGACGGAGGAAGTGAGTGAAAGTGGAGCCAATGGCAAATAAAGTGATGGTGAACGTGTGGAACGGTTCATGAGATGAGTCCGGCCTGGTCAGTTCGGCTGGAGATATTTTATGATAACAGATGTAGATGTACTGCTGCTTCATCGCTCTCAATGATGCAGTCTAACATATTATAGAGAGGCATGATCATCTTAACTTTGAGACTATAGAGACTTGAGTGTGCCTCGGGGTACCATAGCCACAAAGCCGGAGCAAGGCGGAGGTTAGCGTGTGGCTCTCTGGCAACCTCAAGTCTGGGGGCGAGGGGGGAGGGGAAACAACGCGCTGCAGTATTTTGAATTTGACTGCAGCAACAGTTTTGGCCACAGTCTAGCTACTTTAATGATTACACACAAGAGACATTACACAAAAATAGATCAACTGTGCATATAACAACATAAGTAAACCCTTGTATAGCTGTGGGTATTCCAAATTGCATGGATAGTCACATACAAGACATGAAACAACGCCGATAAATGTGACTGGATGTCAGACAATCAGTAAATCCGGCCAACTGAACTCTTACAGGAATGCATTAAGCTGCTATTTTAGAGTTATACAGTGTCACCATTATGTTCTCTTTTCCTGACCCTTTTCGTTCTTTGTTTATCATGTAATGTCAGAAATTATGCTCATATTCTGACAAATGAATCACCACTGCAACTGCAAAAGAAGGATTTTGTATGTGAATGACACCTTAGCTAATTAACTAACCAACCAACTGACAAACACTTTGTATTAATATCATTGTCTTTTTTTTTTCAGATCATCTCCAGTCCACATCTTTGGCAGCAGTAATAGTTTACATTCCTACGCGCGGCCCCCATTAGCCAGTAGCGCACCCAACCCGTCCAGAGGCCACCTTAGGGAGCGCAGGCGTGTCAGGGTAACCTTGAGCCTTGAGCCTCATCCATTGTTGTAGAATCAGTGATTATTTCCAAATCAATTTTTGTATAACATGCACGATGAAACTGTTGGTTTTACTGATGTCATTGTAAGATGTTTTATCATCTGCAACAGGCCAGCAGTGAGTCGGAGTCTGGAGTGTTCTCAATGTCCTCATCCTTCTCTGATGATGAAGACATGGCCTGGTCCCACTCCTGGCCCTCTACAGCGTGGCATTGCTTTCTTAAAGGTGCATAAATACACATTTTTTTGGCAGAAAAGCATGTTCTTGATAAGTAAACCTCTTAGCTTAAAGGCACTGTCCATCTGTAAACATGTTGTCTCCATTAGGGTGCAATTCGAATGAATGAATGTTCTCAAACCTTTTAATGTTGACATCAACAATGTTTATAAGCAAATGCAACATAGATCAAATATTAATTTTCAAATATGATGAGGATGAGGATGTTTTTTTGTAAGATTTGTTATACCTGTCTGTTAAAAAACAAACAATAAAAGGCCTTACCTGTTAGTTTGTTATGGCCTAAAACTCTACTGATGAAAACCAAACATGCAATCAAAACTGTTCTGGACAGGAGCTGTTTAGGCGTTGACAGTAATCTCGTTTTGTTTTCTAAAAGGATTCTCCTTTCAAAAACTTCCGGAGTCACATTAAACAAGACTCTCAGACATTTGTACAGCGATCCTGACTTGTAGTTTCCAAATAGCTGCATTGCATTTATTCACCAGTATTCTCCTATCAGTATCAATGGACATCTGCTTTTTTTATCATGTTGCTGTGATATTTAGGGACTCGCCTGCGCTTCCATCGAGGTCCTAATGTTGAGTGGCAGGAAGCGGATGAACTCCGGGATTCAGATGATGACTCAGATGATGAAACCATGATGCCATGTTCCTCCTCTCGAAAGGTAAGTTATTTCACTGTGTCTTAAAATATCTGTACAATTTGCTATAGGGTGGAAAACCTCCCACCTATGCCCATCATACGTAGTAGTGTTGCATTGTTAAATACAATGTGACACATTCATTGTCTTTGGTTGTCAGTGGCTTGGAATAGCCACAAGGTGGCAGGCTAACAGTAAAACATCATTAGGTGAGTATAAGGCCTTGTTCAGACTGCATTACTGCCCTACAATGCAAGAGGGTTGTCATTTTTGGGACATTAAAGGTCTGCAACATCATGTGGATAAATATCTTGACTCAAAGTTATCTTATTTGGGATATATTTGTGGGTGGTTTTCACTGTAACTCCCAAAAACTGTGGTGAGAAGAGAACACCTTAACACCAGTTACCTTATTCTGTCTGTGTATAGAACTACCCAAAGCTGTGGGGAAACAGAACACCGTAACATGAGTTACCCTTTTCTATCTGTGTATAGAATGCACAACACGCCCTACTGTACAACAGGCTACTACCATTTTATGAACCAATGGCCTTTCTTGTGTTGTATGGCCAGCTTATATTTTGCCTCAATGCACAGATAGACAGAGGTAACTCTGAAATAATGGTAAAATGTTAAGTTTGAGTTAAATATTTTACTACTATTACTTGCAAAAGCAAGGATTTGACCAACTAAGTTCAATACAGTTGACTAGACAACAAAAATACTTTAAACACATTTTTCTGAGAACTGCACTCTGTGGAGTTACCCCTTTCTTCCGTTGTAGGGCATTAGATCCATTCTGCGTGTGTTTTATCCACATTGATTTCTATGGTAACAGGCTATTCCCAGAAAAAAACAAAACAAAACAGATGACAGTGAACTGTACTTGTTTCTGTCCCAAATCATGTGGAGCTGCACCACAAATAGTCTGATAATAAACAATAAAAGTCTGTTAAGTGAAGAGAAGCGACAGCAGCTGAGGTGACTGCTGAGTGGTGCTGCCGTCACCACTGGAATGACAGTGGCACAGATTTGGTGCAGGTGGAGCAGTGATGCCTGGTGGACGTTGGACGATGTGATGTGGCACTCACATTTCTGGATGCAAGAGCATGTGATGTTGGTCGTTTAACGCGCCGTCGCCATTGTTGTTGCTTTTGTTCATGTCGCGCTGCGAGTGACACAGAGGACACTCTGCATATTTGAACAGAGCCATTCACATTCAATTGGATCTGTTCAAAATCTAATCAGAACAGCATTTGAAACCACCTCCATGTGTGGTTTGAAACCGATTTGTAAAAATTGGATCTCATGTGTTCAGATTGTGTGGCAGTGTGAACAAGGCCTAAAATTGCAGCAATAAGTCTTGAAGCACATTCTTGTGTTGATGATTTTTTTCAGTGGTGATTGTTCTAATAGCCATGATAGAACATTTTGAACAGATAATCAGGCACCAAATATTCAGTATTGTGTTGAATTAGATTGAGTTGCAATAAAGACTTCTCTTATTGGCCTTTTGCTTCATTTACAGAGATATGGATCAGATGGGTTGAAGTTGGTGAGCCATGAAGAGACGGTATCTTTTGGCCAGGCAGTTCTGAAGCTGACCTTTGACCCTGGTTCACCTGATGATGGTCTTTTAACAGCTGAGTGTCGACTAGATCACCCTTTTTTTGTCAAAAATAAAGGTAATTCATAACTTTGTTTCCTGATATACTGCAAAAAGTTAACATTTGTATTTGATAAATGTGATTGATAAAAAAAAGAAGTCAGATCTGTTGGTAAAAGATAAAAACTTTTGATTTTGAGCACTATTTAGAAATGTGCCAACACATACCTCCATTGTGGTCAAAGTGTTTTTTTTTCTGTCGTCTGCTCTCTCCAGGTTGGTCTTCCTTTTATCCAAGCCTTACTGTGGTGCACCATGGGATCCCTTGCTATGAAATGCAGCTTGGCGACGTGTGCCTGCCACCAAACCACCCAGATGCAATTAACTGTGATGACTCCGTGGTCTTTGACACTTTCAGAAGGTGCATTCTCCTAAATAATGTGTACTTCATTTGGGGAAATAAAATACTTTGGTGTAAGTCATCATCAGAAAAGCAAAGTGAATTTTCCTTCTAACAACAAAGTTTTGCTTATCTTGGCAAGTGTAGCTGATAACGTGTAAGCATCAATTCAGGTTAGAAAGACTTGCAGAAATAATTACACTGTATAAGAAAAGTGCAATCTTTTTTTTTACATCAAAGTAAACAAAAATGGAAGATAGACATTTACACCATGAAAACAAAATGATGAGTTCATAAATATGCCACCAACATATTTATGAACTCATTATTTTGTTTCATGGTGTTAATTTCTCTCTTCCATTTTTGTTTACCTATGGTTAGGGTCAGTTGTAATTGTACGTAGTGTATATAAAAGTGTGAACTAGTCTTGGAATTCACACAATTAACACAAAACACTGTTTTCTTTCCTTCTTTACGCAGTTATGACTTCACCCCACTAGATTCCTCAGCAGTGTATGTTCTCAGCAGCATGGCTCGTCAGCGCAGGACCTCCCTGTCCAGCGGCGGTGCTGTCAGTCCAGACTGTGATAAGCTTGAGCACTCCAGCTTTCCACAGTCCTCAAGTAGCAAATCAAACAGGATGCACAGCTCAGGGACAGCCAGCAGTGCCACGCCTACAAAATGCAAGAGGCCAATGAATGCCTTCATGCTCTTTGCCAAGAAGTACAGAGTGGAATACACACAGATGTATCCTGGGAAGGATAACAGGTAAAAGTCAATACTCTCAGGTGCATTTATTCACACATGTAAAATGGTGGTCTCTTTTGAAAAGCAAAATTGTCTAGATATTTAAAACCCAAATAGCTGATAAATTCAAGCACCTGTTTAACTGCTGTCCTAGCCAGCTCCAGCAGATTCACAGGTCAAATTTCACCTTTGTTCAACACTTAATGACTAGAGGTACTGCAAAGTGTTTGGAAATTGAAAGGTTGTCATCCTTGCTGTTATATCACCTTTTGTAGTTACTGCAGCATCCCTTGTACTTGCTCTGATCTATATTTAATTATCATCATTAGAAATGTGAGATGTCCATTTTCAGGACTGAAAATAACTAAAAAAGCACATGCTCAATCTCATCCATCATGTTGGCCAGAGTCAAAGTGTTACAGTCTGTTACATGGGGACTCTTGGGGTCACATTTGCACTTCTGCAATTATTTAACCAGTGTATTGATTAGTGAAGTGATACCTGGATAAGCTGTGGATGATCAGTGGCTCAATTAAATTAATAATGCTTGCATCTTACCATTCAAAACTAAGTGAGCAATTGACTTATTTCTGAACCAGAGCTGGACCAATTCATCTTCCTTTATTGAGACACAAGACCTGCTGTACTACATGACTGCACAGGATATTTTTTGAAGTGTAGAATTATCATCAGGCACCACCGCCTGCAATTTCATTTTTGTGAACCATTATATTCCATAATATGTCCTCACATAGGAACAGAGGCTTAAAATGTGATTCTCATTTTAAAGAGCAATATAGATCCACACCTGTTTATGTGTGTTTTGGAGTATTTCATTTTCTGTCTCTAACCTTTCACTCCAGAGCCATTAGCGTCATCCTGGGTGATAAGTGGAAGAAGATGAAGAATGAGGAGAGAAGGATGTACACCATGGAGGCCAAAGCTCTGGCTGAAGAGCAGAAAAGACTAAATCCAGACTGCTGGAAACGTAAAAGAACCAATTCAGTAAGGACTGAGGTCACAGAAACAATAACATTTTTTCAGATTATATACTGACCTGTTAAATCATTAACTCCAATTCTTCCTTCCTAATGTGTACCTCTTGTTCATGTCATCTTTTAACAGGGTTCCCAGCAGACCTAGATAATCCCTCAGAATCCCCTGCTGCTGGTGTTTTTGATGTGGAGAGGTGCCACAGAGTCTGATGGACCACTTGATGCCTCTTTGCTCTCTTGTCTTCTTGAGACTTAACTGTGATTATGAATTCACTTCTTTTTTGTAATCTTGAAACATTAAGACAAACTAGAATTATGAACTATAAAGAAAACATGTAATCTAGTCACTAACAGTGCATATATTTTCTTATATCTTTATGTCAAAAATGTATTTTTCCCCTGAAAAAGGAATGAAGCCTTTCATTTATTTCAGGTCATTTCATCTTCAAGGTTGAGACAAATGAGAGCCCATGGTGCTATACATCAGTGCAGAAGGAACCATAACCAAGTCGTGTCTATATATAAGAGGGGAAGATAGGCAACTTTACACAAATGCTCATATTGATTATATTTGTAAAATCCAATATGTTGCACATATTGGTAACCCTTTTCATACATTTTATAAACAGTGTATATTCTGTAGCAGAACTAAGGCCAACAGTTTGCAATACTGCCCTGCCATGTCTTTGAATTAACTTAGCTCAACCACCTGGCTATATGACGAGAAGGCTTTCAGTGTGTGGTGGTGGGTTTACACTTAGTCACGAGGCACTTCAGGCCTTCACTGTAAGTGTTTTTTTCTTCTGCACTTTATATAAAAATGTAATCTAATTCTATACAGCCATTGTATACTGATGGAAACCATTTGTATCCACCTTATTCCGAACGTCAAAACCGGAAGCCGGTTTTGCACTTCCGGTGGGAATTGTATGTTTACGTTTCCATGGTTTCAGTTGTTGTTATAGTTGCGGTAGACGCATGGATCTATTAATGCTGGCTTTTAACACGGATGTCCATTTGTGTGATATCCATTGTTAAAATCTGGTGTGATGATCCATACGTTTTACAACCGGCTTACGTTTTTGACATTCAGAAAAAGGTGGATAAAAACAGCAAGTATCTTCATAGTTAGCCGTTTGACACAATCATGGCTCTGTAGCTGTGTTCTGCCTTCAGGTCGCTAATGAGTTTTAAGTGCTTTGTTCATAATGTACAGGTTTTGCAGCCCCAAAAACCTCTTGCACAAAATATCACATGTATCATATTATAAATATTTTTTTAAATTGTCCATCTTATCCAAGTGTTTTTTTTGTTTTTTGTTTTTTTTTCCAGCTGTAAATTGTAATCACAACCTGTGTGGATTCTTGGCTTTGTATTTGAATATGCATTCATGTTTTTTGGATGTCCTTAATATTGAATGATTATCACCTTCCTCAAGACAAGTGTGTCTCCTTTAACAGCACACTAAACCAGATAAACTCTGTCTGAAGCTTTAAGAGCTGTTGGTATCCACTGATCTAAAACATCCAATCAGTAAAGCTTGATGCCTCCAGGTAACAACACAGATAAGTGTGTTTTATTGCTGTTTCTCTACTGCTTTGCCACATAAAAAAACAGCATGTTCATTCTCATGTCTATTCACCTTGTGGCTCAAGGAGGGCAATGTTGAATGATTTAATTGAATGTAATACTCACTGGAACATTGGCCTCTTCCTCTGTCAATGAAAAATGATATTCAAAATGAATAACACATTATCATAAGATTTTAACTGGAGATTGTTTCAAAGGAACACGTTTTTTTCTAAATATCAACTGACAAAGTTAGGTGTGAAGTGAAGAACTTGTTGAACTTCTTTTGCTGCCTATACTTGAAAAATCACATTGAAAAAACTACTGGTAATAATAGTCAATATTATAACTGATTTGACAGATCCATCTCTCCATTTTTGTTTCAAAGACAACCAGCTGCTTCTTGATGATAAATATCAAAATCTCAATCATCTTCGCTCTGAAAGATGATATGATTATATGGACAGTATATAGTCTGTAGCTACTGTATACCCCATGATATGTGGTATGGTTTAGGAAACTAGAACATGCAGTGGTTGCATTAGAAAAGCAAGATATTACCTTTTTACCATAAGGTTAAAACAAAGAAGCCTCATATGATTTCTGGACAGTGGGCAGTTATTATTATTATATACTGTATATTTATGAATATCTTAGTGGCATTACTTGTTTACTATAGTGGACAAGGGAGAGTCTGAAAGGATGAGCTTTATAGCACTACATGCCTAATGAAATAACAATGGTCAACACCCCACAAGCCTTTTAAACAGAAATCCAAGAATTGCATGATACTGTAGCTTTGTGATCAGAAATTAAATGCATTTTTCAGATCTTGTCATGGTATATTAAAACCACATCCCTTTAGAGTGGAAGCAGAGGTGTTGGAGAATGTTCCTGTGTGAAGCAACTGAGCATGTGAAGTAGCAGTTGAAGCCTAAACATAATTTGTGCATTCTCAGTTCATCTTTAATGTCTTGTAACAATAATTAAAGGTGCAATAAACGACGGCACTCAGATGTCAAATTTCATTTTTGCTTAACTTTCTCTGAAACTTTGGAGTCCTTCAGCAGAGGGGTGCCATTAAAAAAAAACCTTAAAAGTCTTCCAAAAGTTGTAAAAGTGTTCCAAGCTTCACAAACAATTAGATCTTGGCGTTTTATTAGGATTTGCCCTGTCAAAAAAACACTTTTACAGTCAACCACTAGGTGGCACTGTCGAAAAACCATAAGGGGTCTGAACGTGCGGGTCCACAAGTGCGGTGGTCTGACTGTGCAGGGGTCTGCAGCATATAGATCTGACAATGCAGCTGTTGAACTGTACACACATGCTGCACTGACAGGTGGTTGTTCGAGCAAAACACACGTGTGAGATCAGTGGGTGGGGCGGACCACAGTAAACACCAGCCGTGCTCTTTGGTGTTACTTCCTGACGTGACTTATGGGGATAGCTGCTTAACGTAAGAGTTGGTACATCGGATGGCAGCAAAGATCAACAAACATGAATCGATAGCTCACAACAAACCCGGGAACGCAAAATGCGATGCTATCTTCACGCATTTCTCCTGTGCGTGCTCTTCACCTTCTGCTCGCTGCTGTATGTGTTCAACCAGCTCGCCTCCACCCTGGAGGAGGGCGACGAGTGGCGCCTGAGGGAGCAGGGGGCGGCCGACAGGAGCGGCCATGACACCGGCCACCTCCTCAGGAAAAGGCCGGGACTGGCAGCGGGCCTCCGAGACGGTGAAACGGGGCTTCACAGGTAGCTTAGCCGGCTTCATCACCTCACTGTCGGCAGAAGTAGTGGTTAGATAAAGATGCGTTCGCAGTTGCTAGTAAGTTAGCACAATATGGGTTTAAAAAAATACTTATAGCTAAAGTTGCCGGTGAAAGGTTTCTATCCTCCTTACGGCTAAAGTCAACGTTACCTGATTTAGGTTAGCTACCGGGCTAATAATAATTTAAAATGGATAACTTAGGATAAATGTAGTGTTTATTTGTGCTGTTTTACACCCACTGTTTACAACGTTATGTGTGCTTAATTACAAGTGCTGACTTTCAGTTGAACCTTTTATCTACCTTCTGTTAGCTTGATAATTGATGAACCATTACAACGTGGCTGCTAACTAACTAATACTGTGCCTCATTAGCTTCTCGGCTGGATTTCAAACGCCGCCATCTGTTGAACGACTAACTGTAGGAAGCAGCTCAGGGGAGATACAGTATATAATCCCTTTAAGCATCATCACGGTCTGATGTCCGACAGATTAATTTAACTCTTTGAGTGTGGCAAAGCTCACGTTTTCATCCTGACAGGTGTAAGTCACTGTCAGTTTCTTACTGGAGTCCGTATGGGAGACTGGCTGCTGATGTTTGTGGAGTGAACTGCTTATTGGAGTCTTCTCTTCTTAGGTATGACCGATTTTGTGCCTCTCTATGTGATAAAGCCTCTATACCACCTTTGAATAGACTCATAGATTTTACCTTTCACTTACTTGTTCTTGGTTCACAGTTCAGATGAGCCCAGTGCTGCTATCTCAGTGTTCCTTGTGACTGCTCATGAGTTGTTGAAGTCATAAATCGTAGTTATCATAAATCACACATGCTGACAACTGAGTGTTTTCCACCAGATTGCCTTTACATCTGAATGTAAAGATAATCTAGTGGAAAACACATTTATCTGCACTGTATTATAACCATTACTCTCTGTTATATCTGTCATCGACATTCCTACATAATCCTGTTAAGACTGCCAATAAATCCCTGACAGATTATTCATAATCTCTAATCCCACACACAGTAATACCAGGGCTCTGCGCTTTTTTTACTAGGAGCACAGTGGCCCCTAATTTAAAATTTTAGGAGTGCAAGCAGAAAACCATAAATCAACTTGCAAATCAAATATTTATGGTACATTCTTTTTCATTCTGGATCCTCACACATATTGGCCTGCCACCTGTAATGCGAGATTCAAGAGTCTTTGAGTCGCCCCTTCCATGTTGGATGTGTTCATGTGTTAAAATTAAAATACTGGGGTGCACATGAGCAAGTAGATGAAAAATTTACTTGCACTGTCTCACATTTTAGTGGCAAAATGTCCCGATTTAGGGGGCATTTTGGGAGCTGTAGCAATTTCTGGATTCAGTGCAACATTGTTATCTCAGGTAGCAAAGAGCATGATAATATAGGTCTTGGGGCAAATCTGTCTTGCTACCTCTTGATCTATGCTAAACTTGCCATATTATGATATATGATTAAAAATCGGTCCATTTAAATTTATGAGTTTCAATCTTGTAAGTACAAGTTTACAAGGAACACTTGGAGGCAGCACAGCACATGAGTGATAGAACATCTCTTCATTACATCTAATGACAGTTTCAACCCTACAGGGCTGTCAGCTGAGCCTGCTGATGCCTTCATTACTTGTACTATATGTCACTGAATCCATGCTGTTGAAATAATGAGAGACGGGGTTCATTACTGAATCATTTAACTTTGTCTTGGCTCTTAGAGAGAGGCCGGGCTCAGCAGTCAAGGGACACGGTGATGAGAGGAGTCACCTGGCTGTGGTGGCCTGTGGCCCCCGGCTAGAGGAGACTCTCACCATGTTGAAGTCCGCTGTTCTCTTCAGCAAAAAGCCTCTGCACTTTTACATCTTTGCTGAGGATAATCTGCATGACGGCTTCAGAAGTGCAGTAAGTGGTCTCTCATTGTCACTGCGCAAGCACTTAAAGTGAGTTTCTTAGATACAGTATATACCCGAGTTGAGACAAAATCTGACCTTCTGTCATCTTTGTGCTTATCTTTTCTTAAAGCTGGACTCCTGGCCGAGGGCAGTTCAGAACAAGTTTAACTTTACCGTCTATCCCATCACCTTCCCCAAGGATAATGCGAAAGAGTGGAAGAAGCTCTTCAAACCCTGTGCTTCTCAGAGGCTCTTCCTGCCAGTAAGCGTAGCGTCATCTCCCATAGATGTATGATTTGTAATAGCTACACGTTTGCAACATATTCTTATAATATCGCCGTCTTGTTTCCAGCTGATCCTGAAGGAGGTGGATTCTTTACTCTATGTGGACACAGATATCCTTTTCCTGCGGCCAGTAGAGGACATCTGGGCCTTGCTTTCTCAGTTCAACTCAAGCCACCTAGCTGCCATGGCTCCAGAGCACGAGGAGCCACGCATCGGCTGGTACAACCGCTTCGCCCGTCACCCTTATTATGGCAAGACGGGCGTCAACTCAGGCGTCATGCTCATGAACATGACACGACTCAGGGAGAAACATTTTAAGGTACTTGTAAACAGCAGTGTGCAGGATGTAAACAACATTAGTACCTCTGTTGTCACTTAGAATACTAGTGTGTCATAACATCCATTGATTAGGACTCACTTAAAGGGATAGTTCAACATTTTGGCAAATTGGCCCATTCCCATAATCCCTATAGTCATAGCAGTAGGTTTGTTACTTTTAATTGTCGGTGCAAGCTATTTTTTAGAACGGCGGAGCAGAGCTGCGAGCTGCTCAGAGCTACGCTACGGAGGCTAATGGGATTTCTTGGTTTCCCTCATCGTTCTGTTATTATTTCATAGCGTGGTGAATGTTCAGGTCACAACTTGTTCTCAAGAGCGTTTTGGAGTCGTTGTACTGTGTATTCGATGAGTTTGATGAGCGAAACCAAGAAATCCCATGAGCCTCCGTAGCGTAGCTCTGAGCAACTCGCGGCTCTGCTCCGCCGTTCTAAAAACAGCTTGCACCGACAATTAAAAGTAACGAACCTACTGCTATGACTATATGGATTATGCCAATGGGCCAATTTGCCAAAATGTTGAACTATCCCTTTAAGAAGGCATAGAGTACCATGAATTATCTAAAATGTAAGAAAACAGGAATATTATTATTTCCATATTTGAATTTTATCATAATTGCAAAGGAATGTTTCTAAAGCACGTGCAGCTCAAATGCAACAGTCAGTCAATCAGTGTAAGTGGGCTGTGTCAGTTACTTTGATATTTATTTTTATTGAGTAATATGATGCTGCCTTATCCTACTTTATTGAACATTGACTTTTTAATATTACGTTAATTAGAAAATCCTTTGAGAGGTGTTACATTTTTAATCTTGCTATAAAGAATTGTGAATACTGAAAGGAGGTTTCTCAGGAGAAGCTGTACCACCGATATTGACCAGTTGAGGTCACTCTTGTAGTTCCTTTGAAAAGCCTCACCGTGAGCGTACATGTCTGACAGATGAAACAGTTACTTTGAGTTGAAGTGTTGACAGAGAGATTCATTTCCCAGAACTGCAGGCTCACGGTTCCCTCATGTAAAATAATATGGTTAATATAATGGGCTGTGTTTTGTTCTTGCAGAATGACATGACAACAGTTGAACTGCGGTGGGAGGAAATTCTGATGCCTCTTCTCCAGAAGTACAAACTTAATATCACCTGGGGCGACCAGGACCTTCTGAATATCATATTTCATCATAACCCAGGTTCATGTGACAACAATATAGAAACATTTTAAGTCTTGAATGTTATGACACCTGAACAATTTTAGTTTTTTTTCAGACATTTACCATCAAATAAACCAACATTTGTTTGTTCAGTAAACCCAGTTATTAAGACTTCTCATCAATCCTGTGTTACAGAGAGCCTGTATGTGTTCCCCTGCCAGTGGAACTACCGTCCAGACCACTGTATCTATGGCAGCAACTGTCAAGAGGCTGAACAAGAAGGTGTCTTCATTCTCCATGGTAACAGGGGGGTGTACCATGATGACAAGCAGCCAGCGTTTCGAGCTGTCTACGAGGCCATCCAGAAGGTAGAGAAAGCCTCAACTAACCAGAACCAAAAAAACACCAGTGTTTCTGAAGGGCTCTTGGTTTTTTTCTTAACAATCTTCAAGTCTTGCAAAAGAATAGAACTGAGTATATTCATTCTTCCAAACCACTCTATTGAGAGTACTTCAGACAAAGGCAAGCTGAAAACTTAAAGGGATACTTCACCCAAAATCAATAATTCACCAATCATGCCAAGGAAGGGTTTGGAGAACTTCTGGAGTCATCAAAACGCTTTTGGAGTTCCAGGGGGGGTCCGGCTGGCAACGGATTTTCTTGTAATGGCAGCGGATAGAGCTCAGTTTTGAATCGTCCAAAACACACACTATGAAACATCCAGATACCTCCATACTGCTCATCTGTACTGACCCAAGTGTCCTGAAGCCGCCACATGAAAAAGTTGTTCAGAAAAAAATAATTTGATCTCTGTTTTTAGCCTTGTTGTAGTAGTAGCTCCCAGTGGCTGTGCGAGATGCACAAGATTTGCTGCGAGATGTTCTTCCGTGTTTATATCATACATCCAGTGGTTTACAACGACGAACAAACATCTCACAGCAAATCTCACACATGCGCACAAACATCAACAGAGTCACTGGGGGCTACTGCTACAACAAGGCTAAAAACAGAGATCAAATTATTTTTTTCCTAACAACTTTTTCATGTCGGGGCTTCAGGACACTTGGGTCAGAACAGACAAGCAGTATGGAGGGGTTTGGATGTTTCATAGTGTGTGTTTTGGACAATTCAAAACTGAGCTCTATCCGCCGCCATTATATGAAAATCTGTTGCCAGCCAGACCCCCCCTGGAACTCCTAAAAAGTTTTGTTCTCCAAACCCTTCCTTGACGGCATGACGGTGAGTAGATGATTCGTGAATTATTGATTTTGGGTGAAGTATCCCTTTAATGTAGGGGAAGTTATATTTGTAAAGCTTTGTTTATTTTATTGAGTCTTTATAGACTGTCTTTCTGGTGCCGGTGTTTCTTTAGGGGGCATTTGTGTAAATGGACCAGACTATTTGGAGAGACATTTACTCGTCATTATGTCATCGATAGCCACTCCAGACCATTGCTTTTCTCCTATGGGTGCCTCCGTCCACCAGTGCTTAATCAATAGACTGTTAAACATTTCCGTCATCCTGTCTCAGCTCTCCCAAACCAGACAAATGATCCCCTCCCAGTTTGAACCAGTGCACAGGTTGCTTGAGATGTTGTTAACTGTAAGGCTAAATACCACCAGGTTTGTTGCAGATGTGATGCAACTTATAATTCAAAGCACTTAATCTGACATTTCTTTGAGCACTAATTGTAGTGTCACACTGGTTCAGGTCAAAAGAGGTCTGGATTCTTCTGGATCATTACTGGTAGGTCAGTGGTAAATTATTCATAAAACAGTCAGTGTCACCATTACCAAGAATTATTTGACAAAAGCAATTATGCTTAAAAACAACAGCATTTTAGCTTTACTCCATGTTTAGTATTAAATGTACTGTAGATGTTTTTCAGTGTGACAGATAAAACTAAAGGAAATTGTAAATGGTAACTGAAAAACTGTCTCTATTCGATTTTTATTTTTTTTATTTTTCTTGTCATAGTTAAAGGGATAGTTCACCCTAGAATGATATTTCGCTCATTATCTACTCACCCTCATGTTGACTAAGGGCTGGAAGAATTTTCAGAGTCCACCGTCCCTTCTCTGAGTTACAGGGGGTCTCAGCGTAGCAGTGCATTTCAATGCAACGGTTGCAAAGGGACACCAGAGCTCTTCGTAAAAAAACACACACAAAAAAACATCCAAATACCTCCATGATGCTCGTATGTAATGTCCGTCTTGTGCTGAAGCCCCAAATTGCGTAATTGTCCCGAAAAAAATTAAATAAGTCTATATTTTAAGCTTGTTTGTAGCGGAAGCTTCTCGAAGCTCCTCTTCCTGGTCCGTCCAAATCTCGCGTGATTCGCAGTAACCACACTGACGCCGGCGCAAATCACGCGAGATTTGGACGGACCAGGAAGAGGAGCTTCGAGAAGCTTCCGCTACAAACAAAATATAGACTTATTTAATTTTTTTCGGGACAATTACGCAATTTGGGGCTTCAGCACAAGACGGACATTACATACGAGCATCATGGAGGTATTTGGATGTTTTTTTGTGTGTGTTTTTTTACGAAGAGCTCTGGTGTCCCTTTGCAACCATTGCATTGAAATGCACTGCTACGCCAAGACCCCCTGTAACTCAGAGAAGGGACGGTGGACTCTGAAAATTCTTCCAGCCCTTAGTCAACATGAGGGTGAGTAGATAATGAGCGAAATATCATTCTAGGGTGAACTATCCCTTTAAAGGTAGGATTGGAAATCGGTCACATTTTTAAAATACACAAGTCAAAAGTCCCAGGCCATTTCCTCAGACTTCTCTGGCACCTTCACTTTTCACCTAGGTGAGGGAGGAGGGAGAGAGTCAGAGAGATGGCAGCTTGATTGACACATCCCGATCCAATTGATTTTTATGACATTAAATATGATTGGATGCTGTTTTTACAGGATTGTCCGACTCCGTCCCACAGGTGGCTGACTTTTTTCATTCTTGTGAAAAAGCATTCAATTAATTGGCTGCAATCGAAGTGTTCTTTCAATCTTTCAAAACTAAAATAACTTCTTGCTTTTTGGCACCTGAACAGCCAAACATTTTCACAATTGTAGCAGTCTAAATTCAGGTGTGACACCCGACAGAGCGCTGCCGGTGCAAGAAAGAAAGAAAGAAAGTATGACATCTGTCAGATTTACTCCTCACAATGCTTTTCAGCTTTTAGAGCTTAAAAGTCCACTACACATCCATCACCAGCGACAAAGCAAGTCAGCCGCAGAGCTCTCTCTCTCCCTCTCCCTCTCCCTCTCCCTCTCCCTCTCCCTCTCCCTCTCCCTCTCCCTCTCCCTCCCTCTCTGTCGCATTGGCGGCTCGCCTTCGATCTGCTCTTTTTGATTCCAGCACACCGGTCAACGCGCAGGCAGCACTGGGTCGAGCGAGGGAAGCTTCATTAGCCGGTCTCCATCCATTACCGCCACAGGGCCCGGCCTGGCCACTATCAGTGCGGGCAATGTTCTCAGCCATTAAGTAAACGAGCAGGCTTCATTACGGGGCACTCGGCCCCCACGCCTCCATCACTCTCTCCGACAGCACAAACACACACACATAGGAGCACAAGACAGCACACAACAGACTTGGAATTATTTCAGGAGGTTGAAGAATGCTGCGGTTTCTCATTAGTTATCATAAAATGTGCGCTGTATTAAGTAGATGGATGTAAGATATGAGGCTTTGTTGTACAATTAGCTTATTAAAACACAGCCTGGTCTAACCGAAGACGGTTTCATCCTTTGTTGTGCTAAGCTATGTTTTTGTTGAAGCTTTTATCAACTTCCTGTTGCTCCAGCTCCTCTGGCCCCCTCCCACTTTGTTCCCACTCAGTCCTTTGAGGACGGCATCCTGAAGCCTGGAGCAGGCAATTCTGGAGGAAACTCTCATTTCCATCTCACCAAGAGCCTGGCTCCCATGGCAGACTCTCCCAGCCAGCAGAGGAGCTTGCAATAAAGGGCACTACCATTACGCAGCCAAGCCCACAGAAGAGTTGTAAAATTTTTAGTGCTGATGCCGGTTTGAGACATCATGATGGCTGTGTGGACAACGCAGCAGCAGCATCCACATAAAAATCAATAGGAGGCTGTTAATGGTGTTTTATTGCCTGCTGCAGTATATGAATGATAATAAAGAAAGCTTGCTTATGCCTGGCAAAGCTAGAGTCAAATGAGATGCTGTGGAATAGTGATCTTTCTTTTCATTTAACAAAAGCCTCCATCGTTGATATCAAACTGGCTGGAGAGCAGGAAGTTTTATCTTTGCTGTTTACCTGCTGACACAAAGGGATGCACTGATGAAGGAGATGAGGAATTCTGCAGCTGGAGCTGTCACACCCTGCTGAACCCATTCTGTGTGTCACCGTGGTTCTAGATATTCAGATAGATAAACACGGTGAATTGACAGATATGAATCAAATGCAGAGTGTTATTGTCTTGAGAGCGACTCTGAATATATTTGATTTGAATGCAGGTTTTATTGTTCCGTCATGATTGACACAGGAGGAAACAGGTGTTGAAATATATATCTGCTTAATTTGATTTTTCACTTTTTTTTTTTCCAAGAGCTGAAATTATTAACTGTACAATAGCAGCGCAGCTCTGTTAATAAATCTAATGTATATGGTTATTACAGGATCTCTGCAATCAGAAATATAGAAATATAATACCTGTATGTTTCTCTTCCTCTTTTCATCACAGCACCCGTTTGGCGAGAACATGGAGGCCTCGTTGCTCCAGCCGCTAGAAGCATCACTCCAGGCCACCACACATTCCTACTGTGGAAGAACCAGCCATCTGTTTACCAAGAGTTTAAAACAGAGCATCCTGTCTGCTTATGGACTTCATACCTGATAAACAGACTTACTGTATTTCAGACAATCAGGGGATAATGTTTTGTTTTTTTAGGGAGAACCTACAATCACGTTTTACAATTGTCCAAGATCTTTGTGAAAAGAAACACAACGGCACTTAAACACACCGTTCTTATGGAGACTATTTTTTATTAGAGTTGTTTTAATATAATGTTGTATACAGGTGTATTTTTGTCAATGCAGTATATCATAGAAAACAAGTTGTTATTGTTATTTTCAGGTACTCATTAGGTACACCAGAATGTTCATCATTGTTATTATTACGGTACTTTATTAGTGTTGAGAACTTTTAAACTCATAGATCAGTATTTATTATTGTTTGACCTCAGCACTTTGGATGTTTAACATGTCATCATTTCATATACTCTGGTATGGGAGTCTCGTAGCTTTGTTTGCTGTACATTGTTATGGTATTTAAGTCATTTCTCTAACTTCACGCACATTTTCCTAGAACTGGAACAGTGTCATAGACGGCAGTTAGTTTCTAATCAAGCCAGTTAGTGTCATGAAATCTGCGGTTTAGCAAACATTTGCACTATTTGTTGGAGATTGTAACAATGTAATTGAAGATTGTAACGACGTAAAATCTGTGGGTTTAATGTTGGACTGCTAAAAGGAAAAACACTCAAATGTTTGGGAAATAAATATTTTATAAAAGTTGAATGTTCTCAGATGATTAAACGCTATGATACAGTTTGTAGAATCTTGGGATTTTATACGCTCGTTATGATGTTGAATGGAAAATGTCAAAGCATTGTAAATGTGATCCATTGCCCAATTAAGTAAATGTACACTACTTGTAGATGCGAATACACTTTATATTAAAAGAACATCTTAATACTGTGTTGCTGAAGCCTGATGAAATTACAGCAATTAAGTATCAGTAAAAAAAAGGAAGATGAATTGCGGTATAATGAAATTATTTTCATGCCTGGCTGCAGTTCCTTTCTATCTCGGAAGCTCTTTTCTTCCATTATCTCCCTTTTGATTTTAGAATAGTTTCTGATCCTTTTTCATAACTGCTTTGCATAAACTGTATTTGTTGCCCACTGACTCCACACAAAGACTGATGCGTGAGCCGTGTCCTAGAAGGCAGCAAGCAAGCTGAAAATAAGAAATCAATGTGTGAGTGTGAAGACTTCAGAAAGTGTTGTTAGATGGCCAAAAAGGAGCTGATGTGTCTGGGTCAGTAGCCTCTGGCTCTTCATTTCACAGGCAGATTGACAGACGTGCCGGGAATAGGCAGCAGGTCTGCACGATGAATTTAAAACGGGGCTCGATGTTAAGGAGCTGTTAGATTTATCCATTTTTCTTGTCAAGGAACTGCGGTGTGTGCAGCGAGTGTGGGAAACGTTTTCGGTGTTTTTAGGAAAGAAGGTAATCTAAAGCTCAGTTTCGTGATGTGAAGAAACCAATCACAGCCGACTGACTCCATTACATCTGCGTCTTAGGCAATTAATGCTCGTACTGCGAAATATTGAGAAGTAAATTTAAGATTTTGTTTGGTTTTTTTTATCTGGGAAAGGTTGCAGACAAATCAAATGATAGATCCTTTTAGGCCTCAGGACATTTTACTCAGTGTTGGGTGATGTTCTGCAGATGTGAATGGATGGTTTATAAATTGCCAATCCCTCTTACAAAAGTGTCTTCACATTGTAGTTTGCTCTTTGGATGCAGTTAAAAAAAAAAAAAAAACATAAAAATGCAAGAGGTCAGTCTATGTTTTTTACAAGACAATCATACATTTGCAGTGAAATGATCACTGATATCACTGAGCACAAACCCTCAGCAAGATGTATGTTTACAACCACAATATGCAAAGCACATTCCGTTTTTTAGGTGGAAAGGTTAATGCTGCTACGGCCTGGCTGGTTTTACTCCCCCCCGAGTGTAATGGTGATTGAGCTCTCATTCTCCATCGGTCTAACAGGAACTGCCAATGGATTATTCATGTTATTGCTTGCACTTCTTGGCCTCCGTGATGTTCAATAGCGATTTAAAGTCCAGACATAAATTAGAACAGTTGGAGGCAAATGGCCCAAGACCGAGTAAAAATGGTCACGAAATGAGGATTATGCAATATTAGCATCAGCATGCTCTTTACTTGAGGAAAGTGCAGACCTTACATCAACTGCGGTTATGGGCTAAGGACATTTAGAGTTTCAGGATGACAGGATCTGTTTTTCAGAGTGTGAAATTCATTACATATGGGGCCTGATGGAAAAAAAATGATATCTGCTCGCTGAAACGATGCACATGCAATTTCCCCTCTCAAAAAGTAGAATTTATAAGAACTTCTAGAGAGCAAGATATTGTTAAGAATTGTCTTTAAATGTTAGCTGGACAAAACTGGTTATGTCATTTGTGATTAACTTATGACATTGAAGAATATGTAATGTTTTGTAGCTTTACAATTGAAGTCATGACGTCATCCAACAAAACTCACAATGCCGCCTCAAAGTTAATGAGCCAGACTCCATCTGAACACACAATCTGTACATAATAGTTTCTTTCTAATTGGAAACCTAAATGACAGAAGTTAAAAGGATTTCAGATCTATAGCCTTCTTAAGTTGTATTGATGAACACTCTGTCAAGACAGTTTTAAACTACTTTTTTATCAGTCCATTTTAGTCTTCAGGCACAGAAACAAAATTGGTCAAAGCTAAAATGTCGGCATTGACTTGTGCAAAATCAGTATTCATCTGAAGTTCTTCTGGCCACATTACAGAAATCCAGAATTTAATAACCTTTTATCTCAGTTCCTGCCTCTAATAGCTCCGTCTGAGAAAGATGACTCGAAATAGATGTTTGAATGTGATCACTATACGGTTTGTCTAACTTTAACAGGTAGGATAAAGCAGGTTTAATCAGTCATACTGCAGGAAACTGCTACTGGGGCTAAAACTCAATGGAGGAAATCAGTTTAACAATATTCAGTATTAGCAACAAAGAGAGACTTTTTGATCACACCGTGGATGTAGGAAGAGGATGGAATCTCACACGTGGTTGGTGTAGAATGGATAGAGAATGTCAGGATACTAGCTTTTATATGAGAAGAACGGAGAAAGACAGAAAATGTGTCAGATGCGATCAAAACGTGTGAATGACTTGGCAACACTGAAAAGCATCAGTAACTGTGGTTGTCTTGGATGTGAAACAATGAGGTGAACCCTGTAGGACTGTCAACTTGGTTGATGATTTTCTGTGTTTTCAGCATGCAAGAAAGCGCTTTAATTTTAAAGGGTCTTTTCATCTAAAATTAATGTGAAAATCTTTATGAACGCGAGTTCAAAGCAGAATTTGTGGAAGGCTTTTTTCATCGGCTTGATGAGTTCTGTTACCAAGCAGACAATTAAGATAAAGCAAAAGTATTAAGGCTTTGATAGATAGAACATATTACACAGTGACAGAGTATATGGGTACTTCTAAAGAATGCCTGCTCCTCAATCTGCTCATTTTGCAAGACAGCAGTTCTCAGTGAGGATGAGACTCCAGTTAGTCAAGACATGAACCTGACAGTGAGTCATGTATCTTGTCAGTTTGATAAACCGAATGAAGTGATAAAGGAGAGTGGGGATGAGAGGAAGGTAAGAGGTTTATCACAGCTGAATGGACCAGGTAGAAAATCTGTTTTTTCCCCGTGTGCATCCATCTCTCAGTTCTCCACCTTTCCACCTTTCTTGCTGAAGACAGATATCATTTAACCAGTGAACATTTTGATCAATAATACATTTGCCTGGCCTGCTGAGACGGGTCTAATTGTGCTGATATGTCAGGGTTTAAAACAATTAATGTAATTTACCGTTGTGCATTAGCTATGCATGGATCCTTCGGTATCACGCTGAGAAGTGAATTTGCCACTGTAAGCAGAACGGGATGAGAAATATGCATTATGCAAATACAATGCAATCTAGTTCAGTGCTTATAGTCAGATGTCATCTTGTCAAGAAATGAAGTTAAATTTAACCAATTTATGAGAAGGTAGCTGTATACAGTCTGAATGCTGACATAGCTTTCATCTGTTCTTCATTTTATAAAATATCTTATGTCTGTACAATTATTGATAGACTTCACTGTAAAGTGAGATGATTCTTAGTGTCTTAAATGTTGCAAGGGGATGTTCATTTAATAACTCAATGCTGTATACAGCTTTGAGTAAACATGGCTAATGACCAAAACGCTAACATGTTGATGTTTAACAAGTATTAGCCTTTATTATCAAGCATGTGTACATGCTAGAAGTTGCTAATTCGCACAACAGAAAGTAGCCTACTGCTAAGACTGGAAATGTCAACTTGTATTAGTATTGTTTTCACTTTTATTGACTTTGTACAGTTTTGACCAATGGTGACTAGGCTACATTATTTTATTTCACCCACGGGACAAGTTAGGGATATTCAGTTTTCGGATGAAATTTCAAAATGCATCTAAAATGCACTATAACCTTTACAGGTGAACCTAATGTGCCCTTCTCTAAACTTTTGAATGCACATGTCCAACTGTTCAATGTTTCAGTAGTTTACAACATAACATGCTGCTGTGATTTTCAACATACAAAAACCACAACAAGTGTCTGATCCATGAATAGACCACTAAATGTTATGGTTCAATGACAGTTTATATTAAAACAGTGCTCTTCATCAGGTTGTTCACATTCTGACATCATGAGACCAAGACGACACCTTACAATCCATCAACAGTACACGGACATGCCGAGGCTTCACACGGGATGTTGTCAGAGGGAAGTGTCCACTGAGCTCAGAGCGTCACAGAGTGTCATCAGCAGGTTGACCAGAGACACAGAGAGACTGGAAGAGTCACAGAAAGACAGAGAAGTGGACATCCTTTGGCCACATGACAACTTGGCATTGACATGTTTTGTTGTGGTATAGGCTACACACCACTGTTGTTAGCTTTTGTTTCAATCAGTTGTTTGATATCAAGAAATTACCATTCCATAGTCTACTTCTATAAAAATGCCCTAATTTCATGATATCATATCATCAATATCCCTAACTTTTATGCCAAATTACTATAACCAATCTAGTAAGTGTTAACTGAAAAATTCATGACCATCCATGCAATTGTCACTATTCAATTCTAGACAAATGTATAGCAGACCCACTGACATTGCCATCCCCACACAGCTTATCTCTGCATTTGTGCTCCTAAATGTGCATTTCAAATTCTGTTAGCCAATTCATCACATGTATTCCTAAAAGAACAGGAGGTGGATTAGATTAATGACACATCACCTTACAGCTACACTGTGTGTGGATCAATGTTTCAACAAATAATCCATATCCAGGCTACCTGAGGGTGGTGGCCATAAACAACAGGAACTTGCACATTGAGCCGGGGGCTCTCGACTCCCCTACCATCACGTACATCACAGCCAGGCATGTTTTATAGATGCATAGCATTCAAACACAAAAATAAGGATGTTATTACTCAGTCTCACTCTATATTGGCCTTTTATGGCCCAACTGGAACAAATGCCATGGAGAGTAAGTAATACCATCTGTATTACGACTCATAAAAGAAGATATCAATCACTTCAACTGACCTTTTTTCCCTTTGATAAAGTGTCTCATCAATGGGCTACATCCCAGTGCCTGGAGGCTTAAGGACTATTGGTTGAAATCAATGCCATGCCAAGTATTGTTAGTGAACAATATGCTCAGTGATTCAATAGTCCACACTTTCTTGATTGCATTGTAGACAACACTGACAAGCAGCATTAATGTACTGAGCATTGTGATTGACTGCATGCGTGGACTATTATGGGGCATCCACTTTCATGCACCAGCATAACGGCAGCATCAGTGGCCGTAAATTGTCTGTGACTTGGCCAGATGCCAAGAATGTTTGCATTGTTTCCATGCAAATGAATGTTGTGTCTGAGTGTATTATAATAATTGCCTTTTGCATCCCCAAAACCTCAGGTTTTGTTTACAGAGGTTCTCCCAGAGCTCCTGCAGCCCAGAGGAGTTTCTCCCACCACACTGACTTTAATTACAGTATGTGTCATTTAGTTGTTTTGGACTTAAGTTGTTTTAATTGTTTTAAATGAGCAAACTTTGTTCTGTGCATGTTTTTCCATATCGCTTGTCTTTTCAGTCCCCTGTGTCCTCAACCTCATATATTGTAGGTCATTTAATTGTCTTCCACATGCATCCCTCCTTCACTGGCATTTCCTAATGAATTTATCGTTCCTGGGCACACACAGAGAGGTTACCTCATTGACTATTGGAGCAGCTCGACCTGTGAGCAGAGCCTTTAATTGTTTTTCCCGGATTCTGACAGCTGATGACACATGATGGATTTGCCAGAACATGCATCTCTGACACGGAAAAGGACAATCTGTGTATACCTTGAAAAACATTCATGGTCAAACGAGAACTTCTGCCAAGTGCGGCTTAGTCAGAACAAACAGAAAAAATGTAATGGGTGGATTTCCAAGCTTGGTTTTTGACCAAAGAAGTGCTCTCATTTGGAGTTGAAAGTGCATTCAAAAGAAATCCCCCCCGGGCTAAATGCGCTGTTCCACAAACTCCACAATTTACCACAAATCTCTCTCCACCTCATGAACTGTTGGCTGTGATGGAAGTGTTAAATGAGCTGGGGTTTCTGGAAGAACGTGGACATGCCCCTCATGTGAAACCTATTATAAAAACCTAATCTCAAACTAATTTAGCATTCTATTTCTTGCACTCTCAGGCATTTGTAACACTGAAATAGATTAATCAGACACATTACAGCAACAATGCAATTTAAGGTTACCTAGCTGCAAAATGCATAATGAGCTGTAAGATTCAACTAAGGAATATTGCACAAATTGCTTCAAGAAAGCCATTTTTCAGATCCCCTTATTATTTTCAAGGGCACTTTGACCACCAAAACACAGAGATGGCTCCTCATCAAAGCTCCTACAAGTCATTATCATTATTTATGCATGCTTGGAGGACTGAAGGGCCTAATTTTTCAGTGATATGACTGATAGTACTCGAGTGTGCGTTACACCAAGCTCAGAAAGAATATTTCTCAAGAAAACCTTAATCTGACAGATTTCAGTTTGTAATGTGAATTAGGCCTACACCAAACTGACAGGCTGTGGTTAGGTTAGGTCCTAAACCCCTCCACAAAGAAGTTTTTATTGGTATGCTATTGACGCTTCAGCTAAAGAAGCTGTTGCTCTTTGGTCCCATATAGCATCATTTCAAATATAACCTGTCATCCTGCAGGCCGACAAAAAAGACAGACTGAGCCCTGCATTATATTCATAATATGTATATTTTTTTATACCATATAGACTACCCTATGGTTGTGGGGAGACTGGGGGCCAGGGTCTATAGGTGATCCCACACCATGGACATGTCACCAGTCCATTACAGGCTTAATACATAGGGACAAACAGTCTCATTCATACTTTTAGGTAAGATTCACCACTTTACCTAAACCAGCATGTCTATGGACTGTGATTGGAAGCCTGAATAACCCACACAAGCATGGGTTAAAAATCTCACTTAAAATCTATACCCAAAAGAATAATAATAAAAAAAGAATAAAAAAATACAAAATATTTCAGATAGAAAGGGTAAAAACGTTCCTTTTTTAAATGAGGCGTCATATAAAATGGAAATATAACACTCACAGATCTGTACTTATACTTTCCACTGCTGCCGTAATCTTAGAATTACAAGACGAGGCTACAACCATCTACCAAGACTCAGTGCCAACTTTGCCTCCCTAGAGGACTCATGGCTAGAGGCATGTAAATGTGTTAGTCCAGCATCTTGTTTTGAGCCTGTTTCTCCCAGAGCCACCATATTCTAGTGTTATAGTGTTATAGCCAAGGCAAGTGGGCTGAGTAAACTGCAGTTTGGTAATAAAATGGCTGTTTGTGCATTAAACACAATATGATTATAATATTTGGATATAAACATTAATCTCACAGAGAAGCAGACATTAGAGAGAGGTCAGAGGACAGGCTGCTGCAGTGTCAGGGAGATTAACATGAAGCCAGGAGACACTGCCTTTATTTGAGAAGTTGTCCGTCATGACTAGAGAATAACCAGATTTCAATTAAAGAGGAAAATCTTTATTGTCATGGGACCCAGAGCGAGTCACTGTTATGTGCCTTAAGGGTCTGACTTCACTCTATTTCATTATCTCTCTCCTGCATGCATGGATTTCCTTTTACCTTTACCCTGAAGCCATTCAGTGCTCCATTCACTCAATATTCCACCTATAGAGGTGTTCAGGAGAAATCAATTGAATGCTGTGATGTGGAGTCAATTCTAAATTGTTACACCGAGTGAAGCATGTACACTTGGTGCTCCAACTTTTTTTTATTTTAAAAAGGACACTTTATTTCAGTTAACATCCTTGACGTGAATCATCTGGAGTCTGCAAGTGTTGCTTGAAATTAAAATATCATCTGGGAAAGTGTTTGACTTTAAACCTGGAATGATGATTATTAAACTGTGTTTTGTACAAATCCATCATATTAAGGCAGATTAATTATGATAAATTACTTGGCCTCATTTTAAGCAGAAGTGATGGCACAGTATGCTCTGTGAGCAAATGCGTACAAAATGCAGGTCACATTTGACATCTCTAATAAAGATTGGATTCATTTTGCAGCAGGGTTGTAACTTGATATAACATGTGAATGACAATTTAATAAGAAGATTAAGTTCTAATCCTGTTTGAAGATCACTGAGGTCTACAGTGTGACATTGTGGGATAATCCAGAAGGCTTCTCCAACGATTATTTTACCAACACACAAACACTGACATAATAATCCTTTGTGTCATTATTGTGGCTGAAAATATATAATCAGTTGTTTAAATACTTATATAATAATATAGTAAGTCATAGATAAACTGATGGAACTTAAATGGATTAAAGTGAAATTCCGGCGTAAGTGTAAACCATGGTCAAACACACCGTAACACCGAGTTAGACCCCCCCTCGAGAGATCAATTTGCCCGACCGCTACATTCACGAGATCCACCAACTTCAGCAAATACCGCAATATCGCCACACACGGCGCTCTCCGGATCCACTGTCTGACCGCAACCAAAACGCCACCATTTGCCCAAAATAATGCTCAGAACTGCACCAAATGTCATCAATAGTACACACAGGGTCCCAGCACGTAGTACGAGTTGTCAAACATCTGCTAGCTTTACCTGTTTTCTTTAGCAAGGAGATGCAACTCAACTCACCTACTTCTCCTCCGGGAGCCGCTCGTTGGTGAGGAAGCCCTGACGAGTCGATCACCGAGTGCACCGGAGTTCCGCAGCTCAATCAACAATTACCTCATGGAAATACAATCAGAGTTTTTTTTTTTTTATCTTGCATATCACTTTATAACTATTATTATCGAGTGCTGGCCACGATATAGGCGCAAGTGAGCATTTTTAAGAGCTGCGGAACTCCGGTGCACTCGGTGATCGACTCGTCAGGGCTTCCTCACCAACGAGCGGCTCCCGGAGGAGAAGTAGGTGAGTTGAGTTGCATCTCCTTGCTAAAGAAAACAGGCAAAGCTAGCAGATGTTTGACAACTCGTACTACGTGCTGGGACCCTGTGTGTACTATTGATGACATTTGGTGCAGTTCTGAGCATTATTTTGGGCAAATGGTGGCGTTTTGGTTGCGGTCACAGTGGATCCGGAGAGCGCCGTGTGTGGCGATATTGCGGTATTTGCTGAAGTTGGTGGATCTCGTGAATGTAGCGGTCGGGCAAATTGATCTCTCGAGGGGGGGTCTAACTCGGTGTTACGGTGTGTTTGACCATGGTTTACACTTACGCCGGAATTTCACTTTAAGTTCCACAGCCTCACTTTGCAAACACCCAATCGTTTCCAAGGTTGGATGAGTAGGGATGTGGATGGTGCACGATTCTGCAACAAATAATGAATAGAAATATAAAAATGTCCATCGTTTGAAATGTTGGATCAAATGTTTGAAGAATTTTCTTTAGAAATGAAAGTTTGACGACCAGTAAAATAAATCTGGGTGAGGCCAGTGAGAGAGCAGCACTTGTCTTTCTCCCACTCCCATAAGGCCAACTCCAATACATGCTGACATTCTGGAGTCTGAAATTTGAGTTTAGTAAGAAAAATAGGGCAGTGTAATAAAGACTTTTCAGTGTTTGTTGTCTCCTTCTTCGGAAGACTGAAGGACATCTCAATACATCAAGGTACAAAACTCCCCTCCTCTTCATCCTCTACATCAGTGGTTCCCAACCTGGGGGGTGGGACCCCCCAAGGGGGTCGCCAAAGATCCAGGGGGGGTCGCAAAGCCCTCTTGATTTTGAGGGGTTTAATAATTTTAATGTAATTAAAATGTTAAATAAATGAGTAGACTAAGCATTTAATTCATATGTGACAAAATCAACTAAATTCAAGGGCCACATTAAACATTTATTTGTGTATTTAAATAGATAAACAAATAAATTATAGGCCTATATCAATAGATGATTGAATATCAACAGTTTTAAAACATTAAGGGCCGGATTTACTAAGGTCCCAGATAACGGGCGCTATATTGTTTGCGCCCGCTAAAATATTGCGTGTTTGGTTAGTGCACGCAAAACAGGTGATCTACTAAGAGAAACCCGCTAAATGAAAACACGTGCAAACCGCAATATGTAAATGAGGGTTTTGCGCGTGGTAATCGTTTCCGCCATGGAGAGAGTGGACAGAGAGCTGGACGGACGAAGGGACAGAATGACATTTGATCCGATGCATACAATGACAGCATGTGTGTTCATCTCTCTCGCGCTCTGTTTAGATAAATAAACACGAATCGCTACAGGGCCCAACTCGTCATATAGTGACGAACAGGCAGCAGCTGCAGCGACAATCACACACCTAGAATATGTGTGTGTGTGTGTGTGTGTGTGTGTGTGTGTGTGTGTGTGCCGCCCATGATCGAGTGGATTAATAGAGAGCTCAGGTGGGACACACGGATCTAAACACTCTGACCACCGACCAGAGGGATCAAAGACGGGTGAAGGCAGCGGTGACGTGTCCCAGTCCGGGACCGGGACCGAGAGACGGAGCTGAGCAGCCAGGTACTGGAGAGGAGAGGAGAGGAGAGGAGAGGAGAGGAGCGCACTGCAGGACAGACGTGCCCCGTGCGTAACGGCGCGTAAAAGACTTTTAACACGGCTGAAAAACTGTTACAGAATTACCCAGACGTGAGGAAATGCAGAGATGTGAGATCATGGGGCTCTGACAAGTATCAAACCAATAAACGCATAAGTTTTGGCAAAGTTGTATCAGTTAGTACATGGTTTTCAGACGTGGTAAATAAAGACGCAAAAACAGCCACCGCAATCTCTTCCTGGTTTGGTAAATCACATTGCATGCGCTAAATCAATAGATTTGCATCTACTCCTCCCAGTATTTAGCACGTTCTGGCTGAAACGCCCATATTTACATATTCATCAAGGCAAACACGCTAATTGGATCACACGTGCTATTTTGCCCATTTGAGAGACGCAATCCTCGGTGCGTCCGGTTGGTAGATCAGGTTCCACATGTGTTTGCGCGTGCAATCACGTTTGCACACGTTTTAATACACGCAAACCTTTAGTAAATCCGGCCCTAAATACATAATATACAGCAGGGCAATATCAGTCACAACAAATACTACTGATAATAGTATTTTTGGTTACAGAAGTTAATACATTTATAATTGATCAAAAAGCTAAGCTAGCAGCAAAAAAAAGAGAATAAAACTGCTGATCTTCCTATGAAGTTATGCAGGGAATGTCATCATCTGTAGCGAGTATGAGCTGAGTGATTGAATTAATAAAAAATACAAACACAATATTTCAGTTTAGCATTGGCTGATACATCAACTTGTTCAATCAAATAGGCCTACTGGCTAGCATGCTACATTATGTTCAGCATGCTTCTTTACAAGTTACCAAAACCTCATCACCCCAAACACTTAAGTTATGTTACATGAATATAACCCCAGATCTGACTTCACTGTGAGGTCAAAGTGAAGAATGTCCTGAAAGCTCATCAACTCCAAAGTTTTCAATGGTAAAAATATGGGTCCCTTAAGAAAAAGGTTGGGAACCACTGCTCTACATGCTCCCTCTTGGCAAAATCATCCATCATTACGGCCTCCAGTTTCACTGTTATGCCGACGACATCCAACTTTACATCTCCACCAACACCATCACCAACACCACCCACTCCACACTCAGCAGCTGTCTCACTGAAATTAAAAAATGGATGCAAAGAAACTATCTCCAACTCAACAGTGACAAATCAGACATCATCATCATTGGTCCCACATCCCACACCAGAACCACCCAAAACTTCAGCCTCACCTTCAACAACTGCACTCTGTCCTCCTCCCCTCACAAGTTTGACCACCACATAAACCACATCACCAGGACCGCCTTCTTTCACCTCAAGAACATCGCCCGTCTCTGCCCCTCACTCACCTTCTCTGCTGCTGAAACCCTGATCCATGCTTTCATAACATCCGGACTTGACTACTGCAACAGCATCCTATACGGCTCATCAACCAAACTCCTCCATAAACTCCAATACATTCAGAACTCCGCTGCCCGCCTGCTCACCCACACCCGCTCCCGAGAACACATCACCCCTGTCCTCCAAAAACTGCACTGGCTCCCCATCTCACACCGCATACAATTCAAAATCCTTCAGCTCATCTACAAATCACTCACCAACCTGGCCCCCATCTACCTCACAGACCTGCTCCACCACTACACCCCCTGTACAGACCCCCACATCTTCAAATCCTAAAAACACACATTTTCAAACTTTTTATTAATTAACGAGACAACACAAATCACTCCAATATTAACATACAGTCACTTAGTAGAACATTTTTAAGTCTACATTTGAGCACTGAAATAGACCTACACTTAGTAATTATATGAGGTATAGAATTCCAGATTAAAGGACCTCTGAATTTAATACTGAACTGCCCTAATGTTGTATGAGAAAATTTAGGATAAATATGTATGAGTGAATAATGGAATTTGCAACAAAAAAGTAATTGAAAACAATAGGAAAAGATGCAGCATTTGTAGTGCAATTAAACATAAAAATACATATTTGATAAGTGTTAATTTCAGAAATGGTCAAGATTTTAAGTTGCTTAAACAAAAAAGTAGTTGGTGCTAAGTAACACGAGGCAGTGGCAAGTCTAATAAATTTCTTTTGTAACAACAACAAATTGTGAAGAGATGTTGAAACTGGCTTTTAATCTGTAAACTGTTCTTTTTTCTTTACTTTGCGTCTTTTTAAACCTTCCACATTGTTTATGTATCTTAATTGTGAGTTATTCCACATTGTTTTATATTTTATTGTGTTATAAGCGTCTTTGAGCACTTATTCTATAAATAAAATGTATTATTATTATTATTATTTATGACATCACTGTTCAGCAGAGATTTTACATACTGAATGAAGTCAGACGCTGATCACCTCTTGTTTTCAGATCTGTATGAAGGTATGGAAATGAGATTTGGATTTGGATTGGATTCCTCTTGTTCACTGTGCGTTGCAACTGTGCATGAAAGGTGGTGTAATGCAGCTCACCAGTCTAATGCTGCTAATTTATGATCTGTGAAGACAACGTGTCAGTGTGAGTCCTGATTGTGTTTCACCAAGTAAACTAACAGAGACAATAAATAAAGGAAAACAATACAGAAACTGATGAAACTGGGTGTTTTTTTGATGAAGAAAATCTAAGTGCTATTGCATTGTTCAAAAAAAATGCAGGAGTCTGGCTCTAAAGAGGGCACCTGTTGACAGCAGCTTTCTCGTAGTGGTGACACTCATGGCACCAAGGCTGCAAAACCAATTCTATCTGCAAGACCTTTCTTATGATCCCTCTCATCCAATTATGCTCCTGAGCAGGCTGCAGAGGGGCTGAGATTGCATCATGACCTTAGTTTATATCTCCCTGATTTCATGTGGACACCTCAAACTGGCATTTCTTTTAAAAATCGAGTGGAGGCTGAACTCACATGGCAATCCATGTGCTGAAAAGAGTGAAAGCATTTAGAACGAAAGTGGCAATAAGATGCATCCTGCACAAGTGTTTTAAGTTTGTTTGTTTTTGTACAGTAGAGCATGCAGGGACGTGTGTTGTGTTTGGCACGGCTTTCACAGTGACACTGTTGTGTGTTTTGGTGCTACATTCAGAGTTATGAGCAAGAGCAGAGCTTGTTTGCATTGAGCTGAGGTGTAAACAACCGATCCCCCAGGTCTGTAAGTACTGCAGATCTTAATTTAGCCACATGATCATTTATAGAATAAACCAGTAATGGATGCGATCAAGCTTGCAAGTGAAAGTACTTCTCATTTTAAAGAGAAAAACGGATGGTGCTTTTTAGAAATTAAACGCACATATATTGATATTTATATCAAATGTACACATCACATTCCAGGTGTCAGATTTGCTCTTCAAGCATTATGAAGTGATGGCACGCTCTCTCATTATGCATTATAATACATCAGTGTTTTGTGTAATGCTTTTTGCTGCAGTCTTCCTTTCTCTGCTTTCTAATGAACAGCACTTTTGCTCACCGGAGCAGAAAGCCATAAAAGCATCATTTGGCTCCATGATACCACTTTGAACATGCTTTCATGCCACTGCACTTCCCTTTAATTTCATTAGGAAATGTGTAAATGCAAGGAGATGGAAATAGAACAACTCAGCAGGACTATATACAGAACATGCTCACGCTTTTGATCAAATTAAAATCAGCATGTGCCCTCCTCAGCAACAGATACGGGTCTAAATCATCCCACATTCATCTCAGGCTATTCAGGGGTTCTATCCAAATTCCTAATTCAATTAACATTTCAGGGAGATGCCTTTTCCAAATCATAATTATATGGTCTGGCATTTATATGGCTTGTCCACAAAGAGCACTGTCCCATTTAATCTTCCACAGCACATTGTCGTGATAGTTCCCTGACTCCAAGTGATAGCTGTAATGGAGCCCCACATGAGTTAAGAGCAATCATTCAGCTGATATAATATGATTGTTCTTCCCATCAGCTAGGCTAAAGGTGTGAAATGCGGAGAACAGAACACACAGCTGAAGTGAAGCCAGCAATAGATGGGAGTTGGATGCTAATCAACAGTGGGGGTTTATTATTATGTTAAACCTTGTGTGACATATATTTCTTTCTTGCATTGCGTTTTGATTTCTTACACCTGCATTATTCATGAAAGCGCAAATGACAGGCTCATGCACACAATCTTACACTACAGCGTGTGTATAATCAGCAGCAAATGGAGTTTGATTTAAATGTTAAGGTTAGAGTTTGCTGAAAATGATGAGTGTTGGTGTCACGCTGCCTTTCTGTCCATTAACCTCCTGGAATTTTTGTTGTGGAGGAAATGAGGATCCAAAAAATGTAAGACCTGTATTCTACCCATTTTGCCCTGTGGGATTTCACTGGTCTTGCCACGAAAAGCTATAATCCCTATCACTTAAAATACCATTTCTTTTTGTCTCTGTTGTGACAGGGTTGGTTTACAGGAACCACCCCTCTCTTCTCCATTGTCAGACTGTGTCATTATTATTCAGGTGTTGTTGGTGTCCCAGGAGGAATCCTCCTATCAGATGCTGCATCCGCTGTTTTCCCACATCCTCTATTATACAGTGAATACAAATAACAAAAACTATCTCCTTCTGTTTTGTTTCTGGCCACTCATGCAGTGGGTGACAAACGTGCATAGCTGTTGAATAGAAAACCTCCTCTATTATTGTGGGATGACAGCACCTTGGGAAGGAAAACAAGTCTTCAGCGCATCATTGTGCAAGTCATCAGATGGGAAGGTGGGGCTTTTCCCACCTGTGTAGAGTCACTGGCAACATTTCCATGCATATTCAACATGATTCATAGCCTGGCTAACACCAGACCTCATCGCAATGTATATTGCGATTCAGTCTGGGAATAACCCGTTCATTTTTTCGTATTTGAGGCGTGATTTACAAAAGCCCAGAGCTGTTTATAGGGCGCTACGAATGTCTATCAAATGCGCCTGTACGAAGCTTATAGCCTATAGTCGTATCAATCATACCCAATGACGTAGAGCGACAGAAATCCGATGAGGAAAAAACCGCTAAACGTTGCTCTTTTTTCTAAATAAAACTACTTAAAGGGATACGCCAACATTTTTTTTTGTGTCTTGCCTCACTCCCGAGTCCATGACAAGCAGATAGACACCATCCTTTGGACTGTGCATGCAGTAACAAGGGAGATAGAGCCGTATCGCTCGTAATTAGCTTAGCTCAAACGCTGGAAGTGCATGTTAGCCTGCCTCCTACCCGAGCCGAAATCAGTCTAAGCTGATTTCATTTTAGCTCTAAACTCTGTAAATATATCACTTTATCAACATTTCAAACATTTTTAGGCGAGAAAGTAGCCATTTAGATCAGCAGTGTGTCGTTAATTTGTCTAAATACCAGCTGTTTACAATTTTGTTCGGACGAGTTCGGCGCTACTCAAGCTAGCCGTTGTGACCAACGCACTTCCGGTTACTTTCACAAAATAAAACACCCGTTGCCCTTTACATACAGAAAACCATGACGATAGAATTTGTGCTTTTACTTTGAAATATGAAGCTAACCTACCCTCGATGTAGCTAGCTTGAACCAAAATAAACCGTCTTTGCTTGAACCCTCCGTTTTGACCGATCTCGTCCCGTTAGCGGCATTTGACCGCTCAAGATGCCTTACCGGAGAGTTTTGTCAGCTCTGAGACGAAGATCGGCCCGCCGGTTTCCGTTTAGAGATGCTGAAGAGTTTCTCTGATGACTTTAGGTGGAGGCAGGCTAACACTACCTATACACTTCCATCGTTTGAGCTAAGCTAATTACGGGCGATACAGGCTCTATCTCCCTTGTTACTGCATGCACAGTCGAAAGGATGGTGTCTATCTGCTGGTCATGGACTCGGGAGTGAGGCAAGACACAAAAAAAAATGTTGGCGTATCCCTTTAAAACACTTTCTAATGCTGCATCAAAAGGTAAAGCGCCTGCCACCATGTTGGATCGACAACCTATCAACAAAGTCGCTTCGGAGTGTCGTCATCGTCTTGTTGCCCCCTCCCCCGTTCTGTGATTGGCTCCCTCCTTGAGGGAAAAATTGGGTCCATGGTTTCCAGGCTCACTTGCAGAGCGAATAAAATTGCATGCAAGGCAGCATGGGTAGCTATACCCAGGCTACATGATTCAAACTTTGTGTTGCTGCTTCACCCCCCCCCCCCCCTCAAAGAAAGTGATCATGATCATTCATGTGAATCTAATATCATAATCCCTGCATGGTAGGAACCACAGGCAGATAGATGGAGTGGCTGAAATCAAACACACTCCAAATCAAACTGCTACCAGTGGCTGGAAAAACTTGGACTGAAAGACAGAGGCACTGATCATGGCAGCACATTAATATGCTCCGAGCACCAGATCGATAGAGGCCGGGGTCTACTACACCAGGCGGGACTGTGTGAAGTCACTCATCAGACAATCCAGCACATAACAGCAGGGTGGAAGATGATAGCAGGTAGGGCGTACATGGAACGCCATAACCAAAGTGCACTGTGTCGAGTGAAGGTTGGATGTCAAAATGGGACACACCTCCAATGGTGGGCAAGAATGAATGAGCCAAGATACTGTGGGAACAGACTGACAAACTGGTGATGGTGAACCTACTGGACAAAGGAGCAGACAAACACCTGTTGGCTATCTGTGATGCGTTTTGGATTATCCACATGATAAGGAGACATTTAAACACTGTGAAGTAATATCAGGCCAAATGCTAGAAGGTTTTTTAAAAAAAAAATAAAAACACACTAACATCCCTATAATAAAAAAAAACACTAACACTAATACCAGCAACACACACACATCAGTCTACCAATGCAAACTTTAATAAGTGAATCGTGTTCATGTCTTTCCATATCATTTGATGTCATCTTAATTACATTTTACAGCGGGATTCATTATGGGACTGTCTTCAACTCAGATATTCAACATTTTGGGAACAAACATTTGTGCAGTGAGAAAAAAAAAATCAAAAAAACATTTCCCTGCTCAACTATTTAGTCTACAATTAATCAATAAAAATACTGCCTTGCAGCAGAGACCAAAATCAAGCTCTAAACTTGTGAATTGACTTTCTTCCCCTTTCAGATATATTCAGCAAACATTTGGAGTAGAAACAGGAAACAGCTATCTTTGTACAAATGCCTCCAAGCCAGAAAACCTTTTGTACTTCTTTGGTACTCTCAGTGTAGCGCTCTCTCAGTCATGCTCCAAAGGGGATAGAAGCGTGGTGAATGAATTTTTAAAAAATCTCAACAGGAGACAAAACTGACATATTAAAGACAGAAGCATTTAATGGCTGTGTGGAATATCAGCCCAGAATGTGCATAAAACAATGAAGCTGTGTGCTAATGGCTCTCCTGAAAAATGATACAGCATACAGGGTTTGAGCATAATACCCAGTGTGGGACCTCTTCACATACAGTGCTTGTCTCTACAACATTTAACACACAACACTGACTTTAAGTGTCCTTGGCAATGAACACAACAGCTAACTGAACTACTGGAAATCCTACAGCCCACAATAGAGGACAAAGAAAGCGTCTGAATGAATGATAATTTTATTACCGGGCTTTAATCCGATTTAAAATTGGCTTCTGAAATATTAATTTTACTTCTTATGTGGTAGCTTAATAATCATCCTTAATACTTGCAATAGTAAAATATTTACAACCACATTGGGTTTTTTTTATGAAGAAAAGGCTAATTAACAGTAAAGTATTTCATTTGCTTCCTACAATTTAAAATTAGACTTTCCCAAAAAAAACACACACACGGTGAAACAAAGGTCAGCCTTATTCTGGGACTCCTGCATGTAATAAACAAATGTGGACTCTGTTCCAAACAAAACAACACTATCTATAATCCTGTGTGCAACTATTGCTAAGAAATCCATTCAACTAACTCCACAGCCAAGGAGCCTGACGAGCTGAAATTGAAAACACCTGTGTCTCATTAGTTTGGCTGCATATCTTTAAGGACTAGTCCACACAAACACAGGTATTTTTGAAACTAAACTTTTTTGGCCTCCGGTTAAAAAAAAATCCACTTCCACACCACGGTGTGATAAAAAAATATTGGTTACACTTTACTTGAAGGTATCGTCATAAGAGTGACATGACACCATCATGAACGTGTCATAAACATTATGTCAATGTCATAATGTTGTCATTAAGTGTCATTCGGTTTTTGTAGGGTTAGGGTTAGGTTGTTTTTAGGGTTAGGGTTAGGGTTAACCGAATGACACTTAATGACAACATTATGACACTGACATAATGTTTATGACACGTTCATGACTGTGTCATGTCACTCTTATGACGATACCTTCAAGTCAAGTGTTACCAAAATATCTCTGTCCACATGAAACCGCAAAATCCGCCACAGGCAATGTCATGCACATGCCAAAGCAGTAGGTGGCAATATCACTCCGAACAGGAAGGCCATTTTAGCCAATAGAGTGCCGAAGCGGAAGCAGCCCCATGGGTCCTCGATTTGAAAAAAGTCTCCATACAAATGAACGGGACTCCGACAAGATTTATTTTGTGATCCGTTTGAATTGTGCCATGAGAAAAAAATATGTCCTCTACCTGTTTAAAACATCACGTTTCATGCCGAGAAATCAGCAGTTTGTTGTAAACCTATTGTAAAATAAAATTCCGAAGAGTCTGTAGCCAGAAAGACTACAGTAGGTGACGTCACACACCACATGCCGCCCTTTCCCGTGTCAGTTGGTGACGTATTTTTTGTGGGACACCAGATTTGTAGTCCGCAGAGCGTTGTCACACAAAATACATTCTTCTGTTGCCGTTTTACGATAAACTGCTGATTTCTCGGGATGAAACGTGATGTTTTAAACAGGTAGAGGACAAATTTTTTTGTCATGGCACAATTCCAACGTATCACAAAATAAATCTTGGAGTCCTGTTCATTTGTATGGAGACTTTTTTCGAATTGAGGACCCATGGGGCTGCTTCCGCTTCGGCACTCTATGCTGGAAAAATTAATTACCGGAAAAACAACAATGAACCGAGGCAGGGCAGATTATTTTGTGTGGACTGACAACAAAGTGGAGTTACTGCTCACTGTCACGTACATGAAGTCAACAAAATTCAGCAAAATGTGGATTGGGAGTCGTGTCAGTCCAAGTACGGCAATATACAAGCTTGAGCAGTTGGTCACATCCACGGATACACCCAGCTGTTTATCGTTGCACACGTCGAACAGTGGCGACAAGAGATCAATTTCAGTCTTCCTCGGTTGTCCTGTCCACACATGACTGCTGACTGAAACCGGACTTTTGTGAAAAGGTTCACCCTGGACTCCAGTTACAAAAAAACTCTGGTTTCAGGAGCCCACAACTACAGTTATGTGTGGATGAAAGGCCAAACCATGCAGAGAAACACAAAGTACCCGTGTTCGTCTTGTGCCGGTCCAAGAATTTCACCGTGCGCGCGGAGGCTCATGGTAAATGTAGTGTGAAAACACTTCGCTTTCCAAAACTCCTCGTTGTCCCTTTAATGAAACAACTCAGAGAGTTAGCTTAATTTGCACTGTTACCATGGATTTAATTTCAGTTCAGCCAAGCCTACTGTGTTTTTGACTCTGGCTACCTAGTCAAAAACAACAACAAAAACAGGGCCATAAGAGTTAGGTGATCGATACGGATTATTGATCTTCATGTAAAAAAGAAGAATTAACTATGACAGTGAGTCAGCTACACCCTCTGTTTCTGACTGTTTACTAACCCTGGGCCCGTGCATGTAATGTAGCCTACACACTCAGTGTTTAGTTGGTGTGATTTGTTGTATCTGGTTGTCCACTGAACCCGTTGTGTTAGCTTGCAGCCTCCTTTTAAATCATTTGGAATTTGGACTTTTTTTTTGTCTTTATTTGATAGCACATAGTAGAGATAGACAGGAAGGGGGAGGCAGAGAAAGGGGGAATGACATGCAGGACGACACGGGATTCGAACCGGGGACGCCTGCGTTGAGGACTGCAGCCTCTACATGGGGCGGCCGCTTTAACCACTGCGCCACGCACCGCCCCGGAATTTGGACATTTTTGTGCTCATGGCTGTCTGCTCTGTTTGTTGTTGTGTTGTTTTTAAACAGAGTTAACCTACTACTACTACCACTAAGTCACTGTAAATCTTATGTGATGCCTTTATAACCAACCTTGTCGTGACTAAACATAAGTTGACTTAAAGTTGAGCAACTGAATTAATGTTCAGTGGTAAACCACAATGAAAACAGAGTAAGATTATTTCTTCTTTTTCTTTTTTCCATCTAATACAGGTTTACAGTGTCCTCTGCTATGCCTCATTTCTCTAAATAACCAGCCTGGCATGTGAACCAGTCCACTGCTCCAATGAGTGCTGAGTTCAGTTCATTTTAATGCCCCCTCCAACAGAACAGCATGGCTAGATAAAGATGCAAATGTTCCTTTTTATTCTAGTTATTAAACCAAAAATAAGAACACAAAATATTGTGCATCTTCGAGTAGCTTCTGGGGGTTCTATGATAGTTACTTTTAACACCTTTTGTGTTGCTTTATCTGAGCTCAATGCTGTTTCTTTGGCATTTGTAAAGGTCCATTGACATTTGCACAAATTTGCTTTTTCCTTCAATTTAGGTTTTCATTATTGGCCCCTTCTATTAATAGAATAAACACGTCTTTCTTCAGTCTTAAGTATTATAATCCAGTTCTTACTACATTTGCACATGAGTCAAAATAATGTGTTTTCTGAGAGGGGAAGAAAATTGATCAAATGCATCATCACCTCTTTTTAACGGAGCCCTAAGGCTCACTCAAATATGTTGCTTGATGATTTTGATGATGATGATGATGATGATGATGATGATGATGATGATGATGATGATGATGATGATGATGATGATGATGATTCAAGTTTCTGAGCCAACCCAAAAAGTCCATGTCATTCATGGAAGAGGATACAAACATACATTTTAGATTTTGTGCATAAATCTGACCTTAATTACCCTATATACTATACATGAAGATTGTGAAAATGGTTGAGCTATTTTTGCATGTTTTCTATTGGTTTCAATTTCTGAGAAGGTGACAGATGACAATGTTTTCATCAGAGTACAATCATTATTGAATATTTAGCCTTCTGCCTTTGTTGTGGATTAATTAGACACTCCAGTGGTGGAGGAAATCAATTTCCTCCATATTGTGAACACTAATTACCCCCTCTCTTAAATAAGTTTATATTCCCCACAGTTTACCGCAAATGGAATGACAACAACAGGTCACCAGAGGTTAAAGGCTCATATTGATTAGAAAGATAATTAACTTGAGTGAGTCATCACCAGTACCTTAACCAAAAGCAGATGTGCTTGTGAGACAGGGAACTCATTTCATACACTCATTTTACAAGGAAATACAACAAAACTGCATAATGGACAGACAGATGGTCAAATATGAAGATCTAGTTATACAAATCAATTTTGGGTGTCTCCCATGGACATTAACTCCTTTTGAACAAATGAGCATTACAGGCTCAAAGTCCCACTCCAGCCTCTTCACATAGCAATTCATCTCAGCACTAAGTCTTTCACCCAGGTGTAACACTTCTATTTCCAGTCCTCAGCAACTCCTCAAATAGCTATTCCCATTCCCTCAATGGCTGCAAATTTGGAATAAAACACTTGCAGAGAGAGACTTGACTCTTTCATCCCACCAGGAAGTACTATTAACTCCCTTGTGTTCTGCAGCCAAATTGTCCTTGTAACCTGTTTTACTCTGTTGCTCTTTTTTCACTGACTTGTCCTCTGGTCACCAAAGACTTGCTGCCTGACTCTGGGCTTTGCCGCTTCGTTGTGTGAGGTCTCGGTCATCACTGATTTCAGATTATGTTGGCGGTAGCATGATAAAGACATTCACAGTTAATTAGCCACACCAACACAGTCTAATACAACAGCCCTGGAATAAATCCTACCTTCATGAAGGTTATCATTTTCAGTTTTCACAGTTCACAGGCACTAACCCTCAAGATGCAAGTCCCCTCTGTAGAATAACAATAACTACCGTTAAAGATGTAATCAGCTTCAACTTGTTGTACTGTATAGTGAAGATTTATTTAAAAAACCTGAAAAATATATAGAAAATATTCAGATTTTCCCGTCACAATCTGAAGACAAATATTCCTTCTATCTTATTATTATTTTATCCTTGTTGAAAACCGAAATACTCATGTGAAGTTGACCTCTCTTTCAAAATGTATTCCCATAGTTTGGTCAGGAAAGATGCAGTTATTTGCTGACAGTTTGAATAGTCTGGTAATATGGGCCCGTTTACCCACATGGGCAGAACATGTTATTAGTACTGCTTGGCTTAAGGAAGCTTGTATCCATTTGAGGCAAGTCATCAGTCAACCTACATGTCAGTGTATGCTTTTAAAGGAGACATATGATGCCCCTTTTCCACAAATGAAAATAGTTCCCATGTCTTAAAGACATGTCTTTGACATGCTTGGGTCAAAAGACCTCAAGGATCAAACATCACAGCTCTTTTCATCCTCTCAAAACAGCCCTGTTCAGAATGGCTGGTTTCAGTGTCTCTCCCTTTAAATGCAAATTAACCACTGCTCGTCCCACCCCTTCTACTGGTACCAGGTAGGGGTGGGGTTATACAAATTCAAAAGCTAGTTACATCTGAAAACATCTGAGGGAACAACTCATAAAACCACATGGATTTCAATCTAGGGAGCCTGAAAATAACAGATTTCTTTTTTTGTCAATTCTCGCATTTTAGGGCCCGGAAGGCAAGACAAACACCCAAATATATGTTAGAGCCTTCAAAAAGTGATATTTCCATAATATGTCCCCTTTAATGACTGAAATAGAGGGAAAAAATGTCTGAACAGACTGTCAGAAAACACTGAGAGCAAATTTGCTGAAGGTGTTAAATAAACATACACAACATTACATTTGGTATTTAGTGCATCACAGCAACGACTGTATGTTCGATGACATTGTTGGGTCACACCAGTTGTCACATACAGTAAGGCCTCCTTGATCATTTAGACAGTCTGTCATCCACTTGGCTGACATATCAGAACAACAGGTAGGACTCCAGTTAATCCTCTCAGCAATAAAACGACCTTTAACCTATTCAATTCACCTCATAATGCCCAAGGACAGAGCTACAACAAAATCAGACAGCAATTTGCATTTAGATTGTTGTTCGGTACTAAAGCATGTGAATGAGCTTGCCATGGAAAAAAAAGAAATAATCCAGCCTCTTTGTTTCAAGCCCAAGTAAGATCTGTGCAGAAGGCCACAGACGATGACTTCTCTGCTGGCAGACACTCCACTAGCAAATACTCGGGCAAATGTTCACAAGATCCAAGGCCTGGATGAATTGATTGAAATATTTTGCCAGTGGGGTAACAGCCACGTAGCTTTCTCTTAAATTAATACAATGAATATTTATCAAGGTCTGCTGCTGGATATAAATTAAAAAACAATTTATCCATAATGGCCACGTTTTTACTGCAGTTGAAAGATTAAATTTGGCGAAGAAGGAAATTTGGACTGTGGAATTTGAAATATCCACCAACTTTGACTCCATCCATCCATCCATTTTCATCCGCTTATCCGAGTCCGGGTCGCGGGGGCAGCAGTCGGAGCAAGGATCCCCAGACTTCCCTCTCCCCGGACACTTCCTCCAGCTCTTCCGGGGGGACCCCAAGGCGTTCCCAGGCCAGCCGAGTGACGTAGTCACTCCAGCGTGTCCTGGGTCTTCCTCGGGGCCTCCTCCCGGTGGGGCATGCCCGGAACACCTCACGAGGGAGGCGTCCAGGGGGCATCCTATACAGGTGCCCGAGCCACCTCAGCTGGCTCCTCTCGATGTGGAGGAGCAGCGGCTCTACTCCGAGCTCCTCCCGGGTGACAGAGCTCCTCACCCTATCTCTAAGGGAGCGCCCCGCCACCCTGCGGAGGAAACTCATTTCGGCCGCTTGTATCCGGGATCCCGTTCTTTCGGTCATGACCCAGAGTTCATGACCATAGGTGAGGGTGGGAACGTAGATCGACCGGTAAATTGAGAGCTTTGCCTTTCGGCTCAGCTCCTTCTTCACCACGACGGACCGATACAATGACCGCATTACTGCGGCCGCCGCACCGATCCGCCTGTCGATCTCGCGCTCCGTTCTCCCCTCACTCGTGAACAAGACCCCAAGATACTTAAACTCCTCCACCTGAGGCAGGAACTCTCCCCCGACCTGGAGGGTGCAAGCCACCTTTTTCCGGTCGAGAACCATGGCCTCGGACTTAGAGGTGCTGATTCTCATCCCAGCTGCTTCACACTCGGCTGCAAACCGCCCCAGTGCATGCTGAAGGTCCTGGCTCGAGGGAGCCAACAAGACCACATCATCTGCAAAAAGCAGAGATGAAATCAAGTGGCTCCCGAACCGTACCCCCTCCGGCCCTTGGCTGCGCCTAGAAATTCTGTCCATATAAATAATGAACAGAACCGGTGACAAAGGGCAGCCCTGCCGGAGTCCAACACGCACCGGGAACAGGTCTGACTTACTGCCGGTGTTGCAGGTCCCGAGTGGAGGGACAGGCAGGCAGATTACTGTATAACTGTGTATCAGAAAGAAACGAAGAGCAGAAGTTGCTTTCACCATGGCAGCTCTCGTATGAATTTATTCAGTAACAAAGTTCAATAAACACAATATCTTTATCTCTCTCTTAGTGATTACAATTACTCGAAATGTCACAAGAGTGTTTCAAAGGCACATATAACACACAGTATTAAACCATGTTTGACGAGGAATATGAATCCCTTCCTATTACTGACATTACTCTCAGTCATTTCACATTATTCACAACATCTCAATTAATGAGCCTCACATGTAACTTATTGAGAGCCATTACGTAAAAGTTTAACTCAACACCATACACTCTGAAACACAGCAAATTCAACATACTTGACATTATTTTAACACAAAAAAAAGAGAAGAATAACATGTTCACTTAAATGCAGCGGGAGTCCAAATTTAGCACAACACTGCGCAGCGGCCATTAGTCTACCGTTGCTAGCGCCACCGATGTAAACAAACTCAAACTGTGTCCACCCTTTACACACGCTAAGGCTATGACCCTTATTTTACGACATACTAATCATGTTTACCATATTAATAATCATGTTTGCTGTTTGTTATGATTTGCTTAACATTCGACCAACCTGTGTATCAGAAAGAAACGAAGAGCAGAAGTTGCTTTCACCATGGCAGCTCTCGTATGAATGAGGAACTTCCGCCCCACAGAAAAAGAGACGCTTCCCGGCGGCCAGTCAACATTCTACTAGTGCCACCTATTGGCCGTTTTGTGTCACAGCATGAGATTATCTAGTGCTGTTACAACTGCTCTGAAACAGGATATTATTACAAATAAAATACAATTTAAAACAAATGTGAACACATTCAGTGTGGGTCACACACTCCCCAACAAAGAAGATGACTCCCGGCATTAAAATAAAAATCTGAATTTCACTCTTTTCCCTAAATCACAACAAATATTATATACAGTTCTGAGGTTTCCCCTTTTGTGTAAGTATTTATGTAAATATGAGTGTGTGCATGTGTGCGTGTTAGTATGCAAAGGAAGGGACAGTGTATGGCATCATGACAGGGTAAGGCAGTGGTTGATATAGTGCATGATAGGGTGTGTAGTGTGCCATGGGGACAGAGGGCATTCCCCATGGTGGCAGTGTTTGTGTCCCACAAAGTCCAACAGTGTTCACAGACCCTTGAGGCTGGTAGGATGGCTGGCCAAGAGATCCATATGTCAATGTCTTTGGGGGTCTCCTGTCTCGTACTGGCCGCCTGGGTGATTCACACAGGGGGGTGGTAGGTCTGTCATTCTCTGTGTCACATCTGACTGGACCATTTTCATGTGGATGTTCAGTGTCTTGTTCATGGTCATTTCCTACTGTTTGTTCATATTCATTGTCACTTATCTGTTCAAATTCCTGTTCACTGGATTGTTCTTGCTCCATTAGTGCATGTTCCTCTGGTGTGATCCTCGGCTGCAGTTTTGCTCCTCCTGCCGGTGTGATCAACCGCGCTGACTCATGTGAGAATGGAGAAGTCACAGTGTTTCTCTGGGGCACATAAGGAAGCGTGGTATGTGGACTTTGTGACGGACCTGGCCTGGACACCCTCAACCAATATTGTGCTCTGGGAACGTCATCATCAGAGTCAGACGAATCACTGCTTTGAGCTGGTTCTCTCTGTCCATGCTTTCCTCTTTGACTCTCTTTCTTTTGTCTTTCTTTGGTTGGTGTTTTGTTCTTGGACTGTTCAGGCATACTCACAGGTAAGTCATTTACAAGGTGGAGAAGATTTCTGTGGAGTGTACGTGTTTTATTGCCACCAGTCTCAGGACACACTTTGTAAATGGGGTTCTCATTAACTTGTTCTTTAACCACATACACTGTTTGTTCCCAATAGGACCTCAGCTTCCCCGGCCCTCCTCTCTCACTCATATTACGAACCAGGACTCGGTCGCCAGGCTGCAGGACCACTCCCCTCACATGACGGTCATACTGTCTCTTCCCTCGTTCACTGGACTGCTGGCTGTTCTGAGCTGCTACTCGGTAAGCCTCTTTCATCCTCACAGCCCATTTGTCCGCATATCCTTGTGCTGTTTCTGGCTCTTCTTCACTAGACAGACCAAAGAGCAAATCTACTGGGAGGCGAGGATGGCGCCCAAACATCAGGTAGTGGGGTGAGAAACCTGTGGCCTCATGTCTGGTGCAATTGTATGCATGCACAACCTGTGGTAAGTGTTCCTTCCAGTTACTCTTTTCTTCCTCTTGCAATGTTCTCAACATCTGGAGTAATGTTCTATTAAATCTCTCGGCAGGGTTTCCCTGTGGATGGTACGGGGTTGTTCTGGAGTGACTCACACCAGCCAGCTTCTGCAGAGTCGTGAACAGGGTATTTTCGAATTCCCGGCCTTGGTCGTGGTGCAGCCTGCCTGGGAACCCAAACCGAGGAATAAAGTCATTAAATATTTTCTCTGCAGCTGTTCTGCCTGATTTGTTTCGTGTCGCATACACTTGGGCAAACCTACTGAAGTGGTCTATACATACTAAGATGTAGTCATATCCCCCTTTGCTCTGTTCTAAATGCATGTAGTCTATAGACACCATCTCCAGAGGTGCACTGGTCGTGATGCTTCCCATCGGTGCTCTGTCATGGGCCACAGGTTTCTTTTGCTTTATGCAGGGGCATTGTTTTGTGATATAGGCCTCAATGTCCTTTTTCATGAAGGGCCAATAGAAACGATCTCTTGCTAACCCAATAACTCTCTCCGCCCCCAAGTGACCCATGTCATTGTGCAGCTGTGTAAGTACAAGGGACCGATACTCAGCAGGTAAGACCAGCTGCTTCCGCTCTCCAGACCTTCTGTACAGCAAGCCAGACTCAATGTACAGCTTTCCCCATTCATGCATCAACCTTTTCACAGGGACACTTCCTTTCCTTCTGTCTTCATTTGTGAGCACTGTTTTTGACTGTTTAAGCTTTATGATCTCATTGATAGCCACATCTTGTCTCTGAGCTCTAATCAGTTCACTCTGGCTGATGGCAGGTAATGTCATTGTACTTTGTGAGTCTGAATTTTGGGTCAGGTTAAGAGAAGCAACATAGGCAACATCATGCTTTTTAGCAGCCTTACTTCCTTCCCACGCAGCACGGATGGCATCTCCATTGAGCTCCTCAATACACTCCTCAACATAACTGTCAATGTCAAGTGGGAGACGAGAGAGTGTGTCAGCATCCACATTGACTTTTCCTGGTCTGTATTTGATACTGAACCTGAAGTCGGCAAGCTCTCCAACCCATCTGTGGCCTGCTGCGTTCAGTTTTGCCGTGCTCAGCACGTAAGTTAGCGGATTATTGTCTGTATACACTGTGAAGTGTGGGGCATAAAACAAATAATCCCTAAACTTTTCACATACTGACCACTTTAATGCCAGAAACTCCAATTTCCCAGAGTGGAGGTTGTAGTTCTTTTCAGCAGGGGTCAACGTCCTGGATCCATATGCAATGACTTTCAGCTTTCCACTCTGTCGCTGGTATAAGACTGCACCGAGTCCATGCTGACTAGCATCTGTGTGAAGGACAAAGGGCAATTCAAAATCAGGATAGGACAGTACAGGTGGGTGTGACAGGATATCAATAAGATGCTCAAGGACGGTCTGGTGGCCTTCGTTCCACAGGATGGGAGTCTTTGAGGGCAGCTGTGCTCCTTTACTCTTTTGTCCCTTTCTCTGCACCCCATCTGGGTGTCCTTTCACCTGCAACAACTCATACAATGGCTTGGCAATACGAGAGAAATCTTGAATATACATTCTATAGTAACTCAAGAACCCAAGTAACTGTCGCACTTCCCCCACTGTGGTAGGTCTTTTCTCCCTCAGTGACATTACAGCCTGTATGTCCTTTGGGTCCACTCTCACCCCATCAGCTGAGACCAGCCTCCCCACATACCTGACCTCTGACTTGAACAGCTCGCATTTTGTGGGTCGCAGTTTGACACCATGGCGTTGCAGGGCTCTCAGTACACGACGTACTGCACCAACATGATCACTGAAGGACTTGGAATAACAGAGGATGTCGTCAAGGTAAGGAATACAACATTCATCTCGCAAGCTCATGAGCATCTCCTCCATACTGCGCTGAAATGCAGCAGGAGCATTGCAGAGACCAAATGGTATTCTTACCCACTCATGTAAACCCCAAGGCGATATGAAAGCTGTCATGTGGCGGGATCCCTCAGCCATGTAGCCTTGGTGGTAGGCTTTGCCCTGGTCGAGAATGCTGAACCAACTATGGCCTCCCAGAGTGTCTAAGAGGTCCTGGATGCGAGGCAGTGGGTGGCGGTCTGGTACTGTCTTCTGATTCAATAGTCTGTAGTCAATGCACAATCTGAGGGTACCATCTCGCTTCCTGACACAGACTACTGGGGCTGCAAAGGGCGACTTTGACTTCACAATCCAGCCTTTGACAAGCAGGTCTTGGATGTACTGCTTGACCTCTTGGTAGAGTGGTTTGGGAATAGAGGTATAGGATTTTTGGACTGGAATGTCATCTTTGAGATTGATGGTCATTTGAAGACTGGGGATGTCACCAATATCACCATCATCTTGAGCAAAAGCCCCCGATTCCTCCAACAGCATTTGTTTTACCTCCTCCTGTTGTTCACTTGTAAGATGGCTGACGTCCACAGGTGGTTGCCACAGTGATGCAGTGGGTGTTGTCTGATCATGGCTTGATCCTGGTGAAGAGTTGACAGTATTTACATGGATAAGCTTTTCATCATTTTTGGGACAGTCTGTCTCTATGACCTTGACAATAGGTTCAATGCTGCCTAGGAGAGTTCGGCCTGGCAAGGTCACATCATGGTTGGAGTGATTCGACACTGGCACTTTAATAAAGGGTCTGTCTGTTTCGTGAATTTCCATTAATCCTGCCCCAATACTCAATCTCTCCAACTGTGCACTGTAAGGTGTGGGCTCAAACAGCACAAGTGTCTCTGGGGGGTTAATGTTTGCTGGGACCCTGCACTTAATGTGAGCTACATGACCTGCTGAAATGGTGACTTCTTTAAAGCCTACTTTCACTGCAGCATCTTCTTCTTTTGGAACTTTCTGGGTCTGTATTAAATTTACTATTGTCTCCACGCTGGCATCATCAATCTCCATAGCACCAGCAAGGAGGGCAGACAGAATGGACATGAGTTTAGGCCGGCTCTCATTGTTCTTAATTAGTACCTGGATGACATTAAACCCAATTAATGGTCTATCCAATTCTAGGCGACTCACCAAAAAGGGTACACGGATGGATAAGTCTGGGTCATCATTGCCTTGCAGGTTTACCACTACCTCCACCCATCCATCATATGGTATGTCATCTCCAGTGACGGCAGACACATTGAGAGGATCATCCAGCAGTTCACTGAGAGGTCGAACATCTTGGCCAGGTAAGTACTTGTTCTTCCAGGCACGGTCAAGAAGGCTTACATTGGCTCCTGTGTCCAGTAGGACAGTGACAGCGTAGCCAGCTATACTGCATTTCAATAGAGATTTGTGACCAATGAGTGGGGCTATTAACTTACATGGCTGGGTTGTTTTGTCAATCTTAGCTATGTTGGCTTCACTAGGTTTATCTGGTTTTGCTATTGAGTCTTTGTGGGGTCGGGACGTGTGCTCAAGACCGGTCAGGGGTTGTCCCTCTGCCTTGACCGCATCCCGTTTCCCGACTGCTTTGCTCTCTTCAAACAGCCAACAGCGCGGTGGCCTTCCTCTCCACAGACAAAGCAGTGGCTGCAATTTGGATTGGCCTGTGTGATACAGGTCGGGCAGCCATGAGGTTTTTGTGACCTTTTTGGTGGTCTGGATTGGTCTGAGTTGCAATAATGAGTTGGGGGGCAGCGCTGTTCTGGTGTTTGAGCTTGTGTCACTATTTGTTTCAGGGCCTCCATTGCTTGTGTCAGCACTTCAACCTGTGTACTCAGTCTCTGTATTGTATCGTCTCTACTACTCACGGTTGTGCCGACTTGAGCTTCAACCTGTAATTTTTGGTCAGGAACAGCATGGGCACTGTGGGCTTGAGTTACTTTGCGTGCAGAGCTGCGGCCCAACCTGCGCTTTCTCTCACTCTCCTCTGTTGTGGTCTTGATAACTTGTCGTAGCAGAGCCTCATCAGACACAGCAGGGTCAGCAAGAAGTGGCTTAAGCTCTCGTCTGACGTCCTCATATTTCTCCCCAATTCCCTGACATATTGTGTTCAGGAAAATGCACTGTATTGTAGCTGCATCATATTGGACAACAGATGCTGTGTGCTTAGTTGTGAACATTATTCTTTGCTTGAGTCCAATCATTCTATATAAGAATTGCTGTGGTGTCTCATTTTCATGTTGCTTGGCACACATGAGGTCTTGGAAGAGCTCGGTGCTACTCTTTTCACCTAAGTGTGACTGAAGGAAGCTTTTGAGTTCTGTGACAGTGAGGTCATCTTTATTTGTCAACATATCTCTGAAGTTGCCAGGTTTAATTGCACGGAGCACCCCTCTAATGATCTCACCTTCTGTATGTTTTTCTTGGAGTCCTTCATCAATTTGTTTGCATATGCTGTTGTAAGTCATGTCAGAGGTAGTGTCACTTATTTGGCCCCCATGTAGCCTGAACTCTTTCCTCTGGAGATAGGCAAGATCTTTCAGGGAGACCAATCTCTCTGGAGGGTGGTGTGGGTTATCTGTCGCGTGGCTGTTCAGTGGGCCAGCTCCTACATGTGTGGATGTCAAGCTTGAAGATGTGGCAGTAGTGACTGTGCATTCTTGTAATTTCCTGCCCAGTTCTTCATACATCCGCTGTAGCTGTTCTACCTCTGGTGTAGTTGTATGGGTGTATGGGTTAGGGTGCTGTGGTTGTGTAATGAAATGTGGTGGTGTAGCGTGGATAATTGAGGTAGATGTCTGTGCAGCCTCATCTGAAACAACAGGCTCTTCAACCAAATCACAGTGATGCATAACCTTCAAAATAACATCATTCAATGACAGCAAAGGACCCATTCCTTCATCCTCAGACTCAGCTAAATCTTCAGATTGCATATATGTAAGGATATGGTCGATGCAGTTTTCTTCATCAGCTGAGCTCAACTTGTCTGCTCCCGGCTGGTCTTGTCCTAGTGCCATTGCCACCTCGTAAGCTCCAGCACCAGACAGTTTGTATAAGTTCTTTTTGATGCTCCAGATCAGTTCCTTGCGTGTGGTAGACATGATGTGCGTTGACGTGTTGTGCCTAATGAGCTAGCAGTTCGGCTCCCTTGTAGGTTGAAACCCTCTTCTCTGGTCTCCCTTCCTGGACACCAACTGATGACTCCTTAGCTGCAGTCACGTCCCTCGTCACGTCCGTGATCACACTCTTGGCAGCACCTCGCTCCAGCAGCACGCAGTCGCTCTGGCCTTAGCGTTCAGGTATCACTGGATCAGCAACCGGTACATCTATGTCAGCGGCGCCGATCCCGGACGAGCCCCCAAGAATCTGTTGCAGGTCCCGAGTGGAGGGACAGGCAGGCAGATTACTGTATAACTGTGTATCAGAAAGAAACGAAGAGCAGAAGTTGCTTTCACCATGGCAGCTCTCGTATGAATTTATTCAGTAACAAAGTTCAATAAACACAATATCTTTATCTCTCTCTTAGTGATTACAATTACTCGAAATGTCACAAGAGTGTTTCAAAGGCACATATAACACACAGTATTAAACCATGTTTGACGAGGAATATGAATCCCTTCCTATTACTGACATTACTCTCAGTCATTTCACATTATTCACAACATCTCAATTAATGAGCCTCACATGTAACTTATTGAGAGCCATTACGTAAAAGTTTAACTCAACACCATACACTCTGAAACACAGCAAATTCAACATACTTGACATTATTTTAACACAAAAAAAAGAGAAGAATAACATGTTCACTTAAATGCAGCGGGAGTCCAAATTTAGCACAACACTGCGCAGCGGCCATTAGTCTACCGTTGCTAGCGCCACCGATGTAAACAAACTCAAACTGTGTCCACCCTTTACACACGCTAAGGCTATGACCCTTATTTTACGACATACTAATCATGTTTACCATATTAATAATCATGTTTGCTGTTTGTTATGATTTGCTTAACATTCGACCAACCTGTGTATCAGAAAGAAACGAAGAGCAGAAGTTGCTTTCACCATGGCAGCTCTCGTATGAATGAGGAACTTCCGCCCCACAGAAAAAGAGACGCTTCCCGGCGGCCAGTCAACATTCTACTAGTGCCACCTATTGGCCGTTTTGTGTCACAGCATGAGATTATCTAGTGCTGTTACAACTGCTCTGAAACAGGATATTATTACAAATAAAATACAATTTAAAACAAATGTGAACACATTCAGTGTGGGTCACACCGGCAATGCGAACCAAGCTCCTGCTCCGGTCATACAGGGACCGTACAGCCCTCAGCAGAGGGCCTCCGACCCCATACTCTCGGAGCACCTCCCACAGGATGCCACGTGGGACACGGTCGAAAGCCTTCTCCAAGTCCACAAAACACATGTGGACTGGTTGGGCAAACTCCCATGCACCCTCGAGCACCCTGCGGAGGGTGTAGAGCTGGTCCAGCGTTCCACGGCCAGGACGAAAACCGCATTGTTCCTCCTGAATCCGAGGTTCGACTATCGGCCGAATTCTCCTCTCCAGCACCCTGGAATAGACTTTCCCCGGGAGGCTGAGGAGTGTGATCCCCCGGTAGTTGGAACACACCCTCCGGTCCCCCTTTTTGAAGAGAGGGACCACCACCCCGGTCTGCCAGTCCAGAGGCACTGTCCCCGACTGCCACGCGATGCTGCAGAGGCGTGTCAGCCACGACAGCCCCGCAACATCCAGAGACTTGAGGTACTCAGGGCGGATCTCATCCACCCCCGGTGCCTTGCCACCGAGGAGCTTCCGGACTACCTCAGTGACTTCAGCTTGGGTGATGAATGAATCAACCTCTGAATCCTCAGCCTCTGCTTCCTCGACGGAAGGCGTGTCAGTGGGATTGAGGAGATCCTCAAAGTATTCCTTCCACCGTCCGACGATATCCCCAGTCGAGGTCAACAGCTCCCCTCCTCCACTGTAAACAGTGTTGGCGGAGCACTGCTTCCCCCTCCTGAGGCGTCGGATGGTTTGCCAGAATTTCCTCGAGGCCGACCGGTAGTCCTCCTCCATGGCCTCCCCGAACTTTTCCCAGACCCGAGTTTTTGCTTCCGCGACCGCCCGGGCTGCCGTCCGCTTGGCCTGCCGGTACCCGTCAGCTGCCTCGGGAGTCCCCCGACAACTTTGACTCGATCCGCTCTTTATTTCACATCGAGTCGCTTCACCCTCGGTCCCACTCATCGTGCTGCTGCAGCCGCATCGTGTCTTAAAGGGATAGTTCACCCAAAATTGAAATTTCACTCATTATCTACTCACCCTCATGTCGACTAAGAGCTGGGAGTAGTTTCAGAGTAGTGTTGGGCGATTTTGACATTCTCAGATCGTCCCAATCGCCCTCCCAGGAGATCGCCGATAGATCTATCTATCGCCGGGGTACGGGGGTGGGGGGGTGGGGGTTGTTAACCAGAGAGATTTTGTGTGCGGTCATATGACTACCTGGCTCCGTCTGATTGGACGTCGCCAGTGGCTGCATTTGATTGGTGAAACACTGTCATTTGACAGAGTATCGGTTGGAAGCAGCCAGAGAAGCGGCTTCATTAAAACAAAACAAACAGATTGCGCATTGGATCAATAAAAAAAAGTAGCGAGTATGTGTGTGTGTGTGTGTGTAAAATCGGCAAGAAAACAAAACATCGCCGATCGTCCTTCCAATCGCCGATAGACGATTGGATCGCCAATTGGCACAACCCTATTTCAGAGTTATCCGTGGCTTCTCTGAGTTACAGGGGGTCTCGGCGTAGCAGTGCATGTCCATATAACGGTTGCAAATGGATACCAACTGTCTTCGTAACAAAAAGACACACCAAAAAACATCCAAATACCTACATCCGGGACAATTTCGCATTTCGGGGCTTCAATACAAGACGGACATTACATACGAGCAGCATGGAGGTATTTGGATGTTTTTTGGTGTGTCTTTTTGTTACGAAGACAGTTGGTATCCATTTGCAACCGTTATATGGACATGCACTGCTACGAGACCCCCTGTAACTCAGAGAAGCCACGGAGGACTCTGAAACTTCTCCCAGCACCTTAAGTCGACATGAGGGTGAGTAGATAATGAGTGAAATTTCAATTTTGGGTGAACTATCCCTTTAACAGCAGGAGTGGAGTCCACTTCTGCAGATAACTCTTTCATTGGCTCTCTATCACAGGTCTGTTCTGTCCCACTAGGAGGTGTGACTCCTTTATTGGATGTATTGATGAAAGCAGCTCTGGCAATCAAATCGAATGGACCCAGCCATTTATTTTCATTAACTGCTCATATTTCTTCGGGCTTCTCAGGGATGGAGAGGAGCAGGGCTATTTGTGGGGCTCGTCGTGAAATCATCAGCGCTACCTTTGGAGGGATTACCACTCAGTTTATAGGCCGATGCTGCGCACTGCTCATTTCATCAGATGGCATGCCTCCCCCCCATACACACTGATATCAAAGCAGTAAGAGTTTTGTTGTTGTGCGAGTCTCGGATTATCACAGTCTTCTTCATATTACCATATTTGCTCAGGCACCCCTACCTGGATGTCAGATGTGACTTTTTTTATTGTCCAGCTTTATTGCGCTGCCTATCTGTCTCATTACATCCTGATATCTGAGTAATTTGACAGAGAACGCATTTGGAAAAAGATTTTCTTCTTACAGCCCCCAACCCGCTTCTGCATATTCTACTTCATACACGTGTTCCCTGCTCTCCTCGCCTCCTGGGGCTCCTGAATATGAATAGACAAGTTGAATGAAATGATGATATCTGTGAATAGTGCCTGTTTCAGGGGGGCTAAGGCTGACAACAAATGATAGCGCACCCGCCCAACCCCATCAACCATCAAAAGGCTCATTATTCCAGACAATTTCAGTGCATTTATTATTTGCAGCACTTCTTCATTCCTCTGCGTATTCCTGGTGTAAAAGGTGCTGCGCAGTCAGTTAAAATAGTGGAAGATCTATTCATAAAGGTCTTAATATTTCTCTTTCATCCACAGTCAACAAACCCTGTTCAGAGGCTCACTAATAGGATAATGGGGTTGTAATAAGATTCTGTGGCTTGAATAGAGATTGAATAACAACATGCAAAGTAAGTAACTGAGTAGTAGCCTACATTTTAAATTCTCTGTGCAGTCTATATTTATCTATAAACACCACCAAAGGAGTCCAAATTTGTATAGATGCATTGCTGAGCTACTTGGTGCACATAGAGGAGCAAAGCAGTGAATATACATGAAAACAGTCTTTTCAGTATCTGGAAAGAAAGTTTATGAAAACATGTCTTCATGATAATGGCAATCATTACGTATTCTCTGTACCTATAACCCTTCTGTCTGTGAACAGGGTTGAAAGTGTTGAAAGCAGGATATTTATAGCTGTTGCCTCCGACAGCCACCATATAAGTCTAGATATTTATGATATAAGTATAAAACACAGAGCATCTGCTATAGTTTTAATTACAGCTAACAAATCACATATTAATTACATTAAGGAGCCTCCAGACGCTGCGACAGGTTTATACACTTTGTGAATCATTTTGTGTAAACTTGGCACAACATGTTATTGTACGCCTACACTCAGAAAACTTATCAGTTGCATCAATGTGAAGATGAAATGTTGAAATAAGGCAGAAAGGGGTTGGTATGAGCCCTTGATGTTCAAGACCTTCGTCAAGTCTGAACCATCAGTCAGATCTGCTGATTATCCTTGTGTACTGTGTCGTACTGACAGTAGCACTTTACATCACAAACCTTGTCAGCAGGCGATGCCTTAATAAACTCCTCCCCTGAGCTTTTCACCTGAAGTGACGCTTGATTAATAAATCTTGATTCATTATACCTTTTCCAAAGCTTGATGTAATCATGCATGTATTCAACACAATAGCAGGTTAATTATAAACAAAATTAATTAACGCAATGCAGAAAATTCAGTTATTGACGACAAGTGGCTGAAATGATTTTTGGAACATGTCATATTTCAAGACCGTGCTTCAAAAACATTGTATTAAATGATGGGTATGTGTTAGAAATTATTTTCTACAAATTACAGAGTGAGGAGCTCAAATTACCAATTTCGCTTGATTCATATTTCAAGCCTGCTCTGCATATTTGACAGTTTTTACAACGCGGAACCAAATTAAAAGAAACTGTCAGTCAGGGAACGGCCGCCGTCAAAAGTGCAAATGCTAATCCGGTTTAATTTGATGGTACAGGTTCTGTTCTCTGTGTTGCTCCCCAATATTAAACCAAGCAGTATACTCAAGGATTCACTGAAGACTGTGATTGAATTCCCCAGAGATCTTCAGACCCGAACCCCGCAGTCACACGTCATTGAGATGTGGAATATACTACACAGTGCAGAAGAAACGCTGCGATGCCGTGATTAATAAGAGAGCAGACAGGAGGAGGCTGCAGGCTGCTGCTGGAGGGAGGAATCAACTCAACCACAAACAGATGTATAGGGGAGTCGGTGTAAACAGCATGAATAATAACAGCAGTGTGTAGCTTTACTGGGTGTACTGTAAGCATCAACCTGGGTACTCATTAAAAGAAATGTAATAATTTTCAAATTAAATGTTGAGTTACCGGTAATAAACATAACTGGGAATTGTTTGGGTGAGCTAATGGTCAAGGACTTACAACAGCTACTCTGTACAAAATAAGAAAATATAAAAAAAACACGGGCTGACAGACTTCAGATTCAACAAAGAGCCTCTTCTCCTTCTCTTTTTACCGTGCATTGTTTTATTACCATACAAATATTTCATTTCATGTTGGGAAAACCTGTTTTTGACACTTGCTTTTGCTCATATCACAATATTACAGTAAAACAGGATGAGAAGAGCAAATTTGTTAGGGCAAGAGCAGTGTCACATTTTCAAGCCCTCCTGTTGTCCTCCTGTGTCAAGGAAGGAAGGAAGGAAGGAAGGAAGGACAAAGGGAAAGAAGGAAGGAAGGAAAGAAGGATGAAGGGAAGGAAGGAAGGAAGGAAGAAAGAAAGTCAGGAAGGACAAAGGGAAAGAAGGAAGGAAGGAAGGCAGGCAGGAAGGATGAAGGGAAAGAAGGACGAAGGGAAGGAAGGAAGGACGTAGTGAGAGATGGGAGGAAAGAAGGAAGGTACGATAGATGGAGGGAGGGAACCGATTGGGTCAAAAAGGAAGGAAGGAAGAAGTAAGGACGAAGGGAACAAAGGAAGGAAGAGAAAAGGGAAGGAAAGGAAAAATGGAGGGAAGGAACAGATTAGGTCAAGGAAGGAAGCAGAAGGAAGGAAGGAAGGAAGGAAGGAAGGGAAAGGGAAAAAGGATTGTGGAAAGAAGGAAGGGAGAAAGGAAGGAAGGAAAGAAGGAAGGATGGAGGAAGAGAACAGATTGTGTCAATTTGACCCAGAAGGACAACAGGAGGGTTAAGAAGAAAACATGAAGGTTTCTTTTGTTTTTTTTCTCTTGATGAACATGTGGAGGAGACTCTTAAATATCACTCATGGCATACAGTAGAATCAGAACAGCAAAGATGGACCTCATGTAGCACAGTCACGTTGGGCCAGTGTGCAGACTTCATCAGAGGACTGTATGGCAGCGGTGCCAGTGCTGTGTGTGCAGAACACATTTCAAAGTAAGAGATTCAATACACACAGGCCACATTTTTGGGCATTCTCCATCTGCTACGCGGTTGTTTGTGGAGCTGCGGAGGCCACATGTATAATACTGACAGGTACTTTTCTCCATCCCACGTGCAGCTGCCAGCGAGCCTGTCAGCAAACAAAGGGGGAGTTGGCGTATAAGAAACAACAGCTGGTGTGTGCTAATATAGAGACCTACTGCTTTGCCAAATCCTCTGTGGTCCACATATGTACCCTCAGAGACATGACTCCAGCCCCTGCAGGACCTCCAAGCAGCCTTGCTGTCTTAATCCTAAAGCTGGGTTCATACCACCACCACCTGTGTTGTCATACTTGCATCCAAAGGCTGATTTGGGCAAAACATACAGCCACAGCTACAGCTAGCGTAGCATGTGTTGGGCAGCACGAGGCAATTGTTTCCTCCACAGCCAAATGTTTAACAAATGAGTAAATGGGGTGAGTATGGTCAATATGGGCTAATGTTTCCCAGTTTGGAGGAGAAGTATGAACAATTTCTCTAGTTAGCAATGATGATGTGTGCACAAGTTGAATAAATAGTGTTTAAACTGTTCACTGGCTAACTTAGAAAGAAAAAAGAACATGGGCAGTTTAAATGAAACTGTGAGCTGAAAGATGGTCAATCCCTTTACTTGGAGCGGACAGGAACACCAGCCATTGTTTATAATATAAACAATGAATTGTGTGGCTTTAAAGGGATAGTTCAACATTTTGGCAAGTTGGCCCATTGCCATAATCCCTTTTTAGAAGTAGGTTCGTTACCATTGACTGTCAGTGCAAGCTGTTTTTAGAACAGCGGAGCAGAGCCGCGAGCTGCTCAGAGCTGCGCTACGGAGGCTCATGAAATTTCTTGGTTTCCCTCATCAAACTCATCAAATACACAATCCAACAACTCCAAAACGCTCTCGTGGACAAGCTGTGACCTGCACATTCACCACGCTATGAGATAATAACGGAACGTTACGAGACAGAGTTGTTTTCGAGGGAAATTCATGCAAAACCGCTGATGCGCGTTCCCGTCAGGGGCAGTTTTTCAGCAAGCAGTCTCTGCATTTGCCTCTAAAACAACTCTGTCTCCTAACTCTCCGTTATTATCTCATAGTGTGGTGATTGTGCAGGTCACAACTTGTCCATGACACCGTTTTGGAGTTGTTGGATTGTGTATTTGATGAGTTTGATGAGGGAAACCAAGAAATCCCATTAGCCTCCGTAGCATAGCTCTGAGCAGCTCGCGGCTCTGCTCCGCCGCTCTAAAAATAGCTTGCACCGACAATTAAAGGTAACGAACCTACTCCTAAAACTATAGGTATTATGACAACAGGCCAATTTGCCGAGATGTTGAACTATCCCTTTAAGAAAAAAACACTGTAAACATTAGATGCAATTGACAAAAACATCCTAGTGATAACTTCCTGTGGACATATCAAAATCTATTTCAATTTTCAGCTCAAATCCAACAGCTCACAGTGTGGCAGTGCTTGTTTAAACTCTATCAGTCAGCTTTTGTTGCAGTTTTTTATTTCTTTTACCAATCTCAATCCGCAATAATATCACACAAAAACCACAGACAAACTGCCAAGATCCGTCTGTATTCACTCCAAACGGTGCCCCAGCCAGGTACACAACCCTGTGATGTCACATTAAAGCGGCGAGAGTCTGGGGATCTGGAAAAGAGATGGGGGAGCAGGAAGTAGGACATGCAACAAGAGGGTAAAATAAGCTTAGACAATTCCCTCAAGGGGCTCTGAAGGTATCTTCACATAAACAGTTGCCTCACACTAGCCCACACACGCACACACACACACAAGTTGTAAGGCACAATGGCTGTTGTGATCCATTAGAGGAATGATAAGAGGGGCATGTGGCAGGGAGAAGACGATAGATCTCAATGCAAATTCTGTGTCTCCTGACAGAATGAGAAGACTATTCTTTAGGTGCGGGGTGTGGGAGGGGGCTGCTGCTGCTGTGGCTTCACTGGGGCGAAAGAGGAAGACTGGTAAACAAGAATTAAATGATGCCGAGCGCTCGCCGAGGCTGCCGGCGTGACATTTCTGCTCCGTGAGATTAATAATGAAGGAGATTACAGGCACCTCGATGGGGACGCACAAATGAGACAAAACCCAGGAAGATTATTAGAAGGCTTACAGCCCACGTTCAAATAACCCAGAGCCCCAGACAGCTGTTGTGAAATTAATATTTTATGGCCTTCCATCAAAGACCACAAGGAGAGATCTCCACTTTATATCAGCAAAATCAGGGTGCCGGTGTTTTGAGAGGGTGTGCAACTCAACTCAAACAATTTTATTAATCCCACCAGGGGCAATTGATTTCAGCAGCTTGCACAGTACAAAACACAGTACATACAATACATATAATGGACCTGAGTCCGTAATAAAAGATTATCTATCTATCTGTCCATATAAGTAATAAGGTAAATACATAGAATAGAATGCCAAGGAATAGAGTGTTGTCAATCGTCGGATCAGTTGAATAAAGTGAATAAATACTTAAGTTGCACATGTTTGACCAATAGAATGTGCATGGTAAGAGAAATAAAATCATTATAAAGAATTTAAGAGGTGAATAGCAGAGGGGATAAAAGATTTTAAAATGGCAGGAAATCATGCTTATGATTTGGACGTTTGTGACTAAGTGAAAGAGAATTAAATAATTTATGTGAATTACAAAATATCATAGTTTTTGAAAAGCTCATTGCTTAAAGCTATTGTTCGGCAACATCTGAAGAGACAGGAAGATGTGGGAGGGGGCAATCAGAGGTCAGGAATGACTTTTATGCTAATAAAGATATTTGACTGAAATTTAAAATAACATAGCATACAATTCAAAAAAAGGGTTGGAGGCCATCTGAAATTTGGTTGCATCTTTTTGAGAAAAGTATAAAGCTCTTTGCTATTTACAGCTGGCTGAAGGCAGACTAACATGAACACAGTTGGCATGCCGCATTTGAAGGTCTTCAAACATGAGGAATGTTAAAGGAGGCTGTCAGTGTGACGGGATCAAACAGATGTGGATTGACGGGTGAATTTAATTTGCAAGTTTTAGCTCAATGTTGATTTTGATTTCTGACAGACACATCAGCATCAGTCATTGCCGGTCCCAACCCCCACCCACCCATCCACCCACCCTCCAAAAAAAGAAAGGAATTGGGAGGACGCTGTCGATAGACATCTCACAGACCTGTTTTATCTCCTCTCTAAAACAGACAATGCGTGTCTTTAAGCAATGCCCAGAGGGTTTCACGGCAGAGCAGGATAACATGTTTGTTTTCCCCCACCTTATGGGACAGGATGTGTATTTCACACACTGACACACACACACTGTTCCTTCATAACCAGCCGAGCAGTCACCACAGACAAATAATTGCCTCTTTTACAGATGTGGCAATTCCCTATGATAGGGCTTGGGCGAAATGTAAACCATTACGGTCGCACAGCATCCCTGGCATTTGAGCGCGAGGCCAAATGTAAATAAGCAGTGATGGGTGGTGATGCACGGTGATGTCAGGCTGCATCTGCGTGTAGCCGAAGGTCATTCTGCTTGGCAAGAATTGTTCATCACCCCCCAGCCCGTGTTCGCGTTGTTGCAGTGGCAACACAGAATTCATTGCTTTCTATTTGTCAAGTGCATTTCATTTCACCACAGTATGAACCCAATAATGCATATACAGCAATGCAGCATACTGTAGATGTGGCGGAGCAGAGTTTGAATCATTACTGCACCACAGAAGATGCTCCAAGAAGTGACAAGACATGTGCCGTTGGAAAGCGTCTGTCAAATATGTTTACCAGCAGAATGGAGGTTAACCATCCTGTCTGAGATTAAAGCCCCAGTATGGAACTTATTTGGCTTTTTATTAGCAAAAATCAAATATTGCTTTCATAAATACGTATTTCACTGAAGTCAAATCACACCTTGAAAGCTTTCTCGTACCTTAGAATGAGTTGTTACAAGTCGTTACAAATACATAAGTGGGCGACGCACCGAACCGAGGCGGCCATGTTGCATCGCCATTTTTTACGTTCAGTGGCAGCGTGACTGTAGGTAACCACGGAAACTCAGCGGAGCTGTGGGCTCGGGGAGAAAGTTTTCCAGCTAGCCTGTTAAAACTGTCACCACTGTGTAGTGTGAGGAAGGACGGAGGCACTGGTGTTGCATTCAGGTGCAGTCAGGCAGACGGCCGTCGGATGTCATTTTACTCCACGAGAGAAAGACGGTAAAACGTGGGTCAGGTAAACAATACGACATCACCATGACAACTAGGGCTGACCCAAAAAATTCGAAGCTTTGAAGTTTTGTTCGTCGCCATGGTAATCGATCATGAAGTCCGTGATCGATTTTTTTTTTTTTTTCCTTTTTGACACCGGTTCTCATCGGCAATTGTTGCATTAAAATGAGTAGGCTACTTGGCTACTTTGCATCCTGGAAACCTGCCTGATTTTGGAGATACAATGTGTTTGTTTGCCATTACTTTCATTATTTCTGCTACGAGAAACATCAGACATTATGATCGCGCACACCCCGGCCGTCGAAGCTTCGATTTTGATCGCCCTAATGACAACATATTGTCACGTCTGTATTGTTTTGCCTCGTGCTGGCGGACCACTTGTTTACATAGACGCTTGTTTATCCTGTTACATGCAGCGTCTGTTGTCTGTCTGACATCTGCCTGATTTCACGTGAATGCAACATCAAGAATACATTCCGATATGTAACCACATCGCTAGATGGGGGGAATTCCTATTATACCTTTAAGAATCTCTGAATTTGTGTAAAACAAAGTAAAAGTAAGTGCACACCTGAGCTATTCCACTACTTTTGATCAAATCTCAGCTAAGTTGACAATGAAAGTAATGGTTGCAGCCCTACAATACTTCAATGATGAACTAATACAACATCATCTAAGGATTTCTCTGTGTTATTTGTTGCAGGAAAAATGGAAGCAGCGAGTGCTTTAACACAACTTTACAGCCAAGTTCAGTTAAGGTCTTTAAAAAATTTAAAGTTAATCAAATTGTGAGGACTCAGACGATATGGAGTAAACTGGGCCTTGTGGGGCCTCTGCAGAGTCTGGCACAGACAGACAACCTGTTGGGCGATATCCCCTTACATACATATTAAAAAGGAATCATCATTTCTGATTGGCTAGCAGGTGTGAAAATCGTTTAAATACTGCTAACAGCTAACACAGCATATAGGAAGTGTATTAAACAGCTGCATGGAAAATATATGAAACTGGAGGCACAGACACACATCACAGCCAAAGCACTTTAATTTCTCTTAGTTATTGTACATTTAGAAATTACACTTCCAGGCAACCTTGATGTGGATCCTGCCTCACTGTGACTGTACTGGAACCAAGCCATCACTAGAAAACACCTGTGTTTCTTGCTTTGAAAGGTTAATATGCCCTCTATTAGAAAAGTCTACATTTACCCAAACTACTTAATTAAGCATATCAGAGAATATGCTTCTGCTCCCATGACAGCCCACTGTTAACTTTAATTCCATATTTATATATTATATTGAAAAAAACTTAAGTAAATACATAATAAAAATCTCTAAACCTGTATTGATGTCATCTATAGACTTTGAATTTTAGATCTATAAACTGCAAACATTTGCAAATTTCTTCTATTTACATTTCATCTCTGTCATATTTTCTATTAACTTCAAAATGTTATCTGACCAAATCCATTACCGATATCTTTATGTGCTGACATCCTTTGTGTGCACTGTTCTGCATACAAAAGTGCCAAAGAAGTAAGGTTAAACAGGATATTCGTATTTGAAAGAAATATTAGCCCTTTGGATCATTGGTAGAATTAATGCAGTGCATTAGTCCGACAATATGACCACACATGAATGGCTATCAGGTCCCTCCGTGTTTCTGATCATCAAAAGAAATATTAGCCAAGCTATTCAGCTCTCACTGTTGAATGGAATCTAATTTACAATATGCCTACAAGACCTTTTTTATAGTAATGTGGGGTTACATGGGCATGTGTGAGGAAGAGATAGAGGACTATGCAATAGAATAGGAGAGAATATTAGAGAGGGCCGCACCATTCATATGCACACTACTATACTGTGTGTGTTATTTTATCAAATAATATCAGGTCGACCAGTGAACAATGCCAGACTCTGCTGCACAGCCTGCGGCGCTACACCCACTTGTCTTTTGTCTTTGAGTAGCTGCATGAGTGGGGATAAATAAAGCAACTAACTTTTTTTCATTAAAGCAACAAAGTGTAGTATCCAGTGCAGTAGTAGATTAGGCTTTATAGTACAGTACAGGAAACTCTGGAGAGGATGATTCATCTTCATATATAAAAAGGAACAAAACAGGAACAAATGAAATCAGCCACAGTTCAAGTTGTTGTGAAGTTAGAGACCTGTTCTAAAATCTTAAACACTGAACACCAAAAAGGCAAACTGAAGGCAATTAAAAAAAAAAAAAAATCAACCAACCATGATGGATGATAACCATTCTTACTAAGCAAATTGGTTCAATGGACAGATATAAAGGAAATCAAGATATTGTCAAGGTGGTGAAGAACTGGATTTAAATGTGACTGATGTTGGCATTGAGCACAGCCAATTTTTTTAGAATTAAAGTGTTGAAAATATTTCAAAGGAGGTTAAATCGAAGGCAACTGGACTTAGTTATTTGTCTAGGAAGACGTTTCACCTCTCATCCAAGAGGCTTCATCAGTTCATGTACGCATCTGACCAGGCTGGGAGTGGTCCAACTATCTGGTGTGGAGACTCACTATTTAACCTCTTGTGTGGGCGTTCACAAGGGTGATGATGTCACTGGTTCCCATTTGTGCTCCAAGTGCCAACGACAGTCGTTTAAATGACTGCCTTTGATGGAAGGTTGGTTTCGACTTCGTTAGTGCCCTATTGTGTTATAACGACAGTCGTTGGAGCCACTTGCCACTTGTGAACAGTTGTTGTTCTTTGAGGCTAGATTGTTGAATCTCCTGGGAAGGGATGAAAGGGCAGCATTGTAAATTGGAGATAGGTGGTGTCTGAGGCCACCTCCCCTGTTGAGGGATGGTTTCTCTACTTTTACAAAAATAGCTTCTTTGACTCCTCTTTCAAACCATCTGTCCTCTCTGTCTAGGATTTGGACATTGCTGTCCTCAAAGGAGTGGGCTTTCTCCTTGAGATGTAAATGGACAGCAGAGTCCAGTCCTGAGGAGTTTGCTCTCCTGTGTTGGGCCATGCGTTTATGCAGTGGTTGTTTTGTTTCTCCAATGTAGAGGTCTTTGCATTCCTCGTTGCATTGGACTGCATACACCAGATTGCTTTTGTGGGTGTGTGGTGTTCTGTCCTTGGGATGTACCAATCTCTGTCTGAGTGTGTTGCTGGGTTTGAAATACACAGGGATACGGTGTTTGTTAAAGATCCTCCTGAGTTTTTCTGATACTCCAGACACATATGGAATGACTATGTTGTTTCTCTTGTTTTGTCTTTCTTTCTCAACCACTTTGCTGGTTTTCTTTCTGGAAGCAGCTGCAGTTTTCACAAAGGTCCAGCTAGGGTAACCACAAGTTGTGAGGGCGCCTCTCAGGTGCTTGTGTTCTGCCCCTTGGGCCTGTGAGCTGGTGGGCACGTTATCAGCTCTGTGTTGTAAAGTTCTGATAACCCCAAGCTTATGTTCCAGAGGGTGGTGAGAGTCGAAAAGTAGATATTGGTCTGTATGTGTGGGTTTTCTGTATACCCCAATGTGGAGGCTCCTGTCCTTTTTCATATGGACGTCACAATCTAAGAAAGGCAGACTATTGTCCTTGACATCCTCTCTGGTGAACTTGATGTTTTTGTCCACTGAGTTAATGTGTTCGGTAAAAGCTTGCACCTCTTTGGTTTTGATTTTAACCCATGTGTCGTCCACATACCTGAACCAGTGGCTCGGTGTTGTTCCTTCAAAGGAGTTTAGAGCCTTTTTCTCTACCTCCTCCATGTACAGGTTTGCCACAATAGGGGATACTGGTGAACCCATGGCACAGCCGTGTTTTTGCCTGTAAAATTTGCCGTTGAACTGGAAGTATGTGGTGTTCAGGCACAAATCCAGAAGCTGGCAAATATGTTCAGGTTTGAGTTTTGTTCGGTTTTGCAGGGAGTTGTCTTGTGAGAGTCGTTCTCTTACTGTGGCCGAAGCCTCCATAGTTGGGATACAGGTAAAAAGCGAAGTCACATCATAGGATACCATAGTGTCATCTGGTTCCATTTTTATGTCCCGGACTTTATCCACAAAGTCTATAGAGTTTTGGATGTGGTGTGGGGTGTTTCCCACCAAAGGAGCCAAGATATTAGCAATGTGTTTGGCTATGTTGTAAGTGACCGAGTTTATGCTGCTGACAATGGGCCTGAGCGGGGACCCTTCTTTATGGATTTTGGGGAGTCCATATAGGCATGGGGTTGAGTCCTGGGGGTAAAGCCTGTAGTATTGTGTTTTGTCAATGACCCCTTCTTTTTGTAATTGTTGTAGACATTCTATCACCTTCTTTTTATAGCCACTGGTCGGGTCTCGTTTCAGAGTTTCATAAGTGTTAGAGTCGCTGAGTAGTGTAGATATCTTAGCCTGGTAGTCAGTTGTATTGAGCACAACTGTGCATCTACCCTTGTCTGCTGGGAGGATTGTAATGTTTTGGTCTTTGCTCAGAGCCGTCACTGCTTTCCTCTCCTCAAAAGTGAGGTTAGAGGGGGGGACCTTAGCCTCGGCCACCGCCGCTGACACTTTTAACCTTAGCTGATCTGCCTCAGTTCCGGTTAAGTTGTTTTTCCTTATAGCAGATTCTGTAGCTGTAATCAAATCCACTATAGGTAGCTCTTTCGGTGTCATGGCAAAATTCAAGCCTTTGGCTAGGACCTCTTTCTCAGGCTGGGTGAGTTCTCTGTCAGACAAATTCTTAACCCATCTGTTTTGTGTTTCTTTCTGCGCTGAATGGTCAGTTTTTTGCCCCCATGTGAGTATTTCTGTGTTATTGTCAACACGTCGAGATTGTAAATTGCGGAATTTCTTGGTTTGTCTCTCTTTGCTTTTGTTATGTTGTGATCGTTGTGCCTTTTGGGTGAAATCCACAACTTTCTCCATGATGGAGCTAGGTAAATGTTTTTTTCAGTTTAAGCAGTGAGTGGTCAGTTTTCACTTTTAGCCCCTCGATAGTGAAATTGACCTGTCTTATTCGTTCGTTAAGGAGTTGGTTTTGAGCCTTTTCCATGATTTTCTCCACTCTATGCCCTCTCATAGTGGAATTCAAGCGTAGGCTAGTTGGTGTAAGCCTTTGTTGTCTGCATCTCAGACTGAACCGTAGGTGGTTCCTGTAATCTGCAATTTTCCGAGCCAACCTTTCATGTTCCCGCACCATTCTTAGGGTAGCCAACCCAAATTGTTCTGCAATAAGCCGGTGCATATTCTCATTTGCCCAGGTCATAGTATTTCAAAGGAGGTTAAATCGAAGGCAACTGGACTTAGTTATTTGTCTAGGAAGACGTTTCACCTCTCATCCAAGAGGCTTCATCAGTTCATGTACGCATCTGACCAGGCTGGGACTGGTCCAACTATCTGGTGTGGAGACTCACTATTTAACCTCTTGTGTGGGCGTTCACAAGGGTGATGATGTCACTGGTTCCCATTTGTGCTCCAAGTGCCAACGACAGTCGTTTAAATGACTGCCTTTGATGGAAGGTTGGTTTCGACTTCGTTAGTGCCCTATTGTGTTATAACGACAGTCGTTGGAGCCACTTGCCACTTGTGAACAGTTGTTGTTCTTTGAGGCTGAAAATATTGAAAATATTACAATGAAGCCACCTGGTTCCTGATTAAATTAATTTACCACTGTGGATACCACATACAAAAGAACAGCATGATGCTGCTGATAGTCCACTCCTGATACTTTGGGGGTTGTGTTCGTTTTGTGATAACAGCAGAGGTTAAAATCGATAAATTGTAGCACAGTTTGACATTTACAGGTCTATGAGTATAAAATGTTTGTATCTAAGACATATGCAGTATGCAATACAGCCTTTACATGAATATCCACAGAACAGAATACAAAGTCTATAGTACATCCTAGGCTCTGTTTTCTTAGTGTGGTGAGGGAGTGCATATAATTGAAATCAAATAATTAACCAAAAATAAACAGCACCACAGGAAAGTACGTAGGGAAAAGGAACAGAAAGATGTAAGAAAATTACTCTTTCAACTTAATACTCTGAAATCAAAAGGTACACAGGTCTGCTATACTAGAGGCAGAAGATATGGTTCCATTCAATAATTTGACAGATTTTAACAGAAATAAAGAAAAAATTATGATATTTTTTCAGTACAGAAACCTAAATACTAAAAATGAAATGAAATAATTCCCAACTCACACAGTAGGCTACACTTGCACCAGTATGGAAAACGGCATACAGGCCTTATCAGCGCCACAGTGAGCCCAGAGTCCAGCAGTGGCACATCATGCAGGGCAAAATAAAGAAAACACATCAGTGAGTAAATCAGGAGCTTAACAAACCCCCGAAAATACAAAACAAGCTGCAATCAAAACAAAATTAGTTTCAGCAAAAGGAACAAACAAATCAAAACTATGCGATAAAGCATACAGAAATAAAGTCACCAGACAAAAGCATGGATGTGCCATGGGTCCTAGTGTCTCCTGTTGTAGCCAATCTTTACATGGAGAGGGAATACAAGAGGAACACCCACCTAACCATTGGTTTCAGTATGTGAAAGTGATGAAGTGTGAAGTATGAGTATGTGAAACAGAACACATCAACTCTGTGGACTGCAACATCCAGTACACCAGGGTCAGCAGGTTACCATTTCCAGACTGTGTCGTACTTACTGAGGAGGACAGCAGCTTCAAAACTGAAGTACACAGAAAAATCCACACACACACACTGACCAATAGTGTGTCTGACTCCCATCATCCACTGGAACACAAACTAGGAGTCACCGGGACCTTGAAGCACCGAGCAGAGAGCATCCTCTTCAAAGAAGAAGGAAGGGAGAAGGAACATACACACATGGAATCAGTCCAGCATCCAACGGTATCATCCTCTGATTTTTATTTTATTCTACCTGTTTTTAAATGTTCTTCCTCCCTGTCTTTTTCTCTCTTTCTACATTCTTTTGTCATCGTTGTTCTTGTTTTGCACATAATTGTAAAGCACTTTGGTCACATTTGTTGCTTTTAAATGTGCTCTAGACTATAAATAAAGCTGACTTAACTTGACACATCAAGAAATCACTTGAATCATGCAGCTATCCCAACTGGGCCTTCATCAAGTCAACCAAGCTGCATAAGGAAAAACCTCAAACATCCACCAGTGGGGAACAGAACAACAAACAAACACATTGTCGTCCCATATCTGACAGGACCATCAGAAAAACTTTTTCCACTTTTCACACTCTCCGGCAAAAATGAGTTCATCCCAAGGACAAAACAGCAAAAGGTCCAATGCAGCGAGGAGTGCTGTGTGACCTATAGGAGAAACCAAACAGCCACTCCACAAGCGCATGGCCCAGCACGGGAGAACAAGCTCTTATAAGGACAGGACTCAGCAGTGCACCTGCATTTAAAGGAGAAAGGTCACTCCTTTGAAGTTTCCAGTGTTCACATCTTGGTCAGGGAGAGATGGACAGATGGTGAGAGAGGGTTAACACAGTGCAGCGTCAAGTCCAGCAAAGCAGCTCAAGAAAATGAAATGTTCAGTAAATAAAAGCAGTAAATAAATCAAGCGCCGCAAAGCATAATCAGGTCCACCAAAGCAAAGCACATTCACACACACAAGTAGGCTCCAGCACAGCAGAAACTAAGCAAAATCAACGCAGCAGAAACAGCAGCAGCACCATGGTTACTGTACAGCCTATAGATAAGACATATAGAACCAGTATAGCTAAAACAAGAGGATAAAACAGCATCCATGCTAGAGCCGGAACTCCCTGAAGCCACTGACCCTCTTTATGTTGTTTTGTTTGCCGTTTTATTTTATCTGTGTATTTTATTTTTTATTCCTTGTCCCTTTTGTACCCATCTTTGGCTTATTTATTTACCTTTCCTTTAACCTGACCTATATTTTTGTAATGATCTGTTATTATAGGCCTACAATGCTTTGTTTTTTGATTTGCCTTTCTGCTTCAATAGAATACCTTGTTGGTTCTGTATATGTATACTTGTTAAATAAAATAAATAAATAAGTGTAGTGTGTTTAGGTGTGTGTGTGTGTGTGTGTGTGTGTGTGTGTGTGTGTGTGTGTGTGTGTGTGTGTGTGTGTGTGTGTGTGTGTGTGTGCTAGCTTACCTGTGGTGTCTGGAGACAGGTTAGCCGGACAGGGGCGTGCCACGTGCACCGAATGCTGCAAAGGTGTAGGGCTGATGCTGCGTTCAAGGCGACTCGGAACTCCGAAGTTCGCAGTTGAAAACTCCGATTTCCGATGTAAAACAGACGCACCTCCTGACCCGAGTGGGAGCTCCGATCTGAAGTGGCGTCCGATTTCAATAGGTCACACGGAAAAATCTGGGTTCTGAGTTGTCTTGAACGCAGCATGAGAGCTCCAAGCTGCCTTTCAGCTTTTTATATTGTGCCTCAAATGATTTTCTGTGTCAGCGAAAAGGAAACTCACAGCAACAGGGGTAAAACATGGATGTATAAGATTAGAAGAACCTATAGGCTAGTTTATACAGTAGGCTATAGCCTTATACATCATGGGGTAAACAGAGAAAAGAAAATACTCCTTCAGCTACAACAGTCAGTTTCAGCCTCAATCCCTGCTGCCCATAAGTCAAATTTTGTCAAGTGATATTCTAGTGTTGTTCTTGTGCAAATCTGTTTGTGTGGTTGGAGAGACAGTTGAGCCAGTCTTCGTGGGCGGAAGCTGGTGACATGACCATCTGTAGAAGTCAGATTGTATCAAAGTGTCTCATATAGCTAGTGCCTTCAGTTTTATGTATTCTAAATCACTTCCTGTGATGTATTAAACTTTATCTATCTATTGAATACATACAATGACCTTTAGCAGGTCATGCAGTAATTGCAGATAGGCTACTGTTGTAGAGAGCCCAGCTGCTTCATAATGCGTACGTGCTCGTGTTCACCTATTTTTCATGCATTAGTTAAATGTCTGTTTAATATGTTTAAATAAAACACACATTTGAGAAGATTACCTATAGCAGGACTAATGACAGCAAAATATTTCCTTGTAACACAACAAACAGCCTAAAATGTTGGTTAATTGAACACAGCCTTCATTTCTCTTGAAGTGTCCTCTTCGCCCAGAAAAAAAAAGTAGCAGCTCTGCATTGTAGGCAAGTCTACTCCATCACTCTCCTTGCCTCCAGGAATTGAGCATAATCAAAGTAACCAATTTAATAAGCAAACTGTCTTTGCAAAAAAGAAAAGCCAACTGCACACCGTCTACTGCAGACTCTGTCATTTATATAAAAAAAACTAACTAAAAAACCAATTCATTAGGACAAAATTAAATCTTCATCTCACAGACAGCAGCAAACCAAACACAGCGTCAGGCTGAAGAATGGAGTCGTAATGAAACCAACTCTCAGTCTAAATATGAGACTTACAAGGACAACAGATTGTTATCTGTGACTGCGTTCTTATTTGGTGAGGAAATTAGGCTATTAGTCACAGTTACAGACCAAATTACCAGTCAAAGATGGCCGAGCAGTGCCCGATTTATCCTCTCAGATGCTCATATTGGCAAATAATACATGTTTCCAGTTTCCTGAAACTGCTGTCCTAAACAAATTCACATGCACTTAAGGTAATGAAAATACCCCACTTTGTAATGGCTGTGTACACCACTCTCTTCAAAACATGACTAATACTGCTCTCCGTAAGCAATTTTAATTGATTACTCTGCAGCACAGCAGTGGCTGCTCATAACTTTACATACTTTATGAGATGTCTTTGTTCTCTGTATGCTCATATAGCCCGGTGCCTAAAGAGGAGAGGGCACACCTGAGGAGTTATGAGCTCAAGGGTATCCTAGATAATTATTCTCTGAGAAAAGAAAAGAAAAGAGAAAAAAAAACGGAACCACTGCAAAATTCACCAACAGCTATGATTCACAGATTTACATACTTAATCCAAAACTTTAAATCTCTTCACAAGGCTAACTCATTTTCATAGCAACACTGTAGAATGATTACACAAAATGACAACTCAACCAAGTCCAACTTAAAAAGAAAAAAAAAACCTAATCCATAGGAGACAAAACTTTATAAAGATATTCAACAGAAAAGCACCAGGATGACAGTGATATATAGTCTATTTGAAATTGGGAGCATCATGTTTCTTCCAATGAGTACTCTACTCTATTGCTCCACTTTTGGATCTGTACTTTGGGTACAGGGTTTGATATTAAACCCACTAACAGCAGCCTATCTGTGATGTATGTCGAGCTCTAAATGTGACCTTTGCTTAAATATAGCAGGGAATATCTTGATAGCTGGATAATTTTTTTTTTTTTAAGCGGGCCAGGAGAGGACAGGGGTATAATTACAGCATGCTGTGATATGGCAGTCTGGCCCATTCTGCCATTGTATGTGTGCCACTGCAAGCTAGTGGTGCTAACTAGCACAAGTCATGTCTAACTTTACTTTTTGATACCAAAGGCAATTTGAAACAAAAGCGGTCAACCTCAGTGACTATAGCCACTCCTCCGTCATAGTCTTCCTTTTTCATTAGAAAACTCAGCACTGTCAAATGGGCTGCAAAGCACTATGAAATCAGGAGCCATGAATCATAAATCCTGCACAGACTTCCGTAACCTACTGTAATAAAGTATAATGGTGCACTCCAGTCTCAAGGTCAGTGACTGTGAGAAAGTCTCCGCTGTGCAGTCAACTGCATCAGCCTCCCTTTTTTTGCGTTCACTTAATCCCTCCGTTGTTCACCAACTTCCCTCGGACAGCAGCAGCACACCTGGCCCGGCTCACTTCAAAGGCAGAGCAGCTTATCATCAACAGGGGCCGAGGCCATCCTTTCCCCTGTGTGTGCTCACCCATGATACTTCAAAGGATTGGAAATAAAAATTGATAAAATTGTAAATGCATAATGTAATGCAGGAGAAAGGTTTGTGCACTGACGGACGCTTGAAGTTGCACAACAACATTTCAGTTGTTAAAGGTAAACGCCGTCTTTTTTTTTTCTTGTCTTGCCTCACTCCCGAGTCCATGACAAGCAGACAGACACCATCCTTTCGACTGTGCGTGCAGTAACAAGGGAGATATCACCCGTAATTAGCTTAGCTCAAACGCTGGAAGTGTATGGGTAGTGTTAGCCTGCCTCCTACCCGAGCCAGAAGCTGATTTCATTTTAGCTCTAAACTCTTTAAACATATCACTTTATCGACATTTCAAACATTTTTAGGCGAGAAAGTAGCCGTTTAGATCAGCAGTGTGTCGTTAATTTGTCTAAATACCAGCTGTTTACAATTTTGTTCGGACAAATTTGGCGCTACTCAAGCTAGCCGTTGTGACCAACACACTTCTGGTTACTTTCACAAAATAAAACACCCGTTGCCCTTTACATACAGAAAACCTTGACGATAGAATTTGTGCTTTTACTTTGAAATAGGAAGCTAACCTACCCTCGATGTAGCTAGCTTGAACCAAAATAAAGCGTCTTAGCTTGAACCCTCCATTTTGACCGATCTGGTCCCGTTACCGGCATTTGACCGCTCAAGATGCCTTACCGGAGAGTTTTGTCAGCTCTGAGACGAAGATCGGCCCACCGGTTTCTGTTTAGAGTTGCTGAAGAGTTTCTCTGATGACTTTAGGTGGAGGCAGGCTAACACTACCTATGCACTTCCAGCGTTTGAGCTAAGCTAATTATGGGCGATACGAGCTCTGCCCGTATCTCCCTTGTTACTGCACGCACAGTCGAAAGGATGGTGTCTATCTGCTTGCCATGGACTCAGGAGTGAGGCAAGACACGAAAAAAAAAAATTTGGCGTATCCCTTGAATTGTGAAAAGGCACCATTCAGCTATGATATGCACCATTTCATCTCTAAAGACAGTGCCAGATTATACCATTTCCACATTAGAAAATCATACAAAGGCTATCACTGACAGATTAGTGCAGGTATCTAGGAAGTAATGTTGGGCTGTAATGGCCTCCTCTGAAGACAATGTATTCTTAATCACAAAAACATTCAAATCAAGCTGCACTGGGTGTGATGTCTATTCTCTGTAGAAATTAACTCATGATCACAAATTAGGGCGACAGCAGATAAGAGCTCAACACTTCCCGTAAATGTGACAGTGAAATGATCGTAAACAAATGATCGCACACTTGTTATGTTTGTAAGAATCAATGCTCTGTGTGCAATTTATCACCATCATGTTATGAGCCTGAGGGATACAAGGCTTTTTTTTTCTTCCTCTTGCTGTCATTTGGGGAGCTGTGCAACTTTAAATTAACTCATTTGCGGTGTGTCAGTGATCCAGAAGAAGCGACGTACTACATTCCACTCACTGAGGTCATTACTCACTGGCTCTCTCTCTGCAGATGCTCCGTGGATCGTTCCCCCACCCGACTCACCTGTGGCAAGAGCTGGAAGCAGCGAGGATGCTGAGCTCTGAGCAGCCAGGCCTCCTGGCAAGATTCTCATTACTCACAGTGCAGGTGTCCCACTACCCAGAATGCAACAGAGAAGGTAAAAAAAATCTCTTGCTGCTTGATGGTGCAGTGTGTCAGCCCTTCCAGTGGCAGAAGTGCAGCGATACGATACTCTACATGCTACATTTTCATTAGGATGCACACCGGGAGCCAATTAAATCAACATGACAAGACAAGTGTGGGTATGAAATGACTTCATGACAGGACTGTGCTTTAAGTTTCTGCCACTTGATCAACATTTCTTCCTCCTACAGGATTTTTTCTTGCCAATGTAGTGCCTCCTCACGTTGGGAATTGTCGTGTCTCAGTGATTAATATTACATAGAGATCTGACCTGCTCTATATGTACAGGGCTCTGAGATAACTTCTGTCGTGATTAGACACCATACAAATAAAGACTGACTAGTGTAATACATATGAATGTGAAACACCATGACTAATGGAAGAGCCCTCTCTGACGCTGAAGCGACATGGAAGAAGAGAGGGGGGGAGGGGATCAATGTTTACATTGTGTAATAAATGTGAAACAGACCCTGCGCATAGACTGCCACACATTATTTATTAATTCTCCAGCCCGGCGAGGTAATCACAGACAGAATCGTACCAGTAATTTCTGTTGGATACGGACTCTGACCCACAGCTCATGAATAAGAAACAAGACCAGAAACTTTACAGGAATGATAATGGAATTCATAGAGATGATGAATGTGCAAAGGGGCAAGTTTCACATTTGTATACAACGTAGAGTTGTGCATGGTCGGCCACACATGTCAATCATATTCCTCCTTCAAAGGTTAGTGAAGGCACCAGGGTGGGTTACGTCAGACCGGGGAGGAATTGCTTGGGCAGAAGTTTTTAAAAAATATATTTTGAAGCAAATATGTGCATCTAAGAACTGCTTAGTATGTTTTTTTTTTTTTAAAGCTATAGAAGTAAAAGCAGCTAGAAGCCCGGCATCATCTTTGCTTCTAAACACTGGGGTAAACCAGTTGTATAATTTGAGTAATGATGTGAGCTGAATGTTATACCAGCCAATATTACCCGTCTAATAAAATCTGCAATATGTGTCTATGAATAATATACTAGCATATCTCCGATTAGGGCTAATGACATTACAGTATGTTTTAGGGAGTATTATACATTTTCTAATTGCAATGCAAATAGTAGATGTTTGAGACCTGTGCTGTATGCATTGCAGTTTGGTTTTATGAATAATGAATTGTAATTAGAGCTCTAATTATGCTCTGAAATATTCACAGGTTTTTTCTTAATAGGTCCCCTAATGTATTTGGTTGGGGTGAAAATGAAACAACTAATGACACATAAAACAAGGGTGTGAAAAAAAAAAAGTCCAAATGGTACACAGAAGCAATAAAAGATCTCTGCCAATAATGACATGCACACGTATCCAGCAGAGAGTTTGAATACACAGAGCTAAGATGAAGTAAATAGAACAGAAGATTAGACTTATCATCTAATCCCTAAAACTATTAACTTGTGTAACTTTGGTAATTTATTCACAGTTGGCTGCAAACATTTGGCTATAAACAAGGTTTTATGCACGCTGTTGTGATGCTGGAAATGAACTCCATGTGCAACAACTGCCTTGTTTATTTATTCAGAACGGAACATGCAGCTTGTATGAGAGTTTTTTCTGCACCAACTACTGTGTGCATTAGTGAATGTTTTCTACGAAGCATCCCTCTGCGGTCTGAAGTGATCAGCATGCGCCGCCACTGTCTGCTGCTCTGTCGCCCGGCGTCAGTCTCCAAAGTTCATAGTTCACGTGAAGAATATCTGCGCACAAATATCACCGCTGAGCATTTACTGTATTTAACATTTTAGTTTAAATGTCACGCCCAAGAAAAACACACCAGCAGATTTTTATCGTTGTCCTTTCTCCCAGGTGAATAGATGGCACTGTCAGACTGCCGGTTAGTCGGTTGGCCCTCCACTTTTGTGATATTTCAAAAACTTAAACAACTTATTTTTTTATTATTCCCTTGGAGATAATAGCTACCTATGTGTTTTTCACCATTTAGTCAACTTGTCTAGTTTAGTGACTCACATATACAACAAAAAAGACACATTTTTTCATGACATATAGAATTAATTTATCATATTTTTGGAATCAAGACCTGATTTCTTAACTCCTTAAAACTCGTTCCTTCGAACTTACCCTTTTAACTAGATTTTATTTATGTTGGTTATGTTTTATTATTTGCTTCTGTTTTCTTTTTAATGTTTCATATAAATATTCTCTTTTTCTTATTTTTACATACAGTATGCATAATCTTCTTTCTTTTTTCGCGTTTTTTCTCTCTCACTCTTGCCTATTTATTTCAGCTGATTATGTATCCACTTTTACTAGATGACATGCTGCACATATTATTTTTTGTGTTTTTGTTTTTCATTTTCATTTTCCAAAGGATCAAAGTAGTAGTAGTAGTTGTTTTCTTAAACTGATGGCTCCAAGTTCAGGGTTGGGGGGAGGGAGGGAAGACTTGAAGGTTTTATGACTTGAAATATCTAACAAAATATCAATGAAGCTCAAAAATCAATGAAGATATGCATTAAAAAAAACCTGTCTGGTTTAGTTTTATCCGGTTTGGTTGACATTCATGTGCCCCACTCAGGCTGAATGGAAATCTTTGACACTGATCTTGGCGTTCTGACATATGTCATGCCATTTCAACAGACTACATTAAAAACACCTCACCGTGTATGTTAAGAATTTCACAGGAGGTGTTAAGTGATTTCATGCGCCATTATCCCCCATCAGCACATTCACTATTGTCCTCTGCTTGATTAAGGCATATCAATTCAGAACAGCTGGCTCAGCAGTATAGCAGTCTGTCCGTATAGCACCGGCATACACACCGCTACATCTGGCATGATAGGGCCAATTACAACAACACAGCGGTTACCATATCAAAGATCAAAGCTGCCATCGGTTTCTAGAGTGACATCGAGAGACTCGTGATCCGACGCAATTACCAGTTTGTTACACGCCTCTGAGATTAGCAGGGAGAGAGGCCACTGAAGTAGATTGCACTATCACGTGTCAAGTGGATCTGTATGTCAATAAATACCGGCCTCCTTGGATGAATAATGAGAGAGAATTTGTAGTTTTTGGTGTTGGAGGAATCCTAAAGGTTATCAGCAAACATTCATAACAGAGGTGATGGTTGTGTGAGTGAGAGAGAAAGAGAAAGAGAGAGAGAAAGAGTGTAGCAGTGAGGAGATGAGCCATTGCTATCTGTTTGACATTTCTGTCAGTACTGGTATTTGAACTGCTGGGTAGCTCTGACAAATGCCATGGCTATCACAGGCTCGATTTTAATTACACCTGACTAGGTCTTTCAGGGGCTCAGGGATGAAGTTAATTAGCCGGCAAGCACTCGGGCTAGTTCTGGCATCGGTTGGTACAACCCTCACAGCTTCTTCTTCGGTGGCTTTTCATTGGCATTTTAATGGTCTTTGTCTATACAAACTGAAAAGAATGAACAAATGAGGTGAGAGCAAATGAGCTCGAGGGGCGACACGACAGGAGTCCTATTTTCCAATCCTAACTTTGAAGTTAATTCTCAGTTGTTGTATGAGAGGACGATGACCACAGAGTACGACCTCAAGGTCCCACAGCATGGACCGCTGTGGCTTTAGAAAACACTGGGTTTAAGACGTGCATTCAGAGTGAACAATGGCCGTTTTGTTTTGTAAGGACTTGGACGCTGTTCACCACAGGCCAGTTTGCACACATCAAGTGTTTGGGAATAGGAAACAAAAGAAAACCAGGCAGTGGAAATACAAGAAAGCGCTTGGCAACTAAAACATAGACATAATGCAGATGAACAACCACGAACCATCTCGGCTTAAAAAGAAAAACATTTGACAAGTGATACCGGGATGAGTTTATCCTTCTTATAATTTACCAGATTCCTTTTGAGTAAAATGGAAACACAGAAGTACAGAACAGTCTCCAGGCAGCACTGTATCTGTGACAGTCCAATTTCAGCTACAGGCGATCACACCGACTTAAGATAACACAGAGACCAGAGGATCTCAGTAGCTCTCCCCCTGCATATGACAAGGCCAAAGAAATGATTAAGTGGTTGGTACATTTTAATGAACACAAAGCCATTCATGTGGAAGTTGATTTTAATTGAAATCTCCTTGTGTTTAATAACTTATCACTTTCACTGAGGGCAGAGTCTCTTGAGACATCTGAGGTTACTGGTCTTTACCTTGCTATATAGAACTGTTCCTGTTTTATTTCCGCATTGTTTACTTGTCCAATATGAAATGTTTCTTCACAACACTCTCTCTGTTCTTTATCCATTGTCCCTCAGCACCAGCCTGATCAGACTGAAAGAACAGCACGCACTGTAGTTGCCCACTTTCACACAGTTCACACCAAAGCACTTCATAGGAAAGTGAAACTTAAAAATAAATGTGTAAAAAATCACTAGCAAAAAGTAGAAAGTGCACAGGAGCCACGCTGAGTTTAGTATCACGTTGGTCCATCTGTATTCAACAGCCAAATTTCCACACTACACACTTGAAGTGCCTGGCACGATCTGCAAAGTAACAGCAGGTTTTCAATCTTACACCAGTGTTTGAGTAATAATAATAATAATAATTTAAAAAGAAAACATGATGCAGTGCCATATTATACCAAAAACCAATAATTTATTTTCATTTCTTTTGCAAAGTTCACCATTATCACACAGTTTACCTGGCTACAAATGTGCCAACTACGCATTACTCGAAATTAGACCATCAGACATTTACTCCAAACAAATACAGGGGTCGGTTTAAAATTTAAATGTACAATATTTCAGTTAAAAATGAGGCATTTGGAATTAGTATACTGTACATGTAACTGAACTATAACGTCTGTTGATAAATGGCAACCCATTCATTTCACCAGTTTAGTTTCTCCATGACCTAGTGTGCTGTGTTCTGAGTCCTGCTCAGTGGCAATCATCCTAACACCAGTTTGTGACTGCAAACTTAATTCAGTAACAATTTTACAATATGTATAAATGCTTCCAGTTACAAAAAACAAAAAACACAATGAATGAATAAGGCTGGATAATACCTCTCTGCTGCACAGAGATATACAGAGACAGAGTGTACTGTAGAGTTTGTGTATGAATCAGGTTGGCACATCAATGTGTCACTGATTCAGTTTCTGCTGTTAAGGCTGTGCTGAGTAAAGGTGGATGTAAAAACTATGTCAAAAATACTGGCATGTAAAAGCTATTAGCAGGTCCATCTGTTGATATGTAGAAAAAGTAATAATAAAAGAAAGCTGCAAACCAGACACACAAGGACGCAACACTGGCAATGAGTCAGGACCTATGGATTCTGGGATTTAGTAAAAAAAAAAAAAAAAAAAAAAGGAATTGTGAATAAAATGACACAGTTGACTCAGTCATTTTTCCATTGACCTGTTGGTGTAGCAGCTCGATCCCTTGTTTGTTTGCAGCTTCACTGGAGAAGAAGCTCAGGTTCACAAACACCAGAGAGAACATATGACATATCACTGTAAAATTTTGATGACAAAAACATGCTCATGTTCAGTAATCTAAAACCTCTTAGAGCTGGAATACATTTTGTTGTTGCAGTATTTTGTATTTAATAGCAGTAACAATAAGACAAATCTGTAGTTGTTGAAATACATGAACAACATTATCATAATTGCATGACAAGTTTGTGCATGAAAATATTTCACCAATGTAAGAGCGTTCCGAATTACAATTTATTTCAAATTCAGTATAGGATCTGGGGACTGAACATACTTGCAGTTGCAAGTGAAACAGTTGTGTTGCTGGAATGTGTGATATTTATTCAACTCAATTAAAACACAAACAAACATTGATGTGATCATAATTGTGTGACATTTGCGTGGTTTGACTCGGGCCATGTTTGTGCACTGAGACTTATTGATTTCAGTTTTAAAAGGATCAATTGATCTGATCCATGGACTCACTGCGTCTTTCCACCTGCCAAGTGTACATAATACACAAACCCAAATACGTTTTCTTAAGATGTTCATACAACTATCTTGAGTTATATGGTTACAACATAAATATGAAAATAGACTTGAAAAGCTTGAAAAGATAAACATGTTTAGTGTGAAGTAATAAAATAATTATATAGTCATAATTTCATAGAAAAATGTTTTTCCCGCAGAGTGATGTGAAAAAAAAAACAATCCTGGAAAAAACGAGAAGAAAATGCCATGACACCACTGATAAATTCTTTACAAAATGCTTTTTGGGTTACAAAGTGTGAAAAATATTCCTATTGTCCTCATAAAAACGCCACATTGAACGAGGCAAGTATATTAATACCGCATGGGGTAGAATGTGTGTGGGTTTTTGTTTTTTATACAGTAGTGACTGATAGGAAGGCATTGTTCACCTTGGCTCCCTCGGGGGCCTTGGTACCATGAGTCATCAGCTCCTGGATGGTCATCCAGTTGTCCAGGATCTTCTTGTTGCGTTTCTTCATCATCTTCTTGTGGCTGAGCTCTATGATGCTGACTTCCTTGCGACCCTCGCTGCTGCTCTGAGGATTCTCCTTCAGGCTCTCCAGCCGGCTCCGCTGCATGAACTCTCGTCTTTTCCTCTGTTCTTTTGCCCTGACCAGGTGCTGCTTCCTCTCCTCTTTGCTCCAGTACCTCCCCATCTTCATTTCGCTCATCGCGTCGTCATCCGTGGTCATCCCCCCGCTGCGCTCTTCCTTAATCTTCAGGGCTCGCTCCCTCAGGATCTTGTCTCTCACAGGCCTCTTAGTGATGTAGCGCGTGCCGTCGCTGCGGATCTTGACCTTCCACTCCATCTTGGGCTCGTTAATGGCCGTCTGAGGCTCTTTGCAAACGCTGAGCAGGCTGAGCTGGCTCTGCGCGTACTCCACGGCCGAGCGCTGCTGGATCAGCTGCATGTAGCTCTGGTAGTGGCGGGCGTGAGCTGGGATGTTGGCCTGCCTCTGCTGGGAACTGTGGGACGGAGAGAAGTAAGGAATCTGGCAGGCGTGCGTCTTTAGCGTCCCTCTGCCCTCCTCCTCCTCGGCGTGAGGCGTCTGGTCCGACTCGGAGGGATTGCTGTGGTCGGGGCTGCTGCTTTTCCCCGGGACCGGAACGCGGCACGATGGGATGGGGCTCAGGCTGAGAGAGTGACCGTTGGCGAGGCTGCTGCAGAGGTTCCTCTGGTTGGTCAGACTCACCATCCTCTGGAGCGAGTGCTCCGGTGAGCGGTCCATGGCCAGAGGCGTGCTGCGTGAGCTCTCTGCCGTGTTATAGGCGCTGGAGCTGTCTTTGTCTGATTTCTCCAGCCTCTCGTTAATGTCCGCCAGCTTCCCCCTCATGTGCTCGCCGCCGCGCTGGAGGCTTTGGTTTTTGGTGAAGGGGGCCGAGCCGCCCGTGGACGGAGACTGCTGGCCCTTGCGGAGCTTGTGGGCCTGCATGATGTTCTGGCACTCCAGCTCGATGCTGCGCAGCTCCTCGTTGAGCATCCGCAGCTCGTGTTGCATGCCGCCCTGCTCCCCCACGCTGCACTCGATAGTGCTGCGGCGGCTGTAGAACAGGTCGTACTCGCCGCTGTTGCGGATTTGACACTTGAGCTCCAAGAGCTGCTGGAAACGGTCGCCCTCCCCCTCCTCCTCGTCCTCGTCGTCCCTGTCCTCCAGCCGCGTGGAGCCGGCGGGACAGCGCGGGTCCCGACTGTCTCTCAGGCACTGGGACAGACGTCTCTGGATGTGTGCCAGGACGTTATGCTCGGAGCTCTCCATCCTGTCTTTTATAGTCAGCACACCGTCTTTATGATGAGGGAGCGTGGAGCAGGTGGGCTTATCATCTTCTAGTCTCTGAAATGAGTCAGGCAAACAAAACCAACTTGAAATACTGGTATGTAAATACATGGCACAATTGTAAATTTAAATTTTTTTATCAGCATATGAATGCGTGGCACTTACCGGGAGACTGTTCTTGATTCCTCTTTTATTATTATTCCTCATTATTAACATGAATTATGTATATGTATTTTAACTTATCTGCGGTTTGCAGCCGTGCTTGTAAATATGTTTTAGCTAGTTAATCATACAGCATTTGCAAACAGGATAATAAACAAAACTGTAGAACTGTGTGTAACGTAATTACGTGATGTATTTTTACTGTCCTCGTTATGGAATGAGGACAAAGAGGCAACAAAAAGGTTACCGCAACTATCTAAGGAAGTTCATGAAGTGCAGCCTCCTGAAGGACTACATATGCTGCTGCTCTGTTACACAGCTCTGTTACTTCAGGGATTGTTTCCTCTCCGCGGCGTCTTTGAAGTCCCATTTATATGGATTTTTGTTGTATGCTTCCTTCCAACAAAACAGAATTTTAAATTATGATTACTAATGTTTGGAATTTAAATGGTTCAACGGTCCCCCGCCATAAATATTCATAATCATCATTTTGTATTCACATTTCAAAGGGCAAAGCTTGTTTTCACTCAGTTTTCGTGAGGAAAGTCAATGAAGAGTTTGATTTCATCTCTGCCACCGGCTAGATGTGTAGTGATTTCAAGGAAAAGGCTAATATTGACTGTGAGTAATGGCCTAATACTGTCAAAGCAATTATTGGTCAGTGTGATGGTACGATGTTCACAACACAGCGGTTGGATGGATTCCTTTTGCTTTTTGACTCAAGTTTTGTTTATTCTTATTAAACAGAGCAAATAAAAACTAACTAGACCTTCCAGAGCTCCTTAAACCTAAAGCTCTCACACAGACTCACTAATTCTTTTTTTTTTTTGTTGAGTATATGTTATATTGCTGTCTGACCTGTTCATTCTCCTGCTCCTCCTGTAAGGCAGCTAATTCCATCTCCTCCCTCTGCTGCTCCTCCAGCATTTCCATCTTCAGCTGCTCCAGGAACTCGCTGTGCTCATCATCCAGCCAGGCCTCCTCCAGCTAAGGGTGAATGAAGGAGGAGAGAGCATATAGAGGGAAAGAGGTGAGTGTTATTTGTCAGGGCCTACAGGCTTGTGGCGACACAGTGTCTGAAAATAAACAGTTGGATGTCCCTAATGGGATTTTCTGGGGGGAAAAAAATAAAAAATAAAATAAAACACCCAGCATGGTTTGGAAAACAAAAAGCAACTGCCAGCTAGCTCTTAACAAAACACCACCCCTCATCTTTAAAACATGCATTCTAATCTCAAAATCAAGCCAATACAATTTAATGGACATAAGACTGCCACCTTTGACCTATTTACTGCACACCATCCATCATCTGTTTGTCTGCTTGATGTAAGCCAAATGGGATCCATATCTGAAGACTTCAGATTTACTACGTAGAGACACATTTAATTACAAAGAGTCCACTATCGCTCCTGGCTCATCTGCACTGCGGCAGAGTAGCTTCCGCTTATTCGCCATCGGCCCCGGGTCTGAACTCACTCCACATTAGCATGCCATTAGCTTTTATGGCTTAGTGTTGGAAGTCAATTACAGTGGAGCTACATAAAAATAAAACATGATGAGGTGTCTCTGTGGTGTCTTCCACTAGGAGTGGTTGTGGTGATAGGGAGGGGAGAGCGTTGGCTACCCCTGACTTTTACTCTGAGCAAACACACTGTAAATGGTCAAACATCAAGGCTGTAATTTTGTTTTAAACTTGTGTGCTTCCTTTAAAGGTATAATGTGTAGGAATTCCCCCCATCTAGCGGTGCGGTTGCATATCTGAACGTATTCTTGATGTTGCATTCACGTGAAATCGGGCAGACGTCAGACAGACAACAGACACTGCATGTAACAGGATAAACAAGCGTCTATGTAAACAAGTGGTCTGCCAGCACGAGGCAAAACAATACAGGCGTGACAATATGTTGTCATGGTGATGTCGTATTGTTTACCTGACCCACGTTTTACCGTCTTTCTCTCGTGGAGTAAAATGACATCCGGTTGGTTTGCCAACGGCCGTCTGCCTGACTGCACCTGAATGCAACATCAGTGCTTCCGTCCTTCCTCACACTACACAGTGGTGACAGTTTTAACAGGCGCTACCTGGAAAACTTTCTCCCCGAGCCCACAGCTCCGCTGAGTTTCCGTGGTTACCTACGGTCACGCTGCCACTGAATGTAAAAAATGGCGATGCAACATGGCCGCCTCGGTTCGGTGCGTGGCCCACTTATGTATTTGTAACGACTTGTAACAACTCATTCTAAGGTACGAGAAAGCTTTCATTTGTATGAGGGTGTGATTCAACTTCAGTGAAATACGTATTTATGAAAGCAATATTTGATTTTTGCTAATAAACAAAACAAATAAGTTACATACTGGGGCTTTAACCAAGTTAGGCCCGCAGAAGATTGTTTAAAGTGGTTGAAAGATGTTATGTGTGTGGTAGTTTCTAACCTGCAGCTCAGGTCTGGCAACCAGCAGGACAATGCTCCTACACTTGTCATTGGAGAGTGCAGCCATGGCTTCTTCTCGGTCTTGTACATCTTGGCCATTAATCTGTTGATGATAGACAAACACAATTACCAAAAACACAAACACATGCAAACATCTCAACACATGCAAACACATAAGAGTTGGGTCAGCTTTATCTTCCTCGGTGCAAAAGCCCTTGAGAAAAACAAAGCACTACAATAAAAGTGGAACTGCACAATAATGCTGTTTTTCAGTGGACATTGTAAACACTCTGAGCTGCTCCCTAATATGAAGCAGGACCCAGTGGTGAATATGAATGGGACAGTGGCCGTGGGCCGACCGAGCTGTTGTGTTCACCAAAGTATCCGGCAGCGTACATACATCTAGCTGTACAATTAACCGGCCACTGACAGGGGGCGTCCATCTTTTTGCGGGCAGACTAATGGCCCTGTCACTGGTGGATAATGGTGCCAGAGTACTGGTTTTCCTCACAAACACACACACACACACACACACACACACCCTCTGCCGCTGTAAATCAGTCACACAACACATGGTCTAATTGTCTGCCGGTGTCTACCAACAGTGCTTATACATCTGCCCCCCACATCTAATAACTGTTTGCAGAGTATTTACTTGAGTTTATTCCTGGTTCCTCTCCCCCACAGTGCACTGATGTTCACACCAAACCTTGTTTTCTGCATAGAAAACAACTCTGTTTACTTTTATCTGCTATTCATGCTGTTGTGGGTAATTCATTATCAGCATTCTGTTGCAGTCTCCCTGTGTCAGCTTTAAAGAGACAGTTCAACATTTTGGCAAATTGGTCCACTGCCATAATCCATATAGTCTTCGTTACCTTTAATTGACGGTGCAAGCTGTTTTTAGAACGGCGGAGCAGAGCCGCGAGCTGCTGAGAGCTACGCTATGGAGGCTAATGGGATTTCTTGGTTTCCCTCATCAAACTCATCAAAAACACAATCCAACAACTCCAAAACGCTCTCGTGGACAAATTGTGACCTGCACATTCACCACGATATGAGATAATAACAGAACGTTATGAGACAGAGTTGATTTTGAGGCAAATGAGACTGCTTGCTGAAAAACTGCCCCCGACGGGAACACACATCAGCGGTTTTGCATGAATTTACCTTGAAAACAGCTCTGTCTAGTAACGTTCCATTCACAACTTGTCCACCAGAGCGTTTTGGAGTTGTTGGATTGTGTATTTGATGAGTTTGATGAGGGAAACCAAGAAATCACATTAGCCTCCGTAGCGTAGCTCTGAGCAGCTCACGGCTCTGCTCCGCCGTTCTAAAAACATCTTACACCGACAATTGGCTTCATGCACAGCTCCACAACTTCCTGAAATAAGCCAGCTCGTTTATTTCCTGTCTTACATTATTGGACCAACTAATTAATCCAGGTGTGCCTGACCATTGTTGTGAGGTCAGACACACCTGGATTAATCAGTTGGTCCAATAATGTAAGACAGGAAATAAACGAGCTGGCTTATTTCAGGAAGTTGTGGAGCTGTGCATAAAGCCCATTAAAGGTAACGAACCTACTAAGACTATAGGGATTATGGCAATGGGCCAATTTGCCAAAATGTTGAACTATCCCTTTAAGGCTCCATTAAAAATACATTTCATATTATCAATACATTAACTACATGCCATCTGAAAGATGTTAGACCAACAAACCCCACTGTCAATACCGATGGTTTATCATGACAGTATAACAACGAGACAATGTCATTTGTCATTTTTGTTATTTTCAATGTGTTTCACTGCCTCTGTGTGGTTGAAACAAACCCATTTGTGCAGCTTTAACATTGAAAGTGGGGGCTCTAACTAACTCAATCCCACAAAAACAATAATCACCCATGTAACCCATAGGAGCAACACTGTCCAGCCCCGGGGCCTGACCAACACTGCTCCTTGTTGGGTGCAGAACTCCTCCAGAGCTCAGGGCTGAAGATGAAGCCAGGGGCCAATAACAGTCAGAGCCTTTCAGCTATGCCACAGGAGGTGAGGCACCATCCTCAACCAGAACTCTTAAAAAACCGCTATTGGTGCTGAGTCGGTGACTAAAACAGCCAGGGGGTGCACTTCTCCCCCTCTAACAGTCACAGCGGGGGCGAGTTCCCCCTTTAATGTGCTGCCATTAAAAATGAATGGGCTCTCCTGCTGGGAGACAGTGGTTGTGCGCGACAAAACAAAAGGAGACTTTTTTATATTGAATCAAACGAGAGAGAGAGGGAGGGTGTACCTGCAGAATGCGATCCCCCTCCCGGATGCGTCCGTCTCTGGCAGCGATGCTGTTCGGACAGATCTGTGAAGGTAGAGGGAGCAAAAATGCCTCTATAAAACCTGACTGTAATTACAGAGAATCAAGAAGAGCCTGAAAAATGCTGTAACTCATTGTGACATCAGCCAGCAAAACATGTCTAGACTTTTATAAACAGTGTATGCAGCATACGCTAGGTGTGCAGCCATGGAACGACCATAGATGATGATTTTTCCTTGGTTGCCCAGTCAGTTTTCAAAACCATTTGTCCTGAGAAGAAGCCAAAACAAACTGAGTTTTCACCTTTATCATTTAAGTGTCTATTGTACACACCTCAGTTGTGATAACCTGGCAGCTTGATGGAGCACAAGCCTCTGTATATAGCAACTGCAGCCTATCACTCATCCTCAATACATGATGCACCTGCTCCTCCCATAACTAATGTTTGTGAACAAGGGGGCTGAACACTCTTTCATTGGCCAATCAATCGGTGTCTTGGGCCATTCGTTTCGCTCTCTCCTATCAGGTGGGACCTCTGGAGATGCTGAGATGCCGCGGCACTCCATCTTCATGATAGTCCACACTCCCACACAGAGGACCACTCATTAAACTGGGAGGGAGGTCACTAGACAGGAATGGGGGGCAGCAGGACCGGAGGGGAAACTGAGGGTAATACCTCTGCAATTATGTCGGGGAGTGGGGGAGCACGCACACCATAAACACAAATCTACAACTGAAAGTTGATATAAAGCGAACTATAGGGATCAGTTAAAGGGATAGTTCACCCAAAATTGAAATTTCATGTCGACTAAGAGCTGGGAGAAGTTTCAGAGTTATCTGTGGCTTCTCTGAGTTACAGGGGGTCTCGGCGTAGCAGTGCATGCCCATATAACGGTTGCAAATGGATACCAACTGTCTTCTGTAACAAAAAGACACACCAAAAAACATCCAAATGCCTCCATGCTGCTCGTATGTAATGTCCGTCTTGTATTGAAGCCCCGAAATGCGAAATTGTCCCGAAAAAAATTAAATAAGTCTATATTTCAAACTTGTTTTGTAGCGGAAGCTTCTGGAAGCTCCTCTTCCCGGTTCGTCAAATTTGGATGAACCATTGTCCGTCCTCTTCCCAGTTCGTCCAAATTTGACGAACCGGGAAGAGGAGCTTCCAGAAGCTTCCGCTACAAAACAAGTTTGAAATATAGACTTATTTAATTTTTTTCGGGGCGATTTCGCATTTCGGGGCTTCAATACAAGACGGACATTACATACGAGCAGCATGGAGGCATTTGGATGTTTTTTGGTGTGTCTTTTTGTTACGAAGACAGTTGGTATCCATTTGCAACCGTTATATGGTAATTCACTGCTATGCCGAGACCCCCTGTAACTCAGAGAAGCCATGGAGGACTCTGAAACTTCTCCCAGCCCTTAGTCGACATGAGGGTGAGTAGATAATGAGTGAAATTTCAATTTAGGGTGAACTATCCCTTTAATTGACAAAGGCATCACTAGCTGCGTTTCCATTACAGGTTTTCGCAAAATAAAAGCGATATTTCTGAAACTTCGAAAAAGTGCAATTGCTATTTGCGGGTGTTTCCATTGAAAGGTATTTTGCGAATGAGCCGTAATGCGTCTTGCGTTTCTATGGTGACGGCACAGCGATCTCAGCTGCCTACAGCTGTTGCTGTTATTGTTTTTAACAAAGACAAAAACAGCGCTTGATTGCTGAAAGGGCGCACTCACACGGGCCAGTTGTACCGTGCTGAAGCTCTAATGCCCCCTCCGCTGTCCCCGCTGGCCCGCACTCACACCACCTCCAACCCAAGCTGCTCAAGCATGGTTGCCTCAATTGATATAGAGGGATTATTTGTTTACCAACACGGCGGATGTGCGCTTTAACCTGACTGCAGAAAGAACGGCTTTTTAAACTGCGCTGACAACAATATAGGTGGTTGTGTCCACACACCCGTACTGGTTTATGTGGCTTAAGGTGACATGTCGGCGCAGGAGGGAGTGGGAGCGTGGATGCGAGCCAATCTCCTTCAACCATGCACGGAAAAGGGGAATGATAGGAAAGGGTTTTCTAATTTAATGAGAAACATGCCCAGGTCAGCAATGCATTACAATAAAACATGTGGTTCATTTGTCCCCTCAAGTTACAAACCACCACAGCGTGGACACACACAACTCCGCTGACGCCGGTGACGTGTAGAAAAGCGAAAAAAGTGTTTCCATTACACTTTTGCGATACACGTTTGTATCGATACGTCTCAAAAACCACCTCATGAGAGCGTAAAAACTTTTTTGCGATAGTTGAGAGTTTTTTCGAAATGTAGGTGTTTCCATTACCAGTTTTTAATTTCGATATTTAGGTTTTGCGCATTTCAAGGGGTAATGGAAACGCACCTATTGTTAGGGGCGAAGCTGCAGTTTTGCCACAGAACACGAGGGTTTGAGTCTCACTTTCAGAATGGAGTTTGCTCCATTAATCTGTCAGGAGAAAATGGATCTGAATAAAACAAAGAGGTGGTGTGCAAACTGTAAATGAGTAGTTCTGCTGCAGACTGGCAACCTGAGGTAGACCCTGCCCTATGAATAATAGGATCTGCTCCTGCCCCTGTCCACCCGAACAGAAATAGGGTTAGTCACACTGTACTGTGAGAGGCAATTAAAACAAAGGCAAATCAATCTATACAACACAGAATGGAAACAATGTCACTAATCAACAGGAGCTGCAAATTTAGGAAATATAGCTAATTTCAAAATGACCTTGAGTTGTTGCAAACTTCCCATTAATTTGTTCTCACTTCTTATGCAACACAGTAGAATGTTATTTGGGCACATAACAACCTGTATACAGTGACATTCAGCCCCCTCATCTACATGCAGCGTGCTCCTCTTAGCCCGACACCAGCGCCAACACTTAAGGATGCTGCCAGGAGCCACAGACCTCAGTGATTTATATTCCACTCAGCTCTCAGAGCGAGCACCTTGCAGGGTCCTAGTCAACTTCAAACGAATTGGAGATAAAGTTGAGCAGAATGGAGAGCGATACTTTCTATGCTACACCAACAAGTGGGTTAACATGCTTGTTGATGTCTGCTGTACTGGAAGTAGCAGGTGAACAACAAGATCTGAAATCACTCTTGTCTTTTGTTTTTTTTGTTTTTTCTGTCTTGGAAGTCATTCCAGGTTGGCAGCTGAAAGTGTAATCATGCAGTTAGAACATTGCCAAACTGTTCAATAATGTCATTTGTTGTTGATAAAAGAGTTTAATATTAAAATTACTACACCCAGTAGAGAAACCTGCCTTACTCAGATGAATACTAAAGCAAATCATGGAAAATGGAAAATGAATATTAAATGTCACAATTGATTTAGTCACAAAAATATAGTTTTAATTTTGGGTCGTATTTAACTCAGGCACACTGATCTAGCCAAGATGACTGACTGTTTCTATGGGAATGTATGATATGTAAATGGAAAACATCAAAGACTCTATAGAATATGTATTTAATGTACCTTTTGACCCAAGAGCATTAATATTTTCAATCTCTAGCTAGTAGCTCTGGTGGTTGGTTAAAAAAAAAGGGAACTAGCAAGAGAGGATGATAGAGCAGGATACATGTATGATGCATATTTCTTTCCGTGTCTCCAGGAGCAAGGCAGAGTGGGAAAAGATAAAAGAGAGATGATTCAATGTTTATCGAGTTCTCGGCTGCAAAACTTAAGTTTCCTTAAGTTTAGAGGAAGAGGAAAGAGGAGTTAGAGGAGCAGGTTATCTTCTCACCTCACTGATGTAGATGGACACGTCGTCCTCTTCATCCGTCCTGTAGCACAGAGTTAACCCCAACTTCTCTTGGCTGTTGATTCGACACAATTCCACTTCCTGTGTGGATAAAGGAGGAAAAACAGGACTAAGATTAAGAGTCCACAGTCATGCATGGTAAACACAATGCTGCTTTGAGCCTTATGCCACTATATTTATGAGTTGCAACATTAGCCAGGTTCAACATCTTTAGCATTAGGATACTAAGATTTGTTAATGTGCACCAAACACAGTGTGGCTAATGGGCATATGATTATAGCTGCAGGCACTGAGGGAGCCAATATGAATGAAGGCACCAATTGTTTATGATTCTAGTCCTGTACTTGTTGTTTTTACCCTTTTCTAGTTTTTGTGTTAATTGATGTTGTTTGTTGAAGCTTAGATAGCACATGCATGTTTAACAGGCACTTACTATCACATTTTAACTTTCATACAGATCTTTTCAGTGCAGTTTTGATGCTATTTGCACGTAATTATCTTTTTAAAAATACATACACATAGGGTGGTGTATATTATGTGATGAGTTTAGGATTGTACAAAACATTGTGTGTATTTTATGTTTTATGGACTACAGATGGAAATTAGCTTTGCGCTGCACCCATCTTTTTGTTTTTTTTCTTTTATTAAATGATTAATCTAAGTGCTGTCCCTAAATAAAAATAAAAATCAGATAATAATAATGTCCAGTTGGATGACTTTGATCCACAAATGTCAACTTCTTGGTGGCAACCAAAGTTATTGTTGTTCTGGGGACGAGGAATGTTCAGTTCATCCTATAGATGGTGACGTATTCCAGTCGACAGACAGACATCGTCATTACTGGGATTATGGGAGGTTCAGAACATATTAATTTCATTTATTAACACTGACAGGGGTCGACGCCACAGAGTTGGGGTCTGGGGTCTTTGATCACATCACATAGACTTCTTAAGGAGATGGAGGCTGATCAGTGGATTAGTAAAAGGTCAGTTTTCCATTTTTCAGAACAAGTACAGTAAATCCGACCTGGAGGAGAAGTCCTAGACAGTGTCTGGCCTAAATGAAGTCATGGTGATAGTGTTTTGCCCACAGTACGGTTTTATGTGCCTTTGTTGACTTTGATTCAGAAACACTGTGTAACCTTTAAAAAAGAAAACAGACACTGATCTGAGACGCCAAATAAATTCTATAGATTTCCATAAAACTAAAGTGTTGATACATGACAATGGCTGCACAAACACAGGGATCTCCCTCATTGAAGATCAAAAAAACAAATGTTTTTAAAGTTCCCTCACAAAAACCCAACTTGTTTTGGAGTTTGAATTGCCAGCTCTTGTGAGGTTTTTGAGTCTCAAAGTGTTTGATCATGAAAGGCATTCTCAGCCTGCACAGCCTGATCGGTGGAGCTTTGATGACTGTCAGAGGACCTCAAGTGTTTTTTCTTTCAAGTTGTTGCCAAGTTATAGAACGTTAGACTATAAATAAACTGTAATTATGCCAGTGCTACCAGATATACATGTTTGCTGCAGCACTAAAGTATTCCTCATCTTCCCGTGGGGAGAGATAAGCAAACTATTGACTTACAAATCAGTGGTCGCCAAATTTCCCACGAGCCTCTCGGAATGCCGCTTAATACCCCGGTGTCTTCGCGAACTTGTCATTTAAGTTCATATTTATAAAAAACACAAGAAGTAAGATTTGATTGAGTGTCACATTCCCCCTCTCATTTAAAATCAAAATCGACCAAACACACCTTCTAATTTCCACATTTTCACATAAAATGCTCCAAGCCTCCCACCACGGAGACGCAGCCAAACACCAAACAGCACACAGCACAGGGCCTCCGAACGCTGAAACATATCAAGGGTGTTGGAGGGAATCAAGTGTGAAATGGCCTCTCCTCCCAAGGTCTTCATTAGAGCAGAAACACACAACTCTCAGCAGCAGGAGTGAGGTGGTTGAGTGGAGGGAAGAAATGAGGCAGCGGCGAGGGCTCTGGTGGGGCTCAGAGGGGTCTTGCACAGAAACAGATTCATTTCCTATGTGACAAGTGTGGGTTGGCTGGTTACACGTGTCAGATGTGGCGGGGCCGGGGGGAGAGGAAGGAGGAGGTGGGGTGAGGGTAGAGGGGGGGTGAGGTCTGACCGCGGTGGTGGTGGGATGAGAGGAGGGGAAGAGTGGGAGGAGGAGGAGGAGGGCAATACCAGCGCTGCCAGAGAGCCGCCACCTGCTGCCTCTGGCTACAGCTTCTAAACTGTTTATGACAGCACCCTCCGTCCAATTTACACATACACACACCTTTAGGCTCAATTCCCTTTTTTTCCCTCATTCTCCTCATCCCCTCATTTCCTTTTACACTTCTCTAACTTTGCTTTTAAAGGAGAATTCCAGTCATTTTTGACCCCTAAATCGTTTTCCTGATGGTCACCCAGTGTTGGGGGGAGCAAAGTCCAAAAAGTCCAAAAAATAAAGGGACAACGAGGAGTTTCTCCATCGGCAGAACAAAAAATTCTGTGACAATAAAAAAGTCTCATATTAATGTGGATGAATCTACGCTACCCACACTTGTTAATGGGCCCATTTTCGATAAATATATCGTTTTTGTCTCTATCGTTATTTTGTTATTATTAGTGGTGGTGGAAATGCTGGGCGAGCCGACCAGCATTTCCTTACTTTCGGTTTCACGGCGAGTCATGAGAATAACGCCGCCGAATCGCCGTTTATGGTCGGGACTATGACGGTATCTGATCGTCTTTGAACCTCTGACTTTAATTCTTGATGAATGAAAACATGAGTCCGTCTTGCGCCGGTCAAAGAATTTCACGGTGCGCACGGAGGCTCATAAATGTAGTGTGAAAACGCTTCGCTTTTCCAAAACTCCTCGTTGTCCCTTTAAACGGTCGAGCAGTGCAGTGGTAATGTCCAAAATATCCCCGACCGTTTATTTTAGTAAAGAAATCATCACAACAAGGAAAAAGCGTTTGTTTCTGTGGCGGGGAGAGCAGGCGCTCTACAATCGGATAGTAACGTCTTTCCAGGATGTTTCAGAGTTAGGCTATCTAAGGTGAGTGACTACATGCAAAAACACAACGTTTATACTAAAAGGAGGGGTGCTCTTGCACTTCAGGCAAACCAGTATCGGTGCTCTCAGACCAGGACAGATAATAGAGGCGTGGGAGTCAAGTGGGTCACTTCACAAGGACTGAACCCAAATGAAAAACGACTGGAGCACTTGATAAAAATGCAGATATATAAAGGTGCAGAACAACTAACGTTTCGACGCCAGTGTGCGTCTTCATCAGAGTAAGCAGAACTGAGGATGACAGTGCTGGCTAAATAGTAGTAACATGAGGTTAATTCATCTCATTGGTGCAGAGTCAGCCAATCTGGTTGTTTCAAGTCATTTTTGTGTTTATTATTCCTTGTGGGCGGGCCTGATTTGCCCTTGTTACCTTGTATTGGCCCACACCTTGTCTGTTGAGTGCGAGAACATGATTGGCTGACTCTGAACCAATGAGATGAATGAACCTCAGGTTACTACTATTTAACCAGCACTGTCATCCTCAGTTCTGCCTACTCTGATGAAGACGCACACTGTCGTCGAAACGTTAGTTGTTGTGCACCTTTATTAAATATATCTGCATTTTTATCGAGTGCTCCAGTCTTTTTTCATTTGGGTTCAGTCCTTGTTAAGTGACCCACTTGATTCCCACGCCACAAAGTTTATACTGTTTATACTGTACACTATATGAGTTCAGTGGTGTGTCATAAGGATTCCAGTCATGAACCATAGATATTTGATTGTTTTTTGAGTGTGGTTGAAAAAATTGCCCCCATAGTTTAGCGTTGTTGTCACTATCCCTAGCGCCGTCTAGCCATGGTGTAACTCCGGTTTGCCTGCATCAATTTTAGTCGTGTTTTTTGCTCCCCCCAACACTGAGTGACCATCAGGACAATGATTTAGGGGTCAAAAATGACCGGAATTCTCCTTTAACTCACATTGACAGATACCTTTTGGACTTTGGGATGTGCTGTTGCTGCTGGGCTACACACACTCCCATTCACACTCCTATAAGAAGAATGCCTGCATCCCTGCACAAACCCCATACTTAGACTCACAAGTACAGCGAACAGAGCACATGTTGGCACAGATTTTCTTTTTAAACAGAGCCGAAGAGAAGCGACACCATCTGAGCTTTGTCGTTTTATCTTTCTCGACAGCCTCCACCTGACGGGGAGCTCAGATCTTTAATTGTCTGTCTCAGAAGCGATGACAACTTCAAACCCTCGACTGATATGCGAGGATGTGACGAGGAAAAAGCAGGAAGACGCTTTGGTGCCGACTACCTGAACGGAGTCGGATGCATAAATCCATCATTAACTATGTTAAAAATGTTACTAATGAGCTACTTCTGTTATTGTTGCCGGCGATGTTATTATAGCGGCACGTCTCCTGATTCAACAGAGCACTCATGGAGGTAATGGGAGCTAGGAAGACGGTGCAACATCTTGCATGCTAATATGATATGAGAAGTTGTGGGATATCTGTGGGAAGTCACAAACAAGTGTCTTGCAGACATTTATCTAAAAATACACCACACAAATTAATCGCTAGTGCTGAAGCAGAGCAGAGGTGTGAGCAGGTTCTACATCATCCTTATTTAGCTCCGAGAAACAAGCCTGAAGTTACTCCTGACTAATTAATAGCTAGGTATAAAGTGCAGGACACCCATGGCTAAATGATCAGAGAGAATAGATTGCTGCAATTACTGCATGTTAGATGAAATGTCAAAAACTGCATACGTGTGCGTTTGATGTGCAGTGTGTGACCCTTTTGTCCTCACTGTGTAGCTTGGTTTCTTGTGGCGAGACATGCACTGATCAATTTTGAGATTTTGAGCTATTTTTCTTCCTTAACATTTATTCTCTCAGAAAAGTCAAACGAAATGGTAGAACATCCACATTAAGGTGGTTATTGTACTTCAATTTGTCTCTTTTGTTGGTAGATTTCTCCTAAATTTGCCAAAAGTTAACAGCTACTGTGCTGTGCTTGTTATCTGACCCATGTCATGTCAGGTGTCATCACTGCTCTCTCTCCTGAACAATGATGTCGGCCCCAAAAACGGTCATTTCCTTTGGATCTGCAACCAATCGTAAAAGTATGATTTACATTAACAATCTATGGAATTTTACAGTACAAGTCATTAAAGGCCATTTTCTCAAAATTAGTTTTTCCTCAGACTATGAACCTGAAATCTCAACTTCGGCAGCACTTACAGACACCAAACCTTCCAGTTTTATTCCTGTCTATATTCTGAAGGTTTGTACAGAGGGGATTGTTGATACATCATTCAGAGCCTGATTTATACAACATTTTATTCCTAAAAACATGGCAAAATTGGATTTTTTAGGGCTGGTGACAGTATTTTCTCATTTACAAAGTGATAAAAAGAGATATCCAAAATCCCCTCTGTAAAAACTTCTGCCTCTAATATGTCAACAAAATAAAACAAGAATTTTGAAAGTGACTTTATCCATTTTTCAGATTTGGGTTCTGGAAATGTATGCACATTAGCATTTCATTAGATATTGCCTCATTTCCATATTTAAACATACAATTTGACAGAAATTGTAATACAAAAAATATTTGTCTTAATGTAAGTGATAAACTTGGGAAGTTTCATGGTGATATCTGTTATTTAAAATGTTTTACCCTATTCACCTGTAGTGTCTCCCCTTAAGACGACTGTGTCCTCTCATGGTCAGATGCCTCTGTAAAAGGACGGTGTCTCCTCATGCATCAGACACACATTCTCTGATGTCTGTCCCTCCTCTTGCCTTTTTTTGATCGTTTTTTCTCGATTTTCCAGGCGAGCTCTCTGCCTCTCGGGCAGGACAGTGCAGCGCGATACGAGGGGACGAGATGGGCTGACAGTGAATTAATGGCGGTGATTGCGTGATTAGGAGGAAGATTGGCTCCCACCATCAAAGCGCATCGGATGCTGTCATAATTATAACACCTTTGATTACGAGTAATTGAAAAGGCAGTCACAAATGCATGGGTGGCTTCAGAACTCATCCCTAAACTTGTCAAAGGAATGGTTACCAACATGGTGCTGGAGACATATACACATCAGGGAATCATGGGAAATGTATGTTTTTAAGTGTGAAATTGTAGCTTTGAGGCACGGCCTGTTTGTTTCATTCATCCAAACCAGGCAGACATCAGAGGAGACGGAGACAGAGATGCTTGTGCCGAATCCAGGATTGATTAGACTCAATATTAGGAGTTGCAGAGATGTTTTCCCTCAGAATGAAACATCACAATTAATCAATCAATTCGCTGCAATAGGCCTATAACCCCCTTCCCTTCTTTGTGATGCAGTTAACTAAAAGATTTTGTGAAATTGTAGCTGAACAGAGAAGGAGATGCGATGGAAAATGTTGATTGGAATAGGTACAAACCAGAATTTATAGTTAGTGGGGGAAAAATCACAAACTGGAGACCAGGTTTTCATCAGCCGCAGTAACTCGGCCACTGTAAAACTGGCCACCAATCCCATTTCTCCACCCTCAGCCCCTGAACGTATTCTCAATCAAAGCTGGTGTAAGTGTGTGAGATACTGCAGTGAGAGCCTTAAACTGAGAATGCGACTGACTTTCACAGATAGTCGAGCGTTCATCTGTGGAAATCGACCTTTACAGAAGTGTAGAAGCTACTATTCTTTATTTCAGGGTGAGTTTTCGTTTTAGTCAGACTGACTCGGCTTTAATTACTTTGGATGCAAATGTGGTGCTTTTCTTTCATCCTGCTACAGATAGATAGGACTCCCTGTCTGCAGTCTTTCATGAGCATGTGCGCTTGTAAAAACCAAGATAAGTTTATACATTATATGCACACATCACAAAAATAGTGGTTTTGCCAGTATGAATCTAGCTGCATTAAGTGGGTTTCTTTAATAGGCTATTTTACTTCTAGTTACAGAAATCCTTTCTCAGTGACATTTGCTTTCAACAACCTGGTTACTCAAACATTGATCATTTTTTAGGACAACCGAGAGAGGAAAAACATATAAACCTTTACATATCTTGTTCTTTAGCTATTAAATTCCCCATTACACTCACCAAGCTACTCACTAACTTAGTCTGACATTTGGTGCTGGCCATGTAGTGAGGAGTGGGCTTTATCAGACCTGTCTCACTGAGAGCTGCTGTGGCTGGAAACGGGGTTTAATAACAGCAGCGAGACTGAATTAAAACAGACAGGCTGCATTCACACCGACTTCAGCCTCGCATGAAACATTTTCATTTGAATGAGATCAGTCCAGTGTCACAGTGGGGCTGCAGGTACCACAAAAACAACAAACAACAAACAGAAAAAAAAAAACCCACACGGTTTATCTTTTGCAACATATGCATCATCAATCAATATGCACATGTTTATATTCCATTACTACTACTACTACTACCTGCACTGTTGTGGTGTGTGTCTTGTGCTTTCTCTGTTCACCCTGCATCTGTCTGAATGAAAAATTAAGTAATTACATCTGTCTGTGAGTCTCATAAACAGCTTTGCAGTGTTTTGGCATCAAATAGCTACGCTGCTGGGGTGGTGTTTAGCTCAGTTGGTAGAGCACCCGCCCCATGTGTTGAGGCTATAGTCCTCGCTGCAGGCGGCCCCGGCTCGAATCCCGCGTCGGACGGTCCTATCCTGCGTGTCATTCCCCCTCTCTGGCTCCCATTTCCTGTCACACTCTCAACTGTCCTATCTAATAAAGGCATGAAAAAAAAAAAAAAAAAAAAAAAATAGCTACGCTGCTTACTCAACCAGCCTGCTTCAGGTCTATTTCATGGCTCACATGGAGGCTAGGTGAAGTAACACACACATGCCACTGCAGGCACTTGACTTGTTTCAACACCAGGCAAAATAATGAGCAAAATGCTGCCAAAACAACAGTTGTGGGTTACCAGTGATACATTTGACAACATACTCACTTAATCCATTTTTAAAATGATGACGGCAGCTTTCTGGATGTAAACGAGCTATCAGTGATGTAAAGTGGAAGTAAATGAATGTGCAAACTCTGGAAAGAGTCTTTTGATGTTCGACTGAAAACAGGGGTGAGTCCACACAAGCTGATAACTGTGAGGCTCGGCTTGATTGGATGGAGATGAGCAGTGTGTGTGCTGCTGTGTGTCCTGTGGCTGTTTATCTACCAAGTCCAAAAACATGAAACTCAAAATTCAGACCGACTTCTCACATTCACCCAAACACACTCTAACAAACACAACAACATACAGTGTGAATATGTGGTATGTATCTCTCTGGCATCCTTCCTCCTCGCTGTACTCCAGGACTCTCACATGTTAAAGGGATAGTTCAACATTTTGGCAAATTGTCCCATTGCTATAATCCCTATAGATAGATATCACGTGACGTCACACAGCGTTCGCAGCCGGTCACAGCGCCATCTTGGGTACCGACTTCCAAAGGCAGTCTATGGGCTGTGACCTAATACATCCATGGCTGTGACATCAAATCTCACAAAAATAGTGGATAAACCTTTTTTTATTACATGGCACTATTGAATGTCGTATTCCGATAATTTATTGATATTTCTGATATTTATTTACATCTTGATTTTGCATTTAACAGTCTGTTATTCCTGTTTAACAGATCGTTGCTAAGTAGGGACGCCACTCTGATCAGCGCAGCACAGAAAAGAGAAACTATGCAGGATATTTACTTTCTGTTTCATTTTTTACCGTCATTAAACAGCTTGGGAGACATGTACGCCAAGGGAGGCTGCCTCACTCTACTGAGTGTGAGCGGCACGTACGTTCACGTTGCTTTCGTGAATTGTAAACACACAGACGCCCCCTCGGTTTTAGCGTCCAGCAGTTTAGCGGCTAATTCAACTGCAGTGATGGATAACTGTACCGGAGAGCCTCAACAACTTAATGAGCTTCATTTGAGGAATAAACGGCAGCTTTTACCTGACGGGAGACCGACGCCTGAGCTACGGTAGCTAACAGCTAGCAGCTAGCAGGTTTTTACCTACTTTTCCTCCCTCCCTCCCTCCCCCCTTTCTTATCGCACACACACGGCCCAGGTTGTCTGTCATATCTGTTGTAAACCTTGTAATAACAGCTTGTTGAGTACAGTTAACACTATTGTTGCCTCGGTTTGAGTGTGGATTATTAATTGTTAACGGTTTGTTTAATGTGAGTGGTGGTCATCGCGTCCTGATGAGTTGGGTTTTAATAACAGCTGATAACGTTACTGAGTAGTTGGTGTGGATTGTGATGAGAAGGTGTTGCACATATTTTAAGACTTATCTGTGCAAACCATTGTGCAAAACCTGTTTGTTGTGACTTTTTGCGTGATAAGATGATTTGCCGAATTCTTCTTCCATTCCTGCAGCCTTTTGTCTCAATGTTAACGGTGGCAAAATGTCCAGATATTTTATTACTTTATGAAAATAAATGTCTGTGAGTTAAAAAGAAGTGGGCTATGCATTTCTGATTTGATTTGGCTTTTCGTGTATTTGGAGGAGAGACAGAGCGAGCGAGAGAGAGAGAGAGAGACGAGGAGAGAGAGAGGTCCGCTGGGTGAGCTAGATTAACTGTTAACGGGAGAGAGAGAGCGGCGCAACGCGCTGTCAAAGATCGTCTGAGCAGAAATGGTGTGTGCTTTCAAGGCAAGGCCATCAAAATGAGAAATATCCATATCCAAACTACATCAGGCAGCAGTCATTTCTGGTCAGAGAGGATGTGGCTGCACTGAGCTGAATAGAGGTTAACTCAGTGTTCGGTACCCAGCATGGCGGCGGCCAGGTGGAACGCACCGTGACGTCACCTTACTGATAAGTATCTATAGTCATAGCAGTAGGTTAGTTACCTCCAAAACAACTCCGTCTCTTATAGTGTGGTGAATGTGCAGGTCACAATTTGTCCACTAGAGTGTTTTGGAGTTGTTGGATTGTGTATTTGATGAGTTTGATGAGGGAAACCAAAAAATCCCATTAGCCTCCGTAGCGTATCTCTGAGCAGCTCACAGCTCTGCTCCGCCGTTCTAAAAACAGATTGCACCGACAATTAAAGGTAACAAACCTACTCCTAAAACTATAGGGATTATGGCAATGGGGCAATTTGCCAAAATGTTGAACCATCCCTTTAATTATATCAACAGAAACATCAATGTCCCGGCGTATCAGAGAGGTGAATTAGATTTAGATGGTTTCTCTGAGAGGTGATGGCGTACTGCTCCCCACTGTGCTTTTTAATCTAACAAAGGCAATTTAAAGAAACGTCTTTCCTTCTAGTTTCTATTTTTCAGCAGGGAGTGAGGGATCAGGTCGAGCCTGAAAGTGGCTTTTCAGCTTTTACCTACAACCCCCCCCCCTCACCCCCCACATGGTTTTCAGTTGACATACAGTAAGTGGGGCTGCATTAGTGAGTATCTAACCCCCTGAGCATGAAATAAAAAAAAAATGCGCAGGCTACAAAGCATACAGAGTATAATAGGATTTGTTAATAGCAATGAGGCATAAAGAGAGGCTTTCATACATTATATTTATTCCGATTTGACACCGCAGCCTCCGTGATCCAAGTGGGTGCACAAATCTCTTTAGGACGTGAAGAAACGGCTAAAGCTCAGTGGGTGGAAGCATTCAGAGCAAATTCAAATGAAACAAATAAGACAATAGGGGGGGGGGGGGTGAGCCATCATCGTACATCAGACCTCTCTCACAGCGCTCGCCGGCAATATGCTCGCACTTCATTGACTCAGAAATATAGAATATCGAAGCAAAGCCGAGATCGGAGACAGAATCTGTTTATCTCTCCTCCTCGTCACAGTTGAATCAGTGTGTCTGTATGTACAGTATATCTGTATGTGTCAAGAGATCAACAGCCTCAGAAACACCACCTCTCCAGCTGCTTACTAACACCCCGGGAGAGAAACAAAGAAATGTGTTTTTACCCTTTTTTTTTCTTCTTTTAACTCCACCAGAACCTGCCACACACACACACACACACACACACACATATACACGAACACACCTCTCTTTAATTGGGTTAGATCGAGCTTAGACTGGAGCAATTTGCTAGCGTTTTCTTCCAGAGTTGTGAAAACAATTAGCGAATATCAGGTAACAGTGTCTGGAGCTTTTCTCTAGTTTTCTCTTTTTGTCAGGAAAAACATGGAGGCGTGTCGTTGTCGTCAGGGGAAGTAAAAGGGATTTTTGTGCAATGTGGCTGATCATCTGTCAGCGCCGTCCCCCTGGGATCTGCATGTAGAGTCAATTAGTGTTTGTGCCCTTCCACCAATTGGTAAGCGTCATTAAATACAGAGTGCTGAGTGTTCAGAGTGCATCTACAGTATTTGTTGCAGGGGTTAGCTGTGTGTTTGTGTTTGTACAGATGGGTGTCACTGTACTGCATTTTTTTTTTTCGAGTGTGCTGCATGCTGTATGCCCTCATTCATGCAGCAGAGACCTTTTCATCATGATGGAGGACAATTATTTAAGCATTTAGCAGAACTACTGAGTGGCAATAATGCAGCACGGTGCCTTTCAAAAGAAGGAGTAAACCTTGCGCAGCTCCTCAGAGAAGACCACTCGTCTCTTCAGCTTCATACTAACAGGTTCTGTCACAAAGAACCACCGACATCATCACCTCTGACTCATAGACCAGCAACAGTCTGAATTCACTGTCACATACAGACCAATTAGTGTTGAATTCAGCTCCATGGTGCATTGTTTGTTTTTATACAAGATAGAAAATATATAGGACTGAGAATGATTAGAGTGACCTTCCTCTTCCCATACCCAAATAGAAAGAAACTCACGGTTGCTGATCAATATGAATTCATTGGGTGCAATGAAATTAGATTCCACTGATAAACAAAAGGATTTATTTCTGTTTTTTAAACTAAACAAAATTCAAATTCTTAGCAAAACAATGTCTAACTTGCACTGCACGACACGACAGGGTCAAAGAATTGTGTGCCTCATTCAGCAACACCTGTTCTTGCTCATCCCTTTGTTTAAATAACCTCCAAAATTACAACAAAACAAACACAAGTAAAGATAAATGCAATATTGGCTCTTACAAACATATTTATATATATATATTTTTGGAGGGCATTTTTCTTTTATTCTGATAGGACAGAGGCAGGAAAGTCAGGGTGATGACACACAGCAATGGGCCGCAGGTTGGATTCAAACCCGTGCCCACTACACTTGGATCTAAGCCGTCATGGTGCATGTTCTACCAGATGAGCCATCGCAGCGCCCTCATATTTCAATCATTTAACTTTGGTGAAAAAAAGTTAAGATAGTAAATGTTTAAAACAGGGGCATTTTAGTATTTTATAGATTTTTGTCTGGATTTGGGAAACCAAACTTGAAACCAGTCGAAACCAGTGAAATTGTCGCTGCTTCCTTACTGCAGTAAAGACTTAAAGGGACAACATGGAGCGATGAGGTGAAGATTGAAACCATTTTACGATACGTCTGCTGTTTTCCTACTGCTTCTTCACCTTTATTGTGTTTCTGTTGTTTATTGTTGTTGTTGTTAATGTTGTTATTGCTACTGTGTTTGTGGTTGATGTTGCTGCTTTTTTTTCGTATTTTTTGTCCTTCTTTAAGGTTTGGTTTATTTCGTGTCGTATTTATTTGTTTGCAATTGTGGATTTGTAGCAATGATTTTGATTTTGTGAAAAAAAAAATGTTGAAAAAAAAAAGACCCTGCTATATACAGTATACTGTATAAAAGAAGAATTATAAGGCTATGAAAACCAGCGATTGTATACTTAAACAAATATAGTCATGGGTAGTATATTCAGATTTTGCCCTTGCCAATTATTACACACTGGACCTTTAAACATCTTTCATTCTCATAGTGACATCAGAACTCCAAGAATTCACTGCTTGGTCCAAAGTTACATCTGTACCTGCTCAGATAACAAACAAACGCAGAGATGGACAGAGTACTCCACCCCAGTACTTGAGTAAGAGTACAAATACTACTGGTCAAAATTTACTCCGTTACAAGTAAAAGTAGCTCAGTCGACATGTTACTCGAGTAAGAGTAAAAAAGTACTTGCTTCTAAAGGTACTTAAGTATCCAAAAGTACATGCTTTTAAATCTACTTTAAGTAAAAGTAAGAGTAAGAGTAAATTTCTTATTTTTCACATCAATGAATTACTATAATTTTTTCTAAATGAATTTAAGCAGCTTTTAACTCTTGTTTCTGAGAATGAACTCTTTGAAACCAGCTGCACTGATGTGCTTGCTTTCCTTCTTTGACAAACACAGCTTGTGTCCAATAGTATTTAAAAAAAAAAAAAAAAAGAGCAGACCTGAAAGTAACGAGTACTTTTCAGCCTTTCTAGAAATTAACTTGAGTAAAAGTAAAAACTATTTGTCTTGGAAATGTATTCAAGTAAGAGTAATAAGTACCAAAGAAATCTAATACTCAAGTAAAGTACAAATCCTCTGGATATGTACTTAAGTAGAGTACTCAAGTAAATTTACTCGGTTACTGTCCACCACTGAACAAACATGACTCAGCATTCAAGTCTTTAACCTAAACAGAGCTAATTATCTCTCACTTGATGCTTAATGGACAGATGTCAGTTTACTCCACTAACTCTCTGCATGCCATCAGTTCTCTCTGGCAGCTAAACACTTGATTGCTGCTATGGCGACACTAAATATTTTCTATTGTTAGTGCTTGTGTACTGCAATTTCTCCTCACATGTCTGCCAACATACGCACTAATACAATATATCAGCAATTAACTAAAATGTGTCAATAATAATACATCTGTCAGGCTGAGAAGTCATCACTGATGTCATGTGACTCTTACCTCGTACTCGAACTCCTCCGTCCTTTCTCCCTCGGCGGGAAGAGGGGAGGGGTAGTCTGTCCCCTCGTAGTAATCCTGCTCCATTGTATGGAGAGAATGACAGCTGTCAGGGGAGACGGAGAGAGAGGAGGAGGACAGACAGAGAGGGAGGAGGAGGACAGACAGGGAGGGAGGCAGAGAAGCAGGGAGAGGTGGAGAACTGGGCGTGAGCAAGATCCTTCTCCTTCATTTTCTTTTAAACGTGTTCAATACTTCGAAGTGACAGGATTCCCTCGCCTTTGTCTTTGTGGGAATCTGAAGAATAAAGGATTTGTCAAGGGCTTCCGCTCCCTGCTGGAGTGTGTGTGATAAAAGTACAGCCTCCTTTTTAAATAACAGCATATCCACATAATTTGCTTCTTGCTCTTGACAGACAAAACCCCCCACACTGTACGGTGTAATTCTACTATGTTTCCCTCAGTCACTGAACAAAACGGCATTGTGAGGGTCTAACAAGATGAGCAGCTTTGGTGCCACACAAGATAATCACTGTGGACAAAAACTTCAAAAAGACGCTCTGTTAAACATGTTGAGTGATGTGTTCAGGGGCTGTCTGACTCTTAAGATTACCCAGCACTGTAAAAACTGTCTCCAAACAATATTCCAGTCACAAAACCAGACAAGTAAATGTCACAATGCTTTATACGTTGATGCCTTAATGTTACACATAAAGCAACATTTGGCAGTGGGTGCAAAGAACACAATTACAGATTTTTACAGTCTAGCAGTCAAAAGTATGAGCGACAAACTTGTGTTATATCTATAAAATCGGTTGTATATTGGATTGTGCACCTGATCTCAGATGAAGAGGAGAAAATGGGAGTTTTATTGGAAACATTGATCACATTTGGCTTGGGCCTGGGGTTGTAAGTAGCCTGAAAACACACGTTGTACTGTGTTGCCTAGTTTTTTTATGGGCCTATTTGCTTTAATCACCTTGTAAACCTTCCATGAGCCAAAATGGATAAACCAAGCAGCTCCAATTATGGCAAGAAGGCCCCGTGGGGAATCGTACGGTGATACTGTGAGATATATATATACATGCGGTAATGATTTAGATCAGGTTATGTACAGCATTTTACACCACTGACAATAATCCACATTTTCAATGATGTTTGTAATGATGAGCAATTCGAGGGAAATTCCATCCCTGAATGACTAAACAAGTCTCCAGTGACACATGACAACAGATAATCAAACAACACAGGATGTTTATCATTGTTTGAATGAATTATCTACTGTACTCAATACACTTGGTTCACCAACATAGTCCTGACTTGCCAGCTCCGCTCTCTGCTATTGTTTCATTCCCTAGAGGAGAAATCCTGATCTTCCTTTATGATAAACTTTTCTTCTTCAGTTTACTTCTCCTTTGAGATCAACGGAATAGAAATGAAAACGGCAGAGGAGAAAATAATGAATCCCGTTTCTTTTGTTGTTTTCCAGAAAAAAAACCTCTTGTTGATACTTGAAGCTCTCAATATTTTTTGGTATATATTTGTTTTTTACCATGTCTCTGAGATGCTTTTTCTACCCACCATCGATTCGTGATGGGATTAGAGTAGCGCTTGTACCACATGTGTTGTTTTGCGCTATTTTGCATATAAGTAATCTCTTCTAAATTTATAGACCTGTGAACTCAACAAACACATTTTATCTTGCATCTGAGTTATGTTTCTGTGCATGTCTATCTCAGCATATAGGAGGCATGTGAGAGATACACTCAATCGTTCATATTGATTTATTTGTACAGTGTGTTTTTTTTGTTGTTTTTTTTTACATCTGCCACTCAGCCATAAACTCTCTCCCATGTGGCTCCGTCTGTGCTGTGTTCAAGTGATGGAGGAATAACAATTGCTGTGACCCGACACATCTGAATGTTTGTGTATTCAAAGTCACTTGAGAGTGTGACTTTTATTAATTGCATAAATGCATCCTCTGATTTTTCATAATTAGTGATAAATTAAAACGAATGCTCGGTGCTGCATATTAAGACGCAAAGTGCAGTCACTCTGTATTAATGGTCGGCGTCCTTTCTGTTCTTCGATCGTTCATTTATATTTTACAGGCGTCTTGCATACTTGTAATGCTAATGCTAATTCTGCAAACACTGATATTTCTGCTTCATAGCTCAATAACACCTCCCACTCATTTTTTCTCCCTCTCTCCTTCGTAATTACCATCAGTCGCAGCCAAAGTCAAAACAAAGACACAACAACAAACTCTGCGACACGCTTTGTGGCACCGAACTGAAATAATTTGTAATGATTTCAAATGAAATGAAAATTGATTAAATTACATCAGTCCTGTTTAAAAATATCTTTCCTAGTCTTACACACTGTTTGTGGCACTGTAGAAAAGTACAGCAGTTTTGGTGGGTCATTGGGCAGGAAATTAATAAGATTTTACTCATTAACAGAAATATCAACCCCTTACATCTACTACTTGGTACTGTATAGCTGACCTGTCCATCGCTGACAAATGTAAAAGAAAACTTTATCAGACACTTGCTTTTTGTGCTAGAAAATGTATTCTTTTAAACTGGAGAATTGATAAAGCTCCATCTAAGGTTCAATGACAAAGGGTGGTACTCGAATATGTTGCTTTAGACTATCTGACATATAAACTGCACAGCAAAGATGATGTTTTTCGTAAAACATGGGAACCCTTTTGTCATACCTTGGTTTGAATATCTCTACCATTTTGGCAAGAGGGTTTGTATCGTAAGAGTTTCTGTCCCTCTGTACTCACCTGTCAGAGAGCAGGAAGGGACAGACGTCAGGCACGGGAGGGGTCGAAGGCCGCAGCTTTGCCAGCGCCATGATGTGTTCAAAGGTGATGTCGGTCTGAGTGCACACATCCACCACATGGATTTCCTGAGGGGGGCCATGGGGGCGGCCGCTGGGGGTCCGCCTGATGACCTGCACCACGACGGGGTCCCTGGCAGCGCGAAAGGCCTCCACAGTCTCCTCATGGCTGGACTTGGACAACTCCTTTCCATTCACCTGAGGAGGGACAGGGAAACATATATAATAGTTTGTATGAGGAAATCTACTTGTTTTAGTAATGATTCATGTAGGCAGACCTGCTGTGGAGACCGACATAACCTGAGCGAATCAGATAAACCAGAGTTAAATATGATTACTCTTTAAATAACTAGACTAAAAGCCAACAAAAAAGCCGCAGGGAAACCGAGATACAGCCAATATTACATTTACTCTTACTAAATACCAGAAGATGTTCTGGGTCTGTGATATGCATGTGAATCTCAGCAACCTAAATACTTTAAACTTAAGTGAAATTAATTCCATCTCTTAGTGCTGCAGAAAACATTTAAATCCTCATAAACTCCAAGGCCATTTCCCACAACATTACAGCTCTGCAGTCGTGCTTAGAGTAGATGCATTCAGATAGAAATTTAAATTGTACATTATCATCCCATGAATTTCTTCTGATGATCAAAAAGAATCTTTTATGAATACAACACTGGAAAACATAAACACAAAATTAGAGAGAGAGAGTTTGATGCAACATTATCAGAATGTTACATCAAAGCCCAGGCGGCCCCTGTTCACTCAGTCCATCTTCAATTTCATCTCCACAAAATGAACTGGGTTTTCAGGCAGATTGAAAACCACTTACACTACAGCTGGCACATATGAAGAAAATCATTGCTTCATTTAGCACCATTACTCTCTCTGGAAGTGAAACCATGGCTGAGGAATACCTTAGAATGTGCTTCAGCATAGAGGCTGAAACTGCAGATTATAATTTAGATAACTGTAGAAAGAAAGAGAGAAAGGAAGAAAGAAGAGGAGGCAGACGCTGCATAATTACACTTGCAGTTTTATTTAAAAATGGCTTTTCTCACATGGCAAACTGAAACGAGTTAAAATGATAACTGGAAGAGCAAAAGGGAGCATTTATAATCACATGTCTCTCAGCTGTGGAAAAATACAGCAAATGAAACGGGAAACAGCAGTGTCTCAGGGCTTGAATCATAACCTTTTTAAAATGCAACAGAGGTAGAAAAATAAAACATAGCCTGCTTCTAACAAAATGACCTAAATTCATGAGCAGTTGACAGTCTCAAGTAACTCTGTGTCTGCAGAGCCTCTAAATGAACATTAAAGACAGAACTTATATCCACCCCAGATGTTTCATCACTGCTTCTTCATTGTTGCATGTTCCCTCTCACATAACAGACAGTGTGACACTGTGTATTTGGAGAAAATGACTCATGACTCATGCCATATCTTGAGCTGCAGTAAACTACAGAGAGGCCCCAATGGCATAAAGTAGGCTCAGCATGAATGTAAACATGTCTATGTAACACTCCTTGTCCCCACTTGAGCCAAACTGTACACAACTGGTGTGTGATGTCTGCCCATGCTGACATGAAGCTCTCATAAAGACTTATCTTTGTCACTGATTCAATGTCCCCTCATCACAGGATCCCTGTAAGTTGTGAGCGCATTGGTTATTTCACACACTCAGTCTTAAAGGGATAGTTCACCCAAAATCTTGCACGATTTGCACTGACGCCGGCGCAAATCGATTTGGACGGACCAGGAAGAGCTGTGCTGGGAGCTTCCGCTACAAACAAGCTTAAAATATAGACTTATTTAATTTTTTTCAGGCGTTTGATGTTGACGGCTTCAATACAAGAGGGACATTACAGATGAGCTGTGTGGAGGTATTTGGATGGTTTTTGGTGTGTCTTTTTGGACGAAGAAAAGTGAGCTCCGTTCGCAACCGTCATATGGACATGCAGTGCTGGACGGAGCCCTGCTGTAACTCCGAGAAGGCACAAAGGACTCGAGATAACCTCGAGACATGAGGGTGAGTAGATAATGAGTGAAATTTGAAATCATTTTAAAGACCAGAAAATGTTTAAACCTTCCAGTAAAAGAAGACCAATGTTTGTTTAAAAAAAAAAAAAAGGGAAACACTTACTTGACGCCTATTTCTATAACGCATTATAACCATAGTTATAATGAGTTATAATGCAGTTATAGCACTGTATAACTATAGTTATAAACACTCATAAGTGAGTCATGAGTGTTTATAATGATAGTTATACACGTTTATAAGCCAATTATAACACATTATAACTATATTTATAATGCATTATTGATGTGGGCAATGTCAGCGAGTTGCTAACAATTATAACATATGACCTTATAAGTCATAATAAAATGCCTTATAGTGTGTTATGATTGTTGTTATAAAGCATTATGATCATTTATGAGTGTTTAGAACTATAGCTATACAGTGCTATAACTGCATTATTACTCATAAGTATGGTAATAGTGTGTTTGGCGTCAAATAAAGTGTTACCAAAAAAAAGTCAGAAATTTATAATTTCTTATAGTTTATTTTCCTTCTGCATCATGTAGAGAAATGAAAGATAAAGACAAGAACATGAATGGGCCTGCATGTTGGTTTAACAGCAGGTGCTCTAACTCCTGTACTACTGTACTATGTTTGCTTTCTCACAAGGAGCAGAGGCAGAGGATTCCAAATTCCAAAAATACTGCAGCTTAGACTTCCTGTAATAGCCTCTTAGATACCCCCTACCCATCCTGATGACATCATCAAGGGGGGTTATTTTCTATCTGTGTAAAGCTCCCCCAAGAAGTGCCACAGAAGACACTGAACGACTATTAAGTAAATTGATTTGACATCTGTGGATGGCCCTTTTAATTTATTCTTCTAATATAAGAAATTTCCACCTAGATAACATCATTAGCCGCTACAGGAAAATATTACAAATTTATAATCTAATCATGTTATTGCCCAGTAATAGTGTGTTATTCTCATTTCTGCTTCATTCCTCTGTGTGTGTGTTTGTGCCTCCAGAGACTGAGTGATGCCCTACAAAACAACAAACTACTTATTTTCTCAGCCATAACAGTAGCCATATATAACTCCCTGAGCTCCTGTTGTTCTCTGGCCCTGCTCCCCTGCCTCCTGATGTGACCTTTGTTTGTAGTGATGGTGCATTAATCACCTGAGTGGGAGATAAACTGGGTCAACACCACTCCTGTGGAACTGCGGGGCAATTTGCAGCTTCCCTCATCCCTCCTTCCCTCACACCTGCTTTCATTGTTTTTTTTTGGCCAGTCAGCAGTTATTCCACACCGCAGCGTGTATATTAGACTTTAAGCAGTGAATTAAAGAAACATGGAGCAGTGTAATAATTAGCGCATATAGGAACCTTTAACTCTTTCTTTGTATCCCCCAACCTCTCTCTCTTTCTCTGTTATTTCCCTGCCTGTCTAATCCTGGAGCAGGGAGCCTGGTGGAGACAAAGGAGTTGCAGCAGACAAATGAGGCAGCCTATGGTGTATGACAGTCCTGGAGAAAAATGATCAAATTTCCCAGCTCTCCCTCTGGTACAGCCTTGTCCAGCACCAGCTCCTCCTCCTCCTCCTCCTCTGAGCCTCAGCGCTTTGCTGTAGCAATGCTCCACCATGACCATAATGAAACAAGAGGAGAGACGTCAGGAAAAGAGGAGGGAGTGTTGTTTTTTCCATTCTCATCACCAGTTTTCATGAGAGCCAGATGGAACAATTAATTCCCAATCAACACAGGAATATTAAGTAGCCTTAGCTCCCACATGGGGGACGTTGCCATCCCTTTTGTGTCCCTTTGGCTGATGCCTATCCAGCTAAACACACTGCTTCAGCTACTTGTGTGGTCTGACAGATGGGAAGGGTTTCCGTAAGCCTGGCTGAAGCTTCCTCTGAAGATCTGCCTTCAGCCCAGTTCTTGAGATGTCTTGCAACAGCTTTACACTTAGCAAAGTGCATTATAAACTGGCGTGATGGTGACTTTACAGTGAAATTTTAATGAGTTTTTTTTTTTTTTAATTGGCGAGCTTCCTAAGTAGCCTTAAACCTGACAAAATTAAACATAATTTCCCTGCCTCGACTCAGAACAAGCTGTGGCCTCTCAAAGTTTGATCGCACATATTTCAGTGTAGTTATCCTAGCATAAACTATCCTCTTCAAGTGTGCATGCAAAGTATGCAAATACATATTCACTCATAAACACATGCTGGTAAACAAAATCTGTTTGCAACAAATTATTTAGCAGCTGCAGTGTTTGCAGAGTCCAAGGCAGCTCGGCACACACTTCATGGCCAAAACGGCTCCATATGCACTGAGTCAACATGAATTATCTTATTGGTCTGGAACTAAACAATGCTGATTATTCATGAGAGATCATTTGTTAGACAATTGGGCCAGGAGACGATCAGGTAAATGTGAAGTTGGAAGGAAATGGGGCGCTGGTATGGAGTAGCTGGACCAAGACGCATCTGCTGACTGTTTGCACATGGATATGCTGCAGCTGTAGCCAGAGGAGAAATGTGTTTTCATTCAAAGCCCCTGTGACAACCACCAGCTTTCTCACAACAAACGCAGTAAACCTGCTTAGTGGAGTGTGACGAAAGGATGAAACCTCCTCCTTTTTCCCCCCCTTCATTTTCTCTGTGGCAGAATCCCGTATTGACAAAGACATTCAGAAATTGTGTTCTTGTGATGCAGCTGAGTGCATTAACTCTCCACTTCGGTAAATATCTCACGTCACTTTAAGCTGTTGTGAGCCATTTCCAGCAAACAAACAGACTTAACTTGAAAACTTGTGCGAGAAGTCGCTGCTTTTACAACTCGCGAGCCTACGGCAAAAAAAAGCACAATCTTTGAAAGTTCTCTCATCTGTGTCCCATCTTATCGTTTATCCTCCAGGTATATGAGGACAAGCAAAGAAAGTGCGAACATGCGGCGGCTTAGCCGGACTCCTCAGGCGTCTCCTCTGTCACTGCTTTTGTCTCATCGACTGCTGCCTCCCATCAATATCTCCACGGACCGAGGGCAGAGTGTAGTGACAGTGGTAGTAAAGTGGGGCCAGTTTATCTGTTAAGATGTCAGCTACAGCCACATGTGATGCTGCGTCCGCTGAGGGAGCGCGTCTGTGGCAGGAGGCAAAGACACTGCTGGCAGCTTGCAGGGGATTACTGATAGTGATTGATGCACCTCTTCTGCAAAGAGAAAAGACAGCCTCAGGCAAGTAGACTCTAATAGTCCATTAGATTCTTTTATGCTTTTTAACTGCACACATTGCTTTATGACTTGCATGCAGCAGTTTGAATCTTAATGAAATGTTGTTGTTTTTGATTTCATTCAGTTTATGCTGCTTCACAAGGATAGAGCGCTGGTGTTTACTCACATCCTAAGTGAGCTGGGAATGTGGTGATGTGAATGAAGCGAGGTCATCGTTTCTACTTCAGCTACGGTGACAAGTAAACAAGGCTTTCAGCAGAGGGAGCTGCAGAAAGAGCATCAGTGATGATATTTAACCAGTGTGTGCTTAACCTTGGGTTGTTGTGCTTAACATCTGCACCTCTGTACCAGTCAAGCCTTCTGTGGCACACCGTCTACGTCTCCTGTGTGTCGTCACCTGCTGCTTTGAGTGGCAGCCTGTGGGGTGTTAAGTGTATGCAGGCAGATGGAGAAGGTGCAACATGTAGGTCACCTAGCCTCAGGAGTGGAGCGCTCACAGCCGTCGATTACACGCCTGCTCCATCCTCTCATCTTTTTTTGGGGGAAAAAAAAGCAGCGATAGGATCCAGTCAGCTCATACAGAGACTGGAGGAGACTGAAGATGATGACAGGGCCGGACTTGGTGGAGGAATCATGGCTACAAGAGCTGTGGTCTGTTAGATAGAGAAGGGATAACTGCTACTGGTGAACTGTCACTGAGTGCACACAGAATTGAAAATATTTTCTAACACGATGAGACATAATCAGGCTTTGTGTGAAGAGAAAAGTAGTATTTTACCATTCTAAAGTTTCTCTCTCCGATAAATCATCAATCAGGGTTCGTACGGTCATGAAAACAATGGAAAAGTTATGGAAATTGAAAATGCAATTTCTAGGTCCTTGAAAAGTTATTGAAAAATAAAATCCTCTGTAAAGTTTTGGAAAAGTCATTAATATTTAGGATGTGTAAAATAGGCCTATTAAAAATAAATATAGTGTAATGTGTGATTAAAATTGAAATTCACCTGGAAGTGCAACGTATTTCGTATTTCTCCGACTTCCCATTTCTCCGACTACCCATTTCTCCGACCATACATTTCTATATTTTTGTTCCCAATAGTCCGACTTCCCATTTCTCCGACCACACACATTTCTATATTTCTTTTCATTCATGGTGACAATGTCTACATTATGTAATTTTGTGCAACCTTGTGAAGAATGTATACCATGAATGGAATAAACCAAAATGAAATGAAATATTTTTGCGTCCATTAGTCCGACTTCCCATTTCCTCGATTTAAGTATGCCCGGTGTTCCGACTCCCAGTAATTATAAATCATCAATGTCAAAGAAGTTGCACTGTAAAGCTACAATTTATACACTGATTCACTGAGGTTGAAACTTTGAAGACTCTTGATTTTGCTACCCTTAAAGAGGTACCAGTTTCTAATCTTTATTCTGAGCCATAGTGCTATCATTGACAGCCTGCTGCACTTCAAACTGTCATCTAATTCCTGACAATGAAGAAAATGATTCTAAAATGTCTCAATTTTTCCAATGATTTCACTGCAGATGATGTTTCAGACTAAAAATGCTTCTGGGAAGTTTTAGGTTTTGGCAGAAATGTCTGTTTTTATCAGTATGACAGAGATACAGCACAGAGATAAGAGGATGATTTGGTCCCTGACTGGCTACACTGCATTTCATGTTCCATAGGCCACCAAAGCACCATTGGGAATCGTATGCTTCATTCCTTAAGCCTTAATCCGGACTGTTGTTCACACAAAGAATGAACTTGACTTTGACATCCAGGACCCAGAGACAGTAGCAACAGCAGAGCGATTGACAGTGAGACAGGAGCGCCGCTGCACTCCGCCTGCTCTACAGCTCCATGGAAATGATCGGCAGCCGCCACGCTGCAGCTCCAACATCATCTACGCGTCGCGATTCCACCTTTCAACATGTGAAATTCAATTTGCATTTTCATAAATAAAAAACCATATACAAGTGAGAAGGCAAACATTCAAGTGGAGAAGTGGAATTAAACACTCCCTGAGGTAATTCCAAACGCTGGTAGGATATGGGGTCCTTTTAACGCCCAAATGTCTCATTTCAATAATAAGTGACAGGATAAAATACGGGCCAAGGTCCGCTACACTACAGCCCTTATGACTGCATAAATCACTCCCAGACAGTCAGCGCTACTGTCTGAGTGACTCAAGCAATACTCCGGTGACAGGATACCGAGAGAGAGAGCAGGAGGGTGAGAGAGAGAGCGGATGCCACTGGGGAAATCTGACAATCCCTTCAACATCTCTACATGAACCCATGTATAGGCCTCCTTTAACCCCTCCAACCACATAAAACACACCGCGCAAGGCCCCTGGGCTATTTTTCACATTAAAGGCCCTACACACCGCTGCAGAGGTTTTATGCCTGCGGAACATTTGATGAATTCTGCCTATTTTCCTCTCTGAGCACCAATCTTGTGTGGAGTACTCCCTTTATTGCGCAACTCCTTCAAAGTGTATCACCTCTTTTTCAGTCCGCCCCTAAAATTCATCGTCTGCCTTGTTACATGCATTTATTATCCAATCTCTCGGCATAATCGCTCAGCGCAAGGACAACTGTTATAAAAAGGGACGCGGGGAGAGAAGAGCTTTACCCAGAGCTCAATGTCAAACCTGTGAAGTAGCAGTAGTAGGTGGAGGGGCATCCAGCTCATGCAGGGCTTTTGTAGTGTCACCATTTATATCCATTGTCCCTGCCACTTCCCCCTTTACTGTCCCTTCCTGCTGTGGTGTGGGCACTAAATAAGACTTACACTTATATAATAACCGCTGTCAGAAATATGTAGCTATACGGTGTACAGTAACAGCATTGAATGACTGAACCACGTTCAGAACTCTCTACAACTTTCTGGTCTCATTTTCTTGGGTGAATTCAAGGCTCTTATAAAACATAAACTTAGAGAAATGGGTAACACTTTATAATAAGTTCACACTATTAAGCATTAAGCATCAATACTGAACTCATCATTTATAACACATTAAAGCAGAAGTAAGCGGAATGTTTGTGTTAATATAAGTCTTAAATAGTTCTATCTTCTGACAGCAATCACTTACATAGAGTGTTTGGTCTGAAACACGGGTCTGTCAGTCACTCTGCTCTGCTGTAAGCCGAGGAGAAAACTTAACTTGTATCCTACAACCTTTATCCAATGAGGAGAGAGAACGGCATACTGGGTTCCTACACATTTGAAACTTCCAAATTCCATACTTTTTCCAGACCCTAATTTCCAGACTTCTCGTTAAAATATTCATATTATTTGTGATATTTGAGTAAATAGATGTGCATAATATAAAAAAAGCATGCAATTTATCATTTGTTTTCATTATTCTGAATGTGTATGCCATTATGTAACCAAATAATTTCCTGGAGATTGTAGCTAGGTACAATAGCGCATACAAAATAATTAACCCAAATAACTTCAGATGAGACCAAACCCAGAGAAGTATTAAGAAAAATATATTTCCATATAATAGTTTCCATTTTCCATACTTTTCCAGACCTGGAAATGTATAAAATCAAATTCCATACTTTTCCATACTTTCCATACTTGCGTAGGAACCCTGGGCATAAAGGGGCGGTCCTCTCTGTGTGTGCAGCCAAGGGATGCGCGTGAATGTGTTGACGTAGGGACGAGGGCGGGGACTGCTAACTCCATCTGCTGACAGGAAGTTAGCCAAAACGACCGGATCGCTTACTTCTGCTTTAATACTCATTTAAACAGTTAAAAATGTTTTACTCATAATTGATAAGCACTTACTGTATTTATAAACTACATACTAATGAGTATTCATGTGTTATAAATGAAGAATTCAGTATTTATTACTGCTAAACTAATGCTTAATAGCGTGTACTTATTTATAAAGTGTTACCGAGAAATGTGCACCTGCTATTCTTGAATGATATAATATAGTTATATTGCTTTTATAATTGTCATCGCACTAGTTCAGCCTCTTGGCCAGATGTCCCTCGCAAAAGAGATCCAAACTCAAGGGACAACCTGGTAAGATAAAGGTTAAACAAAAACAAAATAAAAATGTTAGCTCAACAGTTTGGACAGACTTTGCTGTTTGGTTTCAGTGTGTTTACTGAAGAGAGCTGTTTGGAACATGCAGACCCAAGAGCAGAAATGCAACTCCCAGTAACCCCACAGCTGTTGAATTTACATGTTTTCCTCATTAACTGGTTTGTTAAGTTAGCCTGCACTCAGGATAGGAACAACCTGGTTCAGTGTTGGATGGTGTGCTGAGCAGCTTTGCGCTGCGACTGGAATTCTACATGAAGCTGTCACCAGTCAGTAGATACGTCCAAAACGTAGGTGGCTGCCTGTTAAATTATGATGCGTCATTTTCTATTTCTACACATGTGAAATGCAGAACCTGTGACAGGCAGATGTGTGTGTGTATGTGTGTATGTGTGTAGGGTGGGGGTGGGGTGCAACCCTTTAATGTTTGCTGAGTTGAGTAATGAAAGGGAGGTAACGAGCAATGTTACTAATTACTTTTACCATTCAGTTGTTACTAATGTGATGTAATTAGTTTTTCAATGAGTAATTGATCGCGTTTTATCAAGTAACTTTCCCCAACACCCATTGTGGGTCACTGTTGTTGCATTAATGAAATGCTGCTGCTGCTGCTGCTGCTGCTGCAACCTGAAACAGCTTTCCCAAGTTCAGCGATAAATGGGCAATCAACCACTACACAGATAAGGTGGGTATAGAAACACACATGCATGCACAGTTCTTACAGTGCTGCATATGAATGATTGTTGAGTAAACGTTTCATGTGATTTCTCACCGGGCTCGTCCCTGTTTGTCAGATGTGGGGGTAATAATATCCACGCCATCCTCTTGTTCTGTTTATGATCACTTTCCCATGAAATTAGATCAATATGGCATTCCATCTTCATCACTAACACATTACAGCTGAACACCAGATAATTGTACTATTCTATTTTGGCTGGATTATGAAATTCTGCGGTGGATTCTAAATACAATTTGGGACTGGTGAGAGAAGCGCAGAGCAAAGTTAATCAGCTTGTTCAAGGTTAATGGTACATGCAGGGTATATTTGTTAAAGAGATTTAGAGATGCTCAGTTAATCTCTGTGCTTAACTTTAAGATCTTTCCATCTTGGAGTGAGTTTTAATGTAAAATGGTGGCAGAAATCGAATTAGAGTAAAAGCGGCACTTGGGTGGATGAATAACTAATGGATGAACGGCCTCCTCCTTGGTGATAACTGGTAATTGGTTTGGGGGGAGACGGCAGAGGAGCGGGAGAAGGGGGAGAGGTAGCTGGATGATGCTACGTGCTGCGCAGATCAGCAAAATGGCTTGGCTGGCGTGAAAAGAGGTTGTAAGGAGTAATGGTGCCATCCATATGCTGACTGAAGAAAATAAAGTGGGTGCTGTCATGGAACACCTCTTTATGTGCTGACAGTGAGCCAGAAAGGAGGGATGACACATGAAGGTGTCTAGAAGGAGGAATTTTGACATTAAAAATGCACAAAATACCCAGCAAAACACAGAAAATATACAACCACGGCCCTTCCCTCACTTTGTCTGCTTGTCTGCTGCCCATGTCTTTTGTCTTCTTGTGTGACAATAAAAAATACTCAGGCCAGTTGTAAACAAGCTATTTTGAGAAAACATGGCGATTGCTTTTGAGAATATTGATATCATTTCTCATATGAAGCTATTTATGGCAAGTGCCTGGTAGTTCAGCCACTTGCATACTATTGTTTTTACACTGCTTTCTGCACAGACATGTTAATAGGTGAGCTACAGAGAAGCTAGTAGGGCTATTAAATTTGCTTCAGTAGAGCCAGACAGTTTCCTTTATGCTAAGCTAAGCTACTTGCTTGCTACTGCTGTTAGCTGTAGTTGACTGTTAGCTTTATTACTATCATTATTTTCTTACTCATCTTGCTGCACTTTACCTAGGCTACCTCAAATAAGAAAACCAGCACATTATCCAAGAAAACTAGCACTTTAATCATGTAGGCTACATTGATGAGCACTCTGCACTTTATGTATCTACCCCAAATAAGAAAACCAGCACAAGAAAACTAGCACTTTAATCATATTCTTGCCTCGCACTTTATGCCAAAAGCTGCTACTGGCCCATAGTGTTTTGTGTGTTCTTCCATTTTAAATGAAGAAATGTCTGCATTATCAGTATTGTCTCCATGCATGTGACCACCTGTGCAAATCATGTGTGTACTGCCTCTATGCTGTGTTTACCTGTGTGTTCACCTACGTCGTCCTATGTTCAAAGCTCCTCCTGTATTTTATTGTGATCTTTGTGAATTTTATGTTGGGACTACAGATGGAAATTAACTGTTGAAGCTAAACCATCTTGTCGTTGCTCTATACAATTGATCAATGTACACTGTCCTGTATTAAACTAAATAAAAGCAAGGAAGCCTGTGCTTTTCCCAAAATGTGTGACTTAATTGCCCTTTGACCATGTAATTCTGAGATGAAACAGAACGTGGTAGGACCTGACATGCCAGTAATGATCCCTTAGTACACAGACACAGACTGTGTGTGCTTACACTATCGACACATTCCCAGATCCCGGCAGTAAACTTGGAAGTACAATATTCTCATTAAAGAGACAAATAACAGAAAGACTAGAAAAATAACACCCAAACTGTGATGAACCACATGTATCCTTTATTATCTGCTATTTCCCATAAAGTTTTAGAGTTGCAGATGAGATGACACAGGAAGCAGATGGCACCAGTGATGCCACTGAATACCAGGCTCGGTCTTATTCACGGTGGCCTGGGGAGACTTTGAAAGTGGCAAATTGTTTCCTTCACATTAATATGCTCATCCTGGCTGCAGAGGCAATTAACACCGGATAAGCACTATTTACATAATTCTAGACACACTCGTGATCACAACAAAGGCGTCATGCCCGACTCTCCGACTGGCTCTTTGTCTGTGGGTCTGTTGCATGGTCAGTGGTTTGGGAATGAGAGTGGAGGTCACACAGTGGCACGTGGAGGTTTGACAGTCCAAATAATGAACTAGGAGGGTTTGAAAGGTCGGTGAGGACCCCTGTGGTTTGCCACTGATCTGCCTGTTAGGCCATTAACTCTGAGCCAGTTCAGGTGGGGTGTCAAGGAGAGAAGGGAGGGACGAAAAGGGCAAGGAAAGAAAGTGAGACGAGAATGGAGAGCAAATAAAAAGCTACAGTTTTGCACGTAATGTGCCTGCTTGCAGGTATCTTGCGCCTGAGGCTGCTGTTTTTAACACTTTCCTCCGAGGCAGAGTAATTAGTGTTCCATCACAAACGGCAACCATCACAAAGGGACATGACAAGAGAGCAGACGGGTGAAATCAAGGCCGCCTCAGCGAGCAGGTTTGGTCAATTCTGCAGACGTCAAAGCGAACAAAAGGCCCCGTGTTACTGATGATAGCCCGAGGCTGAGAGGGCTGGACTCTTATTAAAGCTTCTATGCAGCATACTCATCTTCAAATCCTAACTCAAACATGCAAAACGTTTCAGAGGAATCATTGCTGAGTGGCGATGTGGGATGTGGAAGGTAAACTTTTTTTCTTTTGTGTGTGTGTGTAGGCCTATGTGATGAAATGTCAGCTTTATGAAGTCACAGGATTACAAGGTCTCTCCCTCTCCAGTGAACAATGAGTAAATATTGAGGTTATTGACTTCAGAGCACTCTGCAAAGCTCAACACCGCAGGGATCAGGCTAACATACTGCAAATACTGACAACTCTGTGATTTTACAAAGAGCACTTTTAGAAGTGGAGTAGGCTAATTATATTCATGTGGCTGCTGAATCTACATTCCAACTGTATAAAAAAACAAAAGAAGCAAAAAGCACAGTGACACAGTGAAGACGACACATTTGACTTCTCTGTGTGAAAGGGATGACAGCTCTCCAGACCAGACGACAGATAAAAAGAAAAAAAAAAGGCAGAGGATCCCTGAAGTGCCAGCAGCTGAAGGACACGCAGCAGTAAATAAGATCAAAACTTCCAATGAAAGGCAGAGCCGTCCAATTAGGGCAGCATTTACGATGAGACAGTGATGAAGTTGCTGATGATAATCTTATCCTTGTAAAGAGCAGAGGCACAATGCATGATTAAAAGGAAGGACATTATCTTCGAAGAGTGATCACAAGTGTAATCAATCTCCTCCAAGGCTCCCCACGGTGCCGTTCATGGCACAGCAAAAGTGCCAGCGAGAGGCTAGGAGAGTGGATCTATGTGGTTTTTTTCTCTCATCCCACTCGAGTCTCACTCCTCGTCAGGTCCCCGAGTCAATAAACAAAGGGAAGTGAGAGGAAATTGGATGAGATCCGGTGCTTCACACTGTGTCCTGATTACACAGTTGGAACAGAAATGACACTCAGAAGAGCTACTGTATGCTTAATGAAAAATACAGTGCATGTATACATCAACAGGATGGGAAGGAAGGACCTGAAACCCTGAGACTGGCCTAGTTAATACTTTGCAGAAGATTAAGATTCAAATTTATGGCTCACTGGAGAAAAGTTGCATAAGATGTTGCAGTATGTTTATGGTTATTTTCAAAAAAATTATACATGTTTGGATGAGGACACTTCAGGATTTAATTTCAGCTTCCATCATCACATAAAAAAAATATGAGCTCCAACCCGGCTCGAGCCTGATGGGACCCCCTCAGGCTCACATTCACACATACTGTTCATTCTAGTTAGGTGCATGTAAATGTAATGTATTATAATGCATAATTATAATAATGCTTTTTTTTCTCTTTTGCACGACATGACTTTCTGCTAAATCAGTGTTCACCCTCCTGCTATACAAGCGCAACAGGTCATGGCAAGCAAGTCAGATCGGTGTGTTAGCTAAAAGCCATGGTTACAATACATGATTTTTTTTTGTCGTTCACCATAGTCAGATTAGATGATCATAGTGCTGTGAATTCTTGCTGTGTCTTGGTTCGGAGAGTGACCACACTACAAGTTTCACCCTGACCAGTCCTCGTGTGTGGTCATCATGACACACATGAGTTCAGAGGTCGTCGGGGAGGCGGAACAAGCGGTTGTCAATCCTTTTTCTCACCGGCTCTCAACAGCAATAGTTAAATTGAAATGAATAGGCTACTCGGCATCCTGGAAACCTGCCTGATAGGTTTTGTAGACATGCAGTGTTTGTTTGCCATACATTCATTATGCCCCTCCCCCGGCCGTCGAAGCTTCGATTTTGATCACTTTTATGTCTGCGAATATTCGATTATCTAAGTATGGTAGTCGGGACAGCCTTAGTGGGCACAGAGGCGTGTGATCTTCACCGTTGCACGTTGTAGGATATGTCACACTGGGCGTAAAATGTAGAAAAAATTCTAACATGCCAGATTTTCAGTTTTTATCACCTGACCGCCGATCTTTGATTATGTCACACTACAGTATACGAGGTAAAGACACACGTTTGTTGGTCCCGGCCCTCAACGACAGTGAATGTTTGTCTGACGTGACGTGTCTGTCGGGCGAAAATCAGGCTGAATTTGTGTAGTGTAACAAACTAGAACATTTGGCAGTGGAAGAAGTGTCAAATTGCAGAAATCTGACTGGTAAAGATTTGGAGAACATTTGATTTTGGTTACTTTGGTGGGAAGAAAACTGTTTTGTTTTATCAATCAATTCTAGACTGGTTTATTGCTGATTGGCTAATGGGTGCATAGTTCCTCATCACCACGGTTACTCCATCATGATACCAACCTTGTCATTTTGTAGCTTTCCTAAGGTTTGATATAAAGCTTACAGAGTCTCTACCTCTCTCTTTTTTGGAATCAATTTTTGGAGCTGGGTCGGTCAAGTTCACTACATTTCAGCCGCCGTTAGGAAACAGTGCATGTAAACACTGTGAGGAAGCTTCAGCTCCAAGAGACAAGTGCTAATCAGTATTTATAATCAATTAAACGGCGCTGCGGGACAACTGCTGTCCACACCTTTTCAGTGCAACAGGAGAAAGCAAAAGACGGCCCAGCGAGACCCTGCGCTGTGTATCAGCGGGGATTAGGTAACCCCTGATAGAAATACCAACAGTGTCAGCCAGTCTGTTGTGAGAGTAATGAAACACCTGTCAAAACATGTTTATATGACCTGAAGCTTTGCACAGTAAATGAGCTGTAACATTACGTTGCACTTGATGGAGAATACATTAATGGAAAAGTAGCCCACCTGGCAATTGTAATGTATGCAAAAAACAAGCAAACAAACCAATCTTGATTAAGGACACCTGGTGCTGCTGTTGTTCAAAGAGCGCATCCAGGAATGAGGGGAATGATTTACAGGCAATACACAGCAAACTTCCTGATTAATTCATCTTTTTCTTCTATTGAGTTTCTCCGGAAAAAGAAGAAAAAAAATGTGTTGATGAACATATTGAGCTGGTGGAGGCACTCCAGAGCCGCGCTTATTAGCTGGCACTTCAGAAATATTTTGACATTACAAGGAGTTTGCAGATGACTGTTGCATCCACTGATTGTGTAAAAAAAAAAAGGAGACCGAGGGGAGGCCGGTAATGTGGTAATGGTATGCGTGCGAGGTGGTGGTGATGGTGGGGGCCCTCACGGTGTCACGGGAACCATAAGTAGGCCACGTATGCGACAACCGCGTGGCGTGTTTGGTGTCCCCGGTTTCATAAGGCTGGCGCTCCTCTGGCTAATGGCTGTAATAAAGGATTGTTCATGCCAGCGTCCGCTCATTTATTCTCATTCCTTAGAGTGCGAAGGGACCGCTACAGCAATCAGCCTCTGCTCACTGGTTAATTCCGAGGCAGATTTATAGTCTGACTGTGTAACCGATGCTCTGTGCTCTCACACACACAAAGCAGCAACCAACGCATCCTACCTTCCATTTTTTACGAGGCTTTATCGCCACAACTGTGAGGCTAAGATTAAAATTTAATTGGCTATTAAGTGCAATCACAGCCATGGTTTGGATCCCAGTGAAGATTATACCCAGAGCCCACACCTGGACCAAACAGGCTGCAGCGGGGCTGTCATCTGTCCTGGCTTGGATGCAGGAACAGGTCACTTGTGGCTGTGGTGGAGAGGACAGACACTCCTGCCAGACAGAAATGACAGCTGCTCTGCCTCCCCAGCACAGAGTATACGTGGTATGAGGGGTAATGAAGCCAGGGGAAGAATGTGAACACTGGACAGTGTGCTGTCCAAAAATCACACTTTTCCACCACAGGAACTTGGTGAATGGCATCATGGAGCCATCTTTGTTGGTTCTTGCTTTTATTTCTATTGTTCTATTGTTCTCTGCAAAACCTCAATGGCCCTGGAAGCCAATTCTGGCTCCACTTTAAAGTTCATTCTCTTGTCGATGGTCCAGGTACATGGAGGCAGTGCTATAGCGCTGCTGCTCATCATGAATGTTTGAACAAATGTGCAAACTACAACAAATGACAACCGTGTCAAATTAATTTGGCAGGAGAGGTGAGATGGAATCAGTTCTAAATAAAATGGTCAATTCTTGAAAACACTCAAATATCACTTAAAGCAGGAGTAAGCGGAATGTTTGTGTTAATATAAGTCTTAAATAGTTATATCTTCCGATGGCAATCACTTACAAAAAGTGTTTGGTCTGAAACACGGGTCTGTCAGTCACTCTGCTCTGCTGTAAGCCAAGGAGAAAACTTTCCTTGTATCCTACAACCTTTATCCAATGAGTAGAGAGAACGGCATAAAGGGGCGGTCCTCTCTGTGTGTGCAGCCAAGGGATGCGCGTGAATGTGGTGACGTAGGGGGACGAGGGCGGGGACTGCTAACTCCATCTGCTGACAAGAAGTTAGCCAAAACGACCGGATCGCTTACTTCTGCTTTAAGCCACATAACAAAACAATGCAGGCAAAATATTATTCAAATTAAATGTGATCATAGGAAATTCAATAACCATATCAAAGGACGAGGCCACTTGAGGCACTGGAGGCTGTTTCTGGCGACTGCGTGGTTTACTTCAACATCCAGGTCACAGGTTTCTACATTAACGGGTAAATGCCTCTCCCCCCCTCTCCTCTCCATTGTCTATGCTCCTTATCTTTCTCCCTCCACTAACAGATGCCTAATTGTGGCAAAGCCCTGCCAAGTGTAAGGTGCAAGGACACTGAAGCTATTAGTCATGAGAAGGTGATGGCACATCCTCCGACGCCATCGCACTAATCGCAGACTCAGGCTCCGAAGCCGCACGACCGGAGCGGAGGAAGGCAGGCAGAGACGTCAGGCTCCACAGCGGGGTGCGGCACTCCGCTTTAGCTGAAGTGGAAGTTCTTCTTTTGTTCTCATCTACCGGACGGTGTGTGGAGTTGGCGAGCGATTAGGTTCATTTATACCATGGCAGCCGTTTGGCAAGGATCGTCACTCCATGTGGAGCCAATGTAACACTAGAATGAGACCAAATGGCTCTCTCAATTGGAAGGCAGCAAGAGGGAAGGGGCGGGTGGAGGGGGGGAGAGTATTGGCGGAGGGCATCTGCTCAACATTTACCTAGTGTTTTATAATTAGATGAGTGCAACTGCTTGGGAGCAAAGCGTCTGTTCCGCTGTGATTTTCTGATAACAATTCTATGACTTGGAAACAGGCGGAGGAAGCCTGTGGATGGAGACAATTAGTGGAGCTAATAAAATATGAACCATATTGCAGATGAAAGCGAAATCTGTGTTCAAAACATAGGAACTGGTGGCGATGAGAAAGTTGGTCATGACAAATGCTAATTGGTCCCAAGCAGCAGTAGGGCAACCTGTTAAAGCCTGCGCACATCTGGCACTTTGGGGTTTCCCATCTCACTGGCTCACGCATTTAATTTTCTGCTAAGCAGCAACATTTAACGCAGGAGGGGAGCTGCTCAGCGGGTGCTGAAATAGGGTCCATGCCCCCCCACCCCCGCCTCCTACCCCTGCTCCAACTGTTTAAACACTTTAAATCACACAAAATGTTGGGGATAAGCAGGTCATTTGACTTGCAGGAAAACATAGACATTAAAGGGACAATGAGGAGTTTGTATTTGGTTATAAAAAAGTCTCATATTAATGTGGATGAATCTATGTTACCCACACATGTTAATGGGTCCATTTTTGATAAATATATCGTTTTGTCTTTATTGTTATTTTGTTATTATTATTTAGTGGTGGGCTCGCCAGGCATTTCCTACTTTTGGTTTCGCGGACGCTGCCCGGCGGGAATAACGCAGCCGAATCGCCGTTTATGGTCGGAACTACGATGGTATGTGATCGTCTTCGAACCTCTGACTTTCATTCTTGATCAATGAAAACATTCTTGGCAAATGTTTTTGAGGCTCATGGGAAATTTGGTGTGAAAACACTTCGCTTTCCGAAACTCCTTGTTGTCCCTTTAAACATTAACATGCATTTATTATGTTCTGTTTATTTCTAGAGTCAGTAAACTCTAAACCAGGACCACAACACCTAAATCGAGTAGGCCTATGGCTATTTTTTGTTTGTTATGGATCTGTTTTTCATTTATCCGTCTGTTGTAAATGTGGTCAACTGCACTGACTTGCACACACAGTGGATTAGGTTTGTACTTGAAAAGTACACATTATATCTATAAAGATAGTAACAATTTTACAAGCAACACCAACTCCCCACAGAGAGTTCAGTTGACCCATATGAGAGTTGTGTAAACCTGCTGCCTCCATAGTTGAGCTGTGGCTAAATTTATGCTCTCTACTCACATAAAGTAGCTACCTCAAAGATTGTTGTCACAGTTTAAAAAATCCTTGATATCAGTCAAAATGTGAAGCCCAGCTTGAGTCAGATACCAACCCAACTTTTGTTTGCTGTATCAAATAGCTTTTTTTTCAACAATTTATGTTTGGCTCATCTACAGTATCATGTGTAAACTCATGATCTGTGGCTCTTATTTAATAGTAGAGACTGGTATTGTAGCTGTAATCTAACATATTTTGGCAAAAAAGGAACTGTCCTGGATTAACATGCAGCTTGTATTAGCTAACTAATGGAAAACAGCAAAGAGCCACTTACGGTCTGTCTTTCAGATAATGTTTTTTAGAACATACAAGTTAATATATTAAACAGAGGAAGTGACTGTAATTGACTTGCAAATGAACCCACCTGTTTAAGCAGCAGATACAGTATTCATTAGCAAATATGCTGCTTTAGCAAGTTTTCTAAGACATGCTCCATCCAGGATTTGCAGAGCTCCCCAGTCCTCATCCTCCCTCTCTAAAGTCACCTCGAGTACGAGCAACGTGTTCCAGTTATACAGATGGTTGGCCATCACAATTCATCCCAGGCTTGTTCAATAAAACAGTTAAACATGAACACAGGCCCCACCGCCGGCTTTTATTTACAGCCAGAGTGACCTGCATGTTGAGCATAAATTCCAGCTTTATCCCAGACACCGCACTGTGTATTAATATTAAAGCCTGTGTTCAGTATAAATATATTTTTGTTGCTTTGATCGCTCTCGGTAAATCACATCTGTATTCAGTGAGGTTTTATGTACAAAACAAAAGGACTTGGCTGCAGGCTTCAGCTTTGAGTGGCCATTTTCAGGCATGAGAAGAACCTATATATTTTAGATTCACCTGGGGCTGTCACTGAGGTGTGGGCTGCAGACTTGTCAGACAAAGACAGAGAGGAAAATGGAACTCCCTCAGTTGTGTGACTGCCAAATTCATTCCTGCACAAAGAACAAGTAAGTGTGATAGATTTTCCCCAAGCAACTGGGATATTTCCAGACTCTGTGTTTCCTGAAATACAACTCCCTCCCGAGAGGAGGGAAATCTAGTGGAGAGCGGAAAAAAAGAATGATATGATGTTTTGCTGTGCAAAGACGCACACACACACACTTGCATAAGACTATACAACACACAAACACACAAACACACAAATGTCAAGTCGGAGCTGTCTCTTTGCTCCTTGTCCTGTTTTTTAAAACAGCAGTCTATCAGTTCCCTGATGAACAGAAGCCCTCAGGTGGAGGAGGTTACCCATCCCCTTTTCTGTCTATCTCAAAACAGATTCTCTATTGATTAATTCACAAACAGTCTAAAAAGCACTCAGTGTCTAAAAACAGACATTCCTGTATTGATTACTTGTGCGCTATTCCCTCAGGCTGCCTCAGTTCTGGGGCACGCCTCTGAGGAAAACACCGTTTTCAAATCAAATTCGCTTTGTTTAACTGTTACTACGAATAAAGTGGAAGTCAATATCGAGACCTTTTGTGGAACTGCGTATACACTGTATATAATTGCATACTATCGCCAACCTTGTTTATGGTTACAGTAAATAAAGCATCATCTGCTGCTGAGCTTGAAGCTTTGAGAATTCAGAGCGCTCTCTCCCGGCTCTGAACAGTCGCTGTCTGTTATATATTCATTTAGTTTTTAGGGAGCGCATCTCAGCCCGTCTGTGTGATGACAGCAGCCACTCCCACTTCACATTTGACAAGTGACGGGGAGAAACTGACATGGACCGATGACACTCACGAGCTGGTGATGAGCCACTGACACTAATGGACAACCACTCTGCTCTCCCCTGACATTATCCAGTTACTGTCTCTCTCTCACTCTCTCTCACTCTCTCACACACACACACACACACGAGTCTACACGGTATAGTAAAGTATAGTACTATGTCATCTCAGTGTTGGGCACGTTACTTTAAAAAAGTAATTAGTTATAGTTACTAGTTACTTTCTCCCAAAAAGTACCTGAAAAAGTAACTATTGCGTTACTTTACAAATATATCAAATTACCCGCCCCCCCCCCCCCCCCCCTCCCCCCAACCTCCCGTTTATCTGGAACGAACCAGCTCAGTATTCCTGTGCGGAGGAATACTGAGTGAGTTGGTTAGTTCCAAATAGTTGATGAACTGAAAAAAATGTGTATATATAACATAGACTTTATCCCAGTGTTTGTCAACCTTGGGGTCGGGACCCCACGTGGGGTCGCCTGGAATTCATAAGGGGTCGCCTGAAATGTCTAATTGAAAAAAAAAAGTTACTGTTAAAAGTATTTTTAACTAATTATTATTCTTTTTAAAATTATGATTAAAAACACCACACACAATCTTAGACAACTGTGTTCTATACTAATAAAAATCGAGTTCAAATAAAATGCAGCATATAAAAATATCTGAGCTGGTGCATCTTGATTGATGGCCGAGATCACATGACTGCACATGATCGCAGGGTCGCCAGAAATTTGTGATGTCAAAATGGGGTCACGAGCCAAAAAAGGTTGGGAACCACTGCTTTAACCAGTGTATTTTATTTTTTGACGGGACTTCTTGAGTCAAGTAACGGCAGATTTTATTGTCAGTAACAGTTTGCTGTTATAACGGGGGAAACAGTTACTTTTTTGATTAATCGTTTCTGAAAAAAGTAGTGCCGTTATTTTGTAACACAGTTATTCCCATCACTGGTCAGCATACATGCATCCAGTCTCCACTGCTCCCCGGTCTGCGTCACGGTGAGGGGACATCTGTCTGGTCCTGTAGTTCCAGAGCTCAAAGTGTTACACAGGATATAAACAACTTGTAACATGTTCCGAGCGCGGCCGCTGTCCCCCGCCCAGATGGACGTGCCTGGAATACTTCCACAGAAACAGCTTTCAGGGGGCGCCCGGGTCACATGCCTAAACCACCGTAACCAGTTCCTAGTTCCATGCAAGTGAGCTGGGGGGCCTTTTGAAGCCCAGTTTGGAAATCCAAATTCCTTATCCAGTCACTATGGTGGAGCCAGACCACCCATCGGAGGAATTCAGCCAAATTGAATTTCACTTTTCAGTTTTCTCTTCACTTCAACAGTCCTGTGCAGTCGACCTCATCCTAGACTCACTTCTAAACAGACCCAACATCACTCCTCACTTGAGACAGGATGTGCACTATGCACTTCCTCATATCTTTACATGGTGGAGGGTACACTGCAAGGCCAAATGAACAACAAATCAATAATTTGGTTGCCTTAGATTGGAGTGTCCAGGAGGAGTTGGATCCGTCAGCAGCTCATCCCTCAGTTTTGCCCAAAGACAAAAACAGTAGCACCACAGTGTGGGGTCTGTAAAACTGCTACCGAGTCAAACCCATCTGGTTCGAGAGTAAGAAACATTCTCCAAGTATTAACCTTGAGACTTCAGCCCAAATTGTAAATTTGGATTTACACACAAGCGCAGAACAAGACTTCATGGTGAAAGTAAAAAATCCCTCATAATGAGTCAAGTGCAACACAAGCTTTTACCCACTAAATCTCAGAATGTAACTGTGTGTTTGTGCAGAGCAGGGAGCTGAATAAGGCAGGTGGCCCCCCCCTCCTCAGTGTGTCAATCTGCCTGCGAGTGTTGCGGCTGCGAGGAAGGAGGCCTGACTGTGAGGATCTGGGTTGTGTAGGAGGTGCCGGGTTGACTGCAGTGCTGCGGGGGAGAAAGCACGGTCGCCGTTCCAACCTCGCCAAGATCGCATCTACTTCCTACTGTGAACTTCTGCTGCTTGCTGCTGTTTCACAACAATGTGTTGTGTTGCAAAATATTTTTTTTCCCATTCTCTCACGTACTCGTACTGATATGTAAAAAAAAAAAGAGAGAGATGTGGTTGAATTTTTTTTCTGCTGCAACAAACACAACTGGTACACACTGGCTCCTCCGAGAAATAAAAAAAAAAACATTCCTTGCAAATCAATTAACCCATCGCCCGTTTACTTGGATTTCTAATCCGACCAGACTTTTAAATAGACTTTATAATCCAATTAAATTACATTTACACTCATGTGTCAAATGGATCCCGCCGTACATTGATGAGGCATTGATTTCATTCACAGAGTTTTTTTTTTAAAGCCATTGTGAGGCTCTCATTGCAGATGCAGCTCATTAAAAGCAAGGCCTTTGAAACTGTGTCAGTGTGTCAGTGTGACAGCGGCAGCAACAACAAAGCCACAGGCTCCGCTCGCCAGAAGTGGACTTAAACACTTAGCTGAATTGTAATCTGAAAACACAGACGGAAGCTTTATTTAAAGGGACATTGTGTAACTTCTCCTGTTGTCTATTCACGAGAATCGATTATTTGGTTCAAAAGTATGTTTTTCATTAATCAGTAATCCCCCCCATCAACAAACTGAAGTGTTCCTTTCAGCCGTTCATATCATTCATATCTACATGGAGCGGGTAAGCTCGGTGCTGCTGCCATGTGGTGTCGCCATGTTTTTACGTTCAGTGGCAGCGTGACGATAGGAAACCACGGAAACTCAGCGGAGACACCGGAGCTGTCGGCTCAGGTGGAGGTGGCGTCTGTGAAAAGTCACCACGGTAACGCAGTGAGGAGGAATGGAGCGTTACACTGATGCTGCATTCACCTGCAGTCGGGCAGACGGCCGTTGCTAACAAACCAGATGACATTTTAGTCACAGAAGTCGAGAGAAAGACGGACCACTTGTTTACATAGAGGCTTGTTTATGCCGTTACGTGCAGTGGCTGTCGTCCGTCTGCCGTCTGCCCAATTTCACGTGAATGCAGCATGAAAAATATGATTGAGTTGATTGCGATATACAACCGCAACACTAGATGGGAGTAATTCCTACACAATGTACCTTTAAAAGGTGTTCAGAAATGGCCGTTTGTCCTGTTTGTCGCGCCGAGTTGTCATGAGTTGCCGTACAAGTTTACCTGAGTAAGGAAAACAAATTTTATTGGTCACTATTGAGCGGGCGGGATATTCAATGTTTGGGGCGAGATCGAGCTCTGTGTGTGTGTGTTTCAGATGTTTGATTGATGGATGACGGATCCAATATCACTGGCTGATGAATCGTGAGCAGGCTGACGTATAATCCGTGCGTCTGCAATATCCAATGCGATAAAAACATACCACACTTTAATCCCGGATTTACTTGAAAATAGAATTTTGCACAAAGTTTGGCCCACATCATCTGATAGATGAGATATTACACTAATGTTAGGACCCACAGTGGGCTCAAATTCAATTTTCTTTTCTGTACAGCTTTAAAGGAAAAACTAACCCACAGCTATAAGGCTCCGAGTCCTTATACTGAACTACGACTACCGATAAATGTTTCCTTGTGTTTTGAGTTTGGATCCGAGCCCTCAGATAGTGACTAACTGCAGCGGCCGCATTCATGGAGCCTCTTATGGCTTCCCTCCCCAGGGCCCGGCCATGTGGGCTACGGAGCAGGGAGGTGTGAGCGTGTGTCGCCCTCCCCATCAAACGGCTGTCAGGCCCGGCTTATTATGGGAGCTGCAGGGGGTCGGCCGCTGACCTGTGGAGTGACGCCCAGCGTGGTGGCTTCACCCAGGGGGGGGCTTTGTGTCACCCTCACACCCACCCTCCCTCCCTCCTCCACCCCAAAAGACACACACACACACTGATCTCCTGACCTATTGCCAGCATCATTCATCCTCTCACACAGTCGTGCATTACATCTGTGCACACACACACCTGTCAAAGACTATCCACACCTTCCGAGGGGCCCAGGCAGAGGTTAAAGTATAAAAGTGAGAGCGACATGAGAGGAAGGAGAGCGGGAGAGTAACAGACAGACAAAGAGTGAAAGGGGGGGGAGTGGGGGGGGGGGGGGGGGGTCAGGGAAAGCATCTTCCAGCAGACCTCCAGGCTTTGTCACCTGTTTTTATCAGCTATGGATCACGCAGCCAGCCCCTGCCCTGACACCATCCTATTTCTCCAAATGTCAGCGGCGATGTCAGAGCTGATATCTCACGGCTGAGGGAGGGGTGTGTGTGTGTGGGGGGGGGGACTGGACGGTGAACACATTGTGTGGTACTGATAAGAAGGAGCTTGTGTATTCTGTCAGGTCCTCTCTCATTTCACCAGCAGCGAGGAGAGGGAGCTTGTTTTTGTCACCATCCTGCAGCAGCGTGTGAAAACACACATCCCTACATCTCTGATTCATGAATAAATGAAGACAATGTATATTGTCTCTGCCACTCAGAAGTAAGAAATAGGATTTCTTTTTGTTGATCTTTCCAGGTTGTTTGGTGAAGCTAGCTTGGACTTGGGCTTTATTCAATAATGCAATATTTGATCACAGTGGGATGATAAGAACATAGTATTTTCCCATTCGACACAATGTCGTCCAAATGAACCAGTAATTAAAATCTAAATGGGTCACTGAGGCTTTTGTTTCACGCATCATAAATAACAGTGGGACACTGCACTGAATGTCAGTGTGATGTTGTACATGATATTTTGCTTATATTGTCATACGGGGAGAAACTAGTATTGTGATACTGATATCACACAAATACCTTAAGCCAAGCTGTCAATGTTTGAGAATTGAGCACTTTCTGACACATTAAAGGAAAGATCTGATTTTTTTCTCTGTAACTTTAAACGTTCATGACTAAAAGAGCTACAATTTAAAGGTGAAGTATGAAAACGTCTGCTGTACTTGGACAGTGTCTTTGGTCAGCAGCGCCTCCCTGAAGGTTAACCATTTGTTCAGTTGTTGGGCTGTAGCATTGCATAAGCTACATTTTGTAGCGGTAACATTGCTGTTTCCTGAATCCAATAGATTTTCAGAGGAAAGGATCTTTTATAGTGTTGAAGCATCCAGACAAGATGCATTTTCCCAAGTGTCTGTGAAGCTCAAGTACTTTTTGCTGGGATCTGAATAAATACAACTAAGAATCAGTAGGTGGTGGTAAGTAATAGATGAACATCCACACACTTGTAGCTGAAACTCTAGGATTTTTCTTCTCTGTTTTGTGGCAGTGAGATCAACAATAACACACTTATCTAATAAACAATAGAACTGAACATTTTGTGAACCGCGTGACTGACAGATATTGATCACTGATACAGCACTGACTTAGCATGAGGTCCAGCTTAGGTTAGCGCATTTCTCTGGGGGTTGCGGCTTCATTTAATGAAGGGTAACTGGTAGCTTAGCGCAGTACTCTTTTCATGTATCTCACTCAACGCTGCCTCTTAATTGGTTGTGGAATGCCAAGGGGGAGGGTCTTATCTAATATGAGCCCGTCAGAAAATAATTGAAGGAAGTCAGTAAGCTGCATAGAGATAAGACAGACTTTTGGGACATCGGCAAACGAAAAATAATCCCACAACTGTCAAAATACTATTTTTAATTCATGGCTCGTTATAATTTCTAATTTATTTCCCCCCCATCAGTGCCCTGACCCTCCTCAAATCACTGAGATGAACAACAAACACAGAAATCCCCAATCTGACATAACCAGAACAGTTCTAGCGTCACTCAGGATCACATTAGCCAGTAAAAGCTTCCTGGGAAAAATAAGTTTTCAAGGTCTTTGAATTACACAGGTCCATTATTTTTCCATAATTGTTATATTTTTCCTCACAAAAATCCCCTCCCTCCTTCCTTCCTTCCTTCCTACCGTTCTTTCCCCACTAACTGGGAGTAGAGGGGAAGATGCGTTCTCATGAATGCCAATAAATTAATGAGGGCCCTTCTGTCTGCTTAAACACAGATAATCAGCTAAGAGGCGCCCTGGATGCAGATGCACAGCCTCATGTGTGTATCCCATAGTTCTTTGTTTTCATCAGTGTTTGTAGAGAAAAGCACAAGCTGTTGGGACTGTTTGCACTCCACACATGACACACACACATACACAGACACACACACATGCAGAAATCAGGCACAGAGACAAAGCAATTTAGACAAGGACACAAATAATTCTGCATATTTCCATAAACAGTCGTGCAAACTCACACCAGAGTTGCATGTGAGTAAAGGGGGTCAGAACTGCTTTCAAATGCATAAAGTCATGTTTTAAGTTACACTGAGGACAACAAGTCACGGTTAATGATAATAGAGCAGAAAAATATGCCTCAGTTAACTTGCAGATATAATGGTAACAAACAAAAAGTCGAGGACATTTCATATCCCACAAGATGAAGTAATGTTGTTGGCTAGCTCTTCACACACAAACACAAACATACAAGTCATCCAACACGTTCAATTCATTAAATAGATGCTCAGGTTCACTAGGGAATGGCGGTGAGATACTCAGCCATGTAGTTCATTTTCTCCGCGTTTCCTCCGGTCTGATTGAAGTTGACGGCGTTTGATCTCGCCGAAGTAAAACATGCACTGAGACGAGGCTCAGTATTACTCATGGATGACACCACGCTGATGTCATCCTCATTCACCACAGTGAGACTTATACCCACACTGAGATTACTTTTATCCCAATGAATTAATGAGGCGGTGCAAGTGAGAAAAAAGGAAGGTGAGTGAGTATAATGACCTCCAGGACTTTGTTTGCTTCTATAATTGGTTTCTTGTTGTTTCTGTGCACGTAGTACATAAGACCATCACCTCCTATCACATAGAACAGCAAACAGCCAAACAAGTTTACTTCCCCCGTCTGACACCTATAGCAGTGAGCTCTGGAGAAATTTGTTCCGTGATGAACAAGCTTCGGTTCCTTAGGGAAAACGGTATATGTCATGGTTTGTTTGTGCGGCTCCTCCTTGGCGATAGCTGAGCTGAGAGAAATCAGTACAGACGGAAGCACATACGGGAGATAAAAGTAATTTTGAAGAGCTCTGCTCAGGTTGGGTTGGGAAGGTGTAAGGAAACGAGGAGGGTGGTGGGGGGGGGGGCTGTTCAATTGATATGTGGCTGAAAAGGTCAGCTCGGTTCTTACTGAGATAAGAAACAGATGAAAAGGAAAAGGTCAATTCATCAGCTCCCTCTTAAATCCCCTCTTCTCCTCCATGGTGAGATTTAGTGAACTGGCTGATAAAACCCATTGACTTCATGTCTTGTGGCAAATGTGGCATCATTTGTATCTGTGGAGAACAGTACACGTCTGAGCCAAAACGTATGATCCCATCTTTACTTCCTTCTTTGTTTCTGCCTTATCTAAAACAACAGCATTTAAATACAAACTACTGCAATCCATTACAGAAGCAGTCAAGTGCCTGAATGTGCGAATTTCACTATGAAATCTCCAATTATACGGTCAGAGTACAGCGGTTATGCAACAACCTGCACCTCCAACCTGAGGAGTATGGCAAGTGCCTCAGAAGAGGAGATGGGAGCTATAGAGTAAACAGGAATACACAGCTTCTTGTAAACAGTCAAAATTGAAAAAGATCATCTCAGCAAACTCAGATCTCAATTTCAGCCACTGGAAATCCAGAGACAGGCAGCAGCCAAGCTCACAGACGTCCATTTGTACTGTAATCAAACATGGTTGGCTGACAGATCAGGCGTCTGCTTAGAAGCAGAGAAAGAGCATTGGAAATGATGATGGGAACGGAGCTGACTCAGAAATATGGTTCTTTCGATTACAGTGGCACAGAGAGAATTTGTGAGTGTATGTATCTATCCATCTGTCTGTCCACGTACCTAATGAGAGCTTTCTGCAGTCTGGACCTTTGTGTTGCTTGGAGAAAAAAAACAGTGCAGAAAACCAGGATTATATTTCATACTAATCTTTCCTGGGTGGACACGAGATCAATCAAGCTGCGTGTTTTTTCCCCCCCACCCTTTCTCCTCCACCTCTTTCTTTACTGCTATCAATTTCAATGGTTGAGGGACATCCTTCAAAAAAAACATAATGGGACAAGAAGATGGATGAGAACATTTGTAGGTGGCTGTCTGGACGTGGTGCTGAAGATGTGGTGGGGGCTGAGAGTACGGTTCAGCAGCCTTAATGTACCATCAAAGCCGTCATATGCACATCAATACATGAAGTGGGAGGTCTGATGGTCTCAAAAGTATTTCCTCTGATGTAATTTTCCATTTAGGCCTGCAACTCATTCTCATTACTAAGGAGTGTGCAGAATATTTTCAAATTAGTCAATGTATCACTTATTCTGCAGGAGTCCTTTGACACCAGAAAAATTAGGCAAAAGTTTATAATCAACTTTTTGACAGTGGACTAACTAATAAGTCCCAGAAGACGACCATTAGGGCTATACGTGAACTTCTAGGGTGTAGGGTTAGTATCAAAAACATTAAATCTAAATGTGAACTGATATTAACTGCTGAATTTGTATTTTGCAATGCCCAAATGCAAAGATTCAGGTTTAAGTGTTTCACAAAACAATGTTGAGAGGAACACTTTACAAATGAAAGCAAAACAACAAGTCAAGTCCTTTTTATTTATAAAGCAACAGTTCCCATCTCAAGGCCCAGAATGCTTCCTTGAGGAACTCCACCATCATAGTTTTATAGGATTTTGTGTCTCACACTTTTTATTCTAGTGAAATAAACTTCCCGATGAGTCAGAATGAAACCACAAAAAGTAACTTTTTGTCAGTAGCCTAAAATCCATATTTTCAACACTGTCATGTACTTGTTCTGGTCCAACCAAGAGTCAAATAACATCTTCTGAGCAGAAAATAAACTTTAACTTCCAAAGCTCTGGTGGACTAAAATACTTCTTCTCCCACTTTGCAACTCTACACGCTACATGCAAGACTAATGCCCCTGCTTACACAAATGTGGCCTGGAATGTGGCGCAGGCTTTCTGCATGTGATGATCCATGAAGCCCGGTGCAGTTTGCCAGCTCTTTTCTCAGAGCGCCTGCTCCTTGTGATAGCTGCTCAACCTTTTTATTGAATGCGTATCCATTACACACATGGCCAGTGGTGTCCCAGAAACAGCAGCAAGTCAGCTGTGTCCTCCCTGGACCGTCTGTGGTCCACAGGTTTTCACATCTGGTGCTCCAAACAGAAAAGACCACAGCAGGACGACAAAAACTCCTGGGAATCTCCCTCACTCCGGGAACAAATGAATTCCAGATTCACTTCATTTCACATGTGTCTGTCCCGTCCTGTCAACCTGCTGACACATGCTCAACATGACATGGCTAAACTCCCAGCTTCCATTACAGGTGGCCTCATGAGCTCCGTCACACCCCAAAATTCATGAACACAGCTTTCTGGTTTTTCTAGTTAGCATATTCACTATGTTTTTGTTTCCTGTAGACATATACTGTATGTGTGTGTGTGTGTGTGTGTGTGCATGAGCTGTGTGGGTGCTTCATTCTCATTCATATGCATCAGCAAGTTATCAGGGAGTGCTGTGCCTCATTGAGCCAAGAAGCCGCTTTCCATTTATTTCTCAAACGCAGCAGAGAGACAGAGAGAGAGTCTGCTTCTGTCTAATAAAACTTATAAAAATGGCTATGCCACTTTAAAAACTTCTGGCTACAAAAAAGAAAGCCTGGTTCATTGGAAAATTACGAAACAGGATAATGAAATATGGAGGCTCTACACTCTGCACTGTGAAGGATGAAATTCATTACCCAGCAACATTTAGAGCGGCTGTCTGCTACCGTTAGCCGAGCGGCGGCTTAAGGTCGTCGCTAACTGCCGAGCGCTGACAAGCTTTTGCTGCGATTGTAATTTGAATACAAAAACCATTGTATCAGAAGACATCGCTGCATGGCCATCAATGCATCGGCACACTTGCCGGCTGCAAAAATCTCATCCTACCCGCATGACTCTGAGCTATACGCTGCGTCGCTTCCCTCATCAACATCTGCCAACCCTGCTAATTAGCCCAAAAAAGCCACACATCACTGGGTTTCAGCGGTGCACAAACAATGTGTGACACTCACGAGGGGGCTCGCGGACACAATGGGAATTAAAAAGCGCTGCCAGATCACAGAATGAATCAACTACAGTCTGTTATTGTCTGCACACACAAAAAAAAAAAAATCACTTGCAGCCTGGTGGAGAAGCTGTAAAGAGTCTGGCTGACCGCGGTGCGAGAGCTGCTGAACTTCAGGTCAGAAAGTTCAACGAGGCTTCATCCTTGTTGACCACGGATTAGGTAAAGATACTGCTACTACTACTGCTTCTCCTTGGCACAGAGGACAATCATTGCAAGGTTAACCAGAGTGGAGAATCCAGCAGAGAGCAGCCTGGAGCAAAGACTGAAACAAGTGTAATCATGGATGATGAGAGATCAGAGGAATCAAGAAAAGAGAGAGAAAGACAAAGAAAAGAAAAGTGAGGAAAAGTACCACAAGCGATGTCACAGATTTTTACTAAATCAGACAACTGTGGGACAATGACAAGGAGCATGAGCAAGCAAAACTGTAAAATTCGAAGATGCAGGACAACATTCGGTCCATCATCCCTTTCAGTGCTGGGTACACACCTATGGAATTCTTTACCACCAGAAATCAAATCCCAAACAGAATTAAAGATGTTTAGTGCTAAAGCTAAACATTGGCTTTAAGCAGCAGCAGAAATGTGAACATTACCTTCTCTCAAGTCACTGTCAATACAGCATTTTACTAATGTTTAATGTACTTAATTTGTGCAATTTCTTAATCTAAATTTTGTAGCTGTGTTTATTTATTCATGATACCTATTCACTGTATTATTCACTGTATTTGTATTATTGCACTTATTGTATTCAGTACCTTTTATCCTTCTTTAGCCTGACCAGGGACAAAGACTGCAAATTAGCTGAAGCTAGACGTCTTGTATGCATCACATTTTTCATTCTTTGTGGCAATGTGTTTATGTATCGTCCCTGTTAAATAAACATTAAAATAAAATAAATAAAGTAGGACTTTGGAAAGTGAGGAAAAATGGCACAGCTGCAGTAAGATGTGGTTGTGCGTGTCTGTCCTCTTGTCCGGGCAAGAAAGCTGATTCAATAAATAAAAAAGAATGTCAGGCCTTTGCGACGAGCTTCGCAGGTCAGCTGAGAAAGGGTGGCCACATTTCCATACAGAACACCCGCAGCCGTGAGAACAGAGAGGAAGGGGGGAGAGGAGAGAGAGAGCGAGGGAGCCAGCTATAGTCATAAATCTCCCACAGCTACCGGGGTCAGCCAGAGGGACAGAGTGTCAAAATTGTTTCTGGGTGTGAAGGGAAGGGGAGGAAGGTGTCTAAGCCACCACTGTGACTGACTCCTGCTCCCCGAATCAACCTGCTGCAAGGCCGCTCAGTCACGCTGTGGCACTATACCAAACCACTTCTGCCTCATTTGCATACACACACACACTCATCGACTCTGCATAATCAGCGGCGGGCGTGTGTGTAATATGTCGAGGCGTGTGCGTTTCAGACGGGCACCACAAAAAAGACAAAATAAAGAACTGAGAGAGGAGGAGCTGAGCGAGCAGACAGATGAGACGATATGTGTGTGTGTGTGTATGTGTGTGTGTGTGAGAGAGAGAGAGAGAGAGAGGATTAAGCTGGTGGTGTTCTGAGCGGTGAGCGGTCCCGCTGTCACAACACACTTCTCCTGACCACAAAGACACGGTGACACACTTGTGTAGCTGCAGGGAGAAAAGCGCCACTTTCTGGAGGAGACTCTCTTTCCCCCTCTTTCTGTCTGTCTGTCTCCCTCCCTCCACCAGTGTTGTTTTTACATATTTACTGCACTGTTGAGGGTGTGCTGCTTTTCTTTGGTCTCGGAGGACGTGTTTGAGAGTCTGCATGGATGTCTGTGAGATGAGGTGGTAGTTTTTTTTCACTACCTGTCAAAGCCAAAAAAGCCCATGTCTCCTTTCCCTCTCTTGTCCTCTGCTTGTATTAACCCTCCTGTTGTCCTCCTGGGTCAAAGAAGGAAGGACGAAGGGAAAGAAGGAAGGAAGGAAGGAAGGAAGGAAGGAAGGAAGGAAGGAAGGAAGGAAGGAAGGAAGGAAGGAAGGCAGGAAGGAAGGAAGGAAGGCAGGAAGGAAGGAAGGAAGGAAGGAAGGAAGGAAGGAAGGAAGGAAGGAAGGAAGGAAGGAAGGAAGGAAGGAAGGAAGGAAGGAAGGAAGGAAGGAAGGAAGGAAGGAAGGAAGGAAGAAAGGAAGGAAGGCAGGAAGGACGAAGGGAAAGAAGGAAGGAAGGAAGGAAGGAAAAAAAGGAAGGAAGGAAGGAAGGCAGCCAGGAAGGACGAAGGGAAGGAAGGAAGGAAGGAAGGCAGGAGGCACGAAGGAAGGAAGGAAGGAAGGAAGGAAGGGAAAAAGGATTGTGGAAAGAAGGAAGGGAAAAGGGATGAAGGGAGGCAACAGATTGGGCCAATTAGATCAAAAGAGGAAGGAAGAAGTAAGGACGAAGGGAACAAAGGAAGGAAGGACGAAAGGAAGGGGAAAAGGAAGGGAAAAAAATGAAGGGAAGGAACAGATTAGGTCAAGGAAGGAAGCAGAAAAGGGAAAGGGAAAGAAGGAAGGAAGGAATAGAAAAAATATTGTGGAAAGAAGGAAGGGAGAAAAGAAAGAAAGAAGGAAGGATGGAGGAAGGGAACAGAAGGACAACAAGAGGGTTAATGCTGCTGTCCTTCCCTTAATTCCCCTCTCGACCCCCCCTTCTCTTTCCCTTTCCAAGCACTTTCTCCACCAACTGCATCTTTAACAGCTTACTCTCTATTCCCACCCCGGTCTTTATCCTCTATGCTCTATATCCTCCCGCCTCGCCTCCCACAGCGGTGATCAGAAACTAGGTGCTGATGTTGCATCTCCTGCCTGAACCGGCTCACAGTATCAGTGGGTGGACACTACAGACGAGGCAGAGAGCTGCTGTCAACGGGGCGAGTGTGCCCTGGAGACCGTATAGCCCACATGGTGGATACTGATCCCCTCTGCTGCACCACACGGAAAAAAAAGAAGTCTACGCTGTTTCTTAACAACTGGTGCGAAGAAGAGAGCCACGAGCCGAGATAAGCACCGAGACAGCACTATTTTTATGGTCCTCCCGAGGCTGCAGCGGCTACCTACTCATCCGTCATGGGCTCTTAACAACCCCTGTTTGTTTGCTAATATTAAAACAGACCATTAGTGGATGCAGCCTGAGCCATGCAGCTGCAGCACAGCTCTCTCTCTCTCTCTGTCTCTCTCTGTGGTCATTCAAGCTGTTTTTTAAATCGGACCAGCACCAGAGTTTCAGAGAGAGCGTCTCAAGTGAAGTGAGTAGCTCACGGGGCTGATGGTTAACCCCGGCAGGTTTACCTCCCCCCGTCGCTTCACATGGGCAGAGAGAGACATTCCACGTCTAATTAATGCACAGGATGGTTGTATAAAACAGCTAATGAGGCTGTGATCACAGTGGTGTGAAGACAGGCGCTATCCGAAGTGTGTGTGTATATGTGTGTGTGTATGTGGGGGTTGAGCACTACTCCACTTCCACGAGACACTGAGCCTCACAAGTCATTAGCCTGTCACAGGAAGAGAGCGGCGAGGGAGACTGGAGGTGCTTAGGTGAATACTTGTTTATCTCAGTCTATTGTTGTTAACTAAGACCCCGTGTTCAGTTCACCTGCTAAACATCCAATGAATTGACTCCATGTATAAAAAAAGAAGCAGGTCATGGATCTCTCATGAAAACACAACATTTCCCTGCAGTTGCGTCAGCGGTCTCGCAAAGCATGACTGAGTCTGGAGCTGTGAAGGAGCTGCAGAAACTAAAATTGTGTTTGTGTGCTGAGATCAATATCATTAAGTGTTTCCGTGAAGGGAAGAAAAAAAAAAGAATCCACCAACACACCGCTGAAGTCTGTCAAAGTCACAGCACAGAGAGAGAAAACTTTTAATGACCACGGTGTGTTCGATGACACGTTTTGATCATCATTCAAGGACACACAACGAATTAGCACCGATCCAGACTACAGTACCATGTGTCCATATGGCTACCATGCTTGTCATCTGCTCAGAGGCTTGTTTTCTATTAAAAAGAAAAAAAAAAAAACTTGCTCCCTCAGCACAGTCCCTTCAGCAGGATGAATGGGCTGCACGCAAGATGCTCTCTAAGCAACTGCTCATTACTCAAAACACATCTGCTGGCGAGTTTCTCCAATTTGTCGCTTCACTTTCATTTTGTGTCTTAATTCACTCACTCATATCTTCTCCCATCTCCTCCATAAAACACCCCGCAGCGAGGCTCCTGTCTTGTTTTGGAACATCTTTCCAAAAACAGGCAACGACAGCAACAACAGCAGCAGCAGCAGCCGGGAGCTGCTCTCAGCACAACACGCATAATCAATCACACACATGCACACAACTGCTCACCTGTGCAATCTCATACAGCAGCTTGTAGTGTTCCTCTCGCTTCTGTAAAGTGCACAGATTGCAGCCCATTATAGTAGTCGTGGAAACGCCAGGCGTCCAATTCTCCCCGAGTAGTGGTAGTGGTGGTGGCACGGACACAGGGGGTCAACCCTCCACACCGCTGCTCCGCTTCTCATCAGTCACTCCATAGAGCAAGCATCTCTTTTCATGGCATCCCATTCACACATTCAGACAGTCAGAGGAACAAGAACACAGAGCTCCAGCTGACTCTCACTGATGAAGGTTTCAGATGTGAACGCTGTGGCAGCAGTGGTTCAACTGGCAGCCGCTGTTTCAGCATCAGCCCGTGTTGTCTCCTCTCTCTCTCTCTCCTCTCCTCTCCTCTCCTCTCCACACCGCTCTCTCTATTTCACAGACTCACACACATGCACACACACTGGCACGCCGGAGTTGAGACTCACTGGCTGACTGAGACACTCCCCCCTTTCTTTTCTTCCCCTCCTCAGCCCTGCATGGCGCACATGACTATACGCTGATACCAGATCATGAATAATGAGGGAGAGAGCAACTGTGATATTCATGAGTGAGGCGGAGGAAGGGGAGGGGACTGGAGGAGAGGGAGGAGTGTGACAGAGCCGGAGCGCTGCTTCATTAAAAGTGAGGCACAGTTATACAATAGGCTTCTTTGTGCGAGCAGCTCCTGTTCCTGTGATGAGCTTGGGCAGGGCTGACTGCTGCGGACCGAGGGCTTCTACAGCCGATGGCTAAACCTGCTGTACCTGCAGCTGAGGCTGTTGACTGACACTGAGGGCTTCTGTGCTTCATGGGTGGAGGTTGTTGTTGCCATGTGCTGCTTATTTCTGAACAACATCATCAGTCAAACTGGTTAAGCTGGAACTATTAAAATCACCCACTGAAGTAATGAATAATCAATTCGTCAATCTAAGATAATTAAAAAATACCAATTACTATGTCTAACTGTCACATTTTCTGGTCCCAAAGACAAATTCCTGCTTTTCTATGTTTCATATACTTTGAGTTCAGAACCACTAGACAGACAAAACAAGCAACTTAAAGATTTCAACTTAGGCATTTATCACTATTTTTGAAAATTTTATTGACTAAACTTTATTTTTATATCTTAAAAAGGTTGATGGATTATGGGGGTACTATGATAGTATGATATCTATTGTGATATCTATGTTTTGACCTTGATAAACAGTTTGGCATCTTTCTTGTTTTCTGTTTTTTTTTTTTTTTGGCAATTTTGAAATGTAAATAGTTAATATGTGAGTAGGATTAAAGGGTAGGCAGGTTCAGTACAAGCTTAAAAGCTTCAGCCTACTCTATTTCAGCATACGCAATATGTCCACAAGTTTGATTGAATATAGTCTGGAAGGAAGATTAATGATGATTGTATGACTGATATACCACTACTAAATAAGTCAGATTATTAAGAAGTTTATTAAGTTACTGCCCTATGTTTCTATTTCTATTTCCAATATTACTATAATTGATGTTTTTTTGTTTTTGATTTTTTGTCTAGTTTGGTACACTGCAAAAACTCAAAATCTTTCCAAGAATATTTGTCGTATTTCTTGTCAAAATGTCTAATTTCTAGTCAAAACTAATCTCTTTTCTCCTAAAATATCACCTACAAATTAACTTGTTTTGAGATAAACACATTTTCACTTGAAATAAGTAGAAAACTCTCCCAGTTAAAGCAGGTTTTCTGTGCTTGTAATAAGGAAGAAAAACTTGATCCACTATCAGATTTTTCTACTTACAGTATTTCAAGTGAAAATATGCTCGAAAGAAGTAAAAAGTGTCAAAAACAAGCTACTTTTTAATGAGATTTGTTTTGACTAGATATGACATTTTGACTAGAAATAAGACAAATATTCTTGGTAAGATTTTGAGTTTTTGCAGTGTAGTTTTTTAGCATCTGGTCTAATGCTCTTCTGTGTTGTGTTTTTAATGAACCAAATATCTTTAGTTGGTTGGACAAAAGAGTATATTTGATGACATAATCTTTGGCATTGTTTCAGGCATTTTTCTTTTTTTTTCTTACAATTCATTAACTAAACGATAAATCAATCACCACTGAGAAAATAACCTGCAGTTCAAGTGATAACGATCATTAGCTGCAGTTCTACTCACTTATTATGAAGAGATGAGAGTGAGCTCGTCTTTCTACATCAACCTAATACAAATCTATAGCATTTCAGGAGCACATAATGGACCTCCACTCTGCAGTGTCTAACTATCTTAAAGGTGAAATATGAACTGACTGCTTGGGATGAGAAGTGGTTTAATACAAGAGAAAAAAAAAAACAATTACATTTTTATAACTCAGCAGGCACTACAGGTGTCACTGGTAATGGGCCGTCTTCACAGCAAATTGGCAATCAACAAAGCCAGGGACTTCAGAGACGATATATCAACCACTGCCTTTCCTCAAACTGCGATAATTACAACACAATAGACCTTGGCTATTGTCTCAGTCAAGAAGCCCCCTTTCGCTAGCAGGAAGCCACACTAACGAGCAATAATTGTTAATAAATTGGCCTCCGAGCCAACAGCGGGGCTCTCTGCGCAGAATACAACTAAGAGTAGATGAGCGCTCATCAGCTGGCTACTGGGCATCCCACCCCCGGGGACTCCATAATCCGATTTTGTGGGCTTTAATTTTGCTCCGCTGCCTGGAGGCAAGCCAAACAGAGACCTACATCATACAGCACCATTATGGTTAATACATCCTCCATCCTTCCCCTTCGTCTCCGGCACCCAAAACCGTCCTCGCTGTCATCCGCTGCTCCTCCCGAGGAAAGCCAAGAGGAGTGGGTTTTTTCTGCAGTTGCCAGGCAATATCAAATCCATGAAGTGCTGTTCACTAAAGTGTCAATTTGACATCAAAGGGTCTTGTTGGGAGACTAGGGAGTGGGGTTATAATACTGCATTTGATGAACAGGGGTGCTATGTTTGCTTGCGGTAAAATGGACTGTGAAAAAAATGTGAGTCAGGCAGTCCTCTGAAATTGTATATCAAGGACCGAAAGCTATGAAGTGCTTGGACGCGAGGCGAGCGGTGCTGCCTGTCTGTCTCTAGTCAGCACAGATGCGAAATGTAAAAACACTCAGGGTCAACACACAACGTCCCCTCGGCACAGACAGACAAATATTAAATTGAGAATCTGCTGACAGTATCTAATATTAGAACACCTAAAGAATATACCCAGGGTTCAGGTCTGAGGGACCATCGCTCTGTGATGTTGCGCTCGCTGACCCCTAAAGGTTAAGATGTTCATCGGTCACCCAAATGGTCTTTCTCATCATCTGTGAAGCGAGACTGATACAGTAGCCTATGCCTGCGGTCAAGCAGTAGCTCTCGGTGGGACATGCAGAGTGAAGGATGCTCTTTGAAGAGAGCATTAAGGCTGATAAAAGCTCTCCCGAGGTGCTTTATGGTCACGGGTTTTACTTTGTGACGGGGTGAATTTACCTGAGACTGCATTTCAGATGCGACCTGAGGGCGACATCGGCACATTATAGTTAACAGTTAGTGAAACCATTCACTTTGTGACAAGGTGAAGCTTCACTGGACGTACAATTTGTCTCTCTGCCCCGTCCCTGCTGGATGCTTTATGTAAAAGTTATGACCAGTGTTAAAGGGATAGTTCACCCAAAATTGAAATTGCACTCATAATCTACTCACCCTCATGTCGACTAAGGGCTGGGAGAAGTTTCAGAGTCCTCCGTGGCTTCTCTGAGTTACAGGGGGTTTCGGCGTAGCAGTGCATGTCCATATAACGGTTGCAAATGGATACCAACTGTCTTCGTAACAAAAAGACACACCAAAAAACATCCAAATACCTCTATGCTGCTCGTATGTAATGTCCGTCTTGTATTGAAGCCCCGAAATGCGAAATTGTCCCGAAAAAAATTAAATAAGTCTATATTTCAAGCTTGTTTTGTAGCGGAAGCTTCTCGAAACTCCTCTTCCCGGTTCGTCAAATTTGGACGAACTGGGAAGAGGACAGACCCCGGTTCGTCCAAATTTGACAAACCGGGAAAAGGAGCTTCCGCTACAAACAAGACTAATAGACTTATTTAATTTCTTTCGGGACAATTTCACATTTCGGGGCTTCAATACAAGACGGACATTACATACGAGCAGCATGGAGGTATTTGGATGTTTTTAGGTGTGTCTTTTTTCTTACGAAGATCCATTTGAAACCGTTTGGGTGAACTATCCCTTTAAGAATATGTGCAACTTGCTCAATGTGATTTACTGTTTTAACATTTACTGTATATGGAAAATGAAAGTAGCCATTGTGTATCAAGTCTGTATTTCATGTTGACGACCACTGATTCTCCGTCCTCCTCTTGTCCTTTCGACTTCCCCGCCGTCCTTTCCTACTGTCCAGCGGTTGTTTATCATCCAGTCTGCCCTTTGCCTGCTCGGGTAGAAACGCGGGCCCCTCCATCGCCTTCGTTCTCTCAGTTAATGGGCCTCGCATCGCCGGGGCATAGAGAAGCGATTTGTCCTCACCATGATGGGTGTATTTTCAGCTTTCTTCCAATTGCATTTCTGACAAACTGATATTTGAGCTCACCTCAAACCTGGAGCTATAACCTTCAGCCAAGTGTGTAATGCAGCAGCGGCAGCCCAGTCCACACATGTCCACATAATGCTCCGACACACACAGAGTTTATCTCTGTCTGCCTGGTCACATATACTACTATACACAGAGAACAGGCTGCAAAACGAGCAATAAAATCAAAACTGATCTGAATGCAGCCACTGTAGAATGTGAAATAACACTCAGTACCCACAAACTGATTTGGATCGATTTCTTGCCCAGGGATAAACACCGCCAACTGTCACTCACCACAGCACAAAAGTTGGATCACTTCAATATTTCACTGCTACTGGGTCAACAGACTGATATGCTTTGCCACTGAATGCCTTCGACTTTGTGTGTTTTTCCTTCTTCCATTCTGGCAGCAACTTTTCCAGACATTTGCGGCTGCCAGTCACTGCTATTGTCAGGAGGAAGAGCCTTTATTAGCAGCTCCGGTGACAGGAGACCACGCTCAGGCTGATATTTAAACATTTTTGCAAATACGAGATGAAATCTAATCGACAGAAAGCTTCGGTCTGGACGGAGCAGCGTACAGTAGATCATCCCGGACTAGTGAGAGATGTATTTTAACAGCCTATGGTAACCTTGACAACAAACAAGAGCGCATCTTAAAAAGAGCTGCAGATTTAATAAGAAGCGGTTATTGCTGTGATTACTCGTCTGTGGCGGTGTCTGTCAGGAATATCAAGTGTCCCCGCAGTGTTTAATACATAAACAGGTTTATTAGGCCGGCCCCGACGCACCAGGTGGATGCAAATCTCTTTGGTGTGAGCGCTTGAAGCTTGTAAAGATTGAAATCCTGTTCACGTGAATGGAGAGCCGTGGGGATTGAAGAGTGGTTTGTGATGGGACGGCCGTCGTAGAGCAGCCGCTCCTCCTGGGTATCCCATGTGACCTGATTTGGGAGTAATTAAATGAGGCCCTTTTATGAATGAATCATCGTCACACAGCCAGCTCCTGAGATGACAGCTTTGACGAGGACTCGGCGTATTGCACACACATGCGAACACACAGGTGGGCGCTTGAGAGCCGACGTGGCCGGACTGTGGGGGGGCCGACCAAAACATCTCTTTCAATGACAATAAATTATTAAAAAGGCTTCAATCTTTAATTCATGTGGGAACATGACCATGGATAAAAATAACACAGCATGATAACACATGTGAGGTTGCCAACATACTGGCCAGTCTCAACAGCTGTTTAAATTCATATTTCTGGGTGTCAATTTCTTAGTCAATAGTGTGAATATATTAAGGTACAGTATCTACCTCACTAAAATCTGTTAGCTAATATTAGTAACTTAAAGGGATAGTTTAAGATTTTGGCAAATTGGCCCATTGTCATAATCCCTTTGGTTTTAGGAGTAGGTTTGTTACCTTTAATTGTCGGTGCAAGCTATTTTTAGAACGGCGGAGCAGAGCTGCTAGCTTCTCAGAGCTATGCTATGGAGGCTAATGGGATTTCTAGGTTTCCCTCATCAAACTCATCAAATACATAATCCAACAACTCCAAAATGCTCTGGTGGACAAGTTGTGACCTGCACATTCACCACGCTATGAGGAAAGAAAGAAAGAAAGAAAGAAAGAAAGAAAGAAAGAAAGAAAGAAAGAAAGAAAGAAAGAAAGAAAGAAAGAAAGAAAGAAAGAAAGAAAGAAAGAAAGAAAGAAAGAAAACGTCATGGTATGTTTTGACATTTTGCTTGACACTCTTCCAAAGTGAATGTTTGCTCCGTTGCTAATGAGCCTCTTCACTGGGATGTCACATCAGCCCTGGTGAGTTTTCCCCTCCACTTCTACAGAAAGCAGCAGCTGACATGAACACGCCACAACACAGACGTCCTACATGAAGCCTGGTTAACCCTGATGGCCCCCTGTGTGCCTGAAGATTAAACAAAGTGCACATCAGACAGGAAGCTGCTGCTTCTTTTCTCTACCTGACCTGGGAGCTGCTGAGAAGGTGACATGTGCCGAGCGTTCGGTTAAGACTGTTGAAGAAAGCTGAATAGTAAAATCAAAGAGTGAGTAGGATCAAGGTGTGATATCTGTCTGTGTGAAGCTGCTGCGCTGCCACTGCTGCCCAAACCTACTGTATCTGAGATGGGAGATTTTTTTTAAAATCTTGGTTTAATGCGCGTGACTCAAATTAGGATGAGGCAATATGATGACACACCATGATTACTGTGCCTTTAATCTCCTGGGTGTTATTGGACAATGTTTCAGATCAATAAGCAGAACTGTTACATGGTAACATGGGTTTACAGTGTTCTTACATCAGTGTGATAAAGCACATTTGAGGATTTGATATTATCCATCAAGAGATTCTTAAAACGTACTGCAACACTTCTGCATTGCATTACACTTTCATTAAGTTTCACAAGGAACATGTTTTAGAGAGAAAATGATAAAAGCCAAATCATCACAGGGCAAGATATCCCATAATGCAGCAATCTCATACGATCACAATCTTTCAACATTAAATCTTTATCATCTAACACTCAGTGTATGACTTCACCTTAGTCCTGTGAATCCCAGGTTGAGCCAATTAATTACCTTAATAATTACACACTAAATGATTTACAATATTTACATAATGAAACTCAGCTATATTAATTTCCTTTCAGTCACTGGAGCGCAATCAAATTCTCAACTCCCCGAGAGATGTCCTCAATATAGTCATGTTGCCAGTAAATATAACACGACATAATGAATATGGTAGAGATATCACACAAAGAGAGGAACCATCACATCTCCATTAAAGGGACATTGTGTAACTTCTCCTGTTATCTATTCACGAAAATCGATTATTTCGTTCAAAAGTCTGTTTTTCATTAATCAGTAATCCCCCCATCAACAAAGTGAAGTGTTCCTTTCAGCTCTGAATGAGCCGTTCATATCATTCATATCTCCATGGAGACGGTAAGCTCGGTGCTGCTGCCATGTGGTGTCGCCATGTTTTTACGTTCAGTGGCAGCGTGACGGTAGGAAACCACGGAAACTCAGCGGAGACACCGGAGCTGTCGGCTCAGGTGGAGGTGGCGTCTGTGAAAAGTCACCGCGGTAACGCAGTGAGGAGGGATGGAGCGTTACACTGATGCTGCATTCACCTGCAGACGGGCAGACGGCAGACAACATATTGTCACGTGTGTTGTTTTGCCTCGTGCTGACGGACCACTTGTTTACATAGAGGCTTGTTTATGCCGTTACGTGCAGCGGCTGTCGTCCATCTGCCGTCTGCCCAATTTCACGTGAATGCAGCATGAAAAATACGACTGAGTTGCTTGCGATATACAACCGCAACGCTAGATGGGAGTAATTCTTACACAATGTACCTTTAACAATAAAATAAAATATATGAACAAACAAAAGATTACTGTATTTCTTCCCTTTTTGCCTATGCACCTATATGCCATATAAAGCACCATACATCAGTCATTTTATTGGCTGCTCTCTGCCAGGAAAGTTCATGTGCAGTGTGCTAGTCCCAGTTCCTCCAGCACGTCAAAATGTCCATCATGTGTGAACCTGCTGCAAAATGAGTTAAAAAAAAAACAAAAGTGCTACAGCACTTTAACACATGTAAGACTAGTGACCTTTTCAGAGAGGAAACAGTCAGTTTGACGCTTTAAGCTGCAGGAGGAGATGGGGTGATGGGATGGAGGGGGAGAGTGAAAGGCAAACTCCCTCCCTCTACCTTCTCTGCTGGATGCTCCTGTCTGCTTTCATATTCACTCAACACAAAGCTGCAGAGTGTGTGGCCTGCCGCTAACTGCCGCTTGGAAAACACTCACAACCCCATGACAGCATGACCCCGACACCAGCCGGGCAGCACGACGCCCTCAGGACTTCCTGCACTTACTGCTGCATCGGTCTCCCTGCAGCTCTGGAGGAACAGGGGTGAAAACGTTATAAACTTTCTCCCTCCACCCTCGTCATCAAGTGATATGGAGCATAAACAAAGCTCAGCTGTGAAGCATGCGTGGTGTTATCTGTAGATCTATCAGAGACATGTCTGAGGTCCACAGCGCTGCCTGCTCTTGTTTGCCCGGGGTGTTAAATGATGTTTGTGGCCAGATACAAGCTCTCTGTGTGCTGGGCGCCACCCATTTTTATTATAGTATCCGACATAATGATCAAGGACATATTGTGATAAATTTATAGTTCCCAGGTGCTTCTGAGTCTCAGATAGACCTGCCAAGATAGGAAATGTAATATTGTATTTCTATGTTTCAAGGAGGGCAGCAGTGTTGCAGAAGCTGGGTGCGGGGTGTCAGAGAAAAATGTTTTTGGTCTTGTCAATGAACAAGTATTCCATCAAATCACGTGATGCAGATTTGAGATAACCTCAGATGATTGTCTTTTCTGTATCCACGAGTTTCAATAATCAAAAGCGGAATTGGCGACACAAAATAGTTTTAATATTTTATGTTTTTATATTCGAGACATGCATTTTTAAAAAGAAAACAAATGTGTTTAAATCAATTCGTCACAGAAGCTCAAGGTGGCAAATTGCACTGACAACAAGCAGCAAACATGTACAACAGGCAGGTCATTGATTTAAGACTCTGCCCACTGCCGCCTGAGTACTTGTCGATACGCAGTCAATACACTTTTGATTGTGGATGAGAGTTTTGTGCTCCTGAAGAGAGGAAGTAAATCTATAGAGACAATCAGCTCAGAGGGCAAACAGGTTAGACTCCGCGCCTCAACCTGTTCTGCTCCGTCTATTCAAGTCTTATGCTGATTCCAGCATAAACAAAACCTGTAACCTCTCATTGTGTCCCATCCCAGGCCTTTTGAGGCTATGTCAGCCACACAGGTCACCTCATTCCAGCAGCACAATGGCCGCGTCCTCGAGGTTTTTCCCAATATCACATTGAGACAAAGTCACGACTTGCATGTGTTGATGAAACTGTCCTGCCCACGGGAAAATACTGCACAAGAGAGTAAGCAAACATCTTCATTGTGCATCAGTACAGAAGCACTAATCACTATTTTTAATGATAACAAATCAAATATTTGAGATGTTATTGGGATGCGCTGCAGTTACACCTGTTCAACACACAATTACACAGATATATATAATGGGCCGATCAACGTGTTTCATGTAGACATGGTCAAGAAAGATGATGTGCTGAAGTTCAAACTGAGCACCAGAATGAATCATTTCTCACACTATGTCTACAGTTCACAGGGAGTTGTGATTAAAAGAGAAAATATCCAGTGAACTACTGGTCTCTGGGTGTCTTGTCGAGTCCAGAGGTCAGACTGGAGCTGATAGAAAGACAACAGATAACAACTCAACAACTCAAATAACCACTCATTTCAACTGAGGTCTGCAGAAAAAGATCTCTGAAGGCTCAAGATGTGGGACCTTGATACGGATGAGCTACAGCTGCAGACGATCACACCAGCCGCCACAGTTTAACCAAAATTTGGTTTAACATAAAACAATAAATCCGCAGTTCAGGTGATGGTGTAATGATGTGGGGGATATTTTCTTTTGGCTCATTTGCCCTTGGTGTCAAATGACCATAATTTAAACGCCAAAGCCGACCTGAGTGTTGACTGTGTTCACCCCTTTGTGACCACAGTGTACCATCTTCTGACTGGCTACTTCCAACGAGACAAAGCTCCATCTAGCAAAGCTTAAATCATCTCAAAGTGGACTCTTGAACATGACGATGAGTTCACTGGACTCAAACAGTCTCCACAGACACCAGATCTCAGTCCAATCCTTTTGGAGGTGGTGGAACAGAGATTCACGTCTGAGATGTGCAGCTGACAGATCTGCAGCAGCTGGATGATGCTCTCAGGTCAATATATGGACCAAACTTGTGAGGAACATTTTCAGCACCTTGCACTGATGCTGTTCCGAGCTCAAAAGGAAATCCAACCCGGTACTAGTAGGGTGTACCCAATAGAGGGACCCTGACCCTCTGATTGGTGGATGGCCGGCTCTACCCCATGGAAGTGGTCGCCAGACTCCAGAGTGAGAAACTTGACACACTTAACAACTTTGAGGGGTTCTTTTGAGCATTTTTTTTGTTGTTCTGTTTTTTTTCTGGGCAGTAAAAGTTCTGCCTTCTTTCCATTCAGGGCTCAGACAGCTTTTTAAGACTGATAATGAGAAACCGACTGTGTGGCACCTGCTTGTAAAAGAAGTTTGAAATATGCAGGAAGTCGTGTTTGTCCTTTGCCTCCAAGTGGTAGAAATACTATAAATGCAAACCTCCAAGTAGATACGTGTGTGTGGTGCATTTAATTTCAATCTGCGGGTCACTGAGGACTTGTGTCCATGTCTGCCTCTCGAGTACCTCTACAGCTTGATTTAAGCTACATTTTCATGGCAACTATCAAAGTGCAAATAAATAAATATATATGTGTGTGAGCTTCTGGCAGCAAGATTGAATCATAAAAAGCTGATGGAAAAGATTTAACACAGGAAAATGATACAGGTTTTTTTTTCTTCTGAACTCTTTGCCAATTTATTGTCAATCTGTAGTTTTTAAATGACAGCACAATCTTTCGTTGCACCTGTAGTGTGACCTTGGCATTAAGGTTGTGTAAAAAATCAGCTGATGTAATTTTCCCTGTTGTTCCAAAGCAGCGAAGCAAAGATAATGAGATTTAGAAACATTGGAAAACAAAGTATATTTCAATCTAGTTAGACTTTGGCAGCAGCATAGTAATTTGTGTTTGCTCTACATCAGTGCAGCAGCAGCAGGCCTTCACCAGCACCTTCATGTGCTCTATAATTTGTGCCGTGATGGGCTTGTTCATTGTGCTCTTCCAAGCGCTTCAGCTGGACTAGTGAGTGCACAAACACACCTCCATTTCCTATATTCCTTTTTCTTTCTTTTTTTTTAATCCCATTTCTTTTCCAGTGACTTCTATTCCTTGCCGTGCCGGTTGGAAGAAAGTCTTTGGTTCGCCCGAGGATCAGCTTAAAACCGTCCCCTAAACTGCAATGCTCCAGAATGAGAATGGCTACAGATCCGGTGGTAATAACAGACCTGCAGATGGATCACACGCTTGTTTTTCAGCGCACAGATTAGTCTGGAATTATGATGATACCCAGGGGGCAGGAATCTTATTTTCTTCCCTTCCTGATAAGAAAACAAGAGCAGACGACAACCAAAAGGAAAGAGAGGGGAGAGAGGGAGATGTGTGTGTGATTTAACATGCTGTGCTGCATGCTGGTGTGTTGGCACTCCAATTTAGGGGACTGGATCAGATAGTGTCCGACTGGAATTGTTTCAGTGTTGGCTATGACAAATACAGCTTCATGTCCCACAGAACAATAGAGTTTACATCCGTTCTGCACCACAAAAACCACCTTTAATTACACGTGTGGTTATCACAGAAGCTCTTCTCATACATAACCTGTGGATAATGTGAGTGTGGAGTTTCTGTAGCAAAGAGACGAATAAGGAATGTAGAAATATCACCTGGAGAAAACATGCAAGTGCTCTAATAACCATTCAGTCAGCAGCAGACCATCATGCTTCCAGCTGAATATGGAATCAAGAAAAATAAAATGATTATTTGATGAACAGAAATGATAACTTCAGCTACAGCCATGCTGATTTTTAGAGAATATCATTTTTACAGCAAAATAAACTGTATCATTTGCTTATTATCACAAATCAAAAGTGCAGCTGAAGTGAATTGGGACTGCCGGTATTTTCAGGTATTTGGTTATAAACCAAAGCAGTGAAGAAAATAAAAAAATCATGTGATATCTTATTCAGCCATTTCAATGGATAAATGAAGATTTTTAGGAACCATAATCATCATTAGGATTCGTCCTCTGGGCACCAGGAATGTCAACATCATTTCATAGCAGTCTCTGTAAAGGCTGTTGTGATATTTCAGTCTGAAAAACAGAGCTGAACCAACAAAGAATTTCCACTATTTTAGTGGCTTAAATTGCCAAATAATTTTTGGTTTTATTGTCTGAGTTAAGCTGCTTTACTCTGTTTAACACCTCATAAACTGTGGACCTCCATTTACACAATGTTTTTTCACTGACTAAACGCTTCATGGATTAACAGAAAATGAATCAATACAAAAGAGATGTACTTTCCCCGACCCTGTCATTTTATATGCTAACGGTGAGCACGCAGACAGACACACACTCCTGGATGTCGCCCTCCATTGTAGTGACTCATTGGGATCCATGTGTTTGAGGACAATGATGTTGTTCATTAGAAGCATTTACCAGATACTAAAATAAGGAAAATCACAACAGAGCAATGTCTGAAAGTCTTAAAGGGATAGTTCAACATTTTGGCAAATTGGCCCATTGCCATAATCGCTATAGTCATAGCAGTAGGTTCGTTACCTTTAATTGTCGGTGTAAGCTATTTTTAGAACGGCGGAGCAGAGCGGCAGGCTGCTCAGAGCTATGCTATGGAAGCTAAAGGAATTTCTTGGTTTCCCTCATCAAACTCATCAAATACACAATCCAACAACTCCAAAACACTGTCGTGGACAAGTTGTGAGCTGCACAATCACCACACTATGAGATAATAACAGAACATTACGAGACAGTTTTAGAGGTAAATTCATGCAAAACCGCTGATGCGAGTTGCGTTCAGGGACAGTTTTTCAGCAAGCAGTCTCTGTATTTACCCTGTATTTACCTCGAAAACTGCTCTGTTTCGTAGCGTTCCGTTATTATCTCATAGCGTGGTGATTGTGCAGGTCACAACTTGTCCACAAAAGCGTTTTGGAGTTTTTGAATTTTGTATTTGATGAGTTTGATGAGGGAAACCAAGAAATTCCTTTAGCTTCCATAGCGTAGCTCTGAGCAGCCTGCCACTCTGCTCCGCCGTTCTAAAAATAGCTTACACCGACAATTAAAGGTAACGAACCTACTGCTATGACTATAGCGATTATGGCAATGGGCCAATTTGCCAAAATGTTAAACTATCCCTTTAAGTCTAATTAGATCAAATGAAACCAAATATGTCACATAGCTATAAGATTCACAATGAGATCATCAAGTTGAAACTTTTGGCATTTGCAGTGGAAGGTAAAAAGCAAAACATGAACATCCCTGTTGATTTGAACACTTGAACGCACAACACAGGAACAAATTAAATATCACAGCTGACTCCTCACTGTCTCCGACTGTCGTTCTCCGCCGCTTCATGTCCCCGGGGACGGCCATTGATTTTCCAGTTATAATCAACACCAAATTATTGAATGTCAGATGATAAAGTGTTGGGGTCCGCAGGCATTTCCCCCCACGATGGGTTTTTTTTCTGAACCTGGTCACGTCACCATGGCAACCCGGGCTGTTTGACAGAGCTTATGACAAAGAACACTTCTGCAGAGATCCATTGTGAAAATGGGGTCCTTTCTATTTCTACAGAAGGTACAGCCAGGTAAACCCCCCCTCCCCTCCCCTGCCCTCCCCTCAGATCACACACACACACACTGGACTTCAGCATTCAACTAGAACAACAACAATAACAACAAGCTGGACATTTCCAGTAGTTTCATATCTAAACAAAATCTATGGAGATGATTTGCCGTTACACATTTGGTTACAACAATAGCTGAAACATCAGAACAGCGTGCAGACACAAAGCATCGATCAGGACACGCAAACCCACGGCCAACAAGCAATAAAATCACGGCTCTAAATCTAGACCGCAGGAAAAAGAAACCTACTGCATAAACATATGAGGCTGTATTTCTTTGTAGCAGCCATCTAATGAAATTATACATCTTGGATGTGGTGTTTTATTGATTTGTCTTTTGTTATGCTTGATGGACCTCGAGCTGCTGCAGGGCGTCCTCCTCACCAACCTAACAAATCTGCTGTGATCCTGAATGTGAAGCCGGCGGCGCACAGCCCGTAGGAACCGGCTCAGCGCGTTCTCAGATCAGATCTAGCTGTGTTCAACCTACAAGGCTGACCCCATCAGCGCACGCCCGCAGCGACACATAAGGGGATATAAGTGACTGTATCACTACACAACACGTCTTTCTGGACCAAGGAAATGTGTGGAGGGGGTACTCATAAAAAATAAAAAAAATGTAACAAAAAAAAGCCAAACATGCCCTCGGAGCCTGGCTCGTCATTTAATAGAGACAGTTTCAAGGTTTTGGGTCAACACAGGTCAACATTCCCCCTGTTTACTTTGGTGAGGAGAGTGTCGGGGTCGCTCTCCTGCCAAGACGGTGTTAATACACCGGAGATAAATTAACAACCCCTCCTGGAAGCCTTGTGGGAATAGTTTCCGCCTCACAGCACACGGCAGATTAAACTAAAGGGGGGCAATATTCACAAATCAGCCAATGGTTATGAGGAAAGAGGCAACACTATTTGTCAGCGAGCTCTCCGTCCCCCCCTCTAACCCCCTCCTCAATAAGCTCACAGCAAACCATGCGATTCTTAGAAACCACCACCATCTTAGATTTTGCCCTGTGAATGTCCTGAGAGACCCCTGAGTCCTCTTTCGGGGGACATTACGCATTTCCACTCCATTTCCAGTTTCATTTTCAAGGGTTCCTGTGGAAATACACTGTTCCTATATATACTATATATAGTGTATATGCAGCATGTTGATCATTAGTGCATGATTTGAATTTCAAAATTTTTACTTCATATTTTATTCAAGAACTGTACATTAACATATTACAGAGGGCAGAGAGTTCATTTAAATTAAGCGGTGCAGAATTAGACTGTCTCATTGAGGTCATGATTTGTTTTGTAACATAAATGTTTCTCATCAGTCCATCCATATGCGCTGGTAGAACCTCATAAATGCCAATAAGCCCTGTTGAACTCACAGGAGTTTTCTGTTGGTTCATGTTTGGGCTGTTGGATCTACCAACTACTCTCTGCAGACAGAGACGAGCAGAGAACAACATAGAACTATGATCACTGAATAATGTTAGAAAAAAACTGAAATAGTCAGAAAACCTCCTGACAGTGTCCAAGTGATTGACAGGAGAGTGACTGTGACTGTAACAAGAGACAGAATCTGAGAGTTCTTGTTACATGTGCCACTCCAACTGTGTTCAAGCTGCATTTGTAAGATCTTTCTTTTTTTTAAGATTAGGTAAGATTTATTTCCTATTGGAAGCTCCATAACATTGATTGTATGCATTGTATTGCTTTGTTGTGTTTTGTTTTGTATCTATACTTTTATATTTGTCTATTGTACTTGTTTTTACAAGACCGAAACACACTAAACTAAACTAAAAACGAATTATATCCTCACCTCTAAAAAGAAATCCACACCAAATCTGCAGCATTACGCATATTGAGAGTCATGAGTGGGGTTGGCTTAAAGCTCCAGGAGTTTCCACAGAACCAAGTCTGTCTGATCAGTAAAGCTGATTCTGTTTGAACCCAAGTGAAACTGATACTGGATGTACTCACAAAGCAAGTCAACTTCATTCAAAATCCAACTGATATAAATAACTAAAAATGACCTTGTGATGTGGTTCACCCCTGTTTGGTTTAAACTTTAGATAAGAATGGTGATTTAAAACAAATATCTGAGACTGTGTGTATTCAATATTTCTGGCCTCTTGCAGGATTTTTATCTTAACTATGCTACATTTTTACAGCTTTGTAATTGTGATGGCTAAATAAATGATTTGTAACTTGTTACAGAGAGAATAGAGGCTCTTTGCCTTCCACCGAGCATCTCTTGGCAGAAAACCAACCAAGTGTCCCAGCTCTTGTCACGTCCATAACCTGTAATCTCTTGTTTATGACAGTTGAGACAACACAAATATATGCGTCATATATCCTAAATAACATTATCCCTATTAGCCCCATGGATTGCTTTCTCACCAGCTTCATTAAAAACAAATGCACATGGCCGGGAGGAGGGTTAGCAAAACAGCCAAAAAAAGGGACCAAATTTGCATATTTCCCCTATAACAAACAACATTTCCCATTCGCCCCCAAATCATCAGTGGGTTAAAGGGATAGTTCACCCTAAATTCAAATTTCACAAATTTTCTACTCACCCTCATGTCGACTAAGGGTTGGGAGAAGTTTCAGAGCCATCCGTGCCTTTTTGGAGTTACAGGGGGGCTCAGCGCAGCACTGCATGTCCATATGACGGCTCTGCCTGACACTGACACTGAACTGAGACACTGGGAGCTTCCGCTACAAACAAGCTTACAATATAGACTTATTTAATTTTTCTCATGTCGGGGCTTCAATACAAGAGGGACATTACAGACGAGCAGTATAGGTATTTTGATGTTTTTTGGTGTGTCTTTTTGGAAGAAAAAAAGTGAGCTCCGTTCGCTACCGTCATATGGACATGCAGTGCTGCGCCGAGCCCCCCTGTAACTCAGAGAAGCCACGGAGGAAACTTCTCCCAGCCCTTAGTCGACATGAGGGTGAGTAGAAAATTAGTGAAATTTGAATTTTGGGTGAACTATCCCTTTAAACATCACCTCCCAACAGAAAACCGACAGTGATAAGAGTGGGACAGATGATGCTGATGTTTTAGGCAGCAGAAATTTCAGCTATTAAAAATGTGTTAATATTAAAGTTTGTATCATTCAGTATAATGCTATTAAGTTTCATAGGCGCTGTTTTCACAAAGTACAAGAAGCTGAAACAATCCTGACCTTCAAGTTTGAACTTCTAACTGCCCGTTCTGTAGTGGGTGGATTTGTGTCTTTCTTTTAAGAAAGATAAGAAGAACTGCAGAATGAGGCCTGCATTGAGTTAGAGAAGTGAATTAAATCAGGACTTTGACTCTGTATATTTGAAGAAGTTCTTTAAACAACTCTTTTGTTGAAATGTGGCAATAAAAAAATCATCTTGCACAATATTAAATATCTTATTCTCGCCTAGCTCACTTGAATCAAAGCATTGAAAACAAATGTGGGTGTTATCTCTTTATCTTACTACACCACAGTGAATAACCTCAATGATCCTGTTTGTGTGTGTGTGTGTGTGTGTGTGTGTGTGTGTGTGTGTGTGTGTGTGTGTGTGTGTGTCTGTGTAAAGTGAAATAAACTTAGATGTTGTCAGATGTAATATCCATTCCACACTGTATTTTCACATTAAATCTAAATACTTCATGTGTTTTTTTGTTAGTTTTTTTACCTGTTATCTCACCTTGGCTCAGTAAATCTCACCCAGCTCTGTGCCGTGTGATGAACCTCATTACAGTCTCTGTTTACAACACAGAGACCCTGATCCTGAGGGACACCACCACGGCAGCACATTAAACGGCTCCAACACCCTGATTGTGCGGAGGCGCATCCTTGCCCCCTTCCTCACCCTGTTCGGCTCCTCACATCATAAAACTGCTGTTAGCTAATACTGTGTGTTTAATTCCTCGTTGTGGACCTCACCTCGGAGTGGCCCTGCCAAACCCCTTTCCCACAAGAGATTTACAGTCAGCCATTTTGTGGACTAATTGCCCGGTCCTAGTGCAGGGAGGTCAGCCATAGAAAACACAGGGAGTCGATCCACAACCCAGACAGAGGACGAACTCCTCAAAACAGCAGGAAGCAGCACACAACACACACCGCACCAGGAGTCTCCTTGAGTTGTCTAGAATAAAGTCAGGGAGACTGAGACGTCATCACTCACACTGTGGTCCATTGTTAGGAGATAAACTAGTGCCAAATCCTTTTTTTTTCTTCCTTTTCACCACTGACTGTATGTTTCAACAACTAAACATGAATCAAAGTCAGATAAGAGCAGCTGTGTGATAGTGGAGATAGCTGCACTGCATGCTCTCCATGATACCGATCTCTTCACCTTGGATCATATTTGTGATTCATCTCCATCCTGTATCATCAGCCTCCTGTCTTTCTGCATAACCTCCTACCAATCTTTCTTTTGATTGGATGAATTAGACCGCCGCCTGCCCCATGCATGAAAACACCGGCGACCGTGTCTGTCTGAGCTGAACATCAGTCAGTGGTGCTGCTTTCTCCTCCTCTCACATTAACATTTCCAACACATCACATAGGTATTATTAGATGTAGTTGTCCACTTCATTGACTCCTCTTATTGGCGCTGAGGAGTTGACGGATCGGTCGGCTCCTCAGCGTTCACTATAAGGGCCATGAGTGGTTTTTGTTTAACTGACAGCTAAGCACAGTTTCGCCTTTGTCTGGATATTTTTAATAGCTCCTAATGACCATCTATTAAAGGCTACTACTCCATGCTATTCTGAGCACTCTCCTTTTATTAGCATCAGCTGACACCCCCATCACTCAGTGGTTCCCTTGACTTTTTCACTGCTGGTGACCCCTTCCATCCATCTAATTAACCACAATTTACTAATCACACAGGCCACTTTCCCAGAGCCGCGCGCTCCCTCCATCACTGAGCAGGGACAAAGGCTTGTTAACGGGGACCTCCCTCCCCACCATTACGCCTGAGAGGGAGAAAATAGAGATTCCTCAGGTCAATTTGGGATCAAGGGCCATAAGATATGCAGCGTTAGTGCCAGCGTGCAATCTCAGGCAGGTAGAATGGCAGCGAGCCAAAGATACAACAACATAAAAACAAGAAGGCACAGTGAAAATAGACCCTCTGTTTTCCCAAGGCGCAAAAAGAGAAGCATTATATAAATCACAGGCTGCGAAGTTTGTCGAAAGCTACAACCTGCAAAGTGAGAAAGGAAGGAATGGGAGGGGGGGGGGACTATTTCAGGTTTCATTTTACAAGAGGAGGTGGAAAAAATCGATACGCTGAATGTTGGCTTATTGCCAACTTGCTGAGGGAAAAATGAGAAGATAACCAAAAGCAGCAGGTTGTTTTTTTCCCCCTCCCTCTAACACACCGCACTCGCAGCCCAGGATATTACATCACAAACACAACAACGCGGTATGGTGGAGCAGCGCTGCAACACACACACACACACACACACACACTTATAACCAGTGGAGAGAGAGAGGCTCATATCAGAGATGCGAGATCCAGCAAATAGCATTTTTTTTTCTCTTTGTGTTTTAGAGAATCGTCGTGCCGTATCACAGGTGTTAGTTCCAATCATCCTGCAATATCCTCCGCTGCTCTTCTCAAGGTGCAGAGCGATCCAATTCCCAAAGGAACCTCCGCTTTTGAACATGATCAAGAAAGTTCAAGCTTTGATTAATTAGTCATCAAAAGAAAGGTATTCACTGCTTTAAGCTTTTCAAATTGGAGGATTTTCTGCTTTTCAGTGTTATTTTAACTTGAATATTGCAGCTTTGGGTGTCCACGAAAGAGCACGTGCCACAAATGTTAAATGCCATGCTGAATTTGTTGATATAAATGATGTTTGGAAACAAAACACTACTGACCATACTGAATGTGGAATAAATGCAAAACCTGTATTAGAGATGCAGTAGATAATCAATAACAACAATGGCGCCGTTTCCCAGATTCAATTGTTCTTAAGGACTTAAGAAGGTTCTTAACAGGGGTTCGGCTAAGAAGGAGCTTCTTAATGAATCTGGGAAACGTGGCCAATTCCATTCAAAATCAACTGGTCATATGAAAAACTCAAATATGCAGGTTTTGTACTTTTGGTCAAACAAGAACCATTCACTGACGTCACCTTCAGCTCAGGATTACACCTGTAAACACAAGTATATTGGCGTATCAACACCAGGCTTTCCCAAAATCCACAAAGGTTAATTTGGGTTCATTTTTAATCACTTGATCTTTATCGCTTGCACTCTTGACATATCTAAGAATTTGCTTTGTTTTATGGTACTACTCATCCCCAGATATGTTTATTTTATAGAATTAAACTGACACCTCTTCAATAACCTTAATGACTAATGAATAACCTTGTTCAAATTACTGCCGAGAAAACAAAAACAAATACTGACTCATCTACTGTTATCAGTTTTTAATGATTCCATATTGATTTTGTTATTGTCCTCACACATCCAGTAATGTCTGGTTTTACAACATTTTGAACTTTCATTTGTAAACTGTGTGTCCATTTTACAAAAGCATTTGGAAACAGAATCCAAATCAATGAGTCACACAGGATGCATACGCCTGTTTTCCTTTTTAATGTGCGTTTCCATAGTTCAGTGGGTCTGACACACTGCGGCTCACATTAGTGAGTGAGACCGTAACCCTGTGCAGCTGCTCATGTCAGTGATGGGCATCAATAACTGGCGCCAGGCCTGTGGTTCGTAATTGTGTTGGAGGGGTCAGTGTTGGGTCAACAGGGCATTCCCCCGGCCCGTCTAATGAAGGGAACACAACTCTCCCTCACACCAATACTCTGCACAGCCATCTCCAATCCCAGGCCCCATTGCCCGTGTCAATCACACCATCAGTAATAGATATGCGACCCAGCCCATCTCTGCCGGCAGGCCTACAAGCCATCACAAGCCATCATGATGTACAGTGCTCTGGCCAGTTAAATAATGATTCAGCTAATGTACTGCACCATGTTTGTTTACTTGGCTATCACACTACTGATATTAGTCTTGATATCACAAAGTGGTGGTCGACTGTAAACAGAATTCATCCAAGTACACTGTCACTTCTTGTTATACACTACGACAAACAAATAGGAACGGCTACCAAAACCAAAAATGCAGAGATCCATCCTACCAGTCAGGCAAAGGTCATATTAAAATAACTTCAGCAGACACAGATGTAATGTGATGTTTACTGTGTTCACTGTTTTAGTTTAGCATGCTAACATTTCCAAACCCAGAGTCAACAACCAAGGATGAAAATGAGGGCAACACCAAAGCACCAACAAAACAGCTACTTGACTGCCCATAGACTGCCAGGTCAAAACGTTGGTCAGTTTTGGTTGCTATAGCCATTTCCCCCCATTTATCACAAGTGCACAGGGTGCCCACCCCTCCTCTTGGCCCATGGGAGCTTTACAGCCACTATGAAAATAGTGAAGCAGCAATGTAGGTTTAGACAATGCAACACGTGCTATGCCCCTGAAAAAATAAATGGTCATATGCGACTGATTAGGATGTTTACACACATATTGGTGCGGACCAATTGGGTGCACACCAAATGCGAAAATGTTACATTGTTTCATTTTTCAGCTAGTAGCCTACATACGTTTGTTTTCACTCTGGTCCAAACACCGCACCAATGGTGGAGTGTCATGTTTCCATGACAACTGACCGGAAAAAGACGCAAGGTACTTCATGTTTACATGACTTCCGACTGTACACCCTACAGTTGGAGCGGACTGTTCACATAACAAATGGACCAGGGGCGGTCTGGTCTCAGTGCAGCCACTTCGGTGCGCACCCGAGTTGTGTTCACGCTGACCCAAACGCACCGCACTCTGGCCCAAAGTTCAACTGGGCCGAACTTAACACTACCTGAGAGAATAGAAGACACTTCACATCCCTGGTGGTAAGGCTTATATCAAGTTGGATTCCACTTTTGAGTTTGCAAGATAAATGATGTTGTAGTCATTTCAGCACCACCATGGACTAACAGCTCCTCTCCTGCTGTCTAATGTGATTCTGATTGGTTTGTATGTTTGTTTGTTTTTTCGGGCTTTTGCCTTTAATTGATAGGATAGTTGAGAGAGACAGAAAATGCTGAGGCAAAGAGTGGGGGAATGACATGCATTAAAGGGTTGCCCGATTTGGGATTCGAACCGGGGCCGACTGCAGCAAGGACTGTAGCCTCTGCATATGAGGTGCCTGCTCAACCCACTGCCCCACATGACGCCCCGTGATTCTGACTGTTACACACAACATCGACCTGCAGGCTGTTGTTCACATGCACGTCACAGCTGTGGTCTTGACTAGTATTCTTGATTTCTTTACTTTTCCCATACAAAAGGCCAAGTCATTTATTTGATTAAATAAAATCCACAACACTGTTGTTAAATCTATATAGACCTCATACCGTGTGCACGTGCACGCATCATAACATGCATGTAGGGTCCATCATTATATCTATCTATCTCAGCTTCAAAACAACTATTTAGAAACCTACAACACTTACTTTCACATAATGTGGGACTGTACTGAAATCAACCCCTTTTGGCGATCAGTTATATCTCTGTTTTCCTCTGTTATCGGTAAAACTCTCCCTTTTACACCAACTTTGATTTTGTTAAATGACGACTCCGACTGTCATCTTTCAGTTTCCAACCGCCGCATCCTCCTAGCTGGCATCACTGCAGCTAAAAGAATGGTAGCCATCAGATGGAAGCAACACGATATACTAAACATCCCACAACGGCTCACATCGGTTGTGGATATCTTGAACTTGAACTTGGAGATTTCAGTTGCAAGAATACATGGTGCCAAACAGATGAATGTAGTATTGGAAAAGGGAAGAGAAATGATCAAAACACTTTTGGTTCCACAGTCAAGATAACATTATCATGGAGAATTGAGGATATGTAGCCTACATGTACATGATTACCCTTACCTCTACCCACAAAGCTTTCCCTTGCTGCTCTCTGTTTGTTTGTTTTTGTTTTGTTTATTCGTTTGTTGGTTTTTATCTTTATTTTGTGTCCCTGTCGTGTTCTGTATGATTGGTTCTTGGTTGTTGTTTTGCTGTGTGTATGTTTAATATTGATTTGTATGCCCTGTTTGGTGACTTTAGCACCAAAGCAAATGCAGTAATAAATAAATAAATAAAAAGTTGATCACAAAAAAAAAAGAAACCTAGAGTATGGCAACGTAACAGAGTCAATGTCTGTCTTCATTTACCATTAATCCAGTTATAAAATTAATCTCATGAATGTTCTTATAGCTTTAGCTTTAGGTTGATGCATCAGTGCTCATTTCTTTAAAACTCCCATTTTACTTTGCCGTGTGAACAGGCCGCTTCCTGAAAGCAGCACTTGACAATCAGGTCCACCACCCAAGCACAAAGAGGTCCACCAGCCCATACATCACTGCACCTCCAGCTCCAGTGATGTATCACAAGTCATCCATCACCATTGGCTGGTATGAGGCAGGGGAGGGCCCGATACACCCACGTGTCAGACGTACGCCAAGGGCAGGCGAGGGTCCTCTTTGAAATCTTAAGTGGAGCTAACTGAGCTCATATTGGCATGATTGGATTAGACTTGAAATGCCTTGAGGAGTTTGCGCGCATGGGAAATGAAGTTAAAAAAGCTTATTTTGTTGAAAGCACATCTGAGTCTGCCTCATTAAGACCCGAGAGATAATGAGATGAAGAGAAACAAGAGGAAAATTGGGATGCTGAGATATTCCCAGTAATGAGTTTGTCTGATGGCGAATTAATTGCAAGGCAAGTAAACTATAATCTAAGGAAAAGTTGCATTACACCCATGTCCAGATTCAATTTTGTTTTGCCTCCCATTGAAGTACCAATAGATCAGGGTGGGAGTCTAGCTGGAATTGAATTAGCACAAAGTGAATGGCTTTGGTTACATGGAGAACAAGCCGTGTCCAATCAGTGTCTCTTTTCAGAGGAAGATGCTCCAAAACATCAGTCAATTACGCTTTGTTTGAATAGCTCCAGAATAAAAAGAAACGCTGCCGAGGAGAAACAATAGATGAGGGTGAACCAAAGGGAAGACAGAGAGAGAGTAAAAGTAAATGAAAGAGAGTGTGTAGGGATGAATGGGGGGAGGAGATGGAGATGCAGGGAGGGCAGAGAGCGTGCGGGGAAAGGGAGATGGAGGTGGCGAGGAGAGACAGTGAAAGAGAATTAGAGGGAATATTTGAGAGAAATATGGCTACACGTGTCAGCAAGCAGCCCAAGACGTCAGCATTGTGTAAAAATAACCTGTCCAATTATGAAGAGAGACTGCTCGCCTTTCTATCGAGGATGCTTTACTGTGGAATGACCACCCTCACCCCCCTCCTCCCTCTCTCTCTCCTCAGATATACATCTCCTGTATATATTTAGATGCCGTCATATATTGCTTCTGATAATGTGATTCCAGAAAATAGATTGGAATTGTTCACTGTCTTTTATAAAGATGGATCGTTCTGTCAATATCCTATGGCTGGCTAGCGTTAGCTCGCCACGCAGCGCACCACTTTCCATTCCACGGCAAAAAAATGGTGTTTAATGCTTCCCTGAGAATGTATGGCTGCAGCTGTTTCCATTATCCATTTAACAGCCTCTAAAAGGAGGATTTATATCTGTAAATTAGCTCCTGTATAACATGACAGTATCATGGATCATAAACTTTAAGTCAATACAGCATGGGAACACCGTGGTTAGAGGGAGAAAACACCTAAGTGACCCAATCTTCTCCACCATGTACAGTGCTCAGCAGGGCCCAGCTGGGACGGTGGCAGCTGCTCCCGCTAGAACTTTATCTTATTCTTCCTTCCTCTACAAGACCCCCCACCCCCCCGCCTCCCCGCCGACGTCCCACAGTAGCCATTTCCTCATCAGCCTATTACTTTCAATAGGCGTCCGAGTAATTGGCTATTTCACACATGTAAGGGTTGAGCTGGCAGAGGGTAAAGGCCAGGCAACCAGGCTGTCAGCGTCCTGCACCAAAGTCATCCATCAATTATTATCAGGCACAAGGAAAGCCACTCCGGCCCTGAGCCGGCACTTTGTCAGACCTCATCCAGGGCTCCCTGGTTAATCCATTAACATGCGCGAGCTTTAGCAATGTGGATGTTCTACACCGTGTGTGTGCGTGTAGCTGAAAACTGGCCTCTGTGCGCTGGAGTTTACACATCCAGATGGTGTTCACCTGCTACTTGTGACTGGAACTCCACAAGAAATTCTCTTCATTTGAAAGATTTTTATTACATAGCAAAATTAGATTAATATTCTGGGTATATATTTAGCAGGTGGATTTTTTTTTATTGATTTGGAGTGTGATGATGTGACAACGCGGAATTTTGGAAAGCGAAGTGTTTTCACACTACATTTCCCATGAGCCTCCGCGCACACGGTGAAATTCTTGGACGGAAAAAGTGAAAACATTTGCCAAGAATGTTTTCACTGAACAAGAATGAAAGTTGGTGTGGAGTTGGAGGTTCAAAGATGATCAAATATCATCGTAGTTCCGACCATAAACGGCGATCCGGCGGCGTTATTCCCATGACCCGCCGCCAGGCAGCGCCCAGGAAACTCGCCCAGCATTTCCACCACTAATAATAATAACAAAATAACGATAAAGACAAAACGATATATTTATCGAAAATGGAGCCGTTAACAAGTGTGGGTAACGTAGATTCATCCACATTAATATGAGAGTCTTTTATAATCCAAATACAAACTCCTCGTTGTCCCTTTAACAACTTTTTCCACAGTATATAAACATCCTTAGTTTTGCTTTCGAGGGATTGACATCACACTGCAAATCTCCAGCTGTTCTCTTCTGGTGGAGAGAGACACTGTAAGCTGTAGCTGTCAGCTGCAGAAGACCAAAGCAGGACAAGTTAACCCACCACCACTTCTAATGAGATGTAATAAGTAGTTACATACTAAGCTACATACAAATTAACAGTTGTAATTAAAGGGTGGAAGTGTGGACAGGGTGTGTGAGTGTAAAGATACGCCGCCACCACATGGCTCCAGTGTAGAAACGATTCATCACTCTGCTTCGGGTTTCACTTGTTGACACATGTGATGCATGTGTTGCACATTATCGGACTGTGTAATGATATTTGCACCTTTAAGTGGCCATGTTGACATTATTTCATTCAAGTGTTAATGTAAAGCAATGAGAGACGGGGCTGCTGAACAGGAGGCTGTTGCCGTGCAGTCGCAAGAGCGGAGACGACTAATTTAAACTCAAATATTAGATTAATGAGTATTTTTTTCATCCTGCTTGGTGGTGTATTTGCTTTTAAAGGGATAGTTCACCCAAAATTGAAATTTCATTATCTACTCACCCTCATGTCGACTAAGGGCTGGGAGACGTTTCAGAGTTATCCGTGGCTTCTCTGAGTAACAAAAAAATGAAATAGTAGCGGATCATCCTGGTTTCGGGAGCTTCGAGAAGCTTCCACTACAAAACAAGCTTGAAATATAGACTTATTAATTTTTTTTCGGGACAATTTCGCATTTCGGGGCTTCAATACAAGACGGACATTACATACGAGCAGCATGGAGGTATTTGGATGTTTTTTGGTGTGTCTTTTTGTTACGAAGACAGTTGGTATCCATTTGCAACTGTTATATTGACATGCACTGCTACGCCGAGACCCCCTGTAACTCTGAGAAGCCACGGATAACTCTGAAACTTCTCCCAGCCCTTAGTCGACATGAGGGTGAGTATAATGAGTGAAATTTCAATTTTGGGTGAACTATCCCTTTAATAAATCACTTAGCAGTGAAAATCAAGGAGACCTGTAACACTTAGCCCTCTCACACACACGTATAGTAGTTACATTTGACAAGAGCTGCCAGGCATTTATGTTGTAGATGGCAGCTATGTTCTCCAGCTACAACTCCATATTATAAGGAATCATCATCACAATCAAAACATCTAGAGATTTTGCAGCGAGTGACATCAAAAGCAGGAAGATGATGACACAAAGCAGCTTGAATCCTGTCCTGTTTCACCAGCATCTCTGATAACTGTAGAGTGAAGAAATGAAAGGGAGAAAGCAGCAGAGCAGATGGGGTTTGACTATCTCAGGCTATAGAAGCAGGAGACGAGCTGGTTGGCAGCTTTTCTGACTGTGCTAAAACACAGCCTGTTCCTGGACACCAATGAAACACCTCATCTACGGCAGGGACTGGGAGACTGTTCTTTATGTGGATTCCTCATTCACATTCACTGTGATGCTGATTTACATGTCGCAGCTTCAGGAAGAACGAAAACCCGCTCGGCCCGCTGCCGAAAACCAATGACTTTCTAAATATCTGGAATGATTTCCTTAACTTATACACGTCGTAATTTTCTGACGTCCTACTCGAGAACAAAGGGTTTTTAATGTGATGTCGGGGTCTTAATGTTGCACAACGACCACGTGCATCTTTGTATTCATAAAAGGCAATGAGTCGCTCTCTGTGCTGCCTCCATCTCTCCATCTCGGTGCAGTAAAAAACTGGGGGTGAAGATAAAGGAGGGCAGGCTGCTGGTTGGTTGGCTAGTTGGCTGGCTGCGTCCCTGCTGACAGGTTGTGATAGGCGTCATCTATCACCTGTGAAAAGGCCTGAGGGCTCGCCACACCAATCACACTAGTGCCAGATGTTACAGCCGAGGCACCGCACACATGCATTCACGCTATGCAACATGCACGTCAACATAAATCACGCACAAACAAACAACCAGACACTCAAAACACATGCAGAGCGATGCAAATGTTATTCACAATGAAACCAACTGAGCAACATGAGCAAACTCATATATATTATGATTTTTTTTTCCTTTCACAGAGACGCCGACGACCTTTCGAAACTTTCTTTTAAAGGGATAGTTCACCCAAAATTCAAATTTCACTCATTATCTACTCACCCTCTTGTCAACTAAGAGCTGTGAGAATTTTCAGACTCCTCCGTCCCTTCTCTGAGTTACGGGGGGGGGTCCGCGCAGCAGTATTTGTCCATATAATGGTTGTGAATGGATACCACTTTTCTTCGTCCAAAAAGACACACCAAAAAACATCAAAATACCTCCATACTGCTCGTCTGTAATGTCCCTCTTGTATTGAAGCCCCAACATGAGAAATTGTTCCGAAAAAAATTAAATAAGTCTATATTTTAAGCTTGTTTGTAGCGGAAGCTCCCAGTGTCTCAGTTCACTGCTCTTCCTGTGTCGGTGCACTGACCGGCGGAACAATTTCTCATGTCGGGGGTTCAATACAAGAGGGACATTACAGACGAGCAGTATGGAGGTATTTGGATGTTTTTTGGTGTGTCTTTTTGGACGAAGAAAGTTGGTATCCATTGACAACCATTATATGGACAAATACTGCTGCGCGGACCCCCCCGTAACTCAGAGAAGCCACGGAAATTTCAATTTTGGGTGAACTATCCCATTAAAGAAATGTATCAATTCAAGGAATTGACAGGACAACAACAACAACAACAACAACAACAGGTGCTGCTGGAGGCGTTTCTCTGTGCACTAAACCTCATGTACAGAAGAAGCACAATGACTTCACCATCAAGTCATCACCACAGACAAAGAAGCTCCTCCACTGTCTTTGATAGAGCCGAGCAGACAAAGGGGGGAAGGCCACCTCGCTGCATGAGCAATTACAGCAACAACTTCACATGTCTCTCTAACCCCCCAGAGGCCACACATTATGAGCCCACCTGTCAAGTACCCACATGCTTTTCCACCATTTTCAGCAAATGCACAGTGGAACAGTAACTCTCTCAATTAGTCAGAGGAAAAAGACCACTCTGAGCAAACGCTGTTCTTGGGCTCAAAAAGATGCTCTAATTATAAATGGGTGGGGATGAAAACAGAATCTGAAATTTAAATTGTAACGTGCAAAAGCTGTCATGAGGTTAACAGGGTCTAAACAATTTTAATAAGCTGGATAATACAAGTACACACACACACAGATGCACAAACACATCCATATACACAAATAAGATTGCTTTCACGAGTCCTTTCCCTCACGCTATGCTTGCTAACGAAGTCATCCAATTACTGATTGGAAATGGCCATATTAGAATATGTAATAACCCCTCTGAAATATGTCTCACCCCTAATTTGATTGATCGCCTTTGCTTAACCACCCTGCACTCCAAATATGATTCAGTCACTTTTTAATCTGCAGCATAATTCAAACGCAGCCCTGTGAGTCTGGTTTTAGCGCGGCTGAACGCTCGTCAGCTTTCCCCATGTTATTCCTACTGGTGCGTCTCCGAGCCGGGAGAAGGGGGGGAGTGGAGGAGGGGAAGGGACGGTGTAGAGGTAATGGACCTCTTCATGCTCTCCCTTCCCCAGCACGGCTGAGAGGTATGAAGGGCGATTCTATGGCTGCCTTTACATCACACTCCAGGGTCCGTACAGAGTGAGGCAGCAGTGGAGAGGCTAATGTTGATTTATCAAGTTGGACTGATGGTTGTATTAAAGTTATGGTTGGTAATCATGTTCAGAAACACTTTTTGTTATACTGGGGGAAATGGTCCTTCTATCCTGAGAGTAGTCGATACATTATGTATGGGTGGCATTGTACTGTTACTCTGGCAATGCGCGTTGGGTGTCTTCACTAACTGGGCTTTGAACCTTTTGCCTTTGGTTTCCACAACAATATATGACTATCAAGTAAAGATTATGTTTCCAGTTCAAGATCCAAAAACCTCTACGAGTTTTATCATGGCTCCTTTATTCTAAAATATGAATAATTCACGATAAGACCGTTTTTTTGTTTGACCATTTATGAACACAAGTTAGAGCTTTAATGCTGTAGAGGTGTGAGACTTATCCCCAGGCACAGGAAAGACAGAGCTCAATAAATGATGTCGACTCGCCATTGTGGTGACAAAATAAATTTCAATTACAGCCATGTGAAATTGGATTTCCTTGGAGCATTAGGGGATTGAGAATCGTTGAAAGGTTTCACGCTACTGCTCGGGTCCTTTTCTTCTAGACGACGGCTCGTCTCGGTCACGGGACCTCCAGCTTGTTGCTGCTCCAGCAGCACCACTGGCTTTACTGGCAGGCTTATGAAATCAATAAGTCACTTTGGACAGATGTGTTTTCTCTGGTAACAGCTCACACAGAATTAATACAGATGATTACAGGCTGCAGCCATTCTGGGTCATTTTCCCCCCACCTGGTGACCTTCCACGGTGAATGGGTCCTCTTGACGACCATTTTGCAGCCATTCTGTCATATTCCCTGATCAATAACATGCAGAGCTGTATATTACGGCTGTAAATAAAATTTGTGAGCTCAATAAAGAAGCTGTAGATCTATTGAATATCTGATCATTTGTAGATGATCGCGCACTCCTCTTGAATTCTGATGTCCACAGACCTTTAATTTCTAAACCAACAAAATACATTTGATTCACACAGATACAAGCTGGAACAACAACCAAGATGTGGTAGATTCTACTGTTTGCTTCCAATTTTAACTCTTCAAATGCTCTCGCAAAAAGTCAATACAGATGTCTCTTATAGAGCACTACAAAGATTGTTGATTAATCCACATAAATGAGTGCCCAAATAAAATAATTAGTAATAATAAGTAATTTAATAAAATGCTTAAAGGGACAACGAAAAGCGAAGCGTTTTCACACTACATTTATGAGCTTCCGCGTGCACCGTGAAATTCTTTGACCGGCGCAAGACAGACTCATGTTTTCATTCATCAAGAATTAAAGTCAGAGGTTTGAAGACGATCACATACCGTCGTAGTTCCGACCATAAACGGCGCCGATTCGGCGGCGTTATTCTCATAACTCGCCACGAAACCGAAAGTAAGGAAACGCTGGTCGGCTCGCCCAGCATTTCCACCACTAATAACAACAAAATAACGATAGAGACAAAACGATATATTTATCGAAAATGGGCCCATTAACAAGTGTGGGGAACGTAGATTCATCCACATTAACGTGAGACTTTTTTATAACCAAATAGAAACTCCTCATTGTCCCTTTAACATCTACTTTGGAGGTATTTTTGGTTGGAAAAATCTCACGCAATTAGTTTGACCTCTTGGAAATGTGAAAGGCATTATTCACAGTGTGGCCCCAGTCTTCCTCTGACATTTTATAGACTAAGCAATTAAGCAAAAATTATAAGTGACAGATTATTTGACAACACCAATCGTTAGGTGCAGCCCAGCTGTTAACCCATTAAAAGAAAAAGAAAAGGACATTAGATTTGTTGAGCAGACGTCAGGACTCAATCGGTGAGGACGGAGGTTCTATAAATCCTCCATCAGACTTGTCTTTAGGGTGGTCACTGAAGTGTTGATGCCAGCTAATTGATACACAAGGTAAAGAGGAGTTTTAAGGCCAGTCCATCTGGACCACTTCACCGCAGGGTTAACTTCAACTACACATGACCTTCTTATCTAGTGAAGCATGACCCTGGTCTCTCGGGGGGCAAGTGATGCAAGAATCCCAGACAGCAGTTAGAATGCTCAAACAAAACCTTTGTATACCTTTATTCTTTCCCTGTCAATCTCCCTCTCTCTCTCCCTCTCACTCGTCTGGAGAAGAACATTTCAACATTTCAGATGGCATTTCCCTCTATAGATCTGTCTTCTTCAGTCTGCTGCGCCGTTTCACTGTTGAATGCTTTCCCTGAATGAACCTAAATGTGCCAGGCTTCAGCGAGAGACTCATTTTCACAATGGGCAATAACGATGAGAAATTCACCCTTTGAGTCCTGCTGAAACCCGATGTTACAGTTACTACCATTCGCTCGAGGTAAAACTCCTCACGACGCTGGGCATTACTGTCAGTGAAGACACTCTCAGTGCTGTTCAAACATTCATCTACACTTACGCTTCCAGACGAGGGAACGCAGACGAGGAAGTGAATCACAGATTGGGTTAGTAAGGCTTTTGGTGCATTGAGTACACATTTCTGGGAGCTATTCTTTATCACAAAAGGTAAGAGTCGAAGTCTTCATGTTTCTTTATGAATGTGCAGTAAGTCTTGAAGCTGGCAGTTATTTAGTCATTTGGCCGACACTTTTTTTCCAAAGCAACCTGCAGGTGAAGGACATCAGTAAGCTTCAATGAAATAGGAAAAAACCTCAGTGTAAATATTAAAGGTCCAGTATGTCAAAACGGGCAGGGTTTATTGGCAAAATCTGAATATACTACCCATGAAAATATTTGTATAAGTGTATAATCGCTATAAAATAACATTTGTTTGGTTTTCGTAGCCTTATAATTATTCTTTTATATATACATTTAATTATTTCAATTTAATTGATTTATCTAAAAAGGACAATGTACATTAATAACATCAGCTCTTTTCTCTTTTTAAGGAAAAGAGAAAGGAAAAAGCCCAACATAAATGTACCGGAGTTAGCAAATAGCTAATTTTCACCCGCTGTGTTTACAAAGATTTCATTACAATTAGACAAGACACAGGTAAACAAGACAGACATAGAATCAGACACAATATTGACAGATGAAGTAAAACAGATAGTACAATAAGAACTCTGAGCGAGCGAGTGAGCGCTGGAGTCTAGAATCTGAACGTTAGATATCACGGTTTTACCCCCCATTTTACACACTGCACCTTTAAGTACCACATATGCTAAGTGCAAGGAGATTACTGTATATTAATCGAGTGCACCATAAGTGCATGGTGAGTGCTGGTTGAACATGTTAGGGTTTTAGAAAGGGAAGAGGTGAGGTTGGTCCCTGCTTTGATTTGTTAGTTCGTTTCAGCATCGGGGAACCACAGATAAGAACAGTCTGGTCTGAGATTGACAAACAGCTCTCTTGGATGATGAGATAAGGTTTCCAATACTCAACTGTAAAGTCATCTTCCATGTTGGCATGCACCACAGAGATAAATGTGAAGTCCCGGCTCCACATTGTAAAAAGCATACTAATCTGTATGGTAACTGTTGTTAAAGTTAGTAGACTCTACTCAACATAGTTTTACCATTTAAAGGGATAGTTCACCCAAAATTCTAATTCTCCGTGCAGCACTGCATGTCCATATGACGGTTGCGAATGGAGCTCTCTTTTCTTCGTCCAAAAAGACACACCAAAAAACATCCAAATACCTCCATAGTGCTCGTCTGTAATGTCCCTCTTGTATTGAAGCCCAAACATGAGAAATTGTTCCGAAAAAAATTAATTAAGTATGTTTTAAGCTTGTTTGTAGCGGAAGTTCCCAGCACTGCTCTTGCTGGTCCGTCCAAAACACTGTGAGCTTACGCTACAAACAAGCTTAAAATATACATTTAATTTTTTTCGGAACAATTTCTCATGTTGGGGCTTCAATACAAGAGGGACATTACAGACGAGCACTATGGAGGTATTTGGATGTTTTTTGGTGTGTCTTTTTGGACGAAGAAAAGAGAGCTCCGTTCGCAACCGTCATATGGACATGCAGTGCTGCACGGAGCCCCGCTGTAACTCAGTGAAGCCACGGAGGACTCTGAAACTTCTCCCAGCCCTTAGTCGACATGAGGGTGAGTAGATAATGAGTGAAATTCGAATTTTGGGTGAACTATCCCTCTAATACTAACAGGACACGATAGTCCATGTAACAAGCAGCATCAATCAAGCTGCTATGGAGACAATGGAACATCACAGAGACCACTATGTCTGTGTAAGACTGTGACTTTGTTGGCTCATTTGTTTTCTAGTTCTTATCACCTTTCACAGTCTCTGCCGCTGCCCTCTTCCATTTCCTTTTGTGCATTTCAGAGAAAGACACGAGTTTCCATTAGAAACACAATCGTTTGTACAGTTTTTAACAGAATTTCACACACAACCACAAAAAATGAGACACAGCTCAGGTTTATATCCACAGCAGTGATCCAATGTTCACATATCTTTGTAGGTGAGCAGTTGGTATCAAGGTACCATTGACCTATTAAGAAAAAGAGGAAAGACTGGAAGGTGAGTATTGTTGCTGCCCAGCCTAACAGCCTTTGAGCTACAACACCAGCTGCAGGAAAAGCGTCCAATCAGCCATCTGAAGGTTACAGTTCAAATGCATAATAAAAAGTCTGGTACTTTGAGGGAGACTACTTGCAAAGAAAAATATTGCTAAAGTTTCAGGAGAGCTTTGGAATATTATTTATATATATATATATTTTTTTTATAATTTGGAATATATTCCGATCTTTATAATATTGTAGATTTAAACCTGCATGGATCAAGTGAAAATGTTTCTTTTGATATTTTAATTTTAATTGCAACCATCTCCATTAAGAGCACACAACTGTGTATCTAAAGGTCGTGCAGCAGGCTGTGCATGTCAGAACCAAAAAACCAAGCCATGAGGTCCGAGGAACTCTCTGTAGACTTCAGCGATAAAACCGTGGCAAGGCATAGATCAGGTGAGCATTTCTGCAGCTTTGAGTGTTCCCACGAGCACATCAGTCACTAACAGAGCTCCTCAAGTCCTCTGCTGAGATGGGAGAACCTGTCGGACGGATGACCATCAGCAGCACTCCATCAATCAGACCTTTATGGAAGAGTGGCCAGATGGAAGCTACTTTGAGTAAAAGCTATAAGATGGCCCACTTGGAGTTTGCAGGACGGCATTTACAGGCCACAGAGCACGGGGAAAGAGTCTGTCTGATCTGATGTAGGCTTGCACGATGTGAGGAAAATTTACAACGTGCAATAATGGTGTTCAATATTATGATGACGATATGAGACACAGAAACAAAAATTGAGGTGTGCATGTAGTGATGCTGCGTTGAACTGAATACATACAAAGGTCATGTCTCCTCCGTCCTCCTCCCTTTTCAGCAGGTAACGCTGCTGAGCTTTTATACATGTTTAAAGCAGAAGTAAGCAATCCGGTTGTTTTGGCTAACTTCCTGTCAGCAGATGGAGTTAGCAGTCCCCGCCCTCGTCCCTACGTCACCACATTCACGCGCATCCCGTGGCTGCACACACAGAGAGGACCGCCCCTTTATGCCGTTCTCTCTCCTCATTGGATAAAGGTTGTAGGGTACAAGGAAAGTTTTCTCCTCAGCTTACAGCAGAGCAGAGTGACTGACAGACCCGTGTTTCAGACCAAACACTCTATATAAGTGATTGCTGTCGGAAGATATAACTATTTAAGCCTTATATTAACACAAATATTCCGCTTACTTCTGCTTTAAAGAGGAACTATGGTATGCAAGATTTGCACTTTAACAGCTTCAGAGAAGTTGTGATGATTAAATAACTTGCTTGGGGACAATGGAGGCTCCACATTGTGACTCTAGGCCGAAAACCAACCTTGTAAGATCAACACCCCCGACCCCGTGTCCGAGATCACGCTGTGTGAGAAACATGGACTGCTTTGACACAAACATGCCCGGAAATCCGTAAGCTCTTGTCAGCATTACCCACCTCGATAGACATGGCTCCATGGATTGCCTTCTCGCCAGCTTTGTTGAAAACAAATGCACATGGCCAGGAGGGGTGGAGTGTTAGCGTTGAGTTTTTACAACAGTGAAAATATGTACTCTTTAGGGGGTGAGGGCTTTACTGCGTCAGCCCCTCTCTCACGCTCCAACTGTCTTATCTGTCATATGTCATGTCATGTCCATCACATTACGGGCAAAAATGCCCCAAAAAATCTTACTGATCATCACAAAGGCTGTGTTGACGCCCACAGAGTGTTGTTGTCAACGCAGTTCAAAAGTTCACTCACTCACTGTTCTCCATCACCGCCTGTGCAGCCTAACACCAAAGGATGGTAGTAGTTTTCCACTTCATTTGGCTAAGATGCTGTATCTTGAAAACACAGTGTGTGAATGATGCATTCTTTAATTCACCATGTCCCGTTTCTCTGCAATGTGTTTATTGCACATGTTTATATTAGAATGATAATGAAAATACAATGTATTTTCATACCAGATATACAGTAATGAGATGAAATTCTCACTGAGCAGAATTTTTAACACCATCCCTGCTGAACAAGGGTGCAGTGGAGAAGTGTTGCTAAGATGAAGCACGGTGGTGGTAGCATTGTGCTATAGAGATTCTTCTCTTCTCATGGACAAATGAACTGGTTAGAGTGGAGGGAAGGATGACTGCAGCCAAATCCAGAGTGCTGCTTGGACAAAACTTCCTCCAGAGAGCACATGACCTCAGACAGGAGCAAACAAGCCAAGACCAAGATGATGTTGCAGAAGTCCCTGAGCCGCCCAGTGAAAGTCTGCAACAGTCTAGAGAGGCTAGTGGAGCTCGAGAGGATCTGCTAGGATGAAAGGATGAACTGTCCAGATCCAGTTGTGCAAAGCTTGGAGAGCAAGAAGACTCACAGCTGCAAAGGAGTCTTATAGATATCACGTGACGTCACACAGCGGTCGCAGCCGGTCACAGCGCCATCTTGGATACCGACTTCCAAAGGCAGTCTATGGGCTGTGACATCAAATCTCACTAAAAGAGTGGATAAACCTTTTTTTATTACACGGCTCCATTGAATGTTGCATTCCGATAATTCATTGATGTTACTGATATTTATTTACATTCTGATTTAGCATTTTACAGTCTGTTATTCCTGTTTAACAGACCATTGCTAAGTAAAACACACAGTGCTAGGGACACCGCTCTGATCAGCGGAGCACAGAAAAGAGAAACTATGCAGGATATTTACCTTATGTTTCTTTTCTTTTTTTTTACCATCATTAAACAGCTTCAGGCTAATTGTGATGTTAGGTAAATGACTTGTAACTTGTTACAGGGAGAGTGGAGGCTGCTTCCACATCCGCGAGTCCGCAACACAAACGCGTCCTGTAAACCGTAACGTTAATCTCTTGTTTATGACATACTACTACACAAATACAAACATTGTAAAAAAATGTATATGATAATCTATCGATCCGCTGATTGATTAAAGGCTTCATTGAAAACAAATGCACACGACCAAGGAGGGTGAGCAGAGAAGTGACTGGACATCCAGATTCGCCAAATGATGCAATTTATAAATCGATAAAAGTCGTATTTTGATCAACATTACATCTGAAATTAATAATTTCACTCATAAGACGTGTAATAAGCGGGATAATGTAGAGTTAGTCTGTGGTTATAGACATCCTTCATCAAAGGCCATACAGTCTAATGATCATAGCTGTGCCTCGGTCGCCAGTTGGTACAGTACCCAAGATGACACTCACAACAAGAACGTCACATGACTGATAAGCATCTATACAAAGCACTGAATTGAATGGAAGTTTTTGATTTCCAATAAATTTGGTGGTAATTTTTCACACTGGATAAGCAACACTATTTCATTTCTGGTGGACAGGCTTATTTTCAGAATCAACATAGCCGAAATGAGAAGAAAAGCAAATGGCATCAGTGTTTCCCATACACATAAGTCAACACATGCAATTACAGTACTGCGGGCATATTGTTACACTTGATTAACTATTCCTAATCATCCTGTTGCCCATGTGTTCACATTCTGCAAGATTGACTAGATATCAGTGCGTGTGTGATACGTCAGCCTGGTTATGAATTCCTGTCAGTGACTAGACCTCATTTCCATATCACGCTCAGGCAGCTTTGATTTGAATATCACTCTTCCCAGTTCACCACTTCAGCCTTTAGAAGCAGAATTGGAGGTTGAGAGCTCTCAGTGGGGGGTACTCAGAATGTGGAGATAGAAAACTGAGTGTGTAAATTTTTTACACTGAGGAAATTCTGAAATTTTGACTGATAATGTGAGTTTCTTATTTTAAAAAAAAGAAGACACCTCACTGATTTTTTTTCTCTACAAAAATATTTAATTGGCTGAGCCTGAGTCACACAACATATCAGTCAGAAAATAAAATCCTTCCCGGTTGTGTACAGTATGTTTGTCATTTGTATGTACTTGTGCGCACATGAATATGTAACAGCAAGTGGTGTGATGGTCGAGTGTTGGTAAAGGTGCAGATAATTCCTGGAGCGGCCCATCAAAGCAAAGCAGCTCCTAATTTTCCTGAGTGTCTGGTCACTTTATCAGGGACAAGCAGCCAATAACAGGTAGGACCACTTTACTGCCTTCATGGTTGAATTCTTTGAGGTATATCAACAAGGCATATTAAAATACTACATGCCGACTTAATAATTCCCTCACTAATTTTTTCCTGCTGGCACATTCAAACAAGATGCTGCATCACCTCGTATTAAAACCGGTTTTATTGGGTTGGCCCTGTAGGTAGAAAGCTGAAGGGAAAATAAAATGTGGAAATACAGCAACAATACTGTGGTTGTGACGCTGTATTGGTACATCATTATCACCGGTGAGTGACAGACATGTTATTATGGCTGATCATTTTGGACAATTTTAGCCTTACAGGTATAGATTGATATTGGCGTACAGGCTACGTATGTTGGTCAATACAATACAGAGGCACTCAGAGAACACAGGCCTGCTAATGCCAACGTTAAACAACATACACTTACATGGCGCTCTGATCTGTCCCTCCACTAAGTTCACCACAAATTGATGAGTATTGTTTTGCGCAAGCTGACAACATAACTACTAGACAGCAGATAATTCTGAAGTACCGCGATTCAGGAACAGTGATTGTGTATTGTATTTTTGAACTGTAAAACATAGCATCAGATGCACAGCTCAGTCACCACTATCAGTAGGTATTATTCATATCAGCAACTATACTTACTGTTTTATTCAAGTGAACCACTAAGATGTAATGTGCACTGTAACCTTCCTCTTGTGTTAGGGTCGCCAGAGACCCGTCTTTAGGTTTTTAATGCAATAAAGTGCCACATAAATGAATTGCATCAAAGCTTTTTTTTTGGGGGGGGGGGCATTTATGCCTTTATGGATAGTACAGTTGAGACAGACAGGAAACGGGGAGGCAGAAAGAGGGGGAATGACATGCAGTAAATGGCGCCCGACACGGGACTCAAACCAGGGCCGACTGCAGCGAGGACTGTGCCTCTATACATGGGGCGGCCGCTCTAACCACTACGCCACGCGACGCCCCTGCATCAAGGCTTTTTGACTTTGTCTGGAAACTCTATTTAAACAAAACAAAACAAAATGTTCTCACAAAATTCTAAAATGCTCTGGTTAAAATGATGATATTTGTGGTATTAGGTTCGCTTTTGACCTGGTTATAACGATAAAAAACAATCATTAGAGTTAAAACAGAAATCATAAGTGGAAAACCAACCTTTTCGTGGATAAGGAAGCCTAACAACATACTGACTCATACAAGAGATGAGAAACAAATAGGATGATAAATAATTGTTTTTAGTGTGTTTTACAGCTGATTTAAGAAACCGACCCTAGATGGTAGCAGAATGCTAACAAGGTGAAATTCAAATCAAGGGGTACACTGACAAAAAAGGCCCAGGGGGGCCACACCAAAAATATTAAAACCAACATTTCCATGGATAAGGAAGCCTAACAATGTAACCAAGAGAAGAAAAACAAATTGGATGAAAAAAAATGTTTTTAGTGTATTCTACAGTTGATTTACGACACAAGACAGCTAACACAAGACGAAGGTACACAATTCCAACAGTGGCCCAAAGGCAAAATGCATACACTATGATCTCAAACATTCCCACTATGCCACAAAAACTACCTTGTGCTATGATCCCACAATGCAATATTTTTTAGATTTTTCTTTCATAGATTCCATGACCAGGAATGAATCAATAGATTCAAATGTACCGTTGTGTCCAAAACCTGATATTACTGATAATCTGAAGGGAGACACAACATCCACACAGGTGTTTTCACTTTTCTGTCTAATTAGACTGTGTGGGGGCGGAGCTATGATGTAATTACATGAAGGCAACACACTCCATTAACCAATAAGAACAACAAAGAAATGTGTCAGTGAAGCACCGTCCACAGAAGAGGGCTAATTTGGCACATTAAGTGAAAACACCTGTGTGGCTGAGCCAAAGCTGCTTCAGTAGTCCAGCTTCTCCTCACCAATGTCTTTTGAATGTGCTTCTTTTAAAAAAATGAGCCATGAGACAGCCAGTGGCACGATCATTTCTTCAGTTCTTAATTCTCACCTCCCATTAGTGCATCACAACAGAAGGCAGACATTCGTTCGAACAGTCAAAACGTGTTCATTCTCCAGTGATCCAATGCAATTTAGATAATAATGTCGACAAGCAGACCTTCCTTCTGGTCCTGGTTTAAATAAAGCAGAGCAGACACAACACTGTCAAGCTCAGTCATTTCACACCTACATATTCTGTGTTGTTCGCTGCCATGCTTATTAACAATTTCTCTCCTCAATTATGTTTTTCCTCTTCAGGAGGTTAGCTCACTGCTTTGTGTTTTGAAATTTTAGCAGAGGAATAGTCAGCCCATGTCTCACTAAATGGGTCTTGTATTCACCCTCTTTGTTTTTACAGTTTTTCTCAATTGCTAAAGCACTAAACTCTACAGTATTGTCTGAACCAAATGCTCAGTTGCCTGAACCCACTGATTGAACTAGTCACTCTTTTGGTAAAACCATCAGCACTTTTCACCTGTTTAGACACAACTTGCCAACACATTTTCATTGTGATGCACCTGTGTTGCATAATGCTGAGCACAGGTGGCAAAAGTCAAACACAATTAAAGCACGGGTTTCACCGGTTGAACACAACAACTAGGGGTGGGCGATATGGCGATATTAGATCGTGAAGGATTAGAGCGTGTAGACGATCTGCCAAAGTGCAGAGATCGTAGGATCGTCTGGGGCACATTCTATAAACTGCAGTTCTATGCTGCAAAGCACAAACAAAGGACATTTGCAAAGTTTGCTAAAAGAGATAACAACAGTTACTTTAGTTTGTGTTTTTATTTGACCCTTTTTAATCAGCTATTTAGTGTTTTGATACTTAAAATCCTGTTAAAATGACTGTGTTGTATAAAACAAAGAGTAATGTCTTCATTAATATTTTACTTTCATGTTTATTGAAAGCTACCTTTTATGTTGCAAGAGTCCACTTTATCAGAGTGTTGTTGTTTACCTTTTACTATGTTGTTTGCACATGTTGGCAAAACGGCAACTATTTAGATTAAAATCTGTTCAGAAAGGTTCTTTGGCCTAAATTGTCTGATTTTCGTTTTTCGATTTAAGATCGTGATGAAATCGAAATCGTGACTTCATTTTAAAAAAATCGTGATATGATATTTTTGCCATATCGCCCACCCCTAACAACAACTCAAAATTGATAATTAATTAGTTAATGATGTGAGGGAACAAATATGAGCGAGTTCAGGATGAAGTCCTGTGTCCTGACCCAGTACAGAGAAATGATGCTGTGGCTGAGTAATGCACTTCTCATTTCTATATTTTTGTACTTTATTTTTTACGTAGGCTTACTGTATACAAGTGCTAAATGCACAAGATTTATGTTTGTTTCTGTACTGTACAAGTGCTACGTGTAAATGTACAGGTTTTTTGTTTTGCAACATGCATTTAGCCTACAGTGAACAATAAACATTTATTTCTACAGCTTCATGTCCTGAGCATTGTGTTTTCTATTTTTCTATGTAGTGTTTAGTGACTGCTCAGTAGTGTTTTTAATTTTGATTGACTCGGGGCACGATTTGACAACATAGTTCAGTTTTGAGCACAGATTAAACTGTATAGAGGTGAAAGTTTGGTTTTGCAAGAAGAGTCTGAGGTTTTGTGAATGTAGCTTGAAAATCGGGGTTTGTGTTCACAGTTTAGAGAAAAGGAGAGGAGCTTTTGAGAAATGTGTCTTAGCAATCGAGAAAAACTGTAACACAGAAAATAGTACCATACACCAAACGGCTCCATGTGAATCTCAAAAATATGTCAGTGGTGTCACATTTAGTTCCGTATGTTCCATCAGTGGCATTTGCTCAAACAACCTGTTGACCATATCTTTGCGTTTCCGTTACGTATGGCTGACTGTTCTGTTTGGAGGGTGTCTGTGATCACAGTGTGTGTGCGCGCCACACGCGTGTGTAATTCCGTGTGTGTGCCTCCGCCCGGTGCCGGCCGGGGTTACTACCCATGTATTATGCATACCTCACAGCTGGCTCTGATAACACCCTCCAATGGCTTCATCTATCAGAGGTTGGGTAATGGCAGCATTAGCCTGCAATGATAGTCAGTCTCTATTACCATCCACACTTTCTCTCCCTCAGACGAGAGGTGAAGAGGGCTCCAAACAGACGGAGGAGGAAACCAAAAGGCAGGGCGGGTTTACGTGACATTAACCTGCTCAACCTTTAAAGTCCGCCTCTGAAAGTCAAGTGTGATTCTGCAACACGAGCCAGCTGAAACTTTGATGCAAAATAGAAAACATGATACCTCGATGTCATAAACTGGGGGGAGTTAACAAACAAAACTTCATGAAAAATGCATGTGAAAAATCATTTCAATTTCATCTGTTTTATGCGGCATAAGAGACAAGATGGAGCTAATTAGCATATGAGCACAGCTTTTATGTGGTTTGGTTAATTAGAACACATTATCATTGCATTATAAAGCTCATACTTAAGGAATTAATTTATGCTACAAACAAAAACACAGGAGGACAGGATGTGCCTGAATATCTCCCACAGACAATCACCTTGATAAGTCTGTTTGAGCAAATGTCGTTTTGGAAATAAATACACTTTATGAATGAGATTCTGCTTTGGCATAACAGAAAACTGGGACATACAAAAAAGAGGAACCCGGTTGAGCATGAAATCTGGAGATTGCAAACTGTCTGTCAAAAATAACACAGAGGTTAATGTGGCACCGTAGCTTTGTGCAACTTAGGCGAGCCTGGACCTGCAGAGCCTTTCAAGTTCACTGAAGAAACAATTTCAAACAGCATCAAACCAGAAAGGTGACCCTCTCTGAGTAAGCAGTCTAGTACATTATTCACAGCTTCTTCTACTTCTGTGTTTGTATGCGTCTCCTGCCACCTGGGAAATTTAAAAAGTGTCTGTTCAGAAATTGACGGCGTCCTGCATAACGCGGTGCTTTGAATGCCTCTGCAGGCCTCACGCAGCAACCATAACAAAATAAGTCCTCACCGGGTGTTTGTTTTCCTTTTACTTCTTCCACCTCGGAATCCCATCAAAGCAACACTTTCCCTGAATAGTGATCAGGTTTTAATTCCCAAAGACGCAAAACGAATTCAAGCAAACTCATCCACAAGTATAACCGCCTGTCATCGTTTCATGAGACGTGTCTCACCTCAGTTAACCACTGCACAGGTAGATATATATACTCTCAGCAGGAATGAGCAACCACATGAGGTGATCCTGTGCCTCTGTTCAGATTCTCAGTGCTGTGGGCTGCCAATGCAAAGATGCAGTGTCGTCCAGCTAAAAAAGCTGAGCCCAGCTCAACATCCAGTATGTCCTCTAGCAACTTTATGCATCAGTCATTGTGTAACAGGGTATATACAGGAATCTTGAAGTTCATTTTACTACCTTTTTAAGACTTTTTCAAGACCTTCTCAATATTTTTTAAAGGGACAGTTCACCCAAAATTGAAATTGTCTACAAATTTGGACGAACCAGGCTCTGGCCTCTCCCAGTTCGTCCAAATTTGACGAACCGGGAAGAGGAGCTTCGAGAAGCTTCCGCTACAAAGCAAGCTTGAAATATAGACTTATTTTATTTTTTTCGGGACAATTTCTCATGTCAGGGCTTCAATACAAGACGGACATTACATACGAGCAGCATGGAGGTATTTGGATGTTTTTTGGTGTAACTCAGAGAAGCCACGGAGGACTCTGAAACTTTTCCCTGCCCTTAGTCCACATGAGGGTGAGTAGATAATGAGTGAAATTTCAATTTTGGGTAACTATCCCTTTAATACCTCACCGCCACTTCAAGCTGTAACCATTTACATGACCATTACAGTGACACTTTTAACGTAACAGCTTTAGTTTGTTATAAAGACTATAGACCACTATACAACATAATTCAAAATAGGCTAGGATAATAAATCAAAGGCAAAGTTTATCAAAAAACAAAACAAAAAAACACTGCTCCACTCAAAAAACAAAAACAACAATCTTCTTTTCTTTTTTTATGTACCGGTTCATCTTTGCTTTTTAATAAAATGAATAAATTCACACACTTTTACAATGTTTTTTAGGACTCAAACTCTTGTACAGCTAATTCAGAAAAAAAACCTTAAAAATGAAAGACTTTATAAAGTCGTGAAAAGACTTTAATACTTTTTAAGGGTCTTAATTTTCCCAAAATTGATTTATCACCTTTTCAGGACTCCGCGGATACCCTGTGTACTGTAAATACAGATTTCTAACTTATAGTGTTATAGTATTGAACATGCAGTGTTTGCTTTCGCGTAAGTCTGTAAACTTTATCAAACTGTCCTTCCAGCATATTATTTTCCACTTACTTCTTACATTTTGGGAAAATCACTTCCTCTCTGAGAGCTAAATGAGAAGATCGGTGTAGAACGTCTCTCGTCTCTATGGAGATGCTGTAAAGCTGAGAGGCAATTAGCTTTCCTTACCATAAAGACTGGAAGCAGAGGGAAACATCCAGCTTGGCGCTACATTATGTTAATCAGTGTGTGCCTTAGAGGTGTTTGCAGGTGTATTTTTGAAATTGGAGTGAGCCAGTCCGGCATTTTTCTCCTGCTCCAAGTCTTTATGCAAAGCAACACTAATCGCCTCCTGGCAGCAGCTTCATGTTTTACTCACAGACTTGAGAGAGGCATCAATCTTCTCATCTGCCTCTCCACAAGAAAGCAAATAAAGCACATCCCCCATGATATCAAACTTTGCCCTGAAGTTTAGAGGATATATTTTTGGGTCAGTTTTAAGTTTGTTGAAGTTTTTGCCCTTAACTGGATTGCAACAGTGAGAGTGACAGGCATGTTCGGCAGAGAGAGGGGGAATGAACACAACACATGGCCACTGTGGTAAAGGCTTTCTAACTTTTTTGCAGATGGTTGATGTTCTCTTTAAAGGGGGAACTACTGTATGCAAGTCTGGTTGCTTTTCCTCTGTTTTGCAAACCCTCCTCCCGGCCATGTGCATTTGTTTTCAATGATGCCTGCGGGAAAGCAATCAGTGGAGCGTTAGATAACGTTACATATCATTATGATGATATGATGTGTAGATTTGTGTAGTTTAATCTGTCATAAATAAGAAATTACGGGTTACGAGACTGTCTCTGATTTTGCAAGGTTGGTTTTCAGCCAAGAGACGCTATGTGGAAGGCAGGGAGCCTTCATTCTCCCTGTAACAAGTTACAAGTCATTTATTAAACCACAATTACTCTGAACCTTTTTAAATTAAGTTAAATATGTAGCATAGTTAAAGTAGAAATCCGGCATAGCTCCTCTTTAAAGGCTGTCCCACAGTTGCTTATCAAAAATATGCCCGGGGTCAACATATGCCCCTGATAAATAACAACTCCATATACATTCAAGGTCAGTGATGCCATAAAAATTTGTCCACGTGAGCACTTATAAGTTTATTATTCAAATGTAAAACATCTGGCTCTGCGCAATGTCTCTATAGATCTTGTTGATAGCACTTACAAAAAGAAAATCAAAGAAAAAAGCCAAATATTGTTACAGTATAACACACGTGAATCGCTCAAATATCAACAACTCAACAGTTATACTGTAGGCTATTCTTTACTTCCAAAAAATAAAGAGTGATGAATCTTAACATGTCTGTAAGACTGCAGAGATTTATCTGACTGCACCGCTCAACTTCAATTTGCATTTATCTAAAATGGTAATCAACATGTCTCTTAGGTTTATTGTGTGAGAGTTCCCCTACCAGGCAGTGTTCAGATGTTGTCTAATGTACACACACATACGTAGCAACTGCATTACTTAGGCATCCATCAGAGCTCCTCAAAAGCCCAACGTGTCATTACAGTGTCTGGTTGAGTAAAAGCAGTAACACAAATCAAAGCTAGGACACTGAGTGACGCCCTCTATCTGCCCGCCCCCCCCTCACCCCCTCACCCCCTCCCTCCTCAGAATGCATTGATAAAGGGCATGGGCGGCATAAATTTAGTGCTAAATGGCCAACTGTCATGTAGAAGGTGAAGGATCACATCACGTCGAAGGCATGAGCAGATGCCTGTGAAGGTCTAATGACGGTGACCGTGTCACCCCTACGTGCACGTGTGTGTGTGTGTGTGTGTGTGTGTATATATATGTGTCAAGATGCACATGCATGATGCGTGCACGTTCAACAAAACATCTCGGACGCGCAACCAGCACATACATACGCCCACACCAGGCGCACACCAGACTGGGAAAGAACGCCCACGATGTGAAACCTTTACACACGAGTCATCTCATCCATTGATCTCAGACTTTACAATGAGTCGTTCTCACGTAGCAGAGAAAGAGAGGAACAAAGGGAGGAAAAAAAAGTATAGAGGGGACAGAGCCTGTGATAAAAATCCCATTTGTCATTGAGGAGACATGTGAAGGGCTGGTGATGTAAGCCAGATGTGCTGATGTAATGCATCTGTGGATCCAACTGAGTTAATTCAATGGAACTTAGCTCACCATCAAGGTAACAACAAGGTAACACAAACACATCAAGCCTATTAGCGATATTAGCACGGGCAGAGCGACGTGACGCGGGGATAACGTGTGAATGTGTGTGTGTGTGTGTGTGTGTGTGTGGGAGGTGCTAGACCGGAGGGGGGTTGTCCATTTGTTTACCCTAATTTGTGTAATGCACAGTGACAATAGAAAGGGACTGAGAGGATTAATACACCATCCATCATCAAGCTAACTCTTGACTCCCTCAGACCTTAGATGGACCAGACCTGCTTCCTAATGTGAAGCAGACCTGGTCCATCCAAACAGTCTGTGTGTCAGCTGGCTCTGACTCAAATTAAAGACAAACACACACACAGACACACAGACACACACACACACACACACACACACACACTTTATTGTCCTTGAAGAGTTTGAGTCATGGTGGAATAAAGCACATTGTATTTATAGAACTTATTTGTTGGCCGGTCCAAACAGACCCCTCAGAACATTGTATTTTTATTACATTTTCATTGTGTACTTTTCACTATGTTCTGGACCAACTATTATTTTGTCATTTATTTTGGGGGAAAAAAATGGGAACCCAATAGTTTACTGGCTTTCAGGTGTACGTTTTCAGGGCTTCTTGCCATCACAGGCCTCAGCTAAATACATTTAAGTTTTGGGGAAGTTTCTAAACTCATCAATACTGCAAATACCTGTTTATTTCACTCAAGCGTGCAACCATATTCTGCATCCTCCAAATAGGTGTGCAGAAAAACTCTTTGAGCTGCCCCAGCTCTGCTCCGTCGTTGGTGTAAAATGTATTTCTGAATGAGAAAATACCTTCAATCCAATAAATCTCCAAGCAGACAAAGGCGGCAGAGGAGACTACAGGATTCTGCAAATAATGGCTCGGGGCTTTAGCATATGAGATCATCTGATACAACTTTGTACATAAACAGAGCAGCAGCTTCAGCAAAACAAACTGTTTAACCTTGCTGTGAATAGATTTGCATCCATTACAGTCAGACACAGTATTGTGAGAGGAGGACAAAGAAAAAGACTGCTTTCTATTTTTCTTCCCCAAGCAGAGCAAAGGCGCACCACCAGTATCTGGGAGGATAAGCAAATTCATTAACGGCTTCTGGCAGCACAGGAGACAGGATTAACAATCCCTTTATGCTGAAATGTAATTGAAAATATGGCCTGTCTCATTTTTCACACAAATGTGATTGGATATGCTCCTGTTGTGTTGAGGTTAGCTGCAGTTAAGCCATAATTTGATTTTGAAACTATCACAGACGTGGAGCGTTACAGTCACCCAGTTAAGATAATGTGAAGTGATAACATTAGGATAAACTGGTGAACAATCCCATTGTAGGAAACACTACTCTTTTTTTGGTTTCTAATAAAAAGATGAATGGTTAGTTAGAATTCATAGCCTAATGTATATACATGTAGCAGGTCCAATAAAACAAGAATTTATGCAATAATTAAACAAACACTGCATTTGTATTAATATATACACAACCTAACAGCGAAATCTGATTGGCTGCTCAGTGAAAAGTGCCACTGTACCTTCAATAACAACAAATCATGAGCAGTACACACTGACAAATCACAAATTAGAGAAACATATTTGGCCCCGTCAGGCACATTTCCATCACCGACGAGCTGGCTCAAGGTTGAAGGAAATGACACCTGTGATATTTCTCACTCAGCTGCCCCAGCAGGTTACGAATCGGCCAAGAACATATTTTAGCTTAACATGCTTCCATCCTTTTACCATGAAACTGCAAGCGCACTAATCATGACGGATGGCTGCCCCTGTCAGTGGCACTGCCTTATTTCACCAGGACGGCGCATTGAGCAAAACATGCTAAGCAACAGCATCCAATCCCTAATCAATGTGACATTCAGGTACAGCCACTCTCAGCTATCGTGTTAGCAATCAAAGGTCACTATAAGGACACGTGAAATGTAATGTATGACACGCCAAGTGTATTTTATTATTTGATGAGAAATGCTCTAGAAATCAATAGAGTGTCTGGGACCATGGTGCTATTAAAGCTCCCTGAAACTCCACCTGCCATTTCAGAAAGAGATTGTATACTAACCAGTTATGCAAGCCCAATGCACATTCCACTGGAAAATCCAATTTTCCATCTTTCGGTTTGGTTATAAGGCATCGGCACTATAAATTGTGTAAAATATTCCAAATCAAGATTTATGATATTAAAAAAAAACAAAAAAAACATGGACAATGAAAACCTTGTCCCCACCTAATTCACTTGATTTGATTGTCAGATTTGATGTTGAGCTGCGGCTGTACACCCTAAATTTCATTCTCTTGCATGGCTAACCAACTGTAAGCCTATTGGTTGCTATGGTAATGTAATATGTGTCCATACTTGTACTAACTGGTGAGGTGCCTGGGACCAAACAGGCCTAAAGAAGTGTCTCTTTGCATGTAACACTGACTAACACTGACACAAGCCATCAGACTGTGCAGTTTACAATATTCTCACGTAGATTAACATTAATTTAACATTCTCTTGAACAAATAAGTCCACAGATAAACTTAGCAAATAGCAAAATATACTTCAAGAAGGTACATGCAGCTTACAGAACTGAAACTGAGCAACCTCTTGCGCAAAAACATGTTGATTTATTATTTCTCTCTTTAATATTTTGATGATTTCCGGATTCTGGTCAAAACAAGACACTACTTCATGTTTACATGACTCAGGATTGTAAAAATTAAACTCTGAGAAGTAACGCTGAACTTTAACAATGGAGACCCACGTACAGTAATGCTGTACACAAGTAGGTTATTTGTAGCGCTGGTCATTTCATTCTGTACTTACCACTCTCAGCAAATATTAGATTTTGAGAATGAAGAGCAGGAGCCTTTTTAGCTCAAACTGGTGGCGTATACCAGGTAGTTGGTGTGGAACGAGGTGTGGCCACTTTCACATAACAGACAAACCATGCTGAATGCCAGAGTTCGACTGAAGCCACATCGAGACCACACCTTCACACTGACCCACCCGCACCGCCCAAAGCTCAAGTGGGTCGATCTAAACACTGCCTGTGTGAAATCACCCTCAGAGGTGCTGAATGTGAGTCTGCATTCTCTCATTAGTGGATCATTCACCTTCACCAAACACTTTCCTGCTTCCTGTTTTCCTATTAGAGTCTCACCATGTCTCACTTCCACTTGTATCACGATTTTGGGTTTTGGCTGGTAGGTCAGATTGTTCACAAACTTCCTACGTGCATATAACTACTTTGCCATGACCTACACATAAATATAAGACAGTCTTAAAGCTAAGCTAAGTGAAGTCAGGTGGCCTACAGGTCAAACAGCTATCGGTTTCATACAAATGTGAAGTGACCATCCTTCACACCTCTACAACGACACACAGAGAGAGTAATAACTCAATTTTCAGGATTGTTATGATCGATATTTAATCCATGGAGCAGAGGGAGCCTTCAGGACGGAGGAGCCCCGGTTCTCTGGTTATCTCTGAAACACAAGGCTGAGGCCGTTCTGTCTGTGGGTGGTCTGGAAGCCCACTGATTGGCGGCCACTGATAGAGCAGACTATAATAAGACCCCTGCACCCGGTGGCCCGATGCACCGCCTCCCACTGACCCTTCTTTGTCTCTGCCATCAAGCCTGGCACGCCGCTGATGCTCCGATAAGTAACGGGAACTTTTACTGATGGCTTTCTCACTGTGTGGACAAAACAGAAGAAAAAAAAAAAACAACACAAGAGAGAAGAGGAAGTACCAAACCAGAGGGGGAGGAATAGCTGAGGCAAAACCGCTTGTGTGTATATTTATTGGCTCATGAATCAATATGGCTTTTCTTATACAAAAAGAGCCGGCTGTCATGGAGAGTGAGTATCTATCACTTCCACCTGGAGCCTGGCTGCGGTGGCAAGGTCGCCGCTGATAGCCTTGTGCTGGTTTGTGGAGGGGGGGCCTGAATGAAGGGGATGACAGCAAAGCGATATGAGGAATATAACTCATATAACTCATCTTATACACGACCAATGGCAATGGCCCTGATTATAAGAGGTGATTTACTGTATCCTCAGCACAGGGCTCATAAACATCCGGGCGCAGGACACTGCATATGGTGCCTGCTTTATGTTGATTTTTTGCACCATTAGGTCTATTTGCTGACCTGCAGATCCAACGAGTGGTAATAAAACATGGCGTCCGTGCTTTATAAAGCATACAACGCACTTTTTAACAACATGCACAGAATAAACTGTATGAGAGGATTAGAGACAGATTCCTCACTCAGCTGCGACTCATTCAGGTCCAACACTTTATTCTTTATTCTTTTGGGAAAAAAACAAAACAAAACAAAGACGGTTTGTTTTTTATTCTTGTAGACATCAATGCATCCCAATGGGCCCTAAATGTACAAGTCTATGACTCTGAATGTAAGTCGGGACACTTTCATGGCCTAATGATTAGAATATTTCTTGGTTGCTTCCGTCTCAGAAAAGTCTCAAAGGGGATTAAATGTCTGGTTTTTCATTAACAGAGCCCCGCTGTGGAGCACTGCTCAGACGCTATAGTATAAAAACACATCACTATAAATGTGACACAAGCTTAAAGTGGGTATAAAAATAATCAATTCATCCAAAAGACTTGTTTTTATTATTTTTTAATTGCAGCAATCTAGCTGTACATGGCAGCACTTAGTACAATAGTGTTCTATAGGTCTTTGTTTGCATTGTGTACATTTTGTTATGGACCGCAAAAGAAAAAGATCCCCCGACATGCCGACCTGGAGAACAAACCAGACGGCTTCATACACAGACAGACCCAATTACACGAATAAGAGTCACAATTAAAGATAAATGTGGTGGTGACATTAAGCAGCTAATGTCCTATAATGACATTAGCTCCTGAAGGTCACCCTATCATTGTTGTAGAGCGCTATAAATGAACTACAATTATAGGAGTGTGATTTCAAACTAGACACCGATCTGCATACAAAACATTTAATGTCGTCAAAGGTGAAAAATTCAGCAATTTCTGCAGTCTAAAGGACGTAAATGTTCTAGTTTATAGCCTTGAAAGCCACCAACCGAAAATAAAACTGGCGTCACAGTAAAATAGAATAAAGAAATAAAACTATGTGACAGGAAAAGAAACAGAAACCCGCTGGTTTTACAGCATCTTCTGGATGAAAACTGACAGACAGTCCTTTAATAAGTCCTACTGTACGTCAAGCTAAATAAGACAATATACTGTATAGTACATACTGTGCAGTATAGAGTGACCCATTTATTGAATTACCTGCTATTTTCCAACTTCTGTAGAGAGCCTATTTTACATTCCCTGACTTTGCTTCCTGGAATGAACCTCAGGGAATTCTGTAACATCCCAGAAGTTCCCCAGGGGAAAACTGTACTGTACGACGGCAAAGAACTGTGGGAGGAGAAGCTTATAGAAGAGGCAAAAGAAAGAAGAGAGGCTCCTGCAGGATTTCATCTCAGGCCAGTGTGGGCACATGTCTACAGCTCTGAGCTTTATTCCTCTCTCTCTGAAAAATATAAAACAAAAGTCTTCCAATGCAGATATCTCATATTTCAGAGCAAGAAACAGGGACAATAAAGCTAAGAGGAAACTGTAGTTCTGCATATTCATTATCTATTTCGATTGGTCAAAGTGGATGTGAAAACCGACTCCCATGTTGTCTGATCATATTCATTCAAACGGGACAAAGAAATCCTCAAAATGTTGGCATGCAGAAACTTTCTGCTTGAATCTGTGATCCGTGATGGTCCAACAAGCGTATCACTGATCGAGTCATGACATGCTGAGTCAAACTCAACGCCAACAACCAATCAAGAAAAATAAGCATGATGAATCCAGATTTGCCTTTGACCCAGCAGACAGTGCCTTTTACTTCAAAATCCCAAATACTGTAAGAGAAAACAATGATGAAGAGTCGTGCTGCTGCAGGATATTGAACTGTGTGAAGACATATTCTCATATTCTGCTTGTAAGACTTCTCCACAGTTCATCAAAGAGGGAGAGAACAAACAACATTGCTGGCTGCTACACTTTTTTTCCCCCTCTTTCTTATCCTCCATACTTTTGCGGGCGTGTTATCAGATCGGGTCGATGCCGGTGCGGTACCACCTCCTCCCAGACACTTGCCTCCCTCAGACTGTAATTAACTGTCAAGGCCGATCTGGAGGAGAGGACCCATGTCAGAGTGTCAGGACGGTTAATTAAGAACCTTAAAAGGTGTTTGCAGGGAACAAAGACCAATCCACCCCGGCAACAACTGCGACATGCGGAAACACTGCCTCTGATTAACTTCAATTAACTGAGCACTAGAAGGTAACCCTGTGTGTGTGTGTGTGTCCTTCCCTCCGTGTCACTGTGTGCTCAGTATGATGGATAATAAAGAGTTCTATCTCTCCTCCTTTTTCTGTGATGAGACTGCAGCTGATCAGAGGAGAGGAGAGGAAATCAAACGGACGGCTGAGGTTTGTTTCTCTTCCTCTGTGTGTGCACCGGGGGAAATGAAGCCTCAGCCTTTGATGGCATTAGTAATATTATTATATGCATATCTGTCAGTGATATCGCTTAATTACGCAGCTGTGACATGAGACACTATCATCTGTGTTTTGTTGCGCCTGCCTGGCAGCTATTATCTCACTGGACATCAGTGAGGTAGGATATTATTCAAAGGACGGGGTGATATTTCATATTCCTGCACTCCGCACACACTCTCCATTTCCTTTTATGTTTCTCATTTTAAACTATTCTCTTTTCTCCACACTGTCAAACTCTATCTTTTCTGTGTTATTACGTTCTACTGAAGTGCTTGTTTACGATTTCTTTTTCTGCCTGTCTCGCTGTGTCTGACTTTTCACTCCTTGTCCCGTCTTTTCACCTCAATCCTTCTTTTTTCTCTGTGTATTTGAGCAGCACAGTAATGAAAGACTGTGTGTGTGTTTGTGCATGTGTGTTTGTGCATGTGTGTGTGTGTATTTGTGGGTTCTTAAAGGGATACGCCAACATTTTTTTTCGTGTCTTGCCTCACTCCTGAGTCCATGACCAGCAGATAGACACCATCCTTTTGACTGTGCGTGCAGTAACAAGGGAGATAGAGCCGTATCGCCCGTAATTAGCTTAGCTCAAAAGCTGGAAGTGTATAGGTAGTGTTAGCCTGCCTCCTACCCGAGCCGAAATCAGAAGCTGATTTCATTTTAGCTCTAAACTCTGTAAATATATCACTTTATCGACATTTCAAACATTTTTAGGCAAGAAAGTAGCCGTTTAGATCAGCAGTGTGTCGTTAATTTGTCTAAATACCAGCTGTTTACAATTTTGTTCGGACAAATTCGGCGCTACTCTAGCCGTTGTGACCAACGCACTTCTGGTTACTTTTACTTTACATACAGAAAACCATGATGATAGAATTTGTGCTTTTACTTTGAAATAGGAAGCTAACCTACCCTCGATGTAGCTAGCTTGAACCAAAATAAAGCGTCTTTGCTTGAACCCTCCGTTTTGGCCAATCTGGTCCCGTTACCGGCATTTGACTGCTCAAGATGCCTTACCGGAGAGTTTTGTCAGCTCTGAGACGAAGATTGGCCCGTCGGTTTCTGTTTAGAGTTGCTGAAGAGTTTCTCTGATGAATTTAGGTGGAGGCAGGCTAACACTACCTATACACTTAGCTAATTACAGGCAATACGGGCTCTATCTCCCTTGATACTGCACGTATAGTCGAAAGGATGTTGTCTATCTGCTTGTCATGGACTCGGGAGTGAGGCAAGACACGGAAAAAAAAATGTTGGCGTATCCCTTTAAAGAGTAGTAAGCCACTACAGAGCTGAGGCACCGTCTCATCCTGCTTGCCTGATTGCTGGCTACTGTGACACAGTAGCGATGGGACGGCTCAGTGCCAGATCTCCTGACCCCACCCCAGGGACCACCGCCAGCCAATCAACACTCTCATCAACCGCTGGGAGAGACAATCAGAGAGAAGAGCACCGCAGGTAAACACGAAGCAGCAGAGGGAACAGGCATGCTGGAGGTGGGGGGGTGAGAAACAGCAAGAAGTTGAGTATGTGACAGAGGATAACAATAGAGAGATAATCAAAAAAGGAGAAAATTAGAGACCAGGAGATAATCTCATTTAGCAGGATAAATTACGACACAAATGCACACCTATCAGGGGGTCAAATGAAAAAATCAAGGAGGCAAACAAAAACAGATGAAAGGAGCTCTTGTTAACTGCTAGCAGATGGCTTTGCACTACTGGAAAATGAAGCCACTCTAATCCTCCTTTTAAAATCCTCATCACCCTTCTATTCATGGAGTACTGTCTGCAGCCAAGGAAAACCAGCTGGATATTGCTTGTATTAGTCTCCTCCACCATGGCAACCCAAAGCAATCAACTCCATATCTTCTAACCTTCCCGCTCATCCACCCACTCCTCCCACCCGGCACCATCACACACTGCTTCGCCTGCCTGGTAACCCCACAGACAGGTCTCCTCCATGGCAACCCATGGCAACCCACAGCAATCTAATTTATATCTAATGATACCCACCCTCAAAGCTGGCCTCCCCACTCATGAAAATGAGATTTGAAATTAAATGAATAACAGGCAGGTGAACCGTGAATGCAAATTTGGCAATTTTGCATGAAGAGATTGTTTAGATATTATTATTATTATAGACTGTGAGAAGGTATCAGTAAAAGGCTATTGGGGGGGATTTTTGTTGTTTTCTGCCAGAAATGCACTGATAGTTTGGCATCACCGCACCAGGAAACAATGACCAGCCACACAAATAAGTCCCCTTGGATGCAACTGTTGTGTATTACTTCGATGAGCAATTTTACGCTACAAAACCTGATACTCCGGCACTTCTGTAACAAGGCAGCTGTGATGGTCTAATAAATCGTTTCCACCAGAGCTCCCTCCAAATCCCTGCTTCATTGGTGATGACCTGCTAAAAAGAAATGCGTTCCAAAGCAAATGTGAATTGTACAATTTGTGCCATGCAACTAATGTTTAATGGACTCATCTTGCCATCTGTTCAGCAAACAGGTTTCCTTTCCTTCAGATTCACATTGACTCAACCTACATCATGTAGGCTACATGTTGCTGTGAGATATAAAACATGTTTGAAACCACAGACCAGAAATTTCTCAAGTGAATTGTCTCTTCATTACCATCTAATGACTATAGACTCTAGAGACTAGACGTGTGGAGAGAGAGAGAAGAGAAAAGTAGTGATGATATCAGCAGTTAAAGCAGAAGTAAGCGATCCGGTCGTTTCGGCTAATGCTGCGTTCCAGGCAGGCTTTTGAAACCGTAAATTACAGCTTCAAGTCACAACTTACGATTTTGTAGCATTCCAGGCAACCCACTCGTGTTTTTCCGACCTGTTTTACCTGTGAAAGTCACTATAACGGCCACTCGTACTGTAACTTCCGACCCGTGAACTCGTACCAGATCGAACTGGTACGACTTCACAGGTCGGAAAAACACGAGTTACGAGTTGCCTTGAACGCACCATAACAGTCCTCGTCCCTACGTCACCACATTCACGGCGTCCCTTGGCTGCACACACAGCCCTGCATGCCGTTCTCTCTCCTCACTGGATAAAAACTGTAGGATACGATAAATGTTTTCTCCTCGGCTCAGAGCAGAGCAGAGTGACTGACAGACCCGTGTTTCGGTCCAAACACTCTATGTAAGTGATTGCTGTCGGAAGATATAACTATTTAAGACTTATATTAACAAAAATATATCACTTAGTTCTGCTTTAACTCAAGCACAGGCTCCATGTGCAGGAAGCTGGAGCAGCGTCCATCTAAGATGTTCTTGTTCCAGTAGTTTGCTGAAGAGAAGACAAGTAGACAGACAGGTGTGGGTTCTTCCTCAGTCCAACAATGGCTCAACAAAGTCGACCTTCAATGCAGCAACACATGGGCAGTTAATACACCTGGGCCTCAGGGTGCTCGCTGGTCGAGTGGTTAGAGCACATCCCATGTAATGCCCGAAGTAGTGATCGCTAGTTCTACTCCTGACCCAGATGATCTTTACTGCCTGTCATCACCCCAGTCTCTCTTTCTGCTTTCCTGTCTCTCTCTTTCCTGTCAAAATAAAGGCAAAAAATGTCCCAAAAACACAAACCTTAGCCTCAGAATTAACTGCTCAAGAAGAAAATGATAACATGTTATTCGTTATCTGTCAAAAACAAAGCCAAACTCACACGCATAACTACCAGAGCTTCCAAAATAATTGGGCTCCCTACACCAAACCTATAAGATTTACACAACAGGTCCATCACACGCATTTCTATAGAACAGGACATCACACACCCACTCAACACTTAACTCATCCCCCTCCCCTCAGGACGAAGTTACAGGGCACTGAGGTGCAGAAGGGCTCGCTTCGGCAGAAGCCTATACCGGCCGTCATAGTGACCCTTAGCAAGAGGCCAAGATAACCTGGCCAGAGTGTAAAAATGAGTGGCAATGTGTTGTAATTTGTGTGTGTTATGTGTCTGGTGAAACGAAATGTGAAGAAATGCTCATGTGAAAAAGAATTTCCCTAGAGGGACAATAAATGTCTAAAGTCTAAAATTCTTAAAGGGACAACGAGGAGTTTCTATTTGGTTATAAAAAAGTCTCACGTTAATGTGGATGAATCTACGTTACTCACACTTGTTAATGGGCCCATTTTCGATAAATATATAATTTTGTCTCTGGTCGAGCCGACCAGCGTTTCTTTACTTTCGGTTTTGTGGCGAGTCATGAGAATAACGCCGCCGAATCCCCGTTTATGGTCGGAACTACGACGGTATGTGATCGTCTTTGAACCTCTGACTTTAATTATTAATGAATGAAACATGAGTCTGTCTTGTGCCGGTCAAAGAATTTCACGGTGCGCGGAGGCTCATAAATGTAGTGTGAAAACACTTCGCTTTTCCAAAACTCCTCATTGTCCCTTTAACAAAATGAGTTTACTGCTCAACTCAACCTAAAACGTGTTGAGTTACTGACAATTTCCAATGATCCAATATTGTCTGTTTTGCTGTTAAATGTACAATGCTTAATATTCCAGTTGATGACATTGTCTCTTTAAACACAAATTTGATTGCAGGAATTATAAGATCTGTGCTGTAGTGATGCTGAACATAAATTCCAATCACAGGAACAACAATGTTATCTTCTCCTACGTCTCTACAAACAAATCCATTAACCACACCATATTGAAATGAAGTGAAATGATTATTATTTCAGTCAAACGTAAACTATTGTCAATGCTGGTCCAATAATGACTTTGCAAGTTTTACAGCCGTGCTCGAAAGTTGAGCCAAGTTCACCTTCATCACAGGATGTATCAATAAACCTGCTCTGCCACTTTGTGACAGTGTCCTGTCATTAAAATCAATAAGGAGGACACAGTTTTTATTGTTTGCTACTGACCTTCCTTAACGCAGTCTTGTCAACCTGTGATGTTGGTACAGTACGTTCAGTTCAAGTGCTGGAAATAGGAGTGTAAAGAGTACAGGAACAAAGCTCAGTCCATGTAATAAAAGAAAATATATTGAATACAGTAACAATTTAGATACATATTGATTTCTGTCCTTTAAAGTGCACTGTCAAAAATAGTTTAAAGGACCATTCAAACTAAATAATGATGCACATATTTCCCGTGTACCCTCTGGAGGACAATGCACTTGTTATTTGCAGTCTCCCCCATCTAATAACTCCAAGTATCCCTGTTACGGACCTTCACAACATGGCATCCCATCCATAAACATAAAGGGCAAGCCAATGACATTTCCATTGTAGACAAGTGTTATTTCTCCAAGGACTTCAAAATAATACGATCCCGTCTTAAATTAAATCTAACGTTTCCTTGTGACACTTCTGTCAGCGCGGTAAGAGGAGGGGTATCCTCGTACACATCGGGGTCTGCTGAAACGATGGCCAAGCACCGTCTGTTCGCTATCTCAGGTTAAGCCCCAGACTCCTGATAACAGAACTAAATTAGGCAGAGTTTGCACGTGAGAGGAGAAAGATCTGACAGTGAGGAAATTAAGTGACGGGGTAGTATGTGCATCTGAAATGAGGCCAAAGCGGAATGTTTTCAAGGAAAATTGGATCATTTTAAAAATGGCAAGGTGATACAGAGTTGTCCTTTATTTCCCCCTTTTTTTCTGCCATGGAAGGAGATGGAGAAGGCTTGACAGAATCATTCTTTACATTGATTTTAGAGGACATGAAAAAGGAATAACTTCCATCAGCAGTACTGAGGGCGAACAAAGACTTTTCGGCGGCGGTGTCTACAATCAGAGATAAATGTTTGACTGAAGGCTATTCTCCCAGCCGTGGGATCCTAATGATCTGCAGCCGTCACACTCCCATATCTCTTGTGGTACATGAGGCCCTGTGACATACTCCATGCTCTGGTCCATCGGTCAGAGCGCAGCCATATGTTGTAACTTTACCATTTTTCTGCAGGTCACAATTACAAAAAAAAAAAAAGAAAAGGCAAATCTATTTCGAAATGTTTTTGCAAGAAACTCTTAACAACACATTGATCTTGCAGCAGCTCAGACTCGGCAATGATGGTGATTGTTGTGGCCTCACACTGGGTGAGATACTATCAACATTAATTTTGCAATTTATCGAACCCAAAGAGGATTAATTATGTTTATCTTTTAATCCTCAAATGGAGCGCTGCCCCTAAATGAGCAGGAGCAATACTCCTGGGCTTTTCACTCCGTCGATAGTCAGAAGGGTTAGCTCTCTGTCAAACACTGTACGGTAACATTAGCTCCTGATGTCATGGCTTCCCAGCTACAAATACCCTTGTCCTCCCTTCGCTCTATAAATGAGCTGCGAGTTCCAGCTGCCGAGCCAACTAGCAGGAGAGTGAACCTCCATTAGGGCTCGCAATTACTGCCACCCCCATTAAAAAGAAGAAGAAAAAAAAAAAAACCTGGGCCGCAGAAATCAAATGAAATACAAATATGAGCTTTAACGGTAACCTTTGGCCACAGCATCCTTATTAGTGCTGCATGTTCTCCCCTCTCTCTCTCTCTCTCGCTGTATAATATCACTTGAGCCGTCAACCAAATGATGCCGGTCATTAAAAACAGATCCATCTCAATTAGGAAGTGCATTTAGACTAGCCCACGAGATGGAATTTTGTATGGCTTCGTCTCCATTCAGACTTATGACAGAACCTGGCACGGTAAGGTAATGATCCACACACTCCACAGATGGTAAATGGACACACGCTGCCACTGATTGTCTAATTAAAAAGAATTCCAACATTGCATACATATCATTTTCCATTATTTTGCAGCCATGAATGTACGGCATGCACACAACAGCATCTGTAAAATTACAATAATCCACTTGCATGATTCTTAAGTAGTATAAGGAGGAGGATTTTTTTTTTCTCCTGTACAAACTTTTTTTTTTTTTTAACACATATCTTTATAGATTTTACACAATTTCCCTCCTTCCCCCCAACCCTGAACTGGAGCCATCAGTTAAACAGCAAGAAAAATGACATTTCCTTTGAAAAATGAAAAACAGAAACACAAAAACAATATACAGTACATCTGCCTGTCTTCTACATAATCAATTGAAATAAATAGGCAAAAGTGAGAGAAAGATGGAAAAATTGAAAAAAAAAAAAAAAATAGAGCGAAACATACATGCAGTATATTCAAAATATATCTATACATGTGTTTTGTTTTTTAAAGGAAAAGGATAGTATTTCTGTATGCAACATTAAAAAGACAACAAAATCGTATAATAATACAAAACCAACATAAATTAAATTACATTAAAATTAAAAGGGTATCGTCTTACTTGAAAGGAGTACAATTTAAGGAGTTAGTAAGTCAGGTCTTGATTCCAAAAATATGATAAATGAGTTCCATATGTCATGAAAAATGTGGCTTTTTTGTTTGATTATATGTGAGTCTTTCCATCGCTAAGCAAGAAGAAAGTTCATTAATCCACATATTCAAAGAAGGACAATGAACACTTTTCCAGTGTCTGGCTATAAGACGTTTCACCTGTAATAAACAAAGGTTTAGCAGCTTATACTCGTGTGTTTTCAGGGCCAGTGTTTTAGGTCTCAGGCCGAGGATACAGATCTCTGGGCATGCAGGGATCTTTTTATGTATTATGGTGGAGATTGTGTCAGTTTTTTTTTTTTCAAAATTCTTGTAAGTGTTTGCACTTCCAAATACAGTGAAATAGGGTTCCCTTCTCTGTTCTGCATTTTATACAATTATCAGGGATATTAGAATAAAATTTTCCTGTGCAAACTTGCTATGTTTATATTGAAAAAATCCCAGTGGGCAAGTACAACTCTGGCTGCAAACTTTGGAGTAACTTCCGGGCGTATCAAGGTTAACTCCGGCGCCTGTCTGCCCAGCTTCTCTCTGGCCACCCGCTCTCATTGATTTTGATTAGCCGCTGCCCCCCCCCCCCCTTCCCCTGCCCTCCCAGTTGGCTACAAGGGAACGTTGGTAATGACAGCCCCTCAGATGTCTTCATGACAGCAGCAGAGTCATCCGTCAGCCTGCAGTGCTGTGTAAAAGTGGCTGACGTGCCACCTCTGTGTCTGATGGATGGAGCCTGTCTCTGCGCTGCCAACCTCTTTTATCTGCCGAGGCAGGCCAATCCCTCTGGATGGGCCTATAATCAGCTGGACCCCTTCTGATCTTCGACGAGGGCCCCCAACACCACATCTATTCATGCTTAACGTCAGATAAGAAATTGTTTGTGTAATATATAGCCGGTATATGGAGGAGCTCCTTTGAGAAATTACAGGTCTCTGAGCAGGTTGAGTGTATTCTTTTCTGCCATTTGTTAGTTGATAGATAGCTTTTTGATTGATTTGATAGCTTATTTAACCTTGGCAGAGACAGCGTAGCAATAATGAGCTGAAGGAGACTAAAAATAGACTTACTACAGTTGGCGGCTAACATGACATACTGAATAGAAGCACCTATAATCTCACATTTCCTCCACACTCCCTGCACCTCGCTTCTTTTGTGCTTTGTGTCTGAAATCCACTCGAGGAGCAATGTGACCTTAAAATGCTCCTTGTGCAAGACCAAGCATTATTTATCTGAAATATGCACTTTCCTCAACACATTTCACCATCTGCCACTGAGCATTTACACTTAGAGATTCTACCTTCCCCACTGTGTTTCTGATTACCTGTGCCTGATTCTCCTGTGATAACATGGCGTGGTCACATATCTGGAGACACCGCGAGCTGTTAGAAGTGGCGACGGAAAGCCACACATGCATTTCCCTGCAGGATCTTATCTAATTTTTTTTTTTTACATCCAACAGGAATTTGCCGTTTGGTCTTTGCTGATCTAACTCTCCAGCACCTTAAGGAACAGCAGGAGGCTTCTGCTGCTAGCAGCTGAAATTGGCCACAATTACCACTGCTGATACCGAAATTAGACGCTTTATGTATGGGAGAAAGACTACACTCACAGGAATTGTGAAATCCTTTTCATCTTTGTCTTCTCTATTTTTATTCAAGTGTTTTATTTCCTGATGCGTGGTTGTTTGTGGCTCGAGGGATGACAGTCGATCCACCACTGATGTTCAGACTGAAAGTATTGGGTGGATGCAAATGTAGTTCAGACATTCCTGGTTCCCACGGGACTAATCCTAACAACTTTTCAGATCTTCTGATTTCTCCTCTAGTAGCTCTGTGAGGTTGGCATCTGTGGTCTCGTATGAACTGCCCTGTCAACTACTGGATGAACTTAACACCATGTTTCCAAAAGGATGACTTGTAAAAAGCCTTGATGATACCTTCACTTCTCATCGAGCACTGTCATCAGGTCTAAATTTAAATTTTGCAACATTCCCACCAGTCTCAGCTATACATACTTGGTGTTTAGTGCAAAGTAGCAACTATCAGTTTGTTAGCACACCAAATTACAATGGTGAACACAGTAAACATCTATGTTTTACATCACCATGGTGTTAGCACACTGATGCTAGCAATTACTGTATATCAAATCTCTGCAGTGCCAATATTAGAGAGTCCCTGACATGACTGGAGATTCTTGATTGTAGGGCTTTTCTCCCGATTCGATTCTTCTACGATTTTTTGGATGGCGGTTTGATTTAAATTGCGATTCTACGATATTGCAGATTCTCTCGATTTTTAGTCTGCATTTTTAACATTTATGCACACAAATACTGTAGGAGCCTATAAATTAACATACTCCATTATAAAGTGAACTTAAACCCTTTTCAAAACCTGTACTCTCTGTATGTAAAAAAGACCAACAAATGCACATTGCACAATATTTTAAACCCCCCCCCCCAAAAAAAAAAGATTTTTGAAAAAAAAAAAGATCTATTTAAAAATCGTCAAAAAAGATATTGCGATATAGACCACTTCGGCGTCGACGTCACAGTGACGTACTGGTGGCAGAAAAATACCGGAAGTAAGCAACAAATACACGTCCTGACCATAGGTCCTGACATACAGCTCAACTTTAAAAAGCAGCGCAGCTGCTTGGCTGCAGCACGACCCTAAGCTGTGATGATGAGCCCACATTAGAGGGTGCATTTTATTTAATTTTCGTAATCGCGGTGCAGAACAGTGAGTTTGGAGCTGACGAAAGGAGAGAAAAAAGAGAGCCGTGCCGCGGCGAGACCGGTGAAATGCTGATTAGAGAAGTGATCAGCGGTGACCGCCGCGCTGATGGACCCGGTGGAAATTGGGGTGATACAACGACTGCTGAGGAGGAACTATAAATAACTCAGCTGTGATTTAAACTAGGACCTAAACCGAGTTGAGTAGAGCCGAGCTGTAACTGTGTAGTGGAGAAGCGGCAACACACGCGCGTCCCCTCAGATGCGGCTGTCACTGGTGTGTGAGTGTGAGAGAAAGAAAAGCTCTGACTTGCTTGGGCAGACGTTGTTTGGTGTCACCCGCTGATTTGCACATGTAGGCTACAATATCTAGACCCCGAATATAAGACGACCCGTCCTTTACAACTTTTTTCGACGGAAAAAATACTCTTATCAGTCAGTGTATAAAATATATGTAGATATTGCGTGCATCGTTTAGGGATTTTTATTAAACATTTACTGTTTCATTCAGTGTAAACGTTAACACGTGTACACGTTCATCCTCTTATTCATTTATTTTGACATTCATTCATTCATTTTTACACACATCGGGTCATGAGCGGTGTCCCTAGCAACGGTCTGTGATATATAGCCTAACAACGGTCTGACTAATACAGAAATAACAGACATGGATCCGTTAAATAACTGTAATATACAGCCATACAAGTAGGCTACAGTTTGCTGTCATACCGTAGTTGATGGACTTGTTGATGATCGCCCACGCAGCGTTTTGTGTCCCTAGGCAGTAGCCTACGTCGGTCCGTAACACACAGCACACTCCGTTGCTAATCGTTAACTTAGCCTACTCAGGTATGACAACCTGTTTTCTGTTGACAAAACATTAAAATAATCAGAGAAGGCCTCTGTATGATCCATCTTCCTCTGATTTGATCGCTCTTGATGCCGGCTTTCCACTGTTGACACCAGATCAGCTGTCACGTTCTGCCACCAGTGAAGCCCCGCCCACAACATACGTCATCAATGTTTATAAACATAGAAATGGTCTATTTATGTGAATCGATTTTTTCTCCCACCCCTACTTGATTGTTTTAGTTTGGACTGTTTTGCTTATTTTACTGAAGTCTTGAACTTCACTTAACACCATTACCTTCAGTGAACCCATAAACATCAATCTCAATGAACCATCTGCAAACATGTTGTTTTCCAGCTAGAACGTCTTAGTCCAAACATGGCGGCAATGCCAGCTGAAATGTCAGCGGTAAGTTTTGGCATGACAGGGATTGATGTTTCTGTGAGGATGTAAGCTCTTCTTCTCAGAAAAACGGTCTAATTTATCCTCTTGACAGCTCTTGAACTCTTAATGACTTCCTCAGCTCCAGTTCACAGCCCTGTGTGGATGTGTAAGTCAGTCTCTGACTTTCTGTAGTCTAATAAAACCTTAAGTGAGCAAAAATGTCTTTCATAAAATGTGTCGGTTCAACAGCTTTATCATCCCGGCTGTAAGCAAATGTCAAACGGGAGAGTTTCATGGGCACTCTATCAAAGTCTCTCATAAAACGGCCAATAAAACTTTACATGGTCCATGAAATCATCTGTTTATTATGAATGTAGGTACACTAGTCAAATATGTGTTGATTTCTTAAAACCTTCACAACTTACTGAGAGAAGCCATACTTCACCAGTTCAAGACATGTGATCATCATTTCTCATTAGCTTAGTCTTTCTGTTGGAGGTTACAAGGATAAACACAACAAACATTCTCAAAACAATGAGCTTCACAGTGTGGGAAGTTTTTCAATTAGCGACTGAAGTTTGTTGCTCAGTGCTTATTAAAAAAAAAAATTGTAAAAGTTGTTTTTTATTCCCAACACCCGTCTACTCTCCCTCTCTCAGATTACCAAAAGGACACATTAATTAGCTGCTCAACAATAAAGACAGCTGTTAACCTGGGCAATCTCAGCGACCAGGCCTCATGACATGAAAAATAAAAACCCACACCGGTGCAGCCAGGACAATAGATCATAAGAGGCATCAATAAATAATTACATTTAAATGTCTCTTAATGAGAGGAGTTTGCTGACTGGGCCGATGTTTATGGCCTCTGGTGAAACTGCACGCACAAGGCATTCATAATACAGAATGTCATAAAAGACTGGTCTGTTAATGGCTCTCAGTGCTCTGACTGCCATGATAACAGCATCCTCAATTACACACTGACGACATGCTACAACTAGATATGCAAACACACTGATATTTCCTTTGAAATGTTTGCTGCCTCAGCACAGCCGCTTTGTATTTATTAGTTATCGTAATTATGCATTTTATGGTATGGGATTTGGGGAAATAGCATTTTGATTTAATGAAAATGAAAAGTTGAAGGGCTGGTTCAGACAAGTTACGAATGGAACTTGAGCAATATCCTGTCCTACAGATATTCTATCTATTGTTTCTTTAGGCTAGCTTAAATACAGTTTTTGAAGTAGAGTTGGATGAGGTAAAAATGGCCCCTATGGCAGGCCTATCAGCTGTTTAGCTCAGACTCTTAAGCAGTGCGTGGAATGGTGGTGATACAATGCGTGGAGGAATACTGAGTGAGTTGGTTAGTTACAGATTCTTGTAGGCAGCAAAAATAAGCTGTTAGTTTGGGTTGGTTCTGTTTATCGCCTACATGTATGGCTAAATGGTGGAGAGCAGAGAGCTGTCTACTGCAGATATTATACTTAGGGGCCATTCGTACCTCATACAACCCCACTTAAAAAAAAAAACAACTTTCCCTTTAATGCAACATCATTAGTATTTCCATAAAAGACAAGACAACTGAAATAAACCAGTGTCAACAGAGAGTATTTCTTAAAGGTATAATGTGTAGGAATTCCCCCCATCTAGTGGTGCGGTTGCATATCGGAACGTATTCTTGATGTTGCATTCACGTGAAATCGGGCAGACATCAGACAGACAACAGACGCTGCATGTAACAGGATAAACAAGCGTCTATGTAAACAAGTGGTCCGCCAGCACAAGGCAAAACAATACAGGCGTGACAATATGTTGTCATGGTGATGTGGTATTGTTTACCCGACCCACGTTTTACCGTCTTTCTCTCGTCGAGTAAAATGACATCCGGTTGGTTTGCCGACGGCCGTCTGCCTGACTGCACCTGAATGCAACATCAGTGTCTCCGTCCTTCCTCACACTACACAGTGGTGACAGTTTTAACAGGCGCTACCTGGAAAACTTTCTCCCCGAGCCGACAGCTCCGCTGAGTTTCCGTGGTTACCTACGGTCACGCTGCCACTCAACGTAAAAAATTGGCGATGCAACATGGCCGCCTCGGTTCAGTGCGTCGCCCACTTATGCATTTGTAACGACTTGTAACAACTCATTCTAAGGTACCAGAAAGCTTTCATTTGTATGTGGGTGTGATTCAACTTCAGTGAAATACGTATTTATGAAAGCAATATTTGATTTTTGCTAATAAAAAGCCAAATAAGTTACATACTGGGGCTTTAAGAAAGAGAAGTTCATCTCCATTGCCCTGGGCTGACAAAGGAAATATCAATTCTCGGGCAAATAAACCTAAATTAACTGTAGTGTAACAGAACCAATCATTTCCTGCTTTCTTCCTACAGCTGATCAATGCATGGTATGTAGTCAATCACATCATCTGAACTTATTTAGATTTAAATCCCCTGCCATTTGACTGTCAAATATTGTGTTGTGACGGGGTGCAGTGTGTGTGTGTGTATATATATATATATATATATATATATATATATATGTGTGTGTATGTGCAAATGAAAAAAAAAACATGTCACTTTCCCCGAACCTTGACACGACTGACAGACTTGAAGCCGAACGTACGACTGAAGAGACAAAGAACGTTTAATCCGCGCGTGTTCGACATGAAAGCTGTGGGTGAGACGCTCCTTCAGGTACACTGGCCTCTTATCTACATGGCTGCCTTCTTAATTATTCATCAAGGTGTGTGTGTGTGTGTGAGTGGGTGTGAGCCTGTGTGTGTGTGTGTGTTTATGTCTGGGGCGGTGGGACCTGTAAGGCTTCATGAAATGATGAGCGCGTTAAGACACATGAAACAGGTGCAGCGGCGCCACAGCACAGCATGTGACCACACACACAGACACAATCAGGCACATATTCACACACACACACACACTCATGAAAGTATCATATGCACATGCCACTGATCACATGAAGACTGTGTGTTACCGAGCACCAGAGAGTATATCAGTTTGATGGTGTCGTGCTGAGAATGGGTGTGAGGAAACGAGATGACAATAAGGTGACTGCTGTTTGAGTGCTGTGGCTCATTTTTACACTGTTATTGTGTGTGCCACAACATACACACACACACACATTTGTGGCATCAGCCAGAGTCTCTGGTGATCACATTTGACAAGCCAAGAACATCCCCTTGTGCACACACACACACACACACACACACAAACGAACCAACAGATAAACTCAAACACACATGCACTCCTCTCTTCCAACATCATGGATATTTATCATCATAAATAATGAATGCAGTGTTGTGGGACTGTGCAGTTACCAAAGCACTACCATGCTGGAGATGAGAGGGCAGAGCAGCGGCGTGTTTTGCAGAAGTCTCGCTGAGGAAAAACAACAAGTTTAAAAACGACTGCAAATGAGTATTCAACCAACAACCCTCTTTACGTCTGCACATGTAGACATTTAGAGGTGGTCAGAGGGCAGAGGGGGGGGGGGGGGCAACCTGTCTGCTTCAGGGCCTGACCTTGTGACTAGAACTGATCCTTTTGGTAATCAGTCTGGTAGTTGAATCACAGTGGATATAAAAGCAAGATTATGTGAAATTTTCTGTGTAAGAAAAACAAATACGCCGGTGGCAGAAATCTGTCCTCAAAAAGAAAACAGCTAGGTTCATTATGCGAAAATCAATACCATTGAATTTTTATAATATTTGCTCTTTTTTTAATCTAGAATACAGTGGAGAGTAAGAAACATGATAACAAACTCATGATAAGATAACAAGAATGTACATTCTTGTTCACTATTTCAAGCTACATACGCTTTTACAGCTGAAGTGGCTTACATTGCAAACAAATCAAAAAACTTTCTTGTGTTTTTTGGCAGACACTTCTTTGTTTTTCTCTCTTCCCTTTCCCAGACAGCAAACATACTCTAACTGTCATCAGTGTCAGTACATCATCTCAACCTCCTATTCATAACATCTGACAAGCATTGGCTGCCCAGGCAGATATCATGGATCTATTATAAGACCACCATGGCAGATATTTTCTGATGTGTTGTATTTTCCAAGCTCTCAATTTAATTCAATTCAAATAACTGTATTTATCTCTGAGAGGCAATTTAAAAGCACACTGAGTAGTTCAAGAGAAAAGAGCACACATAAACATATAATAACTACCATAACTCATCAAACATCTCGGTTAGGTCAGCTTTGGGTTGGCCCACCAGAAGCTGCAACCGCATTGCAATCAGTTGGTTCTTTGTAACAGAAAGTGGGAAAGACGCCTACTGCCGCAGTGGTCAGGTAGGAATCGGATAAGCTGTCACTTGAGGAGAAGTAGAGGAAAATAACTGTTGTTAATTCTGTGACACATGAATAAAGCTACAAGGCACAACTGGGTGTGTCACCTTGCCTTATGCCTGCTTGTGACAGGCTTAAAGGGACAACGAGGAGTTTTGGAAAAGCAAAGTGTTTTCACACTACATATATGAGCCTCCACGCGCACCGTGAAATTCTTTGACCGGCGCAAGACAGACTCATGTTTTCATTCATCAAGAATGAAAGTCAGAGGTTCGAAGATGATCACATACCGTCGTAGTTCCGACCATAAACGGCGACTCGGCAGCGTTATTCTTATGACTCGCCACGAAACCGAAAGTAAAGAAACGCTGGTCGGCTCGACCAGCATTTCCGCCACCACTAATAATAACAAAATAACCATAGAGACAAAACGATATATTTATCGAAAATTAAAGGTTGACTATGTAGAATTACAAGAAAAACAACAGAAAAAGAATTCCAGCAGTCGATTGCCAGACCGTTGCTAGGTAAAACGGGCCGTTGCTAGGGACTCCGCTCTGATCAGAGGACAGCAGAGGAGGAGAGCTAAGCAGGATATTTACCTTATGTTTCATTTTTACCGTCATTAACAGCATAATAAATGACTTGTAGCTTGTTGCAGGGACAGTGGAGGCTCTCTGCCTTCCACACCGCTGCTGCTCAGAGCCTCCGCTGTCACTGCTCTCGTCAAGTTGGAAAAAAAAAAAAAAAAAGGAGCTCCGTGGCACCGAAAGTCCGCGACGATAAACGTGTTTATGACAGATAAGACTACACAAATACACCCATCCTAACAAGTATATGATAATCCATTGATCCACCGATTGATTATTAAAAAGGCTTGGTTGGAAACAAACGCATCCGACCGGGAGGAGGCAGGAAAACAGCGGAGAGTTGAGCCACATGTCGGCTACAGGCAGGTAGGAATGTAAACAGAACGTTGACAGAAAGTCATTGTCGAGCCCGTCAAAAATATTAAAAATAATAATTCAGACTAAAAAAAAATTTTTTATGGAAAAGCAATACTTTCATTCTGTACCCCTCTAAAGGCCCCATGGATGTATTATTTTTGAAAAAATATAGCTTTTAATAAATATTCTACATATTCAACCTTTAACAAGTGTGGGTAACGTAGATTCATCCACATTAAAGGACAATTCCAGGCGAATTCAACTCGGGAGGGTATTTTCCTATCATTTTAGGTCTAAAAGAATGAATCTGAAGATTTTCAGTTAAATCGCTCCTGTTTTGCGGTAGTTGCGTCTGTCCCCGCATCGCCACGGCAGCGATGAATGGGAGTGGATGTAAGTTCCGCTGTTTAGGCTGTTTCCAGCCCTCAAAGCCGCAATTTTTTTCCACAGACAGCGTCAGATGGCGACTCAAACATGCACCCAGAAGTTTATTTACTTCAAGCATGCCGACATGTTTGTAAAACTAGATCTAATTCAAAGTCTCCAGGAGTCTCGCGCGAGCCCGAAGTTGCAGTGCTGGTGTATTCAGGCGCAGTAGGAGCTACCGCTTGTGTCATAAACACAGGAATATCAACTCTTTACTTGCTTGAAGTGTACATTTTTTTCCACAGACAGCGTCAGATGGCTACTCAAAGATGCGCCGAGAAGTTTTTTTTACTTGAAGCAAGTCAAGAGTTGATATTCCTGTGTTTATGACACAAACGGTAGCTTTTCCCACTGCATGTGAACACACCGAGCACGGCAACTGGGTCTCGCGTGAGACTCCGAGAGACTTTGAATTAGATCTAGTTTTACAAACATGTCGGCTTGCTTGAAGTAAATAAACTTCTCGGTGCATGTTTGAGTAGCCATCTGACGCTGTCTGTGGAAAAAAATTGCGGCTTTGAGGGCTGGAAACAGCCTAAACAGCGGAACTTACATCCACTCCCATTCATTGCTGCCGTGGCGATGCGGGGACAGACACAACTACCGCAAAACAGGAGCAATTAAACTGAAAATCTTCAGATTCATTATTTTAGACCTAAAATGATAGGAAAATACACCCCTGAGTTGAATTAGCCTGGAATTGTCCTTTAACGTGAGACTTTTTTATAACCAAATAGAAACTCCTCGTTGTCCCTTTAAGTTTGTTCCACTCTTCGGTTAGCTAGTTAAGCTAATAAACTAAAAATGATTTTAACCAGTTAATGTTTCCTTCTCTCCAAAGAACTGGTCAAAAACACAAAATAGCTAATGCAGTGTGATGACCTACACAGGACAACCATGCTAGCACTGCTCACAAAGCAAACACAAAGCGCTATGGTGTGTTTCTCTATAGTTTAAGATCCAGGCATCCAGGAAGTTAATCCTTTCATTAAAACCATGAATGTAAGGTAATATAAGAGAATCCAGACTGTCAGTCTTTAGACTGTGATGTTGGTGTTGTCTATTACTTTTCCTGTCTGTGCTGGAGCTCTGACTTTAAAGTTTCTGCATTTGAATTGTGTCTCTTTATTACACACAAAATTAGGCATTTCTGGATGTCAGTATTGTTTTTCACATTAGATAGCAAAAAGACATCCAAAAATGTCCGAGGACTTTCTGAACATTTCTTACAAACTGACAACACATTTGACAACTCACAACTGTCTCTGATGAAACAACATCAGTTGTGGTATAAAAGTTATTATGTGGGTTTGGCTGTCCTTTGCAATCACAGGCTGGTTGACAGATACTTTTCTGCCCCCAGTAAATGATGAGTCAGTTCCCAACACATGAAATTAGAGAACACAGCTGGACATTTGCCATTTCTTTCTCTGCAAAATTTGAATTTAGACAATATCTGATTCGCAATTTCATACAAACAAAAGCACAGACTGAGAAAGTGTCATCCCATGGAGCTGTAGTGAATACTGTCTCTGAACTCTTCTGTTTATGGAAGAGAATTTCAAACATTTTCATTATCTCTTTAGTATTATCTCTGTGTCTGTGATCATCTGCTTATAGGTTGGTTTCAGACCAGGCCACAGTTGTCTCACCACCACTGCAGCCATTGAGTCACACTGTAGATGACGAGCCTCTAGTTGGATCATGTGACCAGCTGTGGGCCGCGGTGCTTCATCTGGAGCTGGAACACTCTAACTGACAGTAAGGAAGGAGATTAAAGGAAACACGAGATAATAACTTGGCTCACTTCTGAGACTTAATGTGTGGGAGTCATGGTTCTATCTACATTTGAAGACGAGCTCTTATCACATCATCACACTTAAACTTCAAACGGGGAAACACAAAGCTAATTCTGCCATGGCTCATTGGCTTAAAAGACATGTCGCAATTTTCACCGCAGACGCAGATTATGTTTAATGGTGTCTCATCTGTTGAAGATGTTTCCTTGCGCAGCAGGTCAAAACTGAGCCTATAAATTATTACAACGCACCCAAGACAGTGTGTACGTACATGTACATCGCCGTGGGTTGTACGACATTTGTATTGTGGCAGAAACATGTGCTCTGCCAGAACAAACTACAAGCTTGTGTGTGGTTAAAGACAAGAAAAGAGGTTACTTACACTTCACTCAACCAGGGTTGATTCACTTCCAAGGGAGTGAAGGAAGCCCCTCCCCCACACCCCTACCGTGGTATGGAAATGTATGAAAAATAGCCCTGGATTGGCCTAGACAGCAGCCATCCATCAGCACGGTGACAGAGGCGAGTCTCCCACTCTATTGTCTCCCAGTCTGAGCGTGTGAATGAAGATGGTCAGATTTGGGCTCCGATAGCTCCAACCACCCCCTGGCTTTAGCCCTAGGCCCATCAATCAGTAGGCGATACAGTATCTGATCATTAGACACCCTCCCCCCCCTAAGCTGAAAGTATATCAACCCAGGCAAAACCCATCGGGCCCTTAGGAGAGCATCGCATCCCAGAGACAAGTACTCCTCGCAGAGTAAACAGACTCATAAAATCCCCATAGAAGAACCAATTATGCCAGGAACCTGACATCTCCTCGTCGTAAAAGCTACAGGAGGCCGTAACTATCGGACTGAACGTGAAATACGGCCAGTTGTTATCTACTGCCCATTTGTGGCGATTAAAAGCCACCCTGGAGACCTGTGGTACCGGGGTAAGGAGGGCATTCTGAATGTCTTGCCTCACCGTATGGCACAGCTCCGCGAGAACCTCCGGAGGGAGCTCCCCGTGCCAGGCAATCCTCTCTGTGAATGCCTGATTTATCACCAGCCGTCCACAGCTAATGTACCGGGCTCTCTGGCTCTCCTGGTTGGCCCACGTTGATAGAAGCCTGCTTTATTATTATCTGCACTGGCATCAAAGACTGAGCAGCTTGTATTATTCATAAGATCACCCACATTTCCTCATCCAAACACCAGATACATTATGCAGAGTGCAAATGCAGGTCTGATTTATGACCTTTTTTTTGTGTACAAACACACGCATTGATAAGATGGAAAGATCGGTGAAATAACACGGCTTTGTATAATGCAGGGGGAAAAAGAGAGATAGCGGGGCGAAACCGGAATAAAAATTCTATGAGCGCGCTACCCAAAGTGATGAATCACGTTGCCTCTGCCTCACAAGGCACGGCAACTTCTCCATCCACAAGCAGCTGACTCAAGACAAAGAGAATAGCAAATTATAGTATCACTCAATATCATACACTGAATGAGGGTGAGAAATAAAGTCGGTTTCTCTCCACTGACATCCTCATCTGCTGCCGGCCTGCTGGATTTTTATGTACCACAAAAGCAGCGCTGAATTATGGACAAAGAAACGCATTGTCTCGCCTTCCTTTCCAACTTCTATCAGCTCGAGCCAATTACACGGCCTTAAAAACAATAAGGAGTAAAGCTGCTATCTGCAACAGGGGGGCAACTACTCACTTTGATTAGCCACAGACTCCTAGCTGACATCGATTTTGACCCGCGCTCTGTTGGGAAGAGGAAAATTTCTATCATTTGTCGAGAAGGAGATTTTTTAACGAGGAGCCAAAGCCTTCTCTTGGAGGAAACCATTATACATGTAAACAATAGGCATGCAGAAAAATACATAAAAATCATTATTCCGCTTTCTTTCATGTGCACACAAAACCCCATTATCTGTCTTTCTTCATTTCCCTCCCTCACGCCCTCTCCCCCACACATGCAGAGCCAACACACACACACACACACACACACATTCACAGCTAAACACCTAAAATCACTCTCATCAGTAATCTGCGAGTGTTTGAGACTCTGATAGTCCAAGGCTATTGATTTCACAGAGCAGCAGCACTCAGTGGTCATTTGCAGTGATGAGGGAAGACAATCGCAGCCAAATCGTCCCTGGCATTCATTAGCAGGCTAAGCGGAAGACACCAACTAGTGAGAGTCTATTGAAACTTAATCAACAACTGGTGCAGGCTAATGGGGAGAACAACAGGAGGGTTTGTCTTGCTTCTCCCAGGAGGTCAATCAGGCTGCTACAAGCCTAAAGTTAAACAACTAAACATGAAACTAAACGTTTTCTATCGATCATTTGTAATTTAGTTTCTTAGAAAAGTTACAAGCTTACATAGGAGCTAGTCTGCTCACACACACACAGACACATGTATATATATATAAAACATAAAAGACTTGAGACTATACTGCTATGTGAGCCTCTATATGATCCACATCATGCACATGCATTGGACAGAGTGTGAAGCTTAGATGAGTCATACAGGGGAAGAAGGTGAGGGATGGAGAGCAGAGCAGCACATCACCACAGAATCCTTTCAAGTGGTGGAAGAGACGGTTTCCTATGGAGAGTACATTTCATCAACATGTGCTTGTGCACACACACACACAGGTTTGTTTATGTGTGCATGTACAGTTTCTCTTCACCTTTTTACTGACAATGCATCACTTACTTCAAAAAGAGACAGCTTTTTCTGTGTGTCTTTGTCATGCATCTTAAAGTGTTTCCAGTTGAGAGTAAACAATGAGTTTATTAAAACCAGCATGAGAAAGAAAATCCTTCAGCTCAGACAAAATTCAACCGTAATGTTTAGAAGCACCAAAAAAAACACAAACACACACAAAAAAGCAGGGACAGATCATTCTGGCTCTTGGAAACAGGATTTGACAAACTGTCTCAACTCAAAAGTCCACTTACATGGTCTGGAGCTTTCAACCATATCACACAGTGCCTATTAGCAGACTGAGCTTGTTCAGTGACCACAGAGCTGAAGGAGCATGCAGCATTGTGGAAACGTCCAAAACAATCAAAAGAGTGGACTGTGATTGGAAACTGTTTCATAAACAGAAACAGTTGAACTACATACAACCTTGTAAATAGCATTTTAAATATATCAGTTAAAAAGATATATTTTTGAATTCTAAAAATGACCAAAAATACAAATCCCTATGACTCACTGAAGAGCGATAGAACAGAGCCTCATTCATGAGAATCAGACACACACACAGCTGACAGATGTACAGCCAAACATCTAAACAAGTTCTCATGAAGCAATCTATTCCCATCCACCCTAATTAGTTAAATAACCACACATCAAGAGCTCTGCCAACATCTGCAAGCGGGCTGAAAATAAATCAGGACCTGCACGCGTGTGTTCTTTCTGCCATCTGCTGGCCACACACAGCTGTTACTCTTCCTCCACGCGTGCAGCTGCAGCTTTGAGTCTGGTCTGAGGTGCAAAGTCACAGGAGACACTCACCACTGTTGCAGCTTTGTGTGGATTCTACCTACTGTAATCTGCCAAATAAACACAAGTTAATGAGAAACACATGATGCTTTCAATGTGGGGAAGCTGCAGCCGAGCCAAATCCAAATTAGGGAGCGTGGGGATTGAGGAGATGTTGTGAGAGATTGGTGTTGGTCTCTGTTGGCACAACCACATGGAGGTCTGGTACCAACACCAGCGCTGTGACCTCAACATGCTGACTCAACACCACCAGCTGTACTGTGGCCCAACAGATCTGGCTCACATGGTGGTAGTTACACACACACGCAGGCAGAAACACACAGATTGCAATCGGCCTCCTGTTCTACATGGCGGACATCAATTAGCAGGAAATGAAGCAGGGAAACACCGAGGTATGTGCACTGCCCTGTGAACACACACTGCGAATGCTAACTCAAAACACACATTTCAGTTTAACACACCCTCATGTGCTCCCTTACTGATGAACAAGTGTGTGATATTCACAGTCCAGTGTTTCCAAGACACTTCATCACCAAATGTGGTGCTGATGGGGAGCGAGTCTTCAGTATTTCAAGACTACTCCTCATTTACGCTCCATCTACTCTCTCTGCTGCTTTTGCTTGTTTCCAAACATGAATTTGAAAATTGTCATTGCAACATACAAGGAAGGAATGGATGTTGTGGAAAGTTTTCTTAGAGCTATGCACCATTTGGAAGAGTCATTGTTGCTCCTGACTGTTTGAGGAACCATGAGGAGGAATACTCATTGTATCCTCGACGCCCTATGATATTTTCTACCTGTTAAAGCGACATTGTGTAACTTCTCCTGTTATCTATTCACGAAAATCGATTATTTGGTTCAAAAGTCTGTTTTTCATTAATCAGTAATCCCCCCCATCAACAAAGTGAAGTGTTCCTTTCAGCTCTGAATTAGCCGTTCATATCATTCATATCTCCATGGAGACGGTAAGCTCGGTGCTGCTGCCATGTGGTGTCTCCATGTTTTTACGTTCAGTGGCAGCGTGACGGTAGGAAACCACGGAAACTCAGCGGAGACACCGGAGCTGTCGGCTCAGGTGGAGGTGGCGTCTGTGAAAAGTCACCACGGTAACGCAGTGAGGAGGAATGGAGCGTTACACTGATGCTGCATTCACGTGCAATCGGGCAGACTGCCGTCGGTAACAAACCAGATGTCATTTTAGTCACAGAAGTCCAGAGAAAGCTGGTAAAACGTGGGTCAGGTAAACAATACGACATCGCCATGACAACATATTGTCACGTGTATTGTTTTGCCTCGTGCTGATGGACCACTTGTTTACATAGAGGCTTGTTTATGCCGTTACGTGCAGCGGCTGTCGTCCGTTTGCCGTCTGCCCAATTTCACGTGAATGCAGCATGAAAAATACGATTGAGTTGCTTGCGATATACAACTGCAACGCTAGATGGGAGTAATTCATACACAATGTCCCTTTAAAAGAAGAAGATATAAAAATATATTGGGATAATCTATTGAAAAACTTGACTTGAGAAGAAACCTACTGTAAATAACTGACATTTCATTGCACTGTTACTTGTGTTTTCAACTGTTTGCTTCTTTCCTACTCTGTGCTGCCTTCATTTACATTGTTTTTATCTTTCTGTTGTCTGACAGTGGAACAGTTTGAAATGATATGTTCTCTATTAAGAATACATGTTAACTTCCCAAGCCGCTGCTCGCCTGCTGCTCAAATCCCGATTTTATAACCAAGACATCATATGAGAGAAAATCACCAAACACATATCGTCCATCTGGGCACAGCCTGGGTAACAACCAGCTGCTCTGCCACTCACCGAACAGAGGAGACACAAGAGAGAGCACTGCTGATGATGACTCTCTCCCAAGTAGCCAAGATTGGTCCAAGAAGTCGGTATGATTGGTGGCGACTATAAATCTAGCGACAAATGAGCTGTGTTGGAAACACTGCAGGCAGTTTTTACACCCCAAAGACACTGTTTGTGCCAGTTTATTATGAAAGAGCAACAACAAATGAGGAAGTCCAACTCTGAGACATGGCATTCAATTGAATACTGTTGGGACTCATCATCAGGGACATTGGGGATCATCGGACTGGTCCTGCTGCTGTCTAATGATGCAGCTACAGTAATTTACAAAACAATCTCAGCCTCAGTAACTTGTGGAACGTTCAACATGATCTGATCCTCATCAGCAGATGATATGAAACAGTCTATGTTCAAATTTAACATTGACTTCTATGACAGATGTCATCATTAGGGCTTGAAGGGAGAACGCGTTCATTTTAAAGGGATAGTTCACCCAAAATTAAAATTTCACTCATTATCTACTCAGCCTCATGTCAACTAAGAGCTGTGAGAATTTTCAGAGTCCTCCGTGCCTTCTCTGAGTTACGGGGGGGTCCACGCAGCAGTATTTGTCCATATAATGGTTGGGAATGGATACCACTTTTCTTCGTTCAAAAAGACACACCAAAAAACATCCAAATACCTCCATGCTGCTCGTCTGTAATGTCCCTCTTGTATTGAAGCCCCAACATGAGAAATTGTTCCGAAAAAAATGAAATAAGTCTATATTTTAAGCTTGTTTGTAGCGGAAGCTCCCAGTGTCTCAGTTCACTGCTCTTCCTGTGTCAGTGCAAATCTCGCGTGATTTGCACTGACCAGCGGAACAATTTCTCATGTTGGGGCTTCAATACAAGAGGGACATTACAGATGAGCACTATGGAGGTATTTGGATGTTTTTTGGTGTGTCTTTTTGGACGAAGAAAAGTGGTATCCATTCACAACCATTATATGGACAAATACTGCTGCACGGACCCCCCCGTAACTCCGAGAAGACACGGAGGACTCTGAAAATTCTCACAGCTCTTAGTCGACATGAGGATGAGTAGATAATGAGTCAAATTTGAATTTTGGGTGAACTATCCCTTTAAGACTTATATTAACACAAACATTCCGCTTACTTCTGCTTTAAGAATCAGGAAAGTGGATTATTGTAATTCTACAGACGCTGTTGTGTGCATGCCTTACATTCATGGCTGCAAAATAATGGAAAATAATATGTATGCCATGACATGACATGAGGGTGAGTAGATAATGAGTGAAATTGGAATTTTGGGTGAACTATCCCTTTAACTCGTCCCCCTGAAAGAGCAGTTCATGACAGTTTGTGACTGGAGTGTTTTCCCTATATGCACTTAAGTTTCCAAAGAGAGTTGTAATCATCCGTCTTCTCCTCACATCAAGTGAATAGTCCCATCAACAATCCGACATGTTGATCATTGAGGCCATAATACTGCAGCTAATGCAGTCCCCAGCTGAAACAACTGCATGATGTTTAAGATTTCAATTATCCATGTTACTGGAGAAAAAGAACATTTAATAAGTCCACTTCAAACAATTGCTTTCCATTCAAGATGCCTAAATTATTATGATTAAAACTAAGCACTATCTGTAGGACAACAGTGATCGTAATGAATATTCATGCTCAATTTCTCAGCGAGCTCATTCAGCTAATTAAAAACACATCCATCAGCGCTTCCCGTCTCAATCCCAGCAATAACATGAATGCGGTGATTGGAATGGAATTAAACTGCCTCGACTAATACACCGAGCCTGTCACTAACTAGTTCCCAAGAGGTCAAATCCTGGCAAACACCACTCTCTGACTAATGCAGGTAGCAGCTAACTAATTCAAGGTGATGAGGAGGAGTAAAGGCCTAATGCTGCTTGCTGAGCTTCCAATGTTGCTGCTCACAAAGTGTTGTATTTTTTAATAATGGGATGAGTTAAGTCTTTGAGTTAGAAACAACACAACACTTTAATATTCATGGTGTGTCTGGAAGAGGAGGCCTGCTAGCCGGTTTCTCCTGTTTCCAGTCTTTGTGCGAGCAGATTTCCATTTGAATTATCTTCATCCCTTTATTTGAAATCGTGCATAAATGCAAGAGCATGTTCTCCCAAATCTCAAAAACACATTTTCTCAGTTATTTCCAGTCATACATAGGCACAGTGACAACTTTGATTTGATCTGTCCACGTATCATCTGCCAGTCGGGTTTCAGAAGAGTCTTTGGTAGAAAGAATAACTACCTCTGTGAAAGTTCTTCATATGGAGATCTGACTTTTCCAAAATAATAAAAAAGGGACACAAGGAGGTGGTCAAGTGGTTTGAGCACATCCCATGTTGGCTTTGCCTGAAGCAGTGATCGCCAGTTCGGATCCTGACCATGATTATCCTTACTGCGTGTCATTCCCCTGCTTTCCCGTCTCTTTTCACTGTCCTGTTTAATAGGAATACTAATAAAAATTGAAACCAAAACTGGCTCGATACCATTGAACGTAAACCAGACTGCCTGTGTGTGTGTGTGTGTGTAGTTGTTTGCCTACATTCTGCTGTGTGTGGATTGAAGACAAAATGCCCTACTGTTTTCTTCCACTCAACGACGCAGCCGAGTGTTGGCCTTTAGGATGAAATGAGAGACAGGATTCAAAGGGGTAGGTTTGTTTTGATCCCTCGTCTTGGCAGGCACATAGTACCATGCCAGTGTTGCCTAATACTCTGGACACACCTGGCATATTACACAGGCTTATCCCTCTCCTCAACACCTCCCTAATGTACTGTGCCGGTCTCTCCCACCACACAGTTGTTTCTCTGACTAGATGGCAGCCTTTACCCAGATGTAATTAAGCCCTAATCCTCCTGTCGACAAAGGCGGAGGAAAGCCTTAATTCAGTTTGCAGATGAATGTGCGGTAAAATACAGTCTGCAGCACGACGCTTTGATAATGCTGCACCTCCACTGAAAGGCCAAAGGTAATGTCACAGTCTTCTCTGACAAAGGTCATCCTGTGTAGCCCACAAGATCCACAGAGGCCTTTTAAAACATCCATCATTGGTGATGGATTCAACAGGGCAAGGCCTGGGGTTTTTATTGGCTCAGGTTTAACTGACAGTGGACATCCAAACAGTACAGCTTTGTTTCAGCAGTGGACAAGTGCAACTGTGTAGTGGTCAGATCAAGGTGACCCAAGGTATTGACTGCATATTCAAAACAAAAAAGGAAAAGGAATAATAAAGAGTATGTTTTTTTTCAATAAGTTAGAAAAAACAAAACATAGATATTATTCTAGTAATATGTTGTTCACTAGTGTTGAGAATGGGTGACTGGATATTGTACAGAGGGGTGAAGGTGAAGGAAGGTTGATGTGTGGGAGACCGTGATGAAGACTGGCGGAGGGAGAGTCAGAGTGGAGGTTCAGTCTCTGCGTGGTTCCACCTGAGCTGCTTACAGTACATGCCTCCAAGAATAAGACATGGAAGGTGTGCACTGGTTGAATAGAGAGGGATAGGAGAATGGAGGGAAAGATGGAGGGATGAGAGTAGGGATGATCAGAGAAAGGGATGTGGATAGAAGGTGCTTTGAGAAAGGGAAGGGGAAGGTTGAGAAATCTGAGACAAACAAGAGGCAGGAGGAGTTGACGGGTACATGGCCCTGCTCCTGAACTGAGTTAACCAGTTTACTCGATTTCAAGAAAAACAGTAACATGTCGTCATCATCATAAGAGCTCATATAGCTTATTAGTTTAACCTTTTTGCAACTGGTGGATGATGCATGCAAATACCAATCCTCTATTGTTCTGAATAAGACCATTACTCCATTTACAAACCGGATGGTGAGTTAAAAGCAGTCAAAATACTGAGCATAAAATTGAAATTTCTCACTCTCATAGAAGTGCAAGAAACGCCAACTTATTTCCAAACAGCGACCGAAGATGGATGTTTCTTTCCACGTAGTATGACACAAGGGGCACACACAGGAAATGAAGTGATTTCAGTGAACACACCGTGGTGGTGTTTGATTTAGGCCAACACAAGCCTGTTACACAGAGTACACAGTGGACTACATGCAAGAGAACTGACTCAAATGTCCAATTGGAGACACAGCAATTGAAGGCATCAGTCAGACATAATGATTGCTCACTTATCTTCTAAGAAACAAATGCTGATACCAACATAATTATTTAAAGCCCCAGTATGTAACTTATTTGGCTTTTTATTAGCAAAAATCAAATATTGCTTTCATAAATACGTATTTCACTGAAGTCGAATCACACCCGCATACAAATGAAAGCTTTCTCGTACCTTAGAATGAGTTGTTACAAGTTGTTACAAATACATAAGGGGGGGCGCACCGAACCGAGGCGGCCATGTTGCATCGCCATTTTTTACGTTGAGTGGCAGCGTGACCGTAGGTAACCACGGAAACTCAGCGGAGCTGTCGGCTCAGGGAGAAAGTTTTCCAGGTAGCGCCTGTTAAAACTGTCACCACTGTGTAGTGTGAGGAAGGACGGAGGCACTGGTGTTGCATTCAGGTGCAGTCAGGCAGACGGCCGTCGGCAAACCAACCGGATGTCATTTTACTCCATGAGAGAAAGACGGTAAAACGTGGGTCAGGTAAACAATACGACATCACCATGACAACATATTGTCACGCCTGTATTGTTTTGCCTCGTGCTGGCGGACCACTTGTTTACATAGACGCTTGTTTATCCTGTTACATGCAGCGTCTGTTGTCTGTCTGACGTCTGCCCCATTTCACGTGAATGCAACATCAAGAATACGTTCCGATATGCAACCGCACCGCTAGATGGGGGGAATTCCTAGCCTACCTTTACAAGCTGCTGCAGTCCTTTGTAATGTATGGGAGACTTGGTTTACCTCATATTCCCATGCCGACTATGGTGCTTTAAAATGCAAACTTACTCTATGTCTCATCTAACTACTAATGATTCTCATTAAACTCATTAAGTTACAGAATAATCAGATGTAGTTTCATGACATTGTCCATTTGATTCATCTTGAGAGGAGAGCAGCTTGTCCCACAAAGGTCTCACCACAACTTTATCTCTTTACACACTCATTACAAGCTGCTCAGAGAGGCCTGATGATGGAGTGGCCGCTGCTGTTTGCATTTGCATATGTGTATGTGTGTGTAAATGCAGCTGCTACACGTGTGTATTTGCTGACTCGGGGCTTTCACTGTAATCTCCCTGCAACAGCTGTAGGCGAAGCCACATGTTTATGGAGACTAGGGGAAATCAGTGGGTCCGTGTGAGTTCAAAAGGCATCAGGTCACTGACTAACTGAATCCCCCCCAGTGGTGGTAAAGATGGGAACAGAGGGGGCGACTGGGTTTAGATCTGACCACAGACATTTAGCTGGTGAATCAGCTTCAAAACAAGACATTTTCTCATCGCACTAAGAGACAGAAGAAAGAGCTCGGTTGCACGAGAGAGTTCTTGTGTGTGGAGCTTTCCACTACATCAATTATAACAGGACTGGAGGGTGTACAGCATCATCTGTGCCAGCTGTACATAGGAGTGTGTCTGTGTGTTAGAACAGTGCATATGTGCTGCCAGACCAGTTTCTGTCTGTGCACACATGTATGATTCTATGTTTATGCCCGAGTAAAAATGCACAGCAAGTTAAAAGGTACCACACTTAGTTGGAAGTGACCTGCAAAGTTCATCAGTTTCTATTGGTCCTTTGAGTTTACAGCCTCTTTGACAGTGGGTTCTTTTCCAGATGTTGGGTGTTGAATCCGTTTGTACTGTGGAGAGGCGGGAGAGCGCAGCAGGCTCCAAGTCATTAAGGTGTGAATAAAGCCGAGCGTTCTCCTCCTGGGTGACTGAAATGATGAATCGCTCCAGTCACTGAATGTTTCCTGCAGTACACCTGAGAGCAGAGCCAGAGGACAGGACCGAGCTGCAATCAACATCTGCTACACTCAAACCTTGTTCCTTAAAAAAAACACAGCACAGCAGCAGTCTGCAGATAGAGCTCAGACAGTACCACCAACTCAGGGAAAAGTCCAAGATTCTTGGAGTTTATGATAGCAGTGTACCCAAAGTTTGTCAAGTGCAAACACATAAGAAAGCTTCACTGGAGCCTTAAAGGGATAGTTAAATATTTTGGCAAATTGGCCCATTGCCATAATCCCTGTAGTTTTAGGAGTAGGTTTGTTACTTTTAAATGTCGGTGCAAGCTATTTTTAGAACGGCGGAGCAGAGCAGTGAGCTGCTCAGAGCTACGCTACGGAGGCTAATGGAATTTCTTGGTTTGAACTCATGAAACTCATCAAATACACAATCCAACAACTCCAAGACGCTCTTGTGGAGTTGTGACCTGCACATTCACCACGCTATGAGATGATAATGGAACGTTACGAGACAGAGTTGTTTTCAAGGCAAATGCATAGCCTGCTTGCTGAAAAACTGTCCCTGAACGCAACGTGCATCAGCAGTTTTGCATGAATTTACCTCAAATACAACTCTGTCTCGTAACGTTCTGTTATTATTATCTCATAGCGTCGTGAATGTGCAGGACACGACTTGTCCACCAGAGCGTTTTGGAGTTGTTGGATTGTGTATTTGATGAATTTGATGAGGGAAAACAAAGAAATTCCATTAGCCTCCGTAGCTTACATGTAGCTCTGAGCAGCTCATGGCTCTGCTCCACCGTTCTAAAAATAGCTTCCACCGACAATTAAAGGTAACGAACCTACTGCTATGACTATAGGGATTATGGCAACAGGCCAATTTGCCAAAATGTTGAACTATCTCTTTAACATACAGCAGACACTGCTATTTATTGATTGTCAGGATTACAATTTATGTTCTGTGCTGTGGCAGCAACTGATTATTACTCTTAATTTTTGCAATAAATCTGCTGATCATTTATTTAGTAAGTACATATTTAGAAAAAAAGTACTGCGATTACAATGTAAGAAACATAAAGAAAAAGCATCATTACAGGATCCCTGGACTCTTGCATACACCTTGACTTTTAATTCTATTTATACGTATGATGTTTCTTTTAATATGATTTGTCTAAGTATGATATGTGTTGAGCGGGATTGTGGGGATTGTGGAGCTGCTGTGCAGCACAAATTTCCATAAGGACAATAAAGGTCTTTTAAGTTTTAAGTTTAAGTTAAGGCAGTAATACCTGGAAAAAAAACTTGATTGATTGTGAATTATCTGCTAATTGCTTCAGCTCTATGATGTACTACAATAAATTGACTGTGGGTTTGACACAACAAGCGAAAAATACAAGACGCACCAAACAAAAGTGACCATTACTGTGACTTTCACAAAGAAAGGATTAATTGCTGTATTAGATTTCATTAACATTAACGAGGAGTAACTCATAGACCGGTAACTTCAAGCACACAAAGCCGCTGCCATGAGCTGCCTGTCTATTTCAGTTTGCAGATGTTTTCAATGCATCTCATTCTGAATAGAATTTGTCATCAAAGTCGCTCTGATTCACTCTCCAACATCCTGCAGAGCAAACTAACAAACATCCCATTGACTTTTTAAAAAGGGGCCTTTCAGCAGGGAGGCGCATATTTTTTTTACAAGCACGGAGGTCTTTAGTAGAACAGTTTTCTTTTTCACACCTCGTGCTAAAACAACAGACCCGGGCAGCTTAAGTAAACTCATGCAAACACGCACAACACACAAACAGACACACACGCACACAGAGCAAAAAGGACAAAACCCACAAAAAAGGAGGCATGATGTATTCTACAGCCGCAGCTCACGGTTTGGTCCAAATCCACAACCTTGGAATCTAGAGTATCCTAATCTCAATATCGGCCTTATTAACTAACACAGCAACTTGCCAAGGGCTTTGGAAAAACAGGTTGTTTGCCAAACCAGCACCTATGAAAATATTGCAAATTCCTTCAGCTAATGAAATTCCTATAAATATGCATGGAGATAAGGAGTAAGACGTTACACAAGAAGCCTAAATGCTGCTAAGGAGGCAGTAAATAATTAAAGTGTTTAAATCTAATTTATCTTAACTGATAAATCTAAATTAATGCAGGCTGAAGTTTGTTTTAGCAGCCTGGTGTGTCTGAGTGTGCGTGTGTGTGTGTGTGTGTGTGTCGAATTGGAGAGGAAATAGGAAATGGTAAGCAGGGCGGTCCCTCTCTCACAGGCGCAGGATAAACAGCTGCCATGTAAATTCAGATTAAATGACGTCCCAAACAGAGCAGAACAGGTACAGAAAACACCTCCAAGGAGAGTCGGGAACACAGAACGTGACAACCTGCTATTTACACCACCACACTAACCACACGGCGGCTGAAAGGAGCCGTTTGATCGACTCAATTTTCATATCTACCCAGTCCCATTTTCCTCTTCTGAGGGAAACAGACAGTGAGCTGTAAACCGACAACTTTTGTGCCATTTTCCCCCCGAAAACAAGCGTTTCTCTTCCATTTTCCAAGTGCTTTGGAGAGTTTGAGCACAGAGAGAGACTATAAAACTGTCTAGACGAGCAGTAAAAGGGCGTGCACAACTGTGCGCCCGACTGATGTGACCATTATACATTTGTCTCTCTCTGTTTATGGCAACACAAAGAAATGTTTTTTTCCCCCCCTATTTCTCAGGTATTAAAATTAGATACTTTTTTCCAATTCAATTCAACCAGACCAGGCCCTACAGTAACATCGATAGGCATCATTTGGTTGCGGGGCTCAGTCTGGGCAAGAAAAATCAAATCAACAGACATAAAAGGCAGGAGGTCATAAATCTATCTTTTCTCTTGTCGCGAAGCAATCTTTTCTTGTCATCTTTTGTTATGGAAGCAAACAAACTGGCCTGCTTTCGTCCCCGCCTGTCATGCAAGATTGGATTTTGATGACACCGATACTCAAGTTGTGTACTCTCCACTCTCCGTCCCTCCCTCTTCCCTCCTTTCTTTTCTCTTGATCTCAAAAAAAAAAAAAAAAGCGGAGAAGGAGCTGGAGGGACTGTACTCCTGCTCACAGACAGGTGAAAAGGCCTCGGGGTTTTTGCCCGTAGCCCCTGAGGTGTCACTGCTATAGCATGGGGTGAAAAAAGAAGGATTTTCACTCCACTGTGCGGTTCTGGCTGTCAACAGCTTTAGTGACAGATGATGTAAAGACTTGTCCATTCTCAGCTACATGAAAATATTTCCTATGGTTTCCACAGTTTCGCTGAGTCCCAGCTGCAGTGTAGATTTGGGGGATGTTGGCTTCCAGAGAGAAGATGTGTGGGACTGTTCTACCTCAACCGTGGGTTTTATTTCTGCATTCATCTGGGTTTAAACAAACACACGGAGCAAATTACACGGGCAGACGAAGAAGAGGGTATGTATTTTTCGCGATGGTGACTAATCCTATTGCCATTTCAGCGCTGTGTTTTGCTTCCATTATCCATTCTCAATAGCAGAACTGGCTGACTCACCCACAATCCCCGTCTGCATTCACTGTCAGGCCAGTGAACACACAATCAGCTGGATCTAGATCAGTACATCTCGGAGGTACAGTGCATGGAAAAATATGTTGCGACTCGCCATCAGTCAGTCTTTATGGCAGTCCAGCTCCGTCCCATCCCACAATAGTTTTTCCTGTCTCTCTCTTTACAAACACAAGGGCGAGCTCTGAGCCGTTTCCTACGGCAACCAATAGGATTGGCAAAGAAGAACAACTGGGACCGCTTCAACAGTGGAATCAGATGCTTTATGTTGTTGTTTTTTACAATACTGTCATTGTTCACAAGCCACTGGCATTACATTTTTAATAAAGACAATTTTGACCATGACACAATCCGTGAACAGTGATCCAATCAGGCTGAAGGATCCTGACATTTTTCTTTCCTTCTTCAAAAAAACAAAAATGCAACATCAGCTGTATGGAATGGATTAAACTGTGTGTTTGCCTGCATGCAATCTGTCTTCCAACCCTACCGCTTGTTCCCAAGCACAATGGTCTTTCATGACATCTGAATCGTCAACTGGATAAAACAATCCATGGACAAAGGTTTGACACTGTTCCAGATGAGTCGTTGAATGTATATAAAGTGTATATTTGGTGAAAATAAGCAGGAACGACAAACCAAAGAGCAACATATCATGCAAAACAGCATTCTTCCTGCAACTTGATGAGCATATACACCAGAGCATCCACAGACTTCACCAGCGTCCTCCACAGAGCAGACAAAGCAAGTTTTTTTACACTGAACACAAAGCTAGGGCAACTCTGTCCTGTCACTCAGTGAACCCATTAGGAAAGTTTTACATTTGCCAAACGCATCAAGTGAAAAAGGGAACAATTCAGCATAAATCTAACGTCTAAAGTTAGGGGGGGAAATAGTATTTCCTTATCACACTGAATGTGATATCTTCTACTACTTCAAACATGAGGCTGCTGATGTTCTACGACTTCAGCTTTTTTTTACGTTACATCACAAATGTAAATCCCATTTTATAAATTCCCTCAGTTAGTTGGAGACTTTCATTCTCAAAGTTTAGGCCAAATTGAATTCATTAGTTCAAGCTGAAATCTGTCAGCCATAGTTGTGATTTCAGTCGTCTCATTCGCCTGATTTAGTCACCAATGTCTGAAATCAAGGAATCATACAAATGATTAAGTTCTTATTTTATCGTTATTGAAAAATTTTAAAGAAATTGATTCTTTGAGAATTGATAGGACTGCAAACGCCCATTGCTCGCACAGAGAGCTTCAGAGAAATAATATCAGACACAAAACTGGCTTTAGGGTCAATTAGATTTGCTTTCCATCCACTGAAATGTTTACTCGCCATCCAGCTCTATTGTCAATGCAGACCAAAAACCCCATCGCTTTCTCTACAAAGTGGATTTCCACTTCACTGTAAAACTTTGATGAACTGCAACCCTGCTCTTTCAAGTATTGGAAAATCCATTTGGAAAAGCCAAAGCAAAAAACACACAGTGAGAAAACTATTAAAGACGCATTAGAGAGGAGTTTTTAGATGAGGGGGGGGGGGGAGCTGAAAATAGAAGCTGTGTCGCTGCCCAACACTGGCGGAGGAGAGTCAACAGTTTTCCACATTAATCAAAAGTGAGTCTGTTGCACTCACAGCATGTTGCAGGCAATTAGAGAGATACTTCATGTGACCATTACCACGATTAAACCCAGCCACCCTCACCAGCAACCCAAACACAACACGCACTCTCTGGCCAGAGGGTTAACAACACAAACTTTTAGGATACCTTGTGAGCTTACCAAAACAAGAGCTTTTATTACATCTGGCAGAGACTTTTGGAGGTTTAACAAATTATTTCCTGCAGCAAAGACACGGGGCCAGTTAGAAACCATGTCCATATAGTTTAGCCTATCAATTACAGTTTGACACGGATGAGGGTGAAAGCAATTACTAGAAAATTGCCAGCTGCGTTAAGAAAACACATTATGCAAAAGCTCAGGCAGTGATTAACATTTGATCTGAGCAGTTAACACCAGGGGTGAGAATATTCTGTTCTTCAACAGAGCTGCAATAACCTATCAATCCCCAGAATACTGTTTGACACTGATATTTTGTGTAATTTTTAAAAAGGAAAAACATTAAAGGGATAGTTCACCCAAAATTGAAATTTCACTCATTATCTACTCACCCTCATGTGGACTAAGGGCTGGGAGAAGTTTCAGAGTTATCCGTGGCTTCTCTGAGTTACAGGGGGTCTCGGCAGCATGGAGGCAGTGCATGTCAAGACAGTTGTATCCATTTGCAAATGGATACCAACTGCTACGTCGTAACAAAAAGACACCAAAAAACATCTCCAAATACCTCCACATGCTGCTCGTAATGTAATGTCAATTTGTATTTAAAGCCCCAAAATGCAACTTCAATGTCCCGAAAAAAATTAAATAAGTCTATATTTCAAGCTTGTTTGTAGCGGAAGCTCCTCTTCCCCGGTTCGTCAACAATTTGGACGTAAGTTCCCTGTTTAGGCTGTTCCAGCCTCAAAGCCGCAATTTTTTCCACAGACAGCGTCGGATCTCGCGAGCCGAAGTTGCAGTGCTTCCGCAGTAAGCTTCCACTACATAAACACAGAATATCAACTTGACTTTTAGTGTCATTTTTTTCGAGACAATTTCGCATTTCGGGGCTTCACTACAAGACGAGAATTTTTTTACGAGCAAGTATGGAGTTGATGTTTTTTGGGGTGTCTTTTTGTTACGAAGACAGTTGGTATCCAATTGCAACCGTTATATGGACATGCACTGCTACGTCGAGACCCCCTAACTCAGAGAAGCCACGAATAACTCTGAAACTTCTCCCAGCCCTTAGTCCACATGAGGGTGAGTAGATAATGAGTGAAATTTCAATTTTGGGTGAACTATCCCTTTAAATGCCCTAGTTCCAGCAGATCACATGCAACTTCAATAAAATTAAATTTAAAAAAATGACATAATGACAGGACTGTGGAAACTGATCAACACATTTTTCTTTTTTTTTACCGTAATCTTAATATCCAGTTAATCAATGGAGAAACTAACTGTCAGATTGATGACAGAAATAACTTGTTGAAGCACCACTCTACCATGTGTGTAACAGATACGTGCAATGTGCCCATTTCCACTCACTCGCTTTTTGTTTCTGTATTTCATAAGCTGTACTTCATACACAGCACTCAAACCGTCACTGAAAGTGCCATTAAATCACTCGCCTTGCACTCAACAACTTGTTGGAGCTGGAATATCCTTGGCTTTCTTCCCTCTCTGTCATGATGAAGTAATTCTACGTGACATGCAACAAGTTGTTCTGGCTGCAAACTTTCCAAAACGGTGACCCACACAGACACTGACACTAGATCAGCTGGTACACAGAGAAAAGATCAAAGACCATCCTTTAAGCATCTCTCCACAGAGCTCAGAGAGAGTGACAACTATATGATGCTCCACCTCATTTCTTTCTCAACAAACACACACTTTGGCCCAAAGACACAAAAACCTCACAATATAACAAACAGGATGTGAGGAGAGATTAACTCGTATAAGCAGTCTGGTCTTCAGTTCAGAGATTGAAACCACTCTGTAGCATTCTCTGTGATCCCTCGGGTCAACATTTACTCAGTGAAATGTGTGTCAGCGAGGTTAAAGCCATGAGCCAAAGCAGCAGGTGAAACAAGTAAAAGGAAAAACCTCAATCCTGGCTCTGCAGTGCTTTTAAGACACTCACCCTAAATCCTAATATCAACAACACAGAAGTGTGTCAGTGAGGGCGCACACATCAAAAAGCATAAGCGCTGCTGCCTTTGGAGAGTTTTCAGAGGAAAAAGTCAAACTTGTGTTCTCGGATATTTCTGAATGAGACATAAATGTCAGTGTTTCAGCAGCGAGGGCTACAGACTGGAGAGGTACCAGTCTGTTTCTCTTACCTCAGGTGCTGTGACTTGTTGCTGTGATTCTCCATCTACACACGGTGTTGCTCCCTGTGATGTGTGGCTCTGCAGGTCAGCAGTTGTTTTCAGATCACCCTAAAAAAAAAATCAGCAGAGAATGAATAAGAGAGTCAGGTTTCTAAGTCTGTCATGTTTTGCTTTGATAGACAATACAAAGTTAAGGGGAGACACTACAGGTGCATAGGGTAAACATTTTAATTAACAGATATCACCATGAAACTTCCCAAGTTTATCACTCACATTAAGACAAATATTTTTTGTATTACAAGTTTTGTCAAATTGTATGTTTGTAAAATATATATAAAATATGTAAATGAGGCAATATCAAATGAAATATGCGCTGATTAGCATACATTTCCAGAACCGAAATCTGAAAAATGGATAAAGCTCCTTTCAAAATTCTTGTTTTATTTTGTTGACATATTAGAGTCAGAAGTTTTTACGGAGGGGATTGTGGATATCTCTTTTTATCACTTTGTAAATGAGAAAATACTGTCACCAGCCCTAAAAAAAAAAAAAAAATCAAATTCCGCCCCGTAGGAATAAAACGTTGTATAAATCAGGCTGTGAATATCAACAATCCCCTCTGTAAAAACCTTCAGAATATAGACAGGAATAAAACTGGAAGGTTTGGTGTCTGCTGAAGTGGAGATTTCGGGCCCAGAGTATGAGGAAAAACTCATTTTGAGAAAACGGCCTCCATTGTAAATCATACTTTTACGATTGGTTGTGGATACAGAAGAGATTACAATTTTTGAAGCCTGTTCAGGAGCTTTACAATGACACCTGACATGACATGGGTCAGACAACAAGCACAGCACATGTCACAGTAGCATGTTAACTTTTGGCAAATTTAGGAGAAATCTACCAACAAAAGAGACAAAATGATGTAAAATAACCACCTTAATGTGGATTCTCTACCATTTATTCTGACTTTTCTGAAAGAATAGGCTACATGTTAAGGAAGAAAAATAGCCAAAAATTTCAAAATTGATCAGTGCATGAAAAAACAGTGTTTTTGCCTGTAGTGTCTCTCTGCTCACCTTGCAGTACCCAATGACCTGCTCTGCGATGCTGCTGATGTGCAGCATGTACTGGTGCAGTCTCCTCTGGTACTGGAGAGCAGCGAGCTGAGCCTCGCTCTGCAGAGTGGACACCTGGGCCAGCAGGACCTGCTCCCTCCGGTTCCACCTCAGTCTCGCCATCCGGGCTTCATGCTCCAAAGTTGCGCGTCTTTCCTCCAGCTCGTCGGTGACGGTGCGGAGCGCGTCCACGCAGCAGTGCTCCCCTTTGTCTCCGTCCTCACCACCGGACAACAGCAGCCCGCATCCTTTCTGACAAACACCCGCGACACGATGACCCGTACCCGGCTTCGTGTGCGACGACGACGCCATCATCCCTTCGCCAGAGTTGAAAACTTGGCAGATTGGTTTCTCCTCCTCGCAAGAAGTTGAGCAATCAGCGCACATAGTTTTTTTTTTTTTTGCGCAGAGAACTTTTTTCTACGCAGCAGCAGCAGCAGCAGCACAATGAGTTGGGACAAAGTTGTTGCACAAGTCTGGACACATGAGAGCGTGAGCGCAGAGAAAGTTGGAGCGGTGTGCGCAGCTCCCGCTGAGGCTGAGGTGTGTGTGTGTGTGTGTGTGTGTGTGTGTGTGTGTGTACTGAACTTCAGCCTGCTGACTCACTTCTGCAGGGTCACTGTGCCTCTGAAGCTTTTTATTCTGCTCACACACAACATCATTTTGAATTTCGAGTCCAATCAACTTCACACTTGTCACCATACAACATGATTGACCCCCCGCCCCCCCAAGTTTTACTTAAAGGGACATTGTGTAACTTCTCCTGTTATCTATTCACGAAAATCGATTATTTCGTTCAAAAGTATGTTTTTAATTAATCAGTAATCACCCCCATCAACAAACTGAAGTGTTCCAGTAAGCTCTGAATTAGCCGTTCATATGGAGCCGGTAAGCTCGGTGCTGGCTGCCATGTCCTGTCGCCATGTTTTTACGTTCAGGTCGAGGTGGCGTCTGTGGAGGAATGGAGCGTAACACTGATGCTGCATTCACGTGCAGTCGGGCAGACGGCCGTCAGTAACAAACCAGATGTAATTTCAGTCACAGAAGTCATGACAACATATTGTCACGTGTATTGTTTTGCCTCATACTGACGGACCACTTGTTTACAGAGGCTTGTTTATGCCATTATGTGCAACGGCTGTCTGCCGTCTGCCCAATTTCACGTGAATGCAGCATGAAAAATACGATTGAGTTGCTTGCGATATACAACCGCGACGCTAGATGGGAGTAATTCTTACACAATGTACCTGTACAATGTAATTATAGGGGTAGGATTAGATAAATTTATACTTCTTCCTACTCTTTTTCGCTCATGTAAACTGCGTTGCTTATGAGATGTTACTTTTTTGTGTATACATTTTTGCTGTTCACTTATTTCCTTATTAATATATTATTACTTTATCTCTTTTTTTTCTTTCCCAACAAACTTTATTGTAAATTTCAAATGCTTATATAGGCTGTCAATAGTAACATGTATTACATTCTTTCTTTCTTTTTTCCACAAGGCATCAATTTTCATAAACGAAATCTACAAGGCTTTATAAAACATAAAATCAATACATATATAAATAAACAAATACTTCAGTCTATATACTGTGTGATTGCCATGTGGTGTAAATCCTCTCCAGCAGAGGTCGCTCACTCCCTCACACACAGATGGCTCACTTGGCAGCAGATCCAATTAAAAAACCTTCAATGGTCCACATCAGGACTGGCATTATCAGTGGGTTTTATTGCACCTCCTCTTAACCCTATTAAAATAATTGCGCCTGCGTTTTGCACAGCGATGATTTGTCAGCGAAACTCGTCTCAAAGGGTCGCTGCTCTTTCAGAGGCTAAACCCCCGGCTGTAACACAATATGTGCATGGAGACCTTCACTTAAAAAGCCTTCCTGCGTGAGTCCGGGGCAGTCTTACCGGCTGACACAGCATGACATACTGCAGGCATCTCTGGGAGGGGCGTCACGTTTCAGGTCTCTCAGCAAAGCAGTCTGGTTCTAGTCCACTGTGCACCACTTTCAAGTATGTTTTGTGTTGTCTGAGCTGTCGAAGAACAGGTGTAGATTTACAAAGACAATACCACAATCTGTCTGGGGGACTGCACACCTGTCTGCACAAAACACGTGCACTTGGGGGTCAGAAGAATGTGTTTCTTTCCCCTGTCAATCACTGGAAATGAAATAGTTGCTCTAATATTGCTGTATGATGTGGTATTGAATTGGTTGAAATCAAACATTTTACAGCTGGATAGTCAGGAGGATGTGATCTAGGAGAAAGCAGACTGACTCCAGCTAACAATGGGCCATCAGTGTTTTTTGGAGAAAGTGTTCGTCAGCCACCTGCATGGGACCAGACCTACAGTATCGCCACAGGCCATATGCTCAGACTGATAAGCCACTGAATCGGGAGCGAAATCATACTATCAGAGGACAAAAAAAAAAAACAGTTATCTCTGTCTTTTGTTCTCCCTGTGAGCTGATTTCAGCGAATAACCGTAAAGACCCCTGCAAGAAACGGTATAGAGGTGACGTAAAGCTCAATAACAATCTCAGATCTGATTCATTTGGTCCGACCTAATCCACAAAGAGGACTGATATCAATCTACTTTTCATCAGCTGGATACCTGATAGGAGGAGACAAAACTCCAACAGCTGTTTCTGCCTGGAAAAACCAGACAGTGACCGAGTCCATGGCCTTATCTGTAATGGAGAACAGATTGAAACAGTATCTCTGATATATTAGGTACTATAGCTTCAGTAAAGAATAGCTTTCTCTAAGAAGTCAAGGGGGGGGGGGGGGGGATCCAGGCGAGTTGATAATAAAAGGAAGTCATAAATCATCAATGATGCTCTAGTTTCTCTTGTTTGAAATGTGAGAGCTGAAACACTATTATGAATATTTCAAATATAACCGGTTTGAAGTTCCACTTAAATCCCAAGGCTGCAATGACGAAGGACACAAGTGTTTTTTTTTTTTTACTCAAATCCACCTCAGGAGTGTCAGCACTTTATCACAGCTGTGGAGAGCACCTGAGGCCTCCAGCTGTCCAACCCCAGTGGAGGATCTGTCTTCATTTGATAACCCTGCTTTAAACTGACTGACACATTTGCTCAGTGCAAGTTTTTAAAGTGAAACTAACTGGACAGCCAGAAGAGAAAATATTCTGTTGTGGTCTCAGCTTTCATCTTGAAGTAACATCAGCTTCAGACTGGGCTCGTGTAATCCCTTCTGGACTCCATTCATTCATGATTCAGTCACTGGTGAACTCAGACTGACTCACTCTGGGCTCCAACTTTAAACAGGGATCTCTGTGGATCCTTGGTTTCTGCTTAAATAGGACATTCATGAATAATGATCATCATCATGTGATATCACAAGCTCTAAAACAGCTACTACACGGACTCTGTGGTGAGATTAGTTTCTCGTCTGCTGTTTCCAAGGTCAAGAGGTGACCTCAGCTTTGAAATCCAACATGAAACAGAAGCTGTTAGAGCACTAGAAGAAAAACAGATTTTGAGATCTACGGTTCTATGACTCTTCCTGTAGATGAAGATTATGTGATACGACCAAAAGCTCCAGAACAGCTACTCAGTGGAACTTAATGGTGAGGTTGTTTTCCTCTTGTGTGCGAGGGCCCAGATGTTCCTTTATTGCACTTACAAAGTTTCATTTCTTGAACATTAACAACAGACATAAAGATGACTGTAAATCTATGGGCAGCATACAGTGTGCTTATATTAGCCACTAATACTCAAACATGTTTGAAAAACCCAAGTTGAATGTTTACTCCTAAACAAACTGAAGGTTTTTAAATGAAAAAAAAAAAAAAATCATTTTTAACTGTCAGAGGTGAAATGTAATTATGGACATTTACTTCTAGTGAAGTTCTAAAGGTACCTGCACTTCAGTATTTCCATAATACTTTATACTTTTATTCTACAACATTTCAGAGGAAGACTTTTACTTTATTTAATAGCCTATAGTTTAATATTGTACATACTGTATGCAGTATATTTGGGTCTTATAAAATACAGATGGTTATACTTTCAAACAAAGTTTCTTTACCTAGAGCAGTTTAACAGTTTCATGAATTATTCAGGTATTTATTGAATCCTTTTTAAAGACAGATTAGTCTGTCTGGTCTGACAATTTGGGGGTTGTCAAGTTGTAAAAACTACATTTGAAATCCCAAACTAAAATACTGTCATGGCCCTGAGCCTGCCGCCGTTTAGTGGCTTGGTTTTCTGTTGTTTTGGACTCTTGTTTTTTGGACTCCATTATTGTGTTTGTCATGGTGTTTCGTTCTCCTGCCTGTCGTGAGAAATTAAAGACTTAAGTTTGCAAGTATCTGCCTGTGTAACTCCTGCATTTGGGTCCACCTGCTTTCCAACACTGACAAATAGGGGAGACGGGGCACAGTTGCAACACTTCTTACATTTTTCTCAGTTACTCAGAGACTATTTGGACTAGGCTCACCAAACTTTTACAGATTAAACATACATTTGTCAGCTAATTAGTCATATCATATAAAGATAGTTACAGTACATATGACACATCAATCACAATATTAATTTGAATGGAAGAATCCTGACGTTGCAACTGTCCCCAGTCTCCCCTACATTTCACATTTGTTAGCTGTGTGCAATAACTTTGTTCTTGTAAAGAACTCATGTTGTGATACTGACTTAAGTTCTTCCACCTCTGAACTGTAAAGCTGACTCACCACTGCTCCCAGACTCTCACACTCCACACGCACAAGTTCTTCAGTAAACTCAAAATGTTGATCATTTCCCAAAGACTCACATCAGAGAGACTGTGAAACAGACAAAAGAAAAACAAGAGCAATTTAATAGTTAACTACACTTTTATTGTTCCTTGTCCAGCCAATGAGAGGTTCCAGTTTCAGCCCTCACATGTGCCGCTCACGTCCAGCGAAGCAGTGAACTGAGCCAAACATGTCGCCACTGCACTGCCACCAGTGATGCCACCAAATCCCAAACCACCGTGTGCACGAGACTGCAGGACCATTTCTGAACTCTAATGAGTGAGATTCCTTTAGTCAGTCTAAGAATTTCTCTCTAAAAACTCTTCCCAAGACTTTCTATGAGATGACTGGCTTAATGAAGCGAAACAGCTAATGCACATTATTAGGCTTTAGGTCTATACTGTCTCTGACATATAGGGATGTCACTCAGTAATGGAATGTATTTGATATGAAGCACAGAGGTTGAGGAGTTGCTATGATACTGATTTGTTGCAAAGTAATGTACACTTTGTCTCCAATGTCATGCATGTTAGAATGTAGAGCCACTGCTTTCGGGCCAAAATGTCAGAGTTCAAGGCGTTCATGCATTTGGCAACTCTTCTATGATTTGTCGCATGAAGGAAAACTGGCAAAAGCACTTTGTGGTGGATGTTGATATCGTGACAATGTAGAAGCATGGCCAGTGTCAGTCACTCAAGAAGTCAATCGGAGGAATTCAAAACGCAGCATTCGTTGTTGAGGGAAATAAACTTTTAAACTGTCCAACCAGAGGTGGGTCAAGACATACAAATATAATAATCATAAACAAAAAAATGGCAGCAGTTGATAATGTTTATATATCTCTGATCACATGTTAATAAAAAGGACAAAAATAATGCAGTGGAAACAACGTCTTGAGCTTTGGATGGGCTCTTATACCGCCAACATGGATGGCTTTGCTTATCTTCTGTTAATACAAGATCATGAAAAAAAATGAAATGTACTAGATTACTGTTATAGGAGCTAGCCAAGTTGTCGTATTAGAAAATATAAAGTAGCCACAGATGAATCAAACATTGCACAATTATTGGAGGGCATGAGCGTCGCTACCGTTCACTGTTACTGTTAATAATAGTGACTCTCACACAAAGCCATAAAACGATGAAATGAAACATGTTCACACAGAAAAAAAAATAAAATGCCAACATTCTTTACAAAGCACCAGCTGGTACCACTGAGGTCCTAATGATACAGTCAAAACAAAAGTACTCACTAACATGGAGCAGGTTTCTGCATCAGCTCCAGCAGTGGCCCAGATGTTGTAGCGAAGCCTGGATCACCGCACGGATGTACAAATACAAGCCATCGAAATACTGTAACCACTGTTGCATGTTTGCTGCGTTGCTATGTTTATAACTGCATGTTTGATATGTTCACTTCCTGCTCGGCTCGCCTGCTTTGCTTTACATTCAGCAGACATGGATCCATGAGCCTAAACTCCCAAATACCTGTCAAACCCACTTTTGTATCAATGTCAACATGCACACAATTTTAAAGTGGTACCCTATTATTAACAGAGCTCAGGTTATGACTTGGATTGCAGGTGAAACCAATCATTTTTTTCTTCATAACATCCATAGTATATTAGATAGGAAAACAATATTAGTTATTGGATATATTATTTCAGCATGACATAAATTGCTCTCTCCTCAATGATGCTTGTTATAAAATCAGTTTATGTGAGAGGTTGAGGTTTGCTTTGACTGTATCTGTTTAACAGAGGATGTGCTTTATTTAGAAAACATAAGAAAATGCCACTGAACTGCAAGTAAAGAAAGACAATAAAGACATTTTTATAAACTCATACACTTATCCTTCACAGCTACTCGTTTACCTTAAACTATGGAATGCACTGTAGGTTAGATTTTTTTTTCAAAATGTCACAGATCAAATGAAGCCTACATTTTAAAAACAGCAAGTAAACAGCCAACCTGTGCGACGCGTTAACGTTCACACTTTCAGTCATGATCCATTTTAAAACAAGTCACTGTAAAAGGTAAGTGCAGTCATTTATATAAGGCATATTTAAAAAGTTGACAGAACTCCTTTGACACTCCTCCAAAGAGGCTTTTTGTGGATAAATAAGGGATGTCTTTGTCCATTTCGAATATTTTTTTTCCATTCCTGTCTTTTTGCCACAGACATATTCCAGAGGGGAAGAGTTGGAATACGACGTCCCGGGTTACAGGGTGGAACCTAAAAGATTGTGGAAAGTCCCAAAGTCCTTATCAACCAGTCAGTCTTCTTCACGGGAAGACAAAGATGGCGCTACATTCAGAGGTTGAGGCAGAGGAGAGCCACCAGGAGCAGAGACAGGACACTGAGAGACTGGGTCATCACACCTCCACCTGAGAGACAAGCACACATGGAACCTTTTTATTCACAATTCACTCAAACTCTAATGCTGAAATGGCTATATTTGGAGTTCCGGGGGAGGGTTCATTAATGACAAATAAAATTAAAAATGTGATTTCTTTTTCAACTGTCCTTGCCCGGAGAAAAATCCTGTTAGAGTGGAAATCAGCACATCCACCCAAAGCCTCCTCCTGGATGAAGGACCTGATTCTATTCCTTAAGTTGGAAAAGATAAAGTATTGCGTTAGAGGGTCGACCCAAAAATTCTATGAAGCGTGGGCCCCTCTATTATCTTATTTTGAGAAACTTGCAGTTCTCCCACAAGATTAAAAATTAAAAATAAAAAAAAAGCCAAATAGCCTATTTGTACTGTCCACTTTTTCTCTTATTGATTTGTTTTTATTTGCTTTTTATTTTTTATTTCATTTATTTTTCTTTATATTTATTTATTTATTTTGTATTACAGTATTATTTTAATCTTGTGTATATTTTTATACCTGTAACTTTCTTCGTATAACATTTTAGGTGTGCTTCTCACTCACCAGTTTTTTATTATTATTTAATTAATTAATTAAATTTATTTTTCATATTGGCAGCACGATGGGGATGGGTGGGGGGAAAGAAAATAAGACAAATGTTGTATGTTGAATATCTGTGATCAATGTTCATTTCTTCAAATAAAAGCATGTTTACAATTCACTCAACTCAAATTTGCAGCTAATTTGAAAAAAAAAGAAAAAAAAAGCAATGTCCCATGAGTTTCCAGCTCTCATCCATCAAACTAAAGACCATATTTGGTGTGTGAAGTTTGATATTACACCCCATCTGGGTGGAGATCACCTCAAATGCCCCTCCATTTGTCAATGCCCTGCATCTGAAATCCTCCACGGCTTAAATTCCCAGGTTCTGTGAAATCAAGCTGTCAGGTCTGGAGTGAACGATAAGGGATAAGGAAAACCACAGGAGGGGTTTCCTCTACTCATCAAGATCAATTACAGAGGCTTAAGGTCTCCTCTATCCAGTCAGCCGGCCTGTCAGTCCATCAGCCAGCCAGAGGATCCAGTCGCTGGGCTATCAAGGCTTTAGTCATGAACCGTTAAGTTTCCCATCTTTAGCCCTGCAATCTAAGGTATGAAACCTGAACTGACAGCTCTGCCTGGGCCCATGAGAACCCTCTAACTGTGACAAATGATAACCTACCGCCAACTTTGGACCTGGAATAATCCTACTAGCAAATAGCAGACCAGTCACAGCGTGTCACCTCAGCACCATGGATTTAAAATGTGTGATTAGATAACTGAGGACTTTCTTTATTTTTATTCCACCGATGTGAAACTAAACTTGGGTGAATGTGGTATAATATTCTTTCACAAGTGATTATTCTGAGTCATTAGATTTCATTTACGTGCTCATCTAACAGTAAACACCAATGCATGGAAATGAAGGCTCATTCTTCTAAATTACAGCCTTTGTCACATTACATCACAAGGGAATGTGTTGTGCAGAAAATCGAAAATAAACACCCAACACCTGACTTTTAACTTACCTCCAAAGATTAGATTTGTGTTGTCTTATATACGTATACACACTATACCGTGTGTATATATTGTATATATAATTAACTGGCAAATTAAACTGATGATGTAATTTCTCATCATACAACTCAGAAAAACCAAAATAAAAATGCAATAATCAAAAAATTAATTTGCCAATTGTTATGTTAGATTTTTATATCATTTCATGCAGCAAGGTTACAACTTAAACTAGAGCCACAAAAAATGATTAAAATAGGCTGTAATTTGTACTGTTTAAAATGCAAGATCCCTTGGGCTTCAACTAACATGCATTACCTCCTCATCCTCTAAAGTAATCTGTAATAATATCAGGAAAGAAGCTCAAATTCAAATCTTTATTAATTAAACATGAATCAGATTTGCTGACAACCACGGGTCATGATGTTCCCACTGTACCATAAATCATTCAGGAGGGTGAATGAAGGGGACAAGTTCACACTGAGGCGTGTGTTTGTTACCTGCGATGTGGATTCGCGCCACGGCGCCGTCTCCTCCTTCTGAGTGCGCCCGGACCTCCACCACATAGCTCCCATCTGTGTGCAGGGGAAGGTTCATGGAGAGTTTACTTGTTGTGTACAGGATTCCCGTGGAGTGGCCCTGCTGCCTGTACAGCACCTACACACACATGCACATAGAGGTATGAATGTGACGTTCCCAGCAGCTGCTATTTCACCTCAGGTTACAATCCACACCAAAGTACAGGTGCAGCTCAATACATGATTGGAATATCATGGAAAAGTTTATTTATGTCAGTAATTCAATTCAAAATATGAAACTAATACATTATATAGATACATTACACACAGAATGAAAATTCCATATCATTTATTCTCATTTGTTTAATTGTAATGATAGGATAACCCTAACACTTTACTTGAATAGGTATTCATAAGAGTGACATAACACTGTCATAACCATGACATAACAGCTGTCATAAATATCAATGAATACTTATGACAGCTGTCGTTAAGTGTCATTCGGTAAGTTATGTCACTTTTGATGCAAAGTTGACATTATTTGAGATGTCCTTGTTATGAGAACTTGACATAATTTTAAAAGTTTGGCAATTAGGTCTGCTATGACAGTTTAAATTGTCTTTATGTCAAGTTGTCAGAACATCTCAAACAATGTCAACTTTGCATCAAAAGTGACATAACTTACCGAATGACACTTAACGACAGCTGTCATAAGTATTCATTGATGTTTATGACAGCTGTTATCTCATGGTTATGACAGTGTTATGTCAATCTTATGAATACCTATTCAAGTAAAGTGTTACCGATTATGGCTTACATTTAAGGAAGACCTAAAATTCAGCGTCTCAAAAAAATGTAATATTACAAACATATTTTATGTCCATGTCGATCTATATGCACTCAATACTTGGTTGGGACTATTTTACTTGAACTACTGGAAATTGACTTTTCCATGATATTCTAGTTTATTGTGATACACCTGTAAATGTTGAACTTTACTCACTTTGTACCCATCTACTGATGACTCACTAGCCAGCGGCTCCACACGTTCCCAGGCAATAGATACTGACTGGCCCTTAAATTTTTTACTTATTATTTTAGGAGGGCGACTTGGAGCTGGTAAAAGACACAAAAAACCGTGAGGGAAAAACAATTCATACAATTTTACCAAAGAGACTGTTTTCCATGCACACCCTGCTGGTTGTTACTAAACTGCTTCAGACATTACATACGAGGTTTCTTGGTGTGGACCCGGAGGTGCTTGCTGGGCGGCCCGTATCCTGCAGAGTTGTAGCCCCGGACCTCAATGAGGTAATGGGAGTCTGGCTTCATAGCCTCCAGCCTGGTGTGGTTCTCCTTGCCGGGCACCACCACCTTCTGAGCCCCACCCTCACCGTCTTCCTGATTCCTCCAGTACTTCACCTGAGACACAGAGGCACAAAGGTGAGATGGGAAGGATCGAAAATCTTGTTTCACAGCACTTGTGTGCACCGATTTATACTGCCCTACAAAGGCAAAGTGCGGTATCTGCCGAACTGAGAAAAACAGCTTTTTCTGTTTTTCATTGTCAGGTTTAAGCATCAAATTATGAATAACTACCAAGTCTATCATTGATTAGGTAAAGGTGGACTGAATTAAATGTATTTTGTAGTTTGTCTTTCTGACCAATTTTGAACGTTTTATGGCAGATACTGCACTTTTGCCTTGGTTTTGGTGCAGATACTGCACCTTGGCTTGGTATTAGCTACAGATTCGGCACTTTGCCTTGGTTTTACTCCAAGGGAAATATAGAGTAAATTATAGAATGTAGGGAGAACAATACTCTTTGCAGATACGGCACTTTGCCTTGGTTTCACAGTGCTTTTTTGGATGGACAGCAAAATAAAAAGCCCAATAACTCTGGAAATTTTAGCAGTACCAATATCAAATTCTACCAGATTAAAGAGAATATGCCACACTTTTGATTGCTCAAATTTTTTTTGAAAAAATGCAGATATTGCACTTTGCCTTTGTAGGGCAGCACAAGGGAAGGTTTAAAAAATTAAAAAGAAAAACCAAAATGGATTTAAAAAAGCAAATTCATAGAAACTAGCAGGTGCAAAACCTCTACAGTATGTGCAGTATTCAGTGCTACAAAAACAGGTTTTTAGATGCTACATGACCTGAACCATAGTTTATCTTGTGTTTTTTCCCCAGCATGCCACAGTTTAACTTTCTGCTGACCTGGTATCCATCAATATTGCTCTCTGTGAGGGGCAACCACCACACGATGGCCTCTGTGGCGGAGAGAGCTTTTCCGTCAACACTTGCAGGAGCTTCAGATGGAGCTGAGGGGAGACACAGCACACACTGTGATAAATAGGTTACAGCGCAGTAGGAGAACCGTTTCAAGGACATGCCCTTCAGCGCTAATTTCTACATTGCATTCACAAAACTCCAACGCAGCATATTTAATGCGTGTGAATATGCACCACACAAACTAATGGATCCATTACCCTGACCATAAACCATCTATCGCTTCCTGATTTGAGTCCATCGGCTTTACTAATGCCATTTTTCACTCAGTGGTGCTTATGCATCGTTTTAGTAAAGTGAATTAATCATTGTAGAGGCAACACAAAAAAAGTGAGAGACATCCCTCTTGGCCCTCGTTCCTTCACTAGGCTATCGCACACTTCTGTGTGACTTATGGTCCAGTCAGTGTGTGTAAGTGGCCTCTGCCAGGAATCTGTCCTTGAATGTTAAATTGTCCCACTGGGCCTTGAACCAACAGCCCATCACATACTGTCACTGTGTTAAACACAGAGTGATGTCGAAAAACAATGCTGCACAACAAGCATGCAGTTACAGTTACAAACGGTCGCCCCGCCGACGTACACCCCAGTGACAGAGGGAGAGACGTTTTAAAAGTTGGCTCGAAAAACACAGACTCTACACTGCAGCATGCATTTTTCCCAGAGTGCGTTACCATGACAATGGGGGAATCTCTGTAACCTATCGTGTCTGGGTTGCCAGTGGTTATCTCAACTGTCTGTCAGTGAAAGTTAATAACAAGGCTAAATGCTTTGCATCCTTGGGCGAATTATCAGCTTTATGGTTCATGCTACGTAGATCATGATAATCCCCCCGCAAGGAAAGAGAGACAGGAGAAGATGGGTTGACTTTCAAGGGGTATTAAAATTCCTCACAACTATACATGAGAACTCCTATTAAATGGGTCCTACTCCACTGAAAACACTGGTGCTGATAAGTAGCTGTCACTGACAGACTGAAATAGCAGAGTGTCGGCATATTGAAGGATTCCCCTGTTGCCTGAGATGCTGTGAAAAGAGGACCGGGTCGATCTGTGACACTGCTCTGAGATCAGTTTGGCACATTCCCACACCCGTGCTTCAGTGTTGAGTAGGAGCTGTGAGTGCTTACCATCCTGTGCTGAGTAAATGATGGCTGTCAGGCTGTAGGGTCCCTCTCCTTCAGTGTTAAACGCTTTAACTTTGACTTCAAACTCCGTTGAGGGACGGATGGACGACTCTTTGTGGACATAGCGGTTGGCCTGTGGGTTGGATACTATCACCCTCTTCCACTCAAATTTGTCTTGAGGTTTGAAGGCCACAATATATCCAAAATCTGGACCATAGTAATACTGTGGCTGTACAGGCTGTTGGCCAAAGAAAACAAACAGGAAGTTACTGTTAATTACTTTCCCAATACATCATTCAAGCCTGGAATTAAAGTCTCAATCCTGTCACATTTCACACCATACATCATGTCATATTATTGAATCATCCACTTATGCTTGTCCAGTGTAGGAGGATTAATAGCGGTATTCAGAAAGGGTTAACTCGAGTAACCAAATGATGTTTACATGTTGCACAGGAACATGACGGAACACAGTGATTTATAAAGACTTGTGACCGGTTGCTTGGTCGTCCCTCTTAATCTGTCCTTATGCCTCATTTCCTCTGCTGGCACCCTTGCTTTATCATCGCACCATATGTCCAGCAAGACAAGCCTGCATCGCTAACCCCTAAACACATCGCCTCATCCTCCAGCTGCTCTGGAATTGAACGGCCATGCCTCAGCTGAGCAAAGGGCAATTTACACATGAGAGTTAATTTATCAACAGCTGCAGCAGGGGAACGGAGGATGATAATTCAGCTCAGTGATTGATTTCTGTTGGTAGTGTTTGTTTTGTTTTGCCCAGTGCTGCTTCTTCTTCACTTCCTCTACACGTTCTGTGGTGTGCTGTACTCAGGTTGGACCGTTCTCATCCACATTATTAATTTGCTCTTGTTCAGTACCACACTGCACCTCCTCCAAAACTCTCAGCACTGCCTTCCTATCAAAGTCTATTCAAATTAGACTTGCATTGCACTAACTTGAATTCTGCAACGAGTGGTTTCTCTGTACTTACACTTTGGTAATACTTTATTTGAAGCCCATCTCTATAACGCATTATAACCATACTTATGAGTTATAATGCAGGTATAGCACTGTATAACTATAGTTATAAACACTCATAATGATCATAATGCTTTATAACAATAATCATAACACACTATAAAGCATTTTATCATGACTTATAGGGTCAGGTATTACAATACGTTATAATTGTTAGTAACTCGCTGACAATGCCAACGTCGATAATGCATTATTACTGTAATATAGTTATGTGTTATAATTGTCGCATAAATGTGTATAACTATCATTATAAACACTCATAAATTATCATAAGACTTTATAACAATGAGCATAAGACATCATATAGCATTTTATAATGGCTTATGAGGTCAAGTATTATAATAGAGTTATAATGCTCTATAATGTGTTATGCTTATTGTTATAAAGCCTTATGATCATTTATGAGTGTTTATAATGATAGTTATACACGTTCACAAGCCAATTATAACACATTATAACTATATTTATAATGCATTATCGATGTGGGCATTGTCAGCGATTATAACATATATAATATAACATATTATAATATTATAAGTCATGGTAAAATGCTTTATAGTGTGTTATTATTATTGTTATTGAGCATTATGATCATTTATGAGTGTTTATAACTATAGTTACTGTATACAGTGCTATAACTGCATTATAACTCATTATAAGTATGGTTATAATGCGTTATAGAGATAGGCATCAAATAAAGTGTTACCTACATTTTAATTTGCTTGAATAATTTACCTGAACCACTTTGTTATTTGTATTGACAGGTTACTTAATGTGGGTGGCATGTAAAAGCAGCCGACTGTTTTTACATGAACTTGTAAACTTGTCAACCCCATGTCCAGTGGAAAGTCCAAACCTACCGTCCATGTGATGGTCAGTTCTCTGCTGGTTCCTCCGCCCCCGCCGACGTCCGAGGGCGCCACCACAGGAACTACAATGAGACGGCAAGAACAAAACTCAGAGCCCACATGCTAAAAAACCCACACAAACAACGCCAACCCACACAGGCTGCAAGCGATCCCTGGCAGCACTACTGAAACATCCTTCCTCTGCAAATACAATATCAATGTCTTCTCCGGAGCCAAACGCAACACCTTAATGTCCATGTGGGAACCCTGCCACCGGGGGAAACAGAGTGGCAAAACTTCTCTTGTTTTGCTTCGAGTCTAATAGCTCACTCTCAAATGATGATTATTTTTTTAAGCGAGGTCACTGTAGGCCTGTGATTTCCATTTTATAATTGAATTTCAGTATACAGTTTCTGCAAAGTGCTCATTTGTAGAGGTTTGTGTGGTGAGTTTGGCAGCATGTTTCTGCTGTAGGAAGCATAGCATGATGGGATTTATGCTGACTCATTCCTACAGCAATACTTAACATAAGTAAACAGTGCTATAATAAAATGATGAATAAATATCAGAATGGAAAACTGGACTGTAGCGCTGCATTTCCATGACCTTTAAAGTTACTCTGACTCCATAACCTATAAATCTTATGTACTCTGGCTCAGCCTGCAGTCAGGACACAGTCTTACCTGCTGCCAGGGTTTTGTCTTTAGGTGACGGGCTGCTTGGCTCTCCTGTCCCGAGAGTGTTGGTGGAAATCACCCTGAACTCATATTCTGTCCAGGGGAATAAATCCACCACTGTGGCTGTCTCAGCATTGCCCTCTACATCTGCAGGAGCTAGACAGAAATGCACACATGTCAACATTATGCAGTGCAGGTTGTACTGTCCTGTCCTGTCCTGCAATTTAACAGAAATATCCTTAAAACAATAATGAAGTTCCGTTTCGGGATCCCATTCCTATATTTAAGTGTCTGAGGCACGGCTACGTTACAATTAAGGCATTTTTTACGAGACATTAACTACCATGTAGGCCGACAATATCACTATGTGGCATGTCCCGAATTATTATATCACCAGAGTCGGCTCAGCATTACGGTAACAGTGTTTATTTGACCAACTGGTATGGCGTAGTACTCACATGTAGTGGCGTTTTTCCAGACGTCCTTTGAGAAGGAGTCCCTGTACTGGACAGTATATTTGGAGATGGGGCTGTGGTTGTCTGCTCCACGGCTCCACTGCAACGTTACACTCTTGTCAGTTTTGTCTATCAGTCGCACCCCACCAGGAGGGCCGGGGGGACCTGGGGGAAAAGAAAGAAAGAAAGAAAGGAACAAGAGACGAGTTAAAGGTGTTGTTTGATGGCTGAGCGAAGGTGTGGCTGCAGAGCTGTGCAGTTTGACTTGTCCCTCAGGCAGACAGTGACCTCCTTCGTCCTTCAGACTCATGCGGTAATTCTTGTCAAAAGTCCTGAGTCATTTAACTTTTTTTTTTTATTTCTTCTTTTCCTTGATACATATGAAACACAGATACATCAAAGCCCTTCCGTTTTCTCTTGGTCGTGTCTTTTCAGGAGACTGACGGATTAAGGCGTTAGAGCTTAGAGCCATTGACACATATGAAGTGAAGCTTAAGCAAAAGCTTTTGAATACAGTATTTCTCTTGGTCCTCCTGCTCCTCCTGATTCTTGCTTTGAAACATAAAAATGGTCTAATAGAAAACCCAGACTGTGTCAGTGTTAGCCTCCCAACCCACAGCATCTGAAATCAGCCAGGATTTACTTTTTCCAAGTCATGAATATGAGCAGAGACGAGTTATGCGATTAGAGCGCCAAATCTGGACAGCCCTTAAGCTGGGTCTGTCCTCTAAAAGAGAGAGAGGGAGGGAAATCTAGTTTATCATAATTCAATGTAGGGATGAATCATTGCACTGACTTTTTTAAGCCTGCAAAATATTGTGTCAGAGTGTGTATTTGAACTGATAAGCATCGATGACACACTGTATCCCAGAAACCGAATTTAATAAAGTTTATGAATAGTTCTGGTAATTCACAGACAGTTGAGTTAACATGGCCACATTTCAACACTTGTTCCAGGCAGCGCTGTAACGTTACGCTACAAAAACACACACACACCCATCAAATGAAAACAACTCCTCTCTCTATCTCAAATCCCCCACTAATAACAAGCTACAGGTGCAGAGCTGTGTTTTTTAGCTTGGACAATCTCCTGAAGCAGATCTGCTTCCTCATCTGCTGTGATAAATGCTCGTCTTTCATCTCTCCCTTGCTGCGCTCCGGACTGCTGGCATTTGGCACTCCATTAGGGCCTGTGTGTCTGTGTTTTGGTTCCACTCGGGGAGACGTCACAGTCAGCCGCTGTGCCGTTCACCTGGCCGTCTGTCAGCAGCTGCTCTGAAAGCAGCGGCGGTGGCAGCACACCCAGGGCACAGCAGGGATCACTGGCAGCCAGATCACTGCTAGACTTCTTGGTTTCCTATCTGAAGAGAGCCTTTGTCCGCCAACGCTGGGCCTGTTGCAAGAACCCGAGGGGAGGGCTGTAAGGCAAGCTCTCACTCATCGGGAAGTGGAGGGTGAAAACAAAGCCCGGTGAATCATCCAGGGGGTGAAATACAGTAACGACAGACAGAATACCACGGAAGTGTGGCAGGGTTCATTTTGTGCGTGATTCTGTATATGGCTGAGTGTTGAAATCTGTAACGAAATGATGTGTTGAGAAAACGTGCTAGTCGCCAAACTCTGATCACCATGCATTACACAATCAATAAGTAGCAGTGATGCTCTCTTAAAGGGATAGTTCACCCAAAATTCAAATTATCTACTCACCCTCATGTCAACTAAGAGCTGTGAGAAGTTTCAGAGTCCTCCGTTCCTTCTCTGAGTTACGGGGGGGTCCGCGCAGCAGTATTTGTCCATATAATAGTTGTCAATGGATACCAACTTTCTTTGTCCAAAAAGACACACCAAAAAACATCCAAATACCTCCATACTGCTCGTCTGTAATGTCCCTCTTGTATTGAAGCCTCGACATGAGAAATTGTTCCGAAAAAAATCTATATTTTATCTATATCTATAAAAGTCAATATTTGAAGCTTGTTTGTAGCAGAAGCTCCCAGTGTCTCAGTTCACTGCTCTTCCTGTGTCAGTGCAAATCTCGCGTGATTTGCACTGGTCGGCGGAACAATTTCTCATGTCGGGGCTTCAATACAAGAGGGACATTACAGACGAGCAGTATGGAGGTATTTGGATGTTTTTTGGTGTGTCTTTTTGGACGAAGAAAGTTGGTATCCATTGACAACCATTATATGGACAAATACTGCTGTGCGGACCCCCCCGTAACTCAGAGAAGGGACGAAGGACTCTGAAAATTCTCACAGCTCTTAGTTGACATGAGGGTAAGTAGATAATGAGTGAAATTTGAATTTTGGGTGAACTATCCCTTTAACTCGTGAACTATCCCTTTAACTCTATAAAAACATGCTGCTTTATTCTGTTATAATGAAGGCAAGTGGGAGTTGACACTCTATTCACAACACTTGTTAATGGTACAGAAGCATCGCTTGTTCTGTTCGGTTTAATTAGGTCTAGTGCTGTGTTTAATAATGCAACCACAACAACAGCTTGTTATTAGGACTCTGAAACAAAAGGTGCACAGTTTATCTTCTTAGTTAGCCAACTGGATGTTTTTAATAACTATGAACTCATTTGCAATGTGCCAGCACTGAGCCTAACTATGTGATCTAGAGGCCACATAGGTGCTTGAGTTGACTTTTTCACTCTTCTTGGAGATGCTGGAGACAGTTTTAGTGTCTGAATGCATCTTCTTTTCAGTGTGGTGGTGGCAGATAGTTAGTGTTGTCTGTGTGCCTCTGCATAAGGACACATCTCACTTCCTCCCAGCTTTCCCTCTTTCTCGTTCCCTCCCTCTCTTTCACATGAAGTCTTCAGGTTGACAGATTATCCGGCAAAACAGGCTACGGTCTGGTAACGCTGAGAACATGCAGCACTTGTGCTGTCTCTCTCTGTCTCTCTCTGTCTCTTTTCACACACACATGCACTCTCCAGTTGTGTATTCGTGTTCTGACAATGACAGCTGTAGAAAGTTTTAATGAGTAATTTAGAAATATGTGTCTGGTGAACTGTGATATTCTTTTCCTGTTCAGTTAAATGGAGTCAACAGAATTAAAAACTTCTTCCCTGAAAACTTCAAATTTATAAAGTATTTCTCTAGATTGTTTAATGATTGAAATGAATGGTAATTATTTTTCAATATTTTATTTTTTATATTTTAGAATTCAGCACCAGACAAGGGATCTATTTCTTTGCCATTTCATCAGATTTGAGTTACTGTTCCCAAAAACCATCAACTCTCCTCACATTTTGACACAAATACTTAATCCTGGTTAGTGACATCACCGCCATCCTGCAGACTTTAAACCAGTTACTGTAGGAGACCAAAAAACAGAAACCTCTAAACTAAAAAAGTTAATTTCAGGCAGAATAGTGTGTGGGCTTTTCAGATATTTTGGACATGACTATATGAATATTCATAATTACACCAGTCGTGACTCACCCCTGACAACGAGGTTGGCCGAGGCCGTGATGTTGTCAACCGGGGTCTGTGCGGTGCAGCTGTAGCGGCCGGCGTGCCTGAGCTGGACGGTTTTAATCAGCAGCTCGCCGTTCGAGCTCCCGTTCTGCATAAAACAACAAAGCAGACAACAGCTCATTTAGGAGTGAACAAAACGTGATTCATCATGAGGCAAAGTGCTCCTGCTGCTCCTGCCCGTCAAAGGAAATGATCGTGTTCTCACTCAGCCTGAAACTCATCTGGGAATGAGCAGATAATTATTTCAGTCACCTGCAAGAGCAGAGGGACTGAAATATCAACCAATTAGGTAAAACGGACGTGCAGCTTCAGCTAAAGGGCCGTCACCTCTTCCCCCCGTCAAGAAATGCCACAGTGTTTGCTTCAGACTGCGGTCTCACTGTGAAAAGGTAAAAGCCACAGACATCTACTTTAATTTGCTTTAAATGCATGACTGCTTTGGTTTTGTTAATACCACACAGCCAGTATGAGGTGGAACTGGACCCCATCTTTACGAGGGGAAAATCCTCCTTGTACACAAAAAATGGGATATCATCAATCATAATCATACTGTGGCGTTTGCCTAGCGGGCAGAGTGACAAATGAGAAATGCTAACCACGGGCTTATGGTTAGAGCTGCACTAAGAGAGAGAGTAGGTCATGTTGACAATAATGAATGTTGGTCAAAATTGCTATTCAGCTGATACACAATGCACTATTCCACTTAGAGAGGGAAATGGCTTTTAGAGTCATATTCATATAAGACAGGCAGTACTTTTCCATTTCAGGTATTCCAGTGAAAATGCTGCCGACATCAGTCCAACCTCAAATATGATGTGACATGGATGAACTCCAGGCTAAATCTGAGGATTTTCAGTCAGGGAAAAGATGGTGTTACTATACAAAACTCTGATTACTAATGTTAAAGGGATAGTTCACCCAAAATTGAAACTTCACTCATTATCTACTCACCCTCATGTCGACTAAGGGCTGGGAGAAGTTTCAGAGTCCTCCGTGGCTTCTCTGAGTTACAGGGGGTCTCGGCGTAGCAGTGCATGTCCACATACCGGTTGCAAATGGATACCAACTGTCTTCGTAACAAAAAGACACACCAAAAAACATCCAAATACCTCCATGCTGCTCATATGTAATGTCCGTCTTGTATTGAAGCCCGAAATGCAAAATTGTCCCGAAAAAAATGAAATGAGTCTATATCTCAAGCTTGTTTGTAGCGGAAGCTTCTGGAAGCTCCTCTTCCCGGTTCGTCAAATTTGGACGAACTGGGAAGAGGACAGACCCTGGTTCGTCCAAATTTGACGAACCGGGAAGAGGAGCTTCCGCTACAAACAAGCTTGAAATATAGACTTGTTTTTTTTTTCGGGACAATTTCGCATTTCGGGGCTTCAATACAAGACGGACATTACATACGAGCACTATGGAGGTATTTGGATGTTTTTTGGTGTGTCTTTTTGTTACGAAGACAGTTGGTATCCATTTGCAACCGTTATATGGACATGCACTGCCGAGACCCCCTGTAACTCAGAGAAGCCACGGAGGACTCTGAAACTTCCCCCAGCCCTTAGTCCACATGAGGGTGAGTAGATAATGAGTGAAATTTTGGGTGAACTATCCCTTTAATTTCTCTTTAAAAACGTCAGCTGAAAAAATGAATGTTAGAGAGAAAGTAGCCTACAGAACTGACATGGGTGTTTCCTATTGATTGATTGATTGATTGATTGATTGATTGATTGATTGATTGATTGATTGTAAAGGTTATATGTTGAAACTGAATTAATCAATTTTGCAATAAAAAAACATAAAAAATCCCCATCAACTTATATTACAGCGTCTTACCAGGGTGCGTTCATAATGTAGGCTATCCTTGTGTAGGTCGAGGACTCTGCCGTCCAGGGACCAGATGAAGGTGATGTCCAGAGTAGAGTCATGTGACGCGGCGCACTGCATCCAGGCGTTCTCACCCACTTTAACATCAGCATTAGCCGGCGCCAAGGTGATCTTTGTGGACTCTGGGGGAAAGAAACAACACAGGATGTTGAGGAGATCAGTGTTGATGATTGATTGTTGATGCCTGTCGATGACCGGTCCGCTCTCTCTGAATACATCAGCCCTGGGTTATTATCAGGAAATTGGATTCAATGGAGGAAAGTTACAGGCAAAGAGGGTGGAATGAAAAAAAAGGGGAATCTGGAGCAGTGACATGGTTTAGAGATCTCTGCTGTTCAGTGAAATGTCCAGGAGAGGGCAGAAAAGAGCTTTAATTCCACTAAAATGTTTGACAGCTAAAATTGCACAGCTAGAAAAAAAAAAAGAACCATCCTAACCAATGTAATTATTTTCTCTTCAATCTAACCATCTCTACATGGTTATAAATCAAGTCCTCGTTTTTCACTGAACAGTGGTGAAGACTCAGCCCTTGTCTTATCACATCTGATCTAAAGAAATCCCATCTCGCCTTTGCCCTTGGGGTGAACACTGAGTATCTCCAGTACCAATAGCCTGTATACTGTCACTCTGCTCACATGGACATAATTCAACAACCGTAGACATTTGGAGGTCAGGAAGGTTTGGTGGGACGAGGGAGTGACAGGAATGATTGCCAGCCAGGCTGACATCAGTCAAAGCAACACCAACTGTCCTGGAAGCATTAGAGAAGAAAAAAAGAGGCATAAAGATGATAATTAGTTGAGCGTTGTTCATTTGCTGGAACTTGCCTGTAACCGACAGAGACCCTGTGCTGTTGGCTTTGCCCCGGTCATTCTCGGCGAAGCAGGTATACCTGCCCTCATCTGCTCGCGTCACGTTGAGGATCTCCAGGCTCCCATCCTCCCAGATGAACACCCTGAGGAGAGAAAAGAATTCACACACTGAGGAGAAAGAGCTATGGTATAAAATATTCAGCACAATATGAAGGTCAAAAGTCCAGGGAATGTTATTCCATTGATATGTGTGGGTGATGATGAAAAATGATGAAAGCGCTCTGAATGTCTGCCAGTACCCTAATGGATATACTACACTACACTATACTATACAGGCTCTCTGAGAAACAGTGAGTGAACTTGACCGTACTTTGCAAGAAGCAACGTTAAATTGTGCTAAAGGCAAAAGGCAACAATGTTTGATTCATTTTCTCTGCATATTTCATTTTCGTGCATGACAAACAGCATCGTGCCAAGCCGCCCCGTCACCGCTCCACACCCTCTCTCACGCAGACGGCAGCCGCGGAGAGAGAACGAGGAGGCATATGCTGCATGATAATTTGGCTGCTGCTCCTCCTCTCTGTGGTGAATGGGAGTGTGTGTAGGCTGGGGGGACGAGTTCTGGGGTCTCAGAGCTTCCAGATGAGGCTTCTTTTTTTTTTGTGTGTCAGAGAGAGGAATGCAAGGTGGGGGGTGTACACATCCAGTCTGACCAGGCTGATGAGCTTAATGTCAACCAGTGAGAGACGGCGAAGCAGTGCACACCCATCACTGACAAAAAAAAAAAAAACCCAGATCGTGCTGGCGTTCAGTATATAGGATATCCACAGCTTATTTTGATCCACTAAATCGCTATAATATTCCAAGCGTCTGGCTGGTACTGAGACATTACATTCTCAGATTATGATATCCAAGATTGTGCTAATGTGACCCAGATGTGTCTCACAGACTAAGTTTGACATTTGCATTAAAAACTACAAAAAATAACTAACCCCCCCATGAGGAACCAATGAGAAGATGAAGACCGGCCGCTGTATATTTGCAGATCGGAGGACAAAGGGAAAAGGTGCAGGCCGCTCACCTGCTGGAGTTGGACAGCAGCTCTGTGTCTTTGCTCCAGGAGAAGTCTGGCTTCGGGGCAGCTTTGGGTCGACATGCGATCACCACCCGGCCGTTTTTAGCTGCCAGGACTCTCTTCACTGGGTTGTGTTCAAACGTGGGAGCGCAGGCTGAAGAGGGACAGTATGGATTATTCATCACAAACGCAGTAGAATATGCATTAACTGCAGGCATGCATACATTTATGACACATTTTCAATTCATAAAAGTGAGTAGTGGACTGATAATAACATATTGTGCGTGCTACTTTTAATGACCATTAGTCATTTTCAGAGGATCATTTCATGCATGTGTGTTTTTTTCTTTATATCATACATGCACATACACAAAAACATACCCTCTCATGTGTACATATACTGATTAATACTACAATACTCACAAGAATAATACATTATGTTGCTAATTAACATAAATAGACTTGATCACTGTTGGTTAAATAAGGACTTTTTATATAATTACAAAGCGAGGGTATGAATTATTTTTTTTTTGTTTCTCTTCTTTTGTAGTTTTTCTTTGAGGTAATGTGGAAGATTTTTTTTTGATTATTCTGTTATATTTAAGTGATATTATGTATGGGTTGGTATATTTGTGTTTAAATTCTGGATGTTGTTATTATTTTGAGTCTGATGGTAGAGGATCTATATCTTGTATCAGATGTTTTTTCATTAAATTTCATTAATCATGATGATCATAATAACAGTAATAATGACATGACACCTATATCAAGAGAGTAATGGAATGGAAAAAAGTAAATAAATAAATAGATAAATAAAAAAACAACAATTATAAAATTATTAAAAGGGGAAAAAAAGGAAGAAAAAGAGAAAAAAAGTGTTTTTTTCATCAGTATAAAAGTGTTTTTTTCTTGATTAAATCCGTCATAGCGCTGCATATAGCCTAATGAGCTCCAGCAAATGACCTTTAAATCTCTGATGAAGCCATTTGTGCTGTCGCTGCAGCCAAAGTTTGACTCACCAAACACACGCAACTCTGCATTGGCATAGATGACTCCGTGGTGATTCTCTGCTATGCACTGATACATCCCTGAATCATCGAACGTCAGGCTGCTGAACCTCATCTCTCTCCTGTCAAGCTGTGGAAAATGACATCGTTTTAATATCATCGCTCCACATTTCATCATTTTCATACAGTTCAATTAGATTAACAAGCACAGGATTAACTGTTGATTGTTGACATCCACAGAGGTATAGATGACAATCAGTTCATTTGACTGGGAGGAGATTTCATTAATACATAATGATGTATCCAGCAGCATGTATCAAACAACCTCCCCCACTCTGCCGTCATTAGCTGCAACTCTCCTGGGTATTTTTTTTTTTTTTAGAGCCAATGACAGTTGTTTCTATGGAGGGTTACACAACCCGTGCTGGCTGGCTCCCACTCAACAACAACAGATACTTTCCCCTGACATGATGTGCACCAGCAGTGCCAGCTTCCTGTCACTGCTGTGCTACGGTAACAACCCCGGGATGCTACAGCAAACTGAGCTCCCACTAATATACAGCCACAGTTAGTGAAGTTGTTCAAGTTAGAGGAGGATATAAAGACTTGTTGAGTTTGAAGATTACCGGTTCTCCATTTTTCAACCAGCTGATGCGTGGTTTAGGTTTGCCACTGGCTACACAAGACATAGTGTACTCGCTGCCTAGGTCTTTCTCTGTGCTGGTGATGTGCTCCACCCACTCAGGATTAGCTGCAAATGAGAAGAATCACAGTTAAAGTGTTTACAGGAAAATATTTGAGAAAACTACAAAGCTATAGTGAATAACCCTAGAGCTGATATGGGGGTGATACTTGAGGCATTAAAGGTAAGTGTCAGTTCTAAAAAAAGAAAGACCTGAGAAAGTGTGCTAGGTAGTGATAAGAATAGAGCGGTGAATCTATCCCTCATTGTGCCTCGCAGAGAATTAACGAAGCTGATAAAGACTTTCTGTAAAGCTACCGTGAGTATTCACTGAAATGTTTTAGGAGAGCGAGGCCGTCGTGATAAACTCGTTACCTTCCACAGAAACACGTGCGGTGTGGTAGTCCTTTCCTCTGGAGTTGACTGCCTCACAGCGGTAGGTGCCGCTGTCTTCAGGCTGGACGTTGTACAGGTGCAGGTGAGACCCGGCCATCTCGTGATTGGGTGACATCTCTCCGTCCAACTTCTTCCAGTGGATCTCAGGGACGGGGCTGAGAGGAGCAGAGGGAGAGAAATATGGTATGACATCAAGCTTAAAGGGACATTGTGTAACTTCTCCTGTTATCTATTCATGAAAATCGATTATTTGGTTCAAAAGTATGTTTTTCATTAATCAGTAATCCCCCCATCAACAAACTGAAGTGTTCCTTTCAGCTCTGAATGAGCCGTTCATATCATCCATATCTACATGGAGCGGGTAAGCTCGGTGCTGGCTGCCATGTGGTGTCACCATGTTTTTAGGAAACCACGGAAACTCAGTGGAGACACCGGAGCTGTCGGCTCAGGTCGAGGTGGCGTCTGTGAAAAGTCACCGCGGTAACGCAGTGAGGACTGTCGGAAAAACGGCCGTCGGTAACAAACCAGATGTCATTTTAGTCACATAAGTCGAGAGAAAGTCGGTAAAAACGTGGGTCAGGTAAACAATACCACATCGCCATGACAACATATTGTCACGTGTATTGTTTTGCCTCGTGCTGACGGACCACTTGTTTACATAGAGGCTTGTTTTTAAGCCGTTACCTGCAGCGGCTGTCGTCCGTCTGCCATCTAACCGATTTCACGTGAATGCAGCATGAAAAATACGATTGAGTTGCTTGCGATCTACAACCGCACCGCTAGATGGGAGTAATTCTTACACAATATACCTTTAAACTCATGATATCAGTGCAGCATTGCACTCAAATCATCACTATTCTGAGACATGCTTTCAACCCAGGGAGTAGGCAGGTTCAAAGACGCTTCTACCAGTCTAAGCTGCTGTGTATCATTTTAACATCAGTGAAGGATCAACCAGTATGGTGTTCTGAGAGGCCGATAATGAATCTTTTTTTCAAAATTGGAATCATCAGGAGTCAGTTTGTATGTACTAATATGCTGCATCAGTTGCATTACTTTATGCCCCAGCATCAACAGAGCAGACCTTCCCTCATCATTTTAAAAAGAGGAGAGTTATCGATTTCACTTACTTCCCCAAAGCGAAACACTCCAGGGTGATATTCTGCCCCACCAGAGCAGTGGTGTCTGGGAACTTGACATTGAGGTCAGCAGGGTATTTTCTGATGGGACCTGAGAGGAATAACAACAGGACAGATTCATGATTCAGGTGCTAAACACTCTCCTAGCTGCTAATCCTGAAAGTCATTCCAAAATCTGGACTGATACTGGAAAGGTTTTAAGGCAACTTTTTGAATAGCTCGTTCCTACAAGAAACAAGTGTGTCTTGAATTTCTTGACATTTCAACATCATGTTGAATACACTTCAGGTCGTCTACCAGAACAGCTCTTTGTCTGATGTTCTTTGTCTGATGGTTTGAGGTTAACCAGGAGATGGGAGCAATGATAGAACATATTCTCTGTGTTTCCCACTTGACAGCATGAGTTAAGTACATATCAACATGCTCAAACACATACAGTAGTGTGCTGCAAAAAACAGATCACAACCAAGCAACTCATACACGAGGCATATAAAAAGCCTTGGCAAAATTCAGATATTCACTCCCACACACACACACACGGACACAAAAACTAGTTAAATACAGGCCACATCATACCCAGAAGCCATCTCATAATACAAATATGCATGAGGGAGCCCAAACAACTACTCGGCTCAGTTCCTAACCTCTCTGGTGGAACACATCATTCCAGTTGTGCTGCACTATTCAAGATGCATTTGCCACAGGTGAAGTTGGCTTAAAGTTTGATGACTATGAAAGTGAACATATGATGGATTCTGGGAAAGTCCCTAAGGATATTGGTGAGAAAAAAAGATGTCCATTTTGCATTTAGAGCATTAACACACATAAGCACATTGCTTTAGTTTCTTTAGTCTCCATCTCTGGGGCTGTTCATGTTCCTTCTCCATAACATGCCGTCTCTGTCTAAAAGCAAGTGTCAGTTAATTTTAATTTTACCCTGTAACTCTCATTTAAAGAATCTGAAAATGCCCTTATCACATTTAAAGGGATAGTTCAACATTTTGGCAAATTGGACCATTGCCATAATCACTATAGTCTTATGAGTAGATTCGTTACCTTTATTTGTTGGTGCAAGCTATTTTTAGAAGGGTGGAGCAGAGTCGTGAGCTGCTCAGAGCTACACTACGGAGGTTAATGGGATTTCTTGGTTTCCCTCATCAAACTCATCAAATACACAATCCAACAACTCCAAAATGCTCTTGTGGACAAGTTGTGACTGGCACATTCACTACGCTATGAGATAATAACGGAACGTTACCAGACAGAGTTGTTTTAGAGGTAAATTCATGCAAAATCACTGATGCGCGTTCCCGTCGGAGGCAGTTTTTCAGCAAGCAGTCTCTGCATTTACCTCGAAAACAACTCTGTCTTGTAACGTTCCGTTATTATCTCTTAGCGTGGTGAATGTGCAGGTCACAACAGCGTTTTGGAGTTGTTGGATTGTGTATTTGATGAGTTTGATGAAGGAAACCCATGAGCCTCCGTAGCTCTGAGCAGCTTGCGGCTCTGCTCCGCCATTCTAAAAATAGCTCGCACCGACAATTAAAGGTAACGAATCTACTCCTAAAACTATGGCAATGGGCCAGTTTGCCAAAATGTTGAACTATCCCTTTAACACCATTGTTTGTTAATGATTGAGGATAGGAGGAAAAGATCAATGTAATATTTTAGTGCTACCAGGCAGAGTCACTTCCTGTCTTCCAGTTTATCTTTGAAACTCATCTCTTTAAGAAACAGACACTAGATACTGTTGCATCCTCTTGCCCCATTTTGCTGATAAAACAGTTACAGCTTGGATATTGTTTCTGTATCAAATATTTGTAGAGCAAAGCTAATGTTATTCTAGCCCAAGTGTCACTGTCATCTGTCATATCACGCAACAATTAATCTAGGCTAATTTGTGGCTCACATAAAATGAGTTTGTAAAGCTGGAGAAACCTCAAACCACTGCTTCAACATGATCATCATACATGGAAAGGTCAGAAATACTGGTACAATATGTGGTAGGAAGTGAAGTAGCCTACTAACGTTCAGCCTGAGGCACTAGGGGGATGTAGTTGGAGAAAACGCTCTTGGAAATGGACGGGCTGGATGCAATGCAGGAGTAGTTGCCAGTGTCTGAAGAGTCCACCTTGGAGATATAAAGGTTGCCATTTGACTGGGAGACAAAGCGTCTCTTGTCCAGCGGGATGAAGGTGGGGAATTCATTGAGGATCCATCGGAATGACAGCTCGGCTGCAGAGAAAGGAAAGAGACACGACAAAACACCACCTGTCAATCAAGACTCTGGACACATAGCAACAGCTCCAGAAAGAGCCGAAGGGATTAGATGTGTGAGCTGGCTCACTTTGAATAATCTGCACACATACAAAATAAAAATAGCACCATTCTTTAGCGCTCAGGGAAATTTATTATTCAAGCATCTATTGACCTTTCAGATGAAATCTTATAATTCTTTTAGCTGAGAGGCAAAATGGAGAGAGACCGTAAGCACATTGGCTTGTTGAGGTAATTTTGATGCTGTGGAGAGAGAGTGAACAATGCTTTCAGACTGTTGTGCTTAACAGATTTGCATTATCATGAATATTAAAAATGTGTTTACAGTTTTCTGGGGCGAGGGCTGTGGCTAAATAACAGCAAAATACAAAAAGTTTTCTCAAGCACGCTCGACGCATATGCAATGAAAAAGCAGGAAAAATAATAAAACAAGCCCACGTACAGAACAGTGCTAGAGAGGAAAACAAACAACCTTTGTGATGACAAAGGTTGACTAATATGAGGCTGATGAAAATGTTTTGTATTCTTTCTTTTTTTTAATCAATCAGCAGGTGGAAATAAATCCAGCATGGGGGATGGTTGCAAACAGAGAAGACTTGAAACTGAGAATCAGTGATGTCATTATTATTATACTTTGGAGGACATTAAAGCCCCAGTATGTAACTTATTTGGCTTTTTATTAGCAAAAATCAAATATTGCTTTCATAAATACGTATTTCACTGAAGTCGAATCACACCCGCATACAAATAGAATGAGTTGTTACAAGTCGTTACAAATACATAAGTGGGCGACGCACCGAATCGAGGCGGCCATGTTGCATCGCCATTTTTTACGTTCAGTAGCAGCGTGACCGTAGGTAACCATGGAAACTCAGCGGAGCTGTGGGCTCGGCCTGTTAAAACTGTCACCACTTTGTAGTGTGAGGAAGGACGGAGGCACTGGTGTTGCATTCAGGTGCAGTCAGGCAGACGGCCGTCGGCAAACAAACCGGATGTCATTTTACTCCACGAGAGAAAGACGGTAAAACGTGGGTCACGTAAACAATACGACATCACCATGACAACATATTGTCACGTGTATTGTTTTGCCTCGTGCTGGCGGACCACTTGTTTACATAGACGCTTGTTTATCCTGTTACATGCAGCGTCTGCTGTCTGTCTGACGTCTGCCCGATTTCACGTGAACGCAACATCAAGAATACGTTCAGATATGCAACCGCACCGCTAGATGGGGGTAATTCCTACATATTATACCTTTAAGAGCAACTCAATAACAAGCCATAACAAGAAATTCCAGTCTCCTCACAAATTTAGTTAGTTAGTTTAAAGGAAATGTACAATCAGTTCACCTGAATTCCAGGGCGGTGAGCTGCAGCATCTAAGAGGAAACCCACATAACCTCTGTAACGCTGTCCCATCCACCTGTCTATCAGTCCCATGTTTATGACTATGATTGTAATGATGATTAAAAAAAAGAGCTCAGGATAATTCATAACACTGGTTACAGAGGACACACAAATCCCTTACTTTCAAAATCAAAAATACTGAAACTCACTGATCTGGTACACTTTCAAACAGCACAATCATGTACAGGGCAACAAACAACCTACTACCAGTAAATATTCAAGCATGTTTTTTCATGAGAGAAGGGGGATATAATCTGAGGGGGGAATCGAATCTAAAACATCTGTATGCACGCACAACTTTAAAAACCTTTTGCATTTCATTATGTGGAGTGAAACTGTGGAACAGACTAGCAATGGGGCTCAGGCAATGTCCAACCATGAGCAAATTCAAACAGCGGTACAAACAGATGGTATTCACAAGGTACAGGGAAGAAGAGGGATATGACTAACACTAGGGTTCTCACATTTTGTTATAATTGTTATTTATTTTGACACGAGCAGCTATGGTGGTGTTGTTTGTTTGTGTTGAGAGTATGTTAAAACAAAACACACACAGGATACACAGGAAGTCTGATAACTTGGTACTAAGTGGAGAAGGGGTAGGAATTAATAAGCTAATACTTCTTCCTATTCCTTTTCAAACAAAGTGTTGTATCAACAGTGCTTCAAGTGTGATATATCATTCACATGTTTGAAATAAAGCCTTCATTCATTCAGGATGCTACAAGATAAGGTAGGTGGAGCACTTCAGCAGATGCACATTCAGCCAACACATGCTGTACCTGGATGGTGTGGTGGGGGGGCACAGAGCAGCACTGCCCCCTGCCCCTCTTTGACCTTCACCGTCTCCCTCTCCTCTGATGAGAAAAGATCGAGGTCTGAGAGAAAACACAGAGCAAAATCAACTCAGCATCTACTGTCTTTTATTAACATTTCTCCTGTGGCTGAATTATAGAAAGTCTAAACTAAAGTTTCAGGGATCATGTAGAGTTTTGATTGTGAACTGAGCTGTGGCCTCTAATAGAAAAGCACATTAGCCACAGTGGCATTATGAAGTTAGACCATTGACAAATTGCACTTTCCACGCCACTTATGATTTGTCCCAGCTGCCCTCGCAATTTCAGTGCACTTAATAAGCATGAAAGCACAGCTCCAGGGCAGTTCTGTGTTAAGGCTGCATGGTACTGTACTGCTCAGCAGTGCAGCCTGAACGGGGGCTCGGATGGGGATCACTTACATCCGAACTGGACCGAGCCCACTCGGCTGATGATTGTGCCCAACATGTTGGAGGCCATGCAGGTGTAGTCTCCTTCATGTGTGGTTTTGATGGGGTTCTTGATGACCAAGTTGCCTCCTACTAAGCTGTAGTGGCTTCCCTCTTCATCCAGATCAATCATCATGTTGTTCAGCTTCCACCTACAGGGAAAACAACTGGGGTCAGTACAATAGTGCATTCTCAAAGCAGTCAGTATCAGTGATAAAACAACAATTAAAATTGTTAATAAATGGATTATTTTACATGCAGCGCTATGAAGTAGGACACTGACAAGTAAGTTTTCTTGAAATGCACCTCTGTACATACTGAAGGAATTTACCAATATCCACAAACTGGGAGCTGTTCTATATAAAGGCAATTATAAATTTCATGTTTCGAAAGGCATAACGGACAGTACAGTGGATGAACCCTCTTAAATACTTAATACCAGCTGTGGTCAAAGCTAATTCCTTTCCCTCTGACATCTAATTCTGGGCTCTCTGACAGTGAAACTGATTTGGGGGGATGCTGAGCAGTATCATTTACATACATTTACATCTAAATTGAAATGGATCATGTAAAACGCTGTAATTTCGAGCTGCAAAATGAGGTGAAGACATGATGGCCACGCTGTTTATACCACAGCTGCCGCAACATCTTATTTGTCATTGGGTTTTTCTAGGAGTTCCCATATTTTGCCATTTAAATGATTGTAGGTTTGAGAAAAACACAAACATCTGTGTTAACAAAATTTATTTCTGCAGATTGTTTGACCGCAGTAAAATCCATGGTGTGTTTCTGCATGGTCAAACACACACACACACACACACACACACACACACACACACAAGGTCAAGGTAATCATCCTTGTGACCTTGCCATTTAAAGGCAGACCCTCAAACTATGGGGTCTGCAACTATAAAAACAGCCTGAGAGATGGCGAACCATAGGAGGCACACAGAGCACAGTGGGCAGTAATGAGTCTGGGTTTATGGGGAACATATGTTACTTGTATTTAGCAGGTGGATTGGCTCGGGCCCGGCAGTTCAGGGTGATTTTGGCCTCCTGCGACTCCTCGGGGTAGATGGTATCCACTGGCTGCTCCTCAAACACCGGCCCAAAACCTGCGGCTTCGTCTGCAGACAACAAACAAACAAGACCAAGGTAAGTAACAACAAGCTGGGTTCAGGCTTACAAACAGGATACATCAAGGTGTTTGAGCTTGATACCTGTCTGGCAGTTCTGGGGCAGTTTCAAAAACATCAAAAACAGAATAGCTGAGTTCAGATGCAACACAAACTAAAAACATAGTGACTTCATGGTGATATATATTAACATTGCAGCACAGTTTGTCGGTTTCACAAATGCACACACATCCATCTCCTGGTCCTAAATCTTTAACTAATCTGATCCTTGCATGCACCCAAACTCTCCTTCAAGCACTGACGCGGAATAACAACCCCGTTGCTTTATTCCAAATCGCAACATCACACTAATTATGACAGAGCTGTGCCGACACTTTCATCTGTTGCCAGTGGATATGATATTATTACAAGCTAAATACAAATCCTGGAACTGGAAATGCTAACTTGACTTTGCATAATCCAGTGACCTTTCATTCCTTTGTCATTATCAGTGCTGTGAAACAGTTGCACATGCAAATCCAGACGGTGGGTTCTTCTCCATGAAGATGCCTGTCTTGGTTCAATCTGTCTGTAACACCGTCAAAGCGAACATACAATTAGCCTCAATTACACATTAAAAACAGAGAGAAATTAGGCGCTGTGGCATGAATAAGACATAAACACAATGCCAACCTATGAATAAGCAATGAGGCAAAATGTTCCCAAATGCTGATTATTCTCTCAGATCAAGAATGTGTGTAGGTGACTGCAGGAATACAAATGTGAGGCGTGCATGCACAGCATGTGCACATGTGTTATTCCCCTGTGTCACTTGAGTTCTAAGAGAGCACAGCTGACACCTCAATGGGGAGAAGCTCGCTCTTTCAAACAGAAGCATCCTGTTCCTGTTCGATCCTTCCAGCATTGGTGCTTAGGATTCACTCACTCTGAAAATGTCATATTGACAGACCGAAAGCAACCTTTAGAAACCTGTACAAAAGTCACAATATCCTGCCACTTGAAGCATGTATTCACACTACTATTCAGCAAAAAGAATCTGCAGAATACTAAAAGAATAAAAGGAAGAATCACATGAAAAACACTCCAGCAGTTAAATGTGTGAGGGCTTGACATCAGTGTACAGTAATCTGCAAAAGTGACTACCAAGTTTATCGTAACTGATCCGGTTGCACATCTATCTGCCTCTGCTGTCAGGAAGCAAAGGAATTAAAAGTTGTGTAATCCTCACCACTATAAAAGCAGCTCTATAGCCACAGTAGCATGCTAACTGTATAGCCAACCAGGAGGCAGCAATTAAGATGTTAGGAGACAGGACCCACTCCCACACACTCCAGCAGCCAACCGTGTGCAAGTGCTTGACATTGATGCAAATCCCAAGGACTCTGCATTACTGCTGGCTGAAAGGGAATTAAGCATATTATAAATGAGGCATTGTGGGGCTGACGGAAGGAAAATTAAGTGAGAAACTATGTTCTAGAAACAAGGGAGAAAAGAGCAAAGAGGAACTAAAAGAAACAGGCACACAGGGGGGTGTAAAGGGAATATAGTGACCCTATTCTACTGCTGGACTTAAGTTGTTCTGCATGGGTGTCAAAAAGTGCTTCAGATGTAAATATGAAATATAAATGTGGGGTGGGCTGGAGGAGGAGGAGAGTCACTAAGGCTCTGTAGCAGTGCTGCTGCTTTAACTCGGAGGGATGAGCGCTGGTGCTGTTCCTATCTTTTCTCTGTAATGTGGGATGTGACAGATGGTGGAGGGAGTGTTAAAGTGGACCACATAAGGCCCACTGCCTGCAGACACACACATGCCCGGAACATTCCCTCTGTCTCCTCTCACTTTCTCACTCTCTGGTTTTCCTTTGTCCCCTCTTCATCTTTCTAACCTACATGCAGTCCTTTCAGACACTCTTCTCCTCTAAGGTTCTCATACCTCTTTAACCTAACTAGTTGTTCAGACAATGGCGATTCACCTGAGACTGGAATAGTTAAACAGCTATCTGATGGATTGCCAAGAAACTACGTACAGACATTGAGGATGATTCCCTGACCCTTTTTTCAAGCGTCACCATGAATAAGAGATAAACACAATGCCAATGGGTTCTGGTGAAATGTCTCAACAAGTAGCCTGTTGGAGGGGTTGCCATGAATTTGTGTTGATATAATGATATGATATTGTAATAAGTGCTTGCTTTGCTTTTAACTCTGTTTTTAGTGTTTTGTTTGTTTTTATTCTGTCTTATGCTTCTTTTTTTTAATGTTTTGTCTTTATGTAAAGCACATTGAGTTGCCTTGGTATGAAATGCGCTATATAAATAAAGATGCCTTGCCTAAGTAAAAAATAGGATTAAGATTGTTTGTCATTTTTCCTACAGGAAGAGGAGAGTATGAATGCAACAAGTACCATCAAAGACCTTCCCATCAGCATCTGCTCTACTTTGTGTTTAGAGCTACTTAGCAAACGTTAGCAGGTTAAAGCAGAAGTAAGCGATCCGGTCGTTTTAGCTAACTTACTGTCAGCCGATGGCGTTATCAGTCCCCGCCCTCGTCCCTACGTCACCACATTCACGCGCATCCCTTGGCTGCACACACAGAGAGGACTGCCCCTTTATGCCGTTCTCTCTCCTCATTGGATAAAGGTTGTAGGATACAAGGAAAGTTTTCTCCTCGGCTTACAGCAGAGCAGAGTGACTGACAGACCCGTGTTTCGGACCAAACACTCTATAAGTGATTGCTGTCGGAAGATATAACTATTTAAGACTTATATTAACACCAATATTCCGCTTACTTCTGCTTTAACATGTAGAGTTAGGATGGTGAACATGGTCAACATTGTGTCTTCTGCATATCAGCATGTTAGTACTGTCACTGTGGGGATGTTAGTCGGATGACTTGCATTTAGCTCAAAGTCCTGCTGTGCACAAGGACAGCCTCAGAGCGCTGCTAGCACCGCTACACTGGACTCTTGTCTCTTGTTTTTCTCTAATTCTTGAATCATCACTCTCTCTCTCTCATAGCTTGCCAGTGGACCCTCTCATAAACTCTTTCAACCCTCTTTCCAAACATGACTGATGTATTTTGTCCAAACCACAGACAGTCTCTGTGCAGCTTTTAAATTCCACATCCCTCTTTCACTCTCTGTTTTATTATCTCTCTTAATCTTTGTGTGTCTCTCGGGTTCTCTCTTTTTAATCAAATCCTCCTGCAGTTTCTTCTTTTTTGCTTACAATGTGCATGACTGAGGGTACACTGTTTGCTTGGTCAGTAGGCAAGTAGTTATTTGCACAATAGTCAATAATGTAAAAGGTGTCCCCTCCCATATGCATGTACAAACACACAAAGGAAGAAGGACACACACACACACATATATAGTCTAGAGGCTATCTGTCTCCAAGGCCTGCTGGAAGTGATCTTCCTCAGGGCAGACTTCATTATCAAACACACCATTCAGCTTAAGGCCAGTTAAAGTTTAGACTGAAATACCACCCAGTCTGATATTATAGAAGCATGTGCTCTCCTCCACCATCAGCTTCTACAGAGAAATCAATAATTCATTGAGGTATTGAATATAACTTTAGGTACATGACAGCGACTTGTTAATTTGAAACAGTATACCAGAGAACATAACTGCAATCTGTCCCTTTGTCATTCCTTTCTTGTAAAATGTTGTTCTTTTCAATTGTCCAGCTGCTTCACAAGCTGCAGTTTCCTTTTTGTAAATACAATATTTTTAGTATGTGTTTTTGTTTCACATCTAAATAGTCACATAATTGCTCAAACTCCCAAAGGAACTTAATCCTGTGATGAATTCAACCTTGCACACAGCTGTGTGGTTTAGCTACATCTGCAGCATGCTTTGTTTGCATGACCAAGAGAGTGTCCAAGTGGGACAGATAACATATTGTTTCCTGGAGGCGCCAAGCACAGTGTTGCAATAATTACCCATAAGCCCCTGAGTCACACAATGAGGCATGATGACAGTCAAATTGTCCCTTGAGTGAGAAAAAATCTAATGTTTTTAATTTTCTGTATTAAATAAATAATGTGTAATTATTATGTTTTACTGCAAACCAGTTATTTGCAGAAGTATGGGCTGTGTATGTCAGTACATGCTCAGTGTGGTGCCAGTTATCATAAGGACTATTAAACTGAATTATTCTCTGAAACGGTGGCTGAAGCAGAGCTTTTCAAACAGGATTTATGAGGTCTTCTCTTCACAGTCCATGTACAAAAAAACTGAGTGCAACATTAGGACATTACACAAAGTCGCCCTCAATGCAAAGCATCCAAGATGCCATCGCTCACAAAGCAGAACTAAACTGCAAGAATCGCCAAAGAACATGAAAAGAGGAATGACAAATATTGGCAGCACATTGTTTGGTCAGACGAAACCAGATGGGGTTCAGCATGTTAGGCGATGACCTGGCCAGGACTACCACAGAGACTGCACAGTGGCAACTGTGAAACATGAGGAGGGGCTGCATGAGTGCAAGAGGTGTGGGGGACAAGACATTTATAGATGGCATGATGATCATGGGTATGTACCCAAAAACACAAGAAGCTTTTTTACCTTAAAGGGGAATTGCCATTTTTTATAATCTGGACTTTATTTCTAGCATAAAATACTATCATTTACTCACCCAGATAACTTTGGTGTACAAGTTGTTCCAGCCGAGAGCTGCGTATCTCCATATAATGCGAGTCGACATGGCAGCGGAATGCAGCCTCTAAATAACACATTATCCGCCGTGAAACTCGTTCATTTCACCAATATTTTGCTATGATACGCTAGTGCTATTCCCCTCTGAGTCCGGGGTTAGCTGTTATCAACATCCGTGGTCTGTAGGTTGACCTACTGACCTCTGACCTGGATGATGTCATCTCCGACCACTGCCCGGCTCATTCTGATAATAATGATTCCGCTTCAGCATTCGCGTCCATTTTTTGCGCAACTAGCTGGAGCTTTAGTGAGTCCAGGTTGCGGAGAGGAAGCATGTGGAAGCTGAACTTCATCCAGCTGCTCATTTTGTTCTGACAAGTCAGAAACACACAGAAACGAACCATAGCATTAGCAGTAGCAACAAGCCGTGCGGTGCTCAGAGATGACATCATCCAGGTCAGAGGTCAGTAGGTCAACCTACAGACCCCGGATGTTGATAACAGCTAACCCCGGACTCAGAGGGGAATAGCACTAGTGTATCATGACAAAATACTGGTGAAATTAACATGTTTTGTGGTAGATAATGTGTTATTTAGAGGCTGCATTCTGCTGCTGTCGGATAGACTCGCATTATATGGATATACGCGGCTCTCGGCTGGATCTAATTTCGTCGGAACGACTTGTAATGACTGGGTGAGTAAATGATCGTATTTTATGCTAGAAATAAGGTCCAGATTGTAAAAAACGGCAATTCCCCTTTAACACGTCCATGAACCCAAATACACTATACAAGAGTGTAAAATAGTTTTAAAGTGGAAACTATGACCTGAACTGAAGGATGTTGAATTGTCCGATTCAACCAAATTTAAGTTTCACCACCTCAAAAACATCAGAAATGTTCAAAGAAATTTCTTCTGCAGCATTATTCACTTCTGTGCTACGTAAAGCATGTGTTCTAACAGCTGAGAGAAGTGGTGTCTATTGACATTTCCTTACTTGTTTAATCCAGTGAAAACTAAAAACATTTCACAGGCATTAAAGGCTACAGGACTGACTGGTACTAAAAAGACAGATAGTGGGTGGCATGTCAGAGCAGACTGGTGATGGATATTAACATTGCTATGGGCTGAATGATAAGCTGTGTGTGCTTGTGAGAAGAAAGAGGGATTCTGCAGTGTGTCCCAGCTGGAAGGCAGCCTACACAATGTTCTGACCTTTGAGGAGCGTGGTATTGACTCTGCCTCCTCCGATGACGGTGCCTTCATCTGTGTTCAAGTTTGACAAAGAGTTCAACATTATAAAGCCTGAGCAGCACAGTCTTACGCGTTTCAGCGTCGAGTGACCTTCAACACTGAAGTCTAGTGGATGTGTGCATCATCACAAACAATCAGCCACATGCTGCTGTGGTATTCCTGGAGACAAGCCGAGATTATGTCAACATGTCCAGGAGGTATCACTCCACATGGGTGTGCAGGAAATGTGTCAAAATCATCCATTACTGAAGCTCCCAGGAGAAGAAAAGTGAATGAAACAGGGGAAAAAAAGAAGAAACAATAAAAATATGAATAAAATAAAAAGGATTCCTGTTGCTTCCACCAACAATTCAGTCTGGATGCAGCTTGTTCCCAGGCAACAAATCAGCAAGCACTCTTCTTTAGCCATTTACCCCTTGCTGACAGCTGCCTCCATGGGACAAACATTATGGAGATAATGCAAATGTCCAATTGGATGTGAGCTGGAGCTTGGAGCATTTCATTCCCCTTTTGCCGCCAAGACACTTGACTTAAAAGGAACAGTGGGACATTTTGGGAGATACGTTTATTCACGTTCTTGCCAGTGGTTAGATGAAAAGATCAATATGGACTATTTTTGGACTACTACTTGGCCTGGCACAAAGATCTCCTTGAGTCTCAGCTGGTCGCCTGGCAACCTTAAAGTGATGCCCCGCCAAAGAATAGTTTGGCACAAACCCCACTGTAAAACCCCCAACTTGTTGTTTATACACTACAGATACAGTACAGATCTTTAGAAAGAGACAGAACTCGTTAATTAATGAGCTTTAGAGATTGTGGTGAGTGGATTGTGTTACCATTGAACAGACAGACACACACACACACACAGAGACGGACTCAGTGTATGATTCAATCATACAGCCATTTAGGGCATTATTTTCCCTCATCAACCCCACAATGAAGCATAGCAACCGCAATTCTGGGTTTAATGACCATCTCTCCCAGTACAGTGCACTGTCTTGGTCTGCCCCCATTAATGTACATTTCCAAGTAGCAGAAATCCAGAAATAGCAACAGTGGAGAGAAACATGACCTCCAGATAGATTTTCATTTGTCCTATTGTGGACCATGGGAAAAGGAGGAGCCGTCTGTCACTTCATGTCCCTTAACAAATCTTGACAAGCGGATACTATTGTAGTTTCACCACCTCAGGGGCCGGAATGGGCAGAGATGGGCAACTGGAGCTGATATACTTTCTTTTCTTTGGTTGTCATTGTAGTTCAGCAATTGAGTTTACTGTCAGAGTAGAAAGGCTTAAATAATGGAGAACATGAAGCTTTTAATATCATATTATCTCTATATTTTTCAGCTTTACTGCATTGTTCATTTGTTGAACCTGCAAAGTGGATTGTGTTTTATTTAAAAGGGCGTTTTTGTGTGAGTATTTCACAATGTCATGTTGTCTTGAATGATGCAACAGATGACACAAGGAAGTTGTGCAACAGACGCCCACGGACGTCGTAACTAGGCATGCAGGGTGCTTTAAAAAAAAAAAAAAAGAATCTGATTTAAACTCAGTTTGTCTGACTTAGATCTATGCATTATATGAGATAAATGTAGGCTATGCTTTTGATATGATCTGCAGCCTGCCTGGCTCCATACAGCAGCCTGGCATCTGGCATAGTGGAGTCAGGCTGCATCTGACAGCTCAGTGTGACGTACAGCCTTTATTTGAGGGAGGCCTTTATTTCTAAATCCCTCAGTTTATTTTTACACATTTGCGACCAAGCTCATCGTTCATTAGTTCATCTTCATCTTCCTCACATGCTGTTCTCCTCACTGCGCTGTCGGATATTTTTTTATATATATATATACACACAGTATGCTATTATAAAATAACTTGGATCAGATCTTTAATAACCCAACCCTCAAAAATCTGGCCCCCCCTCTCAGAAAATAGTTCCAACATCCGCTGACGCCCCCTCTCCTGGACTGTAAGGCTTTGTGGTGAATCTTACTGGAGAATCTGTATCCTATAGTGATTTCCATAAATAAACAGCAAAGTTGCACAAGAGACTTTTTCCCGGAACAAATGAAACACACAACACATGTTTTGCTGGTTAAAGGTCACATGCAAGAATTGTTCTCCCTCTCCCCCGTTACCTGTCTCTCCCTCAACTGTGCTATCAATTAAAAGGCAAAAAAAGCCCAAAAAATATACTTAACAAAAAACAAAACATACAGTACTATACCTGAAAGAGAAATTGTATACATGCATTTGGGAGGGGATACCTTTACTCTGTCAACTACTGTATGAATAATTACTTGCCAAGGCCATACAATGACAGCGTCATCTGAGTGGTAAATGTTAGCAGAGATGGTTTAGTTCGCAACTGCAGCTCATTCATTCATTCATTAAGCCAAGGTGGACACTGAAATAATCAGAGTCAATTTTACTGTGAAACAAACAGAAGAAAACCATGAACATCCTCATCCATACAGCAGACAGACTGACTGACTGCTGACAGTCCTCTGATATCAAACCAACTTAAGTCTGTAACTTCCTTCCATCGTCCTCCAGACAGCTGCCTTCATCCACCGGGACTGAATTAACAAACAGGATGGAGACAGTTCCAGGTCACTTTTCATGCACCACCAACATGACAACCTGACTGGGAGTAGTTTGTGCCATTCTCTCTCTCTCACACACACACACACACACACACACACACACACACACACACACACAATCTTATTCTGGTCCACTGTCGACCAAGCAGATGTTGAAAATGTGCAGCAGGCTCTGTGGTCACAAAATCTGATAGGTCACAGATTTCACAATAACGCTGGCAAAGTGTGAGTGGGGCCAAAGGCTAATATAACAGGACAAGGTGTTTTATATGGAATTTGCATCAACATATCATTATTGCGTTGACTTTGACAGCTCTAATTTTAACACAAAAATGCAATAAGCAACCAAAACCCGCACTGGCCTTATTCTTCCAAAATGCACCTAGACCTACAGTAGTGGTGTAGCCTCAACTATGAATCATTGCTTCCACCTCTGAACTCCAAGGCCACAGCCTCATCAACCTGCCTGTGAATAGGTGCAGCTTGTTTCTCTGCTATAGAGACTATAAATCAAACACAGTCTTTTACTGAGAGAATTTTACTGCAATCCTGTTTTTCACATTTTGTGGTCTCGGTTTGAACGAACTATGAATTCCTAAAGGGTGCTTCAAGAGAATGAATGTGTTCATAAAAATATATACCGGTAGGTTGTCGACCCATTGACCTTTACTTACTAACACTGTGTGCTATAACATCCTGGTCAGCATCAAGCTTGAAACCTTACCACCAATCGAACACTTCATATTGTATGAATATCGATAGTATAAAACAAACACAAAAAAACTATATTAACTGTGATGGATATTTAAAAGTGTATGAATGTAAGGTGGAAGTTTCTTACCTCTGTAAAAGTCTGGTTCCTCCCTGTGAAATGATGCATCTGTAACAGAGGACATTATGTCAGCATTTCAGTTACTTCCTCTGTTCTCGACTACAGGTACATTTCTCTTACTCCTCACAGGATACAACAAGAAAATTGATCAAAACCTATTACACCCCATCATCAAAGTCTCTTCAGCAGGGTGAGGGTGTTTGATAGGATCCCCTTTTTGCTGCTGAGAATGTGATGAATGGCTGGAAAGCCAGTTTTTTGGAATGAAAGACTACCTTTGGCTGATGGCCATCTCTGTGAAATCTACTACATCTTGTCCTTCTAATAAAATACTACACTTTTGTGAATGGCCTTGAGGATGTAATAATTTATGGTGCATTTAGGGGAGAACAGAGTTATCTCCAATGATTAATGACTGTTAATCTGAATAACTATGTTTGTGTATAAAATATGTGCATAATATATACACACTACACACATATATGCACAACTTTGTTAAATACTATCTGTCTGAGAATTACCATTGAGCTGTCTGAACCATACAAATCACACACTGTACACTCTATCCTTTAGTTGCAGGGTGTTGTGTGCATGAGTTTTGCTCTGCTGTCATAATATTAATGTCATATTTGCCATCAAACTTTATTCTAGTTGGGGCTAAACAAAAATGTCAAGCCAATGTTCTCTACGCACAATAACAACCTGAGTCTGCTGGTTGGCTGCTGTCTGTTTAGATAGAGCAGCGGCACAGTTCAGCCCTGTGTGGCTGAACTCTGTAAACCACAGAGCGTGTGTGTGTGTGTGTGAACTGTGCAGCCGTGTGCGGGGTGTTGATGTATGTTTATCTCCCTATTCCTATTCTGTCTCTGTATGCGGGAGCATTTTCAACAGGATATTCTAAGCTTTCGCTGTAGTGCTGCCAAAACTTTTGGTGAACTCAACTGCAATGCTACAAGGACTTTCCCATATAACAAAAAGAGGGAAAAGAAAAAGATAAATCTCCTCCATCTCAATGCCTGTCTGAGTAGGATGTGATGTGAAGCCAAAATTCCCAATCCCAGCCCTCTTTTTTTTGGTTCATGTGAAATCCAGCCTGAAACAAGTGAGAAAAGCCCCAGGTACGGGAGCAGAGGAGGTTGTATCTTTTTTAGACAGGCCATTTTCAGGCCGGCTGTTTTCTGTCCACATTCCCTTGTTTCCAACACAGATGATTGCACAGCAGGAGCACAAAAAAGAAAAGAAAACCTGCAAACTTGAGGACCTCCAGGCGCACAATTGCCCAACCCATGTAATCTTTGTAGCTCTTCCTTTTACAACTGGCCTCAGCTTTTTGTTTTCTTTTGTTTATTAAGATCCCCATTAGCTTTTGCCACACAGCAGCTATTCTTCCTGGGGTCTTTTCATCTTCATAACAACACACAACACATACTTAATACATAAAAACAAAAATACATACAGAAGAACACATACTTAATACATACACATACAAACAAAACATCCAAGACGAACACCTAACATACATTACCAGCTCCTACATTGAATCACTACACAACAAGGATGCCAAGACCCAATTTACAGATACAGTATACTAATGGTCAAAATTACGATCGAAATAATAATAATCTCTTAGTTTCATTTTAAAACTAACCACATTTCTTTGTTGTATAACATAATTCGGAAGGGCATTCCACTCCTTCATAGCTAATACTGTACATTGAGAAAGTGCCCTGGGTAAAATAAAATAACCTCCAGCAGCATGTCAAGTTGAGTAATTATGTATGTCTGAACTAAAAGATAGTTTTCTATGAAAAAAAAAATATATATGGCATTTTAGTTGTTATAATATTTCTAAGAAATACCATCAACAAATATGACAATCTGTGCTTTACATCCAGCCAACCGAGACTGGCATACATTTGACAAATATTCGACCTGAAGTACAACACGTGCTGCTTTGTTTTGTATAAGTTGCAGTTTTCTGATGTTGGCTAGTGAGGTATTGGACCAGACAACTGTACAATAATCCATATGTGACTAGTAATTTGTGTTGTTAGACATTTAGAGCATCTCCTAATCATTGAAAGAATGTTTCCAATTTTGGTTATTATCCTCCTAATATGCATGTCCCATGATAATGTATGATCTATGATGATTACTTGTACCTTATATCTTTCATCAAGTTCATTTAGTTCATCTGTGTTTACTCCTGACATTAAAACACATCATTACTGAAGTCAATAAAAACAGATTTGTAGTTTCCCTTGAGGCACACATCATTTGCACTATCGTTATATATATACACAGTTGTATATTTTTGAAAGCTAGTCATTAACAGCTTGTTGACACCTTGTCTTTATCATTTCCCATTCATGAGTCCATTTGCAATCCAGTTTTGATGAATGTGTTACTGTGCAAGTCGTGTGCCTCCTGTTTTTTTGTTTTTTTTTGCCTTGTTGGAGGAAAATGCCTCAGTCTATTTAGTTGCTGTTTTGCAGCCACGTCGCAGACAGACTGTTTATCTTTGAGACTGGGGTTTTTGAAAGGTTGCATTTGATGAAGATAAAGGGCATAGAAATAAAACAGAGTCAAGCTAAATGAGCAGCGTCCTTTTGATTTCTCAGTGCTGTTCACTGCCAATGTTTGAGAAGCAAATTCTCGGCGAGCAAAGTGCTCCCACTGCTGAAACGATTACCACACTTTATGTGGCACAGATGCCAAATGAGTGCAAATTTTATGATTTACATGTGTTTATTTCAAGCACTGAACTGAGAAATGAAATGACTTGTGCGGTCATAAAAACATTCGACAGTGATATCTGAGTAGCTTGACGGTCACATTAAAAAGGCTGCGTGTAAAGACATGCAACGCTTTCTATTCATCCATCAGTGGTGATACAGCTCCTCAGAATCTCTCTTCACACATTCTGTGGATTCATTTAGCCGATGTGTTACTGACCTGCAGGGGAGAGCGAGAGGACCAGGAGATGGAGGAGGAGCAACGTGTGGTGCAGCATGATGTTCAAGTAAGAACCACCTGGTGGGGTTACAGCTAGAAGCTCAGCTGATGGAACATTAGCAGGACATTAGCCTGGATTTCCTGAAAGACACATAAGAAAAGAGGAAGAGATTGTCACATGACAGGAAAAAAATGCATAGACAATATATAAACTTTTCGTTTAATTTTGTTTTATTCCATTCATGGTTTAACATATTTCACATGGTTGCACATATTTACATAATGCACACTAAAGTCACCATAAATGAAAAGGAGCAGGATGAAGAAAAACTACCTGCCCCTTTCTATTGTTATAATTGCATTGGCTCCTACTATCAACACCAATATTTCAAAGAATTCAAGATGATGAAACATGTAATAATAACAAGTAAACAAACAAGCAAAGCTCGTCTACAGTGTATCTATTGTTTCTTTTTCCCCTTCTTTTTTTATAGGCGCTTATTTTTCTTTTTTAAACATTTTCTTAAAATGAGATATACTTATAAAACATTGGCATTCACAAAGCAAGGAACTAAAAAGTTGTACACCTGCAACAGAAATACACATTTGTTTTAAGGCTGTACAGATAAGAAAATTGAATTTGATTCCACTCCTGGGTCATAAAATTAGTGTAATAACTCATCTATCAGACGATGTAGCCCAAACGTTGTGCAAAATTATATTTTTGATTAAATCTAGGATGAAAGTGTGGTATGTTTTTTTCGCATTGGATAATGCAGGCGCACTGATTATACATCTGCGCACGATTCATCAGCCACTGATATTGGATCTGTCATCTGTCAATCAAAACGTCTGAGACACGAACACACACACGGAGCTCGGTCTCACCCCAAGCTTTGAATATCCCGCCCGCTCAATAACGACCAATCAAATTTGTTTTCCTTACTCGGGTAAACTCGTGCGGCAACTTGTGACAACTCGGCGCGACAAACAGGACAAACGGCCATTTCTGTACACCTTTAAGTGTATCCTTGCAAATGTATGTTTAAAATCAAGCTTCAGTCTGTTGTCCTCTTCCTCCAGCTTGGACAAGCTCTGTAAATGTTCTGGTAATGATCTGTTCTTTGCATTATACATTAAGGTCTGAAGATCTACAGTATTAGATCGGCCACTTTCAATAAACCTGCAGGAATAAAAAATCTATTTGAGGGTTCTCTGTTGACTCCCTTATGAATAACTCTTACTGCTCTTTTCTGTAGCAGAAACAGAGTGATGTTACTAAACTAAATGCAAAAAGTGACTGTTAAAGCAGAAGTAAGCGATCCAGTCGTTTTGGCTAACTTCTTGTCAGCCGATGGAGTTAGCAGTCCCCGCCCTCTTCATGGATCTATTGGTCCTCGTCCCTACGTCACCACATTCACGCACATCCCTTGGCTGCACACACAGCCCTTTATGCCGTTCTCTCTCCTCATTGGATAAAGGTTGTAGGATACAAGGAAAGTTTTCTCCTCAGCTTACAGCAGAGCAGAGTGACTGACAGACCCGTGTTTCAGACCAAACACTCTATGTAAGTGATTGCTGTCGGAAGATATATCTATTTAAGACTTAAATTAACACAAATATTCTGTTTACTGCTGCTTTAAATCTAACAAATCAATATGTATTGTTCATAAACTCACTTTAATCACACTCAAGCAGAATATTTGCTTTATACATGCATACATACATTCATACATAGGCTTAAACAATGTGGATGGAATGAATATAGAAGCTTTTCTGTGCACATCATGTGGAAACTGATCAACTGCATCACTGCACACAACCAACCAATCCCTGCCTACACAAGGACCACAAAAGCACAGCAGTGCAGCAACTTAGCCATGTCTCTGCTTCCTGTCAGCCTCCCGGGCACAAGCTCCTTGATTGGTGGCCACCTGATGATTGACATTTGGACAGTTGCCAGAAGAAATCCGGAGCATTGGTTTGGTTGAGCAGGCGATCGCGCTGCTCACTCACTGCTCCCATGATGTTAACGCCACACCAGGAATCGTCAGGGCCACACTGGCTATCAGCCTCACGCCCAGTAACACAATATGAAAAGCACCAGCTGCCGGAGTGTGGACACACACTGTGCTGACAGAGAGAAGGAGAAGAAGAGGGCACAAAGCTCGCTTCTCCAGAATAGTGGAGAATATTTTAATTGATATTCCGAATTAGATCAGGCTGAAAATCTTTCATGTGTTCAGAGAAGTCTGTTTAACAGAACAGAGAGCATCACAGAGACAAAGATCCTCCGACTGAGACAAGTCTGGAAGAAAACTGTTAGAATTTCAGTTTACTCTATAATAGCAGAGATTCTGAAACATTTTTTGCCACCAAGACTGTGACAGAATATTAATGTGGCCAGATGAAGGTCTTGTAGATGGACCAAGGACTTTTGAGTGATTTTCAAAATCTAATTTATTCCCCAGTTAATCATTTAATTAAAGTATTAGGCCAAAGACAGCCTGAGAGAAAATTATATGGGGAATATGTCATGTTGCAGCCAGGTAACAATCCAAGTGTGCAAATTCTTAGCAACAACATCATCAACATCGAGTTGAAAAAGAAAAAAAAGAAGAAGCTGTTCTCATTTGCATGATATTTTCGTCAGAATGAGTCAATCTTTCAGTGCATGTTCACCAGCACACTGTTAAACTCACAAACAAATCCAAACACCTCATGCTGAAGCAAACCTGTCCATTCGTTCCCAGGTTGTGCTGGCCTGGTGTGTTGATTAGAGTATAATTGAACATGAGGCAGATGCTATTGATTCTTTGTGCACAGCCGGAGGTGTCAGCTGGCAGAGACTCAGAGGTGCGACAGCAGGATTGAGATCTCACAGGTCTCCAGACAAATGGAGCCTGAATGGATGATAGACGATAGCATAATATTTCGGCTTTGCCCGACTCAAACACAAAAAAATCACGTTTACCACTAAACATTCAAACAGCGCCAGCCAGCCAGACAAAGCCGGATTAAGAAAAAAACAGGGCAGACATACTGTACAGCTATACGGTACCACACGCACAATACGTCAGACATAATGTCCAAACTGTACAGCTGCAGAGAAGTGCAGTGCAGAGGAGATTTCATTTTCACGCTGGCCTGTATCCTAGCAACACCTTTCAAGAGGAGCAGTTTGTGTGCTGCGGGGGGCCTTTTGTGACCAGCAATGAAACTATGCAAACACTCATTTTAATCTGGAACAACACTGCTGCTGTGGAACGGAGACCTAGGGTGCTGTGCTCGTCTATTAAAGACATTCATCTCTCGCTGTCTTCAGACAAAGAGATGAAAAAAGTAAGTTTATTAAAAGTAAAACTCTGCCCCTCTCAGTCTCTCCACGTCACTCTCTACAGCTACATTTGACTCCGAGTATAACTTCTGTAGAACTCATAAATCATAAATGATCTTATTAGATGCACTTAGGAGATTAGGGGGGAGCCGACAAGGAGCCTCATTACAGCGTCACAGCACATTGTGAAAAGAACCAATACCATCTATCCCATTAAGAAGTGTCATTGAATTGATATACTGTAAAAACCCATCAGAGCGGCACCACACAGAAAGGCAGCATGCTCTTATAATCAGTATTAATGGGGCCTCCTGCCTCTCCTGTCCTATCTAAGCAGCCTGAAATGCACGTGATGAGAGCGCTCCAGTCATCACAGTAAATCACAAGGCCCGGACGTGACAGCGCTCCAATAAGGCCATTTCTTCTCCCCCATAAATCACACCCTGAACGTTGCCACGGCTATTACTGCTTGTGGTCTGATTTTGGTGGTTTTTCTTGTCTATGTTTTTTTTTTTCACCCTCTCCTTCCTGCTTTGCTTTGCAGGCTGAATTTCAATCTCTTTCTTTCTCCTGTTACTCCCCTTAGAATTCTCAACCTCATTACTCTGAAATCAGAAATCATATTACAGCGAGCGGAGGGGAGGCTGCTGGGGGCAGATTTGAGGTTTTTAGCGCTGCACTCTGATGACCAATACTGTCATCTGCGCTTTTTATCATGACCCCGTCCGTGTATCCCCCCTTAGGGCATAATGTGCTGAGTGAAAGTGAGTGAAAACCCCTCCTTTTCCTTGCTCGGCCTGATGCGAGCTGCATAATCAAGGAGGGGGGAACTTTGCAGAAATGTCCTCCCCAATCAGCCGGGGCAGATCCATCAATGTGGGGGGAGGAGAGGAGCCGGTGGGGTGGAGGAGGGGTCAGAGTCGTGGCAAGCTTCAAAACAAGACGTTGCTCTAACAACCCCACCCCCTACTGTACCACCACCACCATCATCGCCCTTTACGCACACAAACACAATCAGCAGCCCCACAATCAGTCATTAGCAACAGATTTGCTGTAATCCTGCGAGGGGGAAGCCAAGAAGGGGTTAACACTGGATTGGTCTTAATCAGTTAGAGAAGGAAAGATGAGCACTGCTTCAACACGGTGACAGCTACTGCAGCGTCTTTGTTTGAATTCAAGGAAGATATTTAAAGACAGGCGGTGTTGTTATAGCTGAAACAATAAGTCCACTATTGATTAGTTGATCGTCTGAAAATCTATCTACATCTGTCTTGATAATCAATGTGTTGCTTCCAGTCATTTATTGAGTAAATGCCAAACATCTGCCTCCAGTTACTGTGAAGATTTCCTGCCTCCCTCTGTTTTCTACCATTCAGTGAATAGCTTTAGATTTTGGACTGCTGCTGGAACAAAACAAGCAACTTACAGTAAACCTCTCCAGCACAGGGAGGGGGTTTAACCATCCTCCCACAGAACAATTGCTCAATCAAGACAAGAATCACTGCAGCACGGTTACTCACAGTCTCCCACTTCCTGCCTTACAGTTAAGTCCACAGGTGTTTTTTTGCAGAACATGTGATGTCAGAGTGAAGGAAAATGTCATCACTTCATTTTATCCAGTGAGGCAACTGTATGAAAATGTGCTAGAAATGTGTTTGGTGATGTTATGATCTTGACCTTTAACCTCTAACCACAAAATTCTAATCAGTTCAACCTTAAAGCGATAGTTCACCCAAGATTGAAAAATTAAAAAAAATCAAATAAGTCTGTTTTTCAAGCTTGTTTGTAGCGGAAGCTCCTCTTCCCGGTTCGTCAAATTTGGACGAACTGGGAAGAGGACAGACCCAGTTTGTCCAAATTTGACGAACCGGGAAGAGGAGCTTCGAGAAGCTTCCGCTACAAACAAGCTTGAAATATAGACTTATTTAATTTTTTTCGGGACAATTTCGCATTTCGGGGCTTCAATACAAGACGGACATTACATACGAGCAGCATGGAGGTATTTGGATGTTTTTTGGTGTGTCTTTTTGTTACGAAGACAGTTGGTATCCATTTGCAACCGTTATATTGACATGCACTGCTACGCCGAGACCCCCTGTAACTCAGAGAAGCCACGGAGGACTCTGAAACTTCTCCCAGCCCTTAGTCGACATGAGGGGGAGGAGATAATGAGTGCAATTTCAATTTTGGGTGAACTATCCCTTTAAGTCCAAGTGGACGTTTGTGCCGTTTGTGGAAAATGTCATCACTTCATTCTATCCAGTGAGGCAGCTGTGTGAAAATGTGAAAAAGGTTATGATCTTGACCTTTGACCTCTAACCACAAAATTCTAATCAGTTCATCCTTAAGTCCAAGTGGACGTTTGTGCCAGATAATGAAATTCCCTCTGGGCGTTGCTGGTGTATCATGTTCTCGAGAACGTGACATCACTGTGACCTTGACCTTTGACTTTGACGACCAAAATCCAATCAGAGTTGGAGTTAATATTTGAGCAATATCAGAAGTAATTCCCTCGTGGTGGTCCTGGGATACCACATTCAAGAGGCCACAAATGTATTTGTAAGACCACAGTGACCTCGCCCTTTAACCCAAGTCCAAGAACCGAAAGACGTTACTGAGATATTGCGTTGGATGGTAATGGGACAGGCGGAGAGAGAAGCTGAAATCAAAATGCCTCTGGCCATGGTTGCTAATGGAGCAGGGGTGTGAAAAGAAGAATCAATGATAAAATAGAATAATCAATAATGAAAATAAATGTTAGTATCAACCTGAGTGCTGCTGGTTTCTCATTTTATGTGAAATACTGTCTCACCTGTAGTTAACAGCGGACCTTGGCTATATAATAATCTTTAATCATTGACTGTTTGTAAAGTAGCATTATGAAATGTCATGAACTGTTTTATTTTCTGAATTAAGATAACAATTACCACATTTAATTTCTGTTGGGATTATTTCTGTAATAGTGGTAGAAACAACTCATTTTCAATACGTGGACATATTGTGATCTACTGTATTGTAGGAGAGATGCTTATTTGCTGTCTTCCCAAGAGTAAGATGAGAAGATAGATATTACTCTCATAACAGTATGGTTGGTAAATATATTGACAGATCAGATCTTGTTACCTTTGGGGAGAGTTCATCTGACTGTCGGCTCTGCTGCAGCTGCCTAGACCTTCATATTTAATGGTGTATTTCTTAAATCTCCCCAAAACTCTTCTTTTTATTTTCCTATATTTATCTCACCTCGTCTCACCTCTACTGGTGAGTCACCACTTGGACCAAGACATGAGATGTGGTATCCAGTGTCAATAAAGAATCTGATGACAACTCCACCCTGAATCACTCATTGGGTGATATAGCAGATAAGATTTAGTGACACCACCTAATAGTGATGTGAGAAAAACAAGCAAGACGGGGAGAGGGATATCGATCCAGATTAAATCAAGATGAAACAGTGAGACATTGCGTCTGACATCATCCGTAGGAGGCACACAGTGACTTAGTCTGGTTTAAGGGGCATTACTCTTCAATCCCTTTAGCGTTAGTTATCCAAAGGCCTGCTGAGAGTTGCTGTCCCTCTGATTCACATGCATGAAACTACTGTATACAAACAACATGCCTCACAGCTCTCCAGCAAAACACAACTTCCACTAGCTGGGGGGGGGGGTTTGATCTCTTAATATTTCCAACAGGAATTCAGACAGTAAGCACATTTGAAGCCAGTTTACCAGACACATTGCTGCCAAGGTCTATTTTTAGGAGTTGATATCAGCCACCGTGTCGCATATACTTTCTCTAGTTTTCTAACATGTTACTTTCTAACAGAGTCTGCTCAGCGGTGTACGAGGTTTGCTCTCAAACGCTCACTTCAGAAATGTAGTTTGACATGATTCTCTCTTAAATGAAAAGCAGGAAATAGAAGCAGCACAAGCCTCTTCACATCTGCTGAGATCAGACAGCTGATATGACTACATATTGTATTTTACATAAATCAGGATGACATGCGAGCCTGTGATCCAGTTTTATGCTGAATCAGTGTTATTTCACCACAGAGCAGTGGTGGTATACTCTTGGTCTAACTTCTGAATTATTTATGATCAAATCATTGATTTGGGTTTTGAAAGGAGCCGTAGACAGCCCGGTGTGTCTCTTCAGCATCAGCTCTGACAGAGGTGCTGGAAAATAAGACTGCAGTGTAGCTGCAGATACACAGGTTTACATCTCCCAGAGGACCACCAGAATGATTCAGTTAAATAAAAGGAGACATGGGCTATTCAAGCTTATTAGTCAAGTCAAGCCAGCTTTAATTTTAGAGCACATTTAAAAACAACAAATGCTGCCATTTGTGCTTAACAATGCTTAACAATTATGTGCAAAAACAAGAACAACAATAACAACAGAATAATAATAGAACAGTGGGTATAATACAATAAAATTGAGGGACTATGGAGTATTAGTACTATGCCGGATCAAATGCCAAGAAAAAGAGGTGGGCTTTTAAGTGTGATTTGAGGATATTATTAATGGAGGGTGAAGAACAAACTGATAGAGGTAATTATTCCACAGGTTTGAGACATTACACAGCAGATAAAGCAGTAATCCCAAGACACACACAACACGAGCAGGAGAAGATGCTCTCTACACCTTGTGCTGCACAAGCCCCCTGTTGCTAAGCAGGAACTGGTTCACTTGAGCACTTTATAGAAAAAAAACTTTTTCACTGTGAGAGAGTGCAATTTCTTCTGCAGTCTCAATTTATTTCCCACTTCTTTCATTTAAACAAAAAGCCTGTGCAAGACATAAGATTTTTTGGCAAATTTCAGTAGAACTGCATTCATCGTTTGATTTCAAGTTTGTGATGCATTAATATTTCAGGTTATCACTTGTTGGGGGCGATGTAGCGCACAGATTGCTTTCAAGTGCAGTTATTTTTGGTCCCTCCCTGGTAACAACATCTCAGTAGCTCCTGAACCCAGACAGCAGACAGACTCGGTATGAAGTACTATTCATGATGTAATCCAGCAGCAGAGGATCCAGTCATGGCGCGTTCACTGTGTCAATCCCCCTCCCTCCCTCCTTCTCTCTCTCTCTCTGTTTCTCTGTCTCTCATCCAATAGACGCCACCATGCTAATGTAAGCTATTTATCCCGACCCCTGCAGTCAACACAATGCCCCCCAGGGCCGCACAGGCTCAGTAACCTCAGCTGACCTGAATATCAATGACACCAGTCATTCAATCCATGAAAAGTGAATCTGGACGGCTGTATGACATTACCTTCCACTCATCATGTCTAGAAACTGATGCAGAGGTGCAATAGCAAACTAATTATTTAAAACAATTTTTGTCTTTGATTTCACACTTTCTTCACAAGGAAGCTGACATCTAATGTGCTTGCTGAACCGTGAGTGACAACCCAAGAACAGGCAATGACAGCTGATAATTTTGCTATCATGAGTAAGTACAGCCTTTAAGCTTCTGCAGAGATAATTTCAGCCTGTGATTTTCCATTTTTCTGTAACGGGTTATAACCTGTAAACATACAAAGGAGACAGGCTTCTTCAGTCATCTGCTCCTCACCTCACCTCACCTGCAGGATGTGTTAAGTGTTCACATGGTACTGCAAGCTAAACCAAATATGGTTCAATACGGTGCATAGGAGCCCAAAAAAATCATATTGAAGCAAAAAATCAGATGAACGGGAATTGGCAGGAATGTGACATGAAGATGGTCTCAGCTTTGTTAAGATAATTAAATAAGATTAATGCTATCAAACACATACATCTCTATGAATAAGAGAAGAGTGCCCTCTTAAAGGGATAGTTCACCCAAAATTCAAATTTCACTCATTATCTACTCACCCTCATGTCGACTAAGAGCTGTGAGAATTTTCAGAGTCCTCCGTCTATTCTCTGAGTTACAGGGGGGTCCATATAATGGTTGTAAATGGATACCACTTTTCTTCGTCCAAAAAGACACACCAAAAAACATCCAAATACCTCCATAGTGCTCGTCTGTAATGTCCCTCTTGTATTGAAGCCCCGACATGAGAAATTGTTCCGAAAAAAAATTAATAAGTCTGTTTTAAGCTTGTTTGTAGCGGAAGCTCCCAGTGTCAGTGCAAATCTTGCGTGATTTGCACTGACCAGCGGAACAATTTCTCATGTCGGGGCTTCAATACAAGAGGGACATTACAGACGAGCACTATGGAGGTATTTGGATGTTTTTTGGTGTGTCTTTTTGGACGAAGAAAAGTGGTATCCATTCACAACCATTATATGAACAAATACTGCTGCGCGGACCCCCCCACCCCGTAACTCAGAGAAGGCACGGAGGACTCTCACAGCTCTTAGTCGACATGAGGGTGAGTAGATAATGAGTGAAATTTGAATTTTGGGTGAACTATCCCTTTATGCACTTGGATGTAACCATTGTTATTAACATAAAACACTAACGATATAAAATGTATTTGCAGTTTCTAATGTTCTTACGCTAACCACAACAACCATGACACATCTAGATCTATATGCACTTCCCAGTATGGAGAGCATGCTACATTGTGTGTGATAAATTGTTCGGTACAGTCAAAGGTCAGAGGAGACACGCTCTCTATAAAGAAAAGAGCATTCAGCGTGATTACTTCATGCTACATCTGTGCAATAAAGATATTGGCTGAGAGGTTTCTACAGCAGAGCAGTGATGTGCTTCACAGGATGCATATCTTGGACTCCATTCACTTACAGCAATACACTCTGCTGTAAATAATAACTGTAATTACTATGTGACAGAGTGCTGCTTCTATGCCGATGGCACAGCTATACAGATAAGGCAGAAGAGTCCATATAAAGCAATTAGTGCATCCTGAAGGATAGTGAGGGAAACAATCAGAACTTTCACACTGCACAAAGAAAAGCCTTATGGGAAGAGTGGGAATAAAGTGCGTTTATTCCGCAATGGCTACCTACAATACATGGCAAACAATGGCAAGATTAATCTATTATTCATCCCCTTATTGGATTAGGGGGTGTGAATCCAACATTAGGCCACATATTAACAAAGGGAATGTTTATATGTAATCATAAAATAAGCCACAAATATCCTGCTTAATTGCATTATGGTAAAGAAGTGGGGGCAGTTACCTAATAAACCGTCACCACACAAACCGAAGACACAAAGGGAAACAATCAGGGCATGGAGTGTGTGCTGTGACTCTGCTCTGTGCTTACCTTGCTGTGGAGAGCTATCATGCCAGTGGCTATGTGACAAGATGAGCTACTTAGCAGCCCGTGTCCCCATCCCCTCCAACATGCACACCCTGCCAAGTGTCCTAAATACTCCTCTCCATTGTCTGCCTCGGCAATGAGCAGTGCTGCTGGATTGAAGCAATCTCTCCCAAGGTGGAAAAGGAGGAGAGAGGAGGAGGACGGGGGAAAGAAAAGACTAATTCCCTGAACAGGACAGGGAGCCATGCAAATGGGACGCCACTGAAGAAGCCTCCCCGCAGTGAGAGCGCTCCACCGAGGGGTCTTCTCCCGTCACTGTGGCGAGGCTGGGGTTTAATCTTTTAAGCCCCCTGTCCCGCGCACACCCACACACACACATACAGAAACACTCCACCTCAGAAAATATAAATTGAAAACACATACACAGACACATTTCCATTCACCCCCTCCCCTCCCCTTGCACCCTAAACTTCAACACCATCCTCCATCCAGCCGACTTTACCCCCATCATTAGCCTGGCGGTGGGCCAGACGCATCATCAGCACTGTCATGATCATCCCCACTACTGTCGCAGTCAAATCTGTTTCCTCCTGCAGAAGAAGCTCATTGCTGAGAAGCAGAAAACACACTCTGTAGGAGACCAATGAGGAGCCGATAAGATATGAAGGACGGTTGCTGTGATATGGATTGCTCACTTAAGTGATAGAATTCTGCCGGTGCTAAGCACATTCTCCAGCTCATTTTCCTACATCTTTTCTACAGTAGTCTCATCTCCTACTCTATTTATCTTAAAAGCCCGCAATAGTTGAGCTCTTATTTATCTCCTCTCCTTGAACAGAAGTAGGATTAAGTCTACTTACTTTTTTGTGTGCTTTCTGAATATCAGAAAGCGTCCTGTTGTTGAAGTCACCATCTGCCCATAATTAGTAAAAAAAAAATTGAATAATCTATCCTGTCACTGTGCAATCACTAATTAACGAAAGAAGACATTACAACAATGCTATCTAAGGAGGATATCAGGCTTCTATTGTAAATTATGTCCAGTTTAGAAACACAAAATATTTATTTTTTCAACTTAGAACTCAAAGCCCCTATTTACATCAGTGTATCTGTATCTAGTCAAAAGACAGAGACTGTGACCATCAGCCCTGTGAAGTGTTTGAGGTACAGTTTCTCTATTACGTTGTTTATCCACCAAAGAGCGAGAGAGAATGTCCCACGTGCACATCTTCAACTCACTTTTCAAATGAATATTGACAAATACACTGCCCATCCAAAAGAAAAGTCACCACTTGGAGCTAATAGGTAAGAGCCTCCCATTGGATAATAATACTGCATGGATGATTATGTTTCAGCTGGCAACAACTGATTTAACCCTAACTGATGCAGTCTCATTTCTTAAACAACCATGTCTGAAGACACATCCTGTGGTCGTGGAGAAGATGTTCATCTGTTTCAGAAGGGTCACATTATTGGCATCAAGCAAATAAAGGAGATTGCTGAGACTAGTAAAATATTAACAACTGTCCAACACATTATTAAAAACTGGAAGGATTGTAGGGAACCATCATCTTCAAGGAAGAAACATGATCAATGTGACCAGAGTCCAGACCTTCACCCCAGAATCTCTGAAAATTTAATGCAACTCTGGACGGAAATAAATGTTGTGACATTGCAGAAGCTAATTGAAACGATGCCACAGCAAATGCATGCTGTAATCAAAGCTACAGGCAGTCTAATGAAATATTAGAGTGTGTGAATTTTTGGATGGGCAGCGTATATTCTTAATATCATTTGAATTGTAATATATCAATAATAAAATCAACTTTAGGTGTCATGGTGATGCAGTGGTTAGCACCGTCACCTCAAAGCAAGAAGCTCTTGTGTTTGATCCCTTTGTGGAGTTTGCATGTTCTCCAACTCCCTCCCAAGTCCAGAGCCAGGCCCAACAGCTTCACTGCCAGTTCTAAATCAGGTGTGAATGTGAGCCTGTGAGGTCGTTGGTCTAGATGTCTGCTCTGTGAGAGTCTGGTGACCTGTCCAGGCTTTACCCTGCCCTCATCCTATGTCATCTGGGATTAACTCCACCCCACATGACCCTGCACAGAAAAGCAGTACAGCTCATGGATAGAAGGACTGGTGGAAAATCAACCTTTGAAAAGCCGCTCTTGGTCAGCTATAATCGCTCCTGACACTGAAAGTAGAGTTTTTTCTTAGACATGAGGGTCCGCTAAGTACCGCTTTTTGGATAGGAAAGAACATGGAGAGGTAAAGAACAGATTCAAGAGCCAGGAAAAGAGGACACTGGACCCTGGATCTTTCTAGTGGAGCTATAGGCACACTGCAAAAGGAAGATATTATTATATGTGAAAGTGTGTGTGCTCTGTTGTGTGGACAGGAGGGAGCCACCATTATACAAACTCACATAAAGTGCCTCTGGGTTCTATTAACTGAGAAAATGCTGAGCAAGTGTTGCAGCGTTTTAGTAGAGGAGACACTACAACACATTTAGGAGAGTTAGAGCCTTGTAATGCCCACACAACAGATGTTTTATGAGTTGCAGGATGATCTAGGTCTGCATGGTCACGTACAGCAGCATTTGGTATAGAGTCTGGGTGCCTGGACTCCACCCAGCCAGATCTGACACCATGATTAATTGTGTGATCAGGCTAAAAAGAAACAAAAAAAGGCTCTGTGCCCAGACTACACAACACAGGACAATACATTGATTAGACTTATTGGATTTCATGGTGTTTAAGCATGCAGAGGTCAGATACTCTCCTACCATCTATCTTCGTGGGCAATTTATGTCTCGCTGATGCTTTAAAGAAAAGAAAGGCATCCTAATTGATCTTGATTCACTCTTAAGGTTTTAAATTGTGTCTGGAATGACACAGAAAAGACTGGGGAAGTAAAAAAAAACAGAAAAAAGAAAATCCACTAGTCTTATCTGAGGCTTTCAGTATCATTAACTTTGTGGGTCACTCAGCTTACATAAGTGTTTACAGAAAGTAAACGGTTGTGTAAGGACCGAGGAGAGCAAGTGGTGTCGAGTGTGACTGCATTCGTACTGAATGTGCTCAGTAAAATCTGGAATTCACAAACGCCTTCACTTAACCTTCAAATCATTAAAGCAAATAGATCAGGTCAAGAGAGCGACAGATGATACTCGAGAATCAAAATCCAGACTAATGGCTTCCATTTACATCAAACACACAGAACGCTAAAAGAAGGAGGCAAGAGGGACTATTCCTTCCTTTTCACAGACACTCGGCTGCTATTCATAATCCATGAGTTTGCTCGCTAATCAAAACCGCCGCAAATCTCTCAGAAGCATACAGCATGAGGAGCAGGCCACAGAGAGCAGGAACGCTCGAGTCTGGCCGGATTCAGCTCCGGCTTTTTCCTCTTCCAGAGCGATTTCTCCAATACATGTGACTCAGCACAATCCCACCACATACAGGAATAAAGGAGGATCGTTTCCCCTCCTCCTTCTGCCTGTGTTACCGGAGCTACAGGACATTGAGAATGGTTGAATAAGACTTTGTGCTGTTTCACAACAACATCACTCTGACCGAGACAGATAAAAAAACAGCGTGAGCATTTACAGGTGACTGTTGGCGTTTGTTTCTGCAAGATGGAGTTGTTGGATGTCTACCAGACGGGGGTAGCAGATGGATACGGTTTGCTTTACTACTGGAAAGTCAACAACTCCCAGCTTACAGAACGTGAGCGACATTATAGAATGAATAAATAATTAAAAAAACACAACTACTCTCTTCTAACAACAGCATGTTTTATAAAAATGCACCGAAAGCATAAACAGGAAAATTCTGATATGCATGAGGACCTATATCCATTGCCATCTGGGCTTTTTTCAATATATTAAACTGGCTTTAATTTGTAATCATAAGCAGTGAAATTAAAAACCACCCACCATTCCCTCCACCGATTATCTATTTAGAGGATCTGTCTGCAAATTCTGATCAGCAGCTGATTGATCATGCGTCTAATTGTGCAAATGAGTTAATCATCAAACTCTACCCACTCCTTTGCTCCAACTGTTTAAAACAACATTCATTGTGACTTGAGTTTTCTGTGGCAACACGTGCTAGAAGTCTTTTAGCTGTCTGAAATCTGCTGTGCCCTGGTTTCTGCTCCCTGTGATCACATTTGATGTGGTGTTGCATGTCAGCAACATAATGAGCAGACTGGATGCATGAAAGGAAGAACAGAAATGCATATTCAATGACACTGTTTATAGCTCTTATGAAGCATTTCATACCCTCAAACAGACTTTCGACAGAGAATCGGGGGTCTACTACTTTCATTACATCACTTGTTCTTCCCTTCTAACACTCAGTTGACTGTTGTATTCCCGCAAGCACTCTCTTGGGTTTTTTGCTTTTAAACTGGTATTTTAGGGGGTTTTATCAATGCATCTAAGGCCTTGAGCAGAATTAATCTTGAAAATGATTTCTATTGTTTGCTAGAGATGCCCCAAAGTAGCAGTGAGAAATTAAGTCTTCGGAGTGTGTGTCAAACACTGCTCTGCTTTCAAGAACATACCAAGTGTTCATCATCATCACTTTAGATGTATGACATAACTGATATGTGAAGCCTTCCTTCCCGACTCCCTGACCTCAGAGAAATTATATTTCATAGTTTGGGGTTTGTAGTGCTGATTGTTGTTGACTGGTTGGGAGCTTGCACTTGATTTTTACTTCTCTCGTAGATACTGTAGTAGTGTGACATATTACAAATCCAGTATTCTGACTGTATAGATAGTATAAAAACATCTGTATTTGCCTGTTTTACACTGTGGCTGGTAGATGTCGCTCTGTTTAAATGAAGCATCAAGGAATTCATCTTTTCTTAAAGGAGTCATCACCTGGTTTTTTATGTATCCAATCCCCCTTAAATTGCTTTGAATCAGTTCTTAAAACTTATTGGAAACATTTTTTTTTTTTTTTAAATTGGAACATAGAGCTTGTTCTGACACTTTTTCATATGGCAACTTTCTCTCGTGAGAGTAGGCGCGAGGTTTTGACTAGTCCGGATGTTCATTGTATTAATATGTAATGAGGCGCGCGTTGATTGGACGCAGGGAGGACAGAGCCGTGGCTGGCCCTGTGGGCTACATGCAGGCTGTATTGGAAACTGCATGCTGCTCTGTCGTGTACTGTAACCATGTTATAACTTCATAAAATAAAACAAAATTGTATTGGTTCATTGTAAAACATGTATTTATTGATGCAAATGTGGTGATTTCTGTACGTAGGCTACAGAGCCCCGGGGCAAAGCTGCTGTTGCTCTGTGTGAAGCTTCACTTTTCATTCAAACAAACGAATACGACTGCCACAATTGTTAGATTTCATCAATGAGACCAACATTTATCTCCTAAAAAGAATTTAACCAGTCGGCGGTAAACCTCTACAAACCTGCGGGTAAGTTAATTAACGATCGTTTCCTCCGCGGGCATGACAACGTAGTTTGACCGGTTAACGAGCAGCTGCAGGCGGGTTGCTGACGAGTCACTCTCCGCTCCTCTGCCTCGCTGGGGCTGCACTTCTCCCAACGCGAAGCAAACTTCTAAGCCGTCATTTGGATAAACTAACCGCACATTGGGGATCTAAACCCTTACTTTCTCGCATGAACAAATATTAAAACTTAATAAATTAACGACCCTTTCCTCCGGCGGCACGACAACGTTGTTATCGGCCGGCTAAACGAGCACTGCAGGCGGGTTGAGGAGTCACTCCTCCTCCTCTCCTCTGGTGCTCACTGCAGCTGGCTGCACCTCACTTCTCCCAACGCGGAGCAAACTTCTACACAGCCGTCATTCGGATAAACTAACCGCACATTGGGGATCTAAACCCTTACTTTCTCGCATGAAAAAATATTAAAACTTAATAAATTAACGATAGTTTCTTTCGGCGGCATGACGATGTCGTTCGGCCAGGTAAACGAGCGCTGCAGGCGGGTTGAGGAGTCACTCCTCCTCCGCTCCTCTGGTGCTGGCTGCAGCTGGCTGCACCTGGCTGCACCTAACTTCTCCCAACGCGGAGAAAACTTCTAAACAGCCGTCATTTGGATAAACTAACCGCACATTGGGGATCTAAACCCTTACTTTCTCGCATGAAAAATTATTAAAACTTAATAAAGTGACGAAATAACAGCGCTACAGTGGGAAATAAAACAACCCGTAATGGCGGCGCGGCAGAAGTCGGGGTGGTGGAAGAGAGGTGTGTTTATGAAAGCAGGCGCCACGGTGACGTCACCGTAGGCGCAGAATCAAAATCTTGTAATGTTGTGGTGTGCAGCCTCATGAGCTACTCTGGCTTAAATAAAGAGCCCAAACGAAAAAACTCAGCTACTTTCAAATCCCAGGTTTTCAGGCAAGTTTCCACTGAGGTCCAACACCAGTATACATGTTTTAACAAGGAAAAATGCGATTTCCGGGTGATGACTCCTTTAACTTCTTTCATGAACCAGTTCACGTGCTTTAAGAGGTTTCATCTAACCATCACTAAAATGTGGAAGACTGGATGGGGCAACATTGTATCTGCTGCATTTTAGATCAACAATGTTGTATGTCAAGGTGTAGAACTCACTGTTCATGTATATTTCTTACGGCTGTGCTGATAATAAAGACATGACACGATGACCTTGTCATTTTTAGTCTATACAGTGCTGGGCTGTAGCAGTGACTGAAGGTGTGTTTTCACGGCAGCAGACACCATGACACTAAACCTGATGTAAGGTTAAAGGACAATTCCAGGCAAATTCAACTCAGGGCTGTATTTTCCTAAAATTTTAGGTCTAAAAGAAGGAATCTGAAGATTTTCATTTTAATTGCTCCTGTTTTGTGGTAGTTGTGTCTGTCCCCGCATTGCCACGGCAGCGATGAATGGGAGCGGATGCAAGTTCCGCTGCTTAGGCTGTTTACATCCCTCAAAGCCGCAATTTTTTTCCAGACAGCGTCAGATGGCGACTCAAATATGCACCGAGAAGTTTATTTACTTCAAGCAAGCCGACATGTTTGTAAAACTAGATCTAATTCAAAGTCTCCCGGAGTCTCGCACAAGACCCAAGTTGCCACGCTCGGTGTGTTTACGCACAGTCGGAGCTACCGTTTGTGTCATAAACACAGGAATATCAACTCTTGACTTGCTTGAAGTGTACATTTTTTTCCACAGACAGCGTCAGATGGCAACTCAAACATGCGCCGCTAAGTTTTTTTTACTTGAAGCAAGTAAAGAGTTGATATTCCTGTGTTTATGACACAAACGGGAGCTTTCCGACTGCAGGTGAACACACCAAGCGTCAACTTGGGTCTCGTGCGAGACTCCGGGAGACTTCGAATTAGATCTAGTTTTACAAACATGTCGGCTTGCTTGAAGTAAATAAACTTCTCGGTGCATGTTTGAGTAGCCATCTGACGCTGTCTGTGGAAAAAAATTGCGGCTTTGAGGGCTGTAAACAGCCTAAGCAGCAGAACTTACATCCGCTGCCGTGGCGATGCGGGGACAGACACAACTACCGCAAAACAGGAGCAATTAAACTGAAAATCTTCAGATTCCTTCTTTTAGACCTAAAATGTTAGGAAAATACAGCCCTGAGTTGAATTTGCCCGGAATTGTCCTTTAAGTGTCAAATGGTTTGGGAATGAGTTTTCCTCAAAGTGTTTCACTATAGTGTTATATTCCTCCACACAGACATCAAACATCTTGGTCGTATTCTCACTAATGATTTCAATGATATTTATCGACAGTTATGTAAACTCTGAACTCAGATCAGTCTGTTGCTTTACAAGTTGAACATGTGTTCTTTCTGTCAGGGTTAAATATTCATTATTGAGCGCTTCTTGCACACCTGTCCCCTGAATGCAGCTTATCTGTGGTGGAGTAATAGCAGCAGCATATTATGGGTCACAATGATCTGATGAGGTTGCTGCTTCAGGTTCCCAGATGACACAGTGCCACTCAGTTATTTGTGCTGGTGTTCCTACATGTGAGGCTCTTCAAAGACATCTGACGTACGATTTTATGTGTCACTGGATGAGTCAGAGAACAGAGGGTTTAACCACCAACTACTAATCCAGGCTCAGAAAACACTGCAGTGACAGCCCACATATCAGCTGATTTTTGTTTTTTGTTTTTTGTTTAAATTGAGGGTGAGTTGGGAAGGAAAGCTGAATGAAACTGAATTGAACTGAATTGAACTGAATGTGTAGATGGCCAAGTGTGTCCTTCTCAATAAGTAGTGAACTGTCATGTAGGCTACTATAGGTTAAGACACAGGTCAGTGAATCAGAATTTATTCATGTGTGCCACATGAATAAATCAACTTGCATGATGCTAACCAGGCTTTACTGCTGCCGTTTATGGTTGATGGATAGAAGGACAGGCACAGCGAGTCCCTCAAAGACTTGATTTTCAGCCAAAGTAAATTGCCCCTGATTGCCCAGATCTGATCCTTTCTCCAGAAGTCTTTTATTGCTGCTCAGTGAGCTGCTCAAAGAGAATGTAGGCAGGATGAGCCACCCAACTCGTGACAGAGGAGAGGAACCCAATTGGACCCAAAGTTCCCAAAAGAGCTTTTGTGTGCATGTTAATATGAGAAGTGCTGGGAGATTTGGGAGAATGAGAGAACCTTGAAAGGCAGTCAGCTCTTGTTGCAAGTGTGTGTGTGTTTTTTAAGTGTGTCAGCTAGTGAATGAGTATGAGAATGAGTATGGTGCAACTGGATTAATTAATGGGAGGGAGAGAAAATAACACTCAAGCACAAATACATTTTACCAGCTGTGATCCATGTGTGTCAACATCTATTTAACCAACTGAAACCTCGGCTTTCTAGAGAAGATGAGAAGGATGTTGACAAAATAAGCAACGATCAAAGTGAAAGTTAAAACTAATCCTCAGTTATGACTTGTTCAACATTTACCAGTGAAAAATCTGCTTCACCACAACTGCATCTGTGTTTTGATCAGATCTGGTCAACACTGGCCTGGACAGATAAGCAAACATTCCCAAAATACTAACCAAAAGTAAGCCAATTCCTTATCGGTGCAGAGTGGTAAGTGTCAGTGTTTTTTTTTCTTCAATATCTCATTTGAAACAACCAAAACTGGTCAAACCTTGTCAGAAGATTTTGTGTTACATCGTAGAAACCGATTCCTCAAACAAGTGCTGATGGTGAAAATGGGTTCTGAGGGTCACTAATGGACCCACGAGTCAAAGTTATTTCACCTTAGGTTATCATTGAGTTCTCTGCTTTGGGGCAGTAGTAAGTTGGTCAATATTCAGTTTGCATGACTGTTTGAGAATAAATCATCCAACTCAGTGCTCTAATGAAAAAATGTATGCATATGCAGAGTTAGTTTTCATATGACAGCAGAGAGAGAGAGAGAAAGATCCTGAGTTGTGAGGTTTAGGAGAAACGTGTCACGCTGCTGTTGATTGTACAAGCCCACTGACAGAAAATTATGCATAGGAAGTCATTACATAAAGGTCATAGTGACTCGCATCATATGGTGTTACAGTTGTCAAGCTGCTTCTGAGCTGGAAAAACACTCACCACAAGCTACGTTTCCAGCATCGCTCACATACTTAAGGCCTCATAAACACAACATACATGGATGAACAATGCACATATAGGGCAAAACATTATCACAGCATATGCGATGATGAAGGCAGACAATTTATGCCGATAGGCTATACTGAGTGTTTGGGACAAATGCCTCAGAGCTGAGTGTTGATATAAATAAATCACACGTGATAAACTTATTACACCAAAAAAGTGAAAATAACCAATGACTACTGAATGGATGACAGCCTTGAAATTGCAAGAGCAACCGCCTCAAGTAAGTAAAGTATAAACATGACAAGAAAAACACTTGCAAGATGCACACACACAAAGAGGAAATACCGCAAGAGACACCACAAAGGCAAAGTGCAGTATCTGCATTTTTTTCAAAAATGTTCTTTTTGACCAATCAAAAGTGTGGCATATTCTCTTCAATCTGGTAGAATTAGATATTGGTGCTGCTAAAATTATTGAGTTATTGGGCTTTTGATTTTCCTGTCCATCCAAAAAAGCACTGTGAAACCAAGGCAAAGTGCCGTATCTGCAAAGAACTGTACTCCCTCCCTTCGTATAATTCCATTGGAGTAAAACCAAGGCAAACTGCCGTATCTGTAGCTAATACCAGACCAAAGTGCAGTATCTGCCATAAAACGGTCAAAATTGTCAAAACTACAAAATACATTTAATTCAGTCCACCTTTATCTAATCAATTATAGACTTGGTAGTTATTCATAATTTGATGCTTAAACCTGACAATAAAAAACACAAAAAGATGTTTTTCTCAGTCTGGCATTTTTACAGATACTGCACTTTGCCTTTGTAGGGCAGTACTGTAATCCCAATCACCTCTTTTTCTTTAAACAAACAGAGGGATGTGGTCAATACCACACACACATATACACACACACACACATTGCTTCAGTAGGCTCATCCTTCCAGTGTGCAGCACTGCAGTGTTGAGGTAGGATGCTTCATTCTGAGAGGCAGATAATGAGCTATTCCCTCTGCGGAGGACAGAATCCCACAGCCAGCAGAGTTGAGCTGTGCTGGAAAACACACAAACACACAAACACACAAACATGCACACATGCAAGCAAACTTCCAAACTCTCCCCTCTGCTCTGGCACCTCCCGCACATCAGCACAAGCTAAACAGTGAGCCCGCCCCACCCACCTCTGTTCCCCCGCGCGCCTGCAGCCAAAGTCCCGTTGGCGTTGAGTTGGCAGCGCCGAGGCCAGCTGTATATCTTTCTCCAACAGGACGCCCCAGGAAAAAAAGTCTGCTAGCGCTGGTTAGCAACCACTGTCATGGCATCCTGCCCCCTTCTGCCACAGACACCCACTGACACAGAGGCCCCCCTCCATGACAAACACACAAACACTTAGCTGTCAAATCATAGGGCTCCCCAGCTGTGACCTCACATCACAGCACAGTGGAGGAGGAGGAAAGAGAGTGAAGGAGGGAGTGAGAAAGAAAGAGAGAGAGAGAGGGGAGGGGGTTGGGGTTGCATATGTGCATTTTACAGAGTGATGAAGGCAATGGGCAGAAAGCATGGCAGCCACAGTGGGGAGGAAGACGTGGGAGGGATGCTGCTGAAGAAGTAGAAAAAGAAGAAGGAAAGAAGGAGACGGAGAAGAAGAAGAAGGCGAAGATGCAAACAAGGCCGCTTGCAAATTGCATGCATGAGTACAAACTGTGGGAGGGAAAGAAGCAGACTATTTAATTCTAATAGACGGATGGAAATTAAGATTACAACCACATGCAGAGAACAACAGGAGCCAGCGGAGCTACGAAAAAACAAAACAAGACAAAACAGAAACAGCTACAAGTCGCACTGCCCCGCTGTTATCTTCACCTTCACTTCTTCCTCCTCCACTCCACCACTCATCTTCTGAATCATCTTTTTCTTCCCCTTCTTCTCATCCCTCCCTCCTGTTTTTTTTTCAACCCTCTTATCTCTTTCCTCTGGCCTTGTCTTCCTTTCTTTCTCTTCCTCTTTCATCCATCCGTACTCTCCACCTCTCATCCATAATGGATAGTTTGGAGATATCCGCTTCCTGTATGGGCCCTGTGCCCCTGGAGCCAATCAGACCTTATTGATTCCTGCATCAGAGGAGTCATCAAGGCATAGGTAATAAGGTTTAGAGTCACACTGAATTTTCTGCATCCTTCCATCCCTTCCCCCTTCAGGGAGGCCGTCCATCTTCTGCTGTCTTCCCCTGTCTGTCCTGTCCAACATCGCATGTCTACGAATCCAATTAGCCAATGGATCCACCAATTTAGAATTGGGAATTATCCAATCTGGACGTCTATTTAAAAGGCATCTATGTGTGAAATAACAGAGGCCAGGAGCAAGATTGAGCAGGGAGAGGGGGGAGTAGGAAAGAGATATTCCCTGTTGTGTCAGAGAGGATTCAGAGTCTCCATTAAATGTGTGCATGGATGTGTGAAGGGATTCATGCGTGATATTTTCATCCTGAAGACAGTGGCCCGCATGACACAACAATAAATACAGTGAAAACACACAGACACAGCTGCTTCAGTTTGAAGAACTCGCCAAAGTGCAGCATAAATCCCGTCCTCCTCTTGGCTGTATCTGTGAGAGCCACAGTCTGACGCATGTCGTGTCACTGGCCGCTACATTAAGCCTCATTAGACTAGATATCTGCCCTATGCTCCGGCTAGTCGGCCCCTCCTTCGACCTCGGCCTTCACATATAGGTCAACACTGGCATTCAAGGGACTGATATATGTTGCATGCACAATGCTGCTCTTTTTGGGGATTGGAGAAACAGTCACTTATGCCCTGCAGCTCTAGCACATAACAATATACCAGCTACAATAGGGACACACAAAGTGAAATCTGTTGTTCACTTGGAGCAGCACCTTCTATGGAGCTTCAGCAGGAGCGTCTAGATGAAGGCTCAATGAGGGTTTTTCTCAGCGCTTCAAGAGGCGATGCATCTTGAGAAGCATGGGAGGAAGTCATTAAATAGGGCAATTTTCATGCTTGCTGAGCAAAACACATACAATGTAAAGTGGGCAACTAAATGCAAAGAGACAAGAGGAAATATGTCAAGAGAACAACTTTACAGGCCAGTATGTCGAACCTTGAATATGATATGAAGGCAACGGCAAATAACGCTATAATCTCTTAGTCCATCTCTCCAATAGTTAGACTATGTGAGTAATGGGTTATCTGGACACAATCCCCAGCGTGGGTGATATAATCAACACAGAGAAACCATTTATAGATGTAATCACCAGATAGGAAATGAAAGATCAGCTCATTAGCAAACTAATATAATACTGAGAAGCAAGAAGAGGTAAAGTGGAGACATTATTGCATTAAAATGACAATTATCAGGGTTTCAGATTAAAACTTTATTGACTAATTTCTTTGTCAACTAACTGATTTGTTAACTAACCAATGGATTGGCCAACTTCTTCATTTCATTGTTCTAGAACACTCAGGTAACCTCAAATAATTTAAAATCTAAATCTAATTTAAATGAAATGTGTCCATTAAAGGGCCTATATGTTCATTTCCTTTGCCGGAGAGTTTCTTGCCGGGAATGGGTGGTTGTTGTTGTGATAATGGTCTCCTGGCAAGAGCTTCAGCTTTTGTAAGACAAAAGATTAGACAACAACCTCTGACTCACTTTTGCAAAGTAATATTGCAGGAAGTGATGAGCTCGCTGCTTAGCATGGTAACATCAGAAGAAGAGAAGTAGTAATAAGTTAGAAGGTTCACTCATTTACTCACTCTGCACCAGACATCCAGAACTATCATCTCTGTCGCATGTACTGTAGAAATTAGATTAAAATACATGTTTTCTTACAAGAAGACATGTTTTACGCATCTTTCATGTATTATGCATCCTCTAATCCGCGTCTAGAGTGCAATCTTTACTTTGTTTACGTCAATTCTAACTAATTTGCAGTGTTTTCAAATATCCCGACAGGCATTTTGATGCCAAATTGTAAAATCCTGCTGCTCAGGCAGAGGAGGGGACGAGCTGCTGGAGGGTCAGAGAAGTAGAGTAATAAAATCACAATACATTTGAATTTGAAATTTCCAACAGCACTACAGAATGGCTGATTCTGTAATTAGTGGGTGAGGGGGTGTCCTGAACAGAGCCAAATGAAGCAAATCAAGAATTAACATTGGAGTTGTTTTCCACTGGAGTATCTGGTGCGTAACAGAATGAACTTTGATGCTGAACTAACAGCATTTCTTCTAGACTGGTGAGAAAATGACTTATTGCTAATGTTGCCTATGTAGCAATAAAAAATATTTTCAAACAGCATCTTACTGTACAAGACTTGCAAAAGTCAACTTTTAGGGACTAATTATTGCCATTACTAAATCGCAAGTGATATTGAATCCTATACCAAAATATTGTTGTAAAAAAGTGTATTTCCTGAATCTTCTATGAGTAATTTTCCATGTGACAAATGTTCACTGACTGTGCACTGAGTCTTGGGCCTGTGTGATTACTGAAGCCAATACTTGTGACAGCAACAGTGACATATTTGCAGTATTACACTGTGTTGTTACATCTGTGTTCACAGCTTTATGCAGTATTCATAAGAAAGGGCTACCCATGCAGTAGCATCTAATGATAGATGTCTTTTATTCACATAGACACCCACACACAAAGACAAAGACCCCGAGGAGCAAGCCAGTGGTAGCAATATGAGTGTTCCCATCGCCTTCTGGCAATCTAAGCCCTAAGATAAGAGCTTTTTTTTCTGGAGTGGAAAAATAGGTCTGACACTTAATTAGCAAACAAGGTCACAGCACAGGACTCGGGTCCCATGTTTATATCTCCCACTGTCCTGGAGTTTTGACACACTCGTTCCCTCTGTGAGTCTCCCTGGTAAAAAAATAATAATAATGAGCAAATACAAACGGACAGGATCTTCCTCCCAGAGTGGGGAACTGAACACCAAACATCAAGCTGCCCTGTTAATCAATACTGAATGTCAAAGCATTACTCACAGAGAACAGCGTCCATCAGCAGCAAACTGCCCACTCACTCATTTTAGTCGCTCCAAACAACATCTCACCACCAGTGGGCTGTTCTGTCGTCATTACCCATGTCTGCTCAGACGACTGTTGAACAAACTGCAGGTGAGGAGATTTGAGTGGAGGAGTCTGGACTATTAGCAGACACAGATCTGTGTGATTTACCTCGGTCCTCAAACAACCCCCTCCTCCACACTGTTTAATTTCAGCATTTTTCAGGGAAACCCGGCAACTTCTTAAAGGTACATTGTGTAAGAATTACTCCCATCTAGCGGTGCGGTTGTATATCGCAAGCAACTCAGTCGTATTTTTCATGCTGCATTCCGTGAAATCGGTTAGATGGCAGACGGACGACAGCCGCTGCACGTAACGGCATAAACAAGCCTCTATGTAAACAAGTGGTCCGTCAGCACGAGGCAAAACAATACACGTGACAATATGTTGTCATGGCGATGTCGTATTGTTGACCTGATCCACGTTTTACCGGCTTTCTACCGACTTCTGTGACTAAAATGACATCTGGTTTGTTACCGACGGCCGTTTTTCCGACTGCTCACAGTCCTCACTGCGTTACCGCGGTGACTTTTCACAGACGCCACCTCGACCTGAGCCGACAGCTCCGGTGTCTCCGCTGAGTTTCCGTGGTTTCCTACCGTCACGCTGCCACTGAACGTAAAAACATGGCGACACCACATGGCAGCAGCACCGAGCTTACCCGCTCCATGGAGATATGAATGATATGAACGGCTCATTCAGAGCTGAAAGGAACACTTCAGTTTGTTGATGGGGGGATTACTGATTAATGAAAAACGTAGTTTTGAACGAAATAATCGATTTTCGTGATTAGATAACAGGAGAACTTACACAATGTACCTTTAGAGTCTGAGTGCGTGGGTGGGGGTGGGCTAATAAGTAGTATATATGTGCACTACACCATAAGTGCATGTCGGCTGAAGAGCCCAGCGTTCCCCTGCCTCAACACTGAAGTGGTCTGTTTCACCAGCAGTTACAGTGATTGTAAAATGGCAGAGAAAGTGTACATTCCCAGCACATGAGGATATAATGACCACTGGGACACAATGTAAGTCAGTGTCAGTCACACTCCAACAGGATGCTTTTCCCTGCAGATACAGCAGCATCTGTTTCGTGGATGTGAGTGAGACACCAGTCACTCATCCACATTTATTAATCAATTCTCTCCTGTATTTCAATACAGAGCAATGGAGTAAAACCCATCAGGAGATTAATCAAAGTCTGTTATTACAGCTCAGGTAACTCCTGGTCAGAGATGTTGGATCAGTTGCACAGTATTGATTTGTCAACACGACTGATACCTTGGTATCCCAGCAGCAATCAATCGACACCGTAATTAGGATGATTACAGAAGTGGCTTTGCTCCCAGAGTTGTTGACTTGTCACACTTAAAGGATAACTCTGATGTTCCTCTGTATTTTTCTTTTTGTTAGCAAAGACCAGAACCAACAGTGTTTTTTCTCTGACTAGTCTGTTTGTGGCTCTGAGCCCCAGGATCACGCCTTCCCACTGAGAAAATACATTTTAGAGGCTGGTCACAAATATATACTTTAAAACAAAAAATGCAAAATTGTTTCTTCAAGCAGGGACACAGTTGTTTTTGGCAATCATTATTTTTTTCCAGCTGTGAAGCCGATGCACTATTGTGAGTATTTATGGCACCAAGTCTGTAAATACAGCCTCGACTCCAAAATAGGCTACAGTACATCTCCATGTAGCTGATAATTAAGAAACACCCAGCCAGTGCAGTTTGTCTAGTCAATTTATTTTTGGCTATAGGGATATACCAATAAACTAAATAAGATAAATAAATAAATAAACTCGAGTGCGACACCAGACTCATCATTTAACCTCTTTAGCTTCTGTAATAATAGATGTTTTCCCCTGTTCTCGTGCCAGTATGCTTCTCCTTCTCCTTCACCTTCACTGAGCAGGAAATCACCCTGGACATTTACCATCAGCCCTTGCCTCACTTCACCATTGTAAGAGGCTCTCTGTTTACATAGTTTTTATTTATCTTGTTTATTCACTGCAATGACACAAACGTCACTAAAGAATACAGAAAATCCCCACATGATGGCTGAGATTAAAGTATGTGTCAGGTTTCCCGCCAATCGGGGTGTTGTAGGACGGTTGCACTGTTTAGTCAAGAAAAATGTGTCTGATTCTATTTATCTCTATTTTCTCTCATCCCACATGTTTTTTTTATTTTATTATTTTTCTCTGTAAAGTCAGTCCAGGCCAATTTCCTTAGAAAACCTGTGGCTTTCCTCACATCCCGTCAAGCCACAGAGCTACTGTACATATGGGCTGCAGAGGAAAACAGAGGCAGGGGAAATGCAGACGGACGCAGCAGAGTAATGCAGGGACTGGATGTGCTGAAGCTTTGGGAATGATAATTTGATTTGGTGGCTGTTAACTCCCAACGCTGCTGCAGCTTTGATGCAACAGCAGCCCTATTGCCAAGGGCAGCGTTGTGCAGCTTGTAGCTTAAGAAATTGACAGCGAGCCCCGCATATACTGTGTTTGTTTACTTCTGATATTTCCACATTTCTCTCTGAGGCAGATGTGGATGGATGACAGATTATTCTAGGAAACACGAGGGGGGGGAAACAATCCCCCTGCTACTGAACAGTGCAGCCTGTCTGGAGTATGTGTGGACCGAAGAAAAAGAGGTCTGGAGAACAGATTAACAGGCCTTTTTAATGATCTACACATGCTGAGTTGTTTACATTGGTAACTTCATACTTAATGATTCATTAGATTAACTCAAACCCAATGAATCCCAAATGAAATGTCATAATTCCAAGTAAGGCAAGAATGTAAACATCCCATGCTCTTACTGATCAATAAGTAATGGAGTTGTGAGAGAGAAAATATACAGTAATTAACAACAAACTACAGCTCCTCATATTATATTACATTTATAAAATTTTCCAGAGCAAGATTAGAGATTGGTCCTTCTGAGATTTCTATAGTGACACTTGAGGGTTGAACAGTTCAAACGAGAGGCTCAGACAGACACCTCCTCCAGACTTGAAAGTAGACGAGACAAAGCCGGCTCTGTGAATTCATTGACTGCCATACTGTATTAGTCTGTGCCAGTGCTTTAAGCAGCACCATGCATATTCATGCCTACCATCAGGACGTCTTCCTCTACCATTGGTGCCACTGCAGGCTACACACTCTCTCTCAATGGGCACATTTTAGTATAAAATAATATTGCCCTGTTATTTGGCATTCAAACAGTCCTTCCTTGAGAAGCAGCTATATTGTTTAAAACACTCAGTGTGGACTATTCAAATAGCCAGAAACCTGAATATGACAGCTGGGACACGCTTACATTTTCTGATATATTAATCCACATGAGCACATTATCCAATTTGCTGTTCCTCCTTTATTTGACCTCTTTTATAATGATGAAATCGTCACCTGGACGAGGCCCTCCACCATATATACGTTCATGTCCGGAACTGTGTGTTCACGTCACCTGTGTTTACTGCAGAGCACATGGCCACAGTCAGATGGGCCGTTGGAAAGCAGTGTGTGTGCCGACTGACAATGAGAACAGCCTGGGCAAAGACCTGAGTCATCTGGTGCCTCTTGGCCAAGTCACACCATGTGATCATGGCTCATAACACAGAACAGGTGCCCACTTAAACAACATAGGGAAATGCATGAGAGCTCAGATCGCCCTGCCAGACCACCAGCAACCAGAGTGATTCTGCAACTACTGTATGAGCCACTGTGATGTCTCTCCTCAAAAACAAAAGTGACATCACTCATCCTCCACTCAGTGTATAACAACATTAAAAAGACAAATAAATCTGATTGACAAGAGCTGTGACACTGTTTACACAGAGAAGGTGGTAAACTTTTCAAGTAAAGGCATGGACTTATGTTTTGGACCCTTGGTATTTTGCACTATTATTATATCATTTTAAATTATGTATTGCACTTAAATTAAGTAGCACACTTTTTAACCTGTGTCTAGGTTAAATACTTGTAGCATATATTCTATTGTTTTAGACATTGTAGGATACATTTTATCATATACTTCCCCTTTGTATCCTATTTATCTCCCTTGCACATTCCCCTTTGGAGCATCCTGGCAGAAGAATTTCCATCTATCTATCTATCTATCTATCTATCTATCTATCTATCTATCTATCTATCTATCTATCTATCTAATATAGGTATGTCGCTTATTAATATTGTTTGTTTTAGACATTTATGATCATGCTCCTTCTCCAGATCATGACACCCTAGTGCATGTTCACACACTCCTCTCTACTGCGGAGAAAAAAAATGCACATGTTGCTATTTACTGCTAATACTTTAAGCGTTCTATCTCCAGCAACCACAGCTCTAGATGTTAAACTCAGCTCCTGGTAAATATCCCCAGGGTGCACTCAGAGCTTGGTAAAACTGCTCACTTTTTATGCACCCTGAGCAGGGAATGAACTGAAAAACAGTGTTACCTCAGAGGCACTTCCTTCTTTTAATACTTCTGAAGATCTTTTACAAACTGCCCTGAAGGAAGCGTGTTGTTATACAAAACACCCGTAATTTTATTTGACCAGTATGCCTCTTTTTTGTTATTTGTTATTTTATCGCTGTGTGTATGTGTTTAATGTGAACTTTATTTTTTATGTGAAACTGATTGTTGTTCTGTCTTCAGTATTTGAATGGGGGCTTCCAGGCTAAATACAAGGATAGATAAACTCACATCACAACATTATCACTTTACATAAGGGAATGATCTCTTCATTGTTTTGCAGCTGTTTGCACACAGCCCGACTGCTGTTCAGGACAAAGCTCAGATGACAATCCATGCAGCTACAAGGGTAACAGCATTTCCAATCAGGCTCACCTTCCCTCCAGAAGCAGCCAGAAAGCCAAACTAGGTTAAGCTGCTTTTCCTATGTTATGCTTCAAATAGAAGCTTTTGCTCGACTGCCCTAACAGTACTCATGGGACACTTTCACCTACATTCTGTCAGGTTTATTTATCAAATCTCAGGATTGAAAGACATGACAAAAAGACATATGTTATTAAATTAATGCTGACATTTCAGATGATTTCAGTTTTGCTTTGAAATGTTCACTTTGACACTTTGAGAGAATGGCTTATTGGCTTCCTTGCTAGAAATTAGAAGAGGGCTGGCCCCGAATCACTTGAGGCTTCAAAGCATCTACCATTGCCATGGTAAGTGACTTCCAGTATTCTGCTTGAGTGCTTTACTGCATTTATTCTGCTGTGCTATATGGATATAGCTACACACCCCATGTTTAAGTTGATAAGATGAGTGGTTGTTGAGAAAATCAAAGGACAGACAGAAGAGCGTCCAAATCAGCTGAGATGGCTCCAGACATGATCATAGAGACGGGCATGACCGCTCTTTGATTTCTGGCTGAGAATTACTGTATGGCTGATGTTACTGCAATCTCCATATTATTAAGGGACAACGAGGAGTTTGTATTTGGTTATAAAAAAAAGTCTCACATTAATGTGGATGAAACTACGCTACCCACACTTGTTAATGGCTCCATTTTCGATAAATATATTGTTTTGTCTTTATCGTTATTTTGTTATTAGATAGATAAAGCCAGCCACAACTTCTCCCTCACCTTTGATAACTGCACTTTGTCTCCCTCATCCCACACCTGCAACCTAGGAATCATCTTCGACAGTAAGCTAAGGTTTGACCTCCACATCAGCCACATCACCAGGACCGCCTTCTTCCACCTCAAGAACATCGCCCGTCTCCGCCCCTCACTCACCTTCTCTGCTGCAGAAACCCTCATCCATGCATTCATCACATCCAGACTGGACTATTGCAACAGCATCCTCTATGGTTCACCATCCAAACTCCTCAATAAACTGCAATACATCCAGAACTCAGCCGCATGCCTGCTCACCCACACCCGCTCCAGAGATCACATCACCCCCGTCCTCCGTGACCTGCACTGGCTGCCCATCACTCACCGCATACAGTTCAAAATCATCCTCCTCACACACAAAGCACTTAATAACCTGCCCCCCCCTACCTCACAGACCTGCTCCATCACCACACCCCCTCCCGCGACCTCCGCTCATCCGAAGGAAACATCCTGTCACTACCCACACGAACCAAGCACCGAACCTGGGGGGACAGAGCCTTCTCCATCACTGCCCCCTCCCTCTGGAACTCACTCCCCAAACCCATCCGCACCTGCACTCACCTCCCAACATCTAAGACCATGTTAAAAACACACCTTTTTAAATCAGCTTTTAATGCATAATTTTTGTGTTTTTTTTATATTGTTTTCTATGTTTTATACTGTCTTTGCTGCTTTTAACTGAATTTATATGTCTTGTGTTCTTAACTGAATTTATTGTATGTAAAGTGTCTTTGAGCTTCTGGAAAAGCGCTTATAAATAAAATGTATTATTATTATTATTATTATTATTATTTTAATTAATGGTGGAAATGCTGGGCGAGCCGACCAGCGTTTCTTTACTTTCGGTTGCCCGGCGGGTCATGAGAATAACGCCGCCGAATCGCCGTTTATGGTCGGAACTACGACGGTATGTGATCGTCTTCCAACCTCCGACTTTAATTCTTGATGAATGAAAACATTCTTGGCAAGATGTCCGTCTTGCGCCGGTCCAAGAATTTCACAGTGCACGCGGAGGCTCATGGTAAATGTAGTATGAAAACAGTTTGTTAAAGGGACAACGAGGAGTTTTGGAAAGCAAAGTATATTGTTGAAGTCCATTTGTGGCTATATAGGCTCCTCTGGTTATTTTGCACAGATCCAGAGAGTCAGAACAAGTTAAGATAAGATAATGCTATGTTAAAATAACCATCTCTCTGGCCCAAGTCACATTTATTTTTACATTTTTTGTCAATTTCTTGTGGAAAATGTGATTCATCAATTATTTAGTCTGATATTTCATACATTTGATGCAGTAATGCTTTTTTGCAACCTTTTCATTTCATTGTACACGAGTCCAATCCTAATCTGGTTGGTCATGGGTCAATGTGAATCACATTATATACTCCAGCAGTCTCTATGAACCCAGTTGTTTCCATCCCCCTTCAGTCATGTATAGAGGACCAGTGTTTTGCTTTGTCTGGTCGTCCTGTGTTGCAGGGGAATTAAGACAAGTACAACCCCTCCTCTTTCTAGCCATTGTGCATATGAGTGTGGGTTTGTGAGTGTGTTTAGGGGGTGGTATGTGTGTACTTGCCTGACTGTGACGCTGTGCCCTTCACTCCGTCTGTCCTCCACACACTGTGGCCCTGTGTGTGTAGCATGAGTGGAACTGTGTGTTGCAGATAAGAGTCAGGGTATTGCTAAAAAGGGGGAGGAGGGGTGACAAGAGCTCAGGAAACAAAAAGGGTTCAATGCTCCGTCTCCCAGTCAGATTCACCTCTGGATGCCCTTTCCTCTGCTCACTGCCGTTACACCTTCCTCATGAATAATCCATCCGGGGACACTGACCGCTATACTACTGACACATTTCACCTCAAGGCCCACACATACAGTATGGAGGCTGTCCACCACCATGCCCTACTGAACTGTGAAGAAATACTCTATTAATATGCATGCATGGCTTATTTTTCTCCACGGAATGATGAGAGAAATTTTCAGGCGGGTGGTGAATTTGTTGTGAATGTCGGCGGCATCTCGCGCAGTCTAGACAGCCAGTAAAGAGAATTTCAATGCCGGTATCTTTGCTTACATCTTCATTATGCGCCTGTTTACTGCTCATGTGTATTACTCTACAGTTAGGCTGAAATGTGCAATGGTAAAATAAACATTTTTAATATTAGGGAAGCTGGCTTCCTCTGCTCCCCCTTTCCTTCCTCTTCTCCCCCCCTTGTCTCATTCCCTTGGCATCAACATAACCTGCTGAGCTAATACTCTGACTCATGATAATTAAAGTCACAGAGATGGAGAACACCAAGATCACATGTGTTGTTTTCCGTGGGGTAATATTAGCCGCTTCTTCTTGGGGGCAATTTGCTGTTGCTAAGTTAAACTGTGAGAATAATGTCAGCATCATGAATTAGCAGATTGCAACAGAAGCTCCTGCAGCTACAAAACTATGCCAAGGAAACGAATCCGGAGCATAATTAGCACACAAGTCTCATGAATAAGTCAGCCAGAATCACTCTGAATGCTGGATTCAGATCTTAATAATGATACAGCAACTGAAAAGAACAACTTTAGTCCGGGGACGTCTTAGGGTAGTTTGTCGGAAGCTATTAGTGCTGGTGCATTGTCTCGCCAACACTTACAGAAAACTCACAGAAAACATGACGCAGGTGGTTACATCACCTCGTGAGTTTGCGGGCCAGATGTGACAGTGTCACACCAGCTGAAAAGTGCTGGCCTGACACGTCAGTTGGCAGGACGAGGCTTTGTACAAAGAGTACACTGCCTGGACTGAAGAGGGCTACATAAGCATTCTTTGACCTCTTTTATCCACCTTCATTAGCTATGCAACAAGAGGGTTGATTTGAGACCCTTTGAGAGGATCCAGAGAGAACAGGTTTGTTAGTGTGAAACGGAAAACCAACCTGTTTGTCGTGCTCGCCCACATCGAATGCTAATGTTGCCCACATCAATGGGCTCTTCATGCAGGGATGCAGCAGAGGGCCCGGCAGCTCGGAGGCTGACCAGCAAAACACTAACACACAAGGCAGCGCAACAAGAGAGCCAGGAGAGGACAGCGGCGGCCCACAGCCCAGAGCCTGCACCAGCCACAGCTTTTATTTCTGGTTACACTGATCTAAGGAATGAAGGGAGAGCTCCAAATGTTTTGTTCCTCTGTGTTTCTCAGAATACCCCCGAACCCCCTTCCATCTCCCTCTAGCCCTTTTCTCTCTCTCTGCCTGTTACGTAGCCAACGAGCTGGACTGAAAAACAGGCATTCTAAATAAAGGAGTGAATGCATGCAGACAGGCTGCAGCCAGGCTGTGGTCGTAATAAGCAAGGTTAATATACAATGAGCCGGTCTGTAGGGGAAGCACAACACAACCTTAAAACTTTCAAATCGATCCTGTCAGTTGAGATCTCTCAGGGGAAAAGTAATGCTCCGGAAATGGCGGCATCCAAAGAGTGATTTAAAAAAATATGGTTCTTCAAACATTATCTTCAAAAAACTACCATCAAATGGGAATCATGGGGTATCATGCTGTATTTATGGAAGAAACTGTGTGGCAAAGAAAATGGAAATCAAAAATAATTTGATAACATAAGTGCAACATGGCTATGGGTGGTCTCAGTAGAAGCACTGCAGGTAAACAGCCAGGATGAATAATGGGCATAGCAATAGCACTTGCTGAGGCCTCTAGTGCTATGCTTCCCATCTTTGCCAAGCGTAATGGGATTTCTTGGGTTTAAATGCACTTCACTCACTCTGTGGAGCCAGTAGGAAGCTAAACTATTGATCCACAAACAATTTAGCTGTCCAGCTGTCCAGAGAAAGGGAAAACAGGACGCCCCTAAATGTATAATGAGGCTTCCCAAGGGCTTGGCTTCTTCAGTATTCACTTCACGTGCCAGGAGGCCTTCGCCTTTGGGCTCTCTCCGCGATTAGCCTGCAATTCACTATCTACACTTCTCATACATGCAGTCCCTCCCACAGAGGGCGAGGGGTCAGGCAGCTAAAGAACTAGTGCCTCTCACCAAGGACGTTTTTGATTAGTGTAAGAATCCCCTTTGATCCCACTGTCTTTCAGTATTTCAACACACGTCCGGTGGAGAGTTTAGAACTCCAGTTTAGCACGCTCTTTAGCTTAGCATCTCTGAAACAGGGCTGGGCGGTCAGCTGCATACAGCATGCATCAATCATCATCACCGAGGCAACATATAATGAAAACAACAATAATACAGTCACCATGAACGGTGAGTGTATGAACAGGAACGTGGTGATGCATGGGAGGCATGTGGGGTGAACTAGCATGTAGATGAAGTTGTATTTTCGTCTTCCACATGCTCCCAGCACCATAGCAACAGGCCTTGCTCAAAGGCCCCAAGAGTGGCTCTGCCCCAGTGAGGAGGACGCTTTAATACCTAATTGGATAGTTCCCGGTGCCATCGGGCTTGTTCTTTATCCCCAGCACTGTAAGATAACAGCTCAAACGGTTGAAACTACAGGAAGCGTTCCCACCCCCATGATGAACACAGATTAAACGGGATTAAATCCAAAACAATGTAGCTCATTACTGGGAATATCAATGGTGAAGGATATGGTGGTAATACAATCTTTATGTGTAGATTATGGAATAAATAGCTATATGTCAGAGGGCATGTGGTTGTAAATGGTGATTATTTCTGTTCTAATGTTTCCTTTATTCAACATCTGACCATGTTAGAAGTGTCCGCTTTACAAACAACCTCTCATTCATTACAACCTGGACTTTAGAGCATGCTTTGGAACAACATGAAAACTATCAAAAGATGAGGGTTTTACTTGTGAAGAAGTTCTGCAGTGTTCTGTCTGAAATCCCAGGGAATAAACCAGACACACTCCACTGATTTTCAGATTGCAGGAAACTGAAAGTGATGTCTTACAGGACCAAAATAGCGTGTGGTGCTGTGTGGCTGCCCAGCTTCTCAAAAGCCCTGTAAACAATGTATGTGACTGCACCTACGAAGGTGCAAAAACAGATGGCTCAAGACTCCCATGTGAGAAATCGGTCCACTGTGTGTAACACAGCATTTCTGCTCAGTGAAATGTAAAAAACAAATTCACAAGAGGTAATCTGACACTTTGAGGAGTACTTTAATTAAGACCCATTCACATTAAGATGCTTTAAAGTGACTACTTAATTAGGGTAAAATGTCATCTGAACTTGTTAACCTTGCAGTCCTGCCACTTTTACTTCTCATCATCATTAAATGCAAACCTCTTTAGTACTGGCTAACAACAACTAAAATGCAATTAGCCATTTGATGAGCAAATAACTCCTGAATGAATGTATGCTCGTAAAGCTGGATGAGGTTTGTCCTGGTAATAAGCAAACAAACAATTTCCTGTGGTGACACTGTAATGAAGAAAATCAAATATTATCATGAAAAATTAAAATTGGCTGATAATGGTGTTAACAGAAATTAAGAGGCGAAGGGCACACATTCATAATCTCCTTCTAATTGAGTCCATAAATCCCAGAAGATTTTCTCTGATTGTAAATTCTAAAATTATCTCAGAGCAAACTGAGCGACGAATCAGAGAAAAGACAGGAAATCTTGTCAGATGTAACCTAGTTACAGAATTTAACTCTTCCTAAATAAAGTAGAAAATGATCTGCTCAATATCTTTGAAGTGCAGATGGCCTGAATCCAAGTGTTTCAAAATAAGATATGTTGTTTCAAAATAAGAGTTGAAACAAAAGGAGTTTGTCATCTAACCAGCTCTGCAGTGACCTCTAAAGTATTAGTGTTGTTTTGAGGAACTGATCCTCCATTGCGCCAACAAGCCAATGACACTTAACCTGAAAACATTCACCCACTGCGTGATAACACTGTCGTGACATTGATCAAAGTCATTCAATTTCCCCCATGAATGACACTGGGAGATATGAGGCAATTTCCGAACACTACCTGCTTGTCCAGTCCAAATTATCTTAATGGAAACGCAGTAATCAGATTCTGAATGAGACATCACTTGGACAGATAGACAAACTGGAGGAACCACATGAGTCATTGAGGATGCTCAACGCTTTATCGACCCACAAAATCACCCTGATAAAGAAAAGGGGACCAGATTAAATGTTCTAAGGTGCTTTTAGGTTTTATCTTGAACAGAGTCTTTTCTTCCACACTTTTTTGTACCTTGTCAGTAAAGTATAAAGGATTTTTCTCTAGCCACTTTAATGCTATAAATAGACTAAAAGGCCAGCAGTTGATATCAAATCTATTTTTTAACTTCAGCTACGTGCAGCATTTGTGGAGATCAACAAAAGACCTTTTTATGCAGGTTACTGTGCCATAGACATGGCAGGTAGACATTTCAGACTGCAGAAGAGCTGGATGAGTCACACTGACACACTTGCATTAAAGCGAAAGCCATAAAAACACTCAGTGTGGCTTAATGATTATTCATATGGGATCTGGAATTGAAAGTAACAAGCCTCCTGAGGTGGTGAGAGCAATGATTCAAGATCATTAGTTTCAAATAGCCACAATATCAGCCCAGACAAAACCTCATTAAAGCAAAGTGAATGATTTTAGAAGAATTGCTACCTGTATAAAACAATGTAAGATGCTTACAGGATGCAGCTAGCAAAGGCTGGCACCTCCATCAATGTTGCAACTAAAGATTTAGATTTTTCATCCATTGAACAGCAATAATCCAGAAAAATACGCATCAGTTTCCTAACGTGCTAGTTGACATCTTCAAATGGTTACTTTCCTGCATTGTTTACAGAATGATATGAAGAAAACTGTCTGAATAATATTCTTGTGGAGTTGTAGTAAAAAGCAACTGGACTTCTTTTCTTGCTTGAAGACATTTCACCCCTCATCCAAGAGGCTTCTTCAGTTCTGAGACTAATGCCAGAAACCCAGGTATTTAAATGGTATATGTCTGAATAATATTTTCAACAAAAACTACATTTACATTAGTGTCAGTGTGAAGTTTAACACTGCACAAATTACATGAGCATCAACATGTAGGATACAACAGTTCACTGTGGCTGTAGAATTTCTCCAGTTAGCTCCGTCTCTCCCTGTAGGAGCTCTGGGTCACGTGCGCGCAGCGAGGGCAGAGAGCAGTGCACAGAGGGAGAATCAATGGCGGGCCTGGTGCAAACTGTATTGGGATAGCCAGGGACGGCAGATGGGGACTGAGGCCCTTTCTCCTCCTCAAGCATGAACAGAGGAGTGGTCTGTCTCCAGGCAAACACAGAAGACGTCATGTCTCTGCCTCACTGTCGTACCATTAGTGGATCTCGCTATTGATCACCGGTGTGGAAATTGCTGAGCAATCTCAAGGAAGAGCATCGCATGTTTTGTCAGCAGGACTTGGGCACACTCACTGTGAAGGCAAGTGCAGCAATAAAAGGCAGGTTGAGGATAGGTTGTCTAGTCTTGCTATATCCTCTTCTAGTGCATTCACTGTAACAATGAAACAAGTCTACAGGACGTATCCCCTCCGGCGTGACCGACACTGCATTCAGTGTGACAGCACAAAACAGCGTCTAACAAACTCGCCCCGCTGAGACCTGAAGCCAACGCTGCCAATCAGTTTAGAGTCTTTTCAAAATCTCACGCAAAATCTATCCTCCTCTGTTCAGCTACTACTTGCCCAAGAATGTGTCCCTCCTTGTTTAGAAGGACATCTGGAACCAAATCTTATCTCCTAAAACAACTCCAAAATTACCTTAATCTTAGACGGCAAACATCCAAGATTCTGCTTTGAGCACCAAAGGCAAGCTGCTTTAATTAAGACAGTAGTGTTTCAAGGGGATGAGGAAATGGATAATTCATTGTCTTGCTAAATATATTTTCAAAAATTCCTCATGCACCGAGCAGATCTACAGTAAAAATTCATACCCCAGATGTGAAAGACCAATCACTGTCACCCTATTCTCGTGTTCAAAAGTTACATGCTGACTGAAGTCAAGATGCAAGGGCTGGAGAGAGGATCTAAAGTCGCCTCAGGTGAGGTCACTCTGTCTCCCTCAATTCTTCAATAACTGAGTGACTGAAGTCTGCGACTGAAGCTCCAGACACAGCACAGGTAAGGTTATGTTGAGTCATTTGAGTGCGACACTAATTGGGGCTGTAGCCTCACATTGCATCACTGTAAAGCTACATCTTACAGACTGCTGCGTTATGTAAAAGCTTCAGCCAGCATGTTGGCAAGGGACATCATATTACAAGATTCAAAACTCTAAATTCAGACGTATTAAACGCGAGATTCTGCTCTACATGCAGTAGGTTAGCCTACTTCTGAGCAGGGTAAATTCATTCACCTAGCATGAAGGAGAGGGTCTGTCCTCGGGGTGTGCACAGGCCAGCACTGGATGCATTAACAGCAGTCAGGCTTACAAGATTCATAAAGTGCTCCACCTGACAGGCGGCAGTGGAATCCCACTGACATTTTGTGCCCCATTTATGGCTCTGATTCAGTCAAGATAAACACAGTGAGGAATCTGACACATGGCACTGGGTATCAAAAACCTACAAAAAAAGAAAAAAGCTAAGATAAAAGATCATGTCAAGTTAAGTGTAAAGTCTCCAGAGGCATAAACATGTACTGACCATCTTAAAATACAAATACTTCATGTGGTAGATGAAAAATAATAGGAAGTAACAGGTGTGAGGAGCACCAGTCTTATAGTAAGTTCTTAAAGGAACAAAATATTATTCACAAACTGACATTATGTGTTAATCTGAGACCAGCAATCCTTCTAAAAAAAAAAAGAAAAAGAAAAAAAAGCTCTGCTCCTCACAAGAGCAAAACAACTCTGGAATTGTAAATAGCAAACAAAGAGGCCCATGAGATGTAATTTCCTGTGTAGTTAGGTGGTGCTGATCACATCATGAATCACTATTACAAGCTCATTAGGCCGAAGTTGAAAGTTTTGGTGGCTTGATTGATATTCTGAGAGCCAAGCACTCCATATAGCCTACAGTAGCACCACTACAGGAAACCCACTGTGTGATAGAGTATATACACACATACACACATGCCTTTTTAGCTGTAGACAAATTTCACAAAATCTCATTTACTGTGAGCCACTGCAGTTATAAATTAAGCTTGATCTGTTATCAATTCCCTATTACTAAATCTCTATACATTTAGAATACCTGTGTCATATTTTTGCACTTTGTCTGAGATCTTTTATATTTTTTGACTTGCACCATCAACCCAACCTTTACTCTGTTTCATAAATCAACCAAGAAAAAAAAAAAAAAAAAAAAAAATTCTACATCACGAATTGACAAAATGAAGATTCCCCCGGAAATCTCCCTGGGAGGCTTGAAAGTGGCATCAACAGTTTCTCTTCAATGAAGCCTGATCTGGTGTGTCAGGACGCGCCCATGACACCTTCTCCAGCACCTGACACATCCTGATAGAATAACCCAGCGGTGAGCCATTACTAAGCACTACGGCTCAATCTGCCAGCAAAGATGACAGAGCCGAACCATACGCCTCAATCAACCGCAGCACCAACACCAGGACGAGCCGTTTAGTCCCACCCCAGATCAAAGTGTTTACAGTCGTCGGGTGCTTCCTAATCTTGGCTTTAAGGCAGGCGGCAGTTTGAATCATCGGTGTGTGTATGTGTGTCTATGTGGCGCTATTAGGCTACGGCCTCTGGCGTGGTCTAATTAATGCCGAATGCAATACTCACACATACTTCAAGCAGATGTGCAACGTAGGGTTGAGACATCACAAAATCATTCCATCTACTCTGTGCAGTAATATTTTAAAGGGGAGGTGATGAGTGCATGCCAGGATGTGCTGCAGATCATGGAACAGCATCTTCCCCACCACGCCACGATAAGTCATGCATTGCACACACAGTAGCCTATCTCCTTGCATCTGTCATTACGAGACAAAAAATGCAAAATGCAGTTTCTTCCTACCAAATCCTTAACAATTCTGCATTGCGGAGGGCTGCACGAGCTCCTCTCCATCCGCACATCCCACTCAGCCTGGTGTAAACAACACTGATTTCCTAGCTGTCAAAATGCAGCGCCCGGCTTCCTTGGAAATAAAATAAGAAGAAGGAAAAAAACATAGTTTTCAGTGTGTCCGCCCAGCGCTCCCCGTGTCCTTACCTTCCGTGGCGGGCGAACGCGTCTGTCCGTGTGTCCTTCACGATGCTTACACCTGCTCAGCACCGCATTGCCGGGCGCTCCAGAGCGGGGGAAGGAACTGACAGAGCCGCGGTCCTGTCCCCGCAGACTGGATGAAGGGTTACGATTGTCAGCTTAGGGGGGCGCTAGACCTGCTTGTTCCATGGAGCAGGCTCCCACAGCGATGTCCGGATCCCCCCCACCCCCACCCCAAGCACCTGACAAACATTAAAAAAAAAGTTAATGGTTATCCTACAATATTTCATTTTTCCTATATAAAGAATTTAACCCAATTTTGATAATTTACTCTACCTAATCTATTTAAGTTATATTATAAAAAAAAAAAAAGTCATTTCATTATGTAATGACCAGATTTACTAGTTCAATCATACTGTATCAATAAGGTCTAAAATGGGCTACTTCAAATACTGCAATAAGAAACAAAAGCACTCATAATTCTGTCATTATTTCTATAGGCTATTCCTGTGGTCTTATCTTTGCAAAGAATTGCTTCTGGTGTAGGCTACTGGGGACAGATTAGTGAACCGAGGGTGTCTGGGTGGGTGTGGGGGTATTTACTTATCTTCTACCTCCTTTGTATTTTTCTTCTCTCCATTTCTGTCCTTTTCTTTTGTTATTTATTACTGACCACTGATGATCTATTGCATGTATAGTCCTATCTGTATGCCTCCAGGGACATTACCGGTATACATACTCGTATGTCAACATGCTAAAAAAAAAAAACATCTGGCAGATACCCTGAGCTCTGTTTATGCTTTTGATGTTAGGGCAGTGAGCTATAATGTGGATTAATAATCCCCTTGCTAATACAATACCCCCCACTGTCTCAAAAGGGTTGATTATGTTAGTTGACTCCTTCCTTCATTATTCTCATGAAACAGAGCTTCTCTCTGTTGTTTACATGTCTATTCAGAGGCTGCCTGTAATTTCATGGGGAGTTCGTGCCATTCATATTACCTCATATGAATGATGTAAATCTGTTAAATAGGTTACACTGGTTGTGTCTGAAAACATTCACTCACTAACAGTAGCACTCCCCTCTGACTATCCAGAAGGACTATATTCTGAGCTCATTGATTAAATGAAAAACTACTTTTACATAGCCTACCACTCTTTCATTTTCTCCTTTCTTTCTTTTAGCACAATGGTATTACTTAGTGACCTTTGGTTGGCTTCTTCCCATGAAGCATTGCGAGATGCTATAAGTCCACTATATAGGCTGGTGTAGCCTGTAGTAACTACTATAAGCTGCTAACTTTGAACACATTATGCAACTCATAAATCACTGCAGGCAACTGAAATAGTATTGATTGCTAACTTTATACTTATTTAAAACATTAGCACAAAAAAACAACATAAAAACAAACTAACTTACACAGTGTCAATACAAGTTGGCAACAGTCCTCTGTCTGTCCATCACTTTTCAATTCAGCTGTGGTTAAACTCTTACTCTGCTATCTCTAAGTTTGTCTGCTTTATGTTGTTGGGCAGGGAGTCTTCACTCTATCAGAGCTCTGCTGCTGGAAACGCCCTGGTCATGATAAGAGCTGCTGAAACTCAACTTACAGTAAATGTACTTTCATGAAAAGGAACCTAAACACCTACTCAGAGCTGCTGAGCAACATTTCTCTTAGGGACAATACTTACTGTATTACATTTTAATATAAAAATGTAACCCTAGTAAATGTAGCCCATTTAAAGTAGCCTACTTGATTGTCTTTAATTTAAAGGGACAACGAGGAGTTTCTATTTGGTTATAAAAAAGTCTCACGTTAATGTGGATGAATCTACGCTACCCACACTTGTTAATGGGTCTATTTTCGATAAATAAATCGTTTTGTCTCTATCGTTATTTTGTTATTATTAGTGGTGGCGGAAATGCTGGTCGAGCCGACCAGCGTTTCTTTACTTTCGGTTTTGTGGCGAGTCATGAGAATAACGCAGCCGAATTGCCGTTTATGGTCGGAACTACGACGGTATGTGATCGTCTTCGAACCTCTGGCTTTAATTCTTGATGAATGAAAACATGAGTCTGTCTTGCGCCGGTCAAAGAATTTCACAGTGCGTGCGGAGGCTCATAAATGTAGTGTGAAAACGCTTCGCTTTTCCAAAACTCCTCGTTGTCCCTTTAAGTTCTTTTTTAATTTTAATTTACCTCTGTCAGGATGTGAGGAGCAGGTGGACCCAAATGCAGGAGCGTACATAGGCAGATACTTGCAAACTGAAGTTTTAATGACTAAACACAGGCAGGAACAGAACACAATGACAGCAAACAATAATCCGACAAAGAACTGAAAGACACACAAGACTACAACAGAACTAATCAAAGCAACAAGCAACAGGTGAGGAGACAGGAGGGCAAAGAAACCTGATTGGTGGAGACATACGAGGAGCAGGGCAGGGCTGACGAGGTGAAACACAGGACAGGTGTGCAAGGAGAGTGAGGAGGGAAGACACGAAGTAACACTGAACCAAATGCACAAGAACAGAACTACAAAATAAAACAGGAACTGAAGAAAACAAAGTCCAAAACGACTGAAAACCGAGCCACTAATGGCGGCAGGCTCAGGGCCATGACAACCTCCATTTCTTCTGAGCGCTTCAGTCATTCTTGATCTTTCCTCACCTGCAGTTGATGCAGTACTGTATGTTTTTCAGTCTCAACTCAATCAGACCTGCCCAGTGCCTACACACCTTCAATTAGGCTAGTCATCAGTCCCAATGGGCTCTTTGCACAGCTCCACTACTTCCTGAACTTAATGCTGCTCCTTTGTTTCCTGTCTTACATTACTGGACAAACGGATTAATCCAGGTGTGTCTGACCATTGTGACTACTCAGGCACGCCTGGATTAATCAGCTTGTCCAATAATGAAAGGCAGGAAACAAAGGAGCAGCATTAAGTTCAGGAAGTAGTGGAGCTGTGCAAAGAGCCCATTTGCTCCTCAACAAGCACTCACCTTCTTGCTTCAGCTTTTGACTGGCCCTATAAGGGCAGATGTCACTGGTTCAGTGAATGATAATTTCCCCTATTGATCAGCCAGCAGCACCCAACCACTCTTGTTTCCTGGCTGCTCTGACAGCAGGGAAGTAGAGTTGGCTTCCATTATGGCAAATACACTACTTTCATTAGGCTGGTATAATCAGGGCTTATAGGTGGGAAAGTGCTGGCACTCGCTGTCATATATTATCACTATAGGCCTACCATCTTCTATTCCTCTTTCAACATGTATTTTGTTAGAGATATTTAGGCTAATTGAATTACTTTAGTCAGAGGACATTTCAACACAGTGGTTTTACATCTGGGGTATGTCACTGGTGGAGGTTATTATTGCATCTTTCTATGACTGATTCAGCAGTTATTTGAATGCTCTTCAGATCAGTTATGTAAAGCATATCAGTTAACGTTAGCTGCTCTCTCTCTCTCTCTCTCTCTCTTTCTCTCTCTCACACACACACACACACACACACACACACACACACACACGAACAGAGAGACTCAGTGCGTTTTGAATCAACAGAATGTGTCAATCACAGTGTACTATTGTTGCACCCTAGAGGACTGTGATGTTTAGGACCTAACAAAAATGTAACCAATCAGATGTGCTCTGGGCAGGACACCATGACACGTGCTTGTTGAGTTCACTGTCAGATCTCTTGAATTTTTTTTTTTTTTTTTTTACAAAATAAATCACTGAAGTGCAAGTTCTAAAACTAAACTGTCCAACTGTACAACTGTTGGCCTGGAACAGAGGAAATAGTTACAGTTGTCCATAAGTCATAGAAAAGCGTCTCATGCCTGTAGCCAACTTTGAGCACTGTGTATTATAGTGAAATGAGTGTGATTAGCATGTAGCCTACACAAAAGAAACCATAGTAACAGTAAATGAGATAATTAACTAACTGCAGCGCAGCTGTGAAGGCCACATTAAGAAATAAAGCGTTTAATTTTTAGCATACTGTATGTAGATGCTAAAAATGTATTCTATAGAGGGCTTTTTAGAGTGAGTATATTATTAGTAAAGCTTTTGTTATTAACATGCAGTGACATGGCAGGCGGTTCGGACTGAAAACTAGTGTTTGCACTAAAATACCTCCAACGACCAATGATATAGAGATAAAGAACTGCAGACTTTTCTCATACTAGATAGGCTCACTGATCACTTTCTAAAACAGCATTTTAGTAGCAGAAATGGAAGTTAAAGCAGATATCAGTGGAATGTTTTTGTTAATATAAGTCCTAAATAGTCCTATTTTCCGTCAGCAATCACTTACATGAAGTATTTCAGCCTAAACACGAGTCTCTCCGTCACTCTGCTCTGCTGTAACCCGAGGAGAAAATTTTCCTTGTGGGATACAAGTGTTATCCAATGAGGGGAGAGAACGGCATGAAGGGCTGTGTGTGCAGCCAAGGGATGCGCGTGAATGTGGTGACGTAGCACGAGGACCAATTGATGCCTGACAAGGGCGGGGGCTGCTAACTCATGGTGCGTTCAAGGAAACTCGTACTTTGTGTTTTTCCTTCCTGTGAAGTCATACCAGTTCGATCTGGTACGAGTTCACGGGTCGGAAGTTACGAGTGGCCGTTATAGGGAACTTTCACAGACAACAGGACGGTAAAAACACGAGCTACGGGTTACCTGGAACGCTACCAAGTCGTAGTTGTGACTTGAAGCTGTAACTTACGGTTTCAAAAGCCTGCCTTGAACACAGCATTAGCCGAAACGGCCGTGCCGATGATATCTGCTTTAACATGTAGTCATAGTGAGCTGCTGTCTGTCATTATTTCATTCTAGACAGATATTTAAAGCAGAAGTAAGTGATATATTTGTGTTAATATAAGTCTTAAATAGTTATATCTTCCGACAGCAATCACTTACATAGAGTGTTTGGACTGAAACACGGGTCTCTCAGTCACTCTGCTCTGCTCTGAGCCGAGGAGAAAACATTTATCGTATCCTACAGTTTTTATCCAATGAGGAGAGAGAACGGCATGCAGGGCTGTGTGTGCAGCCAAGGAACGCCGTGAATGTGGCGACGTAGCGACGAGGACTGTTATGGTGCGTTCAAGGAAACTCGTATTTTTCCGACCGTGAAGTGGTACCAGTTCGATCTGGTACGAGTTCACCGGTCGGAAGTTATGAGTGGCCATTATAGTGACTTTCACCGGTAAAACAGGTCGGAAAAACACGAGTGGGTTGCCTGGAACGCTACAAAGTCGGAAGTTGTGACTTGAAGCTGTAATTTACGATTTCAAAAGCCTGCCTGGAACGCAGCATTAGCGAAAACGACCGGACCACTTACTTCTGCTTTAACTTTTTTCTTAATTCTTGTTTTTGTTTTGTTTGTTTGTTTGTTTGTTATGTCAACTTGTGTTTTGTCATGAGGGATGTCACAATGTTTCTGTTAAGGGGCAAAATCTGATAAAGCTACAAAGCTGTATTCCCAGATGGCTTATTGACATCAATTTATTTTACACTGTATAATCAGTGGTATTGCCAATCTGTAATTAGCTAAAGAAGAACAAAATCACCAGGGTGGCATTTCTTCTTAAGAAACAAGATTTTCTCCTTTTCCCCCCCTTTCTTTTCTTCTTTTTTTTGCAGCCAAAGTTTCAGACTGATATCTCACAGGGTTGATCTAAGTCAGTCTGAATGACTAGACACCACAAGGAGTAGATGAGAACTGGCTGTGTCTACAGTCTGCACATTAACTGTCGGCCAGTGTTTCATCAGTCAGATATCAAAAGGGCACCTCTACTAATTACAACGCCTTGGCCATGTGTCGATCCAAACATGAGACCGTCTCAATCCCCTGGGATTAGATTTAAATCTTGGATGTAAACACCACACAGCAAATAATAATCTGCTGTGGCGGCGCCCCATAAATAATGCAGGAATCTCTGAGAAAGAGCAGGGTAGAATTAATTGAAGGACTTAGCCCCCTTGGATGAATTTGGAAGAACATATCAAAGAAGTTCTTTTGAATGTGATCAGAAGCTGACTTCACATGAAGGTTATTGCTTTATATCAAGTTGAGTTTTACTGCTTTTGTTCCTCTACGCTGTTGTTATTACTCTGACTTTTCATCATAAAGTATTGTTTCCTCTGAGATGCAAACTGTTGTTGTTAATATACGAGAAAACATTATCTCTACCCCCCAGGGTGATGTTTTGGAAAAATATGTCACTCGTCAGAAAAAAGCAAGGCCAAAGGAATTTCAGTAACAGTGAGTGAATTCATGACATCTTAATAGAGCAGCATGATACAGGCCTCAAAAAGGATATTATTTTGTGTACGGTTTATCTGAGATCTAGGTGTATTCAACCCGCAGACAAACACTTTTGTTCCTCGTACAACATGGCAGTGCAAATAGAGATAGATCCCACTGGTGAATAACACTGTTACGAGGCCGGTCTCTGGGGTGGATAAGAGGAACGGCAAACACACTGCTGTCTGGAGGAAAGAATAGGCGACTGTCATCTATCTGCCTTCATCTATCTGCAGAGAAGGAGGGAGATTGAGGAGGAGGAGGAGGAGGAGTGGGGGGAAGGAAGGAAGGAGGGTAAATGTGATTTAGCCCCAGTGATCTCCATTGGGGCTCATGCAAAGGTAACCCCCCCCCCCCACCATGCACCACCCATGCAGCTCAAATACACATGGGGGCTCAAGGGCGTGGGGGTGGGGTGGGATAGGGGGTGCATGGGGAATATGTATTTAGGTGTGGAGAGGGGTATAATCCTGGTGGTATCATGATAAAAAAAAAGGGGGGAGGTGGTTTGGTACTGTAGAGTGTCAGATCGATAGGACAAAGCTGTCTCACTTTATATTGCATCCATCCAAGAGGAGTGGAGAGCAGTGATCCCCCCCCACCCCCACCCCCACCCCCACCCCTCCATCTCCAAAGGCCTTCTTGGGTTGATAAGAACAACTGGTGAAGAGGTGATTCCCCCACTGTGGTGTTTTCAAATAAACCAAACCTACCATTCAGGCTCCCAACAGCTTGGCTTTTGACAGATACGTGTATGTGTGTGAGTGTGTGTGAGTGCGTGATTCTGCGTGCATGTTGGCAAACCGTTCGTCAGCCATATGGAAATGTCACAGAGTAATCATACACAATTATCCTCCCCAGCTCTCTGAGCATCAGAAAAGGGCAGATTTACATAAAGGCACAAAGGCTCTGCCACTTACATCTAAAGAACAGACGCCCTGAAGCTCAGCACACACTTAAAAAAAAATACCAGAAAGTAAATGATGGTGTTTTTTTGTAATACCTGCTGCCTTTGATATTCTTTATTCTGCATCATGTCTTATTGGGAAGCTTCAGTAAATACTGAAAGATCACATCCCTCACTTTTGCGCATGTGGGATACAAATGATGTGCTTTAAAGCCGCCGGGTTGTTTAGGAACAGGACATGGCAAAGAGACCATGTAATGATCTTTTTATCCATTGAAAGCAGACTGCAGGTAGACATAAAAACCAGCTGTAGATCAATTCAAAGCAGGCTTTCCGCCCAGCAGTAAATCAAGGAGCTGGAGACAGAGGCAATGGGGATGGATAATGGATGCTGTGGCAGACGTACAGCTGACACAGAATGACTCCGCTGAGGATTGGATGAGGAATTAGGGGAGTGGTGGTGGGAGGGGGGGGGTCAGAGAGCAGTGAGCCTCAAAGGTGGGTGGATGGGTGACTGAGGGGTAATGGGGCAGCTGCTTGTTTGGTGGCAATGATCACCAATCAACTGACAAATAATGTGATTCTGTTGCCATGAAACTGAATAGCTAAGCCTCTTAGAGGAAGCCTTTGTATTAGAGGACAGGGGATGTCAACAGAAGGCCAAACAATTCATAGGCTTAATATAAACAGTTGGCTGCAATGTAAGTCAATTGAGCATATTGTGATTTGAATAGAATATAGTATCTAATAAAGCATATTTTCATACATTCTTTAAAAAATATTGATGAATTTTATTGACAGTTTGAATCATGTTCTTTGCATTTCAGATTTAATGTGTTTTTTATAAAAGAAAAAAAAAAGCCTGTTGCTTATTTCAATCAGCGGTGTAATTGCCTCTTATCACTAGGTGGCAGTAAAGTCAAGAAGGTAATCTGTCAAAAACAAACTGATGAATCATCGTCCAGTAGCTGAAGGTCATCAGGTCTTTGAGCTCATTGCTGCAGAGAGTGAGAGTCATTTGTTTTGGTTGAAGTAATGTAGACATTATTCCAGCTAGCTGCAGAGCCCTCATCCTTCAAAACGTCTCTTGGCTTCATTATGGGGAAAAAAGAAAAATTAACCTCCAAATCAGAAATATGTGAATCAGAAATCTTTCTTTCCCCACTGCTGTTATAAACTGCAAAATATTCTGAAAAATAAACCCCACCGAAGTTTACACTGGAGAAGGAATCAGTGTACCTGAAAGAACAGAAGGATGAGTTCTTGCCAGGGGGAGAGAGAGAGAGCATTTCCAAGACAGCAGATACCAGACTTTCTCACTTCATGACACCATTGCTGTGTGATAATGCACCAGATGGCGGGCTGCTCTCTCGCTATTACCCTGACAATATGACTGTAATGGAAGTGGAAGTGCCACAAGTGAACGCCAAAATAAAGATGGAGCCCAACTGTTGTGTTCCATAAGGTCTTTCTATAGCTGCTTCGCACTAAAGATACTGAGGCAGGTGAATGCATCCATATTCACACAGCCCACATTCCCAGCCTGCTGCTGTCACTGCTCACTGGAATTTGGGGGTAGGTGTACGTTTGGTGATCATTTGGATATCCATTTTAAGATGCTCTTCTCATTTTCAGAGGTTCTGGAGGATAATTGGCACAGTTTACATCAGCTGTATATCACTCAGGCATGTGCAGCAGGTGGTATTGGTCCAGTACCAATGCAGATACATACACACACACCAAACAAACTTGTGAGCACCTGTAATCATGCTTAGTTTGGGTCCAGCTGTATGTCTATGGTCGGTGCGTGTGCAATAATGTAGTCACATAGTCTTTGTGTGTGCAGGTGTACAGTATGTTTATGGCCGGTACGTGTGCAATAGTGTAGTTATGTAGTTATTATGTGTGAATGTCTATGGCCAGTACATAATGTAGTCAGTGTGCAATCATGTAACCATGCTCAGTCTGGGTAACGTAATCATATTTAGAGCGTGTGTAATTGTATGTTTTATAACTTAACGAATCATGTCCAATCCTTCCCCAATCATGTAAATCTACTTATTTTGTTATCTATCGGTCCTCTGCTTTTATGGACTTCTTATGGCAACTGTTTTATGTTTGGGGACTGCGGATGAAATCTAGCAACAGTGCTAAGTCCAGTGTATGTCCATCAATATGCACTGTCCCGTGTAAATAAACAAATAAATAAATTAAAATAAACACATGCAAAAAAAAAAAAGGTTCTATCAAATCACCAAAGTTTTGAAATATGTGAGTATTTTCATTTATGTTCCTTCTATGTATCTGTTGAAGTTTGAACGTGTGGTTCCTGAACTTTTTGAGCCCTAAAGTGATAACACACAATCATTTCATAAAACACAGAATACAGCAATAATGACAATACATTTGTGTAGCAGAAATGAATCAATTATCATAGAATGAACCACCACCAGATGTATCATATAAGCCTTTGGAGTGAACCTGACCCTCAGGTTAGGAACTGAACTATCAAATAATGTTTGGACTTGTTGACACACATAAGTGCACTCACACATACAGTACACACACCAACACACAGCACAAACATACTATGAATGCACTCAACACTCTATTTGTAGCACTGAGCATACAGTATCTGAGTAACAGGGTTTTAACAGAAGAGACTGAAAGATGAAATTAAAGCAGATAATTATTTATTCATTCATTATATTTCCAGTAGCTTGAATATCATACTTGCACTAAAAGGATAAACTTAAATAGAGACAAAGAAAGCATCTGTTAGTAGAAATCTCTTTCTTAAATACAAAACCCTTTGCAATACTGTCGGAAAAAGAGCATCATTTTGGCAGTATAATGGGACTGCGTAGAACCAATACAAATCAAAGTAATATCATCCTGTGCATCAATTTATATTGTCCCTACACCCTCTAGGTTGTTGTACAATACCAAAGTTATACAACTCGCTGACGAGCAAATCAGAAAACAATCAGAATCCAAATTCATATGCACTTCTCTGTGCAGTTGGTTACAGTACAATGTACATTGTGCACAGCAAGGAGAAAATGAATATAGATATTCTCTACAGTAATCTATATTTAATACAGTCCTATCAACAAGTTAAACAATATCATGCACAATATTGCCTCTCTGTCTGCCTCAGAGGCTGCTTGTCCCTGTACAGTCAATTAAAGTATTTACAAATTCAACAAATACACGTCCTTAAAAAAAAATAAAACTTGATGCAAGTTAAGAGAAAAGAAATCTTGATCCCATCCAAAGGCCCTCAAGTGTAGTTAGTACAAGTGAACTTTTTTTTTTCCTAATGGGAATTGAATTTTGTACCATATCTGCACACATGCACACGCACGCACACAACCGATACTCAGATAATCATACATTCATACACTGCAGAAATACAATCAGGTACTGTACATACTGACTGCAGAGTTTGTGTACCAGAAATGGTTTTAAGATTTGAGCCCGATCCAGTGTGGCTATAGCAGGTTTTGCTTCTTGGAAGAATCAAAGCCAGTCCAGTGTCTCCAAGTCTTTAAAGAGAGATTTGAAGAAGGATGTACTGTATGAATTGAATGATTTGCTCCTCTCTCCACAGGGTCTTCTTCTCAAGCTTATGTTATCCATCCTGGGATATGACTTCTGCAGTCCAACTATTGTCTCTGTTCCAGTCACTGAACTCACTTCAGAATTGAGTTGTGGTTTTTTCTTTTTTTTTGAAGGAAAGGCACTACCTGCTGAAGGAGCACTGCAGGGACTGACACCAGAAGCTGTGATACCCTCAGAGTTTCCCCACCAGCCCTCAGATCAAGCTCAATAAGAGGATGTCACATGCAGGGCAAAGGTCATTTTGACATGCCATGCAGCATTTTCAGCTTCCTCCTCCATAGGTGCAGATGGATCATTCAACACAGTGGTGACAGATGAAGATGTGTCAATGCAGCAAATCTAAGGCGTGCTGTGTGCACTGCTCCCAGAATTCAGTTTACAGATAGTTCATTTATATAGAAGTATATATACACTCACTGTACATGATCTGCATTGTGCATTGTAAATGCATGTTGGAAATACATGAATTAATTACATTATTAAATACAGATTCCTGTACAAGCCTCTGTGTTGGAAAGAAATACATGGGATAATAATGATTTAGTGTAGACACTGATTACTATTTGAACATAGTAGATAATATAATAACTGATAACAAAAACAAGTATAGTTCAGACGAGCACTGCATAGTCCTGGTACAGCAAGAATGCAACACTAGTTAATATCAAAGTGTTAATTTATATAATATATAATATGGATTTAGGTAATATTGGGTGTTTCATGCACTGTTATTAAATTTATATGACTGGTTGTGCTATTTCCTATATAATGAGCTATGGGGTTTCCACACCACTCCATAGAGAGAGAGAGAAGATGTTCAAGTGAAAACAGAAATGCCTTTGCAGAGTCGTGGGTATTGAACGTGGCATGTGTGGCACCGGGGATGGACGTGTGATCATAAAGCCATGCAGTGTTGGGACAGAGAGATGTGGGGGATTGAGCAGTCAGTCAGTGCAGCGCCTCATGCTGGTCTGCGAGGACTGATCGGCTACACAAAAGAGTTCAAGGAGTTCATGGCGTTAATAGGAGACGGGGCCTCTGAGCTCTCGTGGCCCTCAGCAGTGTCCCTGCTGGCGCTCTTTCCGCTATACTGGCCGATAAACGAGCCATCCTCGTTGAACTGTCCGTCTCCTCCTTCCCCGTAGTCAACTAAACTGTCGTCACTGTCTTCTCTCTTAACCGTCCCATTAGACGGTGTGCGGCTCCCTTTTAACGGTTTATGGTCCTCATTGTCACTGAAGGAGAAAATAACATGCGGGTGTTACAGGTGAGATGATGTGACAGATGCAACAAGGAGATTAGTGGTTTACTTTTTTTTTAGATGGAGCACCAAACAGCCAATGGTTACTTTTACCACCATCTGCTGTGAGTTCAGAAGGTCACGATAAAGTTTTTTTTTCCATGTTGAAAGTAAGTTGACTTATTTTTTTTTAAACTAAACTCAGCAGCTTTCATTAGTATTCAACAGTGAACACTTCTGCCCACTGCACAGGAAGCAAATTTGAATTTGGCTTGCTCCATGTCTAAAAAACTGCAGCTATGAATGATTAGTTGGTTTCCATCAGGCAACAGGGGAATAACGCTCAAGCAATCATATCCTGTTCAAATTCCCCCTGAAACCAAAAAAATGAGGTGGTAAATGTGTTGTTTGACAAAAGCATTGCTCCCCTCCCCCGACCACCCAAAGACAGAGGTTGTGATGGAAAACAGAAAAATCCACAGCGATGGCATGAGTACGTAACACTTGGAAAGCAAAAGTTTTCAGCCAGACATCCCCCAAAGCAAGCATGATAATAATCACAAATTGGCAAAATGCATGGAAAATCTGCAAAGAAAGTTTTCTTTGGATATCAGATACGGTAGACAACATTCCACATCCATGAGTTGAATATCAATGGGATAAGATCAAAAAGCCATCATGATGCTGGGATATTCTTATAAATTATAATCAAATATGCAAAAGCATTTTTGAAAAAGGACAGTAAAACTGCAGATTGACTTCTCTATGCACCGTACATGATGAAGGCTTTATGACCAAATATTAAACTTGATGACAGCTGTGAAAACCTGGGATGTGTATACAGCGGGCATTTTTCTCCACAGTGACCGAACTATCCACTTAACCCTGCTTGCATGCTAGGTTTGCAGAATGATGACCCTCACACCCCCCCTCACACACCACCGTCACCCTTACCTTTCCTGAGACCTACACCCCTGGGTTCGGATGAGGAGATCCAGCTGATATCCCACACAACACAACAGTCACTCCTAGACATGATTGCACTATGCACACACTTTAAAAACAAGTTGTATGTAAGCGTGGCACTCGGACGGGTACAGCCATGTACATGTAGAGTCTGAACTGACAGTACGCTCTCCTGCAGTCACACAAGAACAGCTCAGTTGAGTTGAGTTATGCCTTTATTGACATACTTTAAGGTTCCAGCTGAGCCTAATGAAACAGCATGGATATCACTTTTACTCTCACAAAGGCACTATAATATTTGTACACTTTGCCTTGTGATTTATTGTCTACTGTGTTCTGTGATGTGTTTCTGTGGTGTAATAGGCTCTTCTTCATATCTTCCAAGACTATAAGTTTAACGATTCTACAGTTTTCTTATTGGCATAAAATCCCATGAAAAGACAAAAAAAAACCAATGAATTAATTGTGCTCACAAGTGTCATACATTTCATTCCCTTGTCGCATAGAGCTCCATTATTGTTCTAAATCTGCTAATAACATATGGCTAAATGGTTTAGCCATATGTTATTGTGGTTATTGTAAACCCAAAATGTTGCGCAGTGAAACATGCTCCTTCATTATGGACACTGTGGTCTATTTTTAGTCCCTCCTTTATCATTCTGCTGCTTTAAATGTGTAACAAGTTTAACATATCACCTGCGGAAAATAGCCCCCAATAAATGCATATTACAAAAAGCTACAGTATCCAGCTGTGATAGGAAAATGTTCTGCTTTTAAAACACAAAAGTATTTTTTTTAATGTTCTTAAAGATTTAAATCTTCGTTAAAAGTACTGAAATAGAATTACTCATTGTGGGTTTTGGTCTTTTTACAGAATTTTTTTGACAATAAAAAAGTAGAATTCTCCAGACTCATCCTTTAAGATGATTTCTTCTGGCCTGTTATTAACAGCATTAATTAGCTCTTGCATACTCTGTGATGTCTGCTTCTCTCAAACATGCTGATAATTTCATAGTAGATCCATATGCATCTATATATTGTATATCTATATATATGACCAGTAATTCCATTCAACACATTATTGCCTAGAGCAGATTTTTTCAGATCTTCACACCATGCACATCACATATTATATATATATATCTATATATATATACTGTATATATCGATATGTATTTATCACAGCAGAAAATCCATAGAATAGATTTATGTATACATAATACAAAAAGGAATATAAAATATAAAAGCAAGACATCTTATAAATCGACTTATATAAAAACAATATTCAAAAATGCTAGCTATACAGAAGTAAAGTGCTTCATTTTTCTTTATTCTGCGTGCGATTGGAGAAGCAGCCTAAAAAGAGGATGCCAACAAGCATACTGTAGCTTGGTAACTGCTGGAAGTGAGCAGGAATGATCGCTTCAATGATTTTCAATCCTCTGGGTGTCAGTAGCAATACACTAGGCAAAGTGTTAATACTATATACTTTACACACAATGTATTATGAGTAGCTTATTAGTTGAAATGGGATTTGACGATTGGGATCATTTTTTTGTGTGTGATGAAGATGAATCTAGCTTATTTTTTTCCTGACTGTCTGTTTTGAAGTTTTAGAACACCCAAACCCCTACATCCCTTGAACCTGAAGAATCCTGCTTCTCAAATGACACCACAATGTCAAGTCAAGTACATACAATACAGAGTCCAACATAAGTAGCATCCAGGACGTCCCAAAACCCAGGAGAGAAAAACAAAATCTTGTGCTTCACGGTGGTAGAGGTTGAAATGTGAGGGGGCACTTCTTCTTGTTTTGAATTTCTGTTACTGGTGATCCTGGATCATTTATTGGTCAGCTGTAAGGGTTGAGAGGAGGGAGGGAGTGCAGAGCTCCAGCCCTGCCAGAGAGAGGAGATCTGGGCACAAATCAGGGACGGGGCAAGGGTTGATGGGTAAAATTGGCTCTGGGGACTCCAGAGGCCGGAGCACTTTCTCTCACCTGTATTCCCCAAAAGTGCAGTCGTCTTCTTTCATGGGCTGGAACTCTGGGTCTGTGTGTGCGTCCTCCTTCTCTTTGACTGGTGGGAGAAGAGGAGAGAATTGAGAACAATGCAGCTTATGAAGCAGAGAAACCTGTGAGGGTGTAAACTCAGTCTGCACCCAGGACAGTATTTCTACCACACTGACACAATTTTTGTAACAAGATTTTGGCATTTTCTTGCAACTGGAGAGTTCTGTTTTACTAACAAAATTTAGAAATGTACTTTTCATATATTGTCTAAAAAAGTTCCCTGTTTTAATGGAAAACATTTTTTCCATAGATTTTCTGTGATAGCGAGTAATAACAATAATCATTTTGTGGTATACAATAAAGACATTATCTTTACACGGAGAAACCTTTCATGCGTTTATGGTGAGAATGGAAAAAATGTCAATAAAACACAAAACAATATCGTAATGTAATTGACCACCGGCAAATAAAGAAATAAAGAGTGGGTTTATATACGAGTGTGCCTACGATGGTCTCTGTCTGACTGCTCACCTGGGTATTTCCCTCCTTTATTCCTCTGGATGAAGCAGATAATGAGGAGGATGAGGATCAGCAGGGCGATGGCACACATGAGGCCAATGAACCATCCCTGAGTGGCGATGTCCACCTGTCTGCTTGCCACAGCTGGCCAGAGGAAGAGGAGAGGAACACTTAATTTATGGCTGGACTTTATTTTCTCCATTTTAAAGGAAAGACCAATGATCCATAATTATGTGTTAAAACAAAGATATAACATGTAATAAGTTAGCGTTTAATGTGTTTTAGCATTGTCCTAGCTCAAGTTAGAGATTTCAGTTTACGAGTGGACCATGACTGCTTATGGTTACAAATATGGGTTAGATTTAGGTTTGACCCAAATATAACTTTTATGTTAGACAAGTTAGAAATCTCTTAGATCGAGTTAATGGTGACCTGAAGTCATTGAAACCACATTAGTGCTGAATGTAGATCAATCTTTGTCTCACAGCCGCACACAAAGACTGCCACGGACACACAGAAACACAGACATACACACAATTACACACAAACGGGTAGGTTTACGGGGTTATATTAGGTTGGATATTATAGCACTAAACATATAGTATTTCACCTTTATATTAGAGTGAAATCCAATTTTCTAATTACCAAATCTACAAGACTGACTTGGTTATGCCGACATTAGGTAAACCAAACAATCATGCACGTTGTATCTACATCACTACAGTACATGCCTTGCATACGGAGCGAACCCATGCTTGACTGGGCTCAACAACACAAACTAATACACACTCTACACACGACACAGTGCAAGGCCAGGCCGAGGTGGAGGCGACCGCCCAGGAACTGCCTCACCTGGTACCGTAACCACTAGCTCCTCAGAGTGGTGGAGCGGCTGGTCCTGGTGACCTTTGGCCACCAGACGCACCCTATAGGCAAGGCCCCCCTTTAAGCCCTTCAGCATAACGTTCTGAGAGCCGTTCACAAGCTCTTTCTGCCATTCCTCTTCCCCTTCACCTGCAGGAAGGACGGTCATGAAGAGAGGTTTGATGGAACGAGCACAACTTCAAATGAGCCACAGAGGTCAGCACATCACTAGCTGGTTGATTAAAGAAGCATCTACAAGGATGAGATTACACTACGGCCTATGCTAACTGTTTTAACTTACTTTAACAGCTCAATCGTTAATTTAAAAGAATAGTTCACCCAAAATTCAAATTGCACTCATTATCTACTCACCCTCATGTCGACTAAGGGCTGGGAGAAGTTTCAGAGTCCTCCGTGGCTTCTCTGAATTACAGGGGGTCTCGGCGTAGCAGTGCATGTCCATATAACGGTTGCAAATGGATACCAACTGTCTTCGTTACAAAAAGACACACCAAAAAACATCCAAATACCTCCATGCTGCTCGTATGTAATGTCCGTCTTGTATAGAAGCCCCGAAATGCGAAATTGTTCCGAAAAAAATTAAATAAGTCTATATTTCAAGCTTGTTTGCAGCAGGAAACTCTTTTTCCTGGTCCGTCCAAATCTCGCGAGATTTGCGCCGCCGTCATTTCAGGGCTTCAATAAAAGACGGACATTACATACAAGCAGCATGGACGTATTTGGATGTTTTTTGGTGTGTCTTTTTGTTACGAAGAAAAAGTGGTATCCATTTGCAACCGTTATATGGACATGTACTGCTGCACAGAGCCCCGCTGTAACTCAGAAAGCCACGGATAACTCTGAAACTTCTCCCAGCCCTTAGTCCACATGAGGGTGAGTAGATAATGAGTGAAATTTCAATTTTGAGTGAACTATCCCTTTAATCTATATGAATGAGTTATTACTGAGGCCTTGGGAGCACAACGAACTATAATTTCACTCACTTCACAGCACATGTGTAGGATTTAGAAAAAAACGTAGGAACCTGCAACCAATTACAGAAATGTTACACCTCAAAAAGTTTCATAAGTCTCAATCGGGTAATAAAAACTAAATTGTTGTTCCCTTGAAACAGGGCAGTTGTGTTCAGTGTTAAATTGTTGTTTTCTCTGTTTGTTTTGAGTAATACCACACAAAATGTTTTTTAATGTCAGTCCATTACTTTGGTTCAGACTGAAATCATATCATCATATCCACAGGATGGACTGAAACAGAGGATGATTCATACTGTTGTCAGTTATCACCTTCATCATCTTCCCTGGTAAAGCCATGATGTGATTTTTAGTGAAGTTTTTTTCCATCTAGCTCCACTGTCAGATCAAAATCTCAGTTAATCCAAAACTTTATCGACAATCCCAATAGCATCAGTTGTACTTTGTGTTTTTAGCAAATATTAGCATGCTAGACTACAATGGTGCAAATATATAACACCTGTTAACAAGTTAGCATGGTCATTGTGAACATGTCAGCATGCTAATGTTAGCATTAGTGGCTGTTATTACAGCCTCACAGAGTCATGGCAGTTACAGCCTACACTTGTTTTCTGAACGCTGCACATGTGTTGTCAAATGGCTGACGCTGTTTTCATCATTTGGTCTGTTTGCATGTGTTCTCTTAAAGGTACATTGTGTAAGAATTACTCCCATCTAGCGGTTCAGTTGTAGATCGCAAACAACTCAGTCGTATTTTTCATGCTGCATTCACGTGAAATCGGTTAGATGGCAGACGGACAACAGCCGCTGCACGTAACGGCTTAAACAAGCCTCTATGTAAACAAGTGGTCCGTCAGCACGAGGCAAAACAATACACGTGACAATATGTTGTCATGGCGATGTGGTATTGTTGACCTGACCCACGTTTTACCGGCTTTCTCTCGACTTCTGTGACTAAAATGACATCTGGTTTGTTACTGACGGCCGTTTTTCCGACTGCACCTGAATGCAGCATCAGTGTAACGCTCCATCCCTCCTCACTGCGTTACCGCGGTGACTTTTCACAGACGCCACCTCGACCTGAGCCGACAGCTCCGGTGTCTCCGCTGAGTTTCCGTGGTTTCCTACTGTCACGCTGCCACTGAACGTAAAAACATGGCGACACCACATGGCAGCAGCACCGAGCTTACCCGCTCCATGGAGATATGAATGATATGAACGGCTCATTCAGAGCTGAAAGGAACACTTCACTTTGTTGATGGGGGGGATTACTGGTTAATGAAAAACAGACTTTTGAATGAAATAATCGATTACACAATGTACCTTTAAGTGACACAGGGTTGAGCTCTCAGGGCCGCTCATCATAACGTGAGGAAGAGCTAAATGTGAAAAAGGTCTGACTAATGGGATCTATGACCATGATATCTCCCTAATCTAATTCATTAGCAGTAGGTGTGAGAGAGCCATACTACAACAACATGGTGCTTGTCATCCTCACTGCAGGTGGATAAAAACAATGGAGAGCCCTCCAGTCAAAATCAATTGGCATAGCCGGAATGGTCGTGCTGCTTTTTGTGAAGTTTCTCTACATTAACTCCAGCAAAGATTATCACGGGGAAATGCGCGCAACTCTAGTCAATAACAGCACTGGGTAATTAGCAATCCAATCACAGGCAGCCTTGTTTATCACATCTGGGTCCACGTTGGCAGAAGCCAGCAGCGATATGACTGCCAATATTTCTATTCACCTGCACAAGCCAATAATGAAGTAGGGATCTCTTGCCACCTATGTGTAGAGCTAACACAAACAAAGACGCCGTTGCTTACTGTTTTGCACTATGTATTCTACATAAATGTTTTTTCCCGGGCCCCAGTATTCCCAACTGATCAGGGCCCCGTCCTCTCCGACCGAGGAGCTAACGTTCCCAAACGGACTCACAGGCCGCGCTGAGTACACAAGAAAGAAGACAACCATCAAGATATAGGTCTGTTGATCAAAGGACAATCCAATGACTGGCACTTAAAGGGATGGTTCACCCAAAATTCAAATTTCACTCATTATCTACTCACCCTCATGTCGACTAAGAGCTGTGAGAATTTTCAGAGTCCTCCGTTTCTTCTCTGAGTTATGGGGGGGTCCGCGCAGCAGTATTTGTCCATATAATGGTTGTCAATGGATACCAACTTTCTTCATCCAAAAAGACACACCAAAAAACATCCAAATACCTCCATACTGCTCATCTGTAATGTCCCTCTTGTATTGAAGCCCCGACATGAGAAATTGTTCCGCCGGTCAGTGCAAATCACGCGAGATTTGCACTGACACAGGAAGAGCAGTGAACTGAGACACTGGGAGCTTCCGCTACAAACAAGCTTAAAATATTTAACTTATTTAATTTTTTTCAGAACAATTTCTCATGTCGGGGCTTCAATACAAGAGGGACATTACAGACGAGCAGTATGGAGGTATTTGGATGTTTTTTGGTGTGTCTTTTTGGACGAAGAAAGTTGGTATCCATTCACAACCATCATATGGACAAATACTGCTGCGCGGACCCCCCCTCCTGTAACTCAGAGAAGGCACGGAGGACTCTGAAAATTCCCACAGCTCTTAGTCGACATGAGAGTGAGTAGATAATGAGTGAAATTTGAATTTTGGGTGAACTATCCCTTTAAATGCTTTCATTTCATTATAGTCTCTGAATCTAGACAATCACAGCCTTGTACTATAACAATGTCAAGTCAGGAGGAACCATGAGATGGGATGAGAGGTTTGAGGATTTCCTGTATACTACTGTCAGTATAGAGGGGTAAAGATTGCATAACACACAAGACACACAAAAAAACAAACACTTTCCACAGACAGGGACACGACAAACACTGAAGTCATGATACACACTGCACACAGATCACTGGCACGCCAAGCAAAGCCTCGCCATGCAGCGGGAAGCAGCACCAGCAAACACGGAAGAAATGAGAGGAGGTCAAAGTTGCCAGAGGCGCTTACAATAAAAAATGTAGCCAAGTGCTTTGAAAAGACTTGTGTAACTCTATCACATGACATTATAAAGGCACACATCACACGGCATCTTTATCTAACGTGGCTTTGAACTTCTCCAGCTTTGAACACACTGGAGCGTTTTTGGTGGGCAGCAGAATTTAAAAGAGGTAGGGGGGGAAATTCATGCTCGTGGTGGGTTTCTGAAGCCGCGGTTTGAACACAGAGAAACAACAGGACGGTGAGACATTCAGCTGGTCATGCTGTGTCATGCAAGAGTGAATGCAATGTAAAGTGATCGGTCTGAGGTTTCATAACAGCATGGGTCACCGTTTACAGCAATGTAACTGGATCACACGCATGTTCTACACTACAGGAACATGTGTGTGATCACTGGATGAAATAACTAAGTACAGTATGACATGTTTGTAAAATATCCAAAAATAAACTCAAAGTGCTGTGGAATGATGTGCATTAAACTATACATTGAACATTTCACATACACAAGTAACATTACATTATTAACAATCTGACGATTACGATCACAGCTAACATTTTCATCAATTCTTTTTCCATTCTTCCACTAAATTGTCTTGTCTAGAAAATGTCAGAAAATTGCTTGTTGTCTGCTGACTATTTCCAAAGAACAACATGGCCGATATAAAGGATAAAAGGGGTTTCTGAGTTGTTGTCATCTTGTCAATTGGTTTTTTCGACTAATTTATAAATGAAGTGGTGTTTTCAGCACTACTTTACAGAGAGCACTCACCATCAGAACACCATGCTTTACAACAAACTGCATTCTGGGGTCTGGGGTCAGTTTGTCAATGTGAACAATAAATCAAGACAGAGGGGCAGTTGTGTGTGAGTGTGATTACAACACATGCCACAACTCTCCTCTATAAGACCACACTTGATTTGTGTAATGTTTTGACCATCTGGCCTCCATTAGGTCTTACCATCATGTTTTTAATTTGATCTTTTTTTTTTATTGAATTTTTTTTATAAGAAATGAGAATGTGAAAAGCCAACTTTTCCAAAAATATTTATCTTTTGACTTTTTAACCATCCTGATGAAGGTCAGATGGATGAAAACACTGAGTAAAGTATGGTGAACTGAAGAGCTCTGTGATTAACTTTAATTTTTTTTGCTGGACTTGGACTTAAAATGTTTGGATCTTACTATATTGAAAACAAAAAACAAAAAAACACATTCATCACCTTAAATATACGTAAGTGTATGTTTCCAGCTGCAGAAACAAGAATACTGTTTCCATCAGCTTCTTTTAGTCGTCTACTTTTGTTGACTTACCTTCATCCATGATGGTGGATGCTTCCTGAGTAATGGCTGGACCTTCTCCCTCGCTTGTTTTCGCGTTCAAATAAAACTTGTAGCGTGTGTTGTACTTGAGGTTGGGCAAAGTGACTGAGGTCTCATTGGCCAGCAGGGCCAGCTGCTCCTCTGGGCCCAGCTCATTGGAGTTATTGACTACAGGGCGGAGGGAGGTCGGGTGACAAGAAAAAAACGGGATGGAAGGGGGGTGGAAGTAGTAAAGGTAAGTTGAATGGAAGGGGAGGAGGGGGTCGTAGATGGGGTTCGAGTGTCAAAATGACAAAGGTGGAAATGAAAGCATTTGAAGCACGGAGGTGTGGGGTTCAGAAGGTGTAGAAGGTGGGAGTGACAAAAGTTGACTTGTTAATTTGTGTTGTAATTTAAGCAAAATGACTTGTTTGAAATGATTTTAGACTATTCTCGTTATTCCTATCTGTCTCATTATCCGACTTTGAACAGAATGGCAGTACAGGACATGAAGAAGAATGACAAAACTACAAACTACATGACAGAAGGTGACATTTAACGCTGGGCTCACTGAGGCCTGAAGCTACTGTAGGATTCATTACTTTAAAAGCCTCACCTGGCTGATACTTGAGGGTGTAGCCAGTGATGCGTCCGTTACGCTCATGAGGAGGACTCCACTGAAGGGTTAAAGAGTCTGTGTTTGAGTTGGTGGCCACCAGAGAAGTCGGCATCCCAGGCGCTGTGGAGGGAAAAAAACACAAGATCATGAAAGCAAAGCTACTGTAGGGTAACATCATAATAATTATCTGAATCAATGACTGTGGAGGATTTTTAACCTTCACATAATAAAGTATAATGAAGTGAAACCTGCAACACCCACACACTGAGAACCAACTCCCAGCCATTCAACTTTTATTTTCATATATCTTTAATGGTTTGCAGTGGGAGTATTTCATTTATTGATCAAATGCATTTTAAACTGAATCCACTTGTCTCGTATTTAAAGATAACATGAGCTGTCATGATGCTGCGGCTGTGTTAAAAATGTAACCTACTTATTAAACACTGAAGGAAGGTCGGCTTTGTGATTTTCACCATAGATGGAAAGAATAATTACCATTTTGAAATTCCTTTACAATTCATACAGTAATATAACAGCAGACAGGTTTAAAAAAGAGAGTGCATGTCTTCTCTTACCTCCCTCAGGCGTCTCAAACTTCTGGGTGGGGCTTGGGGGACCTTCTCCTTTGCCATTAAAAACTCGAACATTAAAGGAGTAGAGACTGAAGGGGTGCAGGCCGGGCAGCAGGCCGCGGCTGTGGTTGCCACTGAAGGTCAGGATCAGCTTCTCCATGTGGTTGGGGTTGTGTTTGTGGAGGCTGCGCTCTCTCCAGTAGTACACCTACAAGATGCAGTTCAATTGTAGTGAGCATGGCTGTGTCTGGTGGCAAGGCAAGGTATCTTTATTTATATAGCACATTTCATACCAAGGCAACTCAATGTGCTTTATATAAAGACAAATTTTTTTTTTTTTAAAAAGAAAAAAGAATAGCATAAAACAGCATAAAAACAAAAAGCACAGAGTTAAAAGCAGGAGCAAAGAAGAATAAAAAAGTAAAATAAGAGAAAATAGATAAAGTTTAAAGTTATTAAAAAGAGCTCAGCTATATGCTCACAGTTGGGGCTGATCTCAGTTCTGCTGATAGTTTGCTCCAGTTGTGTGCAGCATAACAGCTAAATGCTGCTTCACCATGTCTGGTTTGAATTCTGTTCTCCACTATCTGACCTGAGTCAGTAGATGTCAGAGCTCTACTGGGTTTATACTCATTCATGTATTCTGGACCTAAACCATTCAGTGAGCAGAACTTTAAAATCTATTCTGTAGCTGACTGGGAGCCAGTGTAAGGTCTGAAGAACTGAGGTGATGTGATCTGATCTCTTTGTTCTGGTTAAAACTCCAGCTGCAGCTGTTTGATATTTTTTTGGGGGGAGTCCAGTCCGAAGACCGTTACAGTAGTCGAGTCTATTGGAGATGAAAGCATGAATCAGCTTCTCTTGATCTGTTTGGGACATACAACCCTTAAAACCCTGGTGGTGGGATTGTTGCACATGGTACATTGCATGTCGACCCTTAATACTGGACCTTATATCCTTTGAGATGTCCCCGGATCACTCTGGGAGGCACCGGCTCCCAGTGCACCTCCACCAGGGTGCTGTTCAGCGCCACAACGTGGACAATTTTTGGAGCTTCTGCAGGCACTGTACAACAGACAGGGGGACACAAGAGTTAAATCTAACAGCCAAAACACTGAGTAAAATGTTACATGTCAGACAGCCAAATGCATCAACTCAGGCTCTCGCACACAGTCCAAAAGAGTCCGTCGGCCTAACTCACAGTCCTCTCCAGAGTAGCCGTGGGCAATAGCGGGCTCGGGTCCAGCTCCGTGGTCGTTCACAGCCTGAACTTTCAGCTCATATGGAACAAATGTGGGCGTTCCAGAAACAACAAACTTGGAGTTGTTGGCCACGGTCACTGATGTCCAGTCGCTTTCCATTCCCTTCTGCCTCCACATTACTCTATAATGAAGCCCCGGAGCATTGGACTGGAAGCCTGTCAGCGGCTGCAGAAAAGAAAGTTTTCAGTGTTTTCAACTCAATTTTCAACAGAAAACTTAAAGAGTTTTAAATCATGTAATTTATGATTGTGTGGGCAGATTAGAAAGTAGAACATTTTGAAAAGAACAAAGGAAAGTAGTAGTAGTAGTAGAAGTAGTCCCTGGACACCACTAAATGCCTCAGGATTACAATGGATAGCCCTGTACAATTTTATTACCTTCCATGAAATTACAAGATTGTCACGTTCTGTTCCAAATCCCTGCACACCTGCTGGGTTCTCATCTGGAGCTGGAGAAATGATTAATACAGACAAAATGAAACATTATCCAACAGAAACCCTTCCAACCTTTCTCTGAGGCTCATTTCAGCATATTCACTTGTTTCTGAAATGAAGCATCCATCTTATATTAAAGGGATAGTTCACCCAACATTCAAATTTCACTCATTATCTACTCACCCTCATGTCGACTAAGAGCTGTGAGAATTTTCAGAGTTATCCGTGGCTTCTCTGAGTTACGGGGGGGGAGGGGGTCCGTGCAGCAGTATTTGTCCATATAATGGTTGTCAATGGATACCAACTTTCTTCGTCCAAAAAGACACACCAAAAAACATCCAAATACCTCCATACTGCTCGTCTGTAATGTCCCTCTTGTATTGAAGCCCCGACATGAGAAATTGTTCCGCCGGTGATTTGCACTGACACAGGCAGAGCAGTGAACCGAGACACTGGGAGCTTCTGCTACAAACAAGCTTAAAATATAGACTTATTTTATTTTTTTCTGAACAATTTCTCATGTCGGGGCTTCAATACAAGAGGGACATTACAGACGAGCAGTATGGAGGTATTTGGATGTTTTTTGGTGTGTCTTTTTGGACGAAGAAAGTTGGTATCCATTGACAACCATTATATGGACAAATACTGCTGCATGGAGCCACCCCGTAACTCAGAGAAGGCACGGAGGACTCTGAAAATTCTCACAGCTCTTAGTTGACATGAGGGTGAGTAGATAATGAGTGAAATTTGAATTTTGGGTGAACTATCCCTTTAATATGTTTATTCATGGTTTAATAGTGCTGGTGGATTCACTAGAGCTGAGTCTCTACCTGCAGCCTCTGTCTTGTACATCCTGGAGGGGAAGCTGGGGCGGCTGAGACCCACACCGTTGTAGGCCACCACTCTGAAGGTGTAGTGGACATAGGGGGACAGTTTGAGGTGAGCCGTTGTCCTGGTCCCAGGGACCTCAGTAAGGTTGTGCCAGTGACCTCGGTGGTGCAGCGCGTCTTCGTACTGGATCAGAAATTCTGTTTTTGAATTTGAAAGAAGAAAAAAAAAAAGAAAAAGAAAAGCACCATGCATAACTGAACAGTTGATACACAGCCTGATGTCACGATCACAACACTGGAACGAATGCCCTCATGGTTTATTTGGCGTCTGTTTCTCAAAAAGCAAAAGCTTTCGCCAAAATATGTCTAAATATGCTACTTCCAGCAGTGCAATGATGAGTGTTCACAACATGCTGACAACACTAATAGACAGTGGGGCGGTGACACATGCTGCACTGGTGGAACCAGACTCTTCTATGAATAGCTTGTTGTTTTTATACCAAGAAAACTTGTCACCACCGAAATGCATCATTACCTCTGATTCAGACCTACCAACTTCCTATGGATCTGTCTCTGAAACACAGCTTGGGTGTTTTCTTTCTTTCTTTCTTTGCAATCTGTGAAACTGAATTATGATTTTGTGCACATGTCTCCACACTCTGCTTGGGGGAGTCTAAATCTAAATACAGAACATGTAATTAATTGTGTCCATAATGTTGTGACTCATCGTGATATGAATCTAGAAACAGTGGATTTACTGTTAGAGGACATAATAAAACTGTCCTCACATGTTACATGCCTCATGACTGAGCTGTGAAAATATGTGAAAATCAGTTGAGTGGCCCTTTTTAAAACTGCTTCACTCTGAATGGGTTAATGGGTTTGTGTACACCCAAATACAAAGCCTCAGATACAAAGAGGCTCCACACACACACACACACACACACACACACACACACACACACACTTAAGACATACTCTGAATAGGACTGTTATGTTCATCCCCAGGGGTCCAAGTGAGCTGAACACTCCTCTTTTTCTGGTCCGTCAGCTCGAGGTCAGTTGGGGGGTCGGGTTGCTCTGGGGGGAGACGCATCACAAGGAGCAACATTAACACATTACACCGGGACAATATCCACAGTGATGTCCTATCACAGTTAAGGAGATGGAGGATCCATGCCATGACAAGATGAAGCAAAAACAAAACAGGTTTCATTCATTTGTTTCCATATAATTATTACATAGTATGTTGTTTGAACCGAGCACACGGTTTCTTTACATGTTATTTAAGTTATTTGATCTTCGATACGCATGCAGACGCCACATCATGCATATGAAACGGCTGATGCTCAGTCTCAGCATCTTCCATAATCACGCCGCATGAAATCGAGTCTCAGCCTCACCAGAGAGGCTAAATTGATGCTCATGTTTTGAAATTGCAGCGATAAAGTCAAATGCATGCTTTGAATAAATGAGCGACGAGCAAATGGTGCATTTGAAAATATCCCAAGTGCTGGAATGGAGAGAGATGTTTGCTTTATAAATTGTCTTCCCATTCAAGTGTGAGAGGAAATTGCTTCCCCTTGTGCCTAAATGTTTAATTTTTGCATCAGTGGCTTAATGAATTCAAAATTACAAAAATGAAAAGAAAAAAAAAAGGACTTGGGGGGAGTTGTGTAAAAAAAAAAAAGACAAACAAATCAACACTGGTAGATCAAAAAGGAAGAAAATAAATATTCAAAATGGTTCGTGATTGTCAAAAACAAACAGCATCTTCAGGCCACAACATGCTTCACTAAACAGAAACATGGAGAACAACACAAGGCCAACGTCAGCAGGGCACATCTGGATGGCCGTGCGTGCTTGCAGGTTTACCGTATAAAACAGCTGGTGTTGGTGTGGCCTCTGCCGGGTCGGGGGGGGGGGGCAGGAGTGAAATGAGGAGTTTAGTGGTCAGTCAGCCAGAAGACAACAAGAAGATTATCTGGCTCGCTAAGAAGGCAACAGTTAAATATTCATGCCGATGACAGGACAGGATAGCTGATTAAATCCGCTCCAGCCCTCTTAAGTAAACTCTCAGGCAATTAACCTTGGAGGACTGAAATTCAATCTGCTGCGCTGGTTAAGTTATTGGACAGATTCACTTTTCTGTGAAGACCTGAGATGGAGAGGTTACACTTTAATCATCCTGAGTTTTGTTTTACCAGTCAGTGAAAAATAGCTTCCACAAAGCAGTACATGTACATACCAACAACAGTGAGTTCAGCGCTGGCTGAGTCATGGTCCAGAGTGGTGTTCATGATGCAGGTGTATGTTCCCGCGTCGCTCTCCGTCACATCAGTGATGGTGAGGCTGTCGGAGTCTACAATCAGTCTGTTGAAAAGAGCAGTTCATACAGACAGATCAGCACCTCCACATTAAATATACTGATAAAGCTATTTCACTTGTTTTACCATCAGGTGGTCAAGATGAGAACAAGCACCCAAGCCGATACAAGAAAGGGAACAAAAGGTCATTTTAGGAGGTTGGGACCTCAAGCAGAGCCAGGCTCAGGGTGGGTGGGTGGGTGGCCGTCTGACTCGACCGGAAAAACCGCCATAAACAAATTCTAACTAGAACAGCTGATGTAAAATGACAGCAAACACGAGGTTAATGGTCTGGAACGTAGGAAAGCATCTGACCTTTCGTCATCAGGCAGCTCTCCATCATCTTTGAGCCAGGTCATGGTGGGGATGAGCGACGGGTCGTGTTTCACTTTACACTCAAACACCACAGACCGGCCCCTCTGGACCTCTTTGTACTCGGGCTGCCTCAGGATACGGGTGGGTTCTGGTGGGACGGGAGGGACGAGGTCAGGGACAGTCGAAACTCATTCTATAAACCCTATCAGCATCCTGTTCTGCACACCTTGTGTTTGGTATTGGGGTAGACATAAATAGTTTATATTGTGATTCAACTGAAGGTAATTTTTCTTCATAGAAATCTATAGGATTGTTTTAATTAATAAATTAATCATAACTCAATAAATTATTAAAAAGACTGACAGCTGTCTATTTAAGCTTTACAGTTTATGGTATTTGCTCACTTGCTGAAAGTTTGATGAGAAGCGTGCACCCCTTTCCTAACTACAAAAAGAAAATGAACAGGCCTGAATGATAATAATATAATTATAATCAACAATGCAATAATTGAATAAAAACAATGGAAGGACCAGAATGAACTATTCTTTGACTGATTTATACATTTGTTCAGTAAAGAAAAAATCATTTGAGTGCCTTACATTAAACAACATTGATATAGAGTACATTGTATTACTCAATACAATTCAATGTAGTTGTTCTTCAAGATGACTTGATGACAAGATGAAGTAATCTACAATTATAGAATCTGGAGCTCAGCTAATCATATAAAGAATCTCATAGAGGCATTGTTTTATTGTTTGTGTACTGTAAGGCTGCCCAAGTTAAAATACAATGGTGCATTGTTTTAAATGTTGCTGTCACAAGCAGTTGTGGGATGACATTATCTCTTATCCTTTCACAAGTGAATCCTACGTTAAAGGAGATAAGACAGCGAGCATTGAAACTCCTTCCTCAGCATTTAGAGAAGTGGACCAGCTCTTATCGTGGCTGCCACTTAGATATAAAGCAAGAAAAAAGAAGATTTTTTTGACCATTGTAACATTTTTGGTCGAGAGGTTACGTACAGTATGTGCTACATTGAAGAGGAAGAATGTGATTCAAGTCATACACATTTAAGTGATTCTTTTGTCCGTCATTTCCATTCTAAGCATCACACTGTAACACTGTGTCAGTTACTTGTAAACACAGAGATTTTCTGACCTTTGACCTCCAGGAAGACGTGATTCTCGTAGATACCAAGAGTGTTTCTGGCCACGCAGATGTATTTGCCGCTGTTTCGAGTCTGAGCTATGTGGATCTCTAAAGTCCCGTTGTCATGGTGGATGTAGGGGTCTCCGCCCAGGGTGCTGGACCGACTGTCTTTGAACCTGAGAGAAAAAAGAGAGAGGGCGAACCCACTGTGAGTGCTTGAAGCAACATAATTCCAGCGCCCCTCTATAAAAGTTCATTAACTCACCATGTAATTTCAGGGATGGGTGACCCAAAGGAGGCGCAGTCTATCAGGGCCCGGTGGTTTTTGATGACCTGGTAGACTTTGTTGGCTGGTGTCAGCACTCTGGGCGGCTCCACTGCAGCGAGGCAGCGGCAATTATTGACATGTTATTACACTCCAGAAATCAATGTAAATGGAAAACACAGCATTCAAACACAAATGGATCCAGTGCAGTGAACTCACAGAGGACGTTGACAAAGGCGTTGGCCAGGAGGTAGCCGTAGTCGTTGGACACGTTACACTGGTAGACGCCGCTGGACGCCGTCTGTACGTCGGTGAAGATGATGGTGTCGTCCTCCACCTTTCTGCTGAGGTCTCTGGGAGCGTCTGTTTGTGGATAACAGAGGGATGTGAGATGATACTCCGGCCTTGTGAATTTTGGTTGAAATCAATGAACATAACTATTGATGTGCGCTCTCATTCCTGCATCACACACTGGCTGTATTTCAAACTTCAGCTCTTTTTCAGTAGCAACCAAAACACGTCCACAAAGTTCAGTACTGAAAGAAATTATCAGCAGACAGATTCTGTGAGGGACACTACTTTTTAGCCTTGTTTTTGTATTAATTGATTTTACAAATTATAATTCTTTTAAGCTGTGTTTAATTTGTTGAAGTTCTGGGAATTAAACATTTAGTATTCTGGGAAATATTCAGTGTATTTGGTTTTTTGTTAAGGTAGATAATAAAACAGATACCTCTCATATTTGTGCACTAACAACAAAGCTGCTAACCAGTAACCATTTATCTAAGCTTAGAATAAAGACTAGAAACAGGGTGAGTCATCAAACTAATTAGCACAGAATATGTTGTGTTTTTTTAATCTTTAGAAAAACAAAATGTGGAAATAACAAGTTGTGAATTTACAGCTGGTTGTGTGCAGAGACTAATTTTTTTTGGTGGTCGCTGATAAAACATGAAAATAAGAGTTGTTTCACAAAATGTTGAACTAATCCTTTAAAATAAAATACTGTAAGACATGGACACAGCTTAGAGCAGTGGTTCCCAACCCTTTTTGGCTTGTGACCCCATTTTGACATCACAAATTTCTGGTGACCCCACGATCACGGCTGTCAGTCAAGATATTTCTATATGCTGCATTTTTGAACTCGATTTATATTCGAGAAAGTGAAAGTTTAGAATACAGTTATTTAAAGCAGAAGTAAGCGATCCGGTGGTTTTGGCTAACTTCTTGTCAGCCGATGGAGTTAGCAGTCCCCGCCCTCGTCCCTACGTCACCACATTCACGCGCATCCCTTGGCTGCACACACAGAGAGGACCGCCCCTTTATGCCGTTCTCTCTCCTCATTGGATAAAGGTTGTAGGATACAAGGAAAGTTTTCTCCTCGGCTTACAGCAGAGCAGAGTGACTGACAGACCCGTGTTTCAGACCAAACACTCTATATAAGTGATTGCTGTCGGAAGATATAACTATTTAAGACTTATATTAACACAAACATTCCGCTTACTTCTGCTTTAAGATTGTGTGTAATTTTAAAAAGAACAATAATTAGTTTAAAAAAATAATTTTATTTCTCAATTACTAGACATTTCAGGCCCCAGGTCCCAACCCCAAGGTTGAAAAACACTGGCTTAGAGCTTTGTCTAACTTTATACGTGATACAGAAAAAAACATCTTGCTCTTCATCACTGAGTTGTTTTACTGGCAGTATAAAAATGTAATGAGTGAGTAAATAAATAAAATCGTATTTCATATAATAGAATTTGATATTATATCAACTCATGAAAAATGACCACCTATACTGCAAATTCATTTTCAAAGCTGGTTGAGCTTTAGTCAGACGGAGCCGGTTGCACTCACTCTCCACGGCGATGCCGTTCATCGCCCAGGTGACAGAGGGTTTGGGCGTGCCGCTGGCCCTGCAGGTCAAAACGCCGTTCTCTCCTGGAGCTAGGACAAGGTTCCTGGGGGGGCTGCCGATCCAATATGGAGCAGCTGAAAATAGAACAGGAGGCTGGAGAATTAATCACCGAACACACTGCCCCTGTTGGCATCTGCGCATAAATCAATTATGAGACGGAGGGAGAGGGAGAGTGAAGTGACAGAAAAGAAGGAGCGACTGTGCCTCCTCCAACAGCGAGGCCTGGCCCCCCCGATTGGACAGCGTGCGTTTCATCATCACTGACACACACACACACACACGTTGATGAAAAGAAGGGGTCACCGCCGACACGTCTTTTCTTGCATTCAAAAAGAGTTTATTACAAGAAGAACAGTGTCTAAAAATGCCGAATCGTGGAGCATCTCTGGTGCCAAAATTAGATCTCTCTCTCTTGGCCTAAACCCCAAACCTTATATACGTTTTCTAAAACTCCACCTTTTTCCAATATAAGGATATGTCTGTCCAAGATGGTCAGACAAAGACAGGATCTAAAAACAGAATCTAACCTATGCCTTCTGACATTTAACCTCTTGACCAAGCTAACTTAAACATAGATACAGTGTCAAGTATCCCCAAAACTATGACCCACAGAGATGGGTAGATGACAAGGAACACATTTCTCAGGGTACATTCCACACTACTACTAGACACCTAATCTAAACATCTTGCTGTAAATGTATGTGTGTGCCTTTTCTCTCTTGTAACATCTGAATTTATTTATATTTATTCCATTTAACTGTAAACTGTTACTTATCACAAATGAAGTTCCTATCCAAATGGTGAATGACCTCTGACATATCCCTTAACTTTTAGGCTAAGAAAACACCATGAAGAACATAAGATAATTGAAGATATTAAAGCAAAAATGTTCAGGTGGATAATACACTACATACCTTTGACACTGACGCGGATGGTGTGGTGCACCGTGCCGTGCCGATTCCTGGCGGTGCAGCGGTATTCTCCGGCGTCCGACTCCGACACGTTGACGATGCGCAGCGTCTTCTGGTAGTGCAGGAAGAAGGTGCGCTTGGCGGGGAATTCGCCGCTCACTTTGGCCCAGGAGAGGTCGGGCGTGGGCCTGGATTCACAGTGGAAGAGAGAGAGAGAGAGAGAAAGGGGGGAAAAGGCAGAGGGATGTTGACACTGGAGCAGGTGGCCACTTGAGGCTCTCGGGACTGAAGTAATGGCCGATTCTTTCACTTACAGTCCGTCTGCAATGCACTCGACCTCCAGCACCTGTCCTCTCAACACCATCTTGGAACTGGAGGGGCCAGATGGGGTGAGGAAGGCTGGCTTCCTCTCATCCACTGGGTCTTCTGTGGTCACACACACACAGACACACACACACACACACACACACACACAGATGCACAAAGAAAGCTGTCACCATCTCTTCTGCATGAGTTCATCAGAGAGTGAGAATCTCAATCCTTTCTGGCTCTGCTAAGGTTTATAATAAAAAAAGCTCTGCTCACAATTTGCTCATGTTATAGTTACATGTTGTGTTCCTCCTCTAATAATAAAGACTAAAATTGACTTATTCTAAAATTGAGAATTAATAAAGATACAAAGATCTGATTTCTGCGACTGTGACTCATCAAAGAAGTAATCTGTGAAACTAAAAAAAATACTAAATCTAGGTAAATCTTTATGATAATATTTAAACAAAAATAGAAACTGAGCCATGACTAAAATGAAGCGAGATGAAAACAGCAGGTGACAGGAAGATAAACAGCTAGGAGTGCTCTAAAATTAGGCAGAGCAGGAGGAAAGAGTGATTTAAAGATGAGGACTGCAGCCGTTTGTTTGACAGGTGAGGAAAGAGGAAGAATTATAACTAATCCTCACTTTAAGGAGTCGTGTTAATATCAGATAGATTGTTTGTCATTGTTAATGTGTTCAAATTACCACCTTACTAATGTGTTTTTGTAGATATGTAGTTTGTTTTTTTCACATGTCTGCTCTGATTGTCAGAACTGTCCAGATGTCTCAGTTATGTAATCAGCTCAGGCGGCGCTGGAGTCATCATGCAGTGCTGGTTGAAGCGGTTCATAGGAGGAAGTGAATAGATATCAAAGGCGGGGGTGGGGGGGGGATTTGAATGGATAGAGCAGGAATACAGCGGGATACAGAATTACCATGAGATCTGAGGTTTAAAGGTTAGTGTCGGTGGGTAACAGCTCTGTGTGGGGGTAAACACTAGAGGGTGCCAGATCCCACCCCAGAATACACCAGTGTGATTATAGGAAGCCTCAGGGTTGTCAGGATGGAGGGTTAGTGTTAGTGGGTGAGAGCCAGAGTTGGAGCACTACTGTAGGTTGAGGGGGAGTAAACACTAGGGGATGCCAAAACTCACCACTAAATAAATCAGTGTCATTGTAAAAAGCTGCCATTGTGTCATTGATTGCATCCACTGTAACACAACAGAAAAATTGCACACGCCACAAGTTGAAATCATTAGAACAAAGAAAAAAAACAAAAACACATGCAACATGAAATTAAAACTGAACAGAACTAAACTTGAAATAAAATGAGGAGCCACCGTCACAAGACTCTTGTGGGAACAGCCCGTCGTCACGTCGACAACAAACACAGGACTGAATGAGAGTGGTCTTTGTTGTTGTGAGTGCAGACGTTTCGCACGAGAAATAAAACGAGCGCCGGCTTGGCAGAGCGCGCGGGGCGTCGTGAGAGAGAGAGTTCTGACAATATGTCTTTTCAGTGGGATGACGACCACTGGCGTCTCTCAGGATGGGATTAGAGATAGGACACGCTGTCTCCCTCCTACACAGCCCAGCTTCAACATACTACTGTAATTGAACCGCCTCACACAAACACACACACACCGTATACACACACACGTACGCTAGCGCTCTATTCGTCTCAGTCATGCTACCTCATTACATCTTCTGTGGATTTGGGCGCTTTCTTCTGCTCGCGCCGAGTCAGACTTACGGTTAAGGACCTTGACGGTGATGGGTTGTTTCTGCTGGATGGTTTGTGTGTGTGGGAAGCGGGCGTAGCAGATGTAGTCGTTCCTGGAATCCTCCCGGAGCACATTAGCAAAGTAAAGGTCTCCGTTCAGGGACTGGGACACCCTGGCGCTCTGAGGCAGCCTCTGGAAGTCTGAAATGTACAGCAATTTAAAATTCTCATGTGTCCGGTAGTTTAAATAAGTACTTGTTAAAGCTGCATGTCCTGCCTTCTTTAGAGATCCAATTTAGAGAAAGAAATCTAATCGTTTGGAGAATTTCTGCCTGAAGAAAAAGCCCCTGTTTTCAAAGTATCCTCAGGACTATCTGAGGTAAGAAAATCTATTTCAGAAAAGAAATGTGGTGGTTAAATTGATGAGTGAAAACCACAAGCGCAACTTTAATAACTTCCATTTGTCCTCAGGCATAAATCTCAGAGACAGAAATGTTAAAACCTGAAGAAATGAACCCAAACTGCTGCTGACTAGACAATCTCGTCACCAGGTCCAAGTGTCTTTCATCAGTGCACAATCTTCCTCAGCAGGTGCAGCTGCACAGGACTGATGAAGAAGTGGATACGATACAATGAAAAGCTACTTAGTGAAGCAGCTATTGAGGTCGACTTTGCAGCTGCAGAAGTTTTAATTTAAATTTCTGAGTCAATGTGGGGAAAAGTTTTTAATTACTAAGAAAAAATGAAGTTAGAAGATCCAGTTTTCTGTGTGATACATCAAAAGCTATAGAAAAGACACTGTGGTGGGGTGTTGTCAACTAAAGCTCAGTCTGTATCGCTACATTTGGGTGTGTGTGCGTGCTGATAGACTCAGATCTGACCTTCAACAGCCATATCAAATCAGTCACTAAAACATCAACAACTTAAGAACATATTCAGAATTAAGGGTTTTATGTCCCAAACAGATCAAGAAAAGCCGATTCATGCTTTCATCTCCAATAGACTCGACTACTGTCTTCTGACTGGACTCCCCCAAAAAAGAGTTTTAACCTGAACAAAGAGATCAGATCACATCACCCCAGTTCTTACGTCTCTATATTGGCTGCCAGTCAGCTACAGAATAGATTTTAAAGTTGTGCTCCTGGTCTACAAATCACTGAATGGTTTAGGTCCAGAATACATGAATGACATGTTAGTAGAGTATAAACCCAGTAGAGCTCTGAGATCTACTGACTCAGGTCAGATAGTGGAGCTCAGAGTTCAAACCAGACATGGTGAAGCAGCATTTAGCTGTTATGCTGCACACAAGTGGAACAAACTACCAGCAGAACTGAAATCAGCCCCAACGACTAAAGAACTTTAAACTTAATCTATTTTTCTTTTATTCTACTTTTTTAAAATTCTTCTTTGCTCTTGCTTTTAACTCTATGTTTACATTTTTTTTTTTCAATTTTTAAAAAATTGTTTGCTTTTATGCTGTTTTATGCTATTATTTTTAAATGTTTTGTCTTTATGGAAAGCACATTGAGTTGCCTTGGTATGATTTATCTGTATAAATAAAGATGCCTTGCCTTACATTTAAAAGTGCATAAAGTGATCAATTATGGTGTGCATGTTCGACTAAAAAGAAATCAATCTTCCATGAATAAAGTGCTTACTATTGTCCATCCAGAATATTATGGGAGGGGGCAAGCCAGCAGGGGGTTGGCACGGCAGCACCAAGGACACGCCCTCCTGAACGACGATTGGCTTGATTTTCTCCTTTGACCACAAGGGAGACCCTGGATTGGTTGAGGTGGGGGGGAAAAAAGAAAAAGAAACACACATCAGTGGAAGAGGAGTGTCATAACCTGAAGGCTGCTAATGGACTGTCGCTGACGTGATGACAGAGGTGACGAGGCGAGGTAAGAGGGACGGTGCCTGACTGAATGACAATATGCCGGAGGAAAAACACAGAGGGATGTTGGGCTCTGTCCACAAGCAGAGCCTGCACAGTAAAACATGCTGCTTTCTATTCTACATGCACCTTTACCTTTCAGGAGCACGCTTAAGATGGACAATGCAACTTAATTGTTGGAAAAAGAAAAGAAATGAATTGGTTTAACATGTTGTGAGATATGAATGGTATTAAAATGGTGGAGGAAAAGAAAAAAATGAGATCAAAAATGAGAAAAATGAGACTCACTGGACTGTCGGACGACTATGTTGTGGGAGACGGCGGTTCCATGTTTGTTTCTGGCTGTGCACTGGTACACCCCCTCGTAATACTCAGCCTTCTCCCTGCTGATGTCCACCACCAGGGTCCCAGAGTGGGGCTTCATGTTCACATTGGTGTCTTGTTCGATGTCAAAGTGGACTCCATTTCTAGTCCAGGAGAAACTGAGCAAAAAAAAAAGGGGTCATCAGCTAATAATCACTGTAAAGCACATGTGTCAAACTCAAGGCCCGCCATGTCATTTTATGTGGCCCGCGAGTGCTTAATTATGTCCAATTATCTTTGGCCCGCTTGATAGTATCTAATTAGTCAGTGCACGTCTATCATAGAAGTTAAAAAAATATTAATCAGTCAAAGTTCTTGATATTGGTTAATGGTTAATCATGTGCATCCCTAATTAGAAATGACTATGGAAAGCTGCAGATAGAGCCATTAGAAATGAATGCAACTGATTTTTTATTTTTTATTTAATGATTATTGTTGTTTTATATGCAATAACTTACAAGCTTTATTAGTTTTAGGTTCAATATGTGTAAAAAGGTAATTTCAATAATTTCTCAATAAACAACCATGTGGCCCTCAACTTGTACCATTTCTTTAATTCTGGCCCGCGGCGTATTTGAGTTTGACACCCCTGCTGTAAAGGGATGGATCATCAAATTTTAATCACCAATCTGAGTCCCATTGAATCTGATCAAACTGTTCCTGATGAGGCAGATATGTTTTAACCTCATAATAGATGAGGTTAAAACTTTTCAGGGATTTTAAAAGAGCGTCTCAAAAGAGTTCCTCAGATCCTAAACCCTTATCGGTTTACATGAGACTTGGTTTTAGAGTACGTGCAGGTTAAGAGCTACAGTACTGTATGAGATGTATTTTGCCAATGAGTTGAATACAAACACTTATGTGTGGGCTCGTGTTGGTGCCAGCAAATTAATGAGGTGTTACACTCAGATAAATAAAGGAAGGATGGTGGGATAATTTGGAGCAAAGGAATCAAATGAGCTCACACTGGCCTCTGGCAAGGATAGTGTGTACTGTACTGGAAAGGAAATATTCTTTATTTATTAGAAAGTTTGTATAAACTAAACCTGTATCCATCACACTTTAGACTGAATTTCTGGAGAGCTGCTGTCAGCTGAGGCCTCTTACTGAAAATTTGATAGGTGGGTGTTGAATCCACACCTGGAATATGTTTTTTCTTCTTCTAACAGCATCGCTAATGCAAAATCACAGTCCACAGATTCCTACCTGGGATGAGGCTTCCCCTTGGCATCGCAGTGGATTATAATGTTCTCCCGTGGGTCTACGATGTAATCCTTGGGGGACTGGTGAGTTATGGTCGGCGGCTGCGGCACTAAAGGCGATCAGAAAGAGAACGATATTTAATCATGACCTCCACTGCATGGCTAAGCTGTTTTTTGTGTTGCAGTATTGACCACACAAGCCGTCGCTGATACCAGCTGCATGCAGACTTACCACACCGGCTCAAACACACGGCAGTTTGCTGACAGGCACAAAAAAAAAACCCTCTGAGAACACGTACAGCAGCAAAAAAAAAAAGGCATGCAGACTGCTCAGGTACGTTTCACTTTATTGTAATGATCCGATGCTTTAATGTATTCCTGCCAGCACTGGGGAGATAACTAATGGACTATGACAGAACAAATGACATAAGAACTCATGCTGTCTGCAATATGGCTCTATGAAAAAGGCTCTACCGCTGCAGGAGCACACAACAAAAACAGCAAAAAAAACAAAAAACAACTTAGGGATCAATGCATGCAATATATTCCACTCCAAACCACACTCAGCATTTCATAACATAAAACAGACAAAATCTAATACAAAATATAGTCATAAAGCAAAATATAAACCTCAGTGCAAAACAGAAGAAAAAAAACACACACAAAAAAAACGGCGAACACAACCTCTGCAGTGATTTCACACGGTTTGACACTTACATCCTTCCAGAACTTTTGTGTTTTCCCCAAGAATCAGCAAACAAGAAAGAAAAAATTGTGACAGTAAAGAGAACCAGACATTAGTGGGGAAAAATCTGTTCCTGCATTATTTATGCTTCAGAACAAGCTCTGGACAAGGCCAGTTCCCACACGAGCAATGCCTGTCTCCAATGATGAACAGCTCCGACCAAGAAATAGAAGATGAAGGTCAGTCTGGAAAGCTCTTTGCTTTTCCACATCAGACGCAGCCAGAATGATTGTGTCTAACTGTTGCTTTATGAAACCAATTCAACTACATGTACAGTTGGTGTTTATGTTGAAAACAGGAATATGACTTTAGAGATCTGTTCAATCTAATGTCAATATAATAAAAGGCACAGCTTTAAATAATGTCAAATGCTGACTTGCTCTTGCAAAGATCTGCACCATTCTCATGTTGAGTTTGTATATATTTATATATAGTTTATTATTATATTATGTTATGTTTATTTATTTGATATGGACATCACAAATACATTGAGACTGTTCCAGTGGACAGAACAGATGCTTTGCTTGGGTGTGTTTAGCACATGGGCTAATTTTCAACACCAGTCCATAAGCGGCAATATACAGTATATATATATATTATTATATGTTAATGTTAATATAAGACAGCAAATCCTCAATTCAGAATTCAATTTCCTGCCAATCAACTCATACATTTACTGCAACAAGATAAAAAAAAACCTGACTCCTGTCATCAGTCCATGTTCTGTGTCTTGGATTTCAATGTGCTGCTGTGTGGTGTGTTCGTCATCTGTTGCCTTACGGTCTAGTGGGACCTCCAGCGCCGCGGCGAGGTGTCCCATTAACAGCACCAGCAGCGCTATGTCCATCCTCCTCCTCTCCATCATCGGCGTGTGATGCGTAAGGTCTGCCCCCTGATACGGTGACGTCCCGCCTCTCCGCTGGGTCACACAGTCTGAGGACACGTGCGCACTCTACAACTGTGAAAGACAGAAGGACAGAGAGAGAGAAACAAGAAGTGTCAGAGATGAGAGGGTGGAAGCTGCAGCACAGATTACTGAGTTGAAGAGCGCGTATAGTTACTGAGGCCATCAATCATAATACTGAGTTTGTTCCATTTTGTATCCATCGGCTGCTGAGAGAGAGACAAAGGGAGAATGAGCGAGACAGACACATATAGCTCTGGCCACAGATCGATGTTGGTTGCCATGCAGTGCAGTTTGCTGGAAGCTATCTTTTTGATCTAGTGCAGTCCAACGGGGACCGACGCGGCCCACATGGGCTCATTTTGCTCAGCTAATCACTGCCGCGGCCGTGATGCCATTAGGCTTCTCTGCCATATCGATCACATCAGCCCGGCAGATGACAAGCCAAGGGACAAGACGGAGAGGAGGGGGTACACACTTCACTTTCCATTCGTCTCTCAGCTTTATCTGACTGACTGAACGACTGACTCACTGAGCCAGAAGCAAACTGACCTGCAATTAGGTCACATTTCAGACCACGAGCCATCGTGCTTTCATGGGATGTCATGTTGCGGTGGGATGTGTCATAAGTGATGGAGCACATCTTCCATCTCTGACGTCTGCTCCAGTGGGGACAGACGGTAAAAAGTTCAACAGGGTGTTCAGGTTCAAGTTCAGGTTGGATCAGACTAACTGGCCACTGATTAAAGGGATAGTTCACCCAAAATTGAAATTTCACTCATTATCTACTCACCCTCATGTCGACTAAGGGCTGGGAGAAGTTTCAGAGTTATCCGTGGCTTCTCTGAGTTACAGGGGGTCTCGGCGTAGCAGTGCATGTCCATATAACGGTTGCAAATGGATACCAACCAACCATCCAAAACCTCCACGCTCCACGTATGTAATATCCATCTTGTATTGAAGCCCCAAAATGCAAAATTGTCCAGAAAAAAATTAAATAAGTCTATATTTCAAGCTTGTTTGTAGCGGAAGCTTTGACGGTTCGTCAAATTTGGACGAACCAGGGTCTGTCCTCTTCCCAGTTCGTCCATTTCGCATTTCGGGGCTTTAATACAAGACGGACATTACATACGAGCAGCATGGAGGTATTTGGATGTTTTTTGGTGTGTCTTTTTGTTACGAAGACAGTTGGTATCCATTTGCAACCGTTATATGGACATGCACTGCTACGCAGAGACCCCCTTTAACTCAGAGAAGCCACGGATAACTCTGAAACTTCTCCCAGCCCTTAGTCGACATGAGGGTGAGTAGATAATGAGTGAAATTTCAATTTTGGGTGAACTATCCTTTTAATGAAGTGAGGATTTTTCTTTTAATACAATCTCAACACAACTTGGACGGTAGACACACGGGGGAACAGACAGGAAACCAAAGCTGAAATGCGTGTTATCATATGAAGCATAGTGATTTTCTTTCCTCTTGTTGCCAGGCAGCTTGAGTGCTGCCTTATCACACCTCCATCCAACCAGAAGCAATTAAACCGAGTGTTTAGAATAATCGCCGTCATGGTCATCAAAACCAGACGATAACTCAAGCTTCAGAGAATAATACCAACCGCTGAGTTAAAATGACTTTGCTCATTGAATTTATATTCAGCTGCATAATTCAGCGCTGACACGATGAAATGATCAGTGTTATTCATTATTTTTATGTTCATGTGGATGGATAAAAAAAAGGAGGAAACGGAAACAGGAGAGGACGTGTTCTGTCTTTTAACAACAGCAGTCTGACCTGTTTTTTTTTTTTATCTGGCTCTCCTGCCTGTCTCACCCAAGGCATCCTCTGGCACAGTATTAAAATGTCACAGCTTAATTTAGAGCCCAGGCAGACTCATTTGCTGCGTTATCACAACACCACACGATCAAATTTGGGACATTACTGTATGAAAGAATCAAATCAAGCAGCATTTTTAAAAAAAAGGTGGAGCTGCGTGTAGCGGCCTCCTCCTGCCTTTTGGGTGTGAGCTGGGTCAGATGAGGTGGTGGGAGCCGTTGTCTGGGACTCTGGGCCAGACCGCGAGGCAGTCAGACCCTGACCCACTCCTCTCTGGGGGGAAGTGATAGATTTGTTAGTGTTGCCCTGCAGTGGTGATTCAGTACGGGCCCCAGAGCCGGCGTCTGGTAGCATGGGAAGAGACCCAGGCTAACGTCTGCTGCCCCAAGCTCCCACTATGTTTCTCTAGGGAGAGTCTGTTTTATTCGCTCAGGGCACCCAATCACGATGCTGTGTACACCATCAGGCAGCTCCATCTCGGGGTCTGACATACAAAGATCCAGGGTTGGGGGGTTGGGGGGTTGGGGGTGGGGGTGAGCGGTGGGATTTCATCAAGTTAATTTGCAGGCTGCAGGCTGAGGCAGAGATGCTGAGGCCAGCTCTGAGTAGAAAAGCTGCATCAGACTCTCACCTTCAATTTGTTATATCAAAAATTCATCATCAGCTGTCACTTACCCAAAATCCATCCAAAATGAGCAACATACAGTATTATACTGTGATCATTTCTCACCTCCAATCCTCCTTTCAAAAACTTTGTCACTGTGAACAAATTTAACAAAAAAAACTATAGTAATTTGAAAATTAAAGGGATAGATCACCCAAAATTCAAATTTCACTCATTATCTACTCACCCTCATGTCGACTAAGAGCTGTGAGAATCCTCCGTGGCTTCTCTGAGTTACGGGGGGGTCCGCGCAGCAGTATTTGTCCATATAATGGTTGTCAATGGATGCCAACTTTCTTCGTCCAAAAAGACACACCAAAAAACATCCAAATACGTCCATAGTGCTCGTCTGTAATGTCCCTCTTGTATTGAAGCCCCGACATGAGAAATTGTTCCGCCGGTCAGAGCAAATCACGCGAGATTTGCACTGACACAGGAAGAGCAGTGAACCGAGACACTGGGAGCTTCCGCTACAAACAAGCTTAAAATATAGACTTATTTAATTTTTTTCGGAACAATTTCTCATGTCGGGGCTTCAATACAAGAGGGACATTACAGACGAGCAGCATGGAGGTATTTGGATGTTTTTTGGTGTGTCTTTTTGGACGAAGAAAGTTGGTATCCATTGACAACCATTATATGGACAAATACTGCTGCGTGGACCCCCCCCCCGTAACTCAGAGAAGGAACGGAGGACTCTGAAAATTCTCACAGCTCTTAATCAACATGAGGGTGAGTAGATAATGAGTGAAATTTGAATTTTGGGTGAACTATCCCTTTAACATTTATATAAATAGATGAAGTACGGCCTGAACTTGGCAATGCACAGTCTCAGGCCTGTGACAGTGAGAGAATAAATGTGTTAATTATACATTTTACGGTGAATCCCCAAACGCCTGATGATTCTTATCTGGAAAGGAGCCAGCTCTTCATTCAGGATTCATTTCCCAATTTAATGAGGTGTAGCAGCTCAGCACCAGCCGGTCAGCATGTGCGTGTCTTTGTGTGCGTACTGTATATGTGCGCTGGTATTTGTTTGTTTGTGGGCACTATAATTATCCCTCTGAGCTGCAGTGATACAGGCCAAGCCCTCACATCCCTCTCAAGTGAGGGGCTCTAAAGACGATGAACCAGCCACTGGGGCTTTAAACTCCTCACATCCTGAGTGAATGGTGATCATAAAAATGATGAGAAATAGCCCCCATTTCAACCTATTCATGTAAAGATGTGGAGAATTCATGTTCTGTATTCTAAGACCTTCACTTTAGCTATAAGGCAAAAGCCTGCATAATGAATACACTTAAAGCTTCAAGTTAAAGAAGCCCTGCATCTTAAAGAAGCAGCTGCGATTCAAAGCCCACATCTTATGCAGAATACAATTCTTCGCGGGGACACACAATCAGAAGATATTCATCACTATTGTTGGGCCCTCCTATGCATCTTGTGCTGACAGAACTGGAAAAGCCAAAGTCAATAAAGCTCATTTCAGTGCAGGCTGCTGAGGCCAAGATAAAACCAGGGCTGTGTTTGGGGTGCTGTGCCAGGAGCTGTCAGGCGGCGGATAAAAATCGAACAGTAAATGGTCTCTTAGAGAGAAACACGACAGGTTGGGAAGGACACTTCCAGTGAGGATTTTTAGCTATTTTTCAAAACAGATGTGGTCAAGTAGATAATAAACTGAGGTGCTGTCTCACACGGAAAATTCAATACAATAGTGACTAAAGACACTGCCTCATGAAGACAACTTCAAGTGTACTTACTGGACCGTGAAGTGATTTTACCAGGGAAAGCTCCAGCTCCTTAAACCTGCATCAACTGATTTCTTTGTGCCACACGAGGGCAGCGGATACAAATTGTACAAACATACATTACGTTCTCACCCCCTGCTGGTAGTACGCAAAATATGTTGTTTTAAGTATCGCCTGTTTTCTCAATTGAGCCACGTCTGGGCTGATTGGTGGATAACGAAATCTATAAAACCAACAGGGATCCCAGCCTAGAGACTCTCTCCGCGGTTTTCCAGCCACAGCTGTGGTAGCCGTGTCCAGGGTTTTAGTTTCTTTGTTTTGACTGATGGATCATTTGATCTCTGGTTAGAGCTGGATTTAGAGGGAAGACACCAAATCCTATGAGCCATTGTGGGTGGGTCTTGTGTCTTCACTTCTTGTGTTGTTTTCTCTTTTTGTTGTTGTGTTGCTAGGTAGAGTCAGTCAAACTTCTTGTTCTTCTTGTTTGTTTGTTTTTTTTTTTCATTCCAAGGTTCTGGCTAAATTTTGTATGTTTGGAGACTTCAATTGTACTTAAATATCTCTGAGATCACATATCCCCATGATTTAAAGGGATAGTTCAACATTTTGGCAAATTGGCCCATTGCCATAATCGTTATAGTCATAGCAGTAGGACCGTTATCTTTATTTGTTGGTGCAAGCTATTTTTAGAACGGTGGAGCAGAGCCGCAAGCTGCTCAGAGCTACGCTACGGAGGCTTATGGGATGTCTTGGTTTCCCTCATTAAACTCATCAAATACACAATCCAACAACTCCAAAACGCTCTGGTGGACAAGTTGTGACCTGCACATTCACCACGATATGAGATAATAACACAATGTTACAAGTCCACGAGAGCGTTTTGGAGTTGTTGGATTGTGTATTTGATTAAAGGTACGAACCTACCCCTGGCAATGGGCCAATTTGCCAAAATGTTGAACTATGCCTTTAAGTAGATAAGTAGAACATTGACTCATCTTTTAGCTTTGTTTTTGGTCTCCACCCAATCCTGAGGGAAGCATCTGACTCTTTAGCTACTAACTATTCACTAGCTAGTTGCCAAGCCAGGCAACTAGCCAGCCTCCATGACACATGGTGATGTGTTTTTGCTTTCATTGAATCAACCCTTGATTAAACTGCATTAGAGTGACACAATAAGTTCACTCAATTTCCTAATGATTTTCCAGTGGTTCAGAAATTAATGAAAGTTAATGGCTGTTTGAAATGGGTGGAAAACACAAACCTGAAACACAATAGTGCAGTTAGCTATGATGCTAAAGAATTGTATTAAAAGAGGCCGACGTGAGCAAAATCACAGTTAAGGACCTTTAAATGCCAGTACACAAGCTGACTAGTTGCATTTCTGCAGAGGCAAACAATGTCAGCACAGTGAAAAGCTGTGACGTTAATTACTGTCTACAACTACATGAGACCACCTTCACTCAGGACTTGCCGCTATTCTCTCCGCTCATTTTGTCCGTGGAGAAAACACTCAGCACTTGTGTAAAAGCTGCATTGAGCTGTCTGGCCTCTCATTCAGCCAGCCTCTTCAATTACTCCATTGTCATTTTCCCATGGCCAGCTACTTCGCCATCCCAAAACTAATTGGTTTTGTGCACATGTCGGAGACGTAACACATGGGCAAAGACACATTCATGCACACTGGCTACGGAACGTGTGGGTCAGGACACGTCTCAGCACACAGATGGAGCTGACAGGGGCACGAGCACCGAGCACCGAAACACTCCAGTAGCATTCAGCGCTGCAGGAGGAAAAAAGAGCCCCCACTGAATCTCCCTTACAGCATCAGATAATACTACACCATATGCTTTATGCTAACCACTACAAAAGATATTGTCTCTGCCAAACAATAGTGATGCAACACTGCAACACCAAGAGAATGGCTGCTGTTGCATCAGTGGCATACAGTTTTCACATCTATGATGAAAGACAAGTCTCTCATGCAGGCACCCTAATTAACTCCTATAATCAGTGCTATTGATGGCTCAGGCAATCAGGGGTTTGTGAGCCTCGGTATGGCCTTAATGGAGCAGCGGGGATCCCCTGCAGACGGTTGAAAAGTGGGGGTATAATGATGAGAATGGGCTCAGCACTCAGGAAGGTGGTGATGAGAAAACGGATACGGTTGGAGGGGTTTATTTTTCGGAGGCTGCCGGCTTCTCCCACTGCAGCTCAGGATGTCTCTGCCTGCCATTCACACCCTGGGCTGCATCCCATTTCTCTGTGCCATTAAACAGCTACGGGGGGAGGGGAGGGGGAGTGAGGGTTGCTTCTGAAGGCTCTGCTGTAGGAGACAGAGGAGCAGTCCTTCAGGCAAAGTTTTCGAAAGTCACAATCGTACAGGATTTGAGCATTAAACAGAGTTGTCACTAATAGTCCTCCAGTGTCCTCTGCTTAAAACAAAAGCTGAGAGAAACATCCAGCAGCTGTCTTTAATTGCTTTATGGATTCACAGCTAATGTAGTGGACAGGCATTAGCAACGAACTATCGCTATTATGTATGAGGTTGAATGTTCACTGGCTTTGACTAATACCTCTCACAGGCCTATTATCTGCAGCTACAGGATCACAATGGAAATTCTGCGCGCCGGCATCAGCGTGCGTTTCCCATAATCTTCTCATTAGCTTTTATAATTGGGGATCGTATGCAAATAATTGGTGTGGTTAACATATGAATTGGGGTCCTGTTGTTCGGAAAGACCCCGCAGTTCAAAAACACTTTGTGTCCTTTCCATGTGCACTGTACAATACCAGACAACAAAGTGAGGATCTTTGATTCATCTCCTCCACTGTAAACCTGTTGTTTATATCCTCTTTTCTCTTGTCTGATAAATACTGCAAGCTCCAATTACTGAATACATGACTCATATTATTTATACATCTAAGCTTTGTCTATTGACATTTACTGAAAACAAACCATCTCATCTATGACGGACTCAAGAGACGGTCCATTAGTTTACATGTAGTAGACCTAAAATCTAAATTGGGCTTAGAGATGACATGTTTTTTGGTCTGAGTTACAAACTAGCAGTGTGGAGTTTTAAAAAAACATGGGAATTCACCAGGCAGAAGTGTTAACAAGTTGCACTGGGAAATTGGAGGCTCTGGTGTTGTTGGATCTTGATCCACAATAGGAAATACAAGTCACGATGTGTCTTGTCTCTGCTGGAACATTTGAACAGAAGTTTTTCAAAACTGTCTGAGTTAAGTCGGTAAAACTTTATGAAAGTTCAGTATCACAGCTCTGTATCCCTTTAAATATGCGTCGCTCTGTTTCCGATATCCCAGCTATCATTCCACTACAGCTTTTAATGCAAATCGGCATCAGCTACTAATGCAACGTGTCCGGCAATTTGTTTGGTCCTCCTCCTTTCACATTGGCATTCAATAAGCTTCCTCCCCATGCACGCCAAAAACACTCTGGGATTTTGCTTTCTGTCCCCTCTGCCCAAATGCTAATCACCGCCGGCGCCGGCACTTCTGAGGGGAGGGAGGGGGGGTCTTTTTAGCATGCAGATGGAAGCAGCACATCAAGATGAGATACAAGTGTTACGGAGGAAATCCCAGCCCTGTTCAATCTGAATGGAACTGAAAGGTGTTTTGCTTTCATCTCATCACATCACCGCAACCAGCTAAATATAACATAGTGTATAGTCGGTGAGACGCATCTTCACCGCATTGGTATGGGTGCATGAAAGCCTTTTCTCTCTCCTTAGGATAATTGCTGGTGGCAAATTAGAGGTCTTTCGATTTCTCCACAGCCTCGCGATGTAGTAACTGTTTAAACCATTAATTAATAAAGTAGCAATGGCAGCGAGGTTGCAGGAAGTTAAGTCTCCAAAGTACATTTGTACACTTGTCTGACACCTGACTTGTACAGTGGCTCATTACTGGAGAATTAAGGGAGCTGGGAGGAGCGTCTCTAAAAAGCATTCATTAAAATGAGATCAGGAGAGGAAGCACAGGGATGAATGAGCAACTGTAGATATGAACTTGACCTTTATTTGATAGCTGATCCCCACACTGTAATTACTGCTTAAGAGAGGATGCTTCAATATCCTCTAGCAGTGCTGCTCATGTGTATGTGTGTGTGTGAATTCATACTCCATTACATTCATTTGCATATGCATCTTCCTTGTTTATATGGAGTTCACAGTGGAAGGGTCAGTGTAGGATGTCACACACTTTGAGGATGGATCTTGAGAGCGCTCGCCCCGGCCACATGAGAGTGCTATGGGTGAGGCCATTCATATGCTGAGCAGAGGTTCATTATCATGAGCAAATGCAGGAAGAGTGGGAGGAATGCATGCCGACTGGCTTTCTGAATAGCTAAAAGGACTCTCAAAATCCCTGGCATACAACATCACAAGACACACTTTAGCTACAGAAACATAACAGCTTTGAGAAAGTAATCAACATAAAACCAATCTGCGGTGGGAGGACAAGCAAATCCTTTGAGACAGCAGACAGAAACCTTCATGCATGTGTGGAAACAGACACAAATGCTGTTCTTATAGTTATACAATATAAGCCATCAGGCCTCATAGTTTAGCAAATGAAAGAAAATGTTTTATTGCTAAATATAGGGACTCTCCAATAGACTTTCAAGCAGAGCAGACCCACTCAAAATTGCTCTCTAAAAGGGCACTCTGTATCCATGGCAATCTCCCCGGAGCTTTCAGATCTCCATGCTGACAAAAAGATGTCAACCCTCTCATCAAACACAGGCATATAGACAAAAAAAAGCAGAGGGACAAAGATGCCCAGACCCATTTGTCATCTCATAAGTAACCTTGGAGAGAAACTGTACGCTTGACATCTGCTCGGCTTTAAAAAACGTCTCAACCTCCTACAAGCTCAACAAAAGAGGTATGATTACAATCTCAGTTTGCCACCGTGTCTGCACCGGATGGCTTACTCCACGTGTGAAGGGGTCTCTCAAGATGGGGCCAATATGTGGAGTTTACTTTAAGCTTAGTGGTGCAACAAAAAGAGTCTGCGTGAGACAGGCAGTGCAGGAAATGTTCACCTCAAGCACACAAAAACCAGCAGCTGCGATGTTTTTGCACCATATGAATCCCCGTGGGTCATGTCAGCCAAGGTAACATACAGAAACAGTGTTTATATGTGATTGCTCCCAGTCAACAGTTAATGCAACCGGGTCTTTCTAGAAAAGCGCTGCTCTATAATACACACTCTACTGGTGGAATTTGAATTGTGCTGATACAGTACAGGCAGGCACGGAGCGATGGGTCATTTAGAGCTATGTGCACTTTGTATGGTACCATTCAGTCTAGCAAAATCTGCCGACAACATCAGATAACAAAGCGTGAACACTGACTGTGCAGTGGAACAATCTGTTACCACTGCTTGTTACCAGAACATGTCATTTGCCAGTGAAAATGTAGCAGGTGGACGGAGGCATCGAGGTCGAGTCCATGTCAGAACTCTCAATCATGGGATTCATTCACAGTGAGCGAAATGTTACATAAATCAAACTAGACAACCTCTTAATCACACAGATTAAAAGAACATGCTGAATTGAGACAAGACCTTCAGTCTACAGCCAAACTAGTGAGCTGGATGCTAACATCAGCATGCTATGAATGAGATAAAACTTTATCCTCCATTTGCATTAGATGGAAATTTGACAACAAAAATATAGAGAAAATACACAAAAGCCATTGTTGATGTTAGCATGTTTGTTCACAATATGTGTTTAGCATGCTAGCATTAAAGCTGTACAGAAAAGAAAATTGAATTTGAGCCCACTGTGGGTCCTAACATTAGTGTAATAACTCATCTATCAGACGATGTAGCCCAAACTTTGTGCCAAATTCTATTTTTAAGTAAATCTGGGATGAAAGTGTGTCGCATTGGATAATGCAGGCACACAAATTATGCGTCACCCTGCTCACGATTCATCAGCCACTGATATTGGATCCGTCATCCGTCAATCAAAACGTCTGAGACACACACACACCGAGCCTCAAACATTGAATATCCCGCCCGCTCGATAACGACCAATCAAATTTGTTTTCCTTACTCGGGTAAACTCGTGCAGCAACTCGTGGAAACTCGGCGCGACAAACAGGACAAACAGCCATTTCTGAAGACCTTTAACATTTGGGTGAGGCTCTTGGGGATGTCATCAGTTTTGCAACTTGGTCATTGGTCAGTGTTGGACAAACTCACATGGTACTTTGAAACATTTCACCACAAAACTATAAATATGAACCTCAGTGGTGAAAAGTGAGAGAAGATAGAGGGTTAAAATACGCTATACATGACCAGGAACTGGAGTCTTTGGGAGGTAATACAGTAGGCCTACATGTAAAAAAAAAAATCATGGCCATCTTCCTGTATTGTTGTTTCAGATGTTTCAGTCTCAACAAAACCATCCAAACACCAACACTCCCTTCGTCCATGCTGTTAACATGGCTAAAAAAAGAGCACATCGTACTGCTCCAGCAACATCAGATAAGAAGGCGTGCAGACTTGAGTGTGTGGCGCAACAATTTGTTACCACTGTGTTACTCGAACATGTAATTTAGCAGTGAGAAAGTAGCGGTGAGAAAATCCCCGGCAGGTGGACAGAGGCAGAGGGGTCTAGTGTTATTGAGTGCCACCTCCACATTCACAACGTACCACAATAGGCCTCTCCTGCCGCTCCCCTCCTCCTCCTCCAGCCCCTTCCACTCCACCCCACCTGTGTCTGTGAAAGGTCAGCGCAGAGGAGGGTCCTCACCCCCTCCCTGAACCCACAGCTCCCACTCCACAATCATCCCCAACACTGGAGCCCAGTGCCAGGAAACGCAATCAAAGAGGGGCTTCAGAGGGCTCCAGACCTCTCAAAACCCTCCATTGTCTCCAGAAGGCTTCCCCACACCGTGGCCGGTCTATATGTAACACTGTAAGAGGAGTTGCTCATTACTGCCCGTCCCCGGTTCCACTTTGTCTCCTTTGTGCAGCTGACAGAAGAATCCAGTTGCCATAGCCTGGCCAATAAAAGAGAGTGTAGTTACGTAAAAAAAAAAAAGAAGAAAAAAAGAAAAGAAAAGAAAAAGAAAGAAAGAAAATGAGAAAAGGGATTCATTTGTAGGAGTGGATGATGTGAAGACACATATGTTGCGTGTTGTGTTGGTGGAGTTGTTGGTCTGGCGTGAAGGCGACGCGTAATGCATAACTGTCACCTGAGAAATGGGTCTTTAATGGCATCTGTTTAAAATTTGCCATTCATCCCACGAGTTAGTGAGTATTGACTGATAGACACACCGCACCACAATGTGTGTGAATGTCAGAGCAATCCATTATCACATAAAGGAAGCACTATGTAGTAGCCCTCTCTCTCTCCCTCAGCCCCTCCTCAGCTCTATTCACATACTGCAGGTGAATACAAATCATTTCCCCTCCGCTGCTGTCCAAAAGGACTCACCATCCAATTTCAGACATAGAGGACACAAACAATAGTCCTTTCAAAGTGTGAGAAAATCAAATCAAGGCCTTTTTTTTTTTTTAAATGGAAGACGCAATCAGGAGTTAACCCTTCCAAGATGTTAAACTCGGAAAACAGAAAATTTGTTTTTTATCTTTCTCTCACAAAGACTCAATTGATCTATTTTTAACTTAAGTTTACACAATGGAAGTTCAATATTGATTAATGTGTTGCTTTTGATCGGGACAATGATGGCAGTACATCCTGTGTGTCAGTGCCACAGGTTGAGAAGCCTGTAAGGAGGAGATATTTCTGTTTCCTGTCAGGATCCTACCTGTGTGATTGTGCAGGTGCATGCAGAGTAGACTGCATCGTTACAGTAATTCATTCACACATCCAATAGTCAATTTTTCATATCATGCAAACTAACTGTCATACATCTTGTTATTGCTTTCTACTCAGTAACAGTCTTGTCCAAGAGAAGCTGGATAAACAACTCAACATGATCAGGCGTTTCCATTCTGATGACTGACTAATTGATTCACTGACTAATCATCCCGGCACTTGATTGAAGTTTGTAAGATATTTCCATCACTTGCATTTTCACTGAAAGCTATCAAAGCAATTGTTCTTAAACTGGACACATGATGCCATTCACTTTTGCTCATTGTCTATGAAACGTGTCTAAGCTTTTACAATGGTTTTCGTTTCGCATTTTCCATTAGTCATACTTGTCTGTCATTGTTTTTGTTGACAAATGAAAAAATAAAAGCAACACATCTTTGTGAAGGCAGCAGATGCTCCATAAATGATTTGCAACAATGAATTCACTCATTTAAATTGTTGAGATTTATAATGACTAATGGTCAGCCCTGCTTTGAAGTGACATTTTCTTTCCGGCTGAGTATTTGAGACATTTTATATTCACTCTGGTGTACACAGAGGCAGTGACTATGAATGATTAATCAATAATCAAATTAGACATCAATGAATACTCTCAAAGTTGACTATTAAATTGACTAATTGTTTCTATTGTATGTAACATCACTGAGTGACATATTACAAGTTGCAATTAATATCTGCACACACTGCTGTTCTCCAAAGCTGGCCGATATGAAGACTGACTCTTACAGAGTATAATTACACTAACCCATGCAGAGGATATAGACCTTGCTGCAGTCGGCCCCAGTTCGAATCCCGCAGCGGGCGGCTCTTTACTGCATTTCATTCCCCCTCTGTCTGCCTCCACATTTCCTGTCTCTCTCAACTGTACTATCGAATAAGGCAAAAAAAGCCCAAAAGGAAACTTAAAAATAAAAAAACACAACACATGCAGAAAATATGCTGAATGTGAGAATAATGTGTGTGCCACCCGGGCCGATCAAACACTCTCTTTTAGCCAAGTCTCAATGAGCTTTGATTACACTGGCCTGAGCTATGGCCACTCTTTTCCTCGACTCTGGTTTTCATATGCTAAACTCAACAAACAACTCATGGGGAAGTGAACAATTCATCAAAGATGGCCCTGAGCGAACCCCTCTGACTGCATTCTAATCAAAGAGTGGCGCTGTGGATTTTTTCATTATAAATCTTTGTCGTCCAAAGACTTTTGATGGAATTTGATCTAATTAAGTTCTTAGACTGAGAAATGTGTAATATTTTGTCAAAAAAACATGAAAAACAGAGAGACAACATCTCCCTTAAGCGAATGGAAATATTTTTTTGTTGAGAAGTAATTGGATGACCCCGTTTTATTTGAAGCACTGTTTTTAATGAAATGAAAAAGGGGGAATTTCTAAGATTAAAGAATACAATGAAAAGCCCCTGGTGGTGAGTGACTGATAGCGTGCTGGCACTTCATCAAGGCTTAGAGTGAGCATGTTTCTATCTGTCTCATGGGTCCAGATGACTGAAATGTAAGCTAATGAGTATTAATGATACTAATGAAGCTTACAGTAGCTTACTCATAGAGGAAGATCCTTTATGAGCTGTAACACTCTCCTCACAAGTTCAGTTGAGGATGTGAAGTGAAGACACAGCAGAGACTCAACACAGGGAAAAATAAGGTTTTCTGGTGCTACAGTTTAGAGATTTTCCCGATTCCATCCATCATTTGGAGAGTTTGAGTATGTTTGGAGTGGGTTTGGTGCTTTTTACCCAGAGGGCGATGCAGCACAGACAAAACAGTGCTCCATCCTTACACATCGCCTGGCCCCATCAGAAATAATGGCCCAGACAAGAACTGCTCCATCAGCCCTCATTTGTCAAACGGTGATTCCGGAGGAAGCATCGCTCCCATTTAACACTAACAGTCCGCCTGGCTTCCGCTAACAGCCTCTGTCCTGTGTCTGCGTTTGACGGGATGAGACCGGTCGCTAATGCGGGAGAAGTGTTGGCTGAGTGCTGGATAATGCCTGTGTAGTGGAGCTGGTGGGTTTTCTTTTTTCTAACTGCGTCAGTCTCTCAGTGCAGGCACAGAAAAGGTCAGCAGCGGGAGCTGATAACGGGCCGGCTGGACCCGGAGAGCTTGACTCGCCTCTGGGGAAGGAGACCATGGGGTGTTTCTGTTTGTTTGTGTCCCTCAGGGTCGAACATGACAGAGGAATGAATTACTACTTTAACAGATAATGGCCCCACTATCTGTGCAGGGACCGCCTCGCCCTCCACTGTCTACATATGAAGAATGGATAGTGAGTGTGCATTTTATGGTCTCTTGTACTGTACATGTAGCATAAATGTTAAACAGTGTTTCAGTTAATACTTGTTCTGGTAACACTTGACCTTCCTGATGCTGCAGCTGATGCAGTATCTGAGTTTCTACATCGCAAATCCCAACCTCTGGATACAAACAACACAACACAAGAAAAGACCAAACCTCTCTCACTAAAATGCTCTTAAAGCGACATTTTTGGACAATTTCACACAGTCAATTTCACAAACCAAATCAAAAAATACTTTGGTCGAAACGTCTGTGCTTGCCTGTCCTGCAATAAAAAAATTCAGTTTGCTGCTGTAGTCGTGCACCTCCTTAAGTTGCTTGCTTCTCCCTCTTTTTTTCACACACCAAATCACACACAACCTGATAAATACATAGACCACAAATTTGAAGACACATTTAAGGCCAGCTCTTGGTGTATGAGCAACACATTTTGCTCTTGATTATTTTTTTTTTATTTTTTTTTTTTACTAGCAAACGATAGAAAGATAGAATAAACTTTTATTGTCCCACAGGGGAAATTTGTTGTGGACTCAAGTGCATGGTAAAAGCTGCCTTAATATACATAAAATACAAATAAAATACACAATGTTCAAAACAATATGGTAATCATTTGCTATAGCCTATTAGCAAATATAGAACCAGAAAAAAATGTAGTTGTAGTTAGTTTATCATCTCTACGTGCCTTGATTTTAAAACCTTTAACACTCAGACCAGTTGTTTTCATTTCCCCTGGCTGATCAAACACCACATCTTGTGGTGGGAGCTAAAAAAAAAAAAAAAAAAAAAAGGGTAAGAAGTTTGGAAGTTATACAGTTGGCTGTGTGGACATTCTGTGTAATGACATTACAGTCAGTGCCATATAAATCACATTTCAGTTTAATTACACACACAACAGATTTTGGCTGATGTGTGGCATCAATGTTGGCTTTAAGGGCTCCAAGTTGGAGCTATTGCTTTTAATTAAAGTAAAAGCCTGTAATAAAAATCAAAGCCCCGACATTTGTAATTGTATGTTGGCATCGGAACCTTGGAACTCACAGGTTACAGGTCTCAATAATGGCATTAATAATGGCTTCTTTCTATTTAAGCATCTAAATAGCTACTCCATGATAGGCAGATAGGCAGTCATCAAGCACGACTTGACACATAAGTGGAATAAAACACGAATGTTATTAACTACACTCATGTCTTTCTGCTATGAAATGTCAAAATGTCACAATGAAAAAAACATTAGGAATAATAAAGATGGACATTCTCCTCCTTAGATGCAACAGTAGTAAGAGGAAAAGGTCAATAAAGCACAGTCTGCATGCCCACACATCCCTATAGAGTGGTCTAAACAGGCAGAATAAATTAAAACACCTGTGGAGATGTACCAATGTGACAGAGAGGCTTTCAATTATCCTGAACATTAAAATTCATAAAGGCCAAATCTAAAGATACTTAATGTGGGAATGGAAAGGATATAGATCCAATGCTGCTATTCTGCTTTCACACTCAATCCAACACCAACGATATGAATGAATAAAGATGGATACGTTTGTCTTTGATTCAGTAATTCAGTATCCAATGGTGTGGGAATGAAAACTAGAAACAGAACAAACAGATTGGTATAGATGGAGGCTTGATGTAATTTACCCAGCAGTAGAAACCCACCGACAGAAGCCTGTAAACAGCCGGCTGCTCCGGTCTGCTCTCACCTTTCATATTTAGTCATTCCTTTGCTCTCTCTATCTCCCTCTCTTTCTCAGAGGGGAGAGATTTCTCATTAGAATTGGCTTAGATGCAGGTGAGCGAGGGGTTACATCTAAATTCAGCCATTTGTATTCCACCACAACACCCGGGGAGTCGGCTGTTTGTATTGATGAGCAGATAGACTTGGCCTTGGACCAAGACCTGCACCTAACAGCCACATAAATCATTTGGTTTCTTAGAGGCCCTTCCAAACAGACAGATCCCACCAGCTTATGACGGCGCGAGGACAATCTTCTGTGTCCTGAAGCCGCGTCAATACTAAACACACCTTTGGAAACAATCTGCAGTGTGAAAATGGATTAGCTTTTTTCCAAGTCAAAAGGATTAAACAAAAATACCTTTAACCACACTGAATTTCTCAGATACAATGTTTGCTGGAAAAAAGAACATATTTTCCCTTAAGGTGGTAACATGGTCTGGATTTTAATCGCATGTGTGGCCACTGTGAGCATTATTTCCTTTACTACTTGCTCACTGTCTAAATAGCCTGAAGAGAAAAACCACTCAGGGCAAGTGGACTACAAGGTCTTATCTTGCTCTTGTTTTGGAAAATATTATATTCCTGTCAGGGCGGTCAAGTATTCTGTCGGAACATCTTTTTTTTCTGCAGCTGAAGTGAGAAACAGCTACTTAAGTATTATGCGTGGAGGGTACGAGCAACATCTTGGAAACAAGAAGTGGAGCACTCTATTGAAGGAAAAGCTTGACATTTTGGAAAATATGCTTTTTTGAAAACCGGATCACAAAATGAAGCTATAGAGCTAGAAAACTGGGAGCTCGGAAGCTTTTCTTACTGTAGTTGATATCATAGAGCACTGGAGGTCTTGGGACTGCTAGATCTTGAAGCCTTTGGGTAGTTATCATCAATGTGCTAACAGGTTTAGTTGAGGTTTAGCACAGAGTTATGTGCTACAGCTATTTCTTTGACAGAGCCAAGCTAGTCATATCCCTCTGCCTCCAGTCCATGTTAAAACACCCACCTGGGGGTTGTACAGTAGCTACTGCCTCCAATGCATCCGGAGCCCATTGGCCTGACTAGTGGGTTAAAGTTGTTAAGCTAATTCCATATCTGGCATTATATAAACAAATAAAAATAAACAACAACGGGAATGAGGTGTTCTTCAAAATGTCAAACTACGGTATTTCTCACTAAGAGCAAGGACTTTACTCTTTACAAAGGCAGAGGACAGTTAGCCTAAGAAATACAGAAATGGTGAACATGAGACAGTTACATTGTAATAGCTATGGAAGTTGTAGAACATTTATAAACTGGCTTTTTTTCCCGGTACAAAGATGTTGATTAAAATCTTTGAATTGCATGTACATAGTTGCCATGTTTATCTTTAGCTTAAGTTAGCTTTATACTTAGCATGAACTGCTAAATTCATATAAGATCAGGTGGTCTGACTCAGTCACTGCGATATGGCTCTGTGGAGCAGCACTGAAATAAGGAGACTGCAGTGCAAACTGCTGTTTAAAAATGACATTATAATATTAATTGAGTCATTGCAATGAGAAACAGGTACATACAGGGTGATGGAAAAACTGCATTCAGCTGTACAAATGAGAAATATATTGAGGCCGGGCCGGATAATTGAACAGACAGGACGAGTGGTGAAGGTAGATCGAGGCCTAGAGGAAGGTTGTCCAGGTGAGGGAAGGAGGAAGGAGATGGGGAGAGACAGAGACACCAGATATAGAAGAGTGTCTCCTCTCTCCTACTCTTCAGGCTGTCTGCTAAACAGTTAGCGAGTCAGATTTGCATGAAGCCGACTTTCCTCCACAAACCCTGGGAGATGGAGCAGGGGAGCAGAAGCCCCTCAGGACTGGCCTCGCAACCTCTTTCACATCACTCCGACTCTTTCTCTCTCTCTGTGTCTTTGTATCCATCTATTCATCCTGTTTGTTTATTCATGTCTTTCTTTCTGACACTTAGCTGCTTCTCCTGGCACCTCCCTATGTCTCTGTGTGCTATAGAACCACACAGACGCTGAAAAACACACACACATGCGCCCAGTCAATCCACGCACTGCCTCTTTCTCACACGCAGCAGCTCTTAAACGTAACGCGCACAGGCAGGAGTGTTGACACAGGGAACCGTCGGAGAATCGTCAAGACACGTATCAAAGAGACACCTAAGAGAAATATCCCGACGCGCTCATCTGAGACGACGTGCACAGCCCAGGGCCCCGCTGTGTGTGTACGAATCCCTCTACTCATCTGCAAACTCGTCTGATCTCAGAACTGCTGCTGCGCAATATCACTACGTTATAAGCACGTACATATGAGAGGCTCCTGTTTCACTCGTTCAGGTGCTTTCACGTTAATGGAATAGAGGTACTTATTGAGAGAGTGAGTGGCTCACAGTGCAGCATTCAGCACCACAAGTTACAGCCATTTTAACACATGACCATGAAACATCATTTGACAAATTCATAGAGAAATTCTGGTTTGTGAAAAATATTTGGAATAGGAAAAATTTGATTATTGCAAAAACCGATACTGATTACTTTTAACGGTACTTCAAAGTATTTCTGTGACATGACAGGAAATGAGGAAATGATATTCTGATCTACACAGGCAGGCAGACACAGTCCAACTGCAGACTTTCGCCTCCTCATACTAAATATTTGGTTGCAAATCCTTTGACTGGCTGAAATCTAAGACTCACAGACATCAGTAGAGGGCTGGCGTCGGCCCCGGCTCTGTTCTGCCAGGACTCTGCTGCAGCCATCTGCACTTCTTGCATGTGTCAGGGGATTTTTCATCTTTAGCCTGGACTCCAGCGAGTGAAACACATGATTAGCTGGTCTGAGGTCAGCTGACTGAGTTGGACAATAAAGAGTTGGGTACTAAAACGCCTCTTTAGCCAATTCTGTGTTTTGTTCGACTATTGGGGCAATAAAAGGAGATAAGAGCCCTACTGAACGTGCTGTTTGCTATATGCACTTAACGGGAGTGAACACAAACAGCTGCCATTAAAACTGATCATCAGCACTTTAAAGGGATAGTTCATTTTGGCAAATTGGCCCATTGCCATAATCCCTATAGTCATAGCAGTAGGTTCATTACCTTTATTTGTCGGTGCAAACTATTTTTAGAACGGCGGAGCAGAGCTGCTCAGAGCTACAGTACGCTACGGAGGCTAAAGGAATTTTTAGGTTTCCCTCATCAAACTCATCAAATACACAATCCAACAAGTCCAAAACACTTTCGTGGACCAGTTGTGACCTGCACAATCACCACGCTATGAGATAATAATGGAACGTTACGAAACTGAGCCGTTTTCGAGGTAAATACAGGGTAAATACGGAGTCTGCTTGCTGAAAAACTGTCCCTGAACACAACGCGCATCAGTGATTTTGCATGAATTTACCTCTAAAACAGCTCCGTCTCGTAACGTTCCGTTATTATCTCATAGTGTGGTGAATGTGCAGCTCACAACTTGTCCACCAGAGCATTTTGGAGTTGTTGGATTGTGTATTTGATGAGTTTGATGAGGGAAACCAAGAAATTCCCTTAGCCTCCATAGCGCCGTTCTAAAAATAGCTTACACCGACAATTAAAGGTAACGAACCTACTGCTATGACTGTAGCGATTATGGCAATGGGCCAATTTGCCAAAATGTTGAACTATCCCTTAAACCTCATAGTTTTCACTTCAGGGTGCCAGAATGGAGTCAAAGAGAGAGAAAATGCTTCCGTTCATAAATACTATGTGACTGCACTGTATAAGAAAAGATCACATTACGTAATTCCGTCTCAGAGATTTACAGTCACACGTATAGAACTATTTCTGGAGAGGCAGGGCTCAGATTGGGTGATACTCTATATTTTTTTTCATCCTCCCCCACCAAGCATCAAAACACACAAACAATAATAGCACACTCCCTGACGGCCACGTGAGAGAAACCAGTCAAAGACAGCAGTGTGGAGGTAAACAGAAACCTCTGCAGAGCTTCTATTGAAGGGCCTGGGACCTGAATGCTGCTGCTCACAATGGACGCTTCACGCCTCAGTGTGTTTCAAACCACCAATGCGGTCTGCAGCTCCTAAGTGTGGCCCTCTATGACTCGGGCCCATTGAAAACTGTGGACTCAGCCTCTCTCCGGCGGACAGGCACACACATTCACAACAACAACCCACACTCACTGCCACGGCACGGCTATGACAAGAGAGAAACGGGAAGAATGAGGCAAACAAGATTGACAGATGGGCACAGGCGAAAGCGAAAGATTGAAGCAGGCACACAAATGGATGAACTAGGAGTGAGATAGAGAGAATGAGAGGGAGGGAAAGAGAGAAATCCCCCCCTCCCCTCCGTATCGCCTAAAATAAAACAAGCGTAGCGCCGACAGCAGAGGCAGATGAGCTCCGAGCCGTCAGAGTCCCTTAACTCTCCTCTCTGCTGTGAGAGCGGCCTCCCCTCCCCTCGCCGCCGCGGCCCGGCCCGGCCCGGCGTGCAGCGCAGCGAGGTGGGATCCTTTCTTCACACTCGGCTGGGCGGTGGACACACATCACACCGTGTCACCTCCACTCACGGGGCATTAGATCAACTCCCCGCTGAATCACAGACACACTCTCAGCCCCGCAGAATGAGGGGATGAACTAGAGGTTACAGAGGGTCATTTTCAAAATGAGCTGCGAGTCAATTCTCTGGGCTCTAATGCACATGGAGACAAGGGAGACCTACTTCAGCTCTTAATTGTCCAAACTGCCATTAGGGGAACTTTTTCTATCTGTGCGAGGCTCCATTACGACACATTATGTGTCAATAAGAGCGGCACTAGGCACAGTTTAGGCTTTGAGTGCTGTTTTGTGATTTCTGAGTATTGACGCCCACTGTCACAGCAGTGGGCAAGGCGAGAGAGAGAGTGTGTTACCTTGACAACCATACGCATCAAACAGATAGTTGGACACCAGCGTACAGTGTTCTGTTTTTCATTCCCTGCCAAAAGCTGGCTGCCAGAATGGATGCCGACACAAAAACACACTTTGCCAGAGGAACAAATGCCAGTCAAGCAAGCGGTGACCTTTGCCTTCCAGTCGGAACAAAAGTAGAGACGCCACAATGGAGATCGGAGGAGAAAAGAAGTCGCAGCGGCAGGAAAGGTTCGGTTGTTGTTGAGGGACTTTGGAGGTCTGCAGAGAGTGTTAATATTAATACATTCACACTCTGGCTGTATCACAGATGAAGATATTTGGACTGGTGAGACTTGCCAAGCATGGCAAACAGACTGACACTTGTGTGCGTTCACATCCTACGGGAGGAAAATTCCTTGTTTGATTCTGAAAGGCCCGGAAGTTCATACTGTTTTGGAAAAAGAAATCGTGTTGCTGGTGGAGATGATCTGAAGAGAGTTGGGGGAAAAGGAATCAGACAACCAGGCTGGAGCAGAAATGTTTCTATCTTACCAGAGAAAGCCCTCGTTCCTCCTCCTCCCTGGCTGCTCGCCTTGTTGCTTCTTCCTCTGTGGCTGTCTTCAGTCTGGTTAAACAAAAAATGGAAGAGAATAACAAATTTTAGTATTCATAATTTAGATTTTCCCTCCTCTCCCTTTGTGGCAACCACCAGGACTTTAAAAACCAAGATAGGAAAATCCAGTGGTTCTTAATAAGGTTTCTGGGGAGAAAGTTTTGCAAAGCGATGCATGTTTTTTTTTTCCCGACATCCAGTGCATCAATTTAACTACACAATGGGCCCACTGCTCTGTGTTTGGGTTTATTATAAGCTGCTGAAATCCTCTTCATACAGGAGGTCTCCTGCTCTGCCACAGCCACACCACAGGTTGGCTGCCTCAACACCAGGACGCTCCCACATTAAACCTCTTCTTCTCATCAAAAGACCAGCGTCGGGGAAAGCAGGGATTCCTTTCTTTCTCTCTAAAGCGTAATCATCATCTGTGAGTGTGTTGGTTCTGTGGGAAATACACTTTAAACACTTCCAACAGTGACAAGTCTTGGTGGTGAAAAGAAAGCAAACACCCAAGCTGTGTAAACCAGAGTGTGGACAAGGATTTTCAGAGGCAGGAGTGTGTAATCCAAACTGATAGACACTAAAGCCTGTGGCTGAAAACTGGTGAGAGAGACATGTCTCCTCCTATGTCTCTCCTCTTGTCTTGTCTTATCTTCTTTATCTCTTGCTCTCTCTTCTCTGTCCTCCTCTCCTCTCCTTCTACCTGCAGCCATCCTCGCTCCTGTCCTCTGCTCTCACCCTCTTCCCTTTCACCTCGTCTCCTCTTTTGTCTTTCCTCTGATCTTCAGTCGTCTTCATTTCCCTCCTCTCTCCTCACTCGTTCTGTCTTATCTCCTGCTTTCTAACCTGCCATGACCAATCCCCTTTTCTCCTCTCCTCTCCTCTCTCATTTCATCTCCTTTCTTCTCTCCTATCTCCAAATTTTTCCAGCATTAAGGTCAGAACCCTGTGTGAGCGGTGAAAATATGCAGAAAGTCACGCTACATTTCAACAGCTGTTTGTCTTGACATCGCTTCAAAGTCGCATTGTGATTTCCCTCTCTGTTCTCTCACATGACAACTTTAAATATGGCAACATTAAAGTCTGAGATAAACTACCCTGCCCTCTTGTTTTTATCTCCTCTCATCATCATCTCACACCAGCTCCCTTCTCTTTATTACCCTCCTGTTCTTTTCTACCTGTTTAAGACATGTTCACATTAAAGTGAGGACGCTCGATCTCAGAAAGTGAAAGATGCTTGTTTTTGTCTCAAAAATGCTTCTTGAACCTGATGAACGAGACAAATCTTTGCACCAATCAGGAGAATCTGGGACTGAAACCACGAGCCAGAAAAGACTGAGACATCCTACTCTATTCTGTCTTTGTCTTTTCTCTCCTTTCTCTCCAACCATGTCCTCTCATCATCCTCTACTCCCTCACACTCTTCATCCTTAAGATCAAAAGCAGATGCAGATGTGGGCTACGCTATCAAACACAGTCAGGCATGTCAAATTAAAGGTTTATAGCCTACTAACCTACTACCCTGGCACCAAAGAGCACCCTCTTTTACTTTTTTTCCCCTTTACTCGAGTCACGCGTATTCATATTGACATATTTTATCTAATTTCAAATGACAACTGGTGACAACTCCAGGCTCTGATCATGTAAATGTGTTGGATAGCTGCCCTGTTCTGATCTTTCACACCCTCTTCTTTAATCCCCTCCTCTCTAATCACATCCTCCTCTCCTCACATCACCTTTCCTCCTCCTGCCTACGTCTTTAACTGCCAAATGTCTTTGTTTTGCTCGACTCTTTGTTTTCTTGCAACCCAGTCCTCTCTTCTAATCTCCTCCCTTCTCTTTCATCGCAGAGTTTCTCAGCTTTAAGGTGGAGAGCCCCCCTGCAGACAGCCGCACACAGTTTATATGCAGTGTTTTCAATTGGGAAAATGATTTTTGAGATTCATCTCCCAACATCTTTAAGGGCGATAAAAAAAAAATGTTTCATGTGACTTTCCTCAGCTGTTCTTTTCTCTTTTTATTTGTTCTTTTTCCTTCCTGTTCTGTTCAGCTCTTCTTTGTTTAATAGCCAAACTAACCCCCTCTCCTCCGACGCTGTCACAACCAACACAGACACACCAATGAACACAGACACACCAATCGGCAGTGATGGACAAAATGATTGAAGAAGCCAATCCAATTTACTTCTAGCCAAGACCGATCGACTTCAGTCTGCTGCTGTAAATAATAGTGTGGAAACCCCATTGAGAGGGGCCACTGTTTCCATTCAGTTAAATATGAACACAGCTGTCACTACACAGGCACAATTGTGAACTATTGGTTGACATTAATTTTGTTTCACACAATCACATGTTTTTGTTCTTTTTGTTTTTTTGTTGAGTCTATTATCACCTATGATTCAGGTTATTTCTAGCTAAATCTACGCTATTTACATCAAGCTATTCTAATTCACAGATCTGGAAAACCTTGACACCTGTATCTTCAGTAGCTTATTACCTCTTACACACTGTTACAACCAAATCTGATGTTCACACACCTCTGAATTCCAAAAGGAACCTGACCCAGATTTGAAAAACCACTGAAATACAGCATCGCATTATATTACTGCTGACACCTTACCTGAGCACAGACAGCACAGCTATCATCTTGTTCAGCTCTTGCAGTTCAACCTTATATAATTTCTGCCTCACTGTGCACTTACTAGATAGCTGCGAAACAGCTGATTACGGCCAAGATCTATGAATAAAACACAACAAAATGACCTTTTCCACATCCTGTGTGAATGGGCAGAAGGCTGATCCCATCAAACGCAGCCTCACCCCATGACATTGAGCCAGACATCCCACCAGCCCCACCTCTGCCCTTAGACACCACAGAGTCGGGGCTGAGCTCCGTCCAGCTCGGCTGCCATGGTGATAAGCATAGGAACGGAGGGCCAAGACTGAAAATAGCCGGAGATGGGATGCCGGCAGTCGGCAGTGAGCAGAAGTACAAAACGCCTCACAGCGAGAGACCCGCGGTGCCCTCAATACCTCAGGGAGCTCTCTCGTGCCATGAGTGCTGCTCAACAGAAAAGAAAGCTGAATCGTTGATGGACGTACAGCAGCATTTCACCACTAACAAAAGAGCCAAAGGCAAATAATCTGACACGATGATCTTAAAACATAAAGCTGCTCTTATCAATAATTTTAGGTACAATAAATCAGTAACATCATGACTATGTGATAAGGATAAACTCACAGACAACCCTGCTACCCTGTTCAGTTTTGAGCATCTTTTAGCGCTTTTGTTTTGGTTTTACTGTTGGTTAACTTCACTGTTGTAAACCATATGTGGAAAGGCACTGACAAAGCTACTTTGTATTGCCTGCCAATCACAAAACAGCAGACAAAATGGGCAGCTAGCTGGTGAATGTAGCGGTGTAGCAGTTAGCAGCTTAAGAACCCGATGTTTCAATCAGGAGTTGGTGGAGACCCAAACAGAGCTAAAAGACACATCAAAATTTATCAGGTGAACAAGGCCCCAAATGAGTGCTAATTCAGCTCCATGTGTGTTTGTTGTAGATAGTTCATATTTGTGTTTACAGCTTGTTGCGCCAAAAAAGTAACAGTAATAGAACAAGCTGTAAAAAGCTATATGTTTACTGTAAGAAGAAATTAAAATTGCATTACTAATGAGGACTCTTAGCTTGGTTGTTTTTACCAAACAAGCTGAACATCAAAATAAATTCAATGTATAAAGATTTAAAGGGACAACGAGGAGTTTTGGAAAAGCAAAGCGTTTTCACACTAGAGGTTCGAAGACGATCAGATACCGTCGTAGTCCCGACCATAAACGGCGATTCGGCGGCGTTATTATCATGACTCACGAAACCGAAAGTAAGGAAACGCTGGTCGGCTCACCCAGCATTTCCGCCACCACTAATAATAACAAAATAACGATAGAGACAAAACGATATATTTATCTAAAATGGAGCCATTAACAAGTGTGGGTAACGTAGATTCATCCACATTAATATGAGACTTTTTTATTGTCGCAGAATTTTTTGTTCCGCCGATGGAGAAACTCCTCGTTGTCCCTTTAATACTATGAATATGCTAAATAAACACAAACATGTCTTTTCATTTGTGAGCCATACACTGAAAAACACTTCAAGCCACTTAATTGTAATGCAGCAGCCTCCAAGGACATAGTATATGTTTCTGTTTGTCACATCATGCAAAATATGACACGTGTGCTTCCATGTTGAGTAAAGTAAGATGTCCACAGGCTGAATAAGCACCGCTCACTGCAGATGATACCAGGTAGTGAGGTGTCACATGTTTCTGTAATGACAGTCTGTTGGTTTTCTCCTCCAGGCTCTGTTGTTTTGATGTGTGTGTGCCCACCTGTGTGTGTGTTATGTGTGTGTCATCAGACCGGGGAAGGGGGCTCAGCCTGTGGGTTTAATTTTAGACTCTTTGCTAATGAGAGGCAGAGCGTGGCTGTGGACGATACCGCTTTCCCGATGAAGCATCATTACCACCAAAGACGGGAGAAATAATTAGAGCCGCAACACTTTTTTCCCCCTCCATATGAATTTACATAAGGGGACGTGGCTCGCAGAGACAGAGATCAGCCATTAAACTCAAGACAAGCTGCGATTCAGCAGAATAAACAGCAGAGTGAAGATGATATGTTGATGTTGCAAGTGCTGGAAAAGTGCAAACTATCCATGAAAATGTTCATAGCAAAGCTTAATGTCTCACTTGAGAAAAAAAGTCTGCGAAGGAAATTTTGAACCACACTGCAAGGAACATCCTCACACCTTCACCGACACCTTCACAGACAGAGCCAGTCAAAATCACATGGATTTGCCATTTAGGAGAAATTGTGAGGATCTTAAGATCGATTGATGATTATATACCTCACCAATTAATCTGCAGATTCTATTTCCTAAAGTTATTTACCTATCAATCGATGTTAAACTGTGAAAAACATACATTAATAAATAAATATACGTAACAACAGCAGCCTAGCCTAAAAACATTAGAGTAAGTAGAACATCTCTAAATTGAAAAGCTTAAATTTGGTGAAAAATTAAATATCAGAATAGTTTTTGGATCAATTTACTTCATCATCAACTGCATCACAATTGTTTAGCCTATAATCAACGGGTTGTTATGTTTGACCAGTACTCAATGACTCAAACTCACAATGTTAAAAACCAGAACAACAGTAAAACCTGCTATGTTTTTGAAGTGGCTCAGAAGCATCCAGGAGGTTTCATTATTTTAGGAGTTAGAGAAATCCACCTGCACCATCACCATCACCTGCTGATCTCCGGGAGCATCCCAGGCTTTACTTTCCACACCACAGGTGATTATACGCCTCATGATCCCCGTGAACAAAGTGGAGTATACATCACCTTTATCTGTGCACGTGTCAGTGAGAATAAATCCCCTCGGTGTGGGAGTCCGCTGCTTCAGAGTATAGTTCAGTTTGTCTTAATCCCGGTGGCTGCGTATTCCTCGATGTGTCTGCTGTGACTGAGTGACAGTAAAGAGAGAGGAGTCGATTCCCTCACAAAATCAACCCCCCACTCCCCCTCCCTCCCTCCCCCCTGCAACACACCCACAGCCCCTCCTCCCACGTCCCTCCCCTGACCCTCCCTCCCCTCTCACAGTGGGATTAAAACAACCTTTTGTCTCTCCACAATAGGGGTTAAACATTTCCTGGTATCACATGGACAGCAACCAGAATCCACAAAGTTACCGGGTGGGTTTTTCTTTTTTTTTCTTTATTTCTTTCTCTTTTTTTTTCTTTTTTTCTAAACATGTTTGCACATGAACATTAAATATTCAAAAAGTTATTTGTTTTGCATCAGACGCAACTGTCGGCAGGATGAAGCGATGACAGAGCATAACATCCTTTGCAATATGAATTTGGCAGAGCATAAAAGCAAAATTGACACTATAATTGTGGGTTAAATCAAATGGAGCCCAGTGTACACCACAATAACTGTCAGCTGCACTGATTGTGCTCGAGTCAATGCAGCTCTCTGGATGTTCAAAAGAGGGCGGAGGTGCAGCAGAGGCAGCACAGCAGCACAAATAAAAAAGGGAAAAAGCCTGGAGGCACATCCTGAGGACTTCCTTTCCCATACAGTGAGAAGCCAGAGAAAGTGCTCACCTACACTCAACAGATGTCCCCATGCAATCTAATCTAGTTGACTCGGTGAGGGGAAGCGTATTTATTGCCGACTCCTCGCCGGTATTATTGCCGCCCGTTTTAAAAGAATAGATGTGAAAAAGGTCTTTTGGTGTCCGTTAGCTATGGTTGCAGAGGACAACAAAGGTTTGAAAGAGTCACTATTCTCTGGGCTCGGCCCTAAATAATGGACCTCTCACCACAAAAGCACAGAAAATGTAACATAATCTGTCTCAAAGAACATTGTCCATCACAGAGAACAATGATTTTAGACTCCAGTATCCGAAAAACACAAAAACATTATTTTACACCTCGGCCATGCTCAGTTACACTGCTGGAATGTAACTAAATACACTTGTGTAACTGTACAACAACAAATTTGAGTTCTTTCACATTGAGTCTTTCCATTACATGTTTCTTCATGATGGTTTGAGCCATGTTCAGTTACATCAAAGACGTATTTCCCTCTTTTTTTTGTAATTAAAGGAATAAAGGAAGAAAAATAAATAAGTATGGGTTTGTTTATCTTCTCCCTCATCAATCATCTCACGAGTCTGCAGATTAGTGACCTTTCTGAGGGCCCCAAACCTTAGGTTGGGAACCACTGAACCAAACTGTCAAACAGTGTGTGGTTAGAACTAGCTCCGACTTGATCAGCTCCCACAACGCAATGCTGCCGACACGCCCATGCGTCTGTTGTAACGATATAATAATGTCATAATCCATAATGTATCAGTCCCAAGAAAACACTGCACTGCTGAACCAGTTCATTTACTTTTCATTCCCTGATAAGACATCTGTGTTCACAATCCTACTGTACAGCAGCCAAAACAGGACAGGACTTGTTGTTTTGGAACTTTTATTTATTTAGTTTCCACTGGTGTGTGGTACAGCTTCTAGGCAAATAACCACTTAATAATCCCACAAAGGCATATGACTTCTGTCTGCACCAAGAGGACGTACTCAATAGCTTCACAACATGCTCATTGTTGCATGGCGCTGAGACTCTATAATGTCCACCCACGTAGCGCGGTGAAACCATCAGAGCCACATTGGTGGTCGAGACGAGACCTGAAGCCTCTGAGTCTGCGCTGGAACTTCCACCTTAATTCGCTAATGAAAACTCCCTCAGTCGATTGATTTCTATGTAAACATAACTCAGCACATTAAGCTCCCTCAGCATCTAACGTCACCGCATGAGAAGCCATTAATTAAAAAAATGTTTCATAAATAAAAAGCATTCATCGTGGCAGAAATCTTTCAGAGATGATGGATGGCAGCGAGGTGTATGGATTATGGTATGAAATGAGTGAAAGGGACATAATTCATTGAGTGAGGGGCGTGATTGACCAAGTTTAATGGGCATTATTTCTGCACACTGACTCCGTTGAGCAGAGACACTGGGCGATCCCCGCCGACCCATTGCTCCTTCAGACTCACACTGAGACAGGAGCGGCAAGCCTCCCCGCTCTTTGTCACCACACCAATGGAAGAACGATATTTCAATAGCAACTGCATATTTCAATGGCAACTTTTAGCAGAACAAAGTTCACGCTGTGGTCTAGACCAAGCCCTCCTAACTAGACGTGCATGTGTGTGTGCAGTTGTGTGTTTCTATGTCTGTGTGAGTGTGTGTCCATGCATTGGGCTATCAGTGGGTGTTCGTGGTGAGGACTCCCTTTGAGTTTCCTATTCAGAAAAGTGAATGGAAGTGAAATATGATTGGCCCCGGGAAGAGAATAAGGGGCTGGGTTCACAAGGCTATCGAGGCAGGGTGGGGGGGTGAGGGTGGGGTGGGGGGGGCACTTCACCACTGTCAGAGACACACTGAAAGGACAAGTATAGATGATTTAGTCCTCTTAAGATCGCTGCGAACGCATTCCTACAAGTGATTTTCAACGCTTGTTTGTTTGAGTTCTCTCAACAGTTATTGTTTTGGAGGTCACATCACATCAGTAATTCCACTAATAAACCATGACAATGCCTTGATAAGACAGGACGGCACTGTCCTCTGGCACTCGCTCCACTTTCCACTTTGTCCTTGTCCGTGTGTCAATTTTCTCCTCGCCAACTCTGGCTGAACTCTTCGCGGCACAGCGAGACAGAGGAGTCTGGTGTCAAACGTATCACATGGCAACGCTATCGCGATAACTTGAGGTATCACGTTCACTATCGAAGATGCAACATGAAGGAATTTCACACCGTCATCAATCAAAAGTTTGCATCAATCAAAAGTTTGCATCAATCTGCAGCGTCACATTCAGGTTGTGTTGGACAATGAGGAAAACAAAGCGGTCGGGGTCTTAAGGGAATTTACATGAATTACAGCATGAGGCCTATAGGCACGGCCGCGACCTCTCCTCAGCTTTTTGAAACCAAACAAGACCGTGATCCCTCCCAGTCACACACACACACACACACACATACACGTATCCACAAAGACACGCTGATAGAGAATGGTGTGACCGGTTTCCATGGTGCCAGGAGGCTCACTGACAGGGCTGGAGTGTTAACATGCTCACGGACAACAGAGAGGATGATGGAGAGAAAAAGAAAAGGACAGAGGGAGAGAGAGAGGCAGAGAGAGCGCAGTAAAAAAAACAAAAAAACAAAGGAAGAGAGAATGGGAGAGATTTACCACACACAGGCAGCAGACCATCCCCGAGGTTAAGGACCTGTAGTGTCGTGTATCGTATTTCTTTTTAACTCAAAGTCCCTCACTGACACAAATCGAAACAGTTCAACTTAACAGAAGCCGGAGCAGCGGCAGCCTCTTCCTCTCTGACCCATACAGCATTAATGCTGTTGCTGTGTTGCACGTTATTGGAGGATCACTCTGCCTTTGATTCAATTTGGCTCTCATTTTTGTAGTTTTTGGCCGTCATTAACACTGCGCTTGCTGAGTCCATTGCTTAGATCTGGGAATGCAGCAGATATGACGGCTGACAGGACATGAAACGAGCAGCCGGACGATTATACCACTTTTAAATTTGAAGAAAGCAATCTCAAAATCCTGGATTTCTGCTGATACATGTGCGCAATCACTTTAAAAAGATAATCTGCTTAATATAATGCAACAGCAGGACTAAATAATTCTCAGTCATCTACAGTCAAAGGAAAACTGCACTTTATTATGACTTTTAATTTTGTAGCTCAGCCGCTTGGGTCCCAAGCTGATAACAGCTGATCCCTAGCAGAGGAAGCTAAAAGCTGTTTTTATACTGCTCAAATAAATATGCTAATGTATGTGTTACACAGACTTGACATAGACATAGACTCATTTAAATGTGTCACCATTTTCTGTTGTGATTTCTCATGAACGTATAGGTAGCTAGATTCCCCAACCTTACTCCCATCCACCGACCGGCTGTTTGTCCAGTAGCAGATCTAATAGAGGAGTTCAACAGCTGAAATGTAAGAGCTGATTCAGAAGTCTGGGACAGGGTTAGTCAGTATGAGTCAAGGAAGTATTGTACTCAACATCTCCTGACCTGACTTTTTAATATAAGATGCAAAGTACTCAATTATAGATTTACACCCAAACAGCCAAATAAGTAGCAAAATACTGAAAATAGGTCCAATAATAAAAGCAGAAGAGGCCAGATGATCAGACAGGCTGTAAACAAGAAAATATGTAAATAATAATCCCTCCCAGCTGAGGCAAACTGTGAATGCACAAGACCAGAAAGTACAGTGGGTTAAAGCTCAACCAGTAAAGCCATCTGTCAGTAACAGATGTTTCTATCAGACACTTTAGGTTATACTTTTACTGCCTCACTTCATTTTCTCTTCTACATAAGTTTGTCTGACCTGAGGTCTGTTTATCACTTACAATATATGATGGACTGAGTGCTTGTGTTTGTCCTCCTGTTGTTTCAATTTGGAGTAACACCGCTGTGCTAACATCTCAGTAATTACTTTGGTGAATATAACACACTCACATTCACAGGTCCTAGAAACTGAGGCCAGAGCTTCAGAATGAAAACACTAGTTGCAATTAACCAGAGTTTTTCGTCATCACACACTCTGTATCTCAGAAGAAGTAAAAAGCGAATAAACTTGTCAAGGAGAATAATGTACTTGTTATCCATATTATTTCTGTTTGACTGCACTGTTCCCTACGGTTCCTTTACTTTTGTTTGTATTGTCTGCTTGCACTTTGTTGTATTGAGCAGCTTCCCTGTGCAATATGGAATTATAATGATATTTCCACTGTGGTGGAGCCGAAGTTAAATCCATTGGCTTGTACACAGCATGTTTGATGATCTAACTCTGAGACTGTATTATATCAATGTTGTTGTGTTCACAGGTTTCATGACTTAAAGGGATAGTTCAACATTCTGGCAAATTTGCCTATTGCCATAATCCCTAAAGTCATAGGGGTAGGTTCATTACTTTTACATGTAATTATCGGTGCATGTTTTGTTTGTTTTTTTGAGATTTTGAGATCCAAGAGAGAATTTTGGAGTTGTTGGATTGTGTATTTGATGGGTTTGATGAGGGACAGGGGACCTACCATTCATCTCAATTGTGTTTGCTGAGCAGCTTGCGTCTCTGCCCCGCCGATCTCAAAACAACATGCACTGATAATTAAAGGTAATAAACCTATAGGGATTATGACAATAGGCAAATTTGGCAAAATGTTGAACTATCCCTTTAACTTGGTGAACACAAAGTAAACAGAAAGCTACAATAAACCATCTGAAACTGGTGTCCCTCCTCCTTTTTGCTATTGTTAGCTCGCCGTGAACGAGCCAGTGACTTTGAGTGACTTGCCAACAATAGTCATACAAGTATATGGCAACCATTCATGTGTTAATGAAGCAGGAGAGGAAACTCTACAGCCTGGTTTGATACAGTATGTATGGGGCAGGCCTCCAACTGCAGAGAGCACCAGCTGAGGACATGACGGGAGGTGGAAGAGATCCAAGTGTTTTCTGCAGGAAAAGAGGGGGAAAGGCCCACGGAGCGGCTCCTCTGCTCTATATGCACCATACCGCCACCAATAAGAAGATCATCCACGGTCCAGCGAGCATCGACAGACGTCAATAAACACACCCTGCCACACACACACACACACATACATTGGACACACACATGGCCCCCCTGTTCCTCTCTCAGTATGTACATGTGTGCTGATCCCTGCTCCCATATGTGTCTACAGAAGGTGTAGGCATGTGTGCACCTCCTTCGCTTCCCCACCAGGACCAATTTCCCTCCACCGTCTGTGTGGGAGTGTGAGATCGATGCTGCAAGGGGCGCGTCATCCTGGCTGTTCATTACTGCTGGCAAACGCTGCAGCCACAAGCACAAACAACAACAACAACGCGCCCCATTGACGTATCGCACGCTATCCACAGCCGGATGGGTGGACGGGTGGACGGCAGCTTCGTTTAATGCCGGGCAGTGACATTACACACAGCTATGAGTTAAAAAAAAAAGCAGAACTGCTCGGCTGCCATTCCTGATTAACATTTCATTACTTTTCATTAGTTTCATTAGCGAACCACAACAACAGCTGAGGGAGCCTGGAGTCGTCAGAAGCCATCTTTGAAGTGCATGTTTGTGGCAGCAGGAGGGGAATGAGATTTCCCTTCTTCTCCTCTTCTTCATCCTCACCCACGCTGTGTCCATCTCTCACACCACCTGTCTCCTCAAAACCACCTCAACCTCTCTAGAGGAGCTCACAGTCATCACATCCATTCCACACTAACACAAACAAGGTATGATGGAAGTAATGTCAAGTACTGTAAGAGGTAAACAGGACTAAAGCTGAGTCCAGACTACTTTTTCATTTAAAACATTTCAAATCATTTACACTCTTTCCTGATGGCTGTTTTCAATCCACAGCTTAAGACACATTTCACACAAACATCCATGTACACTACACACACATACACAGGAAGCAGATTGTCTACTCTGCAGTTGGATGGTTGCAGTAAATGATACAGACAAGGAAGAGAGAAGCAGCTGTAGCATTAAAATTAAGAATTCATCTACATGACAACTTCTAGAAAAGATGACAAGATGAGTAACACTTGGTGTATGTTGTGTTGCATTTATAGATGGTAGTTGTGACTGATAAGGCCTGGAGCAACTATAGAGGTCTACTTCATCGTTTCCAGACGTTTCTCTCCATCCAAACCACAACACAGCCCCAACGTTTTCACACAACTACAACAGGACCAGCAGCCTAAGATGAAGTTAAAGGGATAGTTCAACATTTTGGCAAATTGGCCCATTGCCACGATCCCTATAGTCTTACGGCTGAAATACACTGGGAACGGCCGCGACGCGCAACACCTGCAGCAGCTTGCGCCCATTTAGTCAATGGAAGCTCCTCCAGTGGCCATGTGACCAACGTGCACTCCAGCGGCCGTCGCGCGGCGTTGTTGTTGTTGTTGTTGTTGTTTCTATGAGACCAAAATTTCCACACCGTGGACAATAAATGAAACTAACTAACTAACTAAAACGAATATATTACATTTAAAAGTGAGTAAAATAAATGTCTCATGTACCAGAGGCAATGCCAGTAGCAGTGCAACATTATAGGGTTTGTTTTTTACATTGTACGATGTGGATCAATGATGCTGTAGTTAAACACTCCAGTTAATTGATACCGTTTTATATAGTCTGCACTTGCAAACCCTACATAGTCAGCAAATTACCTGTGACAAGGTGAAGCTGACAGCTGCGTCGCGTCATGTCCGTGCCTGGTGTAGCAGGTAAAAAACTCATTCCCAGTGTACTCCTGGCATTAGGAGTAGGTTCATAATTGGGTTCAACCTTTAATTGTCGGTGTGAGCTATTTTTAGAACGGTGGAGCAGAGCCGGTTTCCCTCATCAAACACATCAAATACACAATCCAACCACTCCAAAACGCTCTTGTGGACAAGTTGTGATGGAACGTTACGAGACAGAGTTGTTTTCGAGGTAAATGCTGATGGGCGTTGTCTTCAGGGGCAGTCTCTGCATTTGCCTTGAAAACAATTTGTAACGTTCTGTTATTATCTCATAGCGTGGTGAATGTGCAGGTCACAACTTGTCCACCAGAGCGTGTTGGAGTTGGTGGATTGTGTATTTGATGAATTTGATGAGGGAAACCAAGAATTCCATTAGCCTCCGTTGCGTAGCTCTGAGCAGCTCATGGCTAAAGGTAACAAACCTACTCCTATGACTATAGGGATTATGGCAATGGGCAAATTTGCCAAAATGTTGAACTATCCTTTTAAGCTTAGGTTCAGGGTTAGCTAACCCTCTTTTAAATCTAAAACATAGAATTGCTGACATACAGGTGCTAACACGCTCAGTCATGCGATATTCATCAGGTGCGATGCTCACCATCTTACCTGAGCATACTAACATGATACAGTAACGTGTGAATTTGAACTACACAAAAAGTACAGTACTGGTTGATAAAGTCATAAACCAAGAGAAAACAATACTTGAAATTGAGACCTGGTTGGTTGGTGCTGGGTAGAAATTCTGTAGCACTAGTTGTCAGGATATTTCTCTTACAAGCACAAATGTGACACTAGAGTTTCATGAGAATATTCAAAGTCAGTAGGATTTATTCTCTGGGGACAGAGACTCTGCATGAAATTTCAAAATCCATCAAATAGCTGCTGAGATTTTTAAGTCTGGACAGAGCAGTGACTGACCAATGATGAAGAGAAGTCTAACTTGCATGTATCTATGATGTTTTGCATCAGCTTAAAAACTGAACACTGCATCACTTGAACCTGCAGTGTAGTGAATGAGCAGAGGAAAGTGATAAAGCTTTCCACGGGCTAAATAAAAGCATTGGCTCAAACACACGGCTAGATGCAGCTTCAAAGATAGAACAGATGGCAAAGCAAAAGCCATGAGAGACACCTTGAAGCACCTGCATAATAGGAAATACATTATCATGCGGTGCTTCTCTTTTTTCATTAGCACAAACATAAAATTATGGGCTTTTTAGTGAGTCCAAAAACTGACGGGCTGATCTTTCACCTCCTCCTCGTCCTCTGACGTAGAGTCCATATGGCTCTAAATGAGTCAAGCTGAGAAAAGGAGCATTTATGTTCTCTCCCTCCGTCCAGATATTCTTGATATTCCTATATGAATAAATAACTTTGATACTAGTGAACCCAAGTGGAGACAGCTGGAAGGATGGGAGTGGCAGTGGCAGTGACGTGGGTTTGTGTGGAGGTGTGCTGAGACAGAGCTGAAGGGGTTTAATCAGCCTGTCTACAGCAGACTGACGCATGCACGCGCGCACACACACACGCACGCACGCACGTCAGGTTGCTACAGGTGCTGAGATAAAAATGCAGAGGGAAGGAGACAGAGATGTGAAATATAGCAAAGAAAGGAGATATGCCAAAGGCAGGAGCAAATGAGCAGAGCAGCAGAGGAAGAGACAGGAAGGTGTGGAGGTGTTTGCTTGTTAGCCACTGTCTGTGTGTACCCAGTGGACAGTACATATATTTATATGTGTGTGTGTGTGTGTGTGTGCAGTGGAAAGGGAGAAGTGTGTGTACATTCCTGCAACACGAATCTGAAAGTGTTTGCGCTTGTAAGTGCGCAAGTGTGAGCTTGTGTGTCTGTTTGACATAGGAGTACACAACACTGAAACACGAATCCCCTGTGAGTGTTAGTGTGTCTGTGTGTGTGTGTGTTCTTGTACAGCTATACATGTGAGGACCAGTTTGAGTTTTAAACCATCAGAGTGAGGACATTTTGGGAATGTGAGGACATTTTGGCCGATCCTCCTCACGTACTCTGTTTGAGGGTTAAGACTTTAGGTTAATAGGTTTAAATCTGGTTAAGAGTAATGGTTGAGGTTAGGCATTTGCTTTGGATGGTTAAAGGTATAATATGTAGGAATTCCCCCCATCTAGCAGTGCGGTTGCATATCTGAACGTATTCTTGATGTTGCATTCACGTGAAATGGGGCAGACGTCAGACAGACAACAGACGCTGCATGTAACAGGATAAACAAGCGTCTATGTAAACAAGTGGTCCGCCAGCACGAGGCAAAACAATAAAGGCATGACAATATGTTGTCATGGTGATGTCGTATTGTTTACCTGACCCACGTTTTATCGTCTTTCTCTCGTGGAGTAAAACGACATCCGGTTGGTTTGCCGACGGCCGTCTGCCTGACTGCACCTGAATGCAACACCAGTGCCTCCGTCCTTCCTCACACTACACAGTGGTGACAGTTTTAACAGGCCGAGCCGACAGCTACGCTGAGTTTCCGTGGTTACCTACGGTCACGCTGCCACTCAACGTAAAAAATGGCGATGCAACATGGCCGCCTCGGTTCGGTGCGTCGCCCACTTATGTATTTGTAACCACTTGTAACAACTCATTCGAAGGTACGAGAAAGCTTTCGTTTGTATGCGGGTGTGATTCGACTTCAGTTAAATACGTATTTATGAAAGCAATATTTGATTTTTGCTTATAAAAAGCCAAATAAGTTACATACTGGGGCTTTGAGGTTAGGGTAAGGGGCTAGGGAAAACCTTATGCCAATGAGTGTCCTCACAACTACAAACGTGTGTGTGTGCTATAGCCAGCAGCTGGCTAACTTAGCTGGAAACAGGGTGAAACAGCTTGGTCAGGTCTGCCCACCTGTTTCTCTGAAGCTCACTGACTTACATGTTGTGTTGTTTGCTGAACACAGGCGATAAGAGAAGGCTGTGTGTACTTGAACACATCTTGGCCACTACTGTATGTGAGAATCTAAAGTATGTGCACTACAGTACAGTAAATAACCACTGCCTGGTCATCTCAGAGTGTCCACCTGCCCCAGTGGAGGGAGACCAGACCACGCAGTCCTCCATCCGTCCTCTGCCTCTTTTCTCTCTCCACCTCTCCTTCCCTCCCCTCTTTATTTTTCCCAGACTCCCCTGCTCTTTGGTGCAGGTGACAGCGCGGGGACAATGGGATGATATCACTGGTCAGCTCCTCAGCAGCCTGCCTGCCTGCATGCCGCACAATAACAGACGGCTGCAGCAGCTCTAGTGTGGCACATTGTGAAGTTTGTGGGAGAGAGCGAGAGAGGAAAGGCTTTACAAAGAGAGGGTGAGAGACAGAGAGAGACAAACAGTGCTGCTCGACAAAGACTGAAGGAGGGTGGAGGGAGAGCGAGGAGCAGAGATACTGAGTTGTCTGTGTGTAGCATTATGTGAACACTATGGTGGTCGTGTGTGTATGCAAAGTACACTGAGCCTATAGCCTGTGTGTGTGTGTGTGTGTGTGTGTGTGTGTGTGTGTGTGTGTGTGTGTGTGTGCCTATAGCTGAATGAATGTGTGTGGGCAAGGACTGCAGCAGTCTGTGCTGCCTTTTAATTACACCACCGCTCCTTCCTCCTCACACACACACACAAAAACACACAGCACACGGCGCACCTGCCATGAGCCAGATTGGATTTACACTGCATCAATAATTCACCCACACATATATCCCCAAACACACGTGAAAAACACACACACACACACGCATACACTTGACACAGGTTGTCATTGAGTAACCGATAGCATTTAGAGGAGGCAGTGGTCACAGGCTGCAGGAGCACACACAGTGACACGGAGCAGATAACCGTGGTTGGAGGCTAAACATGTTCCGCTGAACTGATCCTGCATCAGTGCAGCTCACATTACCTCAGCTATTAAAGCTGAGTGAAAACAACATCCCTGGGCCTCCTGCTCCGGAGCTCCGTCATTAGGCTTCATGGGAGACAGGTTGAGCAGCAGCAGCCACTCAGTTGGAGAGAGCCTTTCATCTGCTGCCCTGCTTTCTACTATACCAGATGCAAAATGGCTTCTCTTACTGTTATTTCAGCCCCACTGCTTTTACTTAGCCAGAAGTGTTGTCTGTAATGAACACTTGACCGGTAACCAATGACAGGAAGAACTGATTAATGGGCGGCTAGACGATCAAATGTTCAGGTCAGGTGCTCTGGTTTCACAGTTAAAGCAGAAGTAAGCGGAATGTTTGTGTTAATATAAGTCTTAAATATAATATCTTCCGACAGCAATCACTTATATAGAGTGTTTGGTCTGAAACACGGGTCTGTAGTTGCGTTTACATCCACCTTTTTTTATTTGCATTTTCTTTTGTTCATGACGGTTAAGACTACACAAACACACACCATAACATCGTATATGTTTTGTAACGTTATCCCCCGCTCCATTTATTGATTTTTCACCGGCTTTGTTGTCAACAGATGCACATGGGCGAGAGGAGCGTAACCAAAACAGCGGAAAAGCGAGCAGACTTTCACAGTTCAACTGTCTTTCTGTGTAAATATCTCATGTTACAACATGAAAACCTGAGGCTTATATTCAAGTGCGGCCTATATGTATTTTCTTTTCAAATTTAGCTGGTGCGGCTTATACAGGTGCGTCTATAGTCCGGAAAGTACGTAAATTGTCCATGATGTTGAGTGTCAGCTGAGTGTCAACTGTTGGATACATTCACGCTCTCTTATGACGTAATCTCACGGTGCACTCCTCCTCTCCCAATAACATGAATGAAAACGGTCATAAATTCACATTTGCTTTTTGCGCATTTTCACAAAATCCGCTCTTAAATTCGATACATTTGGATGGAAATCCAGCTTGTCAGTCACTCTGCTCTGCTGTAAGCCAAGGAGAAAACTTTCCTTGTATCCTACAACCTTTATCTAATGAGGAGAGAGAACGGCATAAAGGGGCAGTCCTCTCTGTGTGTGCAGCCAAGGGATGCGCGTGAATGTGGTGACGTAGGGACGAGGGCGGGGACTGCTAACTCCATCTGCTGACAGGAAGTTAGCCAAAACCACCGGATCGCTTAGCCTACTTCTGCTTTAACACATCAGACACAGGAAGTTAAAATGTTGTTTCTGAATACATAAAAAAAAACAGTGGACAAGCTATTCTCTGTTCAACCTGTATATTTCATTTTGAGATCTGAAAAATGCCACTGCAGGTTTCTGTTCTGTTGACCTATAGCTGTGTCTGATCATTAATCAGCCGAGGGAGGAGGGAGACGGAGAGGAGGGCCAGGTCTCGGTACAGCGCTCTGCTCTCAGAGCCGGAGGGCTCAATGTGTTTTTGTTTTATTCATCTGTTTATACGTTAGAAAGACTGGGAACTATTTGCTATATATTTGAATAAGTTATTCAATATTCTCCTACATGGGAGAGGATATTATGCTGGTAATACACGGCGGACGAGGGGGCCAGAGGCTTTAATGTGTGTTTTGTTTACAGACGCTCATCTGTTCTAAACATCACACTTTAATCTTGTCGAATAAAGAGAACAAGCTGAAAGAGAAAAATCTAAACACCTTATTATATCTCTGCTGTGTGATTAGATGTAGATCATCAGACGTGATTACTGAGGATCTAACCTGTGTTTAGAGTCGGTTTTGATGTGCTCTCTTTGAATATTACACATGCTACAAACAATTACTAATTAACAATTACTCTTTCATCTCTGTTAAATGTCATTCCTCAGGGCTCCAGGTCATGTTTTCATAACAGCCTGTTTGGATTAACCAACAGTCTCAGCAAAAGATATTCAATTTACATGAATATAAAACAACAACTAAGCAATTTAGGAGGTGGAATAAAGTACTGTTTGTTGCTGATGATTAAAAAACCGCAAGTTCATTTTTCGTTAGTTCAATAATTGGCTCACGTTTTCATCGGTAGTAAATATACAAAAGGGACCAAAGTTGTCTGTAACTATATGTGACAGGAGCCATGTGGTTCCTGTCACAGGGAGAAATGTGCTGCTGAGTTAGATAGCACATGAAATAGAAGAATATTTATTCAAGTTAACAATAAGCAAATACATGAGAATTTAACAAGGACACGACTACTTTGTTTTACTATTTTACTACACTTTCTCCATTTTCTTAATCATTTCTAAAAACTGTGATGTCTTTACTGTATGTGGAAATGTAAAATGTAATATGAAATATAAAAAATCTAATATCTGGAAAATACAGACTTTTAAATTAAAATGTCCATGGGGCACCTTAAAGTCAGGCAGTTGAGCATGCTTACAGAACGTCTTAGAGATATAAACCAGTTGTACTACTTATACCAGTTACTAGTTAACTTTTTTTCTCCTTATATAAAATGTTTGCACATAAACAAACCAGAAACCTAATAACTCTATTTCAGACATTACAAATTAGGTTTTTCTTTTGGGTTTATGTTTATATTACTGCAAACTATCTTGTTATATAGTGCTGTCTGATATACAGAAATGATAGGCCAAAACTTTGGACCAGCACCAGTAAGTATCACTTTGTATCAGGATGGCCCATGAAATGAAACAAACTACATCCATAAATGTCCTATTGCAACTCAGATGGCGCCTGGATTAAAGTGAACACTTACAGAGCTCTCCTATTCAACCATCTTTATAATTTACAGTGGAAATGCTCATGTATTGATCAAACCACCCATTAGCACTGTCCAACAGGACTGTATTGGAAACACTTTAAGTGCATTCCTTTTAAATGTTTTGAGAAAATGGATCCCCAGCCTTCTCCGCTGGTATCTTATAATGCACTCATGGTGGATACATGCTTCCATTAGACTGAGGACTATATGAAAATCTTCCGTAATGCAAACCAACAATACCGGTCGACCTTGGAGGGTAATTCTTACTGAAATAATCTAATGCACTGTTGTTCTAAGAAGATCCTGTGGAGGGACGCTGGAATATTTTCTTGGGTCTAGTAATTTATTCACTTGGATGATGAACACAGGAGGGGGCAGGAATTTTGAGGAGTGTGTAACAATTGGGCTTTTCTTTCCCCAAATCTGCATAATTATTGAGGTTAATTCAACTCAGAGCTTGTGCACCATTGTCTTTGAATGTGGCTGCCACTGCTTAAATGAATAAATTAGTGACAAAACGAAGCAGACAGACAAGCTCTGCCTGAATGCACGGTGTCAAAGAAACTGGCTCCGAAGAAGAAGAAGAAGAAGAAGCTGCAGGAAAAAGCCTCCACTTGATTTACTGGGGACAACAGGCTTGTCATTTACGGGCCTGAGTTTTCTTCGTGATATGTTTTTCACTAGTATCTGTACAGTACATGCTTAGTTATTCACAACCTAGAGGGATTTCGACTGCTTCTACTGTCTGTGCGTTGAGTCTTTGTGGTCTGTGTTCCCTCTGACACACTCTTGATAAGAAAAACTAACGTCGCTACAGTTGTGACAAGAAACCGTGTATTCTTCAGGGGGATGATAAAAACAAAATGGGACAGATGCTCACCGCTGAAAAAAAAACAAAAAAGACAGATAACAGCACAGAGAGTGACATAATAAGAAAAGTGATGGAATATATGTTTTTGATTAACAGATCACTATCACTATTTAAATTCAAAATATAGCTGGAGGGGATTTGTTGCAGACTGGCTGTATTGACAGCGTGCTTTAAAGCGTTTCCCTTATTACCAACAGCAGATGTCTTTTATGGACAGGTTGGGGAGAAAACAGCAAATTGGTATTCAACAAACTCCTCTCAAAGATGCTGTGGAGCATGTACAGCCACAGAGTGCTTCACACGAATCATCTCCTTATCATATCTCAACACTTTGTTTTGTCAGAAAGTAAAAAAAAAAAGAAAAGGTACATGACCTTGGTGTGTGTTTCTATCCCCTTGAACACCAGTAGTTATTTAAAGGTTTTATTGGTGCATGTTACCTGTCTGTAATTATAATGTGAAGATATATTAGATTTTTTCAACTGTGTTTTGCTATATCATCATTCATTCACTGCATCCACTTGTAGAGGACCACAAGAGAAATTACAGTTGTTAACACATACATATCTTACAACCGCATTATGCTGGTGTTAATCTAAACTCGGACTTAACGATGACAAAAGGTCAGGGGCTGGTCAGAGTGAATTCATCCCAAGGGGGGCATGAATGTCAATATCGGATTTCTTGGCAATCCATCCAATCATTTCTCAGATAGCCTCACTAAAGGAAAAGTTACAGAATTATAAGGATGGTTACAGATAGCCTCACTAAAGGAAAAGTTGCAGAATTATAAGGATACATCCCACCACTCCGACATACCACCGTTTAGACGTACCGCTATCCCGACATACCGCTTTTCTGACACGCCATCATTCCACCATTCCGACAAGGTTTTCAATATAAGGACATGTGCGTTACTCAACAGGCGACTCCCTCCTACTTATCTGGAGTCTATACTTCTGGACTCTCTCCATCTATCTGTCCTGTCTAGCCTCCACCTTATCTTTTTTACTAAACTTATACAACTGCTTTCTTCATTGCCTAAACCCAACCAGTGCAAAATCTTTTGGGGAAAAAATACGCTATTAAAAGAGTTAAAAGCAGGATGTTTAAAAAAAGAAAAAAAATATCGTCATTCCGCCCATAGGAGGCAAGAATTGTCGGAATGATGGGACATTTGATAGAAAATTAAGTACTTGCCATTTAGACAATTAGAGGCCTTATGGACTGGTGGGGTATCGGAATGGTGGTTGCCTCCCATAAGGATTCATCCTCTACAATCAGCGTCTGTACGATACAGTATATATATATGTCACAATCTAAAAGCTGGTGAGACATTTCACACCGTCTAAGACAAACTTTGACCTGATGACGGCACTAAATAAAGAGTTCTGTACAGACCAAGGTCAGTTAATCGAGTCTGTGTTGTTGAGATGTTTCAGTCTGAACTACAATGGTTACTTCACTTGGTTTAAAATGAGCCATATGCTGTATTTACTGAAAAAAACAGATGCAAAGCTTTGCTCAAACAGCAGCACTGTTCTCTCAGCTCCACATTCGCTCCACTGCAGTGCTACCAACCCACTGCACAGGCAGAAATCAAACTGTACAATTGGTTTATACACCCACGGTTACTTCCCTCTCTCCCACTGTGACATCCCTCCTCTGAGGTGGGACCAGATTTGGGTTAATGCACTTAAACGTGTCCCTGTCTGGGCTTTTATGTGTGCAGTGCTGCCGTTATTTCTTCAGGCTCTTGACATGATGTATATATGTGTCCTTGACGTGACTGATGACCAACTGGAGACCCCAGAGAGCTCTTGTCAGAGTGGATAAGCCCCCTGAGTGGTGCTGGGGAGCCGGTGGACACCTCAGCTTCAGGAGGACGTCTGAGTGCTGCCTGTCTCCAGCAGCAAGTCCTTCTGGTCCTTCTCATGTCTGTGAAGGGCGGCTGACGAAGCGGGCCTGTCTGGGCCGGGTACCTCTGGCCTTTCAAGGTCTCTCTCTGCTTGAGTGCTCAATTAGTAACTAAGAGTCTTGCCGACAGACTACCATTAAGCCCTCCAGCAGTGCTGTTTCAACATTGTCTCAGTTGTTTTTGAAAGAGGGTGACTTCACCATGAACACCGGGCCCTGAGGACAGACAACGATGACAAGAAGTTGAGCCCCTTCAACTCACTGACAACAAGCGGCGAGACGCGAGGAGACAGGTACTAGTCACACAAAGGAAGCTAATCATTTAACTGCAGGGCTTTTTCTGATCCCCTGGTTAAGCCTCTGTAGTCAAGCTGTTTTCACTTCACTTTTTACTTCTTGATTTGTTGACATAAAGAGAAAAAGGTCTGAGAAGATCAGTTTCAAGAGGACACCTGCTACAGAGCTATCTGAGGTCACAGACTGCTGCCAAAAAACATCCACTAAAATTATCTTTTGGAGGATTCAGTCATTTTTGGGTATGATCCTTTTTTTTTCAGGTGGACAAATATTCAAACTGCAGGTTTTCTTGTCTATTCATCTGTTGTGGGTGTAGCTGCTGACAGGCTCATTGGATGCCACAGTAATCTCTGTATTCTAGTAAATATAAAACAGTCCCGGCCTTGGAAGAATAGCCTGGATCAGCACTTTATACTGCGTTTCCTCTCTCTATGCAGCGATCACAATGCCAGTTAAAGCCTGCCTGCTCCTTTTCCTTCCAGTGTGTACACATTATAGAGTGGCAAGTCAAAAAGCCCCACACAGTGGTAGGCATCCTGATCCCGGTGTGCCTTTCACATGTAAAACAGTTTCAGATGGGCCCAGCATTGTGCCACTATAATACAGCATCTGCTTTATGGCATGGAAAAAATGCATTGTCACCGAGCGGCAGTGAAAGAGCCATTGAAGGACAGCCAGGGGCTTCGCTAAAATACTGGGGCTTTGACCGTGACACAGACTGGTGGGTGGTGGTCAGCCGACCTGCACAGTACAGACACTGAGGTTGTGAGGGGGATAAAAAAAAAAGGGCCAAGATGGAAAATGAAAAATAAATGCACAAGAGTCAGTTCATTGAGGAACTTTACATTCCGGCCAAAGTTTGAAAACAGACGACTGAACTGCACAAACTAGTCGATAAACCGCATAACTTCATGGAGCTAAAACGTCTTTAATGAGGCCTTGTATCTGGTCTCAATGCAGCAGTGTTGTGGGTCAGACTGCTGCAGTGAGAACTGGAGCTCGGCCAGGTGGGAATGAGACACTAGAGACAGAAGATGCCCCTCATCCCTTAACTCTCCATTAAACATTTAGAGCAGTGCTCCTGCACTCAGAGCTCAGAGCTGCTATTGTGTGAATCTACAAGAGAAAAATGTCCCAGAGCTGCACATGTGTTGATTTAAGCTGCATCTAACAACAGTTTTGTAAGTCATCCAGGACAAAGCATGTTTAAGAAGTAAGAAAGCTTAGTTCTGTGTAGGAGATTAAGGTGAAGGAAGCAGAGGGATAAACAGAACAAGACCCTGGCAGGGGTTATTTAAAATTAGCCCATGGGGATTATGAAGATGTTATCTAGCATTATATTAATCCACGCACTGCCAAAGTTATGGGCTGAGTGGTTTGGTTGATCATCATGATCCAAGTTTAAAGCTTAGGAAATGACTGATCCATGTGTGACTGTCCCACTTCAAATCATCTAATCACTTCAGTGACACCATGAGAGCAAAGGCAAAGACAGGATAAAGCCTTTCTCATTAGAGCTGACATAACAATGCAATACATAGCGTGTCTGATGAATAGTGACAAATTAAAATGTCTCATTTTGTCTGACCAACAGTCCAAAACGTTACTCAGTTAATGAATATGTATAACTAATAAAAAATAATGTTTTAGAGGATGAAGCCAGTAAATGTTAATGTTGATGTTGATCGGACAATGATTCAATGATAAATAAATGATCAAAAAATCTGCTGATTAATTAAAGTGTTTCAGCTCTGCCATTTATAATCAGATACTTGTGTGTACTATTATAGCTAACTGTTAAATGTCTTAAGGTACATGAGAGCATGCACCTATGGACAATTTCACAGGTCTGTCATATGTGCAATACAAAAAAACCTTAATGTGGTATATAATGTGGTGAATTTATCAAGAACAGACATTCCTGCCTGACTGTGTTCCCTAAAGAAGTCTCTCATTGTGGAGTTTGAGTCATGTCAGTGCAGGAGGTCGTGACACGTGAGGGCACTTCATTCACCGAGGGCCAAAATATGTGGCTGAAAGCTCTGGAAAAAATGAGCAAGAAGAGCTTGTGGTAAGAATTCTTTGACATGCTGCTATCACCAAGGTCAAGAGTGGTCAATAAAGGCAAACAAAAACTTGACTCACAATAAATACCAATATTCAACTGTGAGTGCCATCCAGACCTCCCCAAATTGTCCAACCAAAAACAACTTATTTCCAGTCTGATCTAAGAAGCCAGTCAGTTCTTGGCACATATTCATGGCGAAAACAGAAAATTAACTCTTAAACACTGTTCTCTTGCCCTATTACCATATCAAGCACATGCCTCAGATTCTGCTAATTTTAGCATCACAAAACACAGATATGTTGAGGTTGCTCCAGTTTGAATTCACAGAGGCCCGGTGGTGAATGAAGGAGGTTAGGCATGCAATTGTCCAGTGTTATGTAAAAGAGCCACTTTTATACCATTTTACCATGTCTGATGTGAAAAAACAAGTGGCGTGTCAATCAAACTCCAGTGCTATGACAAGCTGTCCTGGGTGGTTTCTCTGTGGTCACCTACCCCATTATCCTTCAACCCCAAACAATATGAGTCACAGGAGTAAGAAGGGATGGCTTCACAGGACATTTAAAAAAAAAATAGACCCCCATCATAGCAGAGCATTAGATCGGTGGCGGGTTTTAATCAGAGTCCTCTTTTCATTCTTTAAACCAGCCACTGGAAGGAATTAATTCAACGGGGCAGTCAAGGACACGGCCCTGCCTCTGCTGCCAACGCCGCTTCCACTCGAAATTCATATCCAGAGTCCCATTTCAGCTGAATCACAGCTTAGATAAACAGACAGAGTGAAACAAATTCAGGAGCTTTTGTTTTGAGGCCATAGGAGCATTTTCTGCTCTCACTCCAGCTGCAATTTGATGCTAGACTGGGAAACAACCCTCAAACAATTGAATCCCATGAGAAAGCAAAGAAAACATAATAAGCTCTTCTAACTTTTGTTTTTTGTAGTGGAACAGAAAAGAAAAGCTATTGTCCAAACAAAGTTGCATAAGAGATAACAGAATACTGGAGGCTTTATTCAGATGGGCACAGATCAGTGATACCTTGAGGAAACGGGGAAAGGACACATGGGGACAGAACGTGTCCCCAGGCCTCCAGCAGGTGCATTGTTTCCAGCATCAAAGGAGAAGAGCCATATTTCAGACTTGGCTGCATCCTGGTGAGAGGGAGAGAGCATGTCCTGGTCACCGGCTCTTCCCCGTCTCTCACCTCGTCCTGACCCCCTCACTTTCCTTCACCTCCTCCTTCCTTGTTCCTTACCTCCTATAGGGCCAAACGACTGATCAATTGTGGCCTCCCGTTGTGACTTTTATTCTCTTCGCAAACGGACTCTTTCAAGGACTGTTAAACTGCTATGGCCACAGTAAACATGTACTTTCACTCCGTCACAAAACAGAGTGAAAAGAAAAACTCATACATCCAACCCACATCCTAAAGTTGGGACAAAAGGGAGGATACTTTACTGGGTTTTATTTTGTCTCTAAAAGCAGATTTGAGGAGGAGGGGGGACAGGGGAGGGGGGTTAAATTCTCTTCCAAAGCATGTTTTCTGTTCTCTAATCTGTCTGTTGTTTCCACCCATACAGACACACATCTAATTTGACTTCAAAGCACGGGGGACTGTGAGCGATACGGATGGAACTCTGCATGAAATCAGTTTTTCTATCATTATCTCCTCCCAAACAGGCTGATGTTACTGTAGCTATGTGCACCACTTCCTGCTGTGGCGCTGAGCGTTAACACAGGCTCCACTTTGGCAAAAAAAAATAAAGAAATAAATAAATCTCAAACTGCAGTGTCTGATTTGAACTTAATTTACCTGATTCTTTTCACTGTTTGCAGGATGACGTGAGCGACATACTACTGAACCTGCGGTGACGTCAGATTCTGTTTGCATGGGTTTCATCATGAACCCCCCCTGGAGTCAGCCCCGGCCTCAGATTACGGGAGTCTAGTTATCACTCTCTCCCAGGGTTGGGTTTTGGGTGCAGGGCCAGGGTAATCCTGAGGAGATTGACTTGCGACGCCCGAGGCTTAATTAGACATTTTTCACTGCTGGTGACTGTGGAGAATCCAATCAGCCCGACCTCCATGTAGCTTCCTTATTCTGGTCCGATTAGCCACTACAGCAGTGAATAACGCCTACATTAAAAGCAGTGTTGGAAACAGGGAAATATGCAAGAATATAATAAACGCTACTAGTTTGCCTGAGGCTCTGACTCTGGAGAAGATTGTCTAAACATGGAAGCTTGCTGAATTATAACAACCTAACCAACTAGCTGATGAGCTAACTTACCTAACTGACAACTAACATTAGCTTGCTAATACATTACCGATTTAGAGTAAAACAGAAAATGAGATAAGAACACATCTTGTGTGAATAGTTGAAAGCAGAATTTGACAAAGCACAACAGAATCAGACTCAGCAAACACAAAAGGCTCCCATAGAGTCAGGTACTGTGTGCATACTGTGAGCGGTGTGCACTGTCCAAGGACGTTTGAGTCCACGCGGTCGTAAAAATTGAGCTTTGCGTGGACGTGTCCGGCGGACATCCGATTTGGGTTGGCATTGAGTCCGTCTCAAGTCCTCCACCCAACTATGTGGGGGCCTTAAAGGGATAGTTCACCCGAAATTGAAATCGCACTCATTATCTACTCACCCTCATGTGGACTAAGGGCTGGGAGAAGTTTCAGACTCCTCCGTGGCTTCTCTGAGCTACAGGGGGTCTTGGCGTAGCAGTGCATGTCACACACCAAAAAACATCCAAATACCTCCATGCTGCTCGTATGTAATGTCCGTCTTGTATTGAAGCCCCGAAATGCGAAATTGTTCCGAACCAGGGTCCGTCCTCTTCCCAGTTCGTCCAAATTTGACAAACCGGGAAGAGGAGCTTCAAGAAGCTTCCGCTACAAAACAAGCTTGAAATATAGACTTATTCAATTTTTTTCGGGACAATTTCGCATTTCGGGTCTTTAGCACAAGACGGACATTACATACGAGCAGCATGGAGGTATTTGGATGTTTTTTGGTGTGTCTTTTTGGACGAAGAAAGTTGGCATCCATTGACAACCATTATATGGACAAATACTGCTGCTTACGAAGACAGTTGGTATCCATTTGCAACCGTACCATATGGACATGCACTGCTACGCCGAGACCCCCTGTAACTCAGAGAAGCCACAGAGGACTCTGAAACTTCTCCCAGCCCTTAGTCGACATGAGGGTGTCAGAGTGAGTAGATAATGAGTGAAATTTCAATTTTGGGTGAACTATCCCTTTAATGAAGAAACTGCAGACAAAAACACTAGGTCTGTGTGCAGTGATGGAGACTGTTCTGTTCCTCAAATGATTACATACAATAAACAAAAGCCATATTTTTAGCTTGAGATGTGAATGGCACCTTTTAATAAGACTACATCATCTTGTTGCAAATCTTTTCTTCTGTAATGGTTTAATGGCACCCGAACGGCAGAGCCAGCATCTCCACCTGTTCTCCACCTGTTCTCCTGACTAACTAACTCTCACACTCAACAGCTGTGGATGGAAACATAGTTGACAGTTTCCTTTGCTGAATTTCTACAGTTCAGATATCAATAACATCAACTATCTTTTAGTCAGAGATTCCATGCACTCATAATGAGTATGGATGTTAAGCTAACTGCAAAGCACACATTTCTTCATGTATGAACATACGAATAAAAATTAGGATCAACTAAGGATTGACAGCTGTATTTACAGCAAACTTTGCTTTAACACTGCACAACTGTATATGGACTGCATTTATCCTTTTATCTCATGACATTTACACATATACTATTCTTTACTAGCAAAGATATTTCAGTTTTAACAGTCAAATTTGAGTTTTTTTTTAAATCACCACCCACACACAAGACACTAGTGATGGATTTAAAAATAGCCTTCTGGTCCAGGTTCATGTTAAAAGCAAGTTAGCGAATGCAGATTTGAAATATACTCCAAGAGTGATATAGAAGGAACAGAGTCAGAAAGGAAAGGAAATAATCAGAGGAACAGAGACCAAGACAGAGAGACAGAAACACAGTGGTACAGATCGGTTCATAATCTGTTCTCAGGGCAGCAACGGCTCCTTCATTTAAATCACATGGCTACAAGCTGAGATTATAAAACAGGTTTTTAATAATTCTGTAAGTGCCGCACATATCATGGTCTCAGAGGAAGGCTGTGGAAATGAAACTACAATTTTTGTAATCATTATTATTCAATCAGGGAAGATTGAGATTTTTTTTACTGAGAGGGTTTTCTTTTACTAATTATGTAAAAGCTTCAGATGTTCACTTAAGTTTAGCTCAGATATCTGAAAAAAATTGCTATAAGCTTGGAGCAGCCAACTGCACCCCCCCAGTACATTAACAATTTCATCTGTTACTCCACACGTTCCCTGAAAGCAGTTGTGAACATCTAAAGATTGCCTCTTGACTCAGAACTAAGCCGTTCCCGCACCTTGAAATGTCAACTACAATCAAGACACTGACTTCCAGACTAAGAGCTTTATGAATTCCACCTCAGTGACACATCACAAATGACCGACGAGGGAAAGCGTCCTATTTTCCTACTCACAGGATCTGTGGAGGCGTGCTCTCTGTCACGCACAAGCCCCTTTGAGTAACACGTCCACCATGGCTCCGCACATGGAGAGATGTGGTCATTGTGCCTTGAGCCCTGAGAGGCCCGAAACCAGCCAACCCCGAAGACCCGAGCATTAGGTCTGCCTCAGACCGGAGTCTTTTCAACCTCTGCCAGCACAATACCGACTAAAGCAAATATAAGGAATGCCATTCATTTCCAAGATTCAGAAATACAATGGGGTGATTGTGTGTCAATACGGGGCACATGGAAACAACGATTTCCACCACTTTAAATCTCTGCAAACATAAAGATTATTAGTGTCATTTTCTCTCCGAGACTCTGCATTAACGCCGCAGAGCTTTGGCCATAAAACAGTGGCAGCCTGACAAAGACTCATTGATATTTCCACACAGACAAGCAGACTGCTGAAACAGCCCAGTGTTGGCCCAGACGCCTCTCGGCCACACTAGACATTTGACTGGGTTATCAGGCCAGCGAGCCTCTGAGGAGACTCTGATAAATGAAGTTGCCATTTGTCCGTCCTTCCCTCCTCACTGCTGTGCTTGCCCACAGCAAGGAATTATCTTAGTGACAATTACATTCCTCCAGCTCCTAAAGGATGCCCCGCACTGAGAAACCAGCAAAGGACTGACTGCAAGGAGATTATACTGATTGCTATTCCATTGCCTCGCATTTGATCTTCAATTTCTCTGGCGCGGCGCCCGGGCAGTCAACTCCATTGTGGATGCCCTGTTTTTTGGAAGGGTTTTTTTTTTTTGTTGATAAATAAAATTCACAGACATTTTTCTTTCCATGGTGCTTTAAAAATTATGACCATGATAAAAGCAATCCTGAAAGATGCTCAAACCTGTTTAGTGAGCTGTATTGTGTTTACAAGGGACAGCGAAACCAATTCAACATGGCATCCATAAAGCCTGGAGTACAGTAGAGCAGATAGGGCTGTTTTTACGTTTGACTGACATCTGTTCATTGCACCAGTTCAGATCAACAACATAACATATCCTAGTCCAAGATGTCTGCGGCTACAATTAATCATTATTTCCATTATCCATCAATCTGTGAATTCGTTTTTACCAATTTGTTTAGTTTGTACAATGCCAGAAATGACAAAATGCCAGGAGCACTGGATGATCGATGGTCTCTGTCCCACCACCAGTAAAAAAAACAAACAAATATGTTCAATTTAGAATGAGAGAAAACAGAGGAAAGCAGCAAATCCCCACATGTCAGAGGATGGAACCGAAAGCTGATTCACATACTTGATAAATGACTTGAAAAGGCAACATGGCAACATGATTATTTAGACTGACGATGATGAATTCAATTAACACATTTCCCACTGTAACCTCTGCACCCACTTTGGGCGGCTCAGCTGACTGCTGTAAAGGAGGGGAAGGGGATTTTGACAGCAGCACCAAATTTTATGATTCTAATGGTTTTCTGACCTCAATCTTCCCTAATCATTTTGAAGCCTGGACAAAGATTATCCGGGTATAGATTATGTTTTTTTCACAACACGTGGCAACAGCACAATAAAAAAAATATTTCAAAAAAACAGACAGTAGCTGAAGTCGGCACTGTGTTTTCTGCTTTTGATATCCCATGGGACACGCACATTTATCTTCTGCTGAATGGAGAAATCTTGGATCTACACTTGGATTTGTTTACCATCCCATTCCTTTGTCTCCCCCTGGAGAATTTTTTTTTCCCAGGATTCCTGTGGCTGTGTTTGGGGGGTTTAAGGGATGAAAAAGAGGGAAAAGAAAAGCCCATTGGTCTCAGCAGCACAGAAACAGCATCCAGAGCCAAGCTGTCATCCCACTTGGATTAAGGGCCCTTCACTGGTAGCTGCTGAGCTGCTAACATGGTGTCTTACCCCTGGGCCAGGGTGTGGGAGGGGGTACAGGGTGGAGCAGAGGGTAGGGGCATTAAGGGGCCTGGCCTAAATAAGACCTCGGGGTCAGGGAGCCTTCTGAACCATGGCAAAGCCACTTTGTGTTTCCATGTCAACTTTATTCATGAGCTGACAGCTAAGTGTCCCCTTCTTTCCTGTTGATTCAGCCACTGTTGCATCATGTGCTGGGGCGACGGAGATAATCTACGCCTTCGCCCCGCTTATCTCTGCAGACCCCCACTTCCACGACAAGTTTATAAGCTGTAACGTTCCACAGCAGCCTGTGGAGGCTTGTGCTGGAATTCTTGGTGGGGTCCGTCCTTTACATCTCCATCCCTGTTACGAGCAGAATAAAAGCCGTGCGGATGATATTTGCTGAGCTATTAGACATCACGAGTGGGCAGCGTCGCTGTGCCAACACAGAGTGGGATGTGTGGCCGAGAATTTCTTAAGCTCTATGCAAATAGGAGGAGGATGCTTAACTAGAAAGCATTCAAGTACATACTCCTTCCTGAATTCCCTGTGATTTTGGCGAGCCTACGCGCTGCCGGTGGAGCGCTGCCCACCTCCTGTTGTTCGGCGAACAGGAAAGGGAAGCACCGGTCCTTGTTATGTGCTGCCACTGGGCCACCGACTACCTCTCAAACATCTGCTGCCCATCCAAAGTTGGCCGGGGCTTCAACGGGGCCTGGAGGCTCTCGGTGGCGAGGACGGCCTCTCCAGACCCTCTTCAGCAGGAACAAAATGTGTGTTCAAACAAGAGGCTCCAGCACCAGAATTTCTATTGTGGGTCTCTTCGGGCATAACCCTGCATCACCCCCCTAACACTGCAAGAAAGAGGCTGGAACAGCCGCCCCACCAGTGTAGACGGGGGGGAAAACAGACCCCCTTTGTTCCCCCTGCCCCTTCTCAGCGTCGACTGAGGTACATGATCCACCCCCTCCTCCCCCCTCCACAATCCTGGAAGCTTCAAAACAGTCCCACTTTTTTACTTTCCCTCCCTTTGCTTCTTCAATTGGGGCGGGGCAAGACAGCAAGACATCTTAAAGACCCCCTCCCATGAAAATCGTGTTTTTCGTGCTTTTCACATGTTCCTGTGGCATTTCTCTTGTGTTAGAGGACATATCAGCAGAAAAGGAAGTGCAAAATTGCATTTCTGAGTTTTTCTGCCTTCAAATTGCTGTGAACCAATGGCAGACGCAAACTGGCAGTTTCAGGGAGACTGGGGTTGACGTGTCACAACCCCAGGGGAGGGCACTAGTGCTACAAGCTCCCGCCCCGCTCTGCATCTGGCTCAGAGGTGAAAGGCTTGACAGCTCAGTGTAGCTGTACAGCGCAGTCTCCGCCCGCCCTCCAGAGGTGCATTGCTAATGAGCTGCTGGTGCTGTGCAGAAGGAGAACCCTGGGAAATGGCACAGGTTTTGTGATTTTGGCTAAAAACTTCATAATCACAATTAAAGACCACAGAGAATGTTTTAAAATAAACAAAAATGGTCGCGGGAGGGGGACTTCATATTAAAAAATGCTTGGAGAACACATGTCAAACCTCGTCTTCATTTGTTCACCTCAGGTCCCTTAATTCAAGGTTGACTAGTGGGAGTCAGATCCAGTGCTACACAGAGCCAGTTAACCTGTCAGGCAGTCTGCCGGGAGCAGAGGGAACACAAAACCCACAATATTACATTCCATTATCCCGACCTCCCACTTCAAAAGGAGGAATCTATTGCCGTCGCTCTGTGGCGGTCGGTGTGGACAGAGAGGAGCGTCTCTGAATGCTTTGTTCTCACTAAGGGGTGTAATAACCCGATGTGGGCGATAACAGCGTTCCCCGGGCAACCTTGAGTGATTGAGCTTGATGACTGTCATGGTGTAAAAAGCTCTGGTGTAATGATTCAGTCACAGTGAAGCATCCAGGGACACCCGCACTGACCGCTACTCATCCGCCATCTGTCCAAACTGCCTACTGCCCAAAAATTACAAGCTAATCTAAAAGTGCAGCAGCATACCACAGTGTAAAGGGCTGCAAACTGACCACTTTATTACAGTAATCACTGGTTTATATGTTCAGTTATTCTTTTGGTTTAGAAAACATCCAGAAATAGTTGTTTTTCACGAAGTTGACATTTTCAGCAGTCTGAAACCAAAGGATACAGTGTTTTTGTTTGGTAAAATGAGTCAGTCAGGAAAATTGTTGCCAATCTTCAACCAATCACTGAATCAACAAATCGTTTCCTTTCAATATGCCAAAGCATCACAGGGCTGCGACCTCTGTTTGTTTCATCTCCAGTTTTCTTTGTCAATTATGTTTTGATGATTTGATCAGTCTTAAACTGACAGAGAAAGTGAAGTGTCCATCGAATAGTCTTTTTGCAGTGACAAAACACAGAAAAGAGCAGTAAATCCTCACATTTCAGAAACTGAAACCTGGATATTTTTCACACTTTGTCTTGATGAATATCTTAAATGATCGGGTCTGCAACCTGATCGTTGCAGCAGACCCGATCAATATTCATTATTCATCGTTATAGATTAGTCATTAAGAATTTATGTCATGTTTTGTCCAAGCAGCATCAAGACCCAAATTTACAATTACACGAAGCAGAAAATCCTGAAAATCTTCACTTTGGAGAGGCTGGAACTGCGACATGTTTGGAAGTCGCTTAAATGATTCATCAATTATCAAAAGACTTGCTGAATAATTTCCTCTCTGTCGACTCATCAACTGATTCTTTCGGGGAAAACTTAGCATAAGTCACCGAAGCGGCAGATAAAAGAGGAAAGAACAAAGCAACCGCACAGCTTCAAATCTAATTTACTCAGCCAACCCGTCTGAGTCCATCTCTGAGCAACACATAAATCACCTGGCATTCATTTTTCACAGTGATCTGTCTGTCACCATCACTCCTCTTAATATAATACAGGTCTAGGATGTAAACATCAACAGTTGCAGCTGTGTGGAGTGGATTCGCAGGAACGTGTCAATCCCCATTAGAGCTGCTGCCTAACTGAGTGTGAAACCCTAATTGCGCCAACCAGCTTGCAACCATGCAGACCCCACTCACAGAGGGACACAGAAAGTGAAACACACGTGTGTATGTATGTGTGTGTGTGCATGTGCGTGCGTGTGTGTATATCTTTCTTTACATGTCCTCATGCCCCTTGCATATATTTGTCCAAATTACCACCAAGCAAAGTGTTCAGGCAGCCGTGAAGCGGGCGGGGACACCTCTCCCGCTGCGGTCCTCTAATGAGGCGCTCATCAGTCCCAAAATGAGACGAACATGACTGTGACAAGGAGGTGCAGGCGTTGTCAGAGCGCTGAGCTGCTGTGTGTGACGGGGGGGGGGATCACCGGGAAGAATCACCCACACCGCGGTGACACTAATGGATAGGCATGGGCCTCCGTCAGGTCCCCGGAGGTTCGGCCTCATCACAGCTGAGCAGCACAGCTCTTCTATTCACAACGGCTGCTGGATCGTCTCCACTCAAAAAGTACACGTGTCTCTCCAGAACACACTCAATCATTCAGTCAATCAGCCGCAGTGACCAATGATGGCACGTTATTGAACTTGGCCCTGTGCAACTGTGCATGAAAAAGAAATTACTGTGCCACTTTATTATCTTCAACTGGGATCTCTCAGTTTTAATAGCCGGGCTCAGTGCTGTCTTCCACTATAATGAAAACACTGTTGTGGCTGACATATCTGCTGGAATCTGAGAACATACTGTACCAGTAAACAGGAAGTCAGATGACGACAAAAACCTCAATCACAGGGTCAGATGATCAGATATGTTTTGAACCAGCTCCTGGGTCAATTAAACTAGGGAGAGTAAATGAACTGCAATGATCCCCCAAACCATCCACTGTAAACATCAGCTGCTGTTCACAGACCAACACCAGTTCAACCTACTACAGTATGAAGTATGAAGCACCTGTGACCTAACTGTCTGATGGAGAGCTGAAACTATTCATTTTTATTATTGAAAAAATGCTGTTTATTTTCTAGGGCTGCCCCCCAAATAGTCGACCAAGCACTGGTCGACCAAAAAATCATTAGCCAAACAAAATCTCATTGGTCAATTGGTCGTAGGAAAAACAAAAAAACATTTGGAGCCGTGTCTTGTCAAAATTAAGTCAAAAGCAATATGATTTTGATTTAAAGGGATAGTTCAACATTTTGGCAAATGGGCCCATTGCCATAATCCCTATAGTCATAACAGTAGGTTCGTTACCTTTATTTGTCGGTGTAAGCTATTTTTAGAACGGCGGAGCAGAGCCATGAGCTGCTCAGAGCTACGCTACAGAGGCTAATGGGATTTCTTGGTTTCCCTCATCAAACTCATCAAATACACAATCCAAAAACTCCAAAACGCTCTGATGACCTGCACATTCATCACCCTATGAGATAATAACGTAACGTTACGAGACTGCGTTGTTTTAGAGGTAAATTCATGCAAAACCGCTGATGCGCATTGCCTTCAGGGACAGTTTTTCAGCAAGCAGTCTCTGTATTTACCTCGACAACGGCTCCGTCTCGTAACGTTCTGTTATCATCTCATATCGTGGTGAATGTGCAGGTCACAACTTGTCCACCAGAGTGTTTTGGAGTTGTTGGATTGTGTATTTGATGAGTTTGATGAGGGAAACCAAGAAATCCCATGAGCCTCCATAATGTAGCTCTGAGCAGCTCACGGCTCCGCCGTTCCAAAAATAGCTTGCACCGACAAATAAAGGTAACAAACCTACTGCTATGACTATAGGGATTATGGCAATGGGCCAAAACGTTGTTGTTGTTGTTTTTTCAAGGCACGGCAGATCTCTCTCTCTTTTTATTCAAAAGCGACTTTTACCGATCATGTTGTTACAGACATTTTTGGTTTAGAGACTCCGATGTAAAAGTATGTATCAGCGCTGTTTTCAACAATTAGCAGGTGCTGTCAGCGGTCGATTAGTCGACTAATCGCCATAAATGACGACTACTGGTCGACCAAGAAAATCTTTGGTCGGGGGCAGCCCTATTATTTTCTTGGTGTATGACATGTCAGAAAATGTATAATTTTTCCAACAAAGAGTGGAATCAAACTGTCACATGTGAGAAGCTGGAACCAGAGAATTTGTAACATTTCTGCTTGAAAAGGGTCGATTTTGCCAATTTGTTCAACACACAACTAATCAACAGTCATGTCTGTTACACTCATCAGAAAACCCATCAAAGCTAAATCAGAGAAATTATAGACCAGACTTCAAACTCAGACCCGCATCAAGCCATTAAATCAAGTGAAATTGTTGAGTTTTTCAATGCCATTCAATGGAAAGGTCTTTGAGTTTCTTCTTTTTTAAATGTCTATACCATACTATTAACTTCTAATGTCTGTCACGCTGACTGCACTTATTTGTTAAGGAATGTGAATATCCTTGAATCTCTGAATACAGCAAATAAACCGTCCTTGGTTAATTCATCAAAAGAAAAGTCTCTCAAGTTCACATCAGTTCCTCAGAGAAATGATGTCATTGTCATCACCAGAAGTGACACAGAACAAGTCTCTCTATCTATGAGACACTTTGTCTGGTCCATGTGGTTGGCGGAGTTCACAATGCCACAGACGGCAGCTTACAGAAGGAGCGTTGATCATTCTCGCAAAAAATACTCGGCGTGTTTCCCCGGCCCACGGAGTAAAATTAGTGGCATTTTCCCTCCCAACACCCAAGCTTTTCCCATAGCCCCCGGCCCGGGGAGCGGAGCTGCTGCTGCCCCGCCACTGGTTTTTCAGGTCAGCAGTGTGACTGACTGCTGCTCTCACAATAACTCCGGCCAACGTGTGTCATGATAATCCCTGAGTTATGCAAATCTGCCAGGCCTGGTGGTGCCGTTTGTGCTGAGGGTGAAAGTAAAGATGGCAGCCAAATGTAGGCCACTATCTTGTCCTGATTTCTCCACATTTGTGAAATGAGCTCGAAAAGTCCTGTCAGTGGAGCTCCGGTGGCCGTGGAGTGATGGCTGGCTCTTTCTCTCTCTCTCTGGGCTCTGGCTACATCCTGACTCACCACAATTCAAACTCAGACTGAGTGAGAAGGCCTCCGAAAAAAATAAAGAAAATTTAAAAAAAGCTCACAAACAGTCCCGGACGTGCATCTGTAAAGCGTTGTCACACATTTTGCCGCCTGTTTCTGAATGAATGCAAAGCAGACATAAGGCAAAGGATAGGGGGGACATTGTTATCTTCTTAAACAGATTAACAGTAGTCTGCCCGGGGTGAATAAACATTACTAGAAAGTGTGTCAGCCCTCTCAGAGAGCAGTATGAGCGGGAGCCTCAGACAATGAAGAGGGGGTCATTAGCATTGTATTAATGTGGCTATCTGAGCAGTTAGAGAAAGTGTGCAGCTATAGGCATGTGTGTTTGGGTGTGTATGAGTGAGAGTGTCTGGGGATGAGCAAAGGGGGGAGAGAGAGAGGAGGGAGGGGATGAGGAGGGGGGGAGGGTCCCCCCTTGACTGGAGCTTTGACCAAGAGGAGACAGAGGGGGGAGGAGGAGGGGGAGGAAGAGGGGATTGAGTGAGAATGGAGGGAGAGGAGAGGAGTGGGGGTCTTCCAGTGAAGCATTGTGAGATACATGGTGAATCAGAGAGTGATGTGAGTGTGATGAGGGGAAATTAGAGCAAATAAACTGAGTGGTCAGTCAAAACAAGACAGAGTGTGTGTGTGGAATTAAACATGTGGGGAGGAGATCAGCTTAGGACATGAGGGATTTTGTGTATGATGACAGCAATGTCATCAACACAAAACACACATACACACACAAAAAAAAAAACAGCTGCTGTCAAATACAGCAGGTCTGTCTGTCTTTTCTTCAGCGTGGTGGGAACAGAACAGATCGTATCACAGGTTCAAGCGGAGCAGTGACAGTACAGTGTCTCAGCATCTTCTCCAGCAGCTCGCCTCGCCGTGTGTCCGGCTGTAGGGTTTGACAGCCGTGCACACCTGCACCTGCTCCCCCCGCTGATGACCACCGAGCTGCCGCCTCGTCTTGAGAAGTGCGGCTGTGTATTTATAGAGATTCAGCTTTGAAAACAACCCCCGCGCGCACTGAGAGGAGAAGGAGAGAGAGAAAAAAAAAGCTGCAAAGAGCTCAGTGATTTTCCGGGCAGCCTTTCAGCATCCAGCTGAGTGTACCCCGGCTACTCCCCCCCCACCACCACCAGCACCAGCAGCACCACAAACTCCTGACACTGAACTGGAAGCTACACGACACGTGTTTATCGTGAATGGCATCGTTTAACTCACCTTATCTCTTCTCCTCCGCGGTGTGAACACACGAAGCCCGCTCTGCTCTCTCCGCTCCCCGGCCACGTAGCGCGACTCTCGGCTGTTTATTTACGTGCAGTCCCGTCCAGCGCCAGAGCCTCCCGCACTTGTCTCCTCTGCCTCAGTCACTGGTCCTCCTCTCCTCTCCTCTCCTCTCCCACCAGTTCACTGACACACACATACAAGCGGGCGGGGGCGCGCAGCAGCGCTCCGGGGCGTGCGCACGCCCTGTGCGCGCACTGCAGCGCCGCTGCCGATGTATGGTGGCCTCAAGGAAGAAAAAAAAACAAAAACATTGTAGCAAATTGTTATCCAAAATATTCCCGCTAATAATACCTACAGTAGTGTAACCCCCTGCACAGATGGACAACAGCTGGACCACTTTTAGGATAAAACAAGCCAAAAGTTGTCTTTTAATGCTCAGCAATGTTCTTTTCTGTTATTTAACAGCAGGGAGCAGCTTTTCAATTTAGCTGCTGTATAATCATTGTTAGGTTTAAGCGTCATGAAAATGCCAAAAGCACTAGCAATGTTCAACACAGAAATAATTCCAAGCCTTAAAGGCTCAATAATCCCTCACATTTTCATTAACAGGCAGGAAAAAAAGTGAAGTGAGGTGAAAACAAAACTGGAGTAAAACATCAAACCCACTACAATTGGTTGGATAGGAGTACTTTCACTGTTTAGACACTGAACTTCATCCCAGCTGTTGTGGATCTTAATTGCTTGGAGCCATTTGCATGCCCTGATACACTCTCTCATTTTGCCCTGAGAGCAGGATTGCACTAATAATCATACAGTAGCCTGCGGGATCAACCAAGACTCTGCAGGGTGAGGTCATGTGACTTTAAAAGCGACATTTTCCCTTTCGTTCAGTCTGCTGCCATGCTCTCCTTTTCTCAGTGCATGTCACACACATGCATTATCCCAGGCTTAGCAATGGTAGCCATCTGCAGCCATAGCACCAAACACACAGAGAGCAAGTGATGCAGTTATTACTGGGATAAGCCTGGTTTGGCAAGAATACAGGGTTTTCTGGTTGGAGTTGCCATCGAGACACTGGTTGATGGAGATTAGCTAAAATTAGGCTGAGGCACAGATCTGAAGCAAGATGATAATGTGTTGACAGTTAATAATCGTTTTCAAATGTGCTGAGGAGCACTTCATCAGAAGGTGCCTAAAGAATGAAACTAAATTGCCTTTTCAAAGGATAAAATCCATAATCCCCTCCAACGTTTTGTCACTTTCTTCGCTTCTCCATCTTTTCTATTGATATGTGAAACATAATTTCTAAAGGCGTTCTGCTTAAATAAACAGCAAGGACTCAAATCTGACTGGAAATCGAAAGAAAGAGGAGCTGACATGCAGCCAAGGTCATTTTCTGGACGTAATCCCCCGTGTGGAAAGCAGCAGTTTCCCTAATCAACCAGGGACCAGGGAATTCTTTTCCACATCTGCCTTCCCAGTGCCACACTGGAAGTATTGTAATTGCCCTTGCCTCTCATTTCAGAACGCCTCCAGATACGTCTGAATACCTTTAGAATCTCATTATAATATTCTCTTAATTTCCCCAATGCATATTATCCATAAAATACTCAATGGGATTTTTATAAGTTCATGGACACAGCACCATGGAAACAAAGTTGGCGCTTTGCAGCTTGCAAAGTGGATATTTTGTCAGGGCTTTGTGTTGGAATGCAAGAAAAAAAGAAACACCAGAGAAGACATCGTCTCTGCTTCACTGGTAACTCCAATTATTGTGCCCATTACTGCGGCAGCTCCTTGAAGTCCTCTGCTCGCCGAGATGCAAAACTTCACACATGGCGTGGGTATTGTGCAGGAGAGACAGAGTCATCACTTGGCCTGTTTTCTTCACTGATTCAGTGTTATTTCTCTATTCTTTCCAAAACAAAGTGGATAACAGATGCAGCACCGAGCCAAGCCAACCATGAAACGGCCTGGCTCCCATCAGAGGTGATGATTAAGTAACACAGATTCAACAGAGATCAGCAGGCTCGGATCACAGCAGCCTGAAACAGCATCAGTCAGAATCCAGAATGCAGTCTTTTGGTTATGATGAAACAAGAGCTCGGTTTTAACAGTGCTGTTTATCTGTTGTGTGAAAGTTTACCACTCTCTCAATGTCGTCATCTTGTGTTTGTCCTTCTATCACTTGTGCATCTGCCAGTTGTTGTTGTTTTTTCCAAATGTGGCGATCATATTTTAAATTAAACTCTTTATGTCGTATCTGAAAATCAGCCGCTCGCTCCAGAACTAATTAAGTGCTAATGAGCTGGGTGTGTGTGCTGAGGCTAAATGTTAGGTGTAATTGAGTAGCAGCCACCCTGAGGGTAGAACAGTTGTTACATAACAGCGGAAGATGGGGAGAACAACAGTACCTGTCAAAACCTCCTCGAGATACGCTCCAGACAGGCAGCGGAGAGGCGTATTGATATTCAGAGTCTGGAGGTTTGGCCAAAGGTGCAAGAGAAATCCAATTACTGATGTGATTACTGCTGGGGGACGAGTTCATGAGTCAGATCTGTTTACATCAGAGGGGGATGCATTTCCTCCCTCAGTCTGCTGTTTCATTACATTATGACTTCTCTATATTGAGTGGGAGCAGCCTTTACTGGATGCCTAATCATGTTAACTCACAGGGGGGCAAACGCCTGACATGAATCCACTAAATACAGCACAGTGACAACACGTGGAGCACCTGTGCCCCAGTGGGTAACATGTTGAATATCTAATCCATCCATCCATCCATCCAACCATCCATCCATCCATCCATATAGGGCAAGGGATGGTACAGTACTTGCTGAACGTCACCAGCCTGACAGAGACTTTACATATAGAGTCAAACAACCTCACATTCACATTCATGCCTAAGGGCAATTAAGTGTTTCCAATCCACCCTAATGTGCATGTCTTTGGATTGTGAGAGTAAGGCTGAGAACCTATAGAGAACCCATACAGGCACAGGAAGAACATGCAAATACCACCAAGAAAGGCCCCAGGCCTGGGAATCAAACACACAACTTTATTTCTGAGAGGCAACAGTATAAACCCCAGTAGTTACCCCCGTGCTGCGCTATGTTGAATAATACTGGAAACATCGCACATGTGAATCATTGGTTTGTGTTTTGATAGGCTTTTTCTTACTACATATAGTGAGAAATATTTGTAACGTATACCGCGGGTATAGTCACAGTCACGAGGTACCAGTGAGGAGAAGTAACAACATCTGGCGGTTAGCGGTACTGAAGTTAAACTCACTCACCCATAAGAGACGTGCTAACCCACTTACCAAGTGGCCATTGACCTCTTGGTGAAACGGTTAGCCTCGTCGCCTGCGGTGTGGGAGACCCGGGTTCACAACTCGCTCAGGGCAGGTCACAGAACAACTTCGGTCATATATATGGGCTAGGCTTAAGACCTTCCTCTATAACAGAGCTTTTAGTTAGGGCTGGTTCAGGTAGCTCTGAACCATTTTATAGCTACGCTGCTATAGGCTTAGACTGCTGGGGGACACATCTGGTTACATGGAGCCCTCTCCTCTCCTCTCCTCTCCTATTTTCTCCTTTCCTCTCCTCTTCTCTCCTCTCCGCATATTTTGAACTGTCATTATCATTATCTGTTGCATTTTGTAGTTTGGCCTTGGTGTCTCCACTCTCTGTGTTTCCACAGATCCACCGGAGCTCCATCGCCCCCCTACCCCCTCTTTTCTCCCCTGCTGTTATGTAAACCGGCCTGCGCTCCCCTCCTATGCACCAGTCTGTCATCAGGTACTCCCATTACTGTAAGCTGGCCTGCCCTCCCTGCTTTTCCTTCCACCAGAAGCTGCCTTAATCAACTCTTGTTAACATTTCTATGTTTTCCACATTCTGTGTTATAAACTGTTTTCTTGTCTGTAACAACATCTATTGCACGTCTGCCCGTCCTGGGTGAGGGATCCCTCCTCTGTTGCTCACCCTGAGGTTTCTCCAATTTTTCCCTGTTAAAAGGGTTTTCTATGGTGTTTTTCCTCAGTGGATGTGAGGGTCTAAGGGCAGAGGATGTTGTTATGATGCCTTGTAAAGCCCTTTGAGACAAACTGTTTTTTAAAAACGGGCTATACAAAAAAAAATTGCCTTACCTTGCCTTGCCTTGCCTAGGGCTGGGGCCCTTCTATATGGAGTTTGCATGTTCTCTCCGTGCATGTGTAGATTCTCTCTGGGTACTCCGGCTTCCTCCCACAGTCCAAAGACATACAGGTTAAGTTAATTGGCGCCTCTAAATTGCCCACAGGTTTTGAATGTGAGTGTGAATGGTCATCTGTCTGTCTGTAAATGTCCCTGTGATTGACTGGGGACCTGTCCAGGGTGTACCCGCCTTGCCCTAAGTCAGCTGAGATGGCTCCAGCTCCAGCTCCCCTGTGACCCTAGTGAGGATAAGCGGTACAGAAGATGAATGAATAAATTAATGAATATTTATATATATATATACTTTGTGATAATTTAATATCACTTGCGAACCATGAATGAAAAGACTGTAATGAATATCATCTTTTCTGTTAACAAGTTCAAGCTCTTGGCCATGGTCAGCACATCTGTGTTTTTACAGCACCATTCACTCCATGATGTTCTTCATTCAGCCCTGGGAATGTGTTTTTAATGACCACATATCTGGGTTTAATTATTCCTCACTGCTGTGTCAGAGTGTGAACTTGCTCTGAAAAGATGCCACCGGACCAAATTAAAAAGTAGAAAACACGTAAGGTCACCACTGAAAGTCGAAGTCATCAACCTCAGCGCCTGAATAAAAAGAAGCAAAGTCAGTGCATAGACAGCTTATAGTATTAACTCTAAATCCTAGAGTATGTGGGAAGACCTGTCTCACAGTTTGAAGTTAATAAACTGTCCCTTAGCTTTAAAAAAAAAACACATCTATGCTCTTTGCAGTCTCTCAGAAGCTTTGGTGCACTGAAAAAAGCTCCTTGATAATTTGTCACGGGGTTAACAGTTCTCCTTTATATTCTGCACCCATGACCTTCAGTGAAAGCCACAAAAGAAATCATTTAAAATATGTGTAACATGTTTGAGTGCAGTAAGGTGAATGCAGTGTGTAATGGCTTTCTCCTTATTCACTTAAGTCACTGTAGAGCAGGATGTTCCCAAGGTTAGACCAGATTCAGTGAAGTGACCAGAGGAGCAGGCCAGGCTCCCACAGATCACATAAAGATTTACTAATGGATGTGTATTTACAACATAGTGGACAGAGGATGCACTCAGATGCACTCATCTTGTCACACTGCTCCCTACAAGGTCAGCAGCAAAGAGGTGTGATCCACACCTTCTGGAAATTCATGCAACCAGGGATGCTATGCTAAAAAACAGCCTTCACTATCAGTCTGCTACTAATTGGAGTTTAATTTATTAACCTTCATGATTATGTCTGTGTTTTTATTTGTTAGTTTGTAATTCTCATATCTGTGTGAATCCATGTGTTGTTCTTAAATTAGTAGTCGGAAAATCTATACAGGTTTTCACCTGTATAGATTATACTACACGTAGATGGAAACTGAAATGTCAACATATTCTTCATATCATCAGATATTGATAGAACACACTAACCAATGTGTTCTAATTGTCCTCTTTTTGTATTGTGCATGATAGTATTGATGGGAGATTGTGGGAGGAAACAGTGCAGGGATTCTTAATCTGCTGCTTATCTGATGATTAGCTGCACTGTGTTGTAAGACTGGTGACTCTCCAGTCCATTCTCCAAAAATCTGATTTTCCACTTGCAGGATATGAGTTATATTGTTGTTGAGAAAAAGGCATCTCTTGAATACTTTATATTGATTATCTAAGTATTTAAGTGTCAATAAATGAATCTGGCAGCATATCATGGAACAACAACTTCCTCTCTTTCTGTGTGATGAGTCTATATTTAGGCTACTGCTGCTTTGCTTTTGTGTGTTAACTAGAGAAAGCTGTTAACCACATAATCATTTTCAAAGCACAGAACCTGTTACATTAGAGGAGATGAAAGCCCTTCATCAACTAATGATAGAGTTATTCTCTATTTTTTTGATATTCAAGATGTTATTTTTTTGCTGGGTTAACAATCAAACTAATATTTGTTAATGATAAAAAAAATTATATTCTTCTTTTATTCAAATGTTTTCCATGATTCTTTAATGTGACCTCTTGTATTCCTTTTGAATGACCTACATCCTGTGTTCTCTCCTCTACAGACCAGTGTTGATGCTGTTTGTTGTGTCCTCTGCCTTCTGCGGCCATCGCTGTGTTTTCATGCGTGTAAACAGTCGGTGGAGAGCCGTGTCAGTATAAGGTGTTTACGCTGGAGGGAAATGTGATCCATCACTGGCTGGGGCTTTTACCCAGGTGTCTGAGCACAGCCTTGCACAGTCATCTCATCTCGCCTTCCTCTCATTTATGACAGACAGCTCAGGGATGGGCCTTGAGATTACCCTCTCCTGGAAGATACAACCTTTACACACACAGAGAGAGAAAAAACAACTTATATTTGAGAAAGAAGGAGAACAGATACTGGCTGTTCCTGATGCGCCTACTGTGGTGATTTTCTATATTAGTATTTGAAGCTAATCAAGCTACGCACCTTGAAAAATTGAGGTGAGGGTGCATATCAGTCCAGATCTCTGTTGGAATAATTATGTAGTCATGTGTACAAGTTAGCAACTTAATATCTGCACGTCCCTGCGATGATCCACAGCAGCTTTCCTCAGATCACAATCAGCTAATCTTCATATAATTAGGAGGCAGGATGCAGCGAGGTTTGGTGATGGGTTTTTAATTACATACACTCTCAAACAGTCTTTATACACGATCAACAGGAGAACAGTGGAATTATATTAATCTGGGTAATATCTGTGTCCATTTTTTTTTACAACAGGTCCTCCGGGGCCAGTTATACAGTACTTGACCAGGTTTAACACGAAAATGAACATTTGCAGTGCATTTTTTTTTGTTGAAAAGCAGCAACACAGTATAATTTTTTTCAGCCATGAAAAATCAATAAGCGGGTGCCTCTTTTAAGTCAGTCTCAGCTAAAGCCTGAATGATTTCAACAAATGTTACAGTGAAGCAGAGTGGGGACTAAAACACAGCACTTCAAGGTAGAAAGGGCAAAAAGCGGCTTTTGAGAGGGGGCATCAAAGGGAATGAGGGCAGACTGAAGACAGCAGAAAATGTGCATAGCCGGTGGGGAATCCATAAAACCAAACAATCAAGCACACAATGATAAAAGCATTTGAAGCAACTAAAGTCAAACACTTTGAGGCTATATGATACATAAAAGTACATCCTTATGACAATCAGGGTCCATCTGGATATTTATTCAAATGTTATATACCTGTATATTTTTTTAGTGTATTACAATTAAATATGCAACTTCCATTTTGACTTGTCTCTGTGTAAAATGTAACTCTAACATGCATTTACATAAAACTGACTGTATGTAATACAGTAACACTTGAAGTGGGCCCTCATGCACCAATGTTACTATTATATATAAACACTGACAAGTCGCTGCATTGTTAAATGTGCAAATTTTAAGTCATTACAACGGAGAAATGTCAGACCTTGATTAGTCTATTTAAAAAAAAAAAAGAAAAGAAATTTCTCATCTTTTCTTTTGACATTATTACATGTTGGCAACTTAGCTTAACAAATACTTACATTACATTTCTTCCTATATAACCCATCTACAGATTTTTCTGTTAAAATACAAATACAGGTTCATGAGGATATATTGGTTGTCATAACAAATCTTTCTAAGGACAGCAAACGGTTAAAAGTGCTCACTTGGGAGAACAGTCTCTGGGCTACTGTATACGTTTACAGTATTCTGCTTTTTAAAAGGATACTTTAGGAAATACACTTAGTTCTTAAACATGCAGCTTTCCTACTTAAAGTTGGACGAGAGGATCATTACCGGTCTCAATTATCCTAGAGCTGGCAGCGGGGTATAGGTTAGCCTAGCATGACTGGAAACAAGAAAACAGCTTTTTAAGAAGGTACTGTTATTGTGGACAGAGCCAGACAGTCGTTTCCTCCCCTACTTTATGCTAAGCTAAGCAGCTACTTGATACTCACCGTAATGACATGACTTGGGGGTATTGATCTTATCATCCAGCTATGAGCAAAGAGGTGAATAAGTGCATTTCCCTGACATGCTGAACTGTTCCTTCAATCATACAAGATGCATTTGCCTGCACGGCTGACATCCCCTCTACGGGGAGTTCCCAAATCCACACATCATTTGACACGTCTTCTTTGAAACAGTGCTAAGTCGAGAGCTGCCAACCACAGTGGCAAACAGATGCTTTTTAGTTGCCAAAACTGTAACACATTAACACTAAGATTACCGACAAAGTCTGATGAGTGAGTGAGTGAGGAGGAAGGTAGTGTTTGGCATGTTGGATGCATTACATATTTGTGAATTTACACAATGTTCTTCAAAGCTACCAGTCGAGAAGTCCACAACTATGACACGCTAATCACATTAAAGGGATAGTAGCATTTTTTTTTAAAGTGAGGTTGTATGATCTACAAATAGCCCCAAAGTACTTTAATTGCAGTAGAAGACTCTCTACACTCCTCTACACCCGTTAGCAACGCCAGCCCATAGCCCTGCCCAGAGATTTACAACATACAGTGTTGTGAACAGACCCAAAGAAACAGCCTATTTTCGCGGCCTAAAAGAGGTTTTACTGAAAAAAAAATACACAGTTCCATTGTTCGCTATAATATAATTGTTTCCACCCCCTCAAAGTGCAGGAAAAACACAGTTTTTATTTGGACCTAACCAACTGCTGATCGGCGCTAACCCTGGGCGGAGGGATACGTGAGTTGGTTAGGTCCAAATAAAAACTGCGTTTTTCCTGCATTTTGAGGGGCTGGAACAAAATATATTATAGCGAACAATGGAACTGTGTATTTTTTTTCAGGTAAAACCTCTTTTAGGCCGCGAAAATAGGCCGTTTCTTTGGGTCTGTTCACAACACTGTATGTTGTAAATCTCTGGGCAGGGCTATGGGCTGGCGTTGCTAACGGGAGGAGTGCAGAGAGTCTTCTACTGCAATTAAAGTACTTAGGGGCTATTTGTAGATCATACAACCCCACTTTAAAAAAAAATGCTACTATCCCTTTAACCTGATGAGAAGAGTTTCCATGTGAGGTAAAGGTGGATTGTGGTAGATCTACAGCTTAGAGGAGTGAAAGGACGGACCATTATACATGTCCGCCCTCAGCCGGAGCCACTCTGCCATCCTCTGGACGGAGCTTTTCTCTTGGGTGAGGATGCCGGTGACCTTCCTCAGCTTCTCCTCGTTCCTCTCCAGGTAGCGGGCGCCCTCGGCCTGCAGCAGGTTCAGCTTATCGTGTCGGCTTTCGTCCATGGAGATGTCCTCGCTCATGTACGGGTTGAAGCGGAAGTAGGTGTCGGGGGGGAGGAAGGCGGCGAGCATGGCGTGAACCTCTGGAGGGGAGAGAGAGAGAGGTGAGAGGGAGGCCACAGACGACACAAATCGTAAACACGCAATTAACTTCTCCCATTTATGCAAACATTCAAATATTGTGTTAAGAGTGGAAAAGGCCACGCAAAGTATAAAGTAGACTGTCAACACTGTGACAGCGGTACATGTGTTCCAGAGAAAGCGCTTGAGGCTGAGAGTGTGAGGTAATAACAAGTGAACATGTCATGGCTGTTTTCATCTGAGAGGTTTAAAATCAACAACGTACAAATGCAAACAAACAGGCAGCTGCTAACAATAATGGGGTGGATGTGGGGTGACAGTCAGATTTTTTTTTCTGTCCATGTTCCCACAGTAGTTAAACAGAGCAAACACCGGACACAATGTCCAAATATGGCTTCTGTTCAAATGAGGTGATTTTAAGGCCAGAACTCTATAAAGAATAATTCACATGAGGATTACTTGCAGTGTTTCATTTTTTGTATTTTTTATATGATGTAAGGTTCCAGATTGGCCCTGAATGGAGGCATTTTTCCCTTAAAATTTGAGACAAGTGAATTTCTTTATCTACTTGCGCATGTGCAACCACTAAATTTGCTGGGTTTTTTTTTGTTTTGGTGAATCGTGGAAGGGGTAAGTAAGAAAGGTTTATTTATTTATATAGCACTTTTCACAGATAGAAATCACAAAGTGCTTCACAATAAAATAAAATACAACAGTAAAAACATAAAAATACAACACCAGGTGACTCAAAGAATCTGGAATTTGTCATTCGAGTTGGCAGGCCAATGTGTGAATGAAAAGGAGATGTGAATACAGGTGCATTTCAATTAATTAGAATATGACATAAAAGTTTATTTATGTCAGTAATTCAATTCAAAAAATGAAACTAATACATTGCATAGATCTATTACACACAGAATGAAACTTTTCCTGTCTTTTAATTTCTTTTAGTTCTAATGATTATGGCTTACATTTAACGAAAACCTAAAATTCAGTATCTCAAATAAATTGAATATAGACCAACTGAAAAACACAAACAAACAAAAAAACATTTTTAATATGGAAATGTTGGCCTTCTGAAAAGTGTGCCCATCTATATGCACTCAATACTTGGTTTGGGCTATTTGACTTGAACTACTGGAAACTAACTTTTCCATGATATTCTAATTTATTGAGATGCACCTGTATTTGCTTTGCAAGTCGCATTCCTAAAATCTTAAGTAAGGGACCACTATGCTCCTAGTAAGTTAGTAAGTTAGTCTGGAGCCCTGCTGTACTACATGAGTTGTACTGGTGGTGAGCATGTAAATAACCTACGCTGGCTGATGTTGAGAAGCTGTAGACTGTGGCAGCTTTTCCTCAATTCAAGTTAAAAAACTGAATCTGAAGTTCCTTTAGCAGTTGTGTGTAGCAGAGTGGAGTAGTAAACAACTCTGAGTCTGGTTGAATCAAGGTTGACTGTGATTGGCTTTCGTCTGACTGCCACTTGCACGGCTTCTCAACTTTCTCCAGTTGGGCGCTTTTTGAGTCTGTTGAGTTCAGCCTGGGGTGAAAGGCTTCAGATCCAGGTCTCTTTCAAAATAAATAGCAGCTGTTGCTCTGTTATATGTGTGAACACAAAGTTTGATGTAAATAAACTGCAGAACTTCCCTTGCCTGCAGGTGGAAACATCAAGACGTCTACATCGGCATGTCTAAACTGATGCTGCTGTTTCACTCCTTTTCTGAATCTGTAGATGCTGACCTGACGTGCACTGAAGTGGTCCGACATACCCAAACAGCTCAACCTAATCTGTGCTCCACCAAACATAACTTAAGTGAGATTGTGAACAAGGTATGAGCTACTTCCATAAGAAGCTTTGTTTAGATCTAAAAACCCACTTAGATCACCCTTATCTGCCCACAACAACAAACAAGCCCTGCTGATACAGCTCCAACAAAGTAGGAGGCCGGGACAGGAAGGGAGCTTTTGAAAAGAGGAAAATATGTGATAAACATTCTTACTAATCTGCTGTTTCTAAATAACAAAGGCCGTCGGAAAGCTGGGGGAGCGCTTAATCCCAAATACAGGAGGAGCAAGTGCAGAGAAGCATCTAGGTCACACACTGCACCACAGCAGCAGCAACAGGGAGGGGACCGAGCCAAATTTAGGCACAGTGGAGGTGCCCGTGTCCAGAGGTGATAAGGAGACAGAAGAGGTTGCCACCACAGTGGGCACAATGGGATGCATCCAGAACAAAGTCTAACCTGCAGTGCAGTATTTTCTGCACCGACATCAAAACTCAATTCATTCCCCTGGAAATGATGCAGAAACAGGGAACATCATTTATCTCTCTTACTAGTTAAAATGATTTCATCTACAGAAGCAGACAACATAATGCACGCATAATTAAATCTACAATACTAACAATACCAGTGGCTCATATTAGGTTACATAATATTTACATCAATATACTGTGTGGCTGGCCCCTGATGAGGTTCGTGTTTGGACCAGTTCTCCTCTTTGTTGATGCCACTTGTCTGTGTTTGTATGTGCTGGCAGGAGATGTCCAGATTTTTGGAACAGTTTCCCTTGGGTTGGGTTGGTGTTTTAAATTCAACAGAAATTATAGCTGCTGCACAACAATGGTCGGGGACGGGCAATTTTAGGCAAAATTAGGGCAATTTGGAAGTGAAAGTTCCAAAGCTGTAGCACATATGGTTGATTTGTTATGAATTTTCAAAGTTTTGAAATGTAGATGCTGTAACGCCACCATCAGGACTATTGTCTTGTGTTTCCAAGTGAGGACAGGACATCTCGCATTTTGATGTGTCATCGTCATCACCCTTGCTGGGGCTTGAACTCACAACCTCTGACACAAAGAATGAGCTCCTAACTCATTGAGAGTTAGACATATTGGCTAGAAGTGGAGCCCACCAGGCTTCACTTCACAAATAGACTCAGGTAGTCACCAGCCAGGCAGCAGTTGTCAACGCAGATTTAAAAAATTGTCAAAATGTCAGAAATACTGTTATCTAAACAAAAATTTGATAATACATAAATTGCATCTTGACAGCATGGAAATGTTGGTGATTTGTTTTTAATGATGATGTGAAAGTGTTTTACTTTATAAGAGAAAATGTGATGTTTAAAAATGCCACTCTTACATTGACTGCAGTTGTTCCCATGAGAGCAGAATTTAAAATGTTCTCAGAAATTCTGTTTCTGAGATAAAATTCTGATATTTGCCAAACTTCATCAACCACGACTCCAAAATATTGCCAATTTCTTCAGGAAGATTGAAAATGTATATGGCAAGAATTGGATGGTATATGTTTACAGTACTGTTTACAGTCAAATCTTTTCATTCACTGTAGGCTCAATTTTTGATAAATCGAACATCTGTGTGGATCGTTTGTGGAGGACACAAAATTATGGGAGGAGACAGGTTTAATACGTTTTACAGTAAAAAAAAAAAAAAAAAAAAACAGACTGATGGACTTTGTAATGAGTCTAAGTGGACAAAAGTTTCAGCAGTATTGGGCCTACATTTTGGTGAAAGGTTTAAAACTGTAGCATGTACCATTGGTTTGGTAGGAATTTAATTTTTTAATTTTCTATTTAAACGCTTATTGTCCTGGCAGCTTACACTGCACAGCCACTAATAATGACACTGTGCCTGCTGTGAATAAATGAGCTATAAAACATGCCTGACCTCTTTCAGTTATATCCAATCGACCTTACACAAACCATTTTTGCATTTTATGATCAAAGTAGAGATGAGACAATATGGAGTGCCATTTATTTATTGTCTCACTCACAAAGCACAATAATGTCCTGACTTTTAGACCCTCACATAAGTCAAGCTCTAAAGATAGAATCAAGATAGAATCAGGTCCAATTCAGATGGACATCAACATTCTGACAAGTCTAAATAACACAATGCATCTCTAAGGTTTCACAGCGACCGTCACTTACCTTCAGTGTCTGTGGCGCTGCTGATGACGTTGGTGAGTTTGGTTTTGAGGCTCGTGTAGGTGGCGCTGTTCTTCCCGGGGTTTTCGAATCGTCCTGTGCCCAGGGACACCACACACTCCAGAGGCGTGTTAGGCCACAAACACTTACACTCGTGGATAGCCAGAGCTGTGGGGTTGTTAATCAGCAGACCTCCATCCTGTGCACAAAACGGAAGAAGGGCCATGTTAGGGACTTGATTTACAGCCTCTCAATGGTGTTTTATGCCAGAGTCATGGCGAGACCAATTAATTGGCATTTGAAACCTAAAACCTTTCATGGATTTTAACAGTCAATAGATGAAAATTTTAAAGAACATCTGATGAAACAAAAAGAGCAGATCAATGTGCTGTTTTTCCATAGCTGTGTGTGTGTAAGTCTACAAAGCACAGAGCTAAATTGTTGTGTTTTTTTTTCTCTCACATTTTCAGTTAGACTGGCTTTGATATCGAACAAGCGCCCAGGAGTGCTTTTGCTAAGGATCCATAGTCTACCCAAGGCAATGGGGGAGTAACTGGAGAGGGTGTGGGGATTGTTGAATAGGCATGAGGCTGAGGGGCCGCGGGGCTGTGGGCTGGCAGCAGGATCAAACACACAGGGGCTAGTCCTCATTAAAGAGGCCAGGCTGGGGGGTGGGAGCTGCAGGGCCCCCGGGCTCCAGGGACACTCTGGGGGGAAGAGTGCTTGTTTATGTGACTGAGTGTGTCTGCGCATGTTTGATCGAAGGCTCATGCCTGCTTAGAGTCGATGCATATAATAATGCGGGTACGTGATTCTGACAGCGTGTGCCACATGGACTCATACACAGTAAAGCTTGGGGAGAGGGGGGAAGAGAGGGGGTGGGGTGGAGTGGGGGGTGTCCCTTCTTTCTGCGGCCTAATGACAGTTCTGTACAAATCTGTCAGAGTACACACAGCCTGCTGGAGAATGAGGGCTGCCTACAAAGGCAAAGATCTGCAAATCATCAGGGGAGATGGACTGAAAAATTGTATCATCAATCCAGAGAGGGGGAAAATAAAATTGCAAAGGAGACTGACAGTGGTTGTTAGACCGGGGCACCGTGTCAAGAAATAGCTCCAGTGATAGCAGGTGTTTTTGAATGACTTGTCTCTTTTAACATACTGCACATGGTGGTTCTCAATGAAAGTTACTAGTCAAACAAGACTAAGATTATACACACTCAGGTGCTCTGAACTGAATGCTATAGGAAGAACTGTCACATCTTCACTATTAACAATACTAACATGCTTCTGTTTTGCAGTTACTTTGCTCAGCATGCATGGATAAAGCTGATGAAGCCAAACCATTACAGTTGCAAAGATGAATTTATCATCCAATCAAGAGAAAATAAAGTGGCAACTACATCATACTCAAGGGACTATGAGGAGTTTTGGAAAGCTTAGTGTTTTCACACTACATTTCCCATGAGCCTCTGGGTGTACGGTGAAATTCTTGGACCGGCGCAAGACGGACGAAAGTGAAAACATTTGCCAAGAATGTTTCATTAATCAAGAACAAAAGTCAGAGTTTTGAAGATGATCAGATACCGTCGTAGTTCCGACCAAATACGATGCCAACTAGCGATCCGGTGGCGTTATTCCCATGACCCGTCGGGCAGAGTCCGGGAAACCAGGAAATTCTGGGCGAACCAAAAGCACTGCACTTCTCGGGGTCTCTTTAAATGATTGATAATTTTGCATCCATTATAAAGAAAGAAAGCCGAAATACTTTACATTTTCTGGTTTTCTTCTATGATAAACTGAAGACATGATAGTTTTGTACTGTTGGTCGGACAATACAAGACAGTTTGAGATGAGCACCATGGGCTCAGGGAATATGTGATGGGCAGTTCTACCTCATTTCTATTTTGAGAAAATGATTGACAGTTTAATCATTCATACAAGTAATTGGGAGTTGAAGCCCTACATTAGACACTTTTGACAAATTCTGACATGCTGATGGCACTATAGATAACAACTTAAGGTGTCTGCTCCCAGTTGTTGCCAATCCATTAATGGATGTTTGAAACATAGTTGTGAGTAGAATACATCCCTTGGGGAGGATTGAATGCCTGTGTGAATGTTCACAGCAATCCAACCAAAAGCTGTGGAGGTATTTCAAAGTGATGAATTGACTGACAGTCTCACTGTGTCATCCATTCTGCTGGAATGGCTAAAAATGAAGATGAAATGTGAAAAACTACAGAGTCAAACTGTCAGGTGAAGGAACTTTCTGTGATTTGTAAGAAGAAATCTGTTATGATAATGTATAATGTATAATGTATGAATCATTTAATGTTATATTAGGTTATTAAAGAGAAACTCTGGTGGTAGCTGAAGCCTGAGAGAGCAGCGCAACCATCTCACTAGCTCAGACGGACAAGGAGGGTTTCACTCTGTCACAAAGCATGGAAGAACTGCTGAGGTAGACATTTGTCCAAAGCATGTCATTATGCACCAGTAGGGTGTCTGGCAGACCAAGAAATGAATCACAGAAAAGGGAGAAAATGCCTGGATTGGAGTTCTTCCTAATGGAGACTTGCACTGCAGAGAGCACCAGACAGACCCAGCTGGAAACAAAACAACTAAGCAGTTTTCTTATCACTCACACCACTGAGTGGCTCCATTTTCTGAACTCAGTGGAAATTACGGCAACAGTCTGAGTCTAGTTATGGGTCCATTGTGCCGATAGCTGGGGGGCAAGTTTCACAGGCACAGTGGCCGGCCTTGCAGACGGAGCCAAGGCATGTAACATTAGGAGCCGACCGAACAATGCTCCTGTGAGTTGGGAGTTGAATGCTGTAACTTGTCTCCATTTCACTGCACCTGCTTCAGCAATTTCGAGCTGGTGAGTATAGTTGTGTCCATGGAGGAAAGTCTGGTTTTTTAGCACTGAGGGAGGTTTGTGGTGGTGCCACTGGAAGACATGTTGGATGTCTCTGTGTGTGGCACTCGGAGCCTTTCAAAAGATATTTCGCATCCATCATCTTCTTCTACGGTTGTCAAGAGCAAACAAGCTTCCTCAACAGAAGGTACCAGGCACAACATACAGTGAGAACAGTTTGGCAGTGGTAGAGCTTGGGCTCTTTAAAGCCACTTTTCAGTGAGATATCCATACTTGGTCCACTGCCACATTCTCACACAAGGGTGTCTTGAGGCCGGGGCATATTTGAATGAGGATTTAAGTTTGAAACAATGATCTACTTAGGACAAACTGCGAAGGAGCTTTGCATACAAAATGGCCAAACTCAAGCTGCCCGTCAAACACCCAGTATGACGCAAGGCAAAGGTCACTTGCCTTTATAAGGATTTAGAGCTGTAATGCTGCCTGTATTTACAATGACTCCATCCAACTGGGGAGAAACGTGCCATGTGTCCTCAGAGGGTAGACCCCCTGTCTGACATGTTTAACCCCAGAGTCTGACAGGAAACAGAATTATTTTGAAATGTTAAGTTTGGACTCCAGCTTCCTGAAAGGCTTAATGATTTCCTCCGACAGCCATTCTGGATTCCGGGGAAGCTCACTTGTCAATACTCCTGAGGATCAGGGCTCATCTAGCCTCGCCTTTTGCCCTTCGGGGGCTAATGGCTGATTTACAAATCGTCTCCTTATTTTCCTGTGCGCGAACAAGGCAAGTTCTCAGCTAATTAGGGTCTCCTGTACCTATGGGAACATGTTTCACTTCTTCAGATGGCCAATTAAACCCCAAAAAAAAAAAAAAGCTTTAAAAAAGAATAAGTTCTTACAGCATACTCTGAAATAAACTACACGGATGACATGAGCTGTAATAAATAAACAAAATTAAGATGTGCCTGATTTGTAGGCTCCTTGAATTGCTGTTTGAAATGTCTCTGCTGTCATTAACTTTTGGAAGCTTATCTTCATTGTGCCTGTTTAAGCTGTCTTAGAGGGGGAGTGCTGATTTGAATAGGAAAGAGGTGCTATCGTCAGGATCAGTAAAAGTCATTTCACGCCCCAGTGTATGTCAGCTCCCATTAGCTGGGACAACAAACTCCATCCTCTTCATTCAGCCTGTGTGCCTCTGTATCTCTCTCTCTCGCTCTCTCTCTCCGTCTCTAACCCTTGGGCAAGACTCAGCGCTGCCTTGTGCGACGGTCGGTCATTATGAGCGGCCACAACACAGAGGAACAGAGTGCTTGCTTAAATCTAAATGAGGTGAGCCTTGGAGATACGGTACATCTGGTGTAGCTTTCACATCACAGACCCAACACGCAGCTGTAGTCATTACGATTTCCTCTTTGGATGCTTTGACAGGGCTCGACTGAGGGGCACAGAGCGCTGTCATGACTTATTATGAGCCTCGACCAGTGACATTCCTTTCTCCCAAATGATTAATTGGGGAAGCATTACATAAGTCATGAGCATCTGAATGTGCCAGTCACAATAGCCACTCTGTTTTCTAGAGATGGTCGTTCAATCAACAATGTAGATAATTAGACGACTAGAAAAAATAAAAACTGTTGTTGTACTCTCAACACTTAGCATAAATCTTCACTGGGTAGAATCAATAGCCCTAAAAAGACAATCCTACCCACTCAGAGACCACAACAGTCTATCAGTGCAGATAAGACAACGTAGATAGTGTGGGGAGTGCCATTCTCAAGAGGCAGCCAGGTCAAGTCAGAGGTCTTCATGCCATATTATGTGATTACGTCGACCAGTTCTCCTCGTTGCCTTTTTTCTTTATAGGCCCCAAAGGTCACATTGAGGTTCAAGCCATCTTCCCAGGCTGTCAAGAGAGGAGGGACCCATCTGTGCCAAGTGCCAGCTCTGCCCCAGGCAGGGGCAAAGCAATTGTGATCTGCTGCGCAACAGTTACCTTTTCCCACACATTTGGTGAATACATGACCGCACATGTACACCCGGTATTGAAACAATGAATCATCTCCGCTTGCTGAAGCCATGCAGGTTAAGCTGTGAAAAAAACCCTTACCGTGATAGAACTGGATGCAGATCCCTAATGCTATTTACTCTGTCCACATTCCTTTGAGGCTTTATGTACATTATTTGACAACTTCATATTAGAAAGCATAATTTTTCTGTCAATCATAATAGGTCATCTACTGGACAATTTAAAGCTAATTTCCCCTGCTGTGCTGTTCAGCAGAGGAGGCTCAAACACACCCCTGCATACCAATACATCATAATGGGAGGTTTAAAGACTTATTCCAAGAAATCTCATCATGAGCCAGTGCAGTAAGAGGTCTGGTAAATGTGGTGCACTGTGAGGAGGAGAAGGGGTTTAGAGACAGGAAGACTCAGGAAAGCTTTCATACGGCAGCCAGTAAACGTAATCACTGCACCGGTCTAATCCCCAAATAAGTGTGCCAGTGCAATCAAGTGTTTGTGCATGTGTGAAAACACATCTGTACAAAGGAACAAAAAGCTCTGTCAATTGAGGAAACAGATAATGTGACAGTGAGAGAATCCATGTGTGCACAGTGGGAACTCAGGGGACCAACGATCCTCAGTCGGTCTCTGAAGAAGTATCTGTATCTGTCTGCAGCGGGGCTCATAAGTCTGAGCTCCGTCCTCCGGCAGCCTCTTGGTCGAGCTCTCGGGGCTTAACACAGGAGGGGAGAGCCGCGCCGGGATAAGGAAGTGGCTAAAAGTTAAGATTTATCTTTTCTGTCGCCTTTCTGAATCCAGCACCTCGCTGCTACGGTGCTGAGCATGTAATTTACAGCCAGTACCTTCACCTGCTGAGGTCTTTACGAGGAGGGGAAAAAAAAGGTGATCCAAAAAGGTTATGATTTCTTGAACTGCAGTTTCTGGATGGTATTTCATTTTGTCAGACCCCGGGCCTGTTTCTGCTCTTTGTTCACTCAAAAATCAAAATGTGCCACATTTAATGACTCATTTATGACTCATTCCCTCTGTCACTCATTAGCGACAAGTATGTGACGGCTGAAGCGACCTACTCCATTTCTGGCTGTGTGAAATCAATTTTTCCTGGGTGTGATGCCTTGTTGGGGCTCTCAAGAAGTTGCACAGGGGGGCGGTGGCTTACTGATCCCATGCCTTCCATTAAATGCTGGCAGAGGTGGGCACAAAACATGCTCCCATTCCTCCCCATCGCCTCAGGAGACGCCATGGCAACTAAGCAGAAAGAAATTGGGCGCTCCTCGCCATTCCACGCATGCCCTGGCATCATTATGAAACGTCTCAAGTCTTCTTCTTGTGTTCTTTAAAGGAGAGATAACTGAGAGAGCTTTAAAGTGGAACATGCGCCTCCTCTGTCCCTTCATCTCCTCTATTTATTCACTCTTTCCCCCCTTGTTCCTCCTTGCTAAGGCATCCCCTCCATGGCTGTGGTAGCAAGTGTGAGGCTTTGATAATACCATGGCTTCTCTGCTTCAAAGGTCTTGCTCCAAGTTACAATTTCCCCAATGTACCCAGTGTGAATCTGAAAGTTCTGGCTCTTTCGGATGGATTTCTGTTCCAGCCTCCGAAAATCAAAGAAGCATCAACGAACAATCACAACTTTCTTGAAACACTGCTTGAGAACTCGGGCATTCGTTCAGCACACGGCGTGGCGACTCTCTTGCGCACACCGTACAAAAGGGTGATTGTTTGGGGCTTGAATTAAGTGGAAAACTCCGTGGGCGTTGGTGGAAAAGAGCGAGATGACTCTCTCTCTTGGGAATCCTGACATCACACAGACAACATATTATGCTTACGACCGGTTTTTCGAAATAGCCAGTAAATTAAGTCATCGGGCTGGGTGGCACTCTCAATCTGACCAAAGATTCACAGTGACAGTGAAGTGGTTGAAAGCTGCGTAAAGCTGTGTGTTCAAAGGAGCATTATTCATTCATTTTTGAATTATCTTTATAAATACAGATCTTTGATTTCATCCAAGATTCCATCAAAAGTAAAAACTCTTTCATCCTGTTCTATGTTAGTTTAAGATGGTCTGCAAATTGGTGTTTGCTTAATCACTGAAAAATGAAAAGAAAAGAAAAGAAATCAAACTTCATATTGTGATAACAACATCTCATTATAAATAATGTTCTCACAAAATAGATTGCTAATAAAGACTTTATCAGTGCTTCAGTAAGCTTTGATTAAATCACATGTGACAGTTTTTTGTTAATTCTTAACCTTTAAAACTATAACTAATGGTTTTCTACATCCTCTTTTGATGGGTTTTTCTCTAAAAATGCCTTCAATTATGAACTCAAGATGTTTCATTTTTTGAGCTTTATTCTGGTTGAAGCAGTTGTTGAAGAGGTAATGAAGGTAGTAGTTAGTATAGGCAGAGTTTTCCTCTCCCAACTCTGTGCACCTCTGGATCACGGATAACAAGGAAACAGCAAACCCAACTGTGTTTAAACAGCAAAAGTTCATGGCCTCATGATACTGTTTGAATGTTAAAAATACTCACGTATAGCAGAGGTGCTGGTAGATAAACACAAAACCCCAAAATAAAAAGGTAGAAAGGTAAGTGGAACGAATGAGCTAAAGCCTGAATCGCATGGGAAATACGAGTCAAAGTTAAACACACCCTTGAAATATACTCTAAAGATTTATTACCCCGAGAAGAACATGAGTGGTGAAAAGAGGAAAAAAGTACATCTTTATAAGTCAGTGTGGAAGATTTCTTTTTTAATATCTTTTTTAAGAAAAAAACGAAATTCAAATAGAGCACCTGTAACCGTCAAATGTGTTAAATATATTAAACGACTGATAGTGTCTCATCTTCCCACAGTACAAGTTTTCCTGCTGGGTGCTGTCTAACAGCGGCTGGAAGAGCAGTTCCATAATTAGACTGTCTGTCTTTTCCCTTATAACGAGGACGATATAACAGTCAAACAGTTGTGTGTGTGATGAGGGAAGTGCTGCATTTGGATAATTTATGCGTCTCAGATTTGGGCGAGCCCTGCTAGAACGGCAAGCCGGGGAGATCTCCCAGCACAGGTGGGTTTTTCATCAACTAGTCTCTTTCATTCTCTCCTGCTGCATTCCTCCATTCACCCACACAACTAACACGGCCTCCAATTAAGAGCGCGGGAGCTCGTCCACGTGGGATATCGCCTTTGACGCAAACACATGCTCACTCGCACATATGCGCCTGCCACCCTTGATCTATGTCGAGTTTGTTTGTACGCCACATCTGTGTTTTGAATGTCAATTCAAGGAAATATTGACATCTGAATACGACGGGTCAAACACAGGCTACACCGACAGAATAATGACCTGTTGTTCTGTGCATGTGCAATATGTTACATCATGTGTGCTCTCAGTCTTGTTCAAAGCAACTATACTGTTTTGAGGTAAATAACATCCAGTGGCTTGTTTACTGAGATTCAACCATGTCACTTACTCATGTGGTTTCTTACTCCCCTGCCCTCTGACTGAGGCCTTACTTAAAAGGTAAAGAGCAGCAGTGCAGTGTGCATCGATCAATGAGAGGGTAGAGTGGACTGGCCGTTTGTTATGTTACTGATGGCTAATGCATACCTGTTTAGATGGAGATGGATGTAAGTGTGTTTCACAGCGACTCTACCCCTCACTCTCCTGTCAAAATGTAACTGACTGGAAATAAACACTGACAGGAAGGAAATGGAGATCCTCCCCTCTGCTTGCTGTGCAAAAGATTTTTCTCATTAGTCTTCTCAAAAGCCTTCTGACCGCACATGCCGTCAACACAGACTACACAGCGTTTAAAGGTATAGTATGTAGGAATTCCCCCCATCTAGCGGTGCGATTGCATATCGGAACGTATTCTTGATGTTGCATTCACGTGAAATCGGGCAGACGTCAGACAGACAACAGACGCTGCATGTAACAGGATAAACAAGCGTCTATGTAAACAAGTGGTCCGCCAGCACGAGGCAAAACAATACAGGCATGACAATATGTTGTCATGGTGATATTGTATTGTTTACCTGACTCAGGTTTTACCGTCTTTCTCTCGTCGAGTAAAATGACATCCGGTTGGTTTGCCGACGGCCGTCTGCCTGACTACCTGGAAAACTTTCTCCCCGAGCCGACAGCTCCGCTGAGTTTCCGTGGTTACCTACGGTCACGCTGCCACTCAACGTAAAAAATGGCGATGCAACATGGCCGCCTCGGTTCGGTGCGTCGCCCACTTATGTATTTGTAACCACTTGTAACAACTCATTCTAAGGTACGAGAAAGCTTTCATTTGTATGCGGGTGCGATTCGACTTCAGTGAAATACGTATTTATGAAAGCAATATTTGATTTTTACTAATAAAAAGCCAAATAAGTTACATACTGGGGCTTCAAGTCCTGCAGACCAACAATAAGCCCTCACAAAGGATGGCAGAGGTGCACCAATCACATGTCGGTACATATATTCATGCACTGCATGAACTGTTTGTAATGGTGGCGATGTACAGTAAGCCTGTGTGACAGTTGTGTCCAGGACAATCATCCTCTATAAAAGCATCAGTTAAAAGCTTAAACTCTAAATGTAGGATGTAAACCCACTGCTATGGGTCACACCACTTTACCTTTTCTGTAATGGGACACTGACAGGAAATGTTTCAGTGTTTACCTAAATGATTCCAAGCATCAAGCCTATCACGATCAGGGCCAGTCATACTGATACCCCCTGGCCTGCTGGTTTGAATGGGACTGACCTGGTGGAGATCGTTTCCCAAGGTGAACTCTTGGAAATACCCGGGAGCTGCCGATGTGGCTCGGATGGCCTGCCAGAGTTGGTGCTGGCAACCCCCCAGGTAGTGTGAGCGCACCCCGGGCAGCAGGTTGTAGTTTCTGAAGACATACGCCTTGAGGCCAGCGCCCCGGTTCACAATGGTGCTCACTGCTGCCACCTACAGGTAAGGGCATGACATACAGGGTGACCATCTTTTTCAGTATGAAGCAGCAGTTTCCAGATCGTGAGTACAGGCACAATATCTGACCTGGCATGCTGACAGATCTATTAACTATCATCTCTACACTGCTGATGCATCAAATCCTACACACTTCTTTGGCCACGCAGCTTAATATGACTTTAGAGTGCATTTTCCTTTCACTTTTCTAACAGAGAAATACAAGACTAAAGATTGAGAGAGGAGCTTTCTGTGTAATAGCCTAGTCACTGGTCAGCAGCATCCGAACAGAACATGCTGGAAGAATAAAGTTCACCTTGGGGCATTCAGGGTTTCTTGATGTCTCCACCAGGAGGTGAGAACCCATTTTCTCTCTGTGGAAAGAAGGAGGGAAGGAAGGATGAGTCATTTTCTGGCTTAGTGAATTTTGGACAGTACTGTGGCTTGTTATCGACATATTTTTGCAAGTTTCACAAAATCCTCCTGCATATCAGTTAATGGGACTTGAAATCATTTTGTGATCTGCATAATTATCTTAAGGGACCATTCTACTGAACCGAAGCCTTTCAGGATAATTATTATATTACACTTGATGTGACTGCTGACCATAGTTAAGCTCACAGTGAAGATTTTTATTCTTTAATATCTTCTTCCCAAAAATCCCAACCAGCCTCTGGTTTAAAGTAATTGCCATATATTATAATAATTAAAGGTTATAGCTACAACTTTGTCATCAAAACGATTAATTTTTCAAAAATGATAAATCCACAGAACGTCTAGAGGGGTGCAGAATAAAAGTATTGATTTTACTGAATTGTTTTTTTTATAGTACATAAATAATTGTTTTATCAATTTTGACGGGTCCAAAATATATAAATATTTACATCTGGTTACGTTGGCAACGTCGGCATGAAATTATCTCTGTGCCAACAGCATTAGTACGTTGATGTCGCTTGAGGTGGAGCTCAGGGGGGGCCAGATCCTGATAGCTCTGTGGAGAAATGGCACCGTGCTAATGCTAATGCTAACTAACGGTTAGCAGGTACTGTAACGTTTCCTGCTGACGGTTTGTCGGGCTTGTTGGTGAGAAATGTTTCAGATGTGTTTTCAGTCCGCTGTCAACACCAGAGCTGCTGCTCGTTAAATACAGTTAGCGTTTACTTAGCTTTAGCTACTAGCCACTCCCTATCGGCGTACCTGGCAACCATAGGGGTGGCAACCAGTACAACTGAAGGTTGGAGCGAGAGTGCGACACTTACTGGCCGGGAGAAATTAAACTTGTAGCTAACACCTTTAATTTTCAATATCTCTTGAAATTTGCTCCAGTCAGGTGAACATCATATCCGACTGTTAATTTTACATTTAGGCCTACTAGTTTGAAAATGTATTATCACACAATGATTATCACACAAATATCTGAGACAAAAATAGAGAGCAAGTATGATGTTGAAGATGTGCCAATTCCTTGCTACAAAATTTAGTTAATGTCTGGGTAGAATGAGAGGAGCATTTAAAAACAACAGGCTTTATGGGATTTGAACTGTTTTTTTTACCACATCCCTATCATGATATCTTAAAGCAGAAGTAAGTGGTCCGGTCGTTTTCGCTAATGCTGCGTTCCAGGCAGGCTTTTGAAATCGTAAATTACAGCTTCAAGTCACAACTTACGACTTTGTACCGTTTCAGGCAACCCACTCGTGTTTTTCCGACCTGTTTTACCGGTGAAAGTCACTATAACGGCCACTCGTAACTTCCGACCGGTGAACTCGTACCAGATCGAACTGGTACCACTTCACGGTCGGAAAAATACGAGTTTCCTTGAACGCACCATAACAGTCCTCGTCCCTACGTCGCCACAGTCACGGCGTTCCTTGGCTGCACACACAGCCCTGCATGCCGTTCTCTCTCCTCATTGGATAAAAACTGTAGGATATGATAAATGTTTTCTCCTCGGCTCAGAGCAGAGCAGAGTGACTGAGAGACCCGTGTTTCAGTCCAAACACTCTATGTAAGTGATTGCTGTCGGAAGATATAACTATTTAAAGTCCCACTCCCGCGACCCTTTTCGGCCATTTTAAAACCAGCTCATTAGCCATGCACATTAGCAATGCACCTCTGGGGGGTGGGCGGAGACTGCGCTGCTCTGCACCCGCCCAGCCACCTCCTCGCACCCCACCCCCCCGCTTGCTGACAGCTGGACATTGTACAATTACAGATTCAGCGCGTTTAACGTAAAACTCCACACTGGGATTCGATCCCAGACTGGAACATAGTCCTTGCTCATGGTGCAAGCTGCTCTACCAGGTGAGCTATACCTGTTATACTTTGACAGCTACACCTAGCTGTCAACCCTTTCACCTCTGAGCCAGATGCAGAGCGGGGCGGGAGCTTGTAGCACTAGTGCCCTCCCCTGGAGCTGTGACACGTCAGCTCCAGTCTCCCTGAAACTGCCAGTTTGCGTCTGCCATTGGTTCACAGCAATTTGAAGGCAGAAAAACTCAGAAATGCAATTTTGCACTTCCTTTTCTGCTGATATGTGCTCTAACACAAGAAAAATGCCACAGGAACATGTGAAAAGCTCAAAAAACACGATTTTCACGGGAGTGGGTCTTTAAGACTTATATTAACACAAATATATCACTTACTTCTGCTTTAACATTACCTGATTTCAACACATCCCTCTACTCTGTAATTAACAAAAACAGTTGAACTGACTTGAGGATGTTCTCCCAGGCTTCGCTGTCATAGAAAGCATGTTTCCAGCCCATCTTGACGGTGCCAACAATGACGTTCTGCTTGAAAACATCTGAGCCCAACTTGCGGTAAATATCATCACACTCGCTCAGTGGGATCTGGAACACACCCAACATGAACCCGAGGATAGCACCTGAGGAAAAAACAAACATAAAAACAAAGTGACTGAGAAGTCCTGGGAAAACAAACAGTCATACAACAACACTGTATTTTTCTAAACATTGGTAAGTGCTGCAGTCACTCTTTTTTTACATGTTAATCTGAAGGATAAATTGTCATGTTTTTCTAAGGATGAGGAGTTTTTGCAAAGCCAGATGCTGAAAGGATTTTCAGTTAAAGTAATGTTATCCACAGTTGAGCTATTCACAAGCAGTGGGTGGGAAAACATCACTGTAGGTAAATACTCCTCAAGTCCTTTGTCTTCATGATTAAGAGTGCGTGACAGGATTAACAAGCTATAACAGTGCTGTGAGGACAAAATTAGGGTGTACCTGAACGACGTGGGTGATCAAAGTGGCCAGATGTGGCCCAGATGGGTTTCAAATGTGTGAACATCATTTGATCAAGCAGTGTGATTACATTATGGTTTGACAACATTCACTAAATCTGAAAATGAAGTGCCTCCAACTGGTGATGATTTAGAGCGAGAGAACAGATAGGAGCTGAGCACAAACACAAACTTCTGCTGGCGATTAAGGTGAAATGTGATCTGCAAATAAAATACAGTTTTTCAATCTGCTGTGAAATGAAAGCAGATAAGTAGCAGACGGATAAGACCATGGTCCACAGCTCCACCTTGTGGTGAATCTCGAAAAAGTATGAATCCATTTATGGACCTTTCTTGAAACCAAGTGTAGACTAATCAATGGTAACATTTTAATTTTATTAATTATCTACAAATCTTAACACTACTTTGGTATGAAACTGATGTTATATCTGCAGGGTCGACAGCAGAGAGGCCCAGTCGGTGAAATCAAATCAGGTCAACAAAAAAAAAGCAACAAAGCAGCAAATGGGTCAGTGTGTGATAAGTGCTGCAGGTTTTCTCTGATAATCCACACACATGCACACACACACACACACAGATACAGAAGTAGGGCAGGAGAACAACATACCTGTGCTTACACCACAAATATAATCAAACAGTTGGTAAGTTGGTTTGCCAGTCAGGGCTTCAAGCTTTTGTAGAGTCTGAAGTGCAAGAAGACCTCTGAAAGATCAAAGTCAGACATATTACTATACACAGAGAGAGCCACCCGCTAATAACATTACACACAATGACTTAGAGTGTTTTTTTTTTACTGCTTTACATAAATTTACTTCACAAATTGAAAACCGCTGTTAGAAGCAGTAAATTGGTTTTCAACATATTCTGACATGTCCTTGGCTGCAGTGAATACTATGTAGTTCTGGATTTGATAGTGGTGAATGAAGCTGAAGTCGCACCTCAAACCGCCTCCGTCGATGGAGAGGATTCGTATTCCTCTGCCCTTCACAGGTTTGTGGTAGCCCACCAGAGAGAGGGCTTCTCTGACCGCGGCCCTCAGGCCTGGGTCGCTGGCCTGCTCCAGACGCAGAAGGCAGGGAATGACCTTCTCCTGAGGAACACATAAACATATTGTTGCAGCCAGGGGTGGAAATGAAAAAAGAAAAAACACGGCTAATCCAACATGATGGGGTCAGACCAGAACCGGCCCAGCACATTTACTTGCACAATGTGGGGCTGTGATAGGAAATAATGAGAGCATGGATTAGCCAGTTGTATAATGTTGGAGTTTCCCCACTACATTTTACATATTGTTATCTCTCTACTCCTGTGTTTGCCCTCATCGTCAGTCACACAGACTCCCTCTCATTCTGCCAGTTTCTCTTTTCGGTGACAAACAAGGACAGAAACAGACAATGATTTCTGAATGAGAGGTCAATCCCGCTGCCTCTGAGTGAAAATTGTTTTGCTGTTTTGCGAGTTATTATTTCATCACAATGACTTCAGCAAAGCAAACACTGCGTCAATAATGTGCCAGTGGACACAAAAGTAGACGACACCACCGTCATTAAGAAGGACAGAGGTGGTGAATATCACTGTGACTGCTGCGCGTAGGTGTTGTTAATCTAAACAAACCAAGGTTTAAAAGGTATGTGTACCTTTTAAACCTTGGTTTGTAAATAAAACATGATACCAAAAGAGGACAGAGGACATTCTTTTCTTTCTGAAGTCAGTCAGTAACCACAATGATGCCTCTTATTTCTGTTGCCATTCACAAAGCTATCAATATCATTCTTTCAAGGGTATGTGGAGTTCAACTCTGCTCTTGTTTCATAAAGGATTCATCTTCCTTACATAAAGTGACCTTGTTTTGAAATAAGTTGGTACTGAATGAGTTCCTGACTGGGGTTTAAGTAACCAATTATCCGTTCACATTGATTTACTTTAGTTTGTATCAGTTACACAGTTAGAAGATCATCATCGTATAAGTACCGTGTGAGAGGGTTTACTCCTCTGCAGGTCTGACAGTTACCAGACAGGACACTACACTAACACCACAACATGCTGACATGTTGCTATTTCTGAAAAACCAGTAGACAAGCTGTCCTCCATGCTGAGGATGGAGGTAGGCCTGTTCTATTTTATTCTGAGATGTAAATACCGGTCTGACTCTGTGTCGTGTGTCTAGCTGTCCACACCTGAAACGGCTCCTCTGAACTTCTCTAATCACATGTGATCTTTATAATAACTTCACCAATTTATGACATTGGGCTTTTTACTGTATGTGTACCTGGATACACTGGGGGGTGTCACTTCCTCTGCAACAAAGAAGTTAAAAGGATAGTTCAACATTTTGGCAAATTCTCCTATTGCCATTATCCATATAGTCAAAGGAGATTACCTTTAAATATCAGTGCATGTTGTTTTGAGATCCGCGGGGCAGAGATGCCAGATGCTCAGGTAACAAAATGGAGGTGAACGGTACAGGTCCCCTGTCCCTCATCAAACACACAATCCAACAACTACAAAACGATCTCGTGGACAAGTTGTAACCTGCACATTCACCACACAAGGCTCTCCACTTGTGCAGACAGAGCCTTCTCAGTAGCGGCCCCTAAGCTGTGAACAGCCTACCTCTCCATGTTAGAGCTGCACAGTCTGTTGAGCATTTTAAAACACTCCTGAAAACTTATCTTTTCTACTTGGCATTCACTCCCATCTAAGGGAGTAATATTGGCTCTCTCTCTTACTCGCTTTTTTATTCTCTCTTTTATTCTAAATTTGTTTTGAATTGAGTTCTTATTATTCCTTGTTTTGTTTTTATTTATTATAATGTTTATGACTAACTGTACTGTATTTTTACGACTGTACAGCACTTTGGTCGACTGAGGTTGTTTTAAATGTGCTTTATAAATAAACTGTGACTTGACTTGACGATATGAAATAATCATGTTATAATTATGTAACACATGAAGCAAATACTCAAAACTACAGTACTTGCGTTTTTGAAGTCACTCCGCCCAGCAGCCGTGTCTGGAATGTAGTTCCAGCCAAGCATTTGCCTTGGAAACAACGTTTTGGAGTTGTTGGATTGTGTATTTGATGAGTTTTGAGGGATAGGGGACCTGTACCGTTCACCTCCATTGTGTTCACTGAGCAGCTGGCATCTCTGCCCTGCGGTTCTCAAAACAACATGCACCGATAATTAAAGGTAATGAACCTACCCCCATGACTATAGAGATTATGGCAATAGGTGAATTTGCCAATAACATTGAACTATTCCTTTAAGAGGACCATTGCCTTGTGTGATGATGTGTCGGGAAGTGCTTCTCTGTTCACAAAAGGAACATCCCTCTCCCAGATGCCATGGCAGATAAGGCTGAGTAATAAATAAATGCAGCAGTATGCAGCCTGCGTATAGTTGCACAGGTCTGACTATAAACGGAGAGCAGCCCTTAATCCGTTGACACAGCTGAGATACTGACATTTTGCCTGGTATGGGAAAATTTCCACACAGAACACGCAGAAGGCCATTATCTACATTATTCACATACTACAGCTGTTTCCTGACTCCAGAATATCACACATTAATGTATGTATAAAAAAACCTGCTGCTGTAAACACTGTCTTTACAAGATGAGCTAGTGAAAAACGTAATAAGTAACACTCTTGACATGTTAAGCTGCATCAGACAAGTTGCTGACAAAGGCATCAGTATGCAGGATGTTAGCATTCTGGGTAAAAAAAGAAAAGAAAGGAAATGTAAACCTGGTTGGATTTCTCACCTTTAGAGCAACACCACGAGTCTCTGGGAACTCCAGGAGATGGTAGCTGAGGTCCTCCACCCTGTTGATGTAGACCCTCACATCTGACGCCCTGTGTAGAGCCTGGACCAGGGCTCGAGTTCGATTGTCCACACTCACCCTGGCAATGATCTGGGAACCAGACAAATATGGAATCAGTTAGATCTTTTTATTAATTGCCTACGATCCATGCTGTGAGTACTATGACATGACATTTAACTACCTCAATAGTTAAGTTACAGTAGCTACCAAAATCAAACTTTCAAGCAATGCTTCCAGTGGAGCAACCCTATCAAATATTATTGTATTAACACAACACTATTAACACAAACATAATCAAACTGCTAATAAGGCCAAGTGTAACACGCAAATTGCAAGGGCTGTGTGTGTTTACCAACAAATATAATCATCACCTTTTTCTATTCAAAAATTTAAATAAAAAAGTGACTAATTCAACTGAAACTGTGCTGTCTGCCAAAATGATGGCAACATTTTTTTTTACCTAGCCCCAAATCTGTATAGATCTGGATATGGAATATTTTTGTGCAACCACTTTGGTGATAAATTTGTTCCCATAATCACCTCATTAAACAACCATCTGATGGTAAACTGAGTTATAATAATGAATAATACTTTAATCAAGGTTACTAAACATGGTCTAAAAAATCATGCATAATTCACTGAGGTGAGCAACAAATGAATGACTTTTCACCAAACTGCCACTGAGTGATTGTTATCATACTGCCAACAGACAAATTCCTTCTTGGTCCTACCACCAAATAGTTTGTGTGACCTTGATGGTCCTACATGTTGCGTGTCTGGCCCTCGGATTAAATGTAACAATAGAACTGCACCATCATCTGCATCACATTGTTCAACTGTACATCACCAGCTGAAGGATGTAGGTCGTGCTATGCTTTTGCTATCTGCAAAGTCACATATTAGATCATGTTTCAAAATACTCAATCCATCCGCACCATAAACTAAATGTCAGGTGTGTTTATATAGCATGGCCTACAAAATACACATCCTAATGCAGCCCACCCCCTATCTCCTCAAGTGGGTTATTTTTAAAAACAGATTCCCAGAACTCAGCCAGCACATCAGTGCACTGCATTACCATTAGACATATAGAGTAGCAAGAACTCAATGTGTGAACAGCAGGCACCCTGCTATAGTATACCAGATACTCAGAACTGTCTGATGAAGGGGTTACGTAGCCCTCACACATACTGTAGAAACAGGTCATATTTAGGATCTGTGTCTACACTATAAAGACAAAATGTTTACATAAAGCACTATGCCACTGAAAACTCCATGGCACACCCATAGAATAATCGATGCTTACTAGAAATATGAGCTGTCCAACAAAAAGAGATGAATTATTAATTAAAATATTACCGTGTTGTTGTCCTACCTTTTCCCTTTGGAGTAGAAGTTTCTTAGCTTTCTCTTCAGCAGCCTTTTGTTCCTTAGTAATTGTTGCCTCAACCTGCTTCACTGCTTGATCCTCAAACTTCTTCTCCTCCACTTGAGCGGTCTTGGACTCTCCCGTCCTGAATTTGGGGACCAGGGGGGCAATGTAGCTCCCTACAAAGGCCTGCACAGTAGGCGCCGAGTAGGACAGGTAGTGTCCTAAACCCTTCTTGGAGGAAGGAGGGGTAACTGGGGCAGCAGAGTCTTTTTTATCAGACACTGGCACGAGGTCATTCGTTTGTTGGCCCTGAGAGGAAGCAGAGGAGTAGTCAGCATTGTCCACTTTCTTGTCCTGAGGCTTTGTACTGCTGCCAAAGTATGAGTTGATGTGATGGGCCACGTAGTTGTAGGTCTCATCCAAGCTGACTGAGAAGGTGCTGGGGTGGAAAAGTGCAGTGGTTTGTTTGGAGGTTGTGCTCTTGTTGTCGGCGACGCTCGATGGAGATTTAAGCTCCTCTTCCTTCCTTTCAACGCCGGCTTTGACAGCAGGAACAACACGCCTGAGTCTTTTCTCCCTTAGTTCACGCACAGTCAAAACTGCGTCAGTGGTATTTGCTTGTGCAGAGTTATGAGCGGAGGTAGTGGCACTTGAATCGACTGCAGCGGTGGAACTAGGAGCAGGAGGACTGACAGAAGATGAGTTAGTTGTAGGTTTGGGTGTGGTGGATGTGGATGTGGATATGGAGGGAGGAACAGCATCAGTGAGCACAGGAGTAGCTGTGACTGCATTCTCCTCAGCTTTTGGCGTCGACTCAACACTGACCTCCGCCTTGGTCAAACCCTTGGGTTTGAGTCTGGCAATTTTGGAGAGAAGTTCTGTATGCGTCCCACTGACAGCTTTAGAAACTGTGTCCAGTGTGCTCCTGACCCGTGACATGTGTTGGCTCAGACCGGCAGACCAACGTGAGGCTGAAGTGTTCAAGTACAAGGTACTGGTGTGAAGTCCAAGTCTTTGTCTGACCTGGTTAGCTTTATAGAGCCATCCTTTACGACCCCGGCTCCTCGGGTGGTGGAAACAGCAAACCCTGTAGCAAGCGGACTGTTGTTGTACATGAAGCCTACAGTGAGAGGTACCAGACAACGGAGGTGATGCTGCTGACTTGCGAGGATGGGTCTGCCACAAAACAAACGCTCTGTTTACTTTCACCCAGGTATTTGGAGCCCATCTACGACTCATTCTTTTGGGTCATAAAAGTTGATGCCATCCAAAAAAAAAAAGTAGATCTATTCTCTCCCTTTTCATTCACCTGGTGATGGACAACAGAAAAATGATGTTTACATGCAAGAGAGAAAACAGACGTGATGAAAATGACAAATGAAGTCACTAAGACTGCTCCTAAACCTGGCTTGGAGGCAGTTTTCAGTATTCTTCAAAAGTAAAAGCTCTTCCGTAACTGGTTGAAATTGAGAAGTAAACACAACAGCCAACTTCTACTCAGAAAAACATATTTCAACATCAGAACCTAGCTGCTAGCACGGAGTGCAGCCGCTAGCTGACTCGCTAACATTCATACAGGCTACACAAAACACAACAAACCATACCTGTCTTCTTAAAATGGCTCCGTTTCAACCCAGAAATCCTTTAAACTTATTGGCGAGTCACCGTCATTTGTTAACGTTAAGACAAACGTTTAAGAGTTTAGAAACACACAGGGTCATTCGACCTGACACTTTATTTCCAGAGTGACGTGACGACGTCAGTCAAAAGAAAAACAATGGTCACGTGACGATCATTGTGCCGTGCGATTGGCTGTCTATCACTTGGCCCCTTAAATGGAGTCTGTTGATTGGTTGAGAGAATTCTCCCCACCGCCGACGGTAGCTTTAACTTTACGTACGGCGTATTCCGAATCCCGTACAGACAGGCGGGATCAGCATACAAAGTTAAGAGTCAGTCCCCACCCACGCGGGACTCCTAAAAGCACAAATGAGGCGCCACGTAGCTGCTACTTGGAAATGTGATGATGACCGACATACCCAAACAACTACAAAAAATATGGCTCAAAACTATGTGAAGTGTACAACTAGTGAAAAAACAAAACAATATATTTATACCAGAATAATCATCAGAATATTACAGCGAACAAGGATATGATATAAACTACTTGCACGCCACATACTTTTTTTAATATGTAATATTCGTGGATAATAGCATTTATTCTCAGTACTGAGTAGGCTAACTTACATCAGTTTTACCTTCATGTATTAAACAAACGTCTTCTAGAATCTATATGAAAGTGATTAGAAATGCTGCAAACACAGGCTGCAACACTCGTCAACATCAGGGTCACTATCGGTCAGTTGAGGGGGGGGTATTACTGTACTGACGGACGGTAGAGGGCAGAAACGCACCAACGTACCAGGTCTGCCTACCATGATACAGCGAAAGGCTCGAAGAAGTGACGGAAACGATGCTGCTGCTAACAACTGTCCCTCGATAATAGTCATAACAAACACGGTCATGTTTAACATTGGCTAAACAGCTGATAGGCAGTGTGAGTGCTACAGAACCAGCTCTTCTGTCAAACCTACGGAAGGTAGGTGCTGTAAACCTACAATGAATGAGAATGTGTGGTTGTGTTAGCCGCCGTCAGCTAACGTGGTGAGTGATGTCTGGGATGATGGGTGAGATGTTAGCATCGCTCTGAATGAGATCACAGGCCTGCACCAAGAAACAGGGACAGGACTTCAAGTTGTAACACTTCACTTTCAACTCTGGTTTTTTTTTTAGTCCGACAGCAGTGGCTCTCTCTTGTTACCAGGTAAATCACCATGGTAACTAGGGATGAACTCCTAACCTGCTCCAGAGCTGGTTAGCATCAAAATAATCAAACCTGGTGTCAGATTTGTAAAAACCTTTATTTTGTCCGTGAAAACAACAAAGATGTAGGCCTATGTGCTTTCTTTATTGTTGTTGTTGTTGTTGTTGTTGTTTTTTTAAATCAGCTATTTGTTGATTGATATTATTGATTGAGAACTACTGTTACCTGGCTAACATGTGGCATGTGGAATGGATGATGGTGTGGTGTGCTGGTGTAGTGCGATACTAGTGGCAGGATAAACTGTCACACACTGCATTTTTTTTTTAAATTTCCTAAATAAGTAAAGGTTTCATTAATATGGAACTGGGCTTCAAACAATATTGAGGCTCTGACTTACATTTATAACACACTTTAACAACAATAAGAAGCACAAAACTGGAGAACTAATCACCCAATGTTGTAATGAAAGATTCTATTAAAGTTGCAGCTAACTGCACACTTAATAAAATAACTTCAGCCTCTTGCAATATTGTGAACACCTCTGCTTTGTTGCAAGCATCAAACATTTACCGATGACAAACTGCTAATTTTCTCTCTCCGTTCCAGGACATCAGAGGGATGGCAACTGCACAGTCTGCTGTAACGTTTGCAGTGTGCATCCTCATGATAACAGAGCTGATACTTGCCAAGAAGGACTACTATGATATACTGGGAGTGCCTAGAGATGCCACTGAGCGACAGATAAAGAAGGCTTTCCACAGGCTCGCCATGAAGTATCACCCTGATAAGAACAGGAGTCCAGATGCTGAAGCCAAATTCAGGGAAATCGCTGAAGGTACAGTTGATTTGTAATTTTTGGTATTGCTCAGGTGTGTAACGATTCATCGTTTTCTGACACACTGGAATATTATTGTTTCTTGTAACCTAACATTTTTATCCAGCATGCATATATACAGAGTATTGTTTAGACTGTTTGCATTTCAAATTAAGACCTCTGGAGCATTTGGCCAAAGGTAGGTAATGTTCAGACTTGCTGTGACTGATGTTAAAGGGATAGTTCACCCAAAATTCAAATTTCACTCTTTATCTACTCACCCTCATGTCCTCCGTGCCTTCTCTGAGTTACAGGGAGGTCCGCGCAGCAGTATTTGTCCATATAATGGTTGTCAATGGATACCAACTTTCTTCGTCCAAAAAGACACACCAAAAAACATCCAAATACCTCCATACTGCTCGTCTGTAATGTCCCTCTTAAATTGAAGCCCCGACATGAGAAATTGTTCCGCTGGTCAGTGCACACAGGAAGAGCAGTGAACTGAGACACTGGGAGCTTCGGCTACAAACAAGCTTAAAATATAGACTTCTTAAATTTTTTTCGGAAGAATTTCTCATGTTGGGGCTTCAATACAAGAGGGACATTACAGACGAGCAGCATGGAGGTATTTGGATGTTTTTTGGTGTGTCTTTTTGGACGAAGAAAGTTGGTATCGATTGACAACCTTTATATGGACAAATACCGCTGCGTGGACCCCCCCGTAACTCAGAGAAGGCACGAAGGACTCTGAAAATTCTCACAGCTCTTAGTCGACATGAGGGTGAGTAGATAATGGGTGAAATTTGAATTTTGGGTGAACTATCCCTTTAAGCTTTTGCGATTGTAGCATAACCTTTTCAAAATGCTGATGAAACACAGTATTAACATCTCCAGCCTAAACTGAATCTTTGCTCTGAATCTTGTCATGTGCAGCTTATGAAACTTTGTCAGATGAAACCAGGAGAAGAGAATATAACCAGTTCGGTGACACCTCTGCGTACTCCACTCAAGGCAGGCCTACGCAGGGAGCGCATCAACCTTTCAGCTTCAACTTTGATGACATATTCAAAGACTTCGACATCTACAGCCAGAATAGGCACGCCCGCCACAGAAGACACTTTGATGAACACTCCAGGTCTCACAAGGATTCACACAGCAGACACAAGAGACACTTTCAGGGAGGTTTTGGAGCAGGTATCTTTGATGACATGTTTGAAGACATAGAGAAAATGTTTACTTTTGACAGACACACCAAACAGACTGAAAACAGGTTTCATGGTGCATCAAAACAACATTGTAGAACAGTGACTCAACGCAGAGGGAATATGGTAACCACCTACACCGACTGCACTGCACCCTAAGATGCAGTGTACGGTGACTTAAGTAAGACTTTAATTTGCCTTAAGGGGATACAATACTGTTGTATTGATTGGGTAACTGAAAACCACTTGGTTCAAATGCTGTGAAATTTGAACTGCGACACTGAGGACTGACATTCAGGCACAGAATGACAGGAACTGACTAAACAGTTTATTTTACTTAGGTCTAAATTCAAATAAGCTATGTTTTTCAAGCTACTCTCAGTGTGGACTTGTAAATGATTGTAGTAATTTTTCACTTCTTGTGAGAGTCCTTTCCTTTGTCAGTATTTTTTCAAGCACCTTCTTTTTATAGCCGAGTCTGACAACATTGTACTGTTTAAAGAAATAGAATAGACCTGGCACACACCTGCATGTGTCATTTCACTGCTACTACACCTGCCACTCTGTTTTGGTATAGTTTTAGTTTCTATTGTATAGGTTTTGCCATTGTAAGTTTCAAATCACAGCCGAAGGCAGAGACAAAAGAGTTTTGCTTATGGTTGTCAAATGGGGAGCAACGTCAACAAAGACCTGGAAGCCTACACACGTTGGAGTGTTCAGTGTGTATTTTTGGGGTTGCACTACATTTTGTTGGAATGTGTCTACTCTATGGTGTCAGTGTCACTTTTGTAGACCACATTTTAATGTTTGTGGTTAAATCTCCAGCAGTAATTGTAAAAGAATTGTAAATGACCCTAAAATATGATTAGACAAGAGGTATGCGTGATTATAGAAATGTTTATGATTATTCCGATCATATTTGGAGTGGCCTCAATAGACCTGTAATAAAGTGAAGACCAAGTTTAATTTTTGAGGTCATACTTTGTTGTGTTTAATTTGATAATACTGACAAAGTCCTGGTTACACCTTATAATCAGTCCAAAAGAAAATAACCAAAAATGCTCCAACTTAAAAGATAATCCGAGTTAAATAAACACTTTTTAGTAGATTGTTATATTATACACTGCAGTTGGATTATTTTGTTCAACCCTGTATATTGCCAGTCCTTTTCAAGGCCATTCTGTGTGACATAATGTGGGTTTGGCTGTTGTTTACTAGTTTCACATCAGATAGCTGATTGCCAGACCCTTTTCAATCCTAAAAATCACATTGGCAAGAAAGAGATTTATTGCAGTATTGCAGGTTTTGTGTGTATCCCAAGAATGTCAAAAGATAGATCAAGGTCACCTTCAATACAATGAAAAGTCCCAAATTTCAATTTAACCCACTCTTTACTTTGTAAATGTAACTGTTTTAAATGGAAAACATTGTAACAGGTCTACAGTTTCACTACATTAAATTGAACCACAATCCCTGAAATGTAGGTACTGAAAACCCTTTGACTGTCTGTGGACCACTTGAACCATAACCTGCAGTGTACTAGAGGGGTTGTGACCAGTTTATTGGGTCAATATCAAGTGAAAGAATACTGCAGTGCAAATCTGAAGAAATAATTGTTATATATATATATATATATATATATATATATATATATATATATATATATGTAGGCTATATATATATATATGTATGTACAATTAAGCATTGATATGACCAGTTGCTGAAACACACGTGTTACCTCATTCCTGTTAACTAGATAGTGACATTCTCTGTTGATATTGTGCTGTGCAATATTTATTTTCTTCATTGATATTATTGTTGTAAAATATCCAGTAGCACTTTAAATTTTGTATACATTTCCAGATACATGTGTTGTTCTTAAAGAATGTTTGGAGAAATAAAACATAGACAACAAAATAAGGGTTTGTTTTTTTTTGGTCTGTAACAATGAGAATGTTGTCCCCTTTCATTTTGGACACAATAATCAGCAAAAATACCTCCTATATAAATGCAGAGACTCCAAAACAACTACAGTGAAATTGAAATAGAGAAACAAATGAGCACACAACTGATGTTAAACCTACAGTAAATGCTCAATCTTCCATAATTAAATAGGTGGTCATACAGGTGTCATAATAAATGTACGCATTTCATTCATGTGTGCCTCAAGCATAGACTGTAAAAGTAAATATTTTGGTGCTCACCTTAGTTACCGTTGCGTAGAGGAAAAATTTGCATCTTTCCTCTCATTAGTGCAACACGACTATGATGTCACCCGTAGGAAATGTAGTCCAGGAAAAATCAAACCCCGAAGTCACGGTTGTCGAGTGGGTCGCCAGTGAACTCAAACTCCCATGATGCAACTCTCACAAACTGTTTGCGCAGTTGTCGGCAGAACCAAAGCCAGTAGCAGCAGAAGCTGAGGGACATTGAATGACTTTGTGCCCGTGTGTGGCAGGGTAAAGAAAGTTGTCTTTTTGACAGGTTTAGTATCGAAGCTAATGGAGGCCCTCATACCTGTCATAAACAAGCTGCAAGATGTTTTTAACACGGTTGGCGCGGATATTATTCAACTGCCGCAGATAGTGGTCGTAGGGACTCAGGTAAGAAACGTCACTTTGCTTAGGGGCTAGCAACTTAGTTAGCCTGCGTCAACTTATTGTTTTGCCTGCTTCTCTTTACCACAGTTTTTCTTTCACTTTCGTTCAGGGACAGTAGACATAAATAATTACACTGGCTTTACATACGTTTCACGTTATACGCTCATCTAAGGTTAAATCATCAGATAAGTAGTGAGCTGGAAGCAAAGTTAGCATTAGCTACATGTGATCTCACATTTAAACTAATTGTTTGGGTTGACAGGGAACACACAAGTATACCTTTTAGATCACTATCTTGCAAATAAAACCAAAGTCCGATCCTCAGATTTTAATTGCTACACATTAATAGGGTTACTTGATATGATTTGATGGTTAGCTTAGCGTTAAGTGTATGTAACATTACAAGACTACAGAAATAGTTTTTGGTCGATCCACAGTCCAAACTCCTACACATTCAGTCAGTGATGTCTGACAAAGATAGGCATCAGCTCTTCTCCTGTGAGAGGCTGAAATCAGCAAACTTTATTTGTCTTATTGACTGAAATTATTAATCAGTTAACAATGTTAAGGATTAATTAGGTCAATCAACTACAGTAATTGATCAGTCATTTCAGCTCTGAGCATACACATATTCCTCTCCTCATACCCCTTGCACTACTGAGCATCTGTCTTAATGCAAAACATGATTTACTACTGTAAACCATCCATTCACACACAGTCCTGCTCTAAGCTGCATTTCTTGTTTCACTTAATTAGCATATTAATTGATAGTGAAACACATCATTACATGCAACCCTTCATCTAACTAAAACAACCAATACAGTGATACAATTAAATAGCTCTGGAATAATTCTTACCATAGCAAAGGAATGTTTAGTTTTTGTTGATGCTATTTTAAAGGTGTTGATAGTGGTATTTAGTCCACCCTTGTGAATACAAATGGGGTCAGGAAATTATTACAAAAACCACCTGAGTATAATGTAGCAAAGTACCGGTGAGCAACACCACAAACCAATAATAAGCACAAACCTGAATCAACACCTCTGTTTTCTAAAACAATTTCACCCTGACCACCTGACTACCCTGTGTACACATCAGAGCCTAATTGGTTTAAAGTGGCAGGTTTTTTTTTTTTTCAAACACGTTCACTTTCACTGGTCGACTAATAGGATGTGGCTGTCTCAGACCTTTTGGCAGGAATCTCAGGGCATTACAGTGAGACAAAGCAAGCCAAAGGATGGTTTAAATGCCTGATTTATTATGTGCGTCCTTGCCAGGGCTCAGCAAAGGCCCAGATCTGCTGAGAGTTTTACTTAAGGACAGGTGCAACCAACGCTATGTAAGAAGTATTAATCATTGGGGCAGCAAAACAACATCTCTTTTATAGCTCAACAGAAAATAACACATGTTCAGCCCTCCTCTTCCACCAAGGAAGAAAGAGATCTCAGCTAGCCAAGTGAGCTAGGTGAGGTATTTCAGCTCACCAGATCTCATTAAGACTTACACTACCACACGTCAATGAACAAGGAATGACTGACTCGTGGCAGCCAATGCTTGTGTGAGTGAATACTGTGCACAAGGTGAAGCCGCCACAAGATTTGTGTCTCACCCCAAAGTGACACTCGGTGCTGCCAATTTTCTGTCGTTTATGTTTATGTTCCTGAGCTGTTGGAAAAGTTTGGGCAGTGATAAAGGGCTAATGGCGTTGAAGTAAATCACATACAGTCAGTCTGAGGTCTGATGTCTTTGCTCACATTTTTACTACCTGGTTTTGTTTATGACGGTGTTGTTGTTATTGTCCACAGAGCAGTGGGAAGAGTTCTGTTCTGGAGAGCCTGGTTGGGAGGGACATCCTGCCACGCGGCACTGGCGTCGTCACACGCCGGCCTCTCATCCTACAGCTCGTCCACATCGATGCAGACGACCGCCGGAAAACCAGTGAAGAGAATGGTAACGTCACTGTAACCTCTGCTTCCTCTGGATATCTGGCTGTTCGGCCTCCCTATGTATTGACTTCTCCAACTAACTAAACTGTTTGATCGTCAGTGTTTCAGTATATATACGCAGAATTATGTGTGTGCACTGTGCTTTGTCTGGTATTTGTATTTCCTCTCTCATCAGGAAATGTTGTATTGAGCAAAATGAAGTTCCTCTAAATTCGCAAACAATCCAGCCCGATCAATGAATGTGGATCTGGCAGGTTGAACATTATTCAGTCTATCTATCTACTGATATGAGTCATATAAAGTCAGCAGTATTTTATTTTATACAATGCTCTGCTCTCGATCACCAAAAGGATTATTGTTTCTAACATTTAAATCAAACAACAAACATCACCACAGCAAGAAACACAAGTAAAAGTCATGTTATACAGTTTTAAGTTAGTGAAGACGCACCACAGTCAAATATTATTGTAAATACATATGTAAAGTACCAAAAATGAAGATGCTCTACATGCAAAATGGAACATTTGGGAATATTTTATTATGTAATATCATTATGCCACATCATGTATTTATCTTATTATTATTGATGCATCAATGTTTAAGCATTACTTTAAATTTCCAACAGTTTTATATAAATCCCATGTCACTAAAGCTATTATATGAATGTAGTGAAGTGTACTCAGAGTCTGCGCTGATATCTTTCACTTGTGAATGAAAAGAACAGGGGAGTAAAATGTGCCAAGATCCTGCATTTATTTAAAGCTGATCTGTGGAAATGGCCTCAGAGTGACTCTGCATTGCTGCAGAGTGTCGTGCAGGAGCTGCAGATAGACGGGCTAACCCTTTTGTCTCCTGTCGTCTCTCTTAAACCACAGAATCCAAGAAAAATGGACGCCTTTACAGAGGTCTCCTTTTCCTTGTTCTATTTATTTTTGTGTTTGTACATTACATAACACCCCCCCCCCCCCTTCTCTCTTTCTTTTGCCCATTCTGCCTTGTATTTGTGTAGCTCCTTCCAAAGCTGCCAAACCATGTGGCCTCACTTGATTCAGCTCATGCCCCCCCCCCCTCACCCCTCCATGCAGGATGGCCTCTGTCAGTTTAAATTAGACCAAGAAAGTGTGCAACTTCCTGCTGAAAATAATCATTTTTTACACCTTCCTCCAAGAGCACCTTTAATATCCTCAAATAGCAGCTTCCTCTAAAGATGACTAACAGACTCCATACTACTGAGGTTGTTTCCTTGTTTTGGAGCAACTTCAATTTCAGCAGCAAGTAATGACATTGTTTTTAAAAATACTGTGACAGTCTCTAGGTCTCCTCTTCCCGAAATGCACATGCTTTTTTTTTTTTTTCCGTTGCTTGAGGCTGTAATTTGCTTTCATTACTTTTTGTGTGAAAACCACAGTCGTTCCACTGTTTTGTAAACTCTTCAGCTGGTGATCTCTGACTGAAGAGTTTTTCCGTCCCACCCTTGCCAAAAGAGAAATCATCCCCCCGAGACATTTAACAGATTAATAGTAAAAATAGTAACACTCTTCTAAAAGCCACATCTGTCACATCAGTGACCCCAACATCTGTGCTCGATTTTGTTCTCTTGCAGGCATCGAAGGAGAAGAATGGGGCAAATTCCTACACACCAAAAACAAGGTAGGTGCCGTTAATGGGATCTTCCTGCATGGAAGCACTGCATGGAAACATGAATATTTGATCAGCCTGGGTGTGATACCCTTGATCTCTTCCCTTTATTGATTCAGTCGTATTTATAAACCCAGCTACAGTGATATTGTGGAATGTTTTCAACAACAACATTTATCGGTAATGACATCAGGTACACACCCTCTCACCAGCTGAAATGTTCATGTAGTTGAAGTGTGAAAGCGCTCTGAGGTAGAATTGTGCCTTTTTATGCTTTACACAGTTCTCCATGTTTAAACAAAGAAACCCTTATGATGTGCTAAGTCCCATGACACTGACTCTGAGAAAATCTCTCTTTGTAAATTATCCCCTTCATGTTCTTATGTTTTTGTCCCTCTGATGTTATTGTTGTAAGTATCAAAAACTACTGCCTACAGATGTTGGAGTCTTTACCTTTCTACCTTTCTTACCGTTCAATTGTCCTTTCAGATCTACACAGACTTTGAAGAGATCAGGCAAGAAATAGAAGCAGAGACAGACAGAATTTCCGGCAATAACAAGGTATGTTAATTACATGTATGAGGAGGCAACGACAGGAAATGTTATCCAAGGCAAACCTAAATGATATTATTAACTGACCTACTGATATCAGTCCAGTCAAGTAGCTGAATCATTTCCCACTGTTTTTCCTCTCAGGGTATCAGTGATGAGCCCATTCACCTGAAAATCTTCTCCCCGTATGTCGTCAACCTCACGCTGGTGGATCTTCCCGGCATTACAAAGGTGAGATGGTTTCAGTTTCGCTCCCTGGTGTTCAGACCTGTTTCATTTATGAACTCATGATGGTACTGTGCAACTGTGTATCTGCAGGTCTGGTTAATCCTTAAAAAGGATGCATTCAGTTTTTACCTTGATAGTTTTTCCCTGTCTGTTGTTGTAACACTGGTTATAACCTCTAGGACCTGAATCGTTATTATGACCACCTTATTGAGTATCATTGTTGTTTTATTGTCACTGCTAGCCACAGTGAGACATAATGGCAATTTAAATTAATACAAATAAAATGTATTGGTATATTCACCCAATTATCCTCCACTTATCTGGGTTCAGGTCACATTAATTGATTAATAATAAGGATTATTGCTTTGATGTCCTCATTATATGTTATGACCAGTTGGTGGTTCGATCCCAGCATCCACCAGTCCAAATAAAATGTCCTTGGGCAAGATACTGAACCCAAAATTTCCCCCAATATAGCATTAGTATGTGAATGTATTTTTTTTTCAAACACAACATATTTGAATAGGTGAATATACCATAGTGTGAAGTGCTTTAAGTGGTCATTAGTGTAAATGCAGTCCATTTACAATTTACCAAAGTCACATTTTAAATAGTAAACACACTGTGTCGTGGTATTAAATCAGTGTGTATTTGTTACTTCAGGTGCCTGTGGGAGACCAGCCCAAAGACATCGAGATCCAGATCAGAGAACTGATCTTCAAGTACATCTCGAACCCCAACTCCATCATCCTCGCTGTGACTGCTGCCAACACAGACATGGCAACCTCAGAGGCCCTCAAAGTGGCCCGCGAGGTCGACCCTGACGGTAAACGGCCTTCTTGTTTTCATCGTTAATATCCCAGCCATATATTTGTGGCCCTCCTTATCTCAGCAGTGTTTTGTAGCCATGTGTGTACATCTGTGTGTTCAGGCAGGAGGACCCTCGCCGTTGTGACAAAGCTGGACCTGATGGATGCCGGGACAGACGCCATGGACATATTAATGGGCAGAGTGATTCCTGTCAAACTGGGCATTATTGGAGTAGTTAATAGGTAACACCACACTAATATGTTCGACCCTAATGTGGCGATGTTCAGTGCAGACATACAAAATGCAAAATAAGTCAGCACCATATCGTGAGTATTGTTTTGTTTTTGTGTATTTTAGGAGTCAGCTTGATATCAATCAAAAGAAGATAGTGGCAGACGCAATCCGCGACGAATACGCCTTCCTACAGAAGAAGTACCCCTCACTCGCAAACAGAAATGGAACCAAATACCTGGCGAGAACATTGAACAGGTGTGGATTTCAGAATTTATATTAAATCTATTTTTATTTAATAGACAGCCACATTTTCTTGTTTGTTAATCGATCTCAATGACACAAAATCTGATATAATAGAATACATGTGTCTCATCTGATTAACTTCCTGTTGTTGACCTTTTTAAATGTTTCCCTTCCATGACGTAGGTTACTGATGCACCACATCAGAGACTGCCTGCCTGAGCTGAAGACCAGGATCAATGTGCTGGCAGCCCAGTACCAGTCTTTACTCAACAGTTACGGCGAACCCGTCGACGACAAGAGCGCCACGTTGCTGCAGCTCATCACCAAGTTTGCTGCGGAGTACTGCCACACCATAGAGGGCACGGCCAAGTACATCGAGACAGCTGAACTGTGAGTTACACAACTCTCTGACCTGCATCAACCTTCACACGCCACTGAGGGGTGCTGGCACCCGGCCTCTCCTGAATGATCTGATTCTCCTGGTATGTTTACTGTGGCTCACTCCCTTTTTTCTTTTTTCTTTTTTTCAGATGTGGTGGAGCAAGAATCTGTTATATATTTCATGAGACATTTGGTCGCACGTTGGAGTCGGTCGACCCTCTGGGTGGTCTGACAACTATCGACGTGCTCACAGCAATCAGAAATGCAACGGTGTGTTTTGTTTTGTTTTTTTCTTGCTACATCTCTAACTTGTCCTCTTACATTGAACATTTTTTAGGACATGTTTTCATTGTGCTCGACAGGGCCCGAGGCCTGCTTTGTTCGTGCCTGAGGTTTCGTTTGAGTTGCTGGTGAAGAGGCAGGTGAAGCGTCTGGAGGAGCCCAGTCTTCGCTGTGTGGAGCTGGTTCATGAGGAGATGCAGAGGATCATCCAACACTGCAGCAACTACAGCACACAGGTGGAAAACAAGCTGAGATGTTCACACACTTAAAGGGATAGTTCAATATTTTTGGCAAATTGGCCCATTGCCATAATTCCTATAGTTTTAGGACTACGGTAGGTTCATTACCTTTATTTGTCGGTGCAAGCTATTTTTGGAACAGCGGAGCAGAGCCATGAGCTGCTCAGAGCTACGCTACAGAGGCTAATGGGATTTCTTGGTTTTCCTCATCAAACTCATCAAATACACAATCCAACAACTCCAAAAAGCTCTCGTGGACAAGTTGTGACCTGCACATTCACCAGAACGTTACCAGACAGAGTTGTTAAAACTGCCCTCAACAGGAGCGCGCATCAGCGGTTTTGCATTAATTTACCTCTAAAACAACTCTGTCTGGTAACGTTGTGTTATTATCTCATAGCGTGGTGAATGTGCAGCTCACAACTTGTCCACAAGAGCATTTTGGAGTTGTTGGATTGTGTATTTGATGAGTTTGATGAGGGAAACCAAGAAATGCCATTAGCCTCTGTAGCGTAGCTCTGAGCAACTCACGGCTCTGCTCCACCGTTCTAAAAACAGCTTGCACAGACAATGAAAGGTAACGAACCTACTGTTAAAACTATAGGGATTATGGCAATGGGCCAATTTGCCAAAATGTTGAACTATCCCTTTAAACCTAAAGCACAGTGGTATCCTGTACACACACAGAACTGTGACTCTGACAGAGGTTCTACTGTTTGTTTATCTCTGCAGGAGTTGCTGAGGTTTCCAAAGCTCCATGATGCCATAGTAGAAGTGGTCACCTCCTTACTCAGGAAGAGACTCCCCGTCACCAATGAAATGGTCAGGACCTGCTCCACATGAACAACTCTGAAGGGAAGTTTATTCACAGCCCCGTCTCATTAATCAATGTCCTGAATTTCTTTGCAGGTTCATAACCTGGTTGCCATCGAGCTGGCCTACATCAACACAAAGCACCCTGACTTTGCTGATGCCTGCGGCCTCATGAACAATAACATAGAAGTAAGATAAACAAACTCTCACAGACGCTGTCCTCATGTAATACAGTTATTAAATGTGTTGCCATGTATTTCTCTGCTAGAATCTCAGGCTGATTGTGTTAGTTGTGCTCTAGTGAAGATGTGGCCTCTCACTGATCTTGATCCTTTTGTGGATTTCACTGGCAGCACAGAAACCGGGAACATTCCCTCTTCTTTTCTGTGTTCGTTGTTTGATTTGTCAAACTTGTTTTTTTTATAGGAGCAGAGACGTAACAGAATGAGAGACCTGCCACCTGCCGTCCCCAGAGACAAGGTACAGTCTGTCTCTATGAGTCACACATCCTCTTTTTTTCTCCTAACAGGCTATAACAGGTTTTTCTTTCTTATCAGTGATGCCTTCATGCATTCAGTCTGCTCTTTCTGAATTAACCAACTTCAGAATTTCCTCCCAAATTCAACCTAACTCAGTCATGGTTTTCACATTATGTGAAGTTCCTACTCACCTCCACTTGTAGCCCCTGCCAGGTTTCTGTCTACTCTTCTCTTCTGATGTCTTTCTTTAGTCCCTTAGAGGCCCAGGTGGGCAGTCTGTCTCCCCCACTGAGCCTCCTGCCCCCGAGGGCGAGGCCGTCAAGGTGTGTCCCGTTCACTCACTGCCTGCCCGCGTTTAACCTCCACCCACCTCCAAGTCCTCACCACACTGTGACACTGCCGTGGTGTTTTAGGAGCAGTTTTACCTTCACTGATCCCACCTGTGATCTTCACACTTTTCTGCTGCATGGTTTTTTTTCTGATTGAAGAAACACAGCAGCCCCACACTCAGTGGATGTGTCATGTTTCATTTAAAAAAAAAAAAACTTGATGTGGTCATCAGGTAATTTTATAAAAAACAATCAAGAATGCTGTTATGAATAGTCATTTTCACTCAGACTTTTATGGACACTTGACTTTGATATAATATAAGCATTTTTACTATTTAAAGCCATGTTTCCAGAGGCTTTATAGAACACACTGTATAATTTAGTCTGTGTTAAAGGCACAGAACAAATGGACATCTGATGATTTAAAAAATGAATTATGGAATTTAATTAATTAAAATATATGAATGTTTCTGATTTATCAGATTTTTTTCTTGTTTCTTGCCTTTGTTCACTATTCTGTCAACAATGTACAGCTCTACCTCTCGCAGTACAATATTGTCCTAATAATGCATCCCAGGGTGCAATAACACAGTTTGCTGGTTTGAGTTCTTCTCTTTTTACCTTGGGAAGTTCATCTTTGAGCTGCTTGAGTTACAATATGAACTGGAAATATTGGGATGTTCTTAGATGTTGGTGGTGTAGAAACCAGTGTAGATAAATCTCTTCTGCTCTGCTATCATCAAATCAGCCAATCCCAAAACTGGCGTTATGTAATCTGTGCTCATGCCTGCCAGTATTTTCCACTAATCTCCTTGCTTGGTCAGTTTTAACTGAATAATCAACAAAAGTCTGGATGAACTTCTTTGGAGTGAAAACAAAGAAGGCCTGGTGCATGCTTGTGTTAAAAAGAAATGTAACATATTCATGGCACTGTTGTTGATTTAACCCATTTTCCTGATTTCCTGTACTCAAGTTGTGTTTCCAGACCCTGAGCAGGATCGTCACACCTCCTCACCCGGTCTCTCTCTCTCTCTCTCTCTCTCTCTCTCTCTCTCTCTCTCTCTCTCTCTCTCTCTCTCTCCCTCCTCCCTGCAGGCAGCAGCAGGCAGTTCTCAGAGCGGCTCCGTCAGCGAGCAGACAGACGGAGGGACGGGGAACTGGAGGGGGATGTTGAGGAAGGGAGAGGAGGGTGCAGCCGGTGACAGGGCTGTGACTGCAAATCTGCCTCCTGTCAGCCCACAGAAGGGCGGCCACGCTGTCAACCTCCTAGATGTGGTGAGTCATGATGGCAGGTAGCTTCCACTCACTAATGGAGCTTTGCAGTTTCTATACTGTAGCTTAAAAATCATAATGTGACTTGTTTGGTATTTAAAAACTAAGAAAACCTTTATTGTCGCATCACATTCAATGATGCAACGCATGGTGGGGAGTCTTCAGAAAAAAACAGCAAGTGAAAAACAACTTACATCTCAGAACAGAATTTAACCTAATCTGATCCCTGATTTCCTGCAAGGACCCAGACGGAGTCAGAGAAACCACTTCTTCTATTTATTTTGATATTTGTAGCCCATCAGCCAAAAGTTGAACTCAAACCTACACCCCAGATGTCCTTGTTATCAAAGAGAGGTATAATAAAGAAAATATATGAATAAATCAGTTGGAGGAGAATTACTGAAATTAATTACTCAACTCAGGTTGGATAGTTATACATTGTTCTGCAGCAGTTCACTGATACATTCAAATCCATGGATGTTTTTCTTCTGCACCTCTGCAGGCTTCAGTGTTGGTGAGACATCAGGGACTTAAAGCAGAGACGGTTGAAGTGACGACTGAACACGGCCACAATATGTCTCTTAAAATTTTCAACAATTTAACAACAGATGAAGAGTTTGTATAAGGATGTCTGTCAGTTCAGCACCGTGGACAGTGTCACGGTTTTATTAATGCACACGAGCACATGATCAGTGTGGCTCCCAGGTTAACAACAGTGTGTGCCAACATTTTCATCAATAACCTCCAAAAGTCAGTCAAATTATTATGCATCTTTAACAAATATACCCATAATCCATAAAACTACTAATGTTAAAGGGATAGTTCAACATTTTGGCAAATTGGCCCATTGCCATAATCCCTATAGTTTTAGGAGTAGGTTTGTTACCTTCAGTTGTCGGTGCAAGCTGTTTTTAGAATGGCGGAGCAGAGCCGTGAGCTGCTCAGAGCTATGCTACGGAGGCTAATGGGATTCCTTGGTTTCCCTCATCAAATACACAATCCAACAACTCCAAAATGCTCTGGTGGACAAGTTGTGACCTGCACATTCACCACGCTATGAGATAATAACGGAACATTACAAGACAGAGTTGTTTTTGAGGCAAATACAGAGACTGCTTGCTGAAAAACTGCCCCTGACGGGAACACATATCAGCAGTTTTACATGAATCTACCTCGAAAAGGTGAATGTGCAGGTCACAACTTGTCCACGAGAGCATTTTGGAGTTGTTGGATTGTATTTGATGAGTTTGATGAGGGAAACCAAGAAATCCCATTAGCCTCCGTAGTGTAGCTCTAAAGTTCTAGTTCTAAAAACAGCTTGCACCGGCAATTAAAAGTAACGAACCTACTCCTAAGACTATAGGGATTACCGGTATGGCAATTGGCCAATTTGCCAAAATGTTGAACTATCCCTTTAAAAGTTAATATAAACAAAATGACAAAGTCTACGTCATCACATCACACTGTAGCTGCTTAAAGTCTCTGTTATACTGACAGTTTCATACGTGATTTAACTGTTGTCCATGTTTCCATTTCTCTGATCACGTCCCACTCGGTGCATTAACATGGACATTCGGTGTCTTTTCATCTGCAGCCCGTCCCAGTGTCCAGGAAGTTGTCGGCTCGGGAACAGAGGGACTGTGAAGTAATCGAGAGACTCATCAAGTCATACTTCCTTATCGTGCGGAAAAACATCCAAGACAGGTACACATTTAATTCTCCTTGCTTATTTTTTCAGCTACTTATTTTTTGAAAAGTTTGCGTGAGTGGTCCCCTCTAACGAGCTTCACCGTATCTTCATCCCATCTCCCGTCCTCCTGGTTGGCCCCAGTGTACCGAAGGCAGTGATGCACTTCCTGGTGAACCATGTGAAGGACTGCCTGCAGAGTGAGCTGGTGGGTCAGTTATACAAGACGGCCCTGCTGAACGACCTGCTGACAGAGTCTGAGGACATGGCCCAGAGACGCAACGAAGCTGCTGACATGCTCAAGGTAACAGATCTGTCAAAAGAGTCACTATGGATAGCAGCGAGATCCAGTATCAGTCACACACTCATTGCTCAATAAAATATTTAGATATCACTTCTGTCATTGAAACAGATTTCTTTCAGTATATCAGTAGCATTAGAGGAAAGACAGAGAGATTTTAAGATTGCTTGTTTAAAGTGATTCACCTGCTCTAATCGTTCCTCCTGATCCCCTCTTATTCACCTTCAACCTTAGTGATAGGGAACAAAATGCACTGATGTTTTTCTAAAGCTTCAGCTGCCTGAGATAGTCTTTGTGATCTAAGTGTTTAGCTCTTAGTGTTTCCCTGTTGAGCTACAGCTACGGCATTGTAACAAAACTGCAGAAACATTGCACTTGATTTTCACCTTTGAGTTTCCACCTCATCAAATATCGATCCAAATGATTGCACAGAAAGAGGCTGTAGATGTTGACCCTGTCACTTGTGTTGTAAAATTCATTATTTAGACCATTAATTAGACCATTAAAATTCCAGCTTGAACAGCAGGCTTGATTACAGCTGTTGAAACCAATTTGAGTCTTCACGTAAGATAAGACGTGATAAGATATTTCTGTATTAGTCCCATGATGAGGAAGTTTTACAGCGTTGCAGCAGTAAAAATAGAAGTATATCAATGATTAGATATAACATTGATTTAGATTAACTGTAACTCAGTAAACTCAGAGGAAGATGTCCCAAATATTGTACATGTAGGTCTAGTTGAAAGTAGACACAGTACAGCCCAAAACACAATAATAGAATAAGTGATGTAATTCACACACTTTTCCCTCTCCACTCCTGTGTGCAGGCGCTGCAGAAAGCCAGCCAGGTGATCGCAGAGATCAGAGAAACCCACATGTGGTGAGAGCTGCCTCTCTTCAGCAGGCTCTCTTCATCCCTCATGGACCATCCAGCCCCCCCTCCCTCCCCCAACTCCTCCTCCTCCTCCTCCTCCCCCCAGCCGAGTCTCCCAGCACTTTGACTGCAGAGACAACCTGAAAAATGCACTGGTGTGGATATGTGTATATCTAAACATAGTTTTAATGTACAGAAGGAACTTGATTGAATTGTTGAAGGGCGGTACATATCATCGGCATCAGACAATGCCCCTGTCCTAGATGGTTATATTTTTCTTATGTAATTAAAACAGTAAATATACAGATCATGTTATACATCACCACTATGTGGAGCCTTGCTGAGGAATGTCTGCTCTTAATGTAGATTCCAATTAAAGTTAGAAATGAAAACACACGCTGCGATATGTAGATGCTCTGTATCATGTTAACTCCTTCAGTGGAAACACAGATTGTTCCAAAGAGATGCACTTAACCTAGATATTTTTACTGTGGAAATACACTGGCATTTTTACACATTCTTCTGAACAGTATTGTTTTTATGTCGACATGTAAAAGCTAAATTAGACCCATTCTTGTCCCTGTTTACATGTCCTTACACAGAAAGATCCTATTTACACTTTAGGGGTTTCACTATTTTCAATGAGGTGTGTGTGTAGGTTTGTGTATAAATGTGTTCTGTTCCACATCTGTATGTCGGACAAAATCACATTGACAGAGAGGCAGCAGAGTGGATGTAACGACTTATTTATTTCTTCCATATCATGATAATTGACACGTAACTCAACACAACAAAAAAATGAATACACGCACGGCAGAGACGTGAGCCAATCACTGGTGTCTGGCTCTGCCTCGTCCTCGTCCTCGTCCATTGGCTGCTTTACCTCAGCCGGGCCTTGCCTTTGCCACGACCTTTGGCACTGAAAGAAGACAGGGGAAAAACACAGCGGACAGGGAGGTTACAACAAGCGGAGGCAGATTATTCACAGCACTCGTAAAACAAGTCAATGAACAAGGTGATGGAAAAACTGAATTTGAACCAAACTGCATTTCATATGCTACCACTTAAAACAACATGGAAATAAAATCTGTTTCAAGCACAGATCATCTGTAAAAGACTAAAAATCTGCATTTTTCTCTGGTGCTGTTTTTGTCTGATGCTCCATGAATAGAAATTGCAAACATATGATGCAATGAGTCCAATGAAGGGGTAGAACAACTGGCTATATGGGTATAATTCCGGTTATCACTATGATAAATTTGGAAAGCAATGGAGGTTGAATTGACATGTGAAAAGAAATAGCTTTTTATAAATATACTCTCCACAGCTCCTTGGAAAAGACAAGACGAGATCTGGACAGAAGCAGAAACAGCAGTATTTGTCGTGAGTGGGAGTCAGAAGTACACCCACTCAGTGTTTTCTGTACTTACTTCTGGTGATCCTGGACTCGGCAAAGAAGCTGGTTAATCTGAAAAGACACTTAAGGTTTACTAAGCATTTAAAACAACACATACAGTACAGGATACCTGACACGTCCAGCAGAGGCTGCTAATATTATTCTTCATAAACCAAAACATAATCTGTAATTTAGGACCTGTACCTTTAATTCTATGTCTTTCACGTGCTGTGTTTGTCAATTCTCCTTCATTAAAGAGGGAAACCGTCTTTGTTTTGTCACTAGGACCGTCATCACTTGATGATTTATTATAAAGACTTTCCTCCTGAGTGTTGAGTTACTTACGTCGTACTTCTGTCTTCTGAGTTTCTCGCCGAGGTCGAACTTCTCAGCCTCCAGCCCCATCAGCCACTGCCACAGCTCGTTGGCCTTCTCCCTGTACACAAACCATCAGTCATCATCAGTCACCACCATGCAAAATAAATGTATCTGTTATAAGACAGAGTATAAACTTTCACACAGTGTCCAAGTACACATGAAACCCTGCACAGCTGTGTCGTACTTGAGTTTGTCCTCGCCCAGATGATCAACTTGGAGAGCCTTCTTGCGCTCAGCCAGGATCTTCTTCTTCTTCTCTCTCTCTGTTTGTTTCTTGGCTCCTTTTCTCTGGTCAGTCTGTTTCAGTCAAATTATTTAAAAAAACACACACTTCAGTCGCTTTGAACACAGCACTAAAAAGAGACGGGTTTTGAATTCATTTTTTTGTGAAAAAGAAAGAGATTAAAACTTTTTTCATTATGAAAATCATATTGCTATTATATTGCAGTGGTAGTATGTATTTAATGTAGATCTATGGGTAAATGTAAAAATGCAACAATGTAAGCATTACAAGTAAAAGTACCAACATTTTGTGTGTTATTGCATTGTGTTCTGTATATATTGCATTATAATGTCTCAATAAATTAAATAGATAAGTATATAATGAATTAAGTTAAAAAATACCATTTTCACCTCTCAAACATAGAGGAGTAGACGTATAAAGCAGCTAATCTTGTGGAAACACAAGATAATCAACGTTATGTCATTGTCTGCACACAATTCTCTATACTTTTCCAACTATGTTTGTTCTCTGTTACTTTGAAAATGATTAAAGGTTGTTAAAGTGGTGGTGCCACCATGAAAGGGAGGGTATTTAAACATCCCATATTGTATAAGATTAGATCTCCCTGTCTTTTTTGATAATGAGGCAAATCAAGGTTCTATATTAATATGGTGAAAGTATCAAAGCCTCAGTCCACAGAGAAATGCTCACTGCTTGTATTCAGAAACTGGGCCGTCTGGACTTCTAAAACTTTGTGATGTCACAGCCCAAAGCCCGCCCATGTGGACCATCCAGCTTTGTAAGGATTTGTTTACCTGAAATCTGCTGGATTTTTACTGGATATCTCAGAAAAAAGTCAGCCAATCGGAACAAAGACTCGGGGCGTCCTCTTTTTTTGATTGGCTCACTGACCTGTGGTTACTAAAGCAGGGATCAAAACTTCAAATACACCATGGAAAGGTGTTAATATGGGAACCTTCAACATTTAACTGCTAAAAAGTCACCACTTGAGATGGTGTTGTTGAGTTTTAGAGTTGCCGCTGTCTTTGGCTCATGTCATCATCAGCTTGTATCAGGTCAAGCAGCAGCTGGTCTTGTGTCTGTGACTTCTCTTATCACCTCTGGGCATTATGTTTCACATTTGAATACTTGAAGCCATAAGAGGCTGAGTGACCTTCTGTCCAGCGCCGTACTGCTGAGACATGTTGGACAGAGCCTTCTTCTTCTTGGCGTCGTCATCGTGCTTCTTCCTCTGCTCCTCCATCTCCTTCCGCTCCTTCTCCTCCTGCGTGCCAGCACAGGAGAAACAGTAAGAGAGACACCCATGTCCTCACCATGTCAGGTGGTAGAAACTGTAGAGTAGCTCATACCGCCAGTCTGGCCTGCCTCTCCTTCTCCCTCTCTGCCCTGATCCTCTGCTGCTCTGCTCTCTCTGCACGACGCTTATCCTGCAACACACACACACAAACCGTTAAGGCTGGGACGATATGCTTTTCTCCCAATTCAATTCTTCTACGATTTTTTGGATGGCGATTCGATTTAAATTGCGATTCTACGATATTGCCGATTCTCTCGATTTTTAGTCTGCATTTTTAACATTTATCTGCACACAAATACTGTAGGAGCCTATAAATTAACATACTCCATTATAAAGTGAGCTTTATATCCTTATAACCCTTTTCAAAACCTGTATTCTCTGTATGTAAAAAAGGCTAACAAATGCACATTGCACAATATTTAAAAAAAATCTTTTTTTTTTTTTCAAAAATAATTTTTAAAAAAGAAAATCGATTTTGGAAAAGAACAATCTATTTAAAAATCGTCAAAAAAGATATTGCGATATTTATGTGAATCGATTTTTTTCTCCCACCCCTACAAACCGTCCACGGTCACGGTGGCGTGGTGGATGCAACAGGGGCACCAGGATCGTTCCCTGAGGGACACACACTCACAATTCTGTTGACGAGGGCGATGAGCTCCTCCTCCTCTTTCTTCCTCTGGACGAAGTGAGCCTCGATCAGAGACTGCAGCTCAGCCAGATCTTTCTCAGTACGCTTCCTGTGGATGTCCTGCCATCACACCAACACACACCGTTAGAAATGAGTGTGTTGTTTGCTAAAGTGACGTCTCTGTCAAGATGGCGGAAACGTCTACTCACATCAAAATCCACTTTATCTCCATCGGGGATCTTTGGAGCGCTGATATTTGACATGAACCTGCAGAAGTGAACAGTTTGTTATTGTATAATCTGCATCAAGTGGTGCTTTAGATTCTAATTAAAGAACGTTTTAGATGCTTACTTCGGCTTTGGCTTTGAGTCGTCTGGGACAAGGAAAAGAAAAAAGCAGGAATCATGAATAAATTGACAAGTAGGAAGGAAAGTATTCATTTAATAAGTTATAAGCAAACACCAGAGCATCACCAGATTATATTGTCATCTGCCTCTTGTGCTGATGATCAGTAACATGAATAATAGTTTGCAATTTAAACAGAAGTAGTAGTAGAAAAACACAAACTAATGCATCTTGCTTACCTCCATCCCTTCAGCAGCAGAACAACGGTATGGACAAAAGAAAAAAACAAATAATTGATCAGAATCTATTATGATTCACACACTGAAGAGATCTGATTAAGAAGAATATTAAAATTAATGAACAAATAGTGAAGAAAGCGTTGAAATGATTACATACTGAGCCTCCTCCACGACGTCTTCTGTGTCAGACATTTTGTTATAGATGAGATCTGCAAAATGGATCCTATTAGTCTATTTTTAGACTGCCAAACATTTCTGATCACTAGACAATGCAGCTATGGCAACAGTTCACATAGTCTACAATGTGTCAGAGTCAGTGAGTGTTGACCCCAATATATCATCTCACTGTGTTAAAAGTAGCAACATTAATAAAAAATACGTAGAACAGATGTGTTTTTGATGTCAATCATATAGTTTCTAGTGCAGCCAGTGCAGCTGTCAGGTAATTTAAGTGAAATAGTTTAATATAACCTCTTAAATAGAGTGAATTCAAAGTATAAAGTGACATGGATTGAAAATACTCATTCATATTGTATTCCTGCAGTATTCAAGTAAATATACTCTACTTTCAGATCATCACTCTACAGAGAACAGATGTGTTATTAGTGTTTAAAAGTAAGTGACTGCATCTGAAAAATCAATGCTTCTAAATTGTAAATAATGTAACTATTCATGTTAGTATTTATGGCTGCAGCTCAGTCACATCTGGTTCAAACAATGGGAAATGATGTGAAGTCATTTCTGTCACATATACGTAACCATAACACAGTGATAAATGTCAATAATTTATTCAGTCACCCTCAACTCCCAAAATTTTCATTTCAACATTCCTGGCTAAATGAGGCTGTAATGTAAAGTAGGGACATGGAGCGTCCTTACCTGTGACCCAGACAGAAGGAGCTCAGAGTCCAGCAACAGAGTTCAGCTCCTTGAGCTTCACAAACAGGTTCAGCATCAAGGATACATAGTCCAGCCCTTCTTACTCATGTGACTGCAGCACCCTATGGCCGGTCAGTTTATTGTTAGACAGTTGGACATTACAGCTCTGTCACACACTCTCTCTCTCACACACACACACACACACACACACACACACACACACACACACACACACACTGCAGGTACAATCATGCCCTGGTAAAACGTCATATATCAATCGGAGCTTTCAGCAGCCTCTCAAGTTTCAACACACCATCATTTCCCAAGTGTTTAGGAAAGAGGTGAAGCAACCCCCCTACCCTTACCCAACAGGTAAAAACAGACAACATGAAAACAGTTGTGGTAAAAGCAGAGCAACGCAACAACACAGACTTTTTTTCTCCTTTTTTCTTTATTGCTGAAGCAAGCACAAACAATAGATTCAAACAGTCAAACGAAGCAAGGAAGTCCACTACAACGATATCGAATGACTTGACAACACATTTTGGCAGGATTCAACCCATGTCCACTGCTGACTGATAGAAACACCAGGATACAATATAAAGACAATTACAGGCATTACTATTGAAATGGTCTTGCAAGCCTTCAGTGCTGACAGTGGCATGTAAACTGATGATGGAGAGGAAAGACGTCAGACTGTTACCTGCTTGTCACACAGAGCTGCATTTGGTCTCTGAATAGTTACAGTGAATATTCACTTGCACATGCATTTACTCATCTTGTGCTTACATTACATAATAATGTGATTTTTTTTTTTTTTTTAAACTGCCACAATCATAAAGGAAACAGACCCAGCTGGTGTTAACAGATGTGTTGAACTGCTCTGGGCAGATTGTACCACTGACTTACTTCTGTAAGGAAACCAATGTCTTTATTATTAGTTATCAAGTCATTTATAGATGCTTTATAGATCAGATGAAGGTTGAGAAGAAAGACAGAATCTCCTTAACTGGTGTCATTATTTGTACGTATTGATGTATTCACAAGGTTGGTAATCCATAAAGTTGACCCATCCCTCAACTCATTGTAGCTTGTTAGCATGCTAACATTTGCTAACTAGCAATCAACACGAAGTAAAGCAGAGGATGATGGGAGTATGGTTAGTTCAGAGCTGTTTGCTCATAAAGCAAAGTGTTGGAGGATCACCACCAGAGTCGTGAGAAATCATCCTGAGAGGATGAGACATGAATTCTCTACCATGAATGTCACAGCAATCCAGCCAATAATTGCAGATACATTTCACTCAGAACCCCAAATATCAACCTCATGGTGACGCCAGAGGAAAACTCAGGGGGTCACCAAGGTCAGCAGGCTTCATCCTCTGGGAACCATCAATGTCTGTACAAGAGTTCATGACAATCTGTGCAGTAGATGTCGAGACCCGCTGTCTGACAGCCTCATCACTGACCCATAATGCATTAGTAAATGATTTATTAACCATTGAATTCATTACATATAAATCCTGAGGGATGAGGGATGCCTTATTAGAAAGCAGTACCAACTGTAGACACCATTCAGAGAATCTTCACGACCTAATATCTTATAAAGAGACCTATAAAACAACAGTCAGTGATTTATTAACCACTACAAAAGAAGGCATGACCTACTATTCAAAAACCCTCAAGAGTCCCTCGTGAGGAAGTGGTACAGTACAAGCTGATGGAACAAACTCAATATGTACAGGCTTATTACCCAACCTCCAGCTGAGTGGCAGTTTACTGTAGTATCTATGGAGTCTAAACGGTGACCAGCATCCCAAAAAGCGGTGAATGTGTTGTGCTTATTACTGTTTTTAAATGCTGTATGACAATGAGTTCAAAGCCCAAATGCGTCAGAGGGGGAGTGGACATGTGGACGTGTCAGTGTAGCTTGAAAGAAACGTAACACTGAAGCATCCTGACAGGTATCTATCTCTGCAATTAGCTAAAGCTGTAATAACACCTGACCAGATGGACACAACATCATCTCCTCCATTTAACATGTGGTTCAGCATATCTTAATGACATCATTGAATTTCTTATTAAAAAATATGAAGTCAAGTCTCATGGATACATGTGAATGTCAAGGTTGGCGATGACGATGAAGCTGGAAAACTTTGATGATGGGATCCTTCCCGGTGACTCATCCCAGTCTGTCGTCTTTTCCTCATTCTGGTGTGAAACTCAGGTGTGCTGAAGGGAAATGGATGCACATACAGTAGCAGAGCCTTCAGGCAAGGCTTGATTTAGATGGGGATGTCAATGGTTACGGTCTTACGCCCGCTAATAGACACAGAGAGAAAGAGAGACACACATTAAAGATCTATTAGTCGCTGTGTCGCATTCAAAACTGCCTGGTTTACTAAAATTTACGAGGTGCCAAACGAGATTTGCCTCAGGGCTGTTAATCAGAGCTTTTACATCCATACTTCTCTATACTGTGTGTGTGTGAGTGAGTCCTCCTGTTGGTGACACATACCCTGCCATCAAAGGCAGGACAGCTCTCTATGTATGTGATTGAAAGCTGTAACTTTGTCATTTGCCCTTTACTCCATTGCTCTGTGGTCTATTTCTGATGGAGAAGCAGTGACCATCGCTATTTAGGGTCAAAGCTGATGCCCGACAAACACTTTTCCACTCCAATTGTTCACACTCTCACTGTGGAGGCTCGTCCGAAGAAATGTGACGTTTGATCATAAGGGAGGCCTAGACGCCCCATGAACGCTGACTGTCTTTTGTCACGATCAATGTACGTTTAGACTCTTGACTCTGCTTCCGGGCTGTGGGGATGCATGGAAGGTCTTTATCATTAGCACTGTGTGGATAAGCCCAGTGATCGAGGCCGATTTGCTGCTTAAACAGTTAGTAATCCTCCCCAGCAGTCAGTTGTAATGTGAAAATCAAGCAGCTGCACTCTGGTATGTCCGACGGCTCGCCGACACTGGGCTGCCCAGGTGCCACCAGGGGAACAGTGCAGTGCAAAGACATGACAGCCATGCCAGGAGCCTGCAAGCTGCTTTATACTGGGAAACAAGGTCAGGGTGAGGGTTTTCTTTAAATATAGATCACAGTGCCACAGAGCCGAGCCAGTGGCCGATGATCTCTTAACAGCAGATTTGATTTACAGCTAGCAGCTACATGGCACAAAGGAAGGGGCTGTAGTGTCCACTGGGACTATAAATCAGTCATGGCCTGCCCTCCTCACCCAGGAAATGGTTTGAAGGGCAGAGACGACTCTGCTTAACTCTGCTTCCCTCAGGACTGATCAGGACAAATCCCGGTTTTACATGTAGTTAACATTTTAGACTTAGTGGTGGCTGGAAGTATTTAGTTAATTTTCATTCACATAACTAAAAATAGCAACTGCTAAAATAAGAGACCTGCATTAAAAACATTAAAAAGTAGCATTACTTAACTATAGCAGAGACTTTGGACCCAAAATTATGTTTAAATAACGTATTTCTCACACTTTTCTCTCACACAAACAATGGCAAATGATCAAAGTTTTTGCTTGTTGAATCATTTGTTCTATTCATACTCTGCTTGTGCTCATATTAGCTCTGTGGAAATATTCCTGCACTGCACGTCAGCAGAGAAACACCGTCCAGAAAACAAGAGGGGGAATTTTGCCCTAAAAATACAGTGACTTTGAAACACGCCCTGTCAACATGACACGCTGATAACAGAGATATATTACTATATATATAATATAATGTTAAACTGAACAAGGACTGATTTCCCCTCTGAAAGCACAAACGTTTAATGGCCATTATGGAGATTATCAATAACTGTTTGAGTGTCCATGTGAGAGTGACAGACTTGAGAAATTGTGCACCAATAGTTAAAGTAAAAGATGTATTAAAACTAAATGTACCCATCATGCAGCACAGTAGGCCCAGCCATTGTTGTTATTGGATATTATTGGATTATTCCCACTGGTAAATTGAGAGTGTCTCAGTGGCGGCATGCAGCTAATTCCAAAACGTCATTGATAGAAACTGTTCGTTGTATGTGTAAAACCTCAATCTCAAGTTAATTTTTAGTAGAGGAGTGGAGCAGCATGTAGCCTAATGGAAATGCTCACATACAATACCTCAAGATTGTACTTAGGTTCAGTTCTTGTGTAAATGTACCTATTTACATTTTAACCATTTAACTTACCATTTGTAACAAACTTGCTCTTTCCTCCAACTGCCACCTGTAAACAAAAGGGAATCAGGGAAAGAGGTGAGAGAAAGAACTTTGATAATGCATATTTTGTATATTTATGAAACAATCCCTCATCTTATTCTGGGATTCATTTTGAGTCTTGTGTTTGGACTCTAGGAAGTAAAGTTTCTGAGGGACCAGCTCTGATTTGATTGGTTGATAACAGACTCTCATAGCAGGGACGTCAGGTATTTTGTCTCTATAGTGTTAAAGAGGCCTGTAAAACCAAAAATTGGGTGAGGTCCGACATCAAATAGTCTTTTTAAAGCGCTCTAAATAAAATACATTGGCATTCAAACATGACCACATGCACTCAACTATAATGTCCTCACTTCAATGCGGCTACTATCTTGGTATGAAAAAAGCTGTCCATACTCAGCAGAGCCAAAATGTCCTGTAACAATATATTCTGTCGATCGCATTCATGTTTGAAAATAATCCATGTTATAAATGAACGACAACATCAGAGCAAAGGAATACTATTTATGTCCTCAAAGCCAGTCTGGGAATGGGAACCAATGACAGCAGGTAGATAACAGAGTGACAGTTCACTGAGTGCGTGAAGGAGACACAGAAACCCACACATCACATCAAGTTCAGTATTTTACATTTCAGTTCAGGCAGCTCAACCAGAGAATCAAACTGTAATATATATCCTGCTTGTAACAAATTCTTGTATACATATTTATGGACTGGATTCATGGTTTAATTGACTGAATTTAGGGACTGTATGAAAATTATTATTGGAAGAGAGTCTGATGTTTCAACTCAACAAAACAAGCCCTTCTCTCCTCTTAAGTTGGAGAAAAACTGCAACATCCTCACTCTAATATGTCACAATAATGGAATACTAAATAGAATAAATACTAAATCACTTAATTATTATACTGAGATGTTTTATAAACTAATCTGAACAACATTACAGCAGCAAACAACTATTTTCTATGTAAAGACAATGAGGTGTGATAGCATAATAAAGCTGAGAGTGAAGTAACAGCCCCTCTACGTGTGTTGTAATCTGAGCTGTCTGCGTGTAACATGACTGTGATTCCCCCTTGTTAAACCTCTGCTCCTCCCCACATTTAAAAGGCTCAGTGATCGGCCACAGGTGAGGCAGCTCGGTGCAGCGTTCAGGTGAAAGCCACTTTCCTCCACTGAAGAAACCTCGGCTTTAAGTGATTAGACTCGGGCACAGGTGGATCGGTCATGGGGACTATAATTGGGGACTTTTAATTTTTACTGGCTCCATCAGTGTTGTTATCGACTCCATCATCAGCGCCATTCAACACATTTGAAAAGTCCAAGGCTTAATTTTGTCGCCAGTCCAACCATGGAGCCAGTTGTAGCAGCGTTACGTTGTTAGCTGCCCTCTGCTGTCTGTAAGCTGTAAGCTAAGGAGGAAGCCAGGTGACGTCGTGCGTGCAGTGACAGATCTGTGTCTGGATGGATGGACAGTCACACAGGAGACAGGCTGTTTGTTCCTGTGGTAACACTTTAGATGAGGGAACACATATTCACCATTAACTAGGTGCTTATTAATATGCATATAAGTAGCTTACCAGCTCCTTATTAGTAATTATTAACTCCTAATTATGGCTTATTCATTGTAAATTAAAGCAGAAGTAAGTGATATATTTGTGTTAATATAAGTCTTAAATAGTTATATCTTCCGACAGCAATCACTTACATAGAGTGTTTGGTCTGAAACACGGGTCTCTCAGTCCCTCTGCTCTGCTCTGAGCCGAGGAGAAAACATTTATCGTATCCTACAGTTTTTATCCAATGAGGAGAGAGAACGGCATGCAGGGCTGTGTGTGCAGCCAAGGAACGCCGTGAATGTGGCGACATAGGGACGAGGACTGTTATGGTGCGTTCAAGGAAACTCGTATTTTTCCGACCGTGAAGTCGTACCAGTTCGATCTGGTACGAGTTCACCGGTCGGAAGTTACGAGTGGCCGTTATAGTGACTTTCACCGATAAAACAGGTCGGAAAAACACGAGTGGGTTGCCTGGAACGCTACAAAGTCGTAAGTTGTGACTTGAAGCTGTAATTTACGATTTCAAAAGCCTGCCTGGAACGCAGCATTAGCGAAAATGACCGGACCACTTACTTCTGCTTTAATTCATGGTGTAATAGAGGTAGAATAAGGCTATGTAGAATAAGGTGTTAATACGTGCTTAATAATTACTAATAAGGAGCTAGTAAGCTACTTATATGCATATTAATAAGCACCTAGTTAATGGTGAATATGTGTTCCTTAAGTGTTACTGTTCCTGTGATACCGATAGTCAGTGTTGTTGTTGTTGTTTTACCCATCATGCTACAGGGGATCATCACTGTAACTAGTCTGCTGAAGACCAGTTTTTAAGGATGTACTTACTGGAACCCAAACCGCGATCGTCTCTAAACCTAACCAAGTAGTTTTGTGTCTCAGCCTCCCCAAACTGTGACTATTCCACTGGGATTTATTATCATGGTGGCCTGGCAATGGGGCGCTCCACTGGTACAAACAACCCTGTGTTGTTTGGGGGGATTTATGTGTACCCAAAATGCTTCCATGGTGCTATTAGAGGTTAGAAACCCCACAGACAACCTTTAATCATTGTTTTGTTGATGAGGGAGGAACAAAATAGTTCATAACTCTGCAACTGGAAAAAAAAAATCTGTTCTCTCTGCCCCACTTTCTGTCCTCCTCGTCCCTCAATAATGTCCACACAGTCCCTTAACAAAAGATTTTGGCTGAATAGTGTTTAGCTTTTGAACTGCCTGAACTGAGAAAAAACACAACTCCAACCATCTGTGCTTTAACATCCCAAAATGAGTCAGACCATGCCGAGTGGAACGTGCACTGTTACCTCTTTCACCCGTCTATTAGGTAGACTGATTGAAACAAACAAACAAACAGGATCATGTCACTGTAAATCCTTTAAAGCATTAACATCAGCCTCCCTTTCACTCAGTGAAACAGGTGTGTGCGTGTTACCTTGGCAGGCGCAGAGCCCTTCTTGGTTTCCCACATGCCACGCTTGTTACCAGCGTCACCTGGTTTCACGTCCTGCCATAAAAAAAAACAACCACCATGCTCCTTTTAGTCCTGATGGGAGAATTGAGATTCTTGATATAACTGAAGAGAAATAGTGTTATCAACCAAATGTACCCACACGGAAAGAGCCTATAGGTTTGAATATATGTGACATACATAAAATTGGCCTTTTTCATATATACAGAACGCATATATGCTATATATATATATATATATATGGTGCATATATGCTGCATATAGCCTATGCCACATATATGCATCATATATGCACAGATAAACTGCATATAGTTTTTATATATGCGCATATCCTCCTGAAGATACAGATAATTTTATGTATGTCACATATATTCAAACCTATAGGTTCTTTCCATGTGGGTATTTGAAGTATCCAAAGAAAAAGTACTCTGCCTATTTAAAATTTGATAGTCTGGAGTAGAAATTACAAAATGTACCTCTGACATACAATATTAGTTCAGTATTTGCAATCACAAGTATATTATGACCTCTATCTAATGCTCATGATTATTAGTTGTCATTATAAAGAGATGTAGGTGTACAAAGTGGTACCTTCACCAGTTTGAAGAGTGGAGAAACAGCAGGAAAAGTGTTTTGAGTGAAGGAAGCTGAGGCATTAGCAGAGGGGAAAGAAAGGTAGAGGACAATTACACAAGTCAACAGTAAACAGTAAACACACAGGAGGGAGTAGAGACATTACAGAGAGACAGGCTACAGACTAGACTGCACTGCTGTACAGCTGGGTCCCATCAGGGGGAAGTGTTGCTGCAGAAGTAAAGGCAAGGTTATAAGCGTTCTCCCCACCCTCCCCAAGACGTCCCACACTAAAGATATCTTGCTCGTAAATTTTCGTCTTAGAACAATGTTGCACTTCATCCAGCAATGCCGCCGCCCATGGACATAGTGTAATGTCTCCAGACGACCTGTTGGGATTAGCAGCTGATGTCCTACTTTAGGAGAAGGACACAGTGTCCGCCAAGCACCCAGCTCCAAACCACCTCATCAACTTAATGGTATTTTATCATAGTAAATAAACTACATCAATAATGAAATGCACTTGTTGGTAGTTTTGTCACAGTTGTGGAATTAGATAATAATGTCTTTATGTGATAAATGTGAAAGGACATGACCTTATGCCCTTGCCTGAAGGACACTTTGATTGTTTAGCCACAGTGAAACAGAAGTATGTTGTTGTTGTTGTTGTTGTTTTTGGACAGAAACTAGCGTCACTATTTTTTGCAAAGACTTTATGATTTAAGGGCTGTTTAGATTGTGATACAATCTTGAAATACCTATAGTCAGTGTGATTGATGTGTAGCACAGAGGGGCATAGAAACCACTAGACAAGAAGGCACATTGGTGTTCAAGCTGTTATTGCCAACAATGGGGAATAATACTCTACTTTAAATCCACTCTACTTTAGGCTACTTTACTTATACTAAAACACTACATTATAACCTTCAGGCCATGTGTAGGATCACACAGAGATGTGGTTAGGTGAAGTGTCCATGTGGTGTCACTAGACTCCTGATACTGTCTGGGGGCTGGTGGGGTATAAAGGCTCCGTCCAACAAAAGGCTGGCGTGCTGATGTGCCAATGAGCACATTAGCGTGTACAGAATATCGAGGGATTACTTTGTTAAAGTAACACTGGTGTCTATTTTACAATAGAGTGTGTGATCAGGAGCAGGATTTATCAGGCCTTACTGCTGGCTTTGCTGCTGCCGCTGCGGGTGCTGCTGCTGCTCCCGCTGCGGGTGCTGCCTTCTCCGGCTCTGCAGGCTTTGCCATCCAACTGTTGACACGTCCAGCCACGCCTCCTTTGATACCAGCCACATCCTGGGAAAAGAGACATCTCAGATATACGGGATCACGTAGTGAAGTAAAGCCGTCTATCCTTCTCACTCTCTCAATCCCTCACCTTGTTGGCAGGGGCCGGGCTTTCGGAGGAGCCGCCGACGTTGCCCTTCTCCCACATGCTCTTGATGCTGCGCGTGCCTCCTGTCGGAATATCTCCCACCGCGGCCTTGGAGGGGGATTTGGTGTCTTTGCCTCCCTGTGGACACAGATGATGGATTTCACAACTCAGCACGAAACTTGTGCACCAAAGCTGGAAAGTTTTCTTTGTACGTTTATCAAAGTAGAGTACTGCTGTTCCTGGGTTGAGTATTTCCATGTAGAGCTACTTTACTTTTTTTTTCCTTCTACAGTATGTTTGATGTGTATTTACAGTATAGTCACTTCACAGATCGAGGTTTTAGATTAAAGACAATATGTATGAGTTGTTGGCACTAAACCTCTCACACTGTTAAAATAACTGTTTTATGTACAAAGTGGTGAAAGTGCCCAATGCTTCACAAAAAGCAAAGAGTCAGTCCAAAAGATAAATCCAAATTATGTGACATACTGTAGCACATATTTCCCAGCCCATTAATCATCTCACTGCCCTTCAGATACATTCCTGTGACTTTTGGAGAGGACTCAACTACTGTTTGGGAACACTGAGCTGAACTATGTGTGTGTAACTGTAAATGAAATGGTTCAAACTAACTAGCTCTAAAGATTTTATATAAAATAAAATAAAATAAAACATAATTGGTAAGGGATAATTTTATTTGTACATTTTACTGATAATGACTGTGTCCTTTCACACTAGGATTTTGAATGCAGGCTTTTACATTATGGCATCAGTCCTTTGACTTAATAATAATAATAATAATTTTATTATTACCATTTTTTTTTACAATCTGGTCCGACTTGTTCAGCTTCCACAGGCTTCCTCTCCTCAACCTGGACTCACTAAAGCTCCGGCTAATTGCACTGAAAATGGACCCAAATGCCGAAGCAGAATCATTATTATCAGAATGAGCCAGGCAGCGGTCGGAGATGACATCATCCAGGTCAGAGGTCAGTAGGTCAACCTACAGACCCCGGATGTTGATAACAGGTCACCCCGGACTCAGAGGGGAATAGCACTAGCGTATCATAACAAAATATTGGTGAAATGAACAAGTTTCACGGCAGATAATGTGTTATTTAGAGGCTGCATTGCGTGCCCGTGTATTCGCATTATACGGATATACGCAGCTCTTGGCTGGAGCTAATTTCGTCGGAACGAAGTTATCTGGGTGAGTAAATTATCGTATTTTATGCTAGAAATAAGGTCCAGATTGTAAAAAAAATGGTAATTATCCTTTAAGAATCTGAATACTTTGCTCCACTCCTGCTAAGTGTCACGTCTCACCTGGAGGGCAGAGGTGTACTGCTCTAGTCTGTTTCCGATCTTGGAGACAATTGGAGTGTGTGACACTCTGGCTGCACTGCTGCAAGGATGAAAAACACACTGGGTATTAATATGGTTCATCAACCCCTGCTTCATTCATTTGTGTTATTTCTATACTGCACTAAACCACTAAATACGTCTCACCTTTTCTGGGCGGATTTGCTCAAGAATTCTGCCTTCGCCCCGATCTGCACACAACAAGACAACATGGTTAAAGTCATAAACCAGTTTGTCAGACATGAATGAATTTAGACTTGGTCAAGACGTCCTGGCTTCACTCCTGTCTCCAGGACGACCTCACAGAGAGGCAGACCAGTCCGTCCCTGGGAAGGTCTCTCGTTGTGTTGGCTGGTGCGTGAGTGATGGAGCAGGAGAGTTTGGTTGTACGAGAGCCAGGGGACACACACACAGACACACACAACTCTCAACATTCCTCCAAAAATACTCCGGCAAGAAAATTACCCAGTCACGGTCTCGTTCACTGCCATATTTGAGGAGAGCTCAGACTCCAGAGCACATCTTTTTTTAATTCTCGTCAACTATCACTATACGGCTGATACCAAAGGAATTTAGAACATAAATTGACAAAAAGAAAGTAGCAAAACCAACAATCATTAGGCAATAAAACGTGTTTGACCATAGAGGGAAAAGGAAGGGGAGACAACAACAACAACAACATCATTTGTGAGTGTAAAGACAGACTGAGACCAAAACTTGTCTTCTTTAGCCTGGAGTTAGACATGATTAATACCACTCTCATGTTTGGTAAATATGAAGCTGCAGTCAGCAGCTGGTTCAATGAGCTCTGCATAAAGACTGGAAACAGAAAGTCTGGCTCATAAAATTAGCCTTACAGCACATTTTCAGTTCACTAATTAATATGTTAAATTTTATTTGTTTACCCCATAAAACGGTGTAGATTATAACTTAAAATTAAATAAAATAGTAGGCCGGTTTTTTCCCTCATTCTCATCTTTCAGGCTAAGCTTCAAGCTATAGTTCATATTTCATCATCAAATGTCAGAATTATTTAAAAACTTTCAAAATGATCTCTTAACTATGTTCTGTAGATTTTTTTCCCAATACATATTGAAATGGAAAGTAAAGTGTCTGATGGACCAAGGTACGTTTTATCAGTCTGTTTTCTGGGAATAATTGACATAAGGAGAAACCAGAAACAAGCCGTTTTTTCGTTTTTTCGTTTTGGAAAAAAAAACGGAAATCAAAATTTCAGTTTGTTTTCTCGTTTTTGGTTCTTATTTAACAAAACAAATTTACCACTCAATATTTTGTTTCCGTGGGTGGGCGGGTCCTAGTGTGCTTCCTTGCCCTGTGCCCTTCAAAATAAAAGTTCCTCAATTTGATAATGTCGACAAAAATATTACTGTAGGCTAGTAGGCTACAGACACTAGCAGACGTAGAGGACCCCATCACCCACAGTCAAGACTGACACGGCTTCAAATAACAATAATAGTAGGCTATTCATAATGAAAATGAGAACTTATGAAGTTATGATGACTTCAGTGTAGATGTTTAGCCACAAGGTGGCGCAGTTATTACACGAAGAGTAGATCTGAGGGCTTTACTACGACGGAGGCTCACAACATTTCGTGTGTATTATTGAAAGCGAGGGGTGTGCCTATAGGCTAGTGAGTACAGAGTGTCTACTCTGTACAGTGATAAAGACTGTACAGTAACTTACTGTACTGTAGCGAGATTCACGCAACACGTGAAATGTGAGTGACAGTGATCACAAACGAGAGCATTATGACTGATAGCTCCCCTGGTAGAACAGCTCCCTCAGTAAGCTGAGTCATCCGTTAGTGTGGGTTTGAGTCTCAGTTTAGGTTGTACCATTAATTAATGTGTTTTCTTTTCATCATTATGATCACATAAGGCTTAAGTTTGAGCAAATAAATGAGCAAATGAGCATTAATTCTCCGCCGGGCCGAGGCACCAACTTCCCTGCTTGTGTACGTATTTGTCTGCAACGGCTTATGACACGCGCCTTCCCTGCAGACTGACAGCCCAGGACAGGTGCTGAAGTGTGGGAGAGGAGGGAGAGACTGGGCTCCGCGGGGCTCTTGCAACTTGCGGCGGATCAGGAAGGGTGGAGGACCGACATGACAGGGGGTCTTGGTCTCCTGGTACCTGTGCTGGCCAGGAAAATGCACAGTGTACACGTGTACATATTTAAGTACACGTTCACATCCCTATAAACATGTACACAAGCAGGGAAGTTGGTGCCTCGGCCCGGCGGAGAATTAATGCTCATTTGGTCATTTATTTGCTCAAACTTAAGCCTTATGTGATCATAATGATGATGAGAAAAGAAAACACATTAATTAATGGTACAACCTAAACTGAGACTCAAACCCACACTAGTGGATGAATCAGCTTAATGAGTGAGCTGTTCTACCAGGGGAGCTATCAGTCATAATGCTCTCGTTTGTGATCACTGTCACTCACATTTCACGCGTTGCGTGAATCTCGCTCCCCGCGAGTGAAATGGCCACTTTGAAGTAGTATCTATATATTGAACGAAGTTACTGTACAGTCACTGTACAGAGTAGACACTCTGTAGCCTACTCACTAGCCTATAGGCACACCCCTCGCTTTCAATAATACACACGAAATGTTGTGAGCCTCCGTCGTAGTAAAGCCCTCAGATCTACTCTTCGTGTAATAACTGCGCCACCTTGTGGCTAAACATCTACACTGAAGTCATCATAACTTCATAAGTTCTCATTTTCATTATGAATAGCCTACTATTATTGTTATTTGAAGCCGTGTCAGTCTTGACTGTGGGTGATGGGGTCCTCTACGTCTGCTAGTGTCTGTAGCCTACTAGCCTACAGTAATATTTTTGTCGACATTATTAAATTGAGGAACTTTTATTTTGAAGGGCACAGGGCAAGGAAGCACACTAGGACCCGCCCACCCACGGAAACAAAATATTGAGTGGTAAATTTGTTTTGTTAAATAAGAACCAAAAACGAGAAAACAAACTGAAATTTTGATTTCCGTTTTTTTTTCCAAAACGAAAAAACGAAAAAACGGCTTGTTTCTGGATTCTCCTTATGTCAATTATTCCCAGAAAACAGACTGATAAAACGTACCTTGGTCCTGATGTGTACTTTGCTTTCTTGATATGGATTTGTCTGTGTGAAGTGTTTGCACAGTGTTTGATGAATGGTTTCACTTTAAATCCATGTCCTCCTACAGAGAGTTTCAACATGGGACCCATTTTAAACGTCTCTTCACTTAGTTATGGTGGGATCTATCAACGCAGATGAATGGTATTTGTTTTAAGCACTCAAAAGTATTTTAAGAATAAATGTCTCCATGGCTCTGGATAACCCACAGACCATAATGTCACCAGTTTCTAATGTCAGATTGTTTCATAAAAGTTGCCCACTGATTTCTGAGAATTATCTACGGTAACCAGGACCAGGACAATAATGTGGGCATACAAAACATTTTTTGGGGGGTTAGATGGTTGAGTGAGAGGATGTTATTTTCCTTATGAATTATTGTGACTTTTGTAACTTTTTTCTTTCCTTGAACCACGGCTCCAAACTCACCTTGGACGAGCCTTTGGGACTGATAGCAAAGACAGGTTTTGAGGTGTCTTCCTCTTTCTGTTTCTTTTTCTCTGCAGCTTCCGCCCTCCTCTTCTCTATCTCCTCCTTCATCCTCTTCCTCTCCTCCTGTAATGAAAACCTCACTTTAGTATGGCACTGTATGCACTGTCATTGAGTCCACACTCCTCTCACAGTGACACTCCTCGTGCTCTCATCTCTCACCTGCTCTTTGGCTTTTTTCTCCTCCAGCTCCTGTTTCTTCTGCTTCTCCTCCTCCTCCAGGATCTTCTTCCTGTCCTCTCTCTTCTTCTTCAGCTCCTCCAGCTCGGCCTCTGCGCCCTGCTGCTTCATCTTCATCTTCTCAAACTCCTCGCTCTCGGCGTCGGTTCGCCGGCGCTTCAGCTCCTGCAGTTTACGTTCGGCCTCCTGACGCTCCAGATCATCTGCCTTGGTGGAGGCGGGGGTGTCCCTGCTCACAGACACAGTTGTTTTATGACCAACACATGTTATCATTTTCTTTTTTTATATACCAATTGTTTATCTGAGAGTCTCATCTCATTATGATGATGCATATAGTACAAATACATCTGAATCTATGGATGGATCACTGGATGGACACTCTGTCTGGAGTCAAATGTTGGAAGAGTCGATTCTTGTTCAGAAGACAAGACAAAATACTGTGACTGCATGACTTTGACCTTTGGCTTTTTCTGTTTGTGCCCATCCGATGGCAACTTCTAGCTCTGATCAGACACATTTATAAGACAACATGTAGCATATATGAGCAATTTAAAAGAAAGAAGAAACTACAAAACATTGGGTGTTACTTGAACTAGGATTCAGAGAGGATTTACCTTGATGTTTTCTTAAGCTTATTCTCAACGAAAGCTCCGTTCTGTTTGGCTGGTTCATTCTTACAAAAAGAGAGAAAGAAGTTCAATGTTACATATTGAGACTTTTCCTACTGAATGAAGAACTCAGGTAAAGGTCAGTTCTGATTTACCTTTTCCTTAAAACCAAATTTCTTCGGCTTCTCCTCCTTTACACGGATGACAAAAAAAGAAACAAGATGAATAACATAATAATAACACTTGAAACCCTATTTTTTTCTTTTCTTAAAATGGAAAAAAAAGAAAAGGGGGGTGGTGGTGGGGTTATAATAAAAGAAAAAAAAAAACAGGAAAAAAAAAAACACTTGAAACCCCTCAAAAACAAAAACCAGCGTTTAGACTAGGCTACAGTGGAGTCCTGAATGCAGCACAGGGGTGAAAAGAGGACACACACGTCACTCTGTGATTATCCTCTAAACACTGTGATCTACAGCCACAACACTAAACTATCACACAGCAAATAAAACCTGGATGAATCAAACATGAAGTCACTTAATCCACAGAATTAATCCACAGGATTAAAGGACTAGTGTCACATTAAAACCTCTGTTTTTGGGGACAGGCCTCATTTCAGTTTTCCAGGTTTTGCGCTGTTAGTAAAAAAAAAAAACACATCCATACCTCCTCTTTCTTCTTCTTCTCCTCCATCTCTCGCTTTTTTCGTTTATCCTCTTCCTCTTTTTTCTTCTTCTCCTCAGCCTCCTTTTTCCGCTTTTCCTCTTCTTCTTTCTTCTTTCCCTCCATCTCCTTTTTCCGCCTCTCCTCCTCCTCTTTCTTTTTCTTTTCGTCCTGCTCCTTCTTCATCTTCTTTTCCTCCTCCTCTTTCTTCTTCTTATCCTCCATATCTTTCTTTCGTTTTTCCTCCTCCTCTTTCTTCTTCTTGCCCTCCATTTCTTTTTTCTGTTTTTCCTCCTCTTCTTTCTTCTGTCTATCCTCCGTCTCCCTTTTTTGTTTTTCCATTTCTTCTTTTTTCATTTTTTCCTCCATCTCTTTTTTCTGCTTTTCTTCTTCCTCCGTTTTCAGCCTCTCTTCGTTTTGCTTTTGTTGCTGTTCCTCCTCTTCCCGCCTTTTCCTCTCCTCCTCCTCTCTTTTTAGCTTTTCCTCCATTTCCCTCTTTTGCTGTTGCTCCTGTTCTATCCTCTGCTTTTCCTCAATTTCTTTTTGCTGTTTTTCCTCCTCTTCTTTTCTCTTCCTTTCTTCCTCCTCCTTGCCAGCAGCTTCCTCAGCATCTTTCTTTCCTAGATCAACCTCAGCCTCTGTCTCCTCCTGTGAGAGGAATGATGTTCATTAATTTTTGCTCATTTTCTGTCCATGTATCAGTAGAATAAAACACTAAAATAAGAGATCACATCTCATTTCTTATGGCTGATGACCTCAACTCCACAACAGATTCCTAAAAACAGGTTCAAAAAATAAAATTTGGAATCTCCTCTTTACCTTCTCCTCTTCCTCTTTCCTCCAGGAGTTTGTATCACTCACTGCCACCTCCTCCTGGGCAGGCTTCTCCTCCTCCTTCTTCTCCTCCTCTTGCGCTCCATCTGTGCTGGTTTCGTCTGTGTCATTGGTGCCAACGGTGGGGTCGAACTCCTTCTGTCTCTCCATGGCCTCCTTCATTCTCTTCTGCCTGCGCTCCTCCCTCTTGGCCAGGCGCTCCAGCAAAGCCTGGTCATCATCCGTTCCTCCAGCGCTGCTGGTGGTGGTAGACTCAGACTCGCCCTCTATGAGACTGCAAAAACATGAAATCCACTTTTTTTCATAAAGCAGTGGAGCCTGAGATTTAGGTCAAATCATAATCAAAGCTGAATCTCTAAATCCCCAAGTACACTTCATCATATTTTATGATGAAGTGTGATAAACCCACATCTAAGTGTTTGACTGGATCGTTCTTCTGTGGCTAATCAGGGAAGAAGCATTCAAAGAACCACATACAATAATAACCCCTGGACTCAGTTCAAATGTTGAGGCTGGAAGTGATTATCAATACCAAGAGTTTAAAATCTCATCATACAAAGCTGACCATGTGATGTAAAGTGCACAAAGTAGGCTAATTCATTAACAAACATTATCACAGGAGAAAATTCAATATAAAAAAAAGTGAACTGAGAAATGGTCAAATGATCGAACGTAGCTACTCTTCAATCTTAGATGAGAAAACTAGTAATTATTATTCAACTTGTTTTAATTTACCCATGTGGGCACTGGGCTGTAATATAATATGTGGCTGTTGATTTGTCATCGCCCTGATAAAATAAATTACATTGTGAATAGTTTTCATATTGGAGAATGTTTTTCCAAAGGCCCATGCCTTAACTGTGAAAAAAAATTAATTGCCCCAGCTGTTTAACTGTCTTTATTGTCCAGTATGATTCTGTTGGTTAAAACAAGTTGGTAACACTTTACTTGAATAGGTATTCATAAGATTTACATAACACTGTCATAACCATGACATAACAGCTGTCATAAACATCAATGAATACTTATGACAGCTGTCGTTAAGTGTCATTATGTCACTTTTAATGCAAAGTTGACATTGTTTGAGATGTTTTTGTTCTGACAACTTGACATAAAGACAATTTAAACTGTCATAGCAGACCTAATGGCCAAACTTTAAAAATGATGTCAAGTTCTCATAACAAGGACATCTCAAATAATGTCAACTTTGCATCAAAAGTGACATAACTTACCGAATGACACTTAACGACAGCTGTCATAAGTATTCATTGATGTTTATGACAGCTGTTATGTCATGGTTACGACAGTTTTATGTCAATCTTATGAATACCTATTCAAGTAAAGTGTTACCAACAAGATTTGTGTTGTGTTTAAGAAGTGAACTATTCCGTTTTTATAAAGACCCTCTACAGTATTACAGGCCCCTCATTACATTGTACCTGTTTGTGGTGATCTCATCAGTGGTACCAGAATCCTCCAAGTCCCTCATCTTCTTCCTCTCCTCCCTCGCACGTCTCCTTCGCTCCCGTGCTTCCTCCTCATCATCATCGTTGGCACCACCCACACTGAAACATCACACACACACCAAGGCCCAGAATAAACTACATTTATTTGGGTATTTCTAGTCTTTCTCTGCTATGTTCTTTTCTTTAGTGGTTGTTGCTTCACAAGCGCTTTGGCCATAATTTCCACAAGACAAAACGTTGTAATGGATAATGCACTCTCTGTGCAATGTCCCGTCTCCTGGACAGATAGACAGAAGACAACACTGAATCGTCAAATTTCTTTTAAGAAGCCTTGTAAAACATTACTGTATCAGCACATTTCTTAATAACTTGGATGAACCCAAAGTGTTTTTTTAAGGCCCCCGTGAAATAATACATTTTCCGAGCTTTAATCCTGTATGCACATACTGTAGTTGTTGATATTTGCTATAATGTCGATAGCGTGAATTACATTTTTTTATATAATAACTGAGAAAACGTGTGCACTAAAGGGAGACTGAGACGTAAACATATTATCACGGTGCATGGAACATACTCCAATTGGGTATGGGTTTAAACCTGTCGCTATCTCCAATGATGACAATCTCTGTACTAGGTTACAGAGTACAGAGTGAGATGAAGGAAAGCAGACCATGTTGTGGTCGGACAAAGGATGAAAAAAAGATGAGGAGATACAGTAATACGTCATTTTGGAATGAAAACAGTCCAAGATGTAGAATTAGAGACGGGAGACAATGCCAAATTGTTGCCGTCCTGTCTTCCCCTCCATCCTCCACATCTCTCAACATCTTGCCATTGACCTTTATCCAACTGCGAAAACATTCACAGTGAGACTCTTGAGCATGCCACACTGTATCTCCCTGAGCGTTACCAGGCTTTATGAGGCAGGGAGAAAGCTTGAAACGCCCCATTGATAGCGCATGGGCATTATTTAACTGTGCTCATCTTGAATCCGCAGCACAATGATTTACAGATGTTGCTAGAGGAGGAGGTGGATGGGAACCACAAGAATCTTTTCTGTGTTTAGAACAGAGACGGAAATCCACCAAATCCTCGGGCAGAGGCTCCTACATGAAAGAAAGAAATCAATGGGGAAGTGATTTAATTTGATATAACTCAGTCTCCACCCAAAGCCAAAGGGCCTGCTGTGTTACATTTCCTGATTAGTCACCTGAGGGGTGAGAAACAAAATAAAAGGAGGGAAACGGTGAGGGCTTTTTTGGCCGACTGGGGAAACAGAGAGAGAAGAAAGAAAAGAGACAAAAAAAAAAACTTCACTCAAACTGTCAAAGACCGGAGCATTCAGAGAAGGTCGCGTTGTGCCGAAATAAAAATGGAAGTAAAAACATTCCAGCGTCTGCAGTGTTTCCTCGGGCTGCAGAGAGGAGCCGAGAGGCGGGAGGGTGATGAGAGGAAGGAAAAAGAAAAAGAAAAAAAGGCAAAGCCAGGCTGGGCTGGCACGGCTGGCAGAGCTGGCTGCAAGACTGTGAGAAAATTCCTTTTGAGGCTCTGATAGGACATCTGACATGACAGCAACAGACTTCTGTGCTGAAAGAAAATGATGTGTGAGATGTAGTCATGGCCAAAGTTTGCCATCATCCATTAGTGAATGAAACTGATCATGTTCTCTGTTTTTTTTAATATTTAAAGAAATTATTAGACTGTTTTGTTGAGAGTCATAGCACTTGGTTAAGAGCGAAAGATTATGGTGTGATTCAATACAGAAAAAAATCCCAGTGACTTCCAACACAGCCAGTTTGTTTACATTAAACCAAACCAAACCAAACCAAACTAAAACAGACCATAGACCATTGTTTGGAAATGAACTATAGCATGCACATTATGAACACCTGCAGCCACTCATTGTAGAGATGTAGATTTTTTAAAAAGGTCACAAATGTATTGTGTCATTAAACAGAAAGAGAAAAAAGAAGCTAAAGAAATCCCAGTAAATCGTGCATTTGTCAGGAAGTGTATGATGGTCTAATCAGTAGCTGTGACGGCAGGATGGTGTTTACAGTTTACAGTCAAGTTAAAATAAACTACAATGCCCACATTCATTGTGATTCACAACAATGGAGTTCTGTGGCTCAGAGGAACAAGGCAGCGCTTGTTGTTACTGGGATAAATTCATTGTTTTTCCCATGAAGCAGGGTGATGATACTGCCACCATCACTGCATTACTAGAGTGGTGAAATGTGGCTTGTTAACAGCAGCAGCTGACAGCGGCAGGTGTAATCAATTGCGCTAATTAACTCTCCACTTTACCTGAGCTCATGACATCACATGTAGCCTAGTCCCCAGGCTGTCACAATGGTTTGTATTGTTTCACAGTGGCCCTTAAAGGGATAGTAGCATTTTTTTAAAGTGGGGTTGTATGATCTACAAATAGCCCCTAAGTACTTTAATTGCAGTAGAAGACTCTCTGCGCTCCTCCCGTTAGCAACGCCAGCCCATAGCCCTGCCCAGAGATTTACAACATACAGTGTTGTGAACAGACCCAAAGAAACTGCCTATTTTCACGGCCTAAAAGAGGTTTTACCTGAAAAAAAAATACACAGTTCCATTGTTCGCTATAATATAATTTTTTCCAGCCCCTCAAAGTGCAGGAAAAACACAGTTTTTATTTGGACCTAACCAACTCACGTATCCCTTCGCCCAGGGTTAGCGCCCGCCGATCAGCAGTTGGTTAGGTCCAAATAAAAACTACTGTTGATTTGACACTATGGATACAGCCTATCACACGTCTCATTTTTCTTCACTCCCATCTAGTCTAGCTTTACACATCAGAGTGTATCTTACTCCCACAGTGGATGACAGCGATGCCTAAAACTGCACTGTAATAGTGTGAGAACAAAGAGAGAGGGAGGGGGTGAGGGAGGGAGCGACATCGAGTGAGAGACAAATCCAAACAGCAGTAAAACAGACTGACTCCCTAATGAGTGAAACATCCAGTAGAGATCATGAAGCCGTCATCGCCTGAGCACCGTCCAAGTCCCGTCTGCTCCTCTCTGCTGCTCCATGTGGAGTCACACAGCCACTCACACATCCCTCATGCAGAAACACATACACAGTGTGACTTCCTCATGAGCAGCTGTCTAATAACTGTCAACAACTTCAGATATGGTTTTACCCTGATTAAACTTGATTCAAAGGGGTAGTTCAACATTTTGGCAAATTGGCCCATTGCCATAATCGCTATAATGTAGTCATAGCAGTAGGTTTAATTGTCGGTGCAAGCTATTTTTAGAACGGTGGAGCAGAGCGGTGAGCTGCTCAGAGCTACGCTATGGAGGCTCATGGGATTTCTTGGTTTCCCTCATCAAACTCATCAAATACACAATCCAACAACTCCAAAACGCTCTGGTGGACAAGTTGTGACCTGCACATTCACCATGCTATGAGTTAATAACAGAATGTTACCAGACTGAGTTGTTTTAGAGGGAAATTCATGCAAAACCACTGATGCATGTTGCCTTCAGGAACAGTTTTTCAGCAAGCAGTCTCTGTATTTACCTCGAAAACAACTCTGTCTGGTAACGTTCCAAACGAACCTACTGCTAGGCATTATGGCAATGGGCCAATTTGCCAAAATGTTGAACTATCCCAGACTTATTTCATGTGTTTATCTGTATACTTATCTGTCTGCATGTCTTCTCCATATGTGTATTTGTTATGTCAGGAGGATGTTCACCTACGTGTCAGACTCGCGCTGCTCTCTCCTCTGCCTCCTCTGCTCCATGCGGCGCTCAAAGTCATCATCCATGATGCCAAAAAGATTCCTTCCTCCTTTCTCACTGAAAGACACAGGTACAGTACATATCCACGTCATGTTTCTTTAAAAAAATAACGAATGGATTGATGATTCATTCAAGCACTTCATTCATTCAAATCTTTTGGTACAGTCGGATCCTATATCCACATTAGGTGACTCCATGGTAATTCTACACCTTTGAGGTGTTTCATACAAAGTAACTAACCCTCGTTATGATGGGGCAACCACATAAGAAGAACTTCCTAAAATATGTCCCATCAGATGAAATATAAAAGTACATGGCACCTCCAACATAAACTTAATTGCATTGGTAAAAGTTAAATTAAAAAAACTGCAGCGCCTGTTGGTTTACAGTGTCTTACCAGTAGCTGAAGTTTAGTCCATGGACAGCACCGTCTCTCCTCTCGTCATATATCAACCTCTACAGTCTGGTTTATATCTCAGCCCCTCTGCAGCATGAAGAATTCCTGCTTGTTCTGTCAGTGGCTTTAACTACCAGAAAAGGCAAAGCCTGCCTCTCTGCTCCCCTCTCCTCCTCTCTCAGCCTCCCTCCTCCTCCTCAACCTGACTCCTGCTCTCTCCCTCTGTCTCACTTTCCTCCTCCCTGATCTCCGTCTTCAGACTCTCAAGTTGTTTCTCTTGGTTTGTCTCATTTTGGGATCTTTAATCTGTCATGCTTCATGTTTCCTCCAACATCTGCGATTCTACAACCCATAGTTCCTCCTGATCTCCTTAAGGCCACTTTGTTCAGGGCTGATGTATAGAAGTCTGGCTGAGTAAAGCTTCCTCTATCTAATGTTACATCTAATCTCATCAACTATTTAGGCTTCTTTTCATTGCAGTCTTTGCTAAATACTGCTGGCAATATGACTTTGCACATGTATCACTTCATGTCTGTATTTATTATTTTTTAGATCCGTAAGACTAAATATTTGACAAAAGAATTAACCCACAAATATACAGTATTTCCTGATTACAGAAGGGGCCTGTAGAGCCTGGACAGCTTACAGGTTCATCTGAATTACATATTAACCAGTGAACTCTTAACTCCCCAGATGAGGCACATTTAAAAATCATTACAGATTCTGAGTTATAGATAAAATTAAAACTCTACTATAAGGCTGCCAAAGTATATAATGCTATAAGGAAGTAGATTGATTGCCAAATCTACTTCCCCAAACCTCCACTAATAAATTTGTATTTGTCTTACACATATGGTACCAAGACATGAACTGCAAGTATGTTGATGTAGAGCAAGAAGTCAGATATACAGTATTATAATCTTCAATGTTTTTGGATATAATCTTTGAATGAACTGGGCGTACAGTATAGAGTTGGAAGCACCATCTAATCCATTGTAAAAAATAAATAAATAAAAAAAAGCAGTAGATTTCCCTTTGGCTATAAAGAAGAAGCAGGTTCATATAGTCTTTGAAACAAATGTAACCATATGTTAACACCTTTAGCCCTGAGCACCATTACCAAGCTCCTGCCAATAAAAACTTAAATGAATGAAGTTTTTCTTCTCAACTTTGAATATTTTCCAGCTGCATAATAATCAACTGCAATCAACCACCTTCAGAGCACCTCGTTGAAGTCTGTGAGAAAGTCTGGTGGCAGCTCCAGCCAACAGATGCAGTGCACGGTGGTGTGAAAACACAGAGGAACTGTGATGTTTCAGAAAGATTAACAACTCTGTCCCAGGAAAATGAAACCAAAGAAAACCTCCAAGCTCCCAGACATTTTGGCCCAGTCCAGTTCCGGTGTTTGAATGTACATAATTACAGTCTGGGACAGAATCAGGTCTTGATCATGATTACCAAAAGATGCAACATTAACTAATGGTACTGTTTTTGTTTGAAGAAATTAAAATATTATGACTCATAATAATAATGTAGTCCAATAGACTGTAGCCTACACTATCTAGGCAGATTTAATAAGAAACTTTATATCTTTCCATGCAGCTTCTTAGATTAATAACTCCCTTAAAACCAAGATACTTAAATAAAGGCATCCAACTGACATGGACCCTCTCTGGGAGAAATAGTTTAAATCCCTGAAACCACACAATTGCTATTTAATTGCCCTATTGCACAATTTAAAGCAGCAGAGAGACACCTAATTAATGACTCAACGAAGTGATCAAGGTACCAGCAGGCCAACCTTCTGACAAACTGTCCTAATTACTGTTGTGCCTTATATACTGAGAATGAGACAAAAGACAGTGGTGTTGAGAGCGGGCTGAAAGAAACGATGCAGAGGTTTCTGTTCAGTATCATGAGGAAACCATCAATCTTCTTCTCTACCAATATAAAAAGAGTTCTGGGAATCCCGATGCCGTAAGTTCAGAGTCAGGTTGACATCACACTTCATTCTGTTTATATCATGCAGCGTTGTGTGTTTTCTCCTCCACTGCACTGATATAACACACTGGGAATATAGTATTTATGTCCTGAGCAGTTGAAAGCCAGATGAGCGCAACATTATAATCCTTCTCAGTACCATAAAGAGGGCCACTTCAACATCAGCCCTTTATTTTAGTCTCTGTATCTTCAGATCTGAAGAGGAGCCCACCATCAGTGAGCAACAGATAGTAATGGGGCTGAGGCATATAACAGTTTAGTTCTGACAACGGCTGATACTATATATAGTCATAGAGGCTTACAGACACGAATGAGCCTAAAGAGGCCTTTTCAAAAACATCCTTTACATCTCTAACAAGACAAGATTTATTGCAACCTATACATCTTACTTCAGGATTAAACATAGAAGTGGTTGTTAATGTTCTATTGAATAAACCACTAATTATGCCTTTTCTTCTTCTTTTTAGAGCTGGGAGAATATACTCAAACTTTGGGTATGAAGTTGAATAAATAACCTACTTTTTAAAAAAATGTTTTGTCAAAATACAAAAAACAACCCTTATCACATTAAAGGATGATGGTACTCAGCCCCAACACTCTCCACACTGACATAAAACTTTACTAATAGGTCACATAGCTTTCATCTACATCTATGTTCATTTTAATAGGCACTGGACCTCAGACTTCAGTGGGCTGAGGTCATTGTTTTGTGCATGTTCTAAATCAGCATTGATCAGCTGTATTTAACACTCCATAATATAGGTGTAAGCATACTTAAAGCAGAAGTAAGCGGAATGTTTGTGTTAATATAAGTCTTCAATAGTTATATCTTCCGACAGCAATCACTTATATAGAAACACGGGTCTGTCAGTCACTCTTCTCTGAGCCGAGGAGAAAACTTTCCTTGTATCCTACAACCTTTATCCAATGAGGAGACAGAACGGCATAAAGGGGCGGTCCTCTCTGTGTGTGCAGCCAAGGGATGTGGTGATGTGGCGACGAGGGCGGGGACTGCTAACTCCATCGGCTGACAAGAAGTTAGCCAAAACCACCGGATCGCTTACTTCTGCTTTAAGTGTTTATTAGTGCACTTATGGAACTACTATTACTCATAAGTGGATGATGTTGTAAAAACAAATACTGAATGACATAGTTGAAATATTTTATCTTTACTGAAGAAGTAAAAAATGTTGACAGATACTGTGTATCAATAAACATGTATGTAGTGCTAAGTAGTGGGGTTTAAGTGGTACCACTATCCTTCTGTCTGTCATTGACCAGAATTCACAAACATTTGTGTGTGTGGGAGCAGGTAAACCCCCAGAGATGGAAAAGGGTCTAGGCTTGGTTTCTTAAACAGAAGAAGCTGAATAAAGGTACTGACTGGTTGATGTGCATTGGAGGTGAAGTCACTCGCAAATTTGATGTGAAATAATGATTCTAAATGTATCATACTGGTGCATATAGCTGAATCACAATGCTTCGACATACTGACAAAATAACTGGTCTCCTGGTCTGATCTGCTCCACTGGACCAGCATTACTTAACTACTATGTCAAGGTCACAGGTGTTCTCCCACGGTTCAACTGCATCTGCAGCCATAATGACCACAATTAATTTAGTTGTCATTAATATCATTATTATGGGCCCCATCCTCACAACCATTTTCACATTACCCAAATTTCTGATGAATGTATAAGAGTAAAATATAATTTGTCCAGGCCCAAGCTAAGAAAATTCTCTTTCAGTCACCTGAGACTGATATCCATTACTGCCTCACAGCTGGTCTACATGGGACCACACCAAGTCTGAGGATGACAAAGGCTGCTCTGTGTTCCTGAGGCAGGTGCTGGAGCCCGGTGGACTCTGTGGAGCTGCAGCCTAACAGCTCACAGACATGTCAGAGTCGCAGTCCAGTCCTGTTTGGATTGGCCGAGGTCCAGCACAGCCAGCAGAGCTCTGCATTTCTAAAGTTTGAGAAACCATCACTCTAGCAGGTAGCCCCAATGTGCACACACACACACACACACACACACACACACACACACACACACACACACACACACACACACACACACACACACACACACACACACACACACACTAACACACAGTCCTCATAATAATTTCTCTATGAGCTTGTATGAATTATTCCATGCAAATAAACAATCGAAATACAAAAGCACATCCCTTTGGATAAAATAATTGATAATATTGGTGTTACTCATTACCTTACACAAAGAGATTCTTGTTATCTCCTCATTTACACATGTGCAGTATATCATAGGCTTCCCCACTTCCTACAAATAGCTCCCACATGATGGGTGCCCATGGCAGTTTATAATTCATACATCTGTAAATGATTTGCTCTGACTCTGAGGGGATCAGACGCCGGTGGTGCAGGCCGTCTGTGTCTCTACATCACCACGGTCAGTCTGCTCTCATGCAACTATAGCAGCTCATCACCAGTGGAATAGCACTCCTAATGCTCAGCACACAACTCTCATAGATATTCATTTAGATTTTTGCTACAAATCAACTGTCATATGAGGAAAACAGTGCAGTGACAAGGAAAGAATTCTGGTTTTCTGCCGGCAGCATGTAGTTGTCTGGCACAAATATTAAATGGCAGACTGACAAAATATAGTTGATATGGATTCTGTTAAAGGTCTCAATCTGAAAATTGAATAAAGTAGCCTACTGTATAGATACCTATCAACAGCAAGATTATATTACCTAGATGACAGCACTGCACCTCAACACACACATGCGAAGTTGTCAATAGCGTTGAGATAGTGGGTCAGTGCCCATACACACACAGATCAGTTACAAATACTGTAATGACTTAAGACAAGCGTTCATAACAAGGGGGAGGGCTTGACTTAGCATAAAGTCTATAGAGGACTGTGACTGTGTCTTATCACTGCCAGGCGCTGATCTTAACAGTTCAAATGTATGATGATGAACAAACGTATCCAGAGGATAAACACAATTCCAGATTCAGATGTGAAGTCAGACAATGTCAGCTGCAGCTTGTAAGGAAAATATCATCTGAATTTGACATCTTACCTGCTATGGTACTTTTTTTTTTTTTTTTTTAGGCTACAGCCATTTTAATGAAGATCAATAATAGACTGCTGGCCCTAAAGTAGTTGCAGAGTACATGGGAGTCCACTAAATGCTTCAAGGCATATTTAAGGACACACTATTGAATCTATGATCTATATTTAAAGCAGAAGTAAGCGGAATGTTTGTGTTAATATAAGTCTTAAATAGTTATATCTTCCGACAGCAATCACTTATATAGAGTGTTTGGTCTGAAACACGGGTCTGTCAGTCACTCTGCTCTGCTCTGAGCCGAGGAGAAAACTTTCCTTGTATCCTACAACCTTTATCCAATGAGGAGAGAGAACGGCATGAAGGGGCGGTCCTCTCTGTGTGTGCAGCCAAGGGATGCACGTGAATGTGGTGATGTAGGGACGAGGACCAATAGATCCATGACGAGGGCGGGGACTGCTAACTCCACCGGCTGACAGGAAGTTAGCCAAAACGACCGGATTGCTTACTTCTGCTTTAATTTGAGAGAATGTATACAACATACTATATACATATATAGCCTATATATATAGCCTATAACGTTCATTCTATATCCACCAATATTGCAAGCATTGACTATGAATCATTCTTTCAATATTATTGAATTTAACTGGGTGATCTTTTAAGTGTGATAAATGGACAATTTTGAACAAAAATCTGTTTGCTTTTAGAAGTAGCCTATCCAATACCAGTGTTGCCCATCATAAGTCGTTAAATCACAGTAAGCCCACATTTGAGCCCTTTGTTTCTGAAGCCAAAGGGATTTAGCTTGAAAATTCCTCAAGTGGTCCACTGAAGGTTATAATAAGTCTTATAAGACATTAGTGGTCTGTATGCAATACACAAGTTAAAAGACTCCTACTAAAAGCCCCATAATTACATCAATTGCATGGTCCTCCTTCGTGTTTGTATTCAACCCAGCATTGTGTACATGCCATGTGCTATTTGTATATTGTCTGGCTTTGTAATTACTTGCTTGATGATGGCGTCCCTATAGTGGGTCTTCCAGTGTATTAATCAGACATCAAAAGAAGGCAGAGGAAAGCATTATGTTGTATTAAAGACCAGGCTTATTATGGATGATTTACATTTGGTTTGGCAATTTGCAGCCGACCTCACATCTTCATTCTGGAAATGTTCAGGAAAGACATGCAGGCAGCTGGATCTAAGTATCTGTGCAGCTCTGTCTCTCAATCCATCACAACTTGTGCATGTAGGAAAAGGGAAGCCAGACAACAGCAAATACTTTTTCCTTTTTTCATGGCTGTAATGGCGTTTATAAGGATAAACAAGAGACATTAATCCTAGAGCAATTATTTTCTGTATACACTACCAGTCAGTGGACACACCTTTGGTCTTTCTTTATGTTTTATTACTTTCTACATTGTGGATTCATACTGGAGACATCAAAACTACGAAGGAAAACATTATGGAATTGTGGTAAACAGAAAAGTATTAATTAAAACAAAAGTGTTATCTGTCACCTGACCTAAACCCAACTAAGATGAGTTGGACCGCGGTGCAGAGTGAAGGCAAAACAGCCAACAAGAGCTCAGCTCCTCTGGGCTCAACTCCTTCAAGACTGTTGGAAAACTGTTCCAGGTGACGACCTCATGAAGCTGATGACAGAATCAAAAGTGTGCAAAAAGCTGTCATCAAATCAAAAGTTGGTTACTGCGAAAAATCTAATAGCCTATATATTCTGCTATGTTTAATGAACACATTCTTGTTTAGGTTACTACACCATTCCTAGTGTGTTCCTTCATAGTTTTTTTTTTTTAGTTTATAGAAATAAAGAAAAACCATTGAATGAAAAGGTGTGTCCAAGCTTTTGACTGGTAGTGTAACTCCCTGGATACTGTTTGGCACCATTTGTGAGGTCTGTGATTTTGAACATTTTAAAGACATTTGTACAGTATGCTCCACAAATGCCCTGCAAACAAACATCTTCAGGCTTTGTTGACTGCTAACTGAGCTAGAGATTGTAGCTAGCTGCCTGTGGCTAACATGCTTCTAATACGTTCATTAATCTTTTTACTTTTACTCTTTTGGAGGTTTATATTAATGGTGTTTCTATTTGTATGTGGAACTTAAACATTCAGTTAAATACGACTGACTTTTTTTGGTAAGAGTAGCTGTAGTTTCACAGGTAGCTCTGACCTCAAAGACAGACGTGGTTCTCCATGAAAGATAGAGAAAGTGCTTCAGCACGTTTATGGATAAACAGTTGCCAAAGAGGCGTTTGCAATCAATCACAAAGTCGCAGCTGCTTACTCCACATGACCAAACATGGTCACATACGAAAAAGTCCCTGACCAGCATACAAATTCCACTCAGTTTACAAGTCACAACATACTGCAGTGTTGACCTTTCTGCGACTCATTATGATGTTTGTGTATAGTTTGGTTCAAATGTAGGGTGTGTTGTTCTGTGGCCAACAACCATCAAGTGCTGAATTGAAGATTAGAGAGAGTTTTACCATCTCTAAACAGAGAATCAGGCTCAGCAGGACACACACTGAGGCTCTTCATCTCTGCAGCTCAGCTTTGTTTTAACAAGCAAGAGGACACAAGGAATCCATCATCAGCTGACAGATGAACCTTAAACAAATGGAGATTGTTGTTTGCTTGCTGTATTCTGTTCATGATGAAAACTGGTCTGAGTGATCAATGAAACTCAAAGACAAATATCTTTGGTTACACAAGATGAAAAAAAAAAAAAAGGTCCAAATTCAAAGCTGAGTTACAGTTTCCTCCTCAACCAAGGGCTCAATGGAAATAGATGCAGGCATGTGCACTCCCTGTTCCGCATCCCATCAGCTGAGCTGGTGTACTCGGCCTCCTTTTAAGGAAGTACACAGGCAGTGTTAGTTGTAGTGTCCCAGCTTGGCAAGGTGCAAGGCCATGGACAGAGAGCATGGTTTACTCTAGGAAATACCTTCTGCTATACAAAGTGGGAATCCAAGAATAACCTCTTTCCATTGTGATTGTCATGAATTCACTTTCCATAATACGACTGGAAGGTACCTCATTGTCAAAACAGTGGTATACTGTAGCAACAGGTGGACATTTCAACAAACAATAAGTATGATAGAAAAGGAAGGTATTCTTACTTGTGACTACTGTAAGCATGACAGCCGACTGATTACTGATGAATGACTTTATTAATGCCAGGACCGTTCATTCCAACATTCATCTCTACCTCTCCTGTAATTTGCTCATGTGGAAATCCATTTCCTCTCCCATTTAAAGTGTCCCATCTGCACAAAAGGAGAGCAGTCAAGCCTTCTCCTTCTCCTAGTCACACTAGTCTACAAAGGTGCATTTGTGCTCAGACTAAAAGCTGCTCAATCCCCCTGTATCGGTATCTGATTTCAATTCCAACATCAGCCTCTTCTTAATGATGATGGGGAACATAAGTCACCCACAGATAAACATGTCGTAAAATAAATCTGGTAACTCTTAGTCTGTATGTTGTTTATGCTGCGTTCACATACAGTAGACACAAACACGTATGGAAGACTTGAAGCAAATTCTATTATTGGTCACTTCCCTGCTTCATACGAAGTGTAAACAAACATTTCAAAGTAGATTTTTCATTCCGTGACAGGGCGAAGGGAAGAGATTCTCTGGAAACCCAACACGTTTCCAGTCCCCAAGGAGATGAACCAATGGTCATTAACTCACACACTCCAGCCCCATGTGATTGTAGCCTTTATCTTCAATACCATCTAAGGAATAGGAGACTCACTTGGCATGTCCACTACAGCAAACAGCTTTTCCACAGCCAGTCTGCTCAGTGTATCAGTAACAGGCACTAAGTCAAATTATAGTTTTCACTCCTGTGTTGGACAATGAACTGTACTGATCCCCACAGAGAGAGGAAAATAGAGGATTGTGTTATTGAGTTAAACCTGTGTGGGTCCTAATTTACTTATAACATTTCACAACTGCAACTTGGATACATTGCATTGCCCATTCAGGGTCCCTCTGCAGAAACATACAATCTTAGTTCTATGTTTTCATCCTCATGTATTGTAGAATATCTGAATTAAAAAAGTACGTCCAACGTACTGTAACATTTATGAACCAATTTCCCAGCATTTTGGAAAAAATACATCGTTGTCATTAATATATTTTGTTGTGAGAGAAAATAAATTCTCTTCGTATGCCATATTGTCCATTTGTTATTGAAATTTCTTTATTTGGAAAAACCCCTTGAGATGAATCATCTCATTTTCGAGGGGGTCCAAAAATCTTTACTTGGGGCAAGACATTTCAACATAATCTATATAGAATTAGCACTCTGAAATCCATTCTTTACATTTTGACCCCAATGAATGTCTGTATTCATGACAGATATGAGACCAACCCACTTGCAACTTTTCAAAAGCTTAAGAGTAGAATAGAGATAAACCTAACCTAATGTCTAACAACAAGTAAATTGTAGTATTTTGAATATAGAATACCTGTTCCTGGTCTATACCCACTGGCTTAGATCTGTTCTTGTTAATGAACCACACACCTACTCTGGCATGACATTAAAAGATGTACTGAAACCTCCTACGACTTCACCGCTCACATAATCCGCAACCGTGGTTAAAAAATCATACAATTCCTCCACAAAAGTCACTCTGAATAGACAAAGTTACAAGATAGCATCATAAAAAACTTACCAGGCCTGCAGAGCAAAGTGACTGATTTGTCTGGAAATCAGCAGAGGGAGAGGAACCAGAGGTTTATAAGCACAGAGTGAAGAACAGCCCCGCCTGCTCAAGCTGCAGCTCAGTCATGTCTATCTGTGTGTGTATGTGTGTCTGTGTGTGTGCAATTTAACTTTAGGGATGTGTTTCAACTCTCATGCCACTGATTAATGTAATTTATACACTCAGAGATCATAATCTAGTGTGCGTTCTATAGGATATGGTCTTCAATCAATAAGATAAAGATTTCAGAGAAAATCATACATTTTGTGGCAGGTTTCTTTTCTACATTATTCTGAACCACCCAGTCTGAATAATAAAATGTGTAGTCCCACATACTAGACTTCTTATCATTTTCAAAGCAATTTGAGAACAAGCTTAAATCCTCTCACACCTATATCTTGCTAGTATGAATGCATAATTTGGTAAGAAAATGACTACCGGATCTAAAATGTACTTCAGATACCTGGATTGTTCATACAGGTTACAGGTACAGTATGTGAACACTACGGTCCACGAAGTAAGATATCCACAATAAAACAAAGTATCTTTGCCACCACATACAGTAGATTCGAGTAAGAATCGTGCTGATCATCACGTCCATTTAAGAGCATTTTCAACCAATTAGAAGGTTTGTCCCTGGCTCAGCCCCACTGGTTTGGCCACATTACAGAAAATGGTTTAGAAATGAAGAGCCACTCCTCTGGATCCGTCTGTGGTAGCCAAACACACTTGTTCATTGTTTGCAGTGGGCTCAAGGCAACCAGAATCCAAATTGAAGGCATATCTGTGCTTCCCAAAAACATTGTTGTTTATTCTAATTTGTTCCTATTGCTCATCTCTAGATTTACAGCTAAGATATTATCACAGTGACTGTTGTTAAATAATGATATGACAAAATGAAACTGTCGTAAGAGAAGAAATGAGAAAAAAAACTGAAGTGATATTTTATGAAAATTTTATTCCCTTTATTCAACCATCCTAACTCTCCCAATGGAAGCTGTAGGAAAAACTCCACAACTTACAAATATCAGTGTTGTCTACCCTTAAGTATCATCAGATGTTCTTGACTTTCCCTTTCCCCTGTTGACCTAACAGACCAGTGTACAAAAAAACAGAGAAACAGAAACTGGGAAAGCAGGAGACACAAATGATGCACAGTACTGTAACACAAAACACAATACAACATGCATGTACCTGTACCACATACAGCAGTAACATTAGCAGTAACATAAAATGACAAGATGGCGCTGATGTAATAACAAATGTGCAGACTCATGAGTGCTTTGTAACATTTTCACTTGTTATTAACATAAGTAACATCAAATAGCTGAATGTGCATGATAATAATTTAGATTTTTAAATTAACATCACATAGTGCTTGTTTTTTCAGAACTGAAGTGTAGCTACATTTATCCAAAATGATGATACTCATCACTCCTGGTTAGATTTCTGTAACAAGGAGATACATTTTTAAAAATTTCCTCATCCCCTAAAAAGTGCAAACCAGTTATCCAAAAATAAAAATGCATTTTTAAACTCAATGTAATGTGTGCCAGATAAAACAACTTCACCTGTATTTACCTTAACTAAGCAGGACATTTAAAAGCACGAATAACACACATTGGAAATCAAGAGATTCCAGTGTTTTGCATATTTACAGCATTTCTGTGGATCAATTAACCCATTCTTAAAATGAACAGCTTGGGTATCAATTTCTATGAGGTAAGTTTTGTTAATGGAGTGCTCTTACTCTCAAATGAACTCACTGTAAGACCTGAATCTGAGCATGAGGTTAATACTGAAGGCACATTTTAAAAATGTAATGGAATATTCCATAAAGCTTATCATTGTATTAGAAAATCACCATTTACCAAAAGAAAAATGTTTTTTTTTTGTTCAAGATTTTTCAACTTCACTACATAACTATTAATCTGCAATGGTAAAGTCATTGGGTAAACAATAAATAAATAACCACTTAAGGGTCACCATACAGGCAAACGTAGGGACAATTTGCTTAAAAAATAAGATATGAACCAAATTTGCCCTCAGTGCTTACACATAATACACAGTGCTGAAACATTTACAGTACATTGCTGGAAGCCTTCCCATCCCAGTCTGACCTGCAACAACAGATAACACCTGTTCATTCACTCTAACAACATCTCCTGTTGTGTACATTGTCTAATGTTATATCGAGAGTTATTTGACTATTTAAAAGGGGCTGTGGAGAGGCAAGAACAGAGCTATGTTAAGTCTTACAGTCTCTTTCGTGAATTCAAGTTGCTGGTTTGGCTTTCCCCTGGTCCTCCACCTTTTTAATGGCTGCCTGAATCTTTGCCTGGTCTCCCAGGAGCTGCCGTGGTTTCACAGGCTTAAGGTTTTCATCCAGCTCAAGTAGCACAGGTACCCCGGTAGGTAAAGTCACGCCTGCTATATCCTCATCTGATACACCTGTTGAAATAAGAGAAGTAATATTAAAAACATGCTTAATGACAATCGAAGCACAACCAGGGTTGCTTTAATTTTGCATTAGTGCAGTAAGATGATGTTTTACGATAGAAGGTGCCAGCCAATTAGCTTTGATTTTTTAAAATTTGATTTGAAATTCTTTATTCAGTCACATCACACAATAGCAAACGTTATCGACACAAACATTATCGACAAAATAGTGACTGAAAAGGCACAGGCAGAAGCATAATGCTTATATTAAAGGGACAACGAGGAGTTTTGAAAAAGCAAAGCGTTTTCACACTACATTTATGAGCCTCCGGCCGCACCGTGAAATTCTTTGACCGGCGCAAGACAGACTCATGTTTTCATTCATCAAGAATTAAAGTCAGAGGTTCGAAGACGATCACATACCGTCGTAGTTCCGACCATAAATGGCGATTCAGCTGCGTTATTCTCATGACTCGCCACGAAACCGAAAGTAAAGAAACGCTGGTCGGCTCGACCAGCATTTCCGCCACCGCTAATAATAACAAAATAACGATAGAGACAAAACGATATATTTATCGAAAATGGGCCCATTAACAAGTGTGGGTAACGTAGATTCATCCACATTAACGTGAGACTTTTTTATAACCAAATAGAAACTCCTCGTTGTCCCTTTAATGCCTGTCCTACATACCAAATTAAGCTACCCAGAATTCTTACAATATAAAAAACAAACACACTTACAATAAGACATAAGACAACAACTAACAAACAAACAAGCAAACGAACAAACAAAACAAAACGTTCATGTATAACAGGAGCACAGTCCAAGCCTGTATAGATCCTGTGCTGCAAATTATTATGTAACAGTCAATATGTGTTAAGTTACTGAGTGGCCTGTGGCGCATGGAGCCCCGGTAGCTTACAAGTGTTTTGAAAGGTCAGCGTAGATTTCATGGCCTCGGCCAAATGTAACATAAACTCAGTGGCCTTTTTGTGCAGGTTCAACTTTCCATTTCTGGAACTAAAACAAGTCCTTCCTCAATTCACTGACTAAAAAAAGCAGTTTGTAAAGACTCAAACAGTAATCCGGCAACTATTGCTGAATTCAACTGCATTCACTGCACACAAACAGAAGCTGAGAGAGGCACTTTTTAAAAAATAGGTTGTCTAGCAGCAGGCAGCATACCTTCCAGGTGTTTCAGCAGAGCCCTGCAGCTGTTTCCATGAGCAGCAATGAGAACAGTCCTGCCCTTCTTTATCTCTGGCACCACAGTGCTATCCCAGTATGGCAGCAGTCTCTCCAACACCTCCTTCAGGCTCTCTGCACGGGGAAGGGCGTCCTTTGGCACATCGCAGGTGGCGTACCTGCGGTCATTGTAGATTTCCAGAAAGTACGGATGGGATTCATCAATCGGAGGTGGGGTGATGTCGTAGCTCCGTCTCCACAGCTTCACCTGTTCCTCTCCGTGCTTCAAAGCCATCTCTGCCCGGTTCAAGCCAATCAGGGCACCATAGTGGCGCTCATTAAGTCTCCAGGACTTGATGACAGAGACCCACTCCTGGCCCATGGCCTCCAGCACCAGCCAGGCTGTCTGGATGGACCGGCTGAGTATGGAGGTGAATACTAAGTCGAACTTGTAGCCCTGCTCTTTCAAAAGCTTGCCACAGTCCTGGGCCTCTTTCACCCCATCTTCACTCAGCTTCTGGTCGACCCAGCTGCAGAAGCGGTTCTCTTTGTTCCAGGCCCCCTCACCATGCCTCAGCAGAAAGAGTCTGTACTTGGACATCCGAAGCCTCTGCAGCAGAAACCTGCACACATTAAATGAACAGCATAAATTAACATGAAAGATGATATGAACAGAAGTAAACAAATGATATATTACATGAATTAAAACAGATAACTGCTTAGTTACAGTGTATGTATGGTCTCACTAAGTCACTGGTCTGTGTGTCTGATCTGAGTTCAGCAGCAGAGACTTGGAGCCAGCAAAAGGTTAGAGGTTACGTTATAAAGGTGACAGGCAGATAGCTCTAACTGTTACCCTTCTTAACCAGCCTTATTCGTAGGTTTACTACTGATCAACAGATAACAACACCTAACTGCAAATACGTGCAAAGCTTTTATTGGATGCTACTGCAAAGCTTTTTTAGCTAACGTTAACATGAAAGGATGGATGGACGTGTTGCTCTGTAGCCTAAATGTCCATTGCTGTTTGTATTAATGCCGCTTGGACTGAGGCAAAGACAGGACCACGTACGAAAAACAAAACAACAGACGTGTGGCAACCTCTTCCATAATGACCTGAATATTTCAAAAACGTCGTTCTTACCCTGTGTGGGTTTTAAATCCGGCCTTAATGTGGATGGTACAGCCGAAAGTGTTGACAGTACTCGGCCAGGCTATGTACAGTACAGCGTTCCTGTAAACGTCATGACTGACGTTGGAATTGTCCAATCAGAACGGCGGAAATCACATGTGGGCGGGGCCTTCGACCAACGCTATGCCCATATTAGGAGTAGCAGTAGTAACGGTCGTGGTAGGAGAGAGAGGGGGAGGGGGAGGGAGAAGGAACCGCTGTCAGCCATGGTCCAGGAGAGGTAAAGTTGGCGGGATGTAAGTAACTGTTGATGTTTTTAAGTATGAACTCTACATTTTTTTTAATTCGTAAGAGTTTTTGTGTTTGTAAGAGAAAGACAGCAGTTTAATTGAACTTTGCTTAGAGGCAGAGGAAGGGTCGTGGTGTGTGAACCAGTATAACAGGGCACAGGTGTGTGGGAACACTATGGCAATGTAAATAATATCACCAAAATCAAAATTTGTTATTGTACTGTAAGTAACACTAAGTTGTAAAGGACGAAAAATAATGCTTTGTCCTCAAGTCTGGGAAGGTTCTGCCATTTTTACTCCAACACAATTAGCCTATGTTATGTAACTTGTGGCAGAAATGTTTAGGCCTAAATGTTGTTTCAGAGTGAATCATATGAGTGGTGTTGACTGTTCACTCTGGAACCAGGCCTACATTTGTGTTTTAGAACATTTTTATTTACCCCTCACAAAATAAATAATAGCCTAAGCCTACCTATTTTGATAATCAATTTATTTTCTTTTAGAGATTCAGATGGATGATTCACAAAACTTTCTGACATTTTATTTTCCTATAAAGCATTAAAAAAAAAAATGAATTTAAAGATTAAAAAAAAAAAGAGAAAGATATTAATCACTCAGCCTACTTGACATTAAGTGTAGCCCTAACCTTATCAAAAAATGAGTCTCAACAAAAATACCAAACTAAAAATGTAATCCCCCTCATGGGGAATACTAGCTTTTGGACCACACATGGTGGATGAGTTCCCATAATTCGCTTTTGAACTACTGTACTTTTATTTCCTGTAACACAGGGATAGGCAGTATGGCGGAGATCACTTTATTGATGTTCATGTTGCGTTAACACACCACCTTCTGAAAAACCAACTGAGAACTTGATCATGGATAATACCAAATCAGTTTTGTTGGGTTGTTGCCAAAATCATTAAATACCGATTGTTGCTATATTGTTATTGCAGATAATTGCCCATGGAATAATGGGATTTTTTTTTTTTACAGTAAACTAAATCAGACGTTAACTTGACCAGTACAATACAAATACGTATTTAAACACTGCTGTTAGGAGAGTCTCTCCATCGGAAGGCACAGATGACCAGTCTTGTTTGAGCAAAGTCAGTTACATTTTAATATTTGATGCAAAATTCACAATGCTGCTTCTTTTAATCAAAGTGTCGTAGGTTTAATGCCACCGTCATTTTCAAGGATGCTCACCTTGATGTGACTCCATGAACAGTTTACTGTCAAAATGAGCTGGAATGTGTTTTCGTTCTCTATCTCGATCCCACAGGCATTTTGCTCTTTGTGGATAACACAAGAACAAACACATGTTGACCTACATGTTTTATGTTGCCTTGATTCTGAGTCTTTCGTGGGCAAGATCAAAGTATAACAATTCATACTCATTAACTTAAAGCCAATAGTGGTGCTCTATTCATGAGGCTAAAAACTACAAAACCGCTCAGATACATTTATACATATGTTTTATACAGTTTGCATTATGCAATTATATAAAAAACAACATGTATTCATTAAAGTGTAACAAGTTAATCTTTTCACAAACAGTTAAACATGAACTTGCAAGAACCTTCTTGTTAAACTGATCTTCATTTTCACTGTTACTATAAAGTGAACAATAGTCACAGGATTCACTGCTTTCACCTGCCATAGAGCAGTTAACATTTTCACAAGGAGATCAGCTTGAAATCTACTGTCCAGCGTTGAACAGCTTCTTTCTGCCCTCCATGCCAGACATGGCATCCACGTTCTTACGCCAGTCAGTCACTTCCTCTTTCTGTGGGGGGAAAGTATAGAGAGATTACGTGAGATAACGTAATTCTCATAAGAATGCAATTTTAGTACTGTGATCATTTTGTCGTAGTCAACATTTTGGTTACCACCAATTGGAGAAGGCAATGAGGTTCATGCATACGTAAAAGATGAATGAAAAAAAACCTAACCCTAACCCTAACCCTGACACCATGTAATTTTATTTTTTACTCCCACTAAAGCAAATGAAATCCCTCTCAAGTTGTAAGTGTAGTGTCACCAGTGATTGGTTGAAGTGGTGGCAACCAATATGTAATAAATAGCCTAATAAAACAAAGATCTGTTTGTTTTTTAAGTTGTAATGAAAAAAAAGCAGTCTTACCAATTGTACAGGTTGTCAGTTTAATATAGTTTCAGCTGTTTTGCATTTTGACCACTTGTTTTTATTATAGGCCCTATATTAGGAATCCCAAATTGCAGTCTAGATACTGAGTGGATGAAGTGAATAAATGATCACATGATCTGTTGAAATAAGCTGTAAGTAAAGCCAGAAACCCTTACCTTCTCATCCTCCTTCTTTACAGTCTTGAGGTTGGCCTTGAAGTCCACAGACTCTTTGACCTTAGAGCCCAGAAGAGCTCCCAGCATGGCGTCAGCCGACACCCTCACCCTCCTCAGGTTTGGTCTCTTCATCTTGCCCTTCAACTCAAAGATCTTCTGAGAAAGGTCCTGTATCTTTTTTTCCACACAAGAGACACCAGCCGCTCAACATCCCCTTAGTATACAGTCATTACATTTATAAGATGCTAAATTTTAAGCAAACGAGGATGTAGCTAAAATGGTTATATTTAACAATTATTACTTACCTCCCTCTCATTTTTTGTAACTTTAGAGTTAATGTCATACCGCTCTTCATCAACAACATCGATTTTCTGGTGTAGTTCTTTGCAAAGATTCTGTGGACACAATCTTCATTGCATTAGACTCAAGTTATTTCTTCGGATAATATCACTGAACGTTTAAAGGGATAGTTCAACATTTTGGCAAATTGGCCCATTGCCATAATCCCTATAGTCATAGCAGTAGGTTCGTTACCTTTATTTGTCGGTACAAGCTATTTTTAGAACGGCGGAGCAGAGCCGCGAGCTGCTCCGGAGGCTCATGGGATTTCTTGGTTTCCCTCATCAAACTCATCAAATACACAATCCAACAACTCCAAAATGCTCTCGTGGACCAGTTGTGACCTGCACATTCACCACGCTATGAGATAATAACGGTACGTTATGAGACTGAGTTGTTTTCAAGGTAAATGCAGAGACTGCTTGCCGAAAAACTGCCCCTGACGGAAACACACATCAGCAGTTTTGCATGAATTGACCTCGAAAACAACTCTGTCTCGTAACGTTCCATTATTACCTAGCGTGGTGAATGTGCAGGTCACAACTTGTCCACTAGAGTGTTTTGGAGTTGTTGGATTGTGTATTTGATGAGTTTGATGAGAGAAACCAAGAAATCCTGAATAGCATAGCTCTGAGCAGCTTGACAAACCGACAAATAAAGGTAAGGAACCTCCTGCTATGACTATAGGGATTATAGCCAAAATGTTGAACTATCCCTCTAAAACTGTAAGGACAGTATGTTGTTTACAAAACAACCTCAAATATGAATCTATAAATGAATCTATTCTATACACATTAACCCAAATATCCTGCATTGCATTTCTTACACTGTAATTCCCTATGGTACCACTGGCAGTATTATGAATTATTGAATTATTCCTGGCAAAAGATTTTACATGGTGAGGTTTTCAAATGTTATTTCCCAGTGGTTTGAGCTACATAAACCACAGTAAACAGTTGTTTATGGGTGGCTGCAGACATCTGAAAACCCCTGCAAATGAAGCCAAAGCTAAGGACTTATGGTCAGATATCATTTGGCGTAGGTGGGAAAAGTGATTTTGGGTGTTGAGACAGTCATGTGATATAATGTTGACGTTCATTACAGTCCCAGCCATGAAAAGCGCCTTACGTGGATCAGGGTGCTTCAGTGATAACTTTACCTGTAGGTCCTGCACAGACAGGCCTGACACTTGGAGCGATGGGACTCTCTCAGCAAGGGTTCTCTCTCGTTCATCTTTTTTGGCTTGTTTGTCATTCTCCAGCATGCTCATGGCTTTCTTTATCAGTTTGGTCTGGTGCACAGCACATATACATGCAAACACAGTCAAGCAGATAATGTATGGATTACAGGACTTGAATGTTTTTACAGCATCACTATCCAAGGACTGACACACGGACACATAAATACCTTCAAGAACAGTCTGCGAGATGCAGAGATCTTTGGCTTTGGTTTCTGGAAGAGAAGATGGAGTGCTGTTCATTCACATTTTTGGAAATGAACTTCACCTGTATTTTCTGCATTTTTCCTGGAGTTAGTAAAACTCTCCACACATTTACTAATGTATAATGGTTGAATTAACTGAGAGAGGCAGGCTCATGTAAACACAAGCAGTGTTGAGTTTATAGACATTTAACTTTATAAACTCACTGGTATTTCCAATGTATTACTGGCTACTCTTATGTTTATTTGTCACTTTTTTCCTTCTGGAAACTGTTCAAGTGCTTAAATTTGTTTTCACTCCCAGTAGAAACTGCAGATGATGTTCATTATTTCTGAAAATAACGACTAACATCCCAAGACGAATGGGACTGGAGCTTTCTTACACTTTTATATTTAAATTATGGAATATATTTTTGTTTGTTGGATAATAAAGTCAGTCAATTCTGTGAATGGTGATAACAAACACACAGATATAATGTACAATGCAATTCATAGAGTTCATAGAGTCGCACATGATGCCATGAATTTAGAACCAAAATGAATCAATCAACTCACCGGTGGTCTGTTGAATTAGGATGGAGGTGTCCATAAGAGAAAATGAAAAGGTTAAATTGTTTACATTTCTGTAATTTTGAATACCATGCATGAGTGCAGACATCATGACAATTAATAAGATGTGGATACTTACGCCTCAGACATGGTTGCAGTTTTTTGTGTCCCCCTGTGAATTCAAAAAAGATAGGAAGGGGAAATGATTAGGTTTTAAAATAATAATACACACACATCCATTGACAAGTATATTTACAGTTTTCTGTACTTCAAAAATTGAAGGACTGAGCATCAGTTTCATCAGTGCAGAGTTAGAGACCCTATTGATTGTGAATCCACAGCAGAAACACAAACAGCGTATGACATTGTCTAAAGGTCAGACCTATAAGAAAATACTTTGTTATGCTATGTTTTTTTTTTACACTTAAGAACAGTTTAATTGAAAACAATATCCTTCTTAATTCCACATAATTATATTGAAATGGCTCAACAAAAGTTTAAGCAATTGTAACAGGATAACACCGATGTGTTATTTATAACTTCAACATGAACTGAGGATGGCAGCTGATCTTGAAATGAAATTCAATCACTTCTTAAAACAAGAGAGCTGTCATTTATTAGGGAAATGAAATTCAGTTGTAAGAAATGATAACTTGTATTACAGTAACATAAATGCCATTTTCTGATGACTTTGGACATGGATCAGTGGTCACACTTTATATCAATAGTAATAGTAGTAAAAAGCCTTCATTCTGCGTTTTTATCCTCTGATAATAACTCTGTAAAATGTAATATTTTGAAGTCCTTACCTTTTACGACAGATGACAAATACTCACAGACTTCTTTTTCTGAGACGAGGCGGACAGTAAGAGGGGAGATATATAGATTCTAGAGCTCATGTGAGTGGCTCACTAAAATAGACCCTCTGTCCTCACCATTCTTGAGCTGCGTCTCTCACATCTCATACGTATGAGGTGTGAAGGTTCTGGTTGGGCCTTTGATGATTTCTTAGTGCCTCTGTCTCCTCGCTAAGGAGAAAACCCTGAAAACTGAAGGAGCTTGAGTCCAACTTTATGCGAATGATATAAAACAAAAGTTGGGCCTGTGTACAATCCAAAGTGGCTATAAAATCACACATCTGCAGGATTTTGTTATGTTTTTATTGAGACACCATCACCTTATATCAAGTACATAAGCAAATTATAAGCAAAATACAATGACAATGTACTTCCACTGCAACAACTGTAACAGTCACTGAAAATATACTGTTTGATTTGGATTCCTAGCAATATATGTTCAAAAATAAAATAGATTACACATTGTTTATAAATGATAAAGGTTAAACAATTACTCTCCACAACCATCAGGACTTTGGGCCCACGATCCCTGGACTGTAATGGTTTCAAAGGATTATACTGCCATCTTGAGGCTGTAGTGAAGAATTACTGCAAACAGACATGGCTTTGCTAATACACAACAGGCCATAAGGAAATAGGTTCAAATCAAGTCATCTGAATACAGCACTGTTTCTGCCCATTCTATAACTAAAAGTTAAAAACAACTTGAAGCCTTCATACCTACTAAAATATTCAACAATAAAGAATATTATGGTAAATTGTGTTAAAAGGAAGATGACTTAAACAAGAAATGATTATTTTTCTTTAGTTCCCAGAGGCGTCAAACAGCTTCTTCCTTCCCTCCATACCAGACATGGCCTCCACATTCTTACGCCAGTCGGTCACCTCCTCCTGTGGGACACAAAACACAAACATCCAGGATAAAACTGGTCATTTGATCAAGAACAGCCTCTACCTGGAGATTTTTGAGACTGGTGCAAAAGCCTGGCTTACCTTCTCCTCTTCCTTCTTCACTGTTTTCAGGTTGGCCTTGAAGTCGATGGATTCTTTGTGTTTGGAGCCCAGCAGGACACTCAGCATGGCCTCAGCTGAGATCTTCACTCTCCTTAGGGTTGGTTTCTTAAACTTGCTCTGAATCTCAATGATCTTCAGATTCATCTCTTTAATCTGGGCAGGGGATTGTGGGATAGAGAGGACTGTAACCTACTGTCAGACTAAGTTCCTGAGATCCCTACAATTAACCCCACCTCCAAAAGCTTGGATTTATCAATATTTCATCTGATAATTAATCCTGAATTGAGACCATAACATTGAATTACGAAACAGTGAGTTGTTTTAAAGAAGAGATCAACTCAAAATCCTTTTTTTTCCCTTCAGATTTTTCTCTCAATGGATGATGTTTACCCTCATGTAAAGATTTGGAGAAAACTTGTAAGTAAACACAACAAATTTTAATTTTAATTTGTTCTTTCAACGTTACCCAATCAACACTTACATTTTACAAATCAAAATATATACCCAGCGGTCAAAGCAAAAAAACGGAGCATTGTAATAGGTTTGACACCAGAAATGATATCTAGGAACTTCAAGGATTAAAACCTGGGTGGACAACCCGGTCAACTAGCTGCTGGAAAGCTACAGGGGCGCCAAAACCCCTTTCTTGGGTATTTTTGCTGGTGAAATTATGTAAATGCAAATATTTAGGTACTACAATGGCATAAATAGTCATATAGTTTATAATCTGTATGCAGGATGTACAGCATTGATTGTCCATGACAATTTTCCCTCCGGGGACATTAAAGTTTATTTTGATTGATTTGACAACTATACAATTTGGCAGAGAGTATCTTGACACATAGGGGGAGGCATGAAAAAAAGATTCTGGGGTTTGTTGCAACTCGATTTTAAGATATCACCCTCAACAAAGACATAAAAAAGTACTGTTCGCCTGACAAATTCTCATGAAAATTGTTATTTTTCAGCACTTAATGGAGAATATCTATGCCCAACATGTATATAGAAAACTTCCTTAATTCATAAGCTTCCATTTGAGTCCTATATAGCCTTTCTACTAGCTACTGGAAAGCTACAGGCTGTCTCCAAACAATGCAACACCTATTGTGAAAAACTACATGTTAACTGGCATGATCAGAAAACATTCTATTTCTGGTCTCCCCAAAGTGAACAGATAGATAGAGAAGACCGTTGGCCACAGCAAGTGGGGCTTTGGAGATAGAAAGGCTATCTTGGACTCAAATGGAAGCTTATGAATTAAGGAAGTTTTCTATATACATGTTAGGCATAGATATTCTCCATAAATTGCTGAAAAATAATAATTTTCATGAGAATTTGTCAGGCGAACAGTACTTTTTTTGGTCTTTTTTGGGATGTTGAAGGTGATATCTTAAAATTGAGTTGCAACAAACCCAGAATCTTTTTTTCATGCCTCCCCCTATGTGTCAAGATACTCTCTGCCAAATTGTATGTATGACTATTTATGCCATTGTAGTACCTAAATATTTGCATTTACATAATTTCGCCAGCAAAATTACCCAAGAAGAGGGGTTTTGGCACCCAGGTTTTAATCCTTGAAGTTCCTAGATATCATTTCTGGCGTCAAACCTTTTACAACGCTCCGTGTCTGTTTTCCAAAAAACTGGGATTTTGCCCCCTGGGTAATAGCACTTAATAAACATTTTGAAATCATTTAATATAATAATTAGAAAACATAATAATTAGAAAACAGTTTCAATCGCTACGTTTGTAAAACTGTGCTGAGGTCTAAATTAATTGGGGTGACTGTTTGGATTCTTCAAAGGCTTCTTATCTCTATTCTGCCACTTGGAGGCAGTGTTTACTCATGGTAAGACTCATGTTGACAGTAAAGCCATTAGATCCAGTAACCATAACATCAATCTTATTATCTTGACATTTATTTCTGAGTAGCTCACCTCCTTCTCATTTTTGGTGACCTTGAGGCCAATATCATAGTGCTCCTCATCTACAACATCAATCTTCTGGTGTAAGTCTCTACATAGATCCTGTAAACAAAAAAAAAAGGATTTGACACACCTCCAGTAGTATAAGAATATGGCATGAAGAAAAACATGTTATAATGAAGTGGAATACCTGCAGCTCTTGCAAAGACAGACCGGACAGATTTAGAGGAGGAACTCTTTCTGCCAAAGCATCGTCTCTCTCCTGTATCTTCTGCTCTTTCTCATCCTGCAGCAGCTGAGCAGCAACTGTCAACAGTCTGATCTGAGCAAGGAATCGAAATTAATTCATTGAAAACGTCCTCTCCTTATTTTATTGAAATATAGACAAAATATAGATAGAAATATGCTGAACATCCAAATAATTACCACAGTTGTCATTGTCTGTTTTATGATTCTTGATACTGAACTTGACAGTGACATAATTTTCAAAACTGTATCATATATACTGTGTATGTAAATTGTATTGTATAATGCAGTTACCATTCTCATATTATAAGGCACTGTACACACCACCTTGTGCGATATGCTGACATGCAACTTTAAAAGCTCAAGTTTAGAGTGCAAAGTCCTGCTCTAACATTTCGAAGTGTTCATAATACTGTAAATATGTCTAAAATCACTGCAAATTAAGAAAAATACTTACCTTCAACCCCAGTTTACGAGAGGAGGAGATCTTTGATTTTCTCTATAATTCACACACAAAGACAACATTACATATCCTCAGTCTATTGTGGAGCACAGCATATTTGTTTATGTAATTTTTTTAGTATGAAAATATAGGATTGAACAAATAGGGTTTTTAATACTCACAGGTCTGTTGGGGCAATAACAAGAGGGAGGAAATATGTATAAACATATTTACGTAATGAATATTGACACATACTGTACATTTTGAAACAGTCAATAAACACATGAAATGAAGCTCAAAGTGATAATACTCACGCGTCAGCCATTTTTGATTGCCTTCAATTCCTGCTCTGAAAGATGGAAATGTGGTGAAATTTTATTACTAACATAGTCAGCTACTTATTGAACGAAGACAACGATGTATATATGTGAGGCAGAATCCTTAGCAATGTTCACCACCATGTACTTTGAAATAGTGCAAATAGAATACATTCTTTTTATATTCAACACCTGTTCAACACAGCTGATTAATATTCAGACTACCCTGGTCAAAGTATTTCACCTACTCCAAACATTCATTTACCCTTTTAAGCTGCGTGTTAGGTAGCGTTCACTTGCGCAATCGTTTCCTTTGTGCATTATAGAAGCTCTTTAACGTTATATATGTATTATTTAAGAGGATGATAATATTGTATACTTCATACAAGCATTTTTTGAGATTGAGAATGATTTACTTCTTTGCGATCATCCTTTTTCACATGTAACAACAAAATGAAGGAGAAATTAACATTTAATGATTTAAAAAAAACCTTAAAAACCAATGTATTAGAACTAAACTCAAGTTTTGGACCATAAGCATACATTCTCAAAAGATTAATCAAAAATATTAAAAACAAATTCGCTTAGAACACTTTTGTGTCAGATACAAAAAGTGCTGAGTCACTGCACGGGTTAACATAACTGACAAGAGTCTCTGCATAGGTGACAAAAAAGGTGAATGACCAGATAATCCACAGGCATGTAAAATGACAATGATCAAATTGCTGCTAATGATAATCACAAGACACGGTTCTTGCTTAGAGATTTCATAGACTCTAAAGAAGAAGCAGCAGTTTTTAACATGCTTAAAAAAATGACTTCCTATTGACAGATTTAAGTCCAAAACATCTACATGCCCATTGCCCAACATACAGAGACATAACATCTATTCTAAAGGATCAGAAGAGCAGCTCTGTACCTTAGTGAAGCCAGACAGCCGCTTGAGCTGCACCTCAAAACTCAACAAAAGCGCGTGTGAGGGGGGGAAGCATCGACTTTCTGAGACGATGAGGAAAAATCAATCAAATTTATAGTGTCTGTGCCAAATGTGGATGGCTCACTAAAATAGACTCCTGTGTGTGCTACTGCTACTGTCTGTCCACCGACAGTGACATTAACTGTTGCACATACGTAGCCTCACCACAATATTCAGACAGGAAAGGGCATCATAAAACTGCATTTATGGGCTTAAACCTCTGGGAATTTTGTGTCAGTGTAACAGCACCTGTCGGTGGAAGCGACAGTGAGCGTTACAACTCTCTGTCACATATTTGCATTTCTTCATTTGGATTTTAGATGAAAGTTTTCGAGACTTTCTATCTATATCTTTGTTCTCTTCTTCCACATTTTTAAGTATCAAACAAACAGCATGGTCCAAGTGTGACTCTGAGTCTGGACTACCTCAAGTGTTGCCAGCTCAGATTGAGGAAGTCTTTAATTCCCACTATCTCTGCATCTAATGGCCACATGAGCTGCAAGTCTTGGCTTTGTTCATGAAGGTTTGTAAATCCAGATTCTTCAAGAAACAAATTAGGAGCTGTAAAGATTCAAATAAAATCATGACAGTGGTGTCATGATTGTTGCACCGTATTTAGAGATTTCCTCTTGTCTTTTATCTTCTGCCATCAGTTCGAATGGAGTTAGAAGTAACACAGTGATCAGGGCCTATCCTCAGTCCACCTGACTGTTATATAGACATCACTGTTCCTTTCCACGTACGTGGGAACAGATGGTTGTCTGACATATTGCATGACCACCTTGGAGGAATAACAAAGCCAAAAGATGGTTGGGTTTTATTTAGGGGAGCGGAGGAACAAGGACAGGTGCTTGATGGTTTGTAAACCGAGCCAGCCAATCTGCGTCATTGTTGAAACAGCGAGTCAAATGTTCAAAAGGCTGTGACTCACGCTCTCACAAAGAAAAGGTAGGCAGTGAACGTTTGAAGTGAAGCAGTGAAGCACCCATCAGATACTATCTTTAGATGACTCCGAACTTTGCACATACAGTAGTGTCACAGTGATTCAGCATTGCTCTCCCTGAAAGTTGAGGAAGTCAAGAAAAATGTGCAAAAGCGATGTGGAGGCCGATTTATCCAGACTTTAATCTCTAATTTACCGTAGACCAATCTCCTGCCAGATCCTCTTGTGGAATCTTTTTGTGAAACTCTCCCTGCCAGCTAGATCAGCCTTGAATCCTTTAAGAACTGGGCAATTTCTCATCCCACAATTTAAATACAAGATTCAAGATTCCTTGCCAAGATTCTCCTCCAGTGCTCATGTGGACCAAATGTAACAAGGTGGAAGCTAAGATAAGGGCAGAGATCAGGGCGATGGATGGATATGTAGCGCATCACACTTTTAAGCAGGTGAATGGACACAGACACACAACTAGCACAGTCTGTTTCTTTTTTCATTACTTCAACTGGGCCAACAATCTATTTCCGTCTGTATTTCTGTCATCTCTCCATGAATTTCAATGCCAACTGGTTTATTACTTTCTGTGTAGTTCTTCTGACAAGAAACTAACTAACCAACCAAGCAACAAACAGACGCAGATGAAAACATTACCTCCTTGTAGGGGGTAATTATTAAAATTGTTGTCATTGAAATTCTCATCTGTCTCTGATTATGTCCAATTGATATTTTTAGTAGTCTTGTTGATTGCTAATGTGTGTTCTGGCTGCTTCTTGCTCTTTTACTGAGGGGTTTATTGCAGCCCTGAACCTGCGACCTCTCTTATTTTTGGACGTTCGCAGTTCTTAACATGAATGCTACGTCGACTTTGATTTACAAAGATGATTTAACAACTTTGTTCCCAGCTGCTGCTGTTGACAACTGCCAAGTCCTGGGACTTTTACTACCGTCTGTCTTATTGTTAAAAAGAAAAGTGCAGCATCGGTTTTGTATGTTAATCAGAAGTGTTTATTATTATGACATGAACCAATCTATTCCAGGCATTTCCAGATCAAGAAACACAGCAAATGTGAAAAGTGTTCCTATTGTCCAGTCAAAGCCCAGGCATTTTTTGGTTGGTACCAACAACATAAAACCAGGACAAAGTGCAGCTTGTCTATAAGCAAATTATACGTAGTATTTTCCTCCTTTGAATCTTTATTTTTGAACATTGTAAAGATGTCTTCACACACACTCATACATACATGTGGTTTTGCTAATTATAACACATTAACATTGTTTTTATCTCTAATTCTCATTAATTGTAAACCAGCATTCGTATTTAAAAGGTCCATAAATACATATCTACTGCCCAGCATTAAACAGCTTCTTCCTGCCTTCCATCCCAGACATGGCCTCCACGTTCTTACGCCAGTCAGTCACTTCCTCTTTCTGTTCATAAGAAGAAAATTATTCTCAGTAATTCTGTATTTTCACAAAATATCCCCATGGTTACGTGAGCACCACCACCACCACCACAGCACTGTGATGTCATTCAGACCTAATTTGAACCCTGGAGGAGTCTTAAAACGTGCTGCTCTTACCTTCTCCTCCTCTTTCTTCACAGTCTTGAGGTTGGCCTTGAAGTCCACAGACTCTTTGACCTTAGCGCCCAGCAGCGCTCCCAGCATGGCGTCGGCCGAGATCTTCACCCTTTTGAGAGCTGGTCGCTTCATCTTGCCCCTCAGCTCAGAGATCTTCTGAGACAGATTCTCAATCTGCAGGAAACAACAATGAGTAAGTTGAAGTTTCTACAGTAGTTGTGCACAGAACAAATTCCAGCAGATCACAATGAAAAGATATTTTTAGAAACAATACACACTACATAAATCAAAAGATGAATGAATGAACATACCTCCTTGTTATTTTTAGCCACCTTAGCGTCAATGTCATATCGCTCCTCATCCACCACATCAATCTTATGGTGCAGTTCTTTGCACAGAGCCTGTAGACAGAAAGACAATCAAATCAAATTCCAATCAAATAAGATTCCTGACAACCCTGCTGTCATCTGCTTTATTGCAAGGGATTTTTTTCTTCCTGTGCTGATACTTATCAAATGCACTAAGGGAGGGAGTGTTCTGGTAATGTGTTGATAGTTACACTCAGTGGTTACTAATACTTTCTAATAGTATGAGTTATTCATGACATGAACATAACTCTAAATAGTAGTGTCAGCTAAATGCCGAAATGTCGAGGCACCCGACCTCTAATACAGCTACTGCGTATGGACACAGCAGGTATAGTCATTATAGGAGCGCTTATGTGGATCATTTGAACCATGCCGTGTCACTGGAGTACAATGGGCGGCTCACACAGTCACCTGAACATACCTGAAGATCCTGTAAGGACAAACCAGACAGCTGGAGTGGAGGAACTCTCTCACTCAAAGCTGCTTCTCTCTCCATCATCTTTTCCTCCTTCTCCTTCTCCAACATTACCGACGCCATTTTCAGCAGTTTGGTCTAAATTAGATTGCACATTTTATTTTTATTGAGCCATTGATTTAGCAGCAAGCTATTAATGGTTAGGTTGTCACTTATATTGTAGTAAATAACGGGAGAGCAAAAGAGAAATGAGGCAGTACCTTGAGAGCCAGTCTGCGAGACGCAGAGATCTTTGATTTTTTCTACACATAACACAGTGGACAAAATCTTCAGGAAGCAGTTATAACAGTTATATAAAATGACACACATGGTTTCTGGATAAAGTTTTTTTTTTCTTTTATAGTAATGATTATAACTTACTGGTCTGTAGAGGAGATTGAAATATGGGGGGAAATATGTACAGTATGTTAGAAATGACATAATGAAGATCTGAAGGATGACAATGATTTTACAAATGCAAACAATATAGAACTTACGCCTCAGACATGGTGGGATGCTTTTCGTCTCTTAAAAAAAATTAAAGACAAATGCATTATTCAGAGACACTAGTAGATGCAGTAGTACCATTACACACATGCAGTACTGTAGCATCTTTGAAGTACTTTCTATGAACAAGAGTTTAATTATGTCGTGATTCATGACCCAGCCTTTTAGTTTCTACTACTGGACAAACTTTTTATTCACCTTCTCTCTACTGAGCTAGTTCACCAGACCTTGGGATGGTAATAATAGTCTTTAAATGAGCAGCACGGCATGCTTCAGTGCTACTGATTGTTTGAGTGATACTCTGTCTTGCCAACTGGAGTAACTGGCAGACAGACAGTTTCTAACATAATGTCTAAAATATCTCATGTTTGTAAAAATCGGATAAACATTTGTTAAGATAATTGATTGGTTTGTTGCTACCAGGTACAGTCAAAGCTAGTTCTATCTACAGTAAATTACTGGAACAAATCCAAACATTAAATGAATAAATTAAAGGTTCCTTTACATTAAAAGTGATGCCTATCTTATTTAGGTTTTTTCATATCTAATAATATGCATAATAAGGCTCCTGCTATTCATTACATTAAGGCAACAGGTGATATGATGTAATTGTCTCATACAGTCTTAAGTCACAGTATCATCATCACAGACATCAACATACCTTTTTTTTAAGAGAAGAAAACCTGTTGGCGTGAGGAGTCTCTGTCTTTCACTGACAGAAGGAAAACTCAAGTCAAACTTAATGACTCCTATTGCCTTCTCTGAGTGGCCAACTAAAATAGCCTCATCTGTCCTGACAGCCAGTATACTGTATATCTTCGACATGGGAGCCCAGAACATGCTCCCATTGCTCAGCACTTAGATTGCAAGATGGTAGAGCTGCTTTGACTTTGACACCAGTAATCAAAATCTGTTTTTACTGCAGGTTGATTCCAGTGTCTTGATTTTTACATTTGCTGAGGGAGGTTAAATGTTAAAATGAAATCTGAACAAAGCCACAGAGACAAAAGAGACAAGTGATTGTTTAATCAGCATCACATGTGTTACAGATAGTGTGACAGTGCCATCATCTGTGTAATATAGATACTGCACTAACTCCTGAAGCTCATCAGCCTTTTCTTTAACACAACTTCAATATAGATAGTGCGTACTATACATTTAATATTATCACAATCAGTGGTTTTTACAAACAAGTTTATATTAAATGAATTTTACAGTTTTTTAATACAGTATAATCTAAATAGTGCATCAATTTATTTTCTATTTAGTCTTTTACATGTGGCTATGGTTGATATCATTCTTGACAAAACCAGTTCTGTCTCATCCTGTAATGGAAACCCTCTTGTTTGTGGCCAGTAATTCTGAAAAAAAGATGAACAAAAGGGTTTAATCAAAAAACATTTCAACACAGGATTTAGTTTAGGAAAGATGTGATGTTAACACAGGCTTGTGTTACGTACGTCAGCACCTTTTATTGTCCGGAAGTGAACAGCTTCTTCCTGCCCTCCATACCAGACATGGCCTCCACGTTCTTACGCCAGTCAGTCACCTCTTCCCTCTGTAAAATAGAGATTCAGGAGGTTGTAACTATGGTTGTGGGGTACTTCATCATGCACTGCATATCTTCCACCAGTTATACCTTCTCTTCATCCTTCTTCACTGTCTTAAGGTTGGCCTTGAAATCAGATTTCAGTTTGGTGGTTTCGGTGCATGCACCCAGCATGTCCTCTGTTGTTTTCTTCACCCTCTTCAGGTTTGGCCGTTTTGCACCCTTCAGCTCAGAGATCTTTTGATTCAGCACTTGGATCTACGCCACAAACATCACACATTGTAGATTAACCAAAAATTGTCTATCTACTCCACAAAACCAGGTCAGAAAAAAGCATGGATTTATTCATCACTTACTGTACCTCTTTATCATTTCTGGCTACTTTGAGCTCCATATCGTAACGTGTTTCATCTACAACATCAATCTTACGATGTAGTTCTTTACAAAGATCCTGCACATAAGCAGAAACAACCATCAAAAAAAGATGTAAAATGATGATGATCAACTCTGAAGAATGTGTTGAGCCAGTACCTGCAGCTCCTGGACTGACAGACCTGACAGCTTCAGCGCAGGGAAGCTCTCGCTCACAGCTCTTTGTTTCTCTCTTTCTTTCTCTTCACTTTCAGTCACCAGCATAGAAGCTGCCCTCTTCAGCAGCTTGGACTGTAGAATAACAACTTAATGAATGAAGTCCACAGCATACTGTTTAATAGTCTCCCATGGGGCCTGTAGGTCTACACTTACCTTCAAATGCAGTCGGCGAGTTGCTGAATATTTTGACTTTTTCTGTGACAAAGACAAACACTTTATACACTACATATCAATGCAATTGGTTTAAGCTTGAAATGAAATTTATGAATTTTTACTGAACACATAATTAGTCATTATGAAAGGAACTGTTCTGACTCACCGGACTTCATCGTCATGTTTCATGAAAAGTAGACAAAAGACATTTTTTTTTATTATTTAGGAATCCACAGGAAACAGGGGGAAAAGCTTCCAAAACAGGTCAGTGATTATACACAGAAAAAAAAAAGAAGGAAGCCGTCATAAGAAGGTGAATGTAGTCAAATGTCTCTAATTGTACAGATTGTTGTTTACTGTAAGAAGCTAATACTCACCCCTCAGACATGGTTGCAGTTTATGGGACCTTTGGAGCAGAAACAACATATATTAAAGTATTATACTTAACACAGATACGTATATAATGTGACTTATTATTATAATATTACTTATCAGTATTTATCAAAATGTGTATTTTCCATAACTGGACAACAATGAATATGGCAAATACAGCTAGTTAACAGTTGAATAGATTTAATTAGTCTACTTTTTCTCAGGGGCTTTCAGATAGTATTCTTCTAGGACCAGATGATCCTTCCTTTTGTTATAAAGGGCTGAGTAGAGAGTCTGTTGCATGGCTATATTTGGATACATTTCCCCCCACGCTTTGGCATGTCCTAGCAGCTGCTATGGCCTTGATGCTGCCAGAGAGAGCCAAGCTGCACAATGATTTGGCAGCCAAGCAAGGAACAATTCCAAACCCACAGGAACTGCCAGAGCACTTCAAAACACAGAACCATCCCGACCCTTGAGGAGTAGATTATTGTTTACTTTCTATTCAATTAGCTTGTTTCTTGTATTTTATTCTCATTTCCAGTTCAGCTGACTGAAATGAAAAATGTAACACTTCTTTTTGCCATTTATTCAACCCAGGCAGTTCACATCACTGAATAGATGGAGGATTGACATAGAAACAAGCGTATTAGTGCGTCTGACACAACACAGTATATCCAAATTAAATAAAGCCAGCCTGACAGGGTGTGAAAGTCAAGGTAAACAAGCAAAGCAGCAGAGGATTTTAGGAAGCCTGCAACCTTGCCCTCCACCCCAGGAGGTTGCCAGTTTATATGAGCCAGCCATCATCACTTATCACACCAGCTTTTACACAACGATGGGTCAAGTGTTGCCACCAATACTTTGGCATGCAGTTTAAGCCTCAGGTTACATTTCCTCACTTAGAGGATCAAGAGATCGTCAAGAAGCTCGTGGTGTTGTCGAAGTCAAAGCCGGAGAGACAAGTTTGAAAAGTTGCTTTAAGACCTTGTCAAAAGTAGCGACATAGCAGAGATTCCCTCACATAAATACCAACCACAGTATCTGTTGTCGGGGGCATGCTGATATGCAGTGTTCACTACTCTCTACAATAAAACCAGACTAAGTGCCCCAGACAAACATATAGATGTAAAGACAGGTAGGAAGATACCCAGGCTACTGTCACAGCAGGAGAAGAAGTGTTATAGTTTTCCAATGTCTGGTTAAAGAGCACACTTTAAGGTTTATAATACATCTGACTGCCCGTCACCTTCTTGTGATAAATAGCAGGTTGATTATTGTAACTTACCTTGAATATAAGAGGAAATCAGAGAGTGCAGCAACAGCTGTGAGTCCGGAAAACAAAAAGCACTTTATGGTTATTAGTGAAAGATTTACGTATACAAAGTCTGATCTGAATGGCTTGCTAAAATAGACCCCCCTGTCCACCTGACAATTGCTGCATCACAATGCGCAATCCCTTTTTGATTTGCCCTCAACCCATGACCCATTTACCTCATGCGATAGCACTGCACAAGGTCACACCTCACACATCCCAATGTTATCCACTGGGCTGATATCAGGTGCCCTGAGTGTGTTTGTTCTGGTGTCGTAGCACTTACTGACAGTAGCTTCCATCAACACATTGTTTAAAATGTGCGTTTTAAAGTCTGATTTAGGTTGACCTTTGTCAATCTGTTTCAAATCTCCTAATGAAAAAAAAGTAACTTCATTGTCTGTCAGCGAGCCTACAACCACCCAATCAGATGAGGCTGCTTGCTTTGAGCTAAATGTTAACGTTAGCATGCTAATATGCTCAGATGACGACACTGGACTGAAAGTCAGACGGTCATCAAAGTCAGTAATGACAATCCTTCCACTGGTTATTGAGACATATTAGTCTGTCAGTTCAGACTGTCTTTGCTGTCCCCAGAGCCACATGACGAGCATGGCTAAAGAATTAACGGTGTGACTGTAGGTCTTGAATGCCACCCAGTATTGAAACTTATTGAGATCTTATTTGAACTTTAACTAATTAAGCACTACTACATGCTTCTCTTACATTATAAAAGACTATGATGTTTTAATAAGACATTATAGGACATTTTCAAATTATTTAGATTGCATGTCAGATGGTACAGTGCCACAAATGATATGATCACACATAAGTAACACTTAGAGTGTATGTTTTTTATTATTATTATTTTAAAATAACTTATTTAGTTCCTCAAAAGAGAATCTGAGGCAAGCGATTTTTCAGATTGAAATAGACTTTTTTTTTTTACATATAAAAACACTCTGAAAATACAAATACAGAAATGTTAAAATGAACCTTAGTACACAAGAATCAGTGGCAGTGACCAACATCAACATAACACAAGCTACTGTACAGTGATCAGTTCTTGAGGACAAAACCAAACTTCCTTCAATACAGTACTCACTGAACTGTTTATGTGTAAGGTGGATAGGAAGTTTTGTTTTTGCTGTTTCTGTGTTTAACTTTGAAGTATTGTTGGGTTGTTGCATCTGTTGTTGTTTTTGCGATGCTTTGGAAAAGAATTTTCCCTCTGGGACAACAAAATCAAAGTCGGAAGTCAGTCAGTCTGTTAAATAAATCAGGCACATTCATACAAATCAGTTCGATTAAGCCAAGATTAAGCAAAATATGTTATGCTGTCTTACAGTGTTTTTATTTTTATACTTTAAAATGTTAAAAATAGTATTGGCACAAATCTTTTTGGCAAAATCTCAAACACTGTACATCTCATAGCTGTGAAAGCGATGATTTTTATATTTGGATCGTAGCGGCACCATGGCTTCTGAATTGTAATTGCCGTGACACCACTATCACAGCGAGGACAGATTAAAGACAACGTCTACGGTCTATTCTGGTCAGATTTTAGTGGCTCATGACTGTCCGTCTGCCTGTCTGCCTTTGTGTTATGTAAACTGATACAGTTGAAGCTGTCCAATAGAAGACACAGTAAGACTGAGACAAAGCGACAGGAATTAACACACATTTCTGTCCTATAGAATATAAACCCTGGTAGCCAAACAGTGAATAGCTGAAGGTTTAGCGGTCAAAATCCTTGGCTGTCCGCTGGTTTCATGTGTTGATCCCCTGAACTTCGATGTTCTGTATATGCATATTATGGATGTCTATTTAGGTCATGTTGCCTGAGAATAGACTGAACTTTGTGGTGGTGTGGTTCATGGGGTGTTTTTCCTTTCTGCAGAGGTTTAGATGCTTATTTTGTTATCACTGCAGAGCTGGTTGGGGATCTCTGCTGCGTCTCTTTCGCCCATCATTTCCTGTAACACCTCTACTGTTTATTGTTCTACTGTTTCTACTACTGTTTTTGGTCTTTCTCTGAAAATAATCCAAATGAAGGTAATTGCAAATGCAATGCAGATAGGCCTACTGTTTCAACTTGAAATTTACTATTTATAAATGTGGTCACTGCTACCACCTAGTGACTGTTTGATGTTTTGACATTGGTTTGCAGTTGGCTTCAGTCTGCAGTGTGCACACAAACCCTTTCTCACATAATTTCCATAGAGCATGACGCTGTTGGAGAGCATATTTTCAGCTTGTGCAATGCTCCTGCTGAGAGAGGAAAAGAAACCCTGTTTGATAAGGGCATCCTTCCTGTGGGTGTCAGATGCCAGTACCTGATAAGTATGAAACTATCCGTACTGGTTAACAAAAGATGATCAGAGTGAGCGTTCGTTAAAGAAAACTCTTGAGCCATCTTTATCACCAGCAACTTACTTCACATCGTTTTTTAAAGCTTTTCCACCTTTATTGTGGCCCTGCTGTACAGCAGCACAGAATGATCAATGTTCCTTTTTTCTGTTTTTGCTTCAGTGCTGTACTCACAGTGTCGTCCTCTTTTTGGATTCTGAACAAACGTCTCAACTGCAGTCAACCGGTGAGGATTCAGTCTGTTGTACAAAATGAGTACTGTATACACAGGCAAAGTTTGATTAAGTTAATATGATGTATTAGTCCAAGCGTCATGAACTGACTATCTTGTATTTCTTTCACAGGGACTTGACCGCTGCCAGATCAGTGAGTTTTTTTATTTGTCAGATGATTAAAATGAAGTTCAGACACTTCCTCTGTAGAGTTCAGTTGATATGTTGAGGATGGAAACTTTTTGTGCATATGGTCAGTGTCTTTACATTGGGCTGTTTCATCCAAGCGGAGATTTGGTGTTATTCTCAGAAAGGTGGACACACATAAACGGCGAAGAAAGAAAATAATCTTTTCTGTATAGTCCTTGGTACAGGAACTTTTGGTAACACTTTATTTGACGCCTATCCCTGTGATGCATTATAACCATACTTATAATGGGTTATAATGCAGTTATAGCACATTATAACTATAGTTATAAACACTCATAAATTATCATAAGGCTTTATAACAATAAGCATAACACATTATAGAGCATTATAACTCTATTATAATACTTGACCTTTTAAGCCATTATAAAATGCTAATTCTTATTGTTGAGTGTTTATAATGATAGTTGTACACGTTTATAAGCCAATTATAACACATTATAACTATATTTATAATGCATTATCATGTGGGCATTGTCAGCAAGTTACTAACAATTATAACATATTATAATACCTGACCTTATAAGTCATGATAAAATGCTTTATAGTGTGTTATGATTATTGTTATCATTTATGAGTATTTATAACTATAGTTATACAGTGCCACTGCATTATAAGTATGGTTATAATGCGTTATAGAGATAGGCGTCAAATAAAGTGTTATTGAACTTTTTATTATATAATGATTCGTACATAATTATACTGTATTTTACTATTTCGAATTTGCAACATAGCTGGTTACTAAAGTCACATAAGGCATAAATGTAGTGAAGTAAAAAAGTAAGCTATTGAGTATAAGAAGGTTCTGTAAATGATTGTGACGGACACTAAATGTCACACTAGACAACCAACAAAGCCATGCCAGTGTCTTGAAATTCGGCCTTGGGCTTACCCGCTGAGACTTGTCTGCACAGATTATACAGACTGAGTTGGTAAAAAATTTTAGATGTAGGAATTCTAGGAGGTGATAGGTGTGTACTGCACTGTGCCATCTGACCTGTGGGCAATCACTGTGTGGTCACTGTGTTATAAAATTTAAGATTCAGAAGGCCAGCGGTTGAACAAGGAAGGACTCAGATGCACAAACACAAAGACACACACATGTAGTACATCCTCTTAACACTCACTCTGCAAGACCAGATGACCAAATACAGAACAGAGACACTCATATTGCAACACTGGTGGAAGATGTGGTCCTGCTCTCTCTGTACAGGATGTCATGACTCCATTCAGAAAAGAGTTGTTGCTGCTATATTGCTCAAAATCTCTCTGCTCTTTTGAATTGTCACTGACTGTTGCATATTGTGTGTTATCTTCTACCATTGCACACATTAGGGAAACATACCTGCAATACCTGCAGTGCTTGAGTGAGACCGGCAATAGAAACGTGAATATGGATAGAATGTTTAGTTGCTATAATATGTAGATAACATACCATGTTGTTCTTTAATTTTACTTTTACTTTAATCCGATGCGATATACAATGCAATACACCTGGCACTTTAAACTGAGTGCACTTTAGGGCACCGTGCAATACAACTTGGTACCCATGTACTCCTGCACTTTAGCACCTGTCACTTTGGCCCAGCACTTTTGCACCTTGCGCTTTATTTCTCAAACTGTCCAGGTTCCATTACTGGCCTGATTATCTGACGTGTTTTTTATCTTGTTGTCTGCTTTGTCATGTCGCATATATAACTGTGTTCTCCTGTCACTGTATTGTTTTTATATTTTGGGACTCCGGATGGAAATTAGCATTGATGCTATAATCCGGCACATTTACATGTTTTTATATGTACATTGATGTGCACTGTCCCATCCAAATAAACAAATAAAGTAAAAGTAAAGTATAATCGAAATATAATAATATAAAGTCCATACCCTTAATGCCAGGTAACTGTTCAGACAAGCATGTGGTTGAACAGCGAGCTCCCTCTGCTCCAGAGTTGGATCTTAAGCATGTTGGAGTTGGGATGGACAAACATGGTACGGTCCCTGTTGTGAATTTGACATGGATACTTCAGTCCAATGGTAAGTGCTAAAGTACCACACTGTATTTTAAAACCACAGTATTTCTCAACATAGCACACAAGAAAGCTTCATGTAAAACATACACTTCTCTTCACAGCAGGTGTATTAATCCTTACTGGATCTAAGATAACCATTCTGGATGAACGTACAAATCAAAGTATGTGCGTGCAGTTTTCCTACAAAATCCGCAGTCAAATGAATACTTACAATCAAAGGGTAAGACACTAACACACTGACCCTAACTTTTACCAAAGCAGAACCAACCAATGAACTCATCTGTATTCATACTAGATTATAATACTGCAGTTATTGTTTCTGTGTTAGTGGAATTTTTCCTTGGATGGAGTCGTGATGGAGCCTGGACAAACATATACGGTGTCAGTTGTTAACTTACCAGAACAGAAGCGCGGAAACAACCGCATCAAAAAGCAGATTACCTTCCCAGGCAAGTTTCCTCCATGCCCCGTGCCAACATTAAAGGGACAGTTCAACATTTTGGCAAATTGGCCCATTGCCATAATCCCTATAGTCATAGCAGTAGGTTCGTTACCTTTAATTGTCGGTGCAAGCTATTTTTAGAACGGCGGAGCAGAGCCGCGAGCTGCTCAGAGCTACGCTACGGAGGCTAATGGGATTTCTTGGTTTCCTTCATCAAACTCATCAAATACACAATCCAACAACTCCAAAACGCTCTGGTGGACAAGTTGTGACCTGCACATTCACCACACTATGAGATAATAACAGAATGTTACAAGACAGAGTTGATTTAGAGGCAAATGCAGGGACTGCTTGCCGAAAAACTGCCCCTGACGACAACGGGCTTCAACAGCTTTGCATGAATTTACCATTTTGGAGTTGTTGGGTTGTGTATGTGATGAGTTTGATGAGGGAAACCAAGAAATCCCATTAGCCTGCGTAGTGTAGCTCTGAGCAGCTCGCGGCTCTGCTCCGCCGTTCTAAAAATAGCTTGCACCGACAATTAAAGGTAAGGAACCTACTGCTATGACTATAGGGATTATGGCAATGGGCCAATTTGCCAAAATGTTGAACTATCCCTTTAAAGAACACAGTTTTTGTGTGATATCATTTTTGATTTAAAGTATAATAAGATATAGCTTCAGCCTCCACCCGCCTTTCTGTGTTGTTTAATTTGTTGCTGTTTTTCCACACACACAACTGTTTGTGCTATATCTAACTGATCTAAATCATTTTTATAGCAGGGTTCTAACAGTTTTTTCCATTATCAAATACATTTTAATTTATGGATCAACTATGTATTTGATAGTCGTCTTTTTTTGAGAAATAATCTTTTTTTTTTTTTTTCCTGAAAATGACAATTAGGTGTAATAACTGTCCAATTGATTTTCAGGATGCAATGACAGCAGAATCCAAACAGCCAGATTCTGTCTTGAAAATGGTAAATTTCTCATTCTTCACATTTCAAGAGGTTTAGTGGAGTAGCCTGAACCCTGGTCCATCTGGTCATTGTACTGGGCCTGTTTTGTTGTTTCAGGTACCATGTGGGAGCCTAAGATTACCCCCAATATGTCTGTTGATGAGGAACACAGAAAGTTGTCCATTGTGGTGAGTTTTGAGGCAGCACAGTATTCAGAGACATACCAAGTATCCATCAGCTGCCAGGCTCTCCATCATTCAAAGAATGTGTCCAAGGTAATTCTACTGTATATGTTACTAATTTTACCAATGATGACAACTGTGTGGTGAGACGTGTTGTGTGCCGCCATCAAATGATTTAATGTTTTTTACTATGTTATACTGTAAAGTGCACATGCTAAGCAAATGTGCATGTTGTTATTCCCTTAAACAAACAGGAAAATAGAACGTCACTGAATGTGACATTTGAGTTTGGGTTGTGGCAGCTTCCTCAGTGTGAAATGCTGTTAAAGGTGAGTTCAGTTTGACACTTTCCCTGTCAGTCAATATTGTTATCTTACATGTCAAAAGCCGACTTCATTCTGTTGTTTCAAAGATTCAGCCGTATTTTCCACGATGCAAAAATCACTGTTGGAGCCACGAGAAAATACATGATTACTGCCCATGTGAGTACATTTTTTAATTTATATGGTGTGAAGAAGGTCTTTAGTGACTCCATGGTACAGAGCATAAACTCTTTTGGCTCATTTGACCTTTTAAAATAAACTGCTCACTTGTGCCCCCTTGCTACTGTATAGAAGTCTTTGAGTTTTCTTTTCTAATTTGTTTGATTTGAAAAATTTTTAAGGCCCAAAAAGATTAAATGATCATTTGTTTAACCAAGATGCAAAAAAATCCAAAAGTTGATGTAAATAGTAAATAGTCTGCAATATTTCATTTGTTTTCATCTTTCCTTTCCCATTCATCTCAAATCCATGAGATTTATTCTGTGATGTAGTAGGAGGGGTCCTGATCCACAGTTTGGGAGTCAATGATCTAATGATAATTTAATGAACTTTATGGGCGTGTAAAGGTATTCAGCTAATTATATATGTTTGTGTTTTTAGATTATTCATCACGGACTCTAATCATAAAGGCAGTCGTGGGGCTGCTGTTCGTTGAAGTTTGCCTTTTTTATTTCCTGTGGAGAGCACTTCATAAAGGTTCACCCTCTTATTATTACCCCCTGAATAGAAAGTGCAACTTGACTATAAAGGTAATCAGTGGTCTCCATTTTTCTTTCAGGTTCTGTGAACACATCCTCACCTGCTGCCAAAGACCAAGCGGAGGGTTATCAGCTGCAGAAACTTCCCCAGGTGTTTCATGGACTTGACCGCTGCAAAGTCTGTGAGTTTCTTTTTTTGGCTTTTTTCAAACATTACAGAGATCTGGTGGTGTGTTTAGGAGTATTCAATAATTTTAAAATATTGACATCATTGATATTTTGTGATGTTATCAATAAGAATAGAAAGAAATAGAAATAGAAAACACAACTCCAACAGAATAGAAGTTTAATGACTCCATCCTTCTCTCAGATTCTGTGAACACGTGCACCGCTGCTACCAAAGACCAACCAGAGAGTTTTCAGCTGCAAGCGAGAAAACGAGTGCTCATCATCTACTCCCTCGACCACCCGCTGTACAAAAATATTGTTCTTAAGCTGTGTGGCTTCCTGGTGGCCAAATGTGGAACTGAAGTGGTCTTGGATCTACTGGACTCTGCCAGACTGGGAGTGTTGGGAAGTATTCAGTGGTTGGACTGGCACAGAGAGCAGATAGAAAGCTCTACAGATAAGATACTGATCCTGTGCTCACCAGGGGTACAAGCCAAATGGAGAGCCATGTGCGGAGGCAAACAGGTTTTTCTGAGAGAGGACATCCACTCACCTGTCGGTGACATGCTCACTCCAGCCCTCAGCCTCATGGTGCCCCATTTTATTCGATCCGCTTCCTTTGAAAAATACATAGTGGCTTATTTTGATGACGTTTGTTCAGAGGAAGACGTTCCCTCACCTTTAAACATCACAGTACGGTACAAGCTGATGAAGCAGTTTGAGGAGGTCTTTTTCAGGATCCTGGACAAAGAAAAGCATGAACCAGGCAGAGTGAATCACATTGAAGGACTTTCAGAGGAAGAGTATCATCTGTGTCCATCAGGTAGAGCCCTGCAGCAAGCTATAGAGGCCTTCCATGAATACCAGCTGGTGCATCCACATTGGTTTGAGGAGGAGTTACTGGAGAGCTCAGAGGTGGAGGTTGAGGAGACCTCAGCTGAAATCTGTGACAATGTGACATCACAAAACCTCGTATTGTGCACCTGACTCCCTAAAAGACATCAGCCATGTAAAAATAAAAGAAAGTGATCTCACTGGCAGACACACAGGGCATCTACATGGCTGATTAGCTCCAAATCTTGAATTCAATTGTCTTATTATTGAGGACATGCTTCCAATTTGATTTGATTCCAATAGGGTCTTGAGACAAAGTGGATCCAGCCGAACGTCTGAGGACAGTCCATCAGTCGTACTGTGTGATGACAGTTATGTCCTGATTCACAGGCCAAGCTCCTTGACAACCTCATAAGAAAAACAGAAATCTGTCCATGTCCTTGTGGATACTGACCATGAAATAAAAAACAATGAATTTGTTGTTAAATGTTATATCGAGGCAGAAAGCTGGAGCATTAATTGTGTCTTTACAACCTTTATAGAGAAAATATATACTGTAGATTTTTTATCGAGGGATTGCAAATATGTTTATGTTGTTGTACCATATTCTGTATTCTATTATGGGTCAATGACGTGACGCAACCCAGTGTCTAGACTCAAATGTGAAATAAATGTAATCTACTTTTGCAATGCAAGACTATGGTTCTTGACAAATTTTACATAATGTGTCACATTATTTAGAAGAAAAGAATAAACTAGAAAAAGAAAGCATTTCCTGCAGAAAATGCGTGTGAATGCTGTAAGCAGCTGAACGCTATTGCTGAAGCAATGCTGAATAAGCTGAAGAAATCATTGAAACAAAGTTGAATTAGCTGAAGAACTGTTGAAAAAGTCTAACGTTGAAGCTGAAATATATAACTTGAAGATTAATGCCTTTTTAAGGACAAAAAGCAGTAGAAATGTAAAAAAAAAAAAAAAAAAGGAGAAGAAAATGTTAAAATCCTGCATGTTGAAGATGTTTAACAGTTGAAGAGTTGAAATCTGCAGCTAGCCACAGCAAGGAAAACTGATGAACCAGCAGTAACATAGCTGAAGCAACAAGTGAGAATAGATTAAAAAGAAGGAACATGTAAGCAGGAAGCTGATTGACATGACGTGATGGAAAAAATCCTGAATTGTTTAGGTTTAAGTGTAATAAATGTGTGTTTAGTCTAAAAGCAGTAGAAATGTTGAAAAGGCAGAGGAATGTGTTGGAAAATCCTGCATTATTAAGTCTAACAGTTGAGGAGTCTGCAGTCAGCTGCAAAAAGCACTGCTACAGAAAACAGATAAACAAGTGCTAACATGGCTAAAGTAATAAGTGAAAATAGATTAACAAATGGAACCTGTAAGAAGGAGGTTTATTTTGTATGAAATGATTGGAAATTATTTAAATTGTTGAAGATTAGCATAAAGAAATTGAAAAGCTGAAGTCTACTCAAATATATTTAAACATGACAGCATGAATACATTGTTGGACTATTACTAATATAGATTAAACAATATCTAGGTGGTTGGAAATTATTTGAATTGTTGAAGATTGTGGTGAAAGAAAAATTAACATTTTAAGTACACTCAAATTACTCTAATAAAAATTATATGTGTGTTGGATATGTGTGTATGGTCAGTGTGTGTCCGTGTGTGTGTGTGTGTGTGTGTGTGTGTGTGTGTGTGTGTGTGTGTGTGTGTGTGTGTGTGTGTTGGATATGTGTGTATGGTCAGTGTGTGTCCGTGTGTGTGTGTGTGTGTGTGTGTCCGTGTGTGTGTGTGTGTGTGTGTGTGTTGGATATGTGTGTATGGTCAGTGTGTGTCCATTTGTGTGTGTGACCGACAGACAGTCAAATAGAGAGAATGTGTGTGCGTTGCCATGGTGACGTTGCCATGGTGAGGTTACCATGGTGAGGTTGCCATGTTGAGGTTACCATGTAACTGTTGGCTGGTGGCTTTAAGGTATGGTGGCAGCTTTAACCATAGGCTTTAACTGCTCTGTGACACCCTCAAACAGATCTAATGTACGACAAATCTGTACTTAGTACGAGCAAAAGGTTTACATTTTCCGAACCATAAGACCTTGCTGAACGCGTCCATGTCACTTTGGTGTTTCTAGAGTAAAAATTGTTGATTGGGTCGCAGGTTGGAAACTTTGGGACGTTTAGAAAATCAGCGCCTACTTTTGAATGGGAGTCAATGGGAGGAGAGAGGGAAATGGCTGCACTCGGAGGCTCCCAGTTTAAATTGTGTTCGTCTCTCTGGTTTTTTGAGCACATGAAGAGATCAAGGATGAGCTTGTCTACAAGCATGCCCGAAATTATGTGTGTAGAGTGTAATCTGTGGCCGTGCTGGCAGGATAGAGAGAAAAATGTGAGAGGATTTTTAGACCCTCTGTCACTCTACCAACTGCCAACGTCCGAACATTCCGTCCCATTGACTTTCATGTTAAATCTGAATTTTGTCAGAAATTTTAATGATTTTAAAACTATACATATATCTGAAACTGTTGAAGATATCAATAAGCTGAGATATAGCTGAATAGTTGAAAGGTTTGTGAACAGTTTAAAAGTTGAATGAAGTCTGTAGCTGAAAGTATGCTGAAGCTATTAGAGGCTGAATGAAGCAGAAGATTTGAAGAGTTTGACGACTGTTTCAATGTATTCCTATGGGAAAAAAATTGCAGAAAAAGTTAAATATTTTAAAAAGTATAAATAGTATGAAAGAGAAAAATAATAGCATAAATGTCCTGAAAAAGCTGCACGTTTTGATATATGAATTGTTGAAATAGCACAAAGTATGATGAAGTAGTTAAACACAGAAAAAGGGAAGAAGACTCAGAATAATAATAACTAGAAAAAGATAGCATTTCCTGCAGAAAATGCGTGTGAATGCTGAAAGCAGCTGAACGCTGTTGCTGAAGCAATGCTGAATGAGCTGAAGAAATTGTTGAATCAATGCTAAATTAGTTGACGAAACTGCTAAAGCAATGTTGAAAAGACTAATGCTAGAGTAGAGTAGAGTAGAGTAGAGTAGAGTAGAGTAGAGTAGAGTAGAGTAGAGAGTAGAGGAATACTTTATTCATCCCTAGGAGGGAAAAAGCTGAAACATATAACTTGTAGTGTGAGATGAATGCCTTTTTAAAGGTAAAAAGCAGTAGAAATGCTAAAGGGAGAAGAAAACATTGAAATTCTGCATGTTTAAATGTAATGGTTAAATAGTTGAAATCTGTAGCTAACCTGACAGGAAGGACAACTGATGAACCAGCACTAACATAGCCGAAGCAATGGCTGAGAATATATTTAAAAGTAGAAGATGTGAGACTTTGTATGAAATGGCTGGAAATTACTTGAATTGTCAAAGAAGAGTTTGAAAAATTCCTGAATTTGGAAAAAAGTTAATGCCTACTGAAATACATTGTAAACTGACAGCAGAAGAACATTGTTGAAGAATATAGATGGAGCATTAGCTGAGGAGTAGAACATGTAAACAGCGGGTTTAATGGTGTGAAATGGTTGAGAAGAGCCTCAGTAGTTTAGGATACGTGTAAAACAATGTGTTCAACATGACCAAAATGGGGAAATGTGTATTTTCAGTTTAAATAGCTAAAGAACAAAATTAACAGCAACGAGTCCATTAACTACAACAGGAAGATAGAGAGGTACATACAAAACAGTCAGACAACTGTAGGAAAAGTGTGTGTGTGTGTGTGTGTGTGTGTGTGTGTGTGTGTGTGTGTGTGTGTGTGTGTGTGTGTGTGTGTGTGTAAGATATACATAAAGTTCTGACCTGACAACTGTATGAAATGTGTGTGTGTTGGACGTGTGTGTCTGTTTGTGTATGGTTAGTGTGTGTCCATTTGTGTGTGTGTTTGTTGTGTGTGCATGTGTGTCTGTTTGTGTGTAATTGTGTAAATTGTGTATGTGTTTGGTAAGTGGTTGTATGTTTGTTGGGTGTGTGTGTGTGTGTGTGTGTGTGTGTAGGTGTGTGTGTGTTTGTGTGTGTGTGGTAGTTAGTGTGTGTCCATTTGTGTGTGTGTTGGATGTGTGTGTATGGTGAGTGTGTGTCCATTTGTGTGTGTGTCTCCATTTGTGTGTGTGTGTGTGTGTGTGTATGGTGTGTGTGTGTGTGTGTGTGTTTGTAGTAGTTAGTGTGTGTCCATTTGTGTGTGTGTGTTGGATGTGTATGCATGGTGAGTGTGTGTCCATTTGTGTGTGTGTGTGTGTGTGTGTTGGATGTGTGTGTATGGTGAGTGTGTGTCCATTTGTGTGTGTGTGTGTGTGTGTGTGTCCATTTGTGTGTGTGTGTGTGTGTGTGTTGGATGTGTGTGTGTGTGTGTGTGTGTGGTAGTTAGTGTGTGTCCATTTGTGTGTGTGTGTGTGTGTGTGTGTGTGTGTTGGATGTGTGTGTATGGTGTGTGTGTGTGTGTGTGTGTGTAGTAGTTAGTGTGTGTCCATTTGTGTGTGTGTGTGTTGGATGTGTATGCATGGTGAGTGTGTGTCCATTTGTGTGTGTGTGTGTTGGATGTGTGTGTATGGTGAGTGTGTGTCCATTTGTGTGTGTGTGTCCATTTGTGTGTGTGTTGGATGTGTGTGTGTGTGTGTGTGTGTGTGTATGACCGACAGACAGTCAGACAGAGAGAATGTGTGTGCGTTGCCATGGTGACGTTGCCATGGTGAGGTTACCATGGTGAGGTTGCCATGGTGAGGTTACCATGGTGAGGTTGCCATGTTGAGGTTACCATGTAACTGTTGGCTGGTGGCTTTAAGGTATGGTGGCAGCTTTAACCATAGGCTTTAACTGCTCTGTGACACCCTCAAACAGATCTAATGTACGACAAATCTGTACTTAGTACGAGCAAAAGGTATACATTTTCCGAACCATAAGACCTTGCTGAACGCGTCCGTGTCACTTTGGTGTTTCTAGAGTAAAAATTGTTGATTGTGTCGCAGGTTGGAAACTTTGGGACGTTTAGAAAATCAGCGCCTACTTTTGAATGGGAGTCAATGAGAGGAGAGAGGGAAATGGCTGCACTCGGAGGCTCCCAGTTTAAATTGTGTTCGTCTCTCTGGTTTCTTGAGCACATGAAGAGATCAAGGATGAGCTTGTCTACAAGCATGCCCGAAATTATGTGTGTAAAGTGTAATCTGTGGCCGTACTGACAGGATAGAGAGAAAAATGTGAGAGGATTTTTAGACCCTCTGTCACTCTACCAACTGCCAACGTCCGAACATTCCGTCCCATTGACTTTCATGTTAAATCTGAATTTTGTCAGAAATTTTAATGATTTTAAAACTATACATATATCTGAAACTGTTGAAGATATCAATAAGCTGAGATATAGCTGAATAGTTGAAAGGTTTGTGAACAGTTTAAAAGTTGAATGAAGTCTGTAGCTGAAAGTATGCTGAAGCTATTAGAGGCTGAATGAAGCAGAAGATTTGAAGAGTTTGACGACTGTTTCAATGTATTCCTATGGGAAAAAAATTGCAGAAAAAGTTAAATATTTTAAAAAGTATAAATAGTATGAAAGAGAAAAATAATAGCATAAATGTCCTGAAAAAGCTGCACGTTTTGATATATGAATTGTTGAAATAGCACAAAGTATGAAGAAGTAGTTAAACACAGAAAAAGGGAAGAAGACTCAGAATAATAATAATAATAATAAGTTTAAAGAAACAAAATGGCCGAACAGAATAACAATACTGTGAATGCTTCCAGCATTCACACTAATAATAATAATAAGTTTAAAGAAACAAAATGGCCGAACAGAATAACAATACTGTGAATGCTTCCAGCATTCACACTAATAAATACTGCAAAAAATCAATTTCAATTCAATGTTTGTGTCAAGATATGTCAGGAAAGTATACTTTTTATAAGTACACTTAAATTCACTGTAGGTGGATAACATTAAATATCTATCATTATTTTATGGTTACACAATTTGACATTTTCAGGGTCTTCAAATGCCATTTTAAATTACCTAAACCCAACATGAATACACAATGTACTACATTTTGACAAATCTGATGCATACTATAATATAAATAATTTTTTATTTGTCACTGATCCTAATATTGCTTGCCTAGATATCTGCTTTGCACAAAATGCAGTATTTCTTGCCAGTTGCAGGTTGAATCCCACTGACTGAATCGATTCGTAGTAGTTGAGACCACAGGGATCTGTGGTTGATGCTTGTGGGCTGTGTCAACAGTGTTTGGGTCAAAGTTCAACCTACTGAGCAAAGTCTCAAGCATTTTTGTTGCACCGGAGAAGGTGAGCACTAAACTCTTTTGTGTCACTAAACTTGTTTGTAGAGACAATGTTTTGAATGTAATGTGTAATTAACTTAAAATCTGAACTGGTCTCCATCTTTATGTTGATTATTTCATTACGGTTTATTGATGTAGCTTTGCAGATGGTTTGACATGCCTGTGCATTTACTGAAGTTTCTCTAATCCTTCCGGTGTCTTCGATGAAGTATTGGATTAAAAACTTAAGCTGTTGAATTTAGAACGTCTGAACAAAGAAGCTGTACAGTGTTAATTGCATTTTTTTTTTCTTGTTTTCTTTTTGTCCTATAAATTACTAACTGCTAAGATAATAATCTCTAGTGCATTGATGCACTAAAGTAGGAGAAGACAACAATACAGAGCCCAGCTTTGGAATTTGGGTGCAAGTTTTTGAGGCCCCAAACAGGGGAGGCTGTTGGGAATTACTGCCAACTAACTGAAGCAAAGAAAATCTCCTCAATGGCTGAATAGGGCTTGTGCCTTGCAGACACAGAAAACACACTGCAGGGGTGCGACACAGTTGGGGGATCTTATTCGTCTTCCTAGAGACTGAGGTAATGTTATTTATTGTCTTCATTTTGACAAGCACACCCCAAGTAAGTTTTCATTTAAAAAAAAATGTCGACCAAGATTGTTGACAATAAGGGAGTCTGGGAGAACTAAACCAGTCTTATTGTTTGTATAGATGAGGCTTTGATTGAGTCAGCATGTTTTAGAGTTTATTTTACTTTTAAACCTTAATCAAAATATTAGAGCATAAATGTAACTATTATTTGACTAACAGTCTTAAGCCAGCATTACCTATACACTATAATTGTCAACATATCGAGCAATTGAATATAAACTTCCCAAGTACTATTTGGAATACTACAGAGGAGACAATAACCACAGTTAATCAATGACAGGCTGCAATAGTCAAAGACAATTGACCAATATAAGTCACTGAAAGATCAGTGTCAGCTGACTACAACAGTCCAGGCCGTCGGTCCAGCCCTACAGTCTGTCTGACTGAGTGGTCATATTTCTACCGCTGGTCAGACAAGACAGACAGACACACACAGTCTATGGACAGTTCATGGACCTCTGTATGCAAGTAGCCTATGTAGGTTATTGTGGCTGAATTTGCCTTAAAGGGATAGTTCACCCAAAATTCAAATTTCACTCATTATCTACTCACCCTCATGTCAACTAAGAACTGGGAGAATTTTCAGAGTCCTCCGTTCCTTCTCTGAGTTACGGGGGGGTCCGCGCAGCAGTATTTGTCCATATAATGGTTGTCAATGGATACCAACTTTCTTCGTCCAAAAAGACACACCAAAAAACATCCAAATACCTCCATACTGCTTGTCTGTAATGTCCCTCTTGTATTGAAGCCCCGACATGAGAAATTGTTCCGAAAAAAATTAAATAAGTCTATATTTTAAGCTTGTTTGTAGCGGAAGCTCCCAGTGTCTCAGTTCACTGCTCTTCCACCGGCGGAACAATTTCTCATGTCGAGGCTTCAATACCAGAGGGACATTACAGACGAGCAGTATGGAGGTATTTGGATGTTTTTTGGTGTGTCTTTTTGGACGAAGAAAGTTGGTATCCATTGACAACCATTATATGGACAAATACTGCTGCGCGGACCCCCCCGTAACTCAGAGAAGGGACGGAGGACTCTGAAAATTCTCACAGCTCTTAGACGACATGAGGGTGAGTAGATAATGAGTGAAATTTGAATTTTGGGTGAACTATCCCTTTAATTTATGTTACTTTGTGAAGATTTGATTTCTGAATTTGTCCATTGCTATTTTATGTTTTTGTTTATGTGATTACATCCATGCCCTGATTATTAAACATTTAAATGAGAGGTTACTCAGCAGTTTAGCTCAGGACCTGCAGGGAAGGACAGGAGTGTGTCCAATACACTGAGTGCTGCTTCAATCACAGCAAATGAACTATTTTCATGACATGCACCATTATTTCTAAAGGAGGCAAAGCAATAACTTTCTGACACACCAAGCAGAAGAGAACAGAGGTTTGACCTTCGTATCGAGGTCAACATGCTCAGGATATCTTTACATTATCTGGCTTATCTTCTACCTTACATTGTGTGTCCTTAATCTCTAACTTTAGCAGAAAAGCTCAGCTGACTCGGTTAACTTTGTGTTTTTTCTATCCAGCTGTGTTTTTATGTGATAGAGACAGAATTGTTAATAATGAGCAAGATAGTCAGAAGCATAAATTAGGTTCTGAATATGACAAGTGCATCAAAAAAATTTAAGCTTCTACCTAGGAGAGTATTTTACAGTTTAGACCTATTTTATCATTAACATGTGACGCAGGCACATCTGATATGTTCAACTATTGTATTAATCATTTTCTGTAATTATTTGTCACTTTATTGTGAACTCTTCAGTTCCCGTAAAGATGCTGTAGAAATGATGACACAGATTTTCAGTTCCACCTTTTTGTACTCTGGAGCAGGTCAGGGCAGCGTACGATGCCACAGAGATAAACCCAGAGTTAAACTGGAAGTTAAGTTTCCTTGTTAACCTTAAATCCTGCTTCATAGTGCAGACCTTAGGTAAGTGGGAGTGAAAGAGAGAGGCCAACTGTAGCTGCAATAAAGTTTTTTGTCCACTGAAATACTAGAGGGCTTTTAATTTGAAACCATTACAGGAAGTTTAGAAATACAGTAACTTTAAAGCAGTACTTTCAATTTTGGTTGAGTTTGGCGGCGCCAGTGCCCCAAAGCGGTAGTGTTTTGCCTGAAGGAAGACTCCATCTCCCATGAGCACTAGCACGTAGCGCCGTAAACATCCTGATCTCCCGGTGCATGGAAATTAACATAAGACGTCCAAACTAAGTTTCTGTTACCAGCGGATCATTTCTCAGTAAACACACATACACAATCAGACGGAAAGGTGCCGCATTGCCTGCTCCCTCCTCGTCGTGACTCGTGAAAGTGAAAGTGAAACTTAAGTGAGAGCTGGGTTCCTACCATGCTCCTCAAAGCTGCTTAGTGCCAGTGAAGGTGATACAGACCATAATGATACAGACCCCCTCAGGCCATGACAGAGGTGTCATTCAACCTGTTGTAAGTCGATGTACCATCACAAAAGTTATGAAAATATTATATGAAGGTTGAAAAGTTCCTTAGTGTTGCTTTAATGTAATCAGAGATAAAGACCTCCCTCTGATAGAATATATGTTGCTGCAGTTGAGGAAACTGAACTTGTGGATCCGGTTTTGGGCTGTGTATGAGACAGGTTAGAAATTTAGATTGTATCTTTCAAAACAGTTAATTTATTATGTAACTGAAATCACTGCACTGTCGCCTGAACAGAATGAACATGTTGAAGAGAGCCTCTGCCCTGATCCTGAGGAGAGGAACAACCTATCAGAGCACATGGTGCAGAAATGGTATGCATCTCCTTATTGAAAAGTTCTATTATAATGATAATAATTGTGTTAATAATTGTACACTCACCCTGATCTCTTCTCTCAGAGAGTTTCTTCAGAGTTCATCCGTCTGTATCACAGGCGCTGGCAGAAAACAAACCAGTTGTTGCACTCGAGAGCACTATCATCACACATGGCATGCCCTATCCACACAACCTGAGGTATCCACACTGTCTGTCATGTTTCATCAGACCGATCAGGTCAAATTGTTTGAATTGTTGATAATTGACCGATGTCATGTGTTCATGCAGCACAGCCAAGGAGGTGGAGTCTATTGTACGAGCTGAAGGAGCAACTCCAGCCACAGTGGGAGTGATAGAAGGCAGAGTCCATGTCGGTCTGTCGTCAGAGGAGCTAGACCACCTTGCCCGATGCAAGAGCTCCCTGAAGGTGTCCCGTCGTGATCTTCCATTCGTCATCAGCAAAGTGAGACTGCAGTACATTCACCTCAGATAGGAACGTCTGTGTAGGACAGCATGCAGACAGTTTGACTGGAACTAATGCAAATTAGATAATAAAGTCTAGGTGACCTTAAGTCTAGGTAATCTTTACACCACAGCAGTTTTGTTATTTTTTGTTTTGTTTTTTTGAGTGGGGGGACATTTTATCGCATCCCACCACTGGAAACTCAAATCAGTCACTGTCTACAACACATGAACCCTGCCTTGGTATCATCCGCATGGATTTTCTGACTTGATCATTGATTGTGGTCTTGCAGTCATGTATGTATCTGTTGTTTTTTCAGGGGCTCTCTGGAGGAACAACAGTGTCCGCCACTATGATAGCAGCACATCGAGCTGGCATCCCTGTGTTTGTCACAGGAGGCATTGGAGGAGTTCACAGAGACGGAGAAAACAGTAAGAGGACACACATTAACCATCATGCATCATAAGTAGTTTAGTATGAACACAGAGAGAGGGATACAGTGCTCATTGCATCATGGGATTCCCCTCAGCAGTCTTGGCCTATAGCAGCAAGTAAGAGCTGGTACAGGGATCACCTGAGCCACACAGAACTACACTGAGGTCTTATTGAGAGGGAACAGAGCTGTTATTTCATTTCAGTCTGGATTTGATGTGACAGATAGGCTGCTTAAGGCCTGGTGACAAGTTAGTTCACTCTGAGGCCTTCATGTGTTGTGTGTTTGTTTTTGTGAAGAAGAATAGGATGTAAATATTTTAGTCAAAGTTATACAAAACCTTACCATATGTCACCACTGACTAAATGATTATTCCTCCAGGTCTGGACATCAGTGCAGACCTGACAGAGCTGGGCAGGACTCCCATTGCTGTGGTCTCTGCTGGGATCAAATCTATTCTGGACATTGGGCGCACCCTTGAATTCCTTGTAAGAATGTGAAAATCACATAGAGTCTGTTCCCATTTTAGTGTGTACTTTAGACAGCCAATTATGTATTATGTATCATACATTTTTGTATCTCACTGATTGAGATGTGTGACTTCGACTTAAATCGTCATACTACGGGTTGTTTCATCTGCTTTGTATCTTTACTCAGGAAACCCATGGTGTCTGTGTGGCCACTTATGGAAAGTCAAAGAATTTTCCAGCTTTCTTCTCTCCGCAAAGTGGGTTCACCTCCCCTTGCCAAGTCGGCAACCCCACACAGGCCGCAAAACTCATTGGTATATCAGCATTTTGTATCCTATATCTTTGTCTTTGTACTAACAGATTCATCGGCTATCATCACTTAATTATGCCAAGCTCAGATATTACTGTAACAAATAGCATTCTGGGTACAGAACATGTTTAAAGGTTCAACATTTTGGCAAATTGGCCCATTGCCATAATCCCTATAGTCTTAGAGGTTTGGTACCTTTAATTGTCGTTGCAAGCTATTTCTAGAACGGCGGAGCAGTGCCGTGAGCTGCTCAGAGCTACGCCACAGAGGCTAATGGGATTTCTTGGTTTCCCTCATCAAACTCATCAAATACACAATCCAACAACTCCAAAACGCTCTCGTGGACAAGTTCTGACCTGCACATTCACCAGCAGCTTGCGGCTCTGGTCCACCATTCTAAAAATAGCTTGCACTGACAATTAAAGGTAACGAACATACTGCTAAGACTATAGGGATTATGGCCAATGAGACAATTTGTCAAAATGTTGAACTATCCCTTTAAGTCAGTGTACCCATTATACAGTTGGTTCATCTCATTACTCTTTTATTATTAGTCTGTTTTCTATGTATTTCAGAGAGTGCTCTGTCCCTGGGTCTTCAAAGTGGTGTCTTGCTAGCGGTGCCCATCCCAGAGGAGCATGCAGCTGCAGGCCAGCAGATTGAACAAGCCATACAGGCTGCGGTGACAGAGGCAAGGTACAGAAAGTCTCTGTAGCTGTGTTGCTTGAACAGCGAGCGGCCGTTTCTGTCTGTCAGACATTAGGTCAGTCACATGAGCAGAAGATTGTGGTGATGTCAAAGTGATCAACAAAGGTGGGAAATGATCACTTTCTGTTGTTTCTGTGATTTCACGCAGTGCTAAAGGTATCAGAGGAAGAGATGTGACACCGTTCATTCTTCAGAAGGTCAACGAGTTGACTGAGGGAAAGTCCCTTCAGGCCAGTATCCTTCAGAAAATCTGAGTGACTGAGAACTCATGCAGAGAATGTGATCATATCAAATCCCAAAGACACAAAATGACTAATAGACGGATAGTCTCTGTGTCCTGCAATGTTAAATGTCTACCTTTGAGCGAAATCACACTGTCCTTAACCTGCCATGTCTTAAGACATTGCTCTCATTCATAACAATGCTAGAGTTGGAAGTCAGATAGCCTGTGCACTGTCGAAAGAAATGAATGAGACAAAGTTAAAAAACCAAACTCCTGATTCTGGAAAACATCCATCACAGTCAGAGTCAGATATTGTAAGTTTAAACACGTATGATGAACTTCTTTCCAAATTTTTGTCAAAGACAGTGCATGTAGCGCTGTTTTTTTTCTTTTTTCTACAGGTTGTCATAGGTGGAATAAATGTGGATTTCATTGCCAAACCAAAAGCAAAAACATTACAGGTAAGTTTAACTTGTGTTCATCACACGGTCCCAGATCACGTGAAACTATATATACGTATATATATGACAACATTTGTGCCCCCTCAGTTTGGACAGACTAACCCTGGAAGTGTCTGTCAGTCATTTGGTGGAGTAGGACGGAACATCGCTGGTGAGTTGTTTTTTTTGTTTTTTTTTTTTAAATCTCATTATGTTGATTCACATTCACGTCAGTAGTTTCAACTTGACAAACATTTCTTTGGTGTTGTCCTTCAAGACTCCCTGAGTCGGTTGGGCCAAAGACCTCTGTTCATCTCAGCTATTGGAGCTGATTCACACAGTGATGCAGTGTTAAACTACTGTAAACATATGGTATGTGAGTATCAACAGCTGACGGTGGCTAAGCACGATTAAAGTCCCCTTGTCTGAAATGTGTAAGTGTTGTGTTTGTCTTATCTCTTTAAGAACACAAGTGGTGTGGCCAGGCTCAAAGAGCACAGCACGGCCACTTACTGTGTGGTTATTGCTGAGAGTGGAGAAATGAGTCTTGGACTGGGAGACATGGACATTCACACCCAAATCACAGAGCAGTATGTAAGTGTTGCTGACCAAGGCATTTGCTTTAAGTCAGACTAGTCCAGGCTCGTGATCCTTACATCCTTTCATCATATCAAACCACACATCCTAATGTTATTCATGGTGTTGTGATAGAGACATTAGGTCAAGGTCAAGGTCAAGGTCAAGTTTATTTATATAGCACCTTGAACCAAAGTGCTTTACAGTTAAAACAATTTCAATTACAGTTTAAACATCAGATAAAAACACAATAATAAAAGCACAATAAATAAAATAAACATTGGATAAAACATTGGATAAAAGCACAACATACAATAAAACTGTAATGATAAAACAATCGGTCAAGGGTTAAAAGCCCGGGAGAAGAGGTGGGTTTTCAATAGAGATTTAAAATGTACTAAGTTTGGAGCTGTTCTGATTCCATTAGATTACACCCATTAGTTAGTTACCTCTGTTTATAGTCATTTTCATTGTCAGTGGACAAAGGATTTACAGGGAATGATGCACATACAAGGATGATCATATGTCATCATTATGCAATATATCTATCATTTATTGATAGCCATGCCATTTCAAAATAAAAACCACAATCATCTGGACCTGAAATCTTTAAATCTCTGATCCCCACATTCACTAACTATGCAACTATATAGCATCTAACTCTATAACTTATATAACTCTCCAATGGAATTACATTGTTTGTTAGAGTGCTTGCTCCAACCTCTCAGATTCTTATATTTGATGGTTTTCTTTGTCCTTAAAACATAACGACTTGAATACCTTTGTGTTTTCAACATAATATGACGTTTTGTTTTTTTTTTAAATCATTTTATTGATGAAAACAATTTATTAAAAGCAAATAACCATTAGTTGCAAGTTGTAACCCAATTTAATTAAAAAAATGTATTTCAAGGTAGAGTCTGTAGGATTTTTTATGCATGAGAAATCCTGCTTAATCATCACCTACTGGGCTTCTGCTCATGTGTGGTGGTCATGGGCAAGAGGCGTACACAGTTGAACCTGAGAGGAGGGGCCCAAATTGAATGTTGTGATTACAAACTGCAATGAACAAACCTACTTTTAATGCATCTATCTTTGAACAAAGTCGGATTTTTTCTTGTATTTCAAAATATAAACATACATAGTACTATTTCTTGATTGTCTTTAAATATCTTTTAATAGGTATCCCAGTTTGAGAAGCAGCTTTCCTCGGCCACTCTTGTGTGTCTCGATGGAAATATCCCTGTGGGCACCATCAACTATGTGTGTCATGTTGCCAAGAAGCACAACATCAATGGTAAACATTGAGAAAACAGTAAAATGATTACAAAAGATTGTGGATGGAAACTCTCATTGATTTTGATCTAACTCCATCATTGTGTGTCACAGTTTGGTATGAGCCCACCGATGCAGGAAAGGCTCGTAAGCCTTTCCTTTCAGACGCCTGGAAATCTCTGTCCTATTCATCCCCAAACCTGGTGGAGTTGTGCACCATGAACAAAACACTGGGTATTCAAACGCCTGAAGGTAAACAAAAGTCCACTCAGAGGCTAAAAACAGTATTTAATGCTTCAGCTGTAGACTCATTTCCCCTTTTTTAACCCTGACACATTTCCACTCACAGTTATTTAAGTTAGGTTTCTTGTGAAAAATGCAAATTGTGCGTGTGAGTAGCTGCGGATGTGGTTTTGTCTTGTGGGTTGACAGTGTTGCCAAGCTCTCTCGAGGAGGTGCTGAACGTTGCTATGGCTCTCTCGCGCCCCCTTCTGGAGCATCTCCACTGTCTGGTGGTGACTCTCGGGGTTCATGGTGTGTTGCTGTGTGGAGAGCACAGTGCAGGCTCAGTCAACCTGCAGCCAAGAAAACAGAGGAGGGTAAGAGCTGTCTATATTCCAACTGATAGTGGAGATGATGATGATGATTTCCAGGGGGGAAAAAATGTGAATATAACTTTTGCACTTGGTTTTTCAGAGAAGACAGCTTTGTGCAGTACACTACCCAGCGCTCACTGTGACTGCAGAGGACACAATAAACGTATCAGGAGCAGGGGATAGGTGCTAAAAATTTACTTGACCCACTTCCTCTTCATTTCTCTTTTTTTTAACACCTTTTCTTTCTGCTGCTACAGTTTCAGCTTCTTCTCATTTCCCATGACCTCTATTCTCCCTCCTCACAAAATTGTGCCAGAACAATTCAAACAAAAGACACTGATTCCCACTCTGTCTGCAGTCTTGCAGGTGCTTTGATAGCAGGGATTCTCCAGCAACAACACACAGACACCTGTGTTCGAATGGGTCTCCTGGCTGCACGGCTGTCCCTGGCATCGCCGCACCCTATTGCCCCCACACTAAACTTAGACTTTGTGGATCCCACCAAAGTCCAGAACTGGCCCAAACCACGCTTCAGGTGGATGGACTAAAAATAATTACAGCTGATTTCTTATTCAAGAAATGTGTTTGAAGTATGATTTATACATGGTATGTTGTGTTATGTTTCTTAAAGTGTGTGATTGGATTAATGTGAAGCAAGTGTGTGAATCTGTGAGCAAATAAGGTTGAGACACCATAAAAAAAAAACAAATAAATACAACTTTTATTCAATGTTTTAGATTGTTCAAATAGATATCTTGCAAAAACCACACAAAAAAACAAATGTTTTTCTTTTCTTTTCTTTTTTACTTGAGCTCATGTTTACATTCCTTGCAAATGATGTGAGGTTATACTACAAGGTAGTCTGCTGGCTTAATTTCCTATAATACAGAAAAGTACAGGTTCAACTGTATTGTACTGGTGGAACTATTCAGCATTGTTTCTTAAAAGAATAGATTAGATTTACATGAAATAAAAGGCTATTGTTGCAATGCTATTCACGAGTCACTCTAGCAAAAAAGTAAAACTTTTCCAGACCTCTGATATTATCTAAACTGTCCCTGGATCTCAGATAATAAGCTTATCACCTTATGAATAGGTTAGTTATCCCATCTATTCACATGCTCATTCAGGTCCAGAGTGTGATTATTAATTAATGATATTATTAGGAATGATTGGATTGAATAAGAGCCCCTGAAATGTAAATAGAGTGTTGTATATGTCACCCAAATTTTTTATCACACAACAACCTCTGGTTATATGAATATAAACATTTTTTAACAAAAAAAAATCATAATATAGATATGATTGAAGATGTTGTGACCATGCATGTTAATAATATATGAATATACAATACATGTTGACATATAGTTACATTGTGGGAAACTGGTATCCGATTTTGAATCCATTTTTTTAATAACATGACATATACTGACAGGCTTTGAGATGGACATGTGTACAATAGCAAACATAGGCCTACATAAACATAAACATTAATTTTCGTATTAAGCAGACATATCAATATATGGAATTGTTACAATTTCTAATAGTTTCGAGGAAGATTTATAAATATATGCTTTTGTTCTACATGTGCATACAGGTTATGGGGAGAAATTCAATATTCATATAGCCTATTTCATTTGCGTGTGGGGAGTCAGGAACTATATTAACTTAGCCGAGATAACTCTGTAAACAATTCATCATGAAATTAGTATGATGGAATCAAACTACAGTGTATTTGCTGGTGGGCTGCTCCTTAAAACCATGACAGTCTGTGAATGCTCAAATAAAGAACCTCTCATTTACGTCAGTACGGCACATTTTTAGAAACGCCTAAAACTCAATGTCCCATAAAGAAGCTGACCGTCTGCGCAGGCGCAGTGGGACAGAATACTTGCCCCATTCCCTCCTCCCAACTTTAATGCTAGCTAAGATGGTGGTTTGAGCGTAAATTGTCTCCACAATACCAAGGAAAGAAAGGGGCAAAAACATCTTTATAGCCTTTCAATAACAACAGACCAACATAGCTACGGTTTCTTAAGTAACCGTTAATAGAAATTTTGACATTTCAGACACATTGGCTCGCAGTCTCCGCCCAACCTGGTGCGACTCCCTCGGAGTGGAATCTAAGCTAAATACGGACAGGGTGAGTGACGCTAGCGTTAGCCGGGCTGCTAGCCGGACTAGCCAGCCCCAGTTCTCCATCAGTAATTAAAGGACATCTGTGTCTGTTGCGACTTCACAGACCGACACAACAGCATCCTCGAGTTCACCGCATCACTATCCGGGCTGTGTTACTGTCGTGAGTGCGGTGTCAGTTGTTTATGTTGCCAACAACCTGCCTCCAGTGCAGCGTTAGCCTGTGTAGGCCGCACCGTACGTTTTCATGATAATGTAGCAGGCTAGCGGTTAGCACGAATCAAGCTGTCAGTTAATATGTAGGAGAAGGCGTAACGTTGTGTCATGCGTTTTTAAAAACGTTCAACACTAATATCTAGTCGGTTTTAGTCTCAGTTTGTTGTGTTTTTGTGATTAAACGACCAGTTCCCCCTGGATACTCGCTTTTTAGTCAGACCGGCTTCTTTTACCCAATTGCGGCTAATGTTAGCTTAGCCCAGCGTTAGTCAAATAACATCTGTCATAATGTACGATCCACCAGACAGAGCAGCTAAAGTTACCAGCCTGGCTAACTAGGTACTCTGGCTTCACACACGACACAGCTAGTCAGCGGGGATCTGTGAGTTGGGCTGTGACGTTGTTTTACCTGTGAATTTGTGAGCAAAATACTGCTGGTAATGTTGGCATTTCCCTGTTACCGTCCAGTTCTGCTCTACACTGGCCATTTTTTAAATATATATATATATCAGCATTGGGTTATGATGGCAGCGGTACTGTCACGCAGAAACCGGGCTGGTGTTTGACTGATTGTCTGCTCATTAATAAACAGTTTTTCTAAATTTCCCTCTTAACATCCATCATGACGTGTCGACTAAGGTACTGTCATCCTCTGAGAGATACCACAACATCCGCATCAGAGCTGACTTTAGCTTGTGCTTTAGGATGTAGATTAATTTCTCAGTTCTCTAAATCAGGCCAATATATTTCAGCTGCACTGCAATAAACCGGGCCTCTTTGATGTCTATAATGATACGTGTTTGTTTTAACCGTCAGCTTTCATTCAAAAGTTATTATTGTGTTTCATGTACTAGCCACCGAACAAATTATTCTTGCATCTGAAACAATAACTCATTTACTCACTAAAAACAAACCGTCAGCAACTGTTCACATACGTGACAAATAATATCAGTCATTGTACAACTGAAAATGAAAGATGCCTCATCTTCTCAGGCTTCAGCTTCTACAATGTGAGGATTTGCTGCCTATCTTTCATTGCAAACTCTATATTTTTTTTGCTGTTGTTACTATTAGCTAATCAAAACAATAACTGAACATCAACCCAAGCTTCACTGTTGTTATTCTGTAGGTTAAATGATTATATTCAGTAAACTGTGAAAGTTGTATCCCTACCAGCAGGTACATTTTCAGATGATCAACGGATCATTCCAGCTTCAATATACCTAGAGCTTTTTGGGATACTTAATCTACCCTTGATGGTATAAATAGAGTAGACAGAATATAAGAAATGTCGTGCAACTCAACACTACCACAAACTACAGCCTCCTAAAGTTGAATCAACACCTCCGTAAAAAAAAGTGAAATCAAAAACTGTATCTGCCATTTGAAGTAAAAGTACTGCATTAGACAACAGTGGTGTTAAGGTGGTATACCTATTTAACTAACCATTGTAACTGAGTGTAGTGTTTGCTCTGCTGCTGACTAGGTTAAACTCTGCATGAAAGATATTTATATACATATATTTCAGTTTGTGCTGAGTCTGATTTTATGAACGATGCAGTGATAAACTCTGCTGCAGATGCTGCACCATCCTGCTATGTTTTGGGACAACAAGTTTAATAAGTCGAAAGATTTGGTTTTTGTTGTCATTGTTTTCACACTCAGGCTCTTCTCTTTTGTTTCCTTAGCCCTGTGCTCTGTGACCAGCTTCAACACTCACCCTCGCCACGCCATAGGATGTCCCACAGCCCTGAAATGAAGGACGACCCCATGGAGTGCCCTCTGTGCATGGAGCCGCTGGAGATTGATGACGTCAACTTCTTCCCCTGCACCTGTGGCTACCAGATCTGCCGCTTTTGTTGGCATCGCATCCGCACAGACGAGAACGGCCTCTGCCCCGCCTGTAGAAAGGTGAGGGAGTCGCAGCAGACAAATAAAGTCACAAGTCGAGGTTGATTTGTGTGTGTGATGTGTTCAGTAAAGCAGATGTGATGATGTTGAGTGTCTACTACTAATAGGGTGGAAATGACCAATTCAGCTGTCTTTTCAAACAGGCTGTTTTGTTTCAGTATAAGTTCATCATCAGTTTAAATGTAGAGCCTCAGTAGTTTGTTGTCTGTTAACTACCTCACTAACAACTAACTGCCTTGGTTACTATATACTTCACAAGGACACATCATTTAGACTAGCAAGGCTTTTTTTTCCCCAAAAGATGGACAAAAAAATTCTTTGTTTTTTCTCTGCGTAGCCGTACCCAGAGGACCCGGCTGTGTACAAGCCTCTGTCACAGGAGGAGATCCAAAGGATAAAGAATGAAAAGAAGCAGAAACAGAACGAGAAGAAGCAGAAGGTGACAGAAAACCGCAAGCATCTGGCCAGTGTCAGAGTGGTCCAGAGAAATCTGGTGTTTGTGGTGGGGCTCTCGCAGCGACTTGCCGACCCAGAGGTATGTACTGACTCAGTTAGTGACAACTGAAAGCATTTTGATGGGAAGTGATTCACTGATGTATATATAACTGTCTCTTATTGCAACCTACCCCTCAAACCCTAAGTATAAAAAAGAGCACTCTGATGCTGGTGTAACTGTTATTTTTCGCATTGTGTCCACAGGTCCTAAAACGACCAGAGTATTTTGGGAGGTTTGGGAAAATCCATAAAGTGGTCATCAACAATAGCACATCTTACGCAGGTTCACAGGTGAGAGGTTCAATCCAACTGACAGGATGTATTTGTAATTGATTAACAGAGGTTAATCGATATTTGTTTTTAAATAGAGGAACAGTTGCTCTCTGTCAGTGTGAAACAGATGTTACAGATGTTTTTAGATCTTGGTTTTTGACAGGGACAGTGCACAGCTCTAAGCCATACCAGAGTTAGCATTAGCAACAAAGACATTTTCATCAGTTTTTTTATACATGCTATATTTTTGTTCAAGTTATCTTTTACATTTATTACTCATGTTTCATTTTGTAAATAATTAGGTCCAGATACAAATAATGAAGTGACAGTGCATCTGTTTTGACATGTGTCTTCTGTTTTTTCAGGGGCCGAGTGCCAGCGCTTATGTTACTTACATCCGCTCTGAAGATGCTCTAAGAGCAATACAGTGTGTGAACAATGTGGTTGTTGATGGCAGAACACTCAAGGTGAGAAGTTCACCACAGTGCGTGTCAGTTTTAGTTGGGTTTTTTTTTTTTTTCATTGTGTAGTCTGGCTTTGGCTTTTTTTGTTTTTCATTTTCACAAAAGCCACATGACCAGTTTTCTGTAAATTCTGCTTCTAAGTCAGTCTATTTGTAAGATGCAACATATACATATTATTTTCAACAATTTACACTGAAAAATGAAAAAAAAGAATTATGCTTAGTCATTGAAAGGAAGGTACGTGACCTTTTGCACATTTTCTTTTATGTTATGTTACTCAGCATATAAATGTTTTTGTTACAGGCTTCTTTAGGCACAACAAAGTACTGCAGTTACTTCCTTAAAAGTATGCAGTGTCCCAAACCTGATTGTATGTATCTACATGAGCTGGGGGATGAAGCGGCTAGCTTTACTAAAGAGGAGATGCAGGTAAAGTCTGAGAATGAAACTTAATCCCGTGTGGGCTGTGAATGTTTGAAATGGCAGTTGTCTCATCTTGTGTCATCTGTTTTTAGGCGGGAAAACATCAAGAGTATGAGCAGAAACTCCTCCAAGACCTCTATAAAATTAACCCTAGCTTTCTACAACCTCCGGCATGTGGCACAGAGAAGTCAAAGAGTAAATCCAACTCCACACAGAGGTTGTAATTGAGTTCTTCTATGCTTTTCCTCCAATTACATCCACAGTACGTCTTGATTATTTTGCTTAACTTGATTCTCCCCCTCCTTTGTAACAGAACCAATGGCAATGGTAAAGATGGGTGGCCGACACTGTCAGGGCATAACAAACTGGCCAATGGGCTTTCAGAGGACCGCAAGTCCCCTCCGCTGCTAGACTATCTAGACCAAGAAGTTCTCACTTCAGATGGGCTAGATACAGAGCTGGGTCCTGGTCAGCACACTGCTCTGTCCCCTTTCTCCTCTAACTGTGACAGTAACAGGTAATACCAACCATTCTGGGAAAGTAAGAATAATCATTTTTGGTACATCTGTATCTAATCTGTCTTTGTGTTTGCAGTCCCAGTGACAAACCTCCAGAATCAATTGGTATAGTGAACGGAGAGACTTCACAACAGGTAAATTGGCCTCACCTACTGTTATTTCATTTACATGTAATGATGGTGAATCAGACCTGAGAGGGACCACCTAACTTTTGTTCCTCTCTCTCTCTCTAGATACCCACCAGTGACTCCCCCTCCCCTCCCCCGGGCTTAACCAAGCCCAGCCTGGTGGTGCCCATCAGTGTGTCAGACCTCACAGCCCGTTCACCTTTCGAGGGCGCGGCAGCTGAGTCCCAGTCGCTCTTTTCAGACAACAGCAACTTCAGACATCCTAACCCTCTCCCCGCTGGCCTGCCCCCCTTCCCCAGCTCCCCCCGCGGCAGCTCAGACTGGCCCATGACCCCTGAACCACAGAGCCTCTTCACGTCAGGTAAAATGGAGATTTAACTGAAATATTTCTTATACACAATGGTCACACTTTTCTAACTATGATGCCACAAAGTCACAGCATCAAGTTGTTTTCATAATTCTGTGCCTATTGGCATTATGCACCATAATATTGACTGTAAATGTGGTGTCAAATTCATTTTTAGCATTTCCTGCTTCCCTGCCTATGTTGTAAATTGCCCTTGATGATAAAACCAGCAAACTGCTTCAAAGGGCAGCCCCACAGATTAGTCAAACATCTTAGTCAACATGAATGTATGTAGCTGTAACTCATTAGTCATTACTGAATGACGCATCTCTGGCTCTGCTGTAGCGCTCACAAAGATGTTTTTACTAAGATTTTAAAAGGTCCTCTGTATGACGACATCCATCCTCAAAAGAAAGGGATCCGAGAGACTGTTTGAGGAATAGAGCCTGTTGCCAGCCACCACTACTTTGGTATACAAGGCTAAAAATAATGTACCCAAAATAAAAAGGTTACTCGTATTGATCCTTTTAATTACAGTCACAACCCTGCTCTTCTTTGAAAGGTAACTCTTTAAATTTTATAACAAGACAAAAGAATGAGTGTAAGAATGAGTGAACCAAAGTTACAAGGCAAACAGTGTAGGGATGTAATTTTTTTTTAAAAAGTATTTATTTTTCACAATAAAAGCGACTGTAAGGCCTTTGATATATTTGTGTGCAAAACACTTTTCTGTGTCAACAGCTGCAGTGAGAGGGGGCCACATGCTGCACACAGGTAGAGCTGAGAGACTTAGAGCTGATAACATGTGTGGTTTGTCATGTTTGAGTGAAGATTGGGTGTAATACAAACACGTTTTAAAGAGGAACTAAGCAGGATTTCTCCCGTGGCTATGCTACATTTTTAACTTAATTAAAAAGCTCTCGAGTAATTGTGATAGTTAACTACATGACTTGTGACTTGTTACGAGCGAGAACGGAGGCTCTCTGTCTTCACCTGGCGTCTCATGGCTGAAAACCAACCTTGAAACATCAGTGTAGTACCTGGCCGCCGCCCCAGTGTCCCACAGACGCGCTCCGTAACCCGGAATCTTTTGTTAAGACTACACAAATATACACGTCATAACATCGTATATGTTATATAACGTTATCTATCGCTCCATGGATTGATTTTTTTTGCCTGCTTTGTTGTAAAAAATGCACATGGCTGAGAGGATGGTTAGCAAAACAGAGGAAAGGCGACCAGACTTGCATAGTTTCCCTTTAAGAAGTAGATACAAGGGTTAGGAGATGTAGCTCTGCAGCAGCAGATCAAGTTAAATCTAAGTCTGAGGAATCTGATGGCTGTTTGTCGACAAAGAATTTCTCCGGCAGCTCCTCTAACTGTGTCCGTGCTCTCTCCCCACAGACACAATACCAGTGTCTTCCTCCACAGACTGGCAGGCGGCGTTCGGCTTCGGCTCGTCCAGTAAACAGCAGGACGACGACCTGGGCTTCGATCCTTTCGACGTCACCCGCAAGGCTCTGGCCGACCTGATAGAGAAGGAGCTGTCGGTCCAGGATCAGAGTCCCCTGTCCCCGGGGCCCTTCTCCCACGGGAGCAATCACGGCCCCGGCCTGCCGCCCCTCAACCCGGGCGCCGCCTCGCACCACTTCCCCAGCGGCCTGCCACGCCTCCCCCAGCTCCACCACAGAGCCATCTACAGCTCCTTCAGTTTCCCCGGCAGCCAGAACAGCCAGGCCAGTCAGCAGCAGCCCGCCGCCAGACACCCGTGGATGGGCGTCCCCACACGAAATAACCTCACACACTTGAACCACTCAGCCAGTGCTGCCTCACACAGTAACTTCCTGGACCTGAATCTGCCCCCTCAGCACAACACAGGGCTGGGAGGGATCCCCATCTCAGGTACCAGCCTGTGGCTCCTCTCCCTGTCCTGTGGATGTAGTTCATGTTAAAACAGAGATCAGACGTGTTACATAACATTATTGAGTGTCACACTGCCATGCTGCGTTGTGATCCGTGTCTTGATTAACTTTTATTGACCTTAGAGAGGAAAACAAAAACCTGGGTAGCTGCAGTTCTGCAGTCAGCCACTAGTCTGTGATCAAGACACCTGAGAAGCTGACGCATCTGTTTGTCTCTCCTCTCCTGCAGAAAACAGTGGCTCTATAGACGGCTTAAATGTGAAAGAGTGGCAGGACGGCCTGAGGGCTCTTCTGCCCAACATCAATATCAACTTCGGGGGTCTCCCAAACTCCTCTTCCTCCTCGTCCTCCTCATCCTCCAACAGTGTTAATCACATTGGTGGGCCAGCGGGGCCAGCAGGCATTGCACACAGCCTGAGCTGGGACGGCACAGCCAGTTGGATGGACCCTGCTATCATCACAGGTAACAACTCAATTATATAGATGAATCAATATCAGTGGATATGAAATTGATAACATTTTTAATATCCAAATAATTCTCTAATTAAATTCTCACATGTACTGGATCTTAACAAACACATAAAAAGGAGAATGCTCATCATACGTTCCTAAAGCCCCTCAGGTTGCTTTTATTTTTCAACCATTTGGTCCAAAAAATGAGCTGTTTATGAAAAATGACTTTGTTTACCACATAAAATAGTTCTTATTTAGTCATTTTGTCATTTGAGTTTTGGACCAGTGAAAATTTCACTTTGGCCCCTGGGAAATTGTAATGGTGTTTTCATAGTTATGTATATAACTTTTGTTATCTTTATTGGACAGAAAATACATTGAAAATATATCAGCAGGCGAATCACTCCTTAAAGTTGTTAGTTGTTAGCTGTTCAGGTCAGTTCATTGTGTCCACTTCTCCTATCACCATGGACGCTCCTCTGTTCATACTTAGAGGTCTGCACGTGGAGGTGGACACATTCTACACATGCCCACTAGAAAACATGGTATCCTCCTGACTGCCAGAATAAAAGCTCTTTATTTGTTGTATTTATCTGATCAACATTAAAAAGTCTAAAAAGACATGACATTGATTAAAAAGAGACAAACCGAGAATGGGAAATTAACTGTGCACACGCATAATGCATTTTGTGACTAAAATTTGAGACAATGCGAGTAAATTTTTCGTCTACTCGCGCATGTGCGACCAGTAAATTTGCCGATTTTTTAATGACCACTGTGATTGGCTAATGTGTGAAAAGAAATGTGTGTTTCTCTTCTCTACATCTCGGAGGAGACGTCTTTCCACAGCAGAGCTCTGTGTGACACAGCAGGAGACACACAGACCGGCGACCCGCGCGCGTGTGCTGAATGTCACCTGCATTATTTTTTTTCCGACGGCTCGCTACAAACCTTAAACATCCCATAATATGCTCGCGCTCTCAGCAGCGGTACTCAAATCGTCACAAGGCAACGAAGCAGGTTGACTCGTGCTGCAGAACGAGTCTGTTCTAGGATGAGTTTACCACAAGTGGTGTGTCTGCTTGTTCTGTTATTGGTCAGTGAAGCCTAAACATTAACTTTATATTTTCAATATTTAAACTGTTTCACAATAAAATGTGAATTTAAAACATTATAGTTTCTGCATTTATCTTATCATTTATCTTATTTATAAGTAACTTATTTATTAGTAATACAGTGAAAATTAGAGGAAATGTGAAAATCTAGTTTGCAAGTCGATTTCGGTGTGTGCCCCTAAATTTGAAGTTAGGGGCCACTGTGCTCCTAGTAAAAAAAAGTTAGTCTGGAGCCCTGACTCATATTTTTCATCCATGTAGTTATGGAAACCATGAGCCTTTAGATGCAGCATCACATGAGAGACATAAGAGATGTGGACCATATATAGAGATCATATATACATATAGATGAATCCACCAATTATTTACTGAATGAATATCAGATAATACTGATATATATTGCTGAAAATTAAATATTTAATTTCTGTTTTTGTCTGATTAGCAGTCAAAAACCCAACAATATTGGAAATATGACAAAAGCAGCAAAACCTCATATTTACAAAGCTGCTGTTTAAATAAGTACTCAAACAAATAATCAGTTATCAAATGTTTACTGATTAATTTTCTGATAATCAATGAATCTTCAGCTCTGACGTCAGCTGTGTGAATCTGTCACTCAGCGGTAGTTTATATTAACAGTAACTCCTGACAATCATAATGACTTTTAATAAATCAACTCTCAGTGTCATCACTCATCTCTAATGTGATATGTCTCCCACCCCCTCCCTCAGGCATCCCAGCTTCAGCCGGCAGCAGTTTAGACTGTCTCCAGGACGACAACCCACCACACTGGCTCAAGTCCCTGCAGGCGCTCACAGAGATGGACGGCCCGGCCAGCTCAGCGGTGCCCGCCCCCCCCCCAGCCCCTCCACAGCGGCCTCCTGGACGCCCACCTCCCCCTCCACCACAGAGCCGCCGGCTGGGCTCCCTACCTGCCCCCTCCCACAGCCAACCCCGCCAGCCAGTTCCACTCCCCTCCCCCCGGCTTCCAGACGGCCTTCAGACCCCCGGGACAGCCCGCCACAGAGCTGCTACAGAGTGCCGCCGTGGACCGCCACTGAACACAGACTACAGCAGACACCCATCCATTCCCCCACTACCACTTTATACCCACTCATCCTGTACCCTTGCCCCTCCCCCCGCCCCCGCCCCGCCCCTCCCAATGCAATACACACCAATCTGCAGAGTATGAAAAATTATTAACAAAGTAACAATCATGCTTTCTTCTTTTTCTCTTCCTCCTTCCTTTTTGTCTACTCCGAAGGCCTATTTGTTTTTGTTTTTGTTTGTGGCACACGAGTTATCAGTACCCTTTGTCTGCTACCATCACCACTCCTTAGACCTAGTTCTGGGCGTAACTTGGAGATTAATTGTGTAGCTTGCTGTTTAAAGGAGAGCACAAGAAACAGTATAGCGTCGAAAGCGCCCAGCGGTGGCACGAGAGTTCACAAACTGGTGATGAAACAAATTAGCTGAAGTGAGGTCTTTTTTTAAAAGTAACTAATGAGTAAGCATGAACAACATTTGTGTTTTTTGAAAGTTGAAGTCGCGATTAGTTTTTGAGGAATGAAGCAAGCTGTGAATCTGCTCTTTGAAGCTTTGCCCCAAAGACCCTCATTCTCCCCACTTAAAACAGGAGACTGTGAAACGGTTAACTCTTACAGCTGAGTTGTGAATAAGACGAGGTGAGAGAGAGAAAGAAAAGGGGTTGGCACTTAGCTTTTTTCAGAGTGGTTTTAAAAAAAATGCATAAAAAAAGGTTAAAAAAAGCAGCTGAGATTTGGTGAGTAGAGAGTGAATGCAGATGACAACAGGGGAGTTGAGGGCACAGGCTATGCACGGGCTCCCTGTTAGGTAGGGACACAAATGGTCTGCTTGAGAGGCCACTTGGCCCACATTCCCTTTAGTGGAGGGCTCCCACTGGCCCCGTCCTGCTGGAGGGAGGATTTTGCTGAACCTCTGTATCAGAGGATAGAGCACTGCCTAACGGCGGGGAGCCAGGGCTCTGGGAGATCGTGGCACACATCCTGAGCACTAGGGTTAGACTCGTACTCAAAGTGCCACTGTGTGGTACCTACAGTAGCTAGCCCTAACACGGACAGCCACCAGGTAGACATGACAATGACTTAGATGGGTGAGGAAATGTCAAAACATACTAATGAGGGTAGCCAAAGGGTAAAACAGGTCCCTTTGTTTGACCCAACGAGGGCTTAAACGAGGCCTTAAACTGGACAGATGAGAGAAAGGAGCTGGAGCGATTGGAAGGGGGTGGAGTCTAGCGTCAACGATTGCTGAAAAAATATGCAATATTGTATTTGACTTCGGCAACTTGTATGCGAGCGTGCGTCACAGAGGAAGGTGCTGCAAGACGATACCAAGTACTGTAGTAGTGATTTCAGGAGCTCTCAGCCTTTAGGATTTGAGATCGACCTCTTCGACCACCGCCTTTTTTCTTTTTGAAGTCTTAATTCTGATCCGTGTTTGCTCTGTCTCTCTCTTTCTCTTCTCTTCTCTCTCTCTCTCTCTCTTATCAACCCCCACCCCAACCCACCCCCCCCACCCCCCACCTCCCCCCCTCCTGCTGTTCTCTATTTAACAGTATTCACAAAAATGAACAAACTCATCCAGGAGAAACCAACACAGAGTCATACAGTGGGTTTTAACATGATGTTGCGAGGAAAAAAAAAACACATTGAGGCGCTTAAAAGGAAGTGAACTGTCCTCTGCAGGTCTGGAAAAATGAACCTTAAATAAAACTGAAGTCAGAGCTGGTGTTTGTCGGCTGTTGTGTTCCCACCATCCCGACTCAAGCATGTGCACTCATGAATATTTAAACTTCAAAGTACTCACCACGGTACTGTATCAGTCCCATCTTATAAGAGAGGTCACTGTGTCTTACTGCCTGGTTCTTATTCCAACAGCTCCCACTAGGGGGCAGATCCCTATCTGTCAGTGATGAAGCTCTGCAGTCAAACTTGAGTCGAGTAAAAAACGCACAAGGTTACGCACAATGACACGAGGTAGACGCCACAGCTTTTCAGATACAAATACATGACTTTCCTTCTGGTTACTATTTAAACGCATTTTACCATACAAGGCTCATTCAGTCGGCAGATTGAAAGTTTCTGCAGATCAGAGGGAGATGATATCCTAGTTTTCAGTGTCAGCAGCACGTGTGCAGATCACAGTCCTTCAGTTTGCAGCTCTGCTCTCTCACCGGCCAATGCAGCAGTGAGATACCTGCAGCAGAGACTTTTTGTCCTGTAGGACTTATGACAGACACAAGGAGGAGCACAGGCAACGCTGCTTCACTGTTTCTGCAGTTAGGAATCAGCTGCCTCTCAATATATTTATCAGACTTTCTTCAATAACAACACATTTAGTCCAGAGGTTTTCAGAGTCTGTGACTGTGACAAAACTGTGCTCCCAGCCTCTGCCAGCTGTGCAGAAAGAAAATGTTTTTGCTCATCTTTTTTGTGGTTTCAAATATTTCACAGTTTCAATGAACAAATGAAAGCAGAGGGGACAACTAAGTAAGAAATACAGAAATTGTGGGGGGGGGGGGGAAACAATGTAAACAAAAATCAAATAACATGTTTAAGTGATTAAAAATACAAAACCACCAATACAAGGTTTGGTCAAAGAACACTGATGTGAGTAGAAATCAATGTGTTGTAGCTTGAACACATGGAGTCTGTTAGCTGTAGGCTGTAGGCTACAGGTTTTTATGGCACTAGGTCAACTAAGGCAACATTTTAGCAAAGTGGCACCATTAATAAGTAAAAACCCAATTAGTGACTAGGTATGTGTGGGTGTGCATAAAAATATCACTGAACAGATGTAATGTTGAGAGGAAATTCAAAACCTAAATCTGTTATAAGGAGCCTCTTTTATTTATATTTTTTTATTTATATGCAGATTTCTTTGTGATGGCATGAAACTCTAAATCTGCCTTTAAATCATAAATCATAATATAAAGATATCATAATTGAAATCCAGATCCACATGATGTTTCTCAGCTCACACTCCACTTAATGATTATCTGATTACTACTAAACATTTTTTTATTTTTCAGTTGATTGACTACTGGATTGTAATTCGTAAACTGGATGTGTAGTTGAAAGAGACACCATCGGGCTGTTTGGCGGGGGCTGTTGACACCCCCGCCCCTCCCCTCCCTGTTCTCTGGCTCAAGGTGCTGAGGAGGCACCAGCAGAGGAAGGTGAGTGTGTGTGAATAATGCAGGCAGGCAGCAGATTCAGGGGCTGTGACAATGAGTCAGCAGCAGCACAGAGGAGGAGGAGGAGGAGGGGGGCGAGGGGAGGGGGGGGGGGGGCTCTGCTGAGAGTGTTCCCGGACCAACACACACACATGCAGACACTGCACTGAAACATAATGGAGGTATCTTTGTGATGATGCATGCCTGACACATTCAAGAATAGCATCTGTTTATTTTCTACTGCTGTTAGAAAATAACCCCGGTGTTTGGCTTGTTTCTGCTCAGCTGCAGAAACACGCTGATGACTGAAAGTGGCCTAAAAGCAAAAAAGCTGGACTTAATCACTAAGTACTTTGTGAAAGACAGTGTTGTCAATGATTGGTTTATTGATTAACCTGCTTTGCTGACACTGCATATTAACGTTCATTATCATCAAGGGCAATCAGGAGGAACCGGGAAGAGAGCATGAATGATGAAGCAGAAGAGATGGGATAGATAGATAGAGAGAGGGGAATCAACTTTTAGTGGTAAAGCCCCGCCGCGTGTGCAAGAGTAAGCTGCAGTAAATTCGTATTTAATTCAGAAGGGTCAGTAAATGTCTACCAGCAGCATTTAACTACAGCCAGGTGTTACATCAGGACAAGTAAGGGAGGGAAAAAAAAGTCCTGAATCCTTACTCGTGTCCTCTGCAGGGGTTCGGTCTGTTAAACTGCTGAAATCTGGCTTTCCTCAAGGACTGCAGCTACAGCAGGAGGGCATGTGGAGAGGGCACGGTGGAGCTGCAGTGGCTGCCGCTCCACCAGGCTCTGTGCACTCACTGGCCTGGATGGATTATGAGACAACATCCCCAGACGGCCCGGACTGCAGGTGAACTGTTTGTCATCGTTTTGCGTCTCTTTCAGGGACATTTTGCAGGTGACTGAGGTGTCTCAGATGCCGCTGAAGCTTCCTGCAGCAGCAGATCCACACTGACTGGAATACTGCAGCATAATGCTGTATATAAAGTGAGGCCTGAGAGGCAGGTAACAACAGGGATTGTCCCGACTGTTAGTCTTACTAATGTCTTCTCTGGACCTCTCTCCCCTTTACTTCAATAAACTGCAGCACAGCACCTGCAACCAGGAGACTTGATGAGTTAGACGGGAGCTGGCATTGTGTGTGTCTCTCCACAGTTTGTTTTGTATTTGTTTGAGACAGAAGGACGGCTCAAGGGCTTTCTTTATTAGATAAATGAGGAGTTTATATTGTTTTTAGATGAGATGTGAGCTTTTTCAAATATGCAGAGAATGAACAGAACTGTTCAACTCGCAAGGGAACGTTGTCAAGGATAAGAAAAATGAAACAAATCTCCCACACTGTCGCAACATACCGCTGGGGTAGCTCTAGTGTGTGTGTGCCAAGGAGCCTGAGTCTTCAGTGTGGCGGGCCCCTGACCTCACGGGCCCCTGAGGCTGCTCACTGGTCCTGTCTGACAAAACCCAGTTCAATTATGTGAATTTAAACAACAGCTGGAAAAACGGAGGTGTTCTTAAACATCAGACTCGTAGTGGTGATGTCAATGTGCTGGATATGCATACATGTATATATACAGTGTGGGACCACTTTCCCTTTCACTTGAATGAGAGAGTTGTCTGAGACTTTTCCAGGCCCTGGTCTGGCTGCTTGCATGGGAAACCTGCAGGGACTGCTCTCAGCAGAAAGCACTCTCTCCATTTGTCAGCCTTTGACAAGCTCTCTCACCAGTGCAGCTGCCTGCACTGCAAAAAATTACAGCTTTGACAAGTTATTTAGTTGAACTGATCCATCAAAACCAGAGGTGAAATAATTTGACTGTTAATTATTTAGTTAGATGGAAAAAGAAATAGTATCAGCAATTTTGGTAATTGTCTTTTTTTGTTGCCAAAACTGTGTTTGGTAACTTCTTTTCCTTCACTTTTTATTGTTGTTAACTGAACATCTTTAGGTTACGCATCATATGTTCAGATTGAATGATAATATAATATTAATCCGTAAAATAATCAATAAATGTTCAGTTCAGTCCTGATTAAAACATTGAAAACCATGTTGAACAAATACAATGTGATAGAGACAGATGGTAGTTTTATGGAATGATTAAAAAAAAAGACCGAAAGAAAAGAGACAAATAGTTTAAGCTGACTGACACCAGTCACATTTAGATGAGACTCATCTAAAGATTCAACCACGGTGAGGTGGATATTTTTTACAGTGTGCACAACTCTCAGCTGACCCGCACAAGCCTTTACTGTAAATTCCACCAGCAGTCCAGTTAATGTGTCCTGGCCAGAAAAACTGACATGCTCCTCCATCATCATACAATAGGTAATGGCTCTGCTATATGGGGTCTTTATGTCGCGCAACATGGACAGTGGTTTATGTCCAACTATGTCTCTGTGTCCTTTACTGCAACCTCAAAAGATTCATACCATGTATGTTTTATTTTCTCTTTGGGCTTTCCTAAGATGCAGCTGTTCACTAGTCATCAGTATTTACCCTGCCCATCTTAACCTCAATAAGGCAAACAGTATCTGAGTGAATGAGCCCCCATACAGCCTTTCTCCAAAAGGAGTACTCAGAAAATGATGGTAAAGGAGAGAGACTCGGATCAAAGTTCAAAGTTTCTTTATTGTCATTTTATAGGCTACATACCACAGAGGAGAATGCACACAACAAAAATAATAGCAAAAGTTCGGTAACATTTTACTTGACACCTATCTCTATAACGCATTATAACCATACTTATAATGAGTTATAATGCAGTTACAGCACTGTATAACTATAGTTATAAACACTCATAAATGATCATAATGCTTTATAACAATAATCACAACACACTATAAAGCATTTTATCATGACTTATAAGGTCAGGTATTATAATACGTTATAATTGTTAGTAACTCGCTGACAATGCCAATGTCGATAATGCATTATAAATATAGTTATAATGTGTTATAATTGGCTTATAAACGTGTATAACTATCATTATAAACACTCATAAATTACAATAAGGCTTTATAACAATAAGCATAACACATTATAGAGCAGTTTATAATGGCTTATAAGGTCAAGTATTATAATAGAGTTATAATGCTCTATAATGTGTTATGCTTATTGTTATAAAGCCTTATGATCATTTATGAGTGTTTATAACTATAGTTATACAGTGCTATAACTTCATTATAAATCATTATAAACATGGTTATAATGCATTATAGAGATAGGCGTCAAATAAAGTGTTACCAAAAGTTCTTTTTCTCTGCAAAAGTTAGCATGCTAACGAGCTAGGCCTGGCCCGTCACTTTCCGATAGCGACTCACTCCGGCATCCAAGCTGCCCTGAAGTAGCACTGCTCAGGAGATACATTATCGTCTCTTGAATTATAGGGGAGAGTGGGGTAATGTGAGACACCGGGTAATGTGAGACACCCCCTATATCTAGAAAACGGAACACATTTATGGTCATCTGACCATTATGTTTTCAAGCCCCTTCCATTTCCCCATGGTCATGGAGGAGAGGACCTGATGATGCTGTGGAAAGCATGTTTTTTTCACAAAAATATGATTTTTGCATGTAAAAGTAAATTTTCTTGCTGTCAACTTAATCAACTGTTGTGCCAAAGCAAATTGATTCACGTAAAAAAACGTATATGATACATGATGATAAACTACCAACACATAAAACCATGTGATGATGCTGGCTGAAAATTAGCCTGAATTTCTAAGAGAGGTCGTTTTTTCTAAAATGGGGGTGTTGGGGTAAAGTGAGACAAATGCTGCGGGGTAAAGTGAGACCATGGATGTATTATAATAAATCCATGAGTGAGACACTGTGAGCACACCACACACAAAGATTTACACTAGAATCTCGTCCCCCAAGCCAGAAATCTCACATGATCAAACATGATCTGTAGCCACACTGCTTTGTTATGCTATGTGCTCTCAGTCAGCTCACTTCTTTATTGGTTACATTCAATTTTAGTCACATTCCACTTTGTCGGCTCCCCTCCACACACAAGAGGACTTTTGATTGAAATGGTCACAATTGTCGGGTCCTACAATCTGACCCCCAGACTATCTAACTGGGTCTATCTGTCATTTGAATGTTAATTAAAACATTCTGTGTCGTATTTGATTTTGTTCTTCAGTCACTTTGTGTTGAGAAAAAAAAAAGTGCTTAATTGACCAATCCCCATGATTCTGTTACTAGTCCGACATTAGTTTTGGGAAGTGTGGTTGTCAAGCTAGCTGTCAGGACTCTAACTGTTACAACATGTGTTGTTATGGTAGTTTCAGAGTGGAAAAAGTAAGTGGATCAGTTTACCCCATTGATTTCTCTGGTTTGTCTCAGTTTACCCCTGAGCTGGGGTAAAGTGAGACACAAGACCACTTTTTTTAAAACTATCATATTTTCACTGTCCTTCGTCCTGAATACATTCTGAGAATTTCCATTGCTAGGAAACATCCTGAATTAATGGGAAATGTGTAAATTGTACTGATAAATCATTTTAGCTCGCTTAGAGGGGAGCAAATGTAAAAAGTGTCTCACTTTACCCCACTCTCCCCTAAAGACAATGATTTCTGAAATGAATTATAAAGTCGGAAACTACATTTGAAACTCAGTTCCTCGGCGCAACACCAGATGTTGGATGGAGGACTTACAGTTGTGGTTTTACTGGGGGAGGCTGTTAATTAGTGTAAATGACCTTTTTCCAGTCGTTGTGCTAAAATAATCTAGCTGGCTGCTAGCTCCAGCTTCATATCTGTCTCACAGACATCAATCTTCTCATCACACTCTCAGCAAGAAAGCAAATAAACATGTTTTCCTGCATGTCAAACTACTCCTTTAATAGACCTTTGCTTTTCCCACCAGTGACCCAGGAGGTGTCGAGTGCTTAACACCCTTTCCGACGTCACCGTGACCTTTGGCGGTGGGTCAGACTCCAGTCAGCACGGACAAACAATGATCAGGTTGTGTGGATCTCAGCACAGAGCGAATGCTGTGTGGTGATATCCTTTTTGTGGTTTTGTGTTTGCCTGCCTCCTTGAGCGCCGCGTGGTGATGTAATTGAAGGGGAAGGTCACAGCGCCGGGTTCGTTGACGTTTGTTGAAGTTTTGAATTTTCTCCACGGACGAGCACGCTGACACTGCACACTGAGCAGGAGGAGCATGTAAACTGAGATCCACATCGCCTGAAACCACAAGGACATTTCCAGACTGGGGGCACTGACATTAGCTGTGTCCTCCTCCCACAACAGAAATCTATATTACAGTTCCTCTCAATCCTTTTCCTCATTTTTCTAAATATTAACCTCAAATCTCTGAACAATAACACATCAGGATTTCTCATTCATTTAATCAAATTGCTTTGTATTGATAAGAATAAATCACATTATGTCTCGTTGATCAATTGACCATTGATCAGCTTCTGTCATTGTTTAACCATTGCATATAGAAATCTATATTATATAAAATATATATGAATGAATGAATTTATTTATTTCGGTATATATCAAGCTTATATAACCGAAAGGGTGTAGGTTGAAGCCAAAGCTTATATACCCCTACCCCTTTTACCTTAAAATGTTTTTAAAAAATTTTTTTATACGCATTAATACAAAAGGATCAGATCACAGACATTTGAAATTAATCAGTACACTTAAATTTCTGATCACAACAAAATAAAGAATTGTACACAGCGCCTAACCCAAAATAGTACAAAATCATTGAACTTAATTTTCCATACTGTAACGAGAAATTATGTTGTTCTCATAAAGTCTTTTAAAGCCGACTAGAGTACAGCATAATTTAATATTTTCAGGACAATTATTCCAGATGTTAACCCCTCTAACAGAAAGACAGTGATTTTTTACAGTAGTTCGAGTCTTTGGTTTCTCAAATAATAGTGGTCTTCTCAGGTTATAACTGGAATCCTTCATTTTAAACAGATTCTGGATATCTTGAGGAAGAAGGTTATTTTTTGCTTTGTAGCCTACATGGTTTGTATTGTAATGTAATCAACTAAGTCCCTGAATTTCAAAATGTTCAAGTGACTAAATAGTGGGTACGTTGGCTCACGGAAAGGTTTATTACTGATTATTCTTATGGCCCTTTTTTGCAATAAAAAAAATTGAATTTGCTATATATAGCTACATATTGTATTTTTTTGAACTTTTTGACTACTTTGACCAAAATGATGACAAAACACTTTTTCATTTTGGTGACAATGGCCAAACAAAAGTCTGTCAAAAGACAAAAACTACGGTTTTGAAACATAAATAAAATATTTTGGGTGAATTACTACATTTTGCAAACATGCAAAAATGTTGTGACAGTTGCACTTATAGCTTAGAGAATGTTAAGACTGTTCAGACTAAAAATGAACCAAAGCGACTGAGAAAAAAACTCTCACAAGTAATTTAAGTGAATGATCCTCACAAACCCAGAGCCTGACAGGACGGAGCGTGAGTCAGTGACAGAGAGACAAGATAATCTGACGTGGGGTTTACTGACGAATGAGTATTAGATTTAAGATTTATAGTGTTAATGTGCTCAATAAGTCTGTCTCTCAGTGAAAAGAGCCAGTCATCTTGTGATCGGGCCAGCGTGGTAATACGATGAACATGGTAAACATTATATCCTCTGAACGGCAGGATGTTAGCACGCTGATGTTAGCGCTGCTCAACACAAAACGGCGCTGTGTCTCAGAGCTGCTGGCGTATCTGTGGCTCTGTGTCTTTCCATCGCTGGTGGGTGGATGGACAGATCACTATATAGATTGATCATTTTATGGATACGTGGAGGCATCGTCGACAAACAGACTGTATTGATCTTTGTTCACAGTCGATGTACTCAGTCATGCATTATTCCTTGAACATTGTGTGATGGTAGATATTACACTACAGGATGAGCGAGTGTGTCTGCGTCAATGGAAATTGAATAAACTGGCAGATAAAAAGATCAGTGGTTAATTCATGATGAACTCCTCCCTTCTAATCCTGCCACCGCCACCTTCGCTGGATCGCGTTGTCTTTTCTGTATCACCTCGGTGATGTGGGCCTGTCAGTGGCCCGGGGTAAAGAGGTACATTTAACTGGCCTGGGTTTTCGCTGAGACCATTTGTGGACTTCCACAAGGACGAGGAAATTATGGACATGCCCTTAATTATTAAACAAGTGTGTCAGCAGCCCGGCCTGATGGAGGTAATGCAAAGAGGAAGTGGGCCAGAGAGAGGGCCTCGGGGATCAGGGGGGGATAGGAGATGAACCGGTGGGCTTGGGCCTTGGGGGTGGGGTGATGTTAGGCCCAAGGGCTTTGGCTCAAGCTTGGGAGATCCAATACTGCTGTCCAAGCTATTTTGCTCATTGTTAACATTGTGGACCTACATGAGGCTGTTAGAGGTGGACTGCTGTGCACAGGCATCTCAGTGATGTGGTTTTACACCGTGATAAAGCAGAGGACAAGTGCGATTTGATACAGAACCATCACACGATACTGTGCACCAACAGCTGATTGGGCCACAATGAAAAGCCCCTTGAGAAACTTTTTGGATGACGTCAACAGAAAGGCGTTTTTTTTTTTGTACAAGGGATATGGGATGAGTGTATGTCTTCAAAGGAATCGATCAAGGGAGCCAGAGGCCTGACTCAGGCAAAACGGCACATCCACTGTGTGTGTGTGTGTGTGTGTGTGTGCGTGCGCGCGTCTGTAATAAACAGAATGGAAGACAGCACATTACAGCACACAGTACATTTACACCCAAACATGCCCGTGAGCTCTCACTCTGTGATAACAACACATTTGCCTAAGACTCGATTTCATTCAAGTGGAAGTTTGTAAGAGGCTGTGGAGCGTAGACGATGGTGGAGGAGGAGGAGGAGGAGGAGGAGGAAGGTGTTAAGCTTGTTGGAGTCCTACTGCACCACTGACCGACAGCACCTCAATTAGTCCAACATGCTGATCAGGGATTACCAGGACAGTGGCTTAAACCAGAGTTTCAATTACATGTTTCTCATTTGCATGTTGAGGCTGACATCAGAGTGCAAGAGCTGATCTGAGAGCTGATCCACCAAATAGTATAAATAGATAAGCAAGTAACAAATCCCATAAAAGAAACACTAAGATGAACAATCAGTTAATTCAGCTAATAAGTGCTGATGGTGCAAGTTCCAGAGTGTTTTTGAAAGAGAGTGCGTTCATTATGATTATACATTTATGAAATTAAAAGGAGTGGTTCTTTTTACTCATTATTTTAAATAAACAAAACCATAACCTTAGGATAGGTCAGAGGTGTAGTTTATGGATGTTGTTGCTGTAATGTTCTGTGAGTTATTGCTTTGTAAGATTTACATTCAGGCATTCGTCAGTCAATCTAATGTGCATGTCACCACCATGCTGTCCTTCATGACAAGTACAGTTATTGAGTTCTCAAATTTGAGAGGCTGCAGTCACCAGTCATTAGCCATTTTTCCATAGGCTAAAGCAGTGTTTTTCAACCTTGGGGTCGGGACCCCATGTAGGGCCACCTGGAATTCAAATGGGGTCGCCTGAAATGTCTAGTAATTGATAAAAAAAATAAATATTAAAGCAGAAGTAAGTGGAATATTTGTGTTAATATAAGTCTTAAATAGTTATATCTTCTGACAGCAATCACTTACATAGAGTGTTTGGTCTGAAACACGGGTCTGTCAGTCACTCTGCTCTGCTGTAAGCCGAGGAGAAAACTTTCCTTGTATCCTACAACCTTTATCCAATGAGGAGAGAGAACGGCATAAAGGGGCGGTCCTCTCTGTGTGTGCAGCCAAGGGATGCGCGTGAATGTGGTGACATAGGGACGAGGGCGGGGACTGCTAACTCCATCGGCTGACAAGAAGTTAGCCAAAACGACCGGATCGCTTACTTCTGCTTTAAAATAAATATTTTTTTAACTAATTATTATTCTTTTTAAAATTATGATTAAAACCACACACAATCTTAAATAACTGTATTCTAAACTTTCACTTTCTCAAATATAAATTGGCATCTTGATTGACAGCTGCGATGATCATGTGATGGTGGGGGTTGCCAGAAATGTATGATGTCAAAATGGGGTCAAAAGCCAAAAAAGGTTGGGAACCACTGGGCTAAAGGAATTTGTTAGAAGTTTTCTACTACCACCAAACTTCCTGTTTCCTGTTTGCCCTGTTTTATTGTGAAATCCCTGTGTCCTGCCTTCCTGTGCTCTCCCTCCTGTGATTACCTCATTTATTGCACCTGTGTTCGATTGCGTCACCTGTGTCTTGTTCCCTCATGTAGTTTCACCTCAGTGTCTGCCCTTTGTTTTCTGTCTGTGTTCATCCCCACTGTTTCTGGATTCATGCCTGTGTTGCTCCTGCGGGTTCTTTTGTGTTCCTGCCAGCATGTTTTTTGTGTTCCTACCAGCATGTTTTTTGTGTCCCCGCAAGTTACATAAATATTGTTTTCGTCATTCCACCATACAGTAGGCTACCTGTCCTCTTCATCTATGTCTGCATTTGGATCCGGTTCCTCCAAACCGTGACAGAACTTGGTTTCTGGGCAGGAGCAGGTGCTGGTGGTGATGGTTGCTTGAGGAGCGTTGGTCAATTTTGACTTTAAAGGACAAGAGTTTATAATTTGTAGCTCCACAGCTTCAGGGCAGACTGGAAGATTACAGTGAGTCACTGTACGGGAATCAAAAGTTGACAAGACAGGCCAAGGCTAGCTAGTTAGCATGCTATCAGTAGAAGAAAAGACGAGTTAGATACAGAGATGCATGGATATAACTTTATTCATCTCATCAGGGAAATTAATGTTGTTTGTATTTGTGATACATGTCTTCAGTAGGAACCAATGAGTTTTGGAGGTGGTAAAACAGACTGATAGGTGGATCAAAACTGTTTTGATTGTTGGTGTTTTCCTGGGGTTTGTCACCAGTAACTATTAGTTAGATATGTTAAATTGATTATTTCATTATGCATTTTAATCTCTGTTCATCTGTCTATGAACACCTAAAACCAGGCTCGTACTTTGCTCAGCCTCCTGGTGCTTCCTCTGCGGGACTGGCTCGGTAACACATAAATCCTCATTTGCATTTTTCCGTTTGTGGGCTCAAAGTGTGGAAGTGCTTACCCACAGAACTCACAGTGGATCGTGACTGAGATCATTTATAGCTCAAACGGAAACAGTAATTGAAGAGAGATCAGTCATGGAGTCACTGAGTGTCTTTGTCATTTAATTGAGTCATTATTTTAGACTCTTTTATATAGAGGTCCATCTAGGGGGCGAACATTAGCTTTGGCTGTAAATGCTACGGTATGTTGTATAGATTTATGCTATATACTTGTCCTTTACGGTGGCCCTGAGAGCTCAACACACAGCACCTTAAAGGGATAGTTCAACATTTTGGCAAATTGGCCCATTGCCATAATCACTATAGTCAAAGCAGTAGGTTCGTTACCTTTAATTGTCGGTGCAAGCTATTTTTAGAACGGCGGAGCAGAGCCGTGAGCTGCTCAGAGCTACGCTATGGAGGCTAATGGGATTTCTTGGTTTCCCTCATCAAACTCATCAAATACACAATCCAACTACTCCAAAACGCTCTGGTGGACAAGTTGTGACCTGCACATTCACCACGCTATGAGATAATAACGGCACGTTACAAGACAGAGTTGTTTTAGAGGCAAATGCAGAGACTGCTTGCCAAAAACTTCCCCCGACAGGTATGCATATCAGTGGTTTTGCATGAATTTACCTCTAAAACAACTCTGTCTCGTAATGTTCTGTTATTATCTCATAGCGTGGTGAATGTGCTGGTCACAACTTGTCCAATAGGGAGTTTTGGAGTTGTTGGATTGTGTATTTGATGAGTTTGATGAGGGAAACCAAGAAATCCCATGAGCCTCCGTAGCCTATCTCTGAGCAGCTCACGGCTCTGCTCCGCTATTCTAAAAATAGCTTGCACTGACAATTAAAGGTAACGAAGCTACTCCTAAGACTATAGGGATTATAGGGCAATGGGCCAATTTGCCAAAATGTTGAACTATCCCTTTAAGAAAACACATGAAAAGACACAAAAATGCAGGGCAGTGGTGCAGGAGGTTAAGCGAGGCTACAGTCCTATCTGCAGGTGGCCCTGGTTTGAATCCCGCATCGAGGATCCCCTTTCCTGCATGTTGTCCCCCCCCCCCTCTCTCTGCCTCCACATTTGCTGTCTCTCTCAACTGTTCTATCTAATAAAGGCACGAAAAGCCCCCCCAAAAAAACACAAAAATGCAACATTCTGAACTGAAAACAACTTCATTAACACATGTGCTCCAAAAAAACGCGTCAGAATCTGTGTCCCCGGAAACTGTTCTGTTGTATTGTGACTTTCTGCAACACACGTGTTGTTGAATTGATGATCATTTCTGTCTCTGCATGTGTTTTCTGAGGATGCAGTGAGTTGAGCTCTCAGGGCCACCGTAGTCCATATCAGTGCCGTTGTCTAGGGGAGAAAGGTGATGATAATTCTAGGGGCCCAGAGCCCAGTAGGGCCCACAAAAAACCCCAGTAGTCTAATCTTTTTATGACTGAATTATTCTGCATAAGACCCTGACTAATACTCATAGTAATGCTGCATTAGCATCAAAACAAAGTAGGCTAAATAAAAAATGATAATACATATGTAGTCTAAGAAAAAAAACTGGAAAAGTTAGGGGGTAGGGGCCCACTTTAGTATTCTTTCAGGGGGCCCAGAATTCCTAGCAACAGCCCTGGTCCATATACAGTATAAATCAACACTAAATCAATGGTCATGGATGACACGGTAAACATCAACTAGATTGTGGTGTGTGTGTATATGTGTGTGGCTGGCATGTATGTTAGGTGAAAGACAACTAACGCCAATGGAGAGAAAACGGAGAAAAGCAGGTGTGATCTCCACCGTGACTGAGCTCCCTCTCCTGTGCGATGCTCTGTGCTATTACCGTCCAGTGGAGCTTCACAGCACTCAGGAGAAGGAGGGAGCGAGAGCGAGAGAGAGAGGGAAAGATGGACAGAGAGCGAGAAAGTGTGCGAGGAGAGTGGGACCGGCGCCAGCTCACCCCACCCTTACTGCTGCTGCCTGCAGAGTGAGGAGTGCTGCATTTCCTGAGGGCAATGCAGAGGACAAGGAAGAAGAGACTCACTTCTGTTAAGGTCACGATACAGCAAACACAGAAAGAGAGAGCCTGCGGCGGGCCAGAGAAGCCGAGAGGAACAGAGACACGTAGAGAGACGCAGATGGACAGATAGAGACACAGATGGACAGATATATGGAGAAGGAGGGACAGATGAGCTGCAGTATTCACCACCAAGCCTCCACTGCTGTCGAATGTTCAGCTTCACGTCATCGGAGGACAGGATCATCTTCACACCCCAAAAAGCTACACCCACTTATTTCAGTGTCACTGCTTGATTTTTCATTTGACTGTTCTATGATTAGACGCTTGTTGGCTCTCTCACAGCTACTGACAGACTTTCAAAATCACACCCTCAGATACAAGAGATTTTAGATTTAAAAGGTTTAAAAAGGTTATAATATAAGAAATTGGACGGCTGAAACTAAGCCCCCCCCCCCACCTGGAGGACGCTTTGGCATCAGCAGCTCTGCTTCAGGTGGGCTATGGTCTGCACCAGACTGCATCTTCACTCAGCCGGGACTAATTACATGTTGTCTGGAAGCATTGTAGGACCCCCACATCACTGCAACAGATGTTCACACAGGATTGGATCAGACTTGTGTTTTTTCACTCTAAAACTACTACACGCCTTTTTTATTCAGAGGCAAAAAAGGCCTCTGTCACTGTGGTTCAGTTTCTGTTATTCTCTTTCTTGGTTGTAAAATTTCAAAAGTTAGCCTTTTAAATGGAAACCAGGGTTACGTTTGTATCCAAAAGGGTTCAGAAACAGTTACCTTATTTTATTTCTGGCACACTATTTATAGGCTTGCACAGAATGTCGAAGCTACTCTGAAGAGATAACTTTTTAAAATTAAGTCCATTAGTTGAGCAACAGAAAAGATGTTAGTTTGTTTTTTACTTTAATCTTTGAAGCAGAGTTACCAAACGTTGTCTTGTCTGCGCTTTTCAGATGTGACGATTCGCAGCTCTTCTTTGTCTCATGTGATTGTGAACTCATCATTAATCTACAATTAAAATAATAATAACCCAGATATGTTTGTTATTCCACCCTCAGACAGCGCCTGGCGCCTCAAGAGTCCGTCTGGTGGTTTTTATCCACGTGTCCAAGTGAACACAGGAGGAAACCGGAGTGAAGGGAGCTCTTCAGCTCTTCAGGCCCCCGAGGTGCGTAACAACTGAGGGAGCGACAGAGGTAAGCGGGCCTCTCCTGGGATGGAGGATTAGTGTGAACCATTACCTTAGCCTCGTGAATCACTGCTAATGGCTTCAGCGAGAGGGTAGTACTGAGGCAGGACACATTTAGATTGAGACTTTGAGTTCTGTAACACTGCGGCATATTTCTCCTGTTAGTGCAGCACAGACAGGGCTCTGACAACGCTCTGCAGAAGATGGTTTAAATCCCCCATCCCCCACGCCAAAATGAGCATACACCAGCAGATCCTTAAAAATTTATTGAAGTTAATGTTAGATGAAATCATAAGTGATATAAGAAAAGAAACAACAAACAACCCTTGCATAGATCACAGACCATGCCTTTGTCATCATCTGACAAACTGAACACATTTGTAGCATAATCCTCAGTAAACACAACATGACAATGACGGCTGGATTAGATAACACAATCAGAGTTTGGTTTGCTTGTGGATGAAAAGAAGAGCAGAAGAGTTCAACATTCCTTTTGCAATTTGCCCCAGAACTTCCCTACTGGCAATTAAATGTGCGTTCTTGACAGAAAAGACAAACTCAAAGCCATCACGCTTCAAACACAAACCAGATCTTCTCACTGACAGTCACCTTTGGCGAGCGAGGTACACAAAAATCCCAACGTTTGATCCTGTTCAGAGCCTCCTCAGTAGGCAGAAAGCAGTCCAGTATCGAGACCTTTTTTCTTTCTTTTTTTTCCTTTTTAGCAAACAAGAATGCCTTAAAAACCAATGTGGTACAGAGGAGGATGTGTGGCACAGGCCCTGTTGAGACATGACAGGCAGGTTTCCCACAACACAGTATCACTACAGTCTAGACTGAGACGAGAATGGAGCAAAATGTCACTTGAGTGAGAGATTCAGTCCTAGAAAGGAGATAAAGTTTGAGAAAACTAGCCCTTGATGTCCTTGCTAACATTCAGAGCCTAAGCGAGCACAACCTGAACATCACGCACAGACGCCGGGCACGGCTCGGATACCCCGCGTCGTCTCGGTGATGAGGTCAGCGCTAAGGTGCTTTGGAGAAATCCAGCAGAGGACACGCTTCAGATAGACAACACCTTCTGAACAGGGCCGTTAACACGTAGCCTTGGTGCAGATGAAAGCAAGGGTTTCTTTTTTTAAATGATGCAACTGTATTATAGTTGATCCACAGTTTGAAAGGCAAAGCTCATGCAGTCTTCCATCGACCATGCAGTTTTTTGCGATCAGTAGGTTTCTGTAGAGATACATCATAGCAGTAGGTTCAGCAGTGAGGAAAATGTGAACATGGTGTTTGAATGAATCCTGTCTTTTTTTTCTCTTGGAACTTAAAAAAACAAACCATATTTTTTGGGTTTTTTCTTTGTTTTTTTGTTGTTGTTTTTTTTCATAGTACACTTCTTGTCCATATCATTTAGTGTATAGCAATTGATCATAATACAGTAGTTTCATTATCATGGCTTGCCAGAGGAACATATTGTCTTTGATATTCCAGTATATGGCATGTTCTTCCTAAATCAGTCATGTTACAGTGCCACCGAAAAAAAAGGAAAAAAAAAAACACACACACACACACACACACACACACATCAAGATTGTTTTTCATACGTAATTGCAGTATATAGTGGTTACTTTTCTCTATCTTATTGTAGCTAAATTGCAGTTTGTTCTCGTGACGTTTCATGTTTTTTGTTAGTTTAATTGAATTTACGTCATTATTTCTTTTCTTCTTTTTTTTTTAGATCTTCTCACTTGTGTTTGTTTGCAGAAGCATTAACACCTGACAGTAAGCAAAACAAATGAATATGTTAATAAAAAATAAAAAATAAACTATTTAGGCACCTTCTCTAACTTTCACTCACACAACTGATCAGTCCAGTGAACTGATGTTCGATCCTCTCTAAGTGCATTATGGGCTGTTCTTCTGGGACTGCGTTATAAGGTCCAGCCTTTGTTCCTGACTGCAAAACAGCTCGAGTCCAACCTGGGTGGTTAATGGGGACTACCACTATTACAAAGCCTATGTTTGGGTCTTGTTTCCACGGGTTTCTCTCAGCAAAATGTCAGCCTCTACACTTGACCCCACTGACCTTACAAAATCACAGAACAGAGGGTAAGAGGTTGGTACATAAACAGCCCTGTTGTGAGTATCTGTCAAGTGATCGCAGTTCCACTGACATTCAAAATAGATTTGTTTTTCTTGGTTTTGTTTTAGTTTTTTACAAAAAAAAGCATCTAAGAAACAGGTTATCTGTTATTCTATTGCTGTTCAGAATGCATGTTTCTGTTGGGTAATTGAATGCATAGCACCATCCATACATGCCCTCACGGCGAGAGTGGCAACAGCGCTGCTTATGTGAGGGGTATCATTTGTATTTTCTTCACCTCACGTTGAACCGTTGCATGCGGGACATGTTACACACATCACTACTCTCAAGCGTCAGTCATTCAAGGAAGTTGTGACTAAAGCGAACGGTTTCCTGATAGCTGCAATTATGAGACAACAACTATAATTTCCTCGTGTCATCCTATATAAGGTATTAAATATATGGTATTGGGTATTACTGGCATCCTTCTGTACAAGAAACCCTATACAAGTTGAAGATCCCTGACACAAACATGTGTCTTTTTTGCTCTCATTATAAGTTACTGACATCTAGCAAGGCTCTTGAATATTTACCTCACTTGAGGCAGACACTCTTCAGCAGTACAGTACAAAGATCAGTTCCAAATAAAATAACAAACAGTGCCCTAAACTAACCAACCAGCCACCAATAACAAAACGGGTAGGAACAAGAATCATAGAGTGGAGGAAGTCTTGTCCAAAACAATCAATGAAGGCTTCAGCTTCAGGTAACATGTGATGGTGTGACAAGACAACAAGGGTAGTCCTGTACTAGCACCACAAAGTATAGCCATTGCACCAACAGAAACAACTGTGACATTCAAGTAACACTGCAGTGGAGCTTTTTTTTTCACAGGACCCTATCAGGAGAGTGCTAAATAAAAAAAGAATAGCATACAGTACAAAATCTTACTATCATTTGAATGAATTCATCTCAATACTGAGTGTAGGTTGATGTACAGTAGCTGTAGATTTTCAAGTAGTCATTACAATTTGTCCCAGTCTCTCTATCTGCAGTTAGCCTGTGTGGGACAAGGTGCAGAGAAACGATGCATTACGTATGAGCGAGCACAGTGGAGGAGAAACAAGCAGAAATGGCACGAGCAGAACAGAACAAAAACGATTGTGCAAAAAAGACGGGCTGCACTTTGGCGTGCGTCATAATGCCCAAGGATCGCAGTATGACAAATTCAAAAACCATATCAAACTTCTCTGCTCTCTCCTACACACATGCGGAAACACATTAGCGTGCTTCTGTGACACAACAGTAACCTTCATATACCATTGTTTCAAAGAAACAAACATAGAAAACAGTCGAGCTCGTCCTGCCAGGAGAGTCAAGCAATCCCTATAAACTCTCTCAAAATGAATGTTCTGATTGTGCGTAGCTTTAAGTGAATGAAAGGAGCGGGATTCTGGTTCACTATTTGTCCTAAGTGCTTGTGTAAAGGCTATGTTTTTGGGACTCTCACATTCAATATTGCATGACTGCAGATTACACTTAAGGTTCCATTTTGCATTATGGTATAGGAAGCCCTGCATTGAAGCTTGCAGCTCTGCAGCAAGTTTGCAATGACCTCACTGAGGTAGAGACCCTGAAAGGATGCATGGTGCACAAACAAAAACAACAAACAGAAATCAAATATGTTGAAAACTGATGGATATTCCCTTTTGAAGTGGATTGGTAAACATGCAGAGTACAATACATTGCTGCTTAAGGGCATAATTAAGTGCATGGAAACTGGGTTGTGCATGACGGCCATGGATCATCTTTTTGTTTATGTTTTTTTTTTTTTTTTTTTTTTTTTTTTACCACAATCATCTGCTATTTCAGCCTTGTTTATCTGGCATCATTAACATCATAACCAACTGTGTGTCAACACTAAAACAGAAGGTAAACCAGCTCTGCTCAACCTCACAAATACCACTGTACACAGAGGCACTTTCACTGGTCCTGTTGGTGAAAGGGATAAAGGCACTAGCAACTAATGTCAGAAAAATTCTGTGTGATGTGAAGTGAAATTTGGGTAATGATCTTTTTCAGTGGAATCCAGAACAAAATGTACTAAAATTTGAGGTGGAGATGGAAGCATGACTCATAATATGTTAACTTTTCTTGTTCAAAGAAGGTCCATGCACTGCACTATTGAGACGTAATACTGTAATTGGTGCTTATTATGATTATATGCATTTTTGATAATATTTATTCAGTTTCTTTGTCTACTCTTAAATTAGAAACTCTGCATCCTCAAGGTGGGTTTGGATATATTTGATCGCAATTCAGAAACATCCAGAATTTGATTTCCTTAGTTTCCCTGACAGTAGGGCACTGCAGCAGTGCCTGAATTGCAACAAGCTGTATACTCATGTCATGCATTAAATATACCAGGATACAAAAGTACCTTAGTCAGTAGACCATAATGCAGGTTACTTTTTTTCATGCTATGATCTCATTTATGTACTGTTCCCTTAAGATTTAACATTCAATTTCTATACTTCTAAATGATTAGCATTTCAAATTAAAAACTCATCCAGTGCACTCAGTATGAAAACAGATGAGAAGGGGGGGATGGAGGCAGATATTCAAAAGAACATCCTTTCCATTATGTGAGATATGTCTCATGCATGCCGATATCAAAATGGAAAGTCTCTAATCATGCTCGTGTGAAGCTCACTTTATCATTGTGCTGTGTTGCATCTAAAGGGCATGGCATTGAATCACTTGGTGATATCACAATTACAGCATCTGCTGGAAAACAGCAGCATTGCGGATGTCCGTGAAGCGAGTAGATCACCGTCTGTTTACATCCAAACAAGAGAGATCAGTCTTCCTCCTATAAGGTGCTTTGCTGAATAGTAGATCCTTTGTAGGGAGAGAGGAGAGGGGAGGGGGGAGGGAGGGGGGGTGTCACCTAACTTCTTGGCGCTTACCACTCGGCTGCAGATGCTTGCATGTCTCTGCAGACTTTTCTGGTGCATTGTGCAACTTGCTGAAATGTTATCTGTACTCCATGCATAAGATTTTAATTATCACGCCGTCTTCTGATAAGACAGTGTGTGCTCTGCATCCTCCAGGGAGCCATGTTGATGTGTAAGAGTCAGTGTTTTCTTTTGGATATACCTATATATTTGTAGGATCAGAAGAATTAATTATTCTATCTACCTGTCATATACTCTAACAGCTTTGTTTTTTCGGTTTCCGTTCTATATAGCTGAGCATAGTTGTAGGCCTAATGCCATAGAGCGCTTTGGGGAGGTAAATGAAGCATTCCTAACTGATGGTCTACTCCACATATGACAGTCCCATAGAGATCCCAAAGTTCCTAACTAGTGTCTAAACATCTGTAAGCAGCTTGCTTTTATTTACACAGTTTTGGTTGGCTATAGTGCAATTGCCAGTTCTGAGGTTTGCCTCCCTAAAGTTGTCGATGCTATTGTTTATGTCTCCATCAATCTCCATGTACTCTGACTTGCTGACGGTGGATGAACTACGGCGGCTGGAGTTGGTTTCGGACGGGATGTTGGGGTTGCTGACGTTGAGCAGCTGGGCCTGCTCTTCTCCCTCGGTCTCCCTGTGGTAGAAGTAGTTGAAGTTGGACACAATGACAGGCACTGGGAGCGCAATTGTCAACACTCCGGCGATGGCGCACAGAGATCCCACGATCTTGCCTCCTATAGTGACTGGGACCATGTCCCCATAGCCCACAGTTGTCATGGACACAACAGCCCACCAAAACGCATCCGGGATGCTGCCAAAGTAGGATCCTTGCTCCTCTGCCTCAGCAAAGTAGACTGCGCTGGAGAACAAGATGACTCCAATGAACAGAAAGAAGATCAGTAACCCCAGCTCTCGCATGCTGGCCTTGAGGGTCTGCCCCAAAATCTGAAGTCCTTTGGAGTGTCGTGACAGCTTGAAGATCCTAAACACCCTGACCAGACGGATCACCCTGAGTATGGCCAGAGATGTTGCCTGCTCCCCCACCACTTCGCTGTCTGGGTCTTCAGCCAGCTCGGTGCCAAGTGTGATGAAGTAAGGGATGATGGCCACTATGTCGATCATGTTCATCATGTTCTTGAAGAAGGCCGGTTTACTTGGGCATGCCAGAAAGCGTACTATCAACTCAAAGGAGAACCAGATTATACAGAGTGTCTCAATGACAAAGAAGGGGTCAGTGAGAATATTTGGCTTTATATAAATGGTAGAGTTCCCCACGATTTTAGGTGTTGGGTCCTCTTTCAGCTGTGGTAAAGTCTCTAAACAAAATATGACTATTGAAATCAGAATCACCATCACAGACACTATGGCAATCCCTCTGGCGGTGCCAGAGCTTTCTGGATGCTCGAAGAGGAGCCAAATCTGACGCTGGAACTCCTTCTCGGGTAAAGGGCGCTCTTCCTCCCTGATGAAACCCTCATCCTCACGAAACTTCTCCATCGCGTCCACTCCCAGCTCGTAAAATTTTATTTCTTCTGAAAACATATCCAAAGGAACATTCACTGGTCTTCTCAGCCGACCCCCAGACTGGTAGTAGTAGAGGATGGCGTCGAAGCTCGGGCGGTTTCTGTCAAAGAAGTACTCGTTTCTCAGAGGGTCAAAGTACCGCATCCTCTTTTTGGGGTTGCCCAGCAACGTCTCTGGAAACTGGGAGAGAGTTTTCAGCTGCGTCTCAAACCGGAGACCGGCTATGTTGATGACCACCCTCTCGCAGCATTCGTGGTCGCCGTGGTCTGGAGGGTAGGTGTCCTGAGGGTGGCCAGGGACAGCCGAGGTCTCGTCCATGTTATCTCCCGCTACTACGGTCATTTTGGGAGGAGGAGGTGGAAGAGGAAAAGAGGAAGAGGAGGAGGAGGAGTTGTGTCGGGATGTCGGTTAGTCTGACTGAACAGGCATTCAGGTTCGGGGGGAAATTTTCCACTCCTCAGCTTCCCACACCCCTTCAGTTGTTGGAGACGTCCCCTGATATGAGGGGGCTGGTTGGCTGCTTTGCCTCAGTGCGGCTCCACTGCGGTTCTCGCTGACTTGACCATTGCTGCTCTCCAGTGCATCTGCTGCTGTTGTTGCTGCTGCCTCTGTCACCCAGAGAGGGAGAGAGAGAGAGAGAGGGAGGGAGAAAGAGAGAGGGAGAGAGAGGGAGAGGGAGGAAATAATAGGATCAAACTGCCAAGATATTTGCTTGCTCAGCATTTTCTGCACTTCATTTATTTATTTATTTGTTTACTTCAACCAGCCTGCAATTAGTGCAATCACCCAGTGGTAAAGGCAAAAGCTCTCTAGTCATCTTCTTGTATAGTTTTTTTTTTTTTTTTTTCACTTTGTCTTAAAATCCCTATAAGTAATTCAGTACATATTTTATCTCCTGGTTGTCTCCTCTGACATTCATATGGATGTTTACGTTAGTTTGTCATAGAACTGCAGTGTCTCTGTGTCTTAAAGGAGCTTGGCAGGGATCTGTCCTACGCCACTCTCTCCAGTCTGAATTATGATATGACGCATAACATTTGATACTGATATTATGGCAACTGATGTTTTCTACATGTTCTCTGTCTATGGGCCTAATGCGCTGCAGAACAGACACGATCCAGCCTTAAGAAAGAGAGAAAACAATGCAGCAGTAGAGTGTTATCTTTTAGGTGAAGAGCAGCTGTCGATGAAAAATAGTCACCTAACGGATATCTGTTGTATAAATCAGCAGGTTTTTTTTTTAGAGGCTTACCGTATAGGTCGTTCTTGAAAGGTCTTGAATGCCTCTTATCCTCGGGTAAAATCATCCAACAGCGGGGCACCAGTGGGTGTCATGTGGCAACTTCACATTGCACCTACTAAGAAAAAAAAAAGCCTAGAGCCTTGCTGTGCTCTTCACCATCCCAACTGTGTCCGTCACAATGAAAGCGCCCTCAGACGATGAAACAAGACGAGATAAAACAAAGATGGAAATCAGGTGAGTGTGGTGAGGAAAGCCTGAGATGGAAACGGGGCGAAGAAAGGAGAGAGATAGAGAGGTTTTTGCAAAGCTGCAGCGTCGGTAGCTGCTTGCGCGGCGGCACGGTGGTGTGAACAGCCTCCAGTTTACCGCAGGAGGAAATCTTGCGCTGCAGTTCAGGGGGGGAGATACATTAAGGGGGCAACAAGCGAGCCCTTGTCATTTCCAGACATCACTGCATCAGCAGAAAATCTACTGCTTTTTCTTTTTTTTGCGAGTAGACAAGATGATGAGCTGAATGTGTTTCAGAGCGGCTCGGAGAGCGGAATAGAAAAAAGATCATCAAAATGGATAGTGGAGAGACAGTCAAGTGCAGCAGGAGGAGCAGCAGCAGCAGCGAGGTCCAAATGTTTTCTCCACACCGTCAAGCATGTTCTGCTGTGCATTTTACATGCGAGTGCAGGGGAGGTGAGGGGAAAGAGAGGAGTGGAGAAGAGAGGAGAGGGAGGGAGAGAGGGAGGGAGGGCAGCAGGAGGAGGAGGAGGAGGAGTTGGAGGGTTTCGACGCAATGCAGACCGGCTCTACTAAAGCACGCCGCCAGAAGTTCTCCATATACACCACAAAAACAAGAGCGCTTGTGTGCCAGCACTGGCGCAATTCCACTGCAAAGGACAATTGGTAACAAAAACCTCTCAATCCACACTATGCAGCATCTGAGATGTTCTCTCCTTTTAAAGCTTTTAGTCCGTCATCAGCGAGCCGAGAGGATGAAAACAATCACCTCTCCATCCCATCACTCCCACACTGAGGGAACACTGGGTGTGTGAGGGAATGATATGCGCCAGAGAGAGACCAGGTCTGAATCTCTACAGTAACTTTACTAATGAGCAGACAGATTTTTTTTTTTTTTTAAACGTCATCATTGTGTTTGCAGAGCAGCTCGCACGTGCAGGTCTAAATGTCCAATATCTTTAATAGTGACTGAGTTGCAGCGTTTTCTCCCAATGCGCCTTCATCACTACTCTTGTCCACAGAGGCCTGGATGAGGATGATGATGATGAGACAAACGGTGACTTTGGTGTAACTTTGTGTTGAGTGGGCTGATGCTCTGCAGAGGCCGCGGGGTCAGTTTCAGCACCACGGACAGAGTCACAAAACCACACACACCTCTAAAGACAATAAGTTGTTACAATTACAACACATTATCATAAGAAGCTGTTATGCTGCTTATTTGTGTGTGTGTGTGTGTGTGTGTGTGTGTGTGTGTGTGTGTGTGTGTGTGTGTGTGTGTGTGTGTGTGTGTGTGTGTGTGTGTGTGTCTGAATGACTGAAAAACACACATCAGACTTCTGCCTCCAGGTAAACGTAAATAAAGCCCCCTCTCCCTCTGTTTATCACCACAGCATTTAATTAACTTCACTACTTCTGTCACAACACAGCTCTGTTTCTGTGCCCTGACTCTCATCATCCACAGCACCACAGATATAATGTACTCAGCTAATTAGACTAATGGACCTGAATTTGAAATTCTTCCACATACAGTACAGTATGACCTGCTGCTGCCTCGGTCTGATCTGTGTTACCCTGAGAATGAACACACAACCACTGGTATATGTTTTCTGATTCGTAATTTATTTATAAAAAGGATTAAGTTAAGTTCACATACATGTTTAAATTAGAAAAATAAATATTTCATTACATTTAAAATTCACAATGAATCCATGTCATGCAGACATTGCACTATAATGCTTCTGGCTATGTTGTTTACAGCGAGCCGCAGTCAAATCTGAATGTTTGTAACAACACGGAGGTAAGTTGCTTTTCCAACTTTGCATTATAAGCTGCATAAGAAAAGGGGAAATACAGATTTTTACAAAAACGCAGTATGTACACAAGGCTTTTTATACAAGGAAAGCGTGGTCATTTACAAAGCCTACACAAAGAATGTTGTTGTTTTTTCTACTGATGATACACACTGTCCATACACACAATGCGTCTCCACCGTGAGGTCTCTGTAGGCTACATCACTGGCAATTCAAGAAAATGATCCAACAGTCTGGAGAAGAAGAGAATGCCACACTTGTATTTTGTTGCTTCATTTAATCGCCTGCCTCCTGCAAGTTAAGCAGAAAACAGATCTCACTGTGTGAACATTAGCAGGTGAGAGGAAGCAGTCAAGCGCCCGCTGAGCTTAGTTCACTATCACAAGCATCCGGATACACAGTGAGTCACAGAGCACGGCCTCGGAGGATTAAGCCTAAATCAGTCAGGACCAGCTGCAACAGCGCGGAGATACTCCAGCTCAAGTGTTAATTTTACACACCGTGGATCCAGAGCAGAGGAGTTAATCATCCACAGAGTGGCGCTCCCTGCTCACTTATCCTGTCTGCTGTATTACAAGCCCCGAGAATAGTAATAGAAGGTTTTTATGCATTATTATGACTATAGGCATTTTCATAATTGTGAGTAGAAAAAAAAATCCTGTAATGAAAAAATATTTATGATCTGATTGATTATGAAAAACAGGTCAAACTGAACATAATGTCCTGAGTGCTGCAGCAATCAGAAATGAGAGCAGAGAGGAACGATTTAAAAAAAAAAAAAAAAAACTTAACCCGACTCCAACTTTTGTTTTTTGGGCAAAATAAGTTTACATATCCACTTGTGTGTGGGTGACGCCATGCTGCACGGTGGCAAAAGCCCATGTGTTTACGCACGAGGACACGTTCAGTGTGAGAAGTAAACAAGCGCCAGGCTGCTCGTGGCAACAACAGTGGGAACACTGAACATCTTGTCAGTCTATATGTCTGTGTTCCTATACGTTCGCCATGCGCTATGGGTGCAGAGAGCAGCTTATGGCTTTTGCGTCACTGGCACTTTGACGCATGGCTGAGCTTTTATCCAAGGCCTTGGCATTGGAAAAACGCGTGGCTCGTGCTGCCATGTCTTTGTGGGTAAACAAAAGGAAACCCCTCTGCCCCTGTCAACTATGTACTTTTCATATGGATCAAATACCGCTGACGTTGCTGCTGTATTTCAAAATATTCCATGTGCGTTTTATTGTGAACCGCAGGGGTTCCCAAATGTTTTCACCGAGGTTTCCCGAGTATAATGCTTTAGTTCACTGCTTCCCACTTATTGTTTGTACTTCACCAGCAGCAGCCCCACATGAGAAAACATACGAAGTTGTAGCAGTGGGAGGAATGGTTTTCTCATCTGGGGAATTAAGTTGGAGTGAAATGAAGCCAATTCCCACTGGTGCGAATATCTGGGACTCCACGTTTGGGAAATCTTACATAACGTCGTGCGTAAAACACCTGCAGCATCCGACATGGAGAGGCCTAAGCTGCGTGTTCATGTTGAGTGGAAGATAACTCACCATAAAAACAACCCATCTTCTTTATACATCTGTCAGTTTCCCCGTGTACGTCTCCAGTGGGTTTAAGTTAGGATATGTCAGAGTGTCCAGGTCGTCGCTCCCCTGGTAGGACTCAGTTTTGGAGATGAGCGACTGGTTACTTTTCTTTGAATCAGAATCATTGAAGGAGATTTGTTCCTGCTGCCCGCAGGTCACGTGCACGTACTGAACATTTTCCTCCTCCTCGTTTTCTCTGTGGTAGAAGTAATTGAAATTGGACACTATGACAGGCACTGGTAAAGCTATGGTGAGTACTCCGGCGATGGCGCACAAAGATCCAACGAATTTCCCCCATATGGTGGAGGGACACATGTCTCCATAACCAACTGTGGTCATTGTCACCACAGCCCACCAAAACGCATCAGGTATACTTGAAAATCCAGACTCGGGGTCTTCTGCTTCTGCAAAGTAAACTGAACTGGAGAATAAAATCACTCCGATGAGCAGGAAGAATATGAGCAGTCCCAGCTCCCTCAGGCTGGCGTGGAGCGTTTGGCCGAGAATCTGGAGACCCTTGGAGTGCCTGGAGAGCTTAAAAATCCTGAAAACTCGGACCAGACGGATGACCCTGAGGATGGCCAGAGACGCAGCCTGCTGACTGCTGCCCTGATGCTCTGCGAGATCAAGGCCCAGGGTGATGAAATACGGAGCTATAGCCACCACATCGATCAGATTCATGAGGTTTTTAAAGAAAGCTGCTTTGCTGGGACACGACAGAAACCTCATGGTGAACTCAAAGGAGAACCACACAATGCAGAGTGTCTCCACCATGAAGAAGGGGTCAGTGAACGGGCTGGGCGCTTTGCCATGATCGCTGCCATTGACGTGGTTCTCCGGCGCTGGGGGCACTTCTCTGAACTCGGGTAGCGTCTCCAAGCAGAATATAACAATCGATATCAAAATAACCATAACTGACACAATTGCGATCATCCTCGCGGGTCCTGAGCTCTCCGGATACTCAAACAGGAGCCACAGCTGACGCTGGAACTCGTTGGTTGGCAGCGGGCGGTCCGGCTCTTCCCTCGACAAGCCCTCGTCTTCTCGGTACAGCTCTATGGCCTCCTCCTCGAGTTCATAAAACTTGATTTCTTCCAGGAAAATATCCACAGGTACGCTCACGGGCCTCCGGAGCCGCCCGCCCGACTGGTAATAATAGAGGACGGCATCGAAGCTCGGCCTGTTCCTGTCAAAGAAGTATTCGTTTCTCAGCGGGTCAAAGAAACGCATCCTTTTACGCGGGTCTCCCAAAAGCGTGGTGGGGAAGCGGGAGAGGGTTTTTAACTGCGTCTCAAAACGCAGGCCTGAGATGTTGATGACCACCCGCTCGCTGCACTCCTGGTCCGCTGCTTCCAGGTCAGCAGCATCTTGCAACAAAGGAGTAACGACCACAGTCTCGTCGTGGTTCTCCTGGGACACCACAGTCATCTTTTTTACCCCTCCGAGGGTAAATCCGTCACTCACCTCCTCGGTGCCTTCCTCTTGCCCTTTAGCCCGTGCGTCCTCCCAACTCTCTTTCTCATGCAGCCGCCCCCAGACCCAGGCAGAGTCCCCCCACTTCTGTCGCTCCCCAAAAAAAAAAAAAAAAAAAAAGTCCCAACACTTTCAATTGTTGATATCCAAAATCGCCGCGTTGTTGATTTACACCGTCCTTTTGTCAGATTAGTGCCTCTGAACTGTCAACTTTCAATGGTGCAGACAGATCTCCACTTGCATAAGCTATACCGATGGTTAGAGATGGCTATCATATTCACACCATTTTAAACTCCAAAGCCCTCCCCAAGTTGGAAGACCAGATGACACTTGCTGCTGCTGCTGCTGTCCCTCTCACACTCACCGGCTTCACTGTGGCACTGCAGGGACTTCCAAGTAAACATGATGTAGCCTCACACATGTAATCTTTTACATCAGAGTTGCAAGTTGCATGTTTGAAGAAAAAAAAAGTATCCCAAAGTCTTTGTATTGTTTTGTTCAGAGAAAGGTCCCATATGTTTTCAGATCCACAGTCAGACACAGAAATGGAGGCTGTCACCCAGCAGCAGGTCCCTCATTCATGAAATCATGGGGCTATTCTTGTCACAAGGGGAACCTCCAGGACCCGTCCCATGTCTGCTTTGGGTCACAGCCCACCGTTTTAGAAACAAGTGAACATGATAAATAGATGTAGCTTGTTAAAGTGCAGTGATGTTTGTTTTCCTGCAGCGACATATTAAATGCGTCTTGAGGTAAATGAGATGAAATAACTTGAATGCTTTGAAGCAGAGGGCCGTATAACCAGGGGCCCTGCTGGACCCGGCCAGTGGAAACTGCTGGCTTGACTGACACTTGAGTAGCCAGAGAGGATAGCGTCTTCAGGAAGTCTTAGCCAAAATAACATTCGCCGTTCATTGCACTTAAAGGGCTCAATTCAACATGTTGGAACATGGGGACCCCCAGAAGACAAGTGACCTGGCCTTGGGGTCACCGAGGTGTGTAAAAAAAACAAACAGCTGCAACTACTTCCAGTCTTATTTGTTCTTCTTGCAGTTGGGATTAAACTGAATATTCTCTGATGCATTACAGTTTAATTTTTCTTCTCCTCCACAAGATTGGATGATGACAAGTTTAAAAGATGTACCCTGGGGTTTACAGCCTGAAGTTATAATGTGCACTGCGGCGTTGTGGTCTATTTATAGCTCTGTTTTTTTCCACTTTCATTGCCTTCATTACGTGGTATCAGTTATATCAGTCACAGCAGTTGTAGACACTGCACCATAACAATAATAGCACAGGGGTGATAATCAGTGTTACTGAAACCAAACCAGCCTGGACGCTTTGAATTATTACATCGACGCAGGCAATGTTGAGCAGGTACAACATACCATCACAAACTTTCACGTCAGACTTTCTCTCTCTTTTTTTTTTCCGTTGTTGTTGCACAGTCTGGTTATAAAGAACAACTCCCCAGAGGAGCAGAGGGGCACAACTTTTGAGGTGTCTCTCCATTCCTGAATTAAGGGTTGGATTTCAGAGTCAAATGTCAGTGTCAGGACACGGTGCCGCCTGCTGCTAATGTGTTAGCATATAGCGTTCACCAAGTGGCTGTCTGGGTCAAGCCGAGATGTAAGGCCTTGACCGTATCCAAGGAAACAAACAACAACAAACCAGTTGAGGAATGGACGCATGACTCTTTTAAACACTGGTAAAAGCAAAAGAAACAACACAAAGAAGTCCAGAGCAGTCAGTCAGTCAGGATCTACAGGAGCTTCAGTCTGTCAACTATGGTTATAATTAATCATAATTCACTCAGTGGTATATTCAGATTCAGATTCAGATATTTTTATACATGTAGCCTACTTTGCAGGAGAGAATATATTACAGATTTACAATTACGACAGATGTACATGAAAGGGAACCCCAGGGAAGCAGAAACTGCTTATAAATAGGGGATCCAATGTCGTCTTTATAGGTGCAACTGTTTTTATTTTGGCAGAATATTAATGTCATAGGCCTATTGTTTGACAACATGGAAACACTATTATATAATCTGTTGCCATGTGTGTGTTTGTTCTATCCATACATGTATTTGTAGATACAGTGGGTATAGATATGCATGCATGTGCATACTTAACAGTGACTCTTTGTAATGAGACATAGCCTGGGAGACACAAGCCCCAAAGACTGCAGGGTGCATGAATGCTGACAGCGAGGAACCTCCCATCGTTATTAATGGCTTGACCTATGAATGTAGGAGACCCCCATGGTAACAAGATACTGCAGATTCACCCACTGCAAGAAAAACATCTGCTTTCCCACCGGTCTAGAGAAAAAAAGTAAAGTGAAAAAAAAAAAGTCAGTGATCTCAGCCGACAGTAACACCCTGATATGATATTTATGATAATATGACAGCAGACACAGCTACCACTAAAGACAGACCATCTGTAATTGTCACAAAAACACAATGAAAAAGATGCATTATGAGTTTATGAGTTGGTTGAATAATACAAAGTCACGATTACCAAAAAAATAATTAATTATAATATAAAGACAGATCTGATAATGAGACAATATCACAATCTTCTGATATTCTGAAAACGAAAAACAAAATTTCTTTTAAAGGAGCCAATGTTTATTACCATTTTTATTAAGTGCACTTCATCCTCTGAAGCTCATCTTTGTCTAAATATAGACAGGATGAGTTTCCTCCCCAACCCATTACAGACGTGAGGTAATCACAGGACCAACTTGTGTCACCCACTCCCCTTGGCTTTCGTCTCCTCCCATACCCCAGGCCAAGTATTTACAGAGTGTGTGTGTATTTCTGTAAGTGTGTATCCGGCTTTGCTATCAGTGCAATTGGTGAATGAACGCATGTGCATATCATGTTTGTGTGTGTGAGAGTGTGTTATAAATTGAAAGAGGAGTTTTTAGAAGGTCAGCCCCACTAGTCAACAGCTCCTTCAGATCACATCGTTCTACTGCCAACTACTCTGCTCGAAATGAAATAGGGGGTATTTGACCCAGTCTGACGTACGCTCCGGCGATGACAGCGTCTCAGACACTGGAATGAGTCTATAGAGGTAAAGCTATATCTGGGCAGCCTCTGATTCAAGCTGTGACAGTAATGTTTTACCCGTAAAATAACAGTTCACAGAAAGAAACACTTAGGACTGAGATGGAAAAAATCTCAAGAAGCAGGGAATTGCTGTGTTGCAGGTCAAAAGACTTACAGTTACATATGATGTTCTCAAGTGATAGTATCAATTTGTCTACTACAGATTCTGTCATACCATGTATGATTGAGGTATTACTTAGATCTGGGTGTGTTATAGCCTCCATTAGTGATATTACAATTAACTAGTCAAGACTGCTTTGTGGCAACATGGCCAAAAACAGACAGATATCAGTTGTCACTTACAACGCTTGGAAAATACACTGTGGTTGGCCCTGTCGCCTCAGCAAAGAAGGTTTTGGGTTCAATGGGCTTTATGCACAGCTCTACTACTTCCTGAATTAAGCCAGCTCATTTATTTCCCGTTTTACATTATTGGACTGACTGATTAATCCAGGTGTGTCTGACCTGCCAACAATGGTCAGACACTCCTGGATTAATCTAATAATGTAAGACAGGAAATAAAGGAGCTGGCTTAATTCAGGAAGTAGTAGAGCTGTGCATAAAGCCTATTACCGGTCCGGGGGCCTTTCTGGATGCAGTTTACATGATCTCCCTGTATCTGTGTGGCTTCTCTATGGTTCTCTGACTTCTTCCCACGGTCCACAGACTTGCACATTTGGTTGATTGGTAATGCCAGTGAGTGTGTGTAGTTTGTGTTGACTCTGTGATAGACTGTGACTTGCCAAAGGGTGTACCCCAGGGTGTACCCCAGCCTTGCCCTATGTCAGCTGGGACTGGCTCCAGCCCCCCCCCACCCCCCACCCCCCGAACCTTCAGCGATAAGCAGTGGATGGGTGGACTGCATTAGGGATGCATTAGGCTACAATGTTGGACATAATAACAGATCTTTCACCACTATCTGTCTGGATGAGATGCTGAAACGATAAAATATTTATGCAGATTCAAAAAATACGTATCCGTGTGGATGGAAGTTTTTTACTACTTTGTTTCACTGCTTAGCACAAAACAGAAGTGCTGTCAAAAGAATGGTCTCAAGATATTTACTTTTCATCCGCATTTATCATTTTGAAGTTAGTTTTATTAGTAAAAGCATAAACAAATGTTGTTTTTTATTTTATGGATCTTTTCCATTTGTTTTTCAGTTTGTAAATGGACTCATGGGATTTCTATACTGCAGCTTGTTTTTATTTATCAGTTTATGAAATATAAGATAAATACATCTGCAATAATTTAATACTGGCTCTTAAATCAGCTTAGACTAAAGCTCTACTACACCTTGTCCCTTCTCTGCTTTTGCTGTAGCCTACCTACAGAGGAACGTGACAACGTCCATGTTGACTCAATCAAACGGTGACAAAATCTAATACTGCTGAGTGAACTTTGTATGGATTACAGCGTACAGCTCAGTCTTCAGTCATCAGACAGTGTATATAGCTGTGATGTGAGGAGCGTGTGCAGCTGTGACTAATTAATAGTGTGAAAGTTTTTGCCTAATAGAGCCTAAGCTGTGTTTATACCGTCCCCATTACCCGCTGTGTGCACAGCCTCCTCACCCTGAGGTGTCTGAACCCAGGGCTTCCACTCTTGAAAGCAGATACCGCCACCAAACTCCTTGCCAGTTCCTGGGTTTTGATAGCCACCAATTTTAGCCCGCTGTCATCTGAAGTTGATGGTCATGTTTTTGCTGATAGGTAACGAGGCATGTAGCAAGAGATGGAACTGGATACCTGAGATTTAGAGGGCAGGGTTCCTTGGAATTACCTCCCATCCCAAGTCTTGCTCAGGTTATCATTTCACTCCTTGATCAGGCCTTTCCCTTTTTTAGTAGACGGTGGTAGGAGGGAGGTCAGTTTACAGGAGAACCACACATGCGTTATAAATCAGGGGTGACTTCAAAGGTCTCAAAGTTTAATTTTTATTGCTCACTTTATGTCCATATGATTCTGCTCGCAGACACTACTGTCTTGGCATTTGGTCGCGCAGTCACCATCAGGCTGACTGTGTTCCTGTTTCCCAGTGTGAGTCAATGCTTGAACCGTCTTCATTCTAAAAGTGCTGAACCTCAACCAGAATACTTTCACACAACAATAACAATACACAGGAATTCATATCTATAACAACCCTACTGGAACTGAAGTGGCTGATTTACAGAGAGACGTAATCTGCGTCCGTTAGGATAATCTTCTAATCATTTTAGTGATTAATCAGACAAACATGAGGATTTCTCGCTTCTCTCTCTCTCTGTCAAACATGCGTTGGGTTTTAAAATACAGGCCGTGAAACCCACATTTTGGGAAATGGCCTTATGGGAATTTGCCTAATGGGAAATGGCGTTCATTGTAAATTCTAAAATGTAAAAGTGCTGAATAAATATTTGATGATTTTTCAAAGAACTACTGTCCTTACTGAAACATATTAATGTAAGTGAGTCATGTGCCATACTGAGAGAGGCTCTGTTTCAAGGCTGAATGTTTAGTTATTAGGGTGGTGGTGCAGAAAGTTCCAGCTTCACCGTTGGCTCTCTGTGGACTAAACAAGGAATCACTCAATAAATTCATATTGAAATAGTCCAACTAGGAGGTCAATGGAGAATTCAAATAACTGCAGCATCAGCACTCGACTGTGAGACTGATAACGAGCTACAGTCAAAGATTTTCCACCACACAAATAAGTTCTATGTTTGGTTAATATTACTAATACAATAAACCTTGGCGTATTCCCAACTCCATTTAACAATGTGTGAATTATAAGACTGCTGGCATTGCTGGACTTAAAAAAAAAGGCTGTTTAACAAACCACCTACACCAAAAACAATCAAGACCAAAGTGAACTGTGTTATAATTTGTAAATGCCCCCCCCACACACACACACACACACACACACGAGTTGAGCCAGAGAAGCTCGGAAAGGTTCGTTTTTTCCAGTTTCTGCTGACACTTCTTTCATTGTCTCACACACAGTAACACTTGTTCTGCAGGTATATTTCTATGTTTTACCTCCTGACTAGTTTCTCTTGAAGACTTCAGCCAAATCATCAAAAAAACATTCTGCCTGTAAAAATAATTTCAAGAATCATTTGAAGTAAGTGCAGGTTTTCCTTTCTCTGATTATTTTCTTTATAGGAAGAGTCATATTTACACTGGCACTCACAAGGCCTCGCTTGTTCTTAAGCTCAGTTTACTCAGTGTTAACTCAAACATTTTCCTTTTTTGTGCCTCACCTGCCATGTCACAACATGTTACAGTGAGCGCTGCAACATAAACAGAATGTTGAACCGTGATATTAGGTCAGGCCGAGGCCATTGCTGACCATCTGGACTGCAAGTTGCTGCCATGTGTCTGATAACATTTCTCAATTCCTGGGGTTCCTTGGAATCCTTTAACTACCTGTTCATTAATAAATCTTTCATTACTTCCTCATGTTCACAGCCAATTTGAAGCATGGGGTTCCCTCTGTTTTTCTGAATTGATTTTGTTTATTTTTTCTTTAGTCATTCATTTTTTTCTTTGTTTTAGTTGTGTAACTATGCTCATTTTTAACACAAGCATTCCTCCCACAGCTGCTGGTTAACTGGTTTGGAGATGATGACAGCACATGCTGAGTTAAACTAACCATGGGGGATGCTGTTGCCGTGTTAGCTGTTATGTATTCATACATTACTTTTCTCCATTTACAAAGTATTTGCCTGCAGCAGTCATCCTCCACGAGTCCCCTACATTTGATTCAACATACAAAGACAAGCAGTAAGAAGCTTGTATGGAGATTCACAATGTAGCTTTACTATGTTTAATATTTCATTACGACCTATATTTCTCTGGAGGTACTACTGTGTGCTTCCACTACTGCAAACACACCCACAATAAGCTAGGCCTACAGATCCATATTAAGAATTTATACTTATGTTTGTGTCTGTATAGATGCTGTATTTTCAGCTTTCACCAGAGCTGTAATTGAATCCAGCTCAGAGAGCAACCCTCTGCTGTGGAACCTTAGAGACTCCTATAAATAAACAGGCAACGCTCCTTCAACACTTGCCTATATGGCACATGGAATGATTAGCTCATGGCAAGAGCCCTCTGATCTTACAGTGTGTAGCCACAACTATTTTCTGTCAGCTATGTGCATTGCTTAACTTGTGGAGTGTGTCAAGAATGTGGTCTCTAAGGAATTCACAAAATTTAGTAAGCCCATAGGGTACATTGGCTTTACATTGATTTCTTAATGAATGTTGCAATAGCAGGGTAATTGCTTTTACAGCAGTTTAAAGAAAAAAATCTGCATGCAAAGGGAAATGTATCTATAGGTCAACATGGAAGCACTGACACATTATCAAGTTGTGCATATAATTAGCACTACTACTACTACTGCACAAAATACTGTGCATTGCTGTAAATAAGGTTTTTGACTTATAGAGGCCTACTTAAAATGCAAAAAAGTTTTGTAAGCCACATTTGACCACCAGGGAGCATTTAAAACACAGAGTGATAAACTACCGTTAGCCGATAAACGCTTTCAAATCCTGAGGAAAAGTGCAACAATGTATTATGCACAGCATTCAAAAAGCTGCTTGAGTAAAGGTGGAAGTACAAGATGTAAAATGTATAGACTGTGCCCTTGCAGTTACATATTATATGACATTATCAGATTATGTTGGTAAATGAATGTCTGAGCAGTATTTGTAGCTATATGGCTTTAATGCAGTTGCATGGATCTGTTTCCTTTGTGAAATATTGAATGAGTTTGCCTCTTCAAGGTGGGTAGAAGTTTGTGCAAATGCAAACAATTAAACATCTGAAAGGTGACGAAAGATCAAACCAAATAAAAAATTAACCAAAAAAAAAGAAAAGAAAAGAAGAAAAGTTGAATATCCACAGGTTAAATGGCTATGAAAAAAGTAACATTAGGCCTACTCATTTTGTTTTTATCTTTTTATCCTAATTTTTTATGTTTTCAATTTGGTTCTGAAATGTTGTGGAGTAGAAGTATAAAATAAGTAGTTCAAAGTGTGTTTTTCATTGCAGTTGAGTAAATATTACTGCCATTAGCTTATTCTACTGATTCCACCCATTGACTCAGCTATGAAGGATGAAGGGTTCTCTGTGGTGTCCCCCCCCCCCCCCCAGAAACTGATAGGTGGTATCACCCAAATAAATCTACACACCTGAGCACGTTCAACGTTGATTGATTGATGATTCCACGTAGCAAATCTCGTCGTCATTAGAAGAAACTGACGTGTAAGGACGTTATTTTCGATGTTGCCTATCAATTGACCCTTTGTCAAGGCCCCGCCCCCCACGGTTACTGTTGCTAGGTTGGACAAACAATGGTCACGGAAGGGTTAACTCCCATTGGAAACCATTGAAAATTAGGCAGATTTAAATTGCTTGTAAGGAAAATTTGAATTAACTTATACATCAGAAAAATAGTGTCCATGATAGAGGACAGACGTGGCTCAATAGCGATTGAACGGGCATTACCTGACTTTTCCGAAAAATGGGGTAAAATCATTGTTTTGGTCACTCACTAGCTAGTAGCTAACGACGCTAGCTAACGTTAGCTACAAGCTAATCTCCGCCGAGCTCCCGTTTTTCCTCGTAAAACTTCACAAAGTTCAAAAGACATTAGTAGCGGTAATGTTACGTTTGCTAGATAACTTTGAAGGTATTAGATCTTCTCTGTTTATGAACACGACCAGAGAGTGGACTGGAGAATGAATGAGCTTCAATAGCACTTCAGTACAGCCAGGGAAAAACAGGCTCACTTCTCATGAGGACTGCACACAACAACAAACAAAACTTTGCAGTTAACCCCTGACCTATGTCTACAGCTCCCCCTAGTAGACCACCCCCAAACCCTATTATTAAGCTCAACTAAATACATAACAGAAGGTTAAAGTAATATGTATACAGTAGCCTACATGTTTATTGATGTCTTAGGTTTGGGGAATGGGATAAAAATGACTCCATGAATACGTTCCAGATATCGTGAGTTGCTACTGCAGGAACCCCAGGCACATTTTAACTATATTGAAAAATTATAAAGTAGTTTTTGCCGAAAAACTTGCTGTCTACCTATCTTGTTTCATAGGGTTTCATTCCAGGGTTGTCCAACCTTAGAATGTTGTGCAACATGTGACATGGGGAGAAGCGCTCTGATTGGTGGATCAGCAACCAATCAGAAGGCCAACAAAGGGTCAATTTGATGACTTAGCGAAGACGTCACGTTTTGGACCAAACAGTGCTCCATACAGGTGGGGCCTCTGTTAATCTCTATGGTGATGGCCCGTGACACTTTAGCCTTTGACCTGCCCATAAGTTCAGCAGTGAAAGAAGCTGCCATATTTATGGACTGTATTTTGTCTGTTGTTAATTTTTATTTTTCGCCGCTATGGAAGTTCACTGCATTCACGGATGTAGAGCAGACAGCAGTTGTGTTATAGTTAGCTTTAAGCTAGCAGCAGCAGCAGCAGCAGCAGCAGCAGCAGCAGCAGCAGCAGCAGCAGCAGCAGCGGGGGTTAGACTTTGTGGCCTGCTGCAGAGATGGAGAGAGGACAGAGGACTCATCACCGCTTCCAGACCGGGTCTACGAGAAGAGGACGAGGACAGGACAGAGCCTCGCCGTGTCATTGGAGTCGTTTGTGGGTGAACACCCGAACGTGAAGACCTACACCATGGTCGGAAATGCAGTGTCAAGAAAGAAGACACCTGACCGGTAAGTGACAAACTTCTCTGAATGAACATAAAGTTGCTCGGCTGACCTCGTTAATTTGCTTTAGTGAAATGCACTTTGTGTCATAACGTTAGTCAGTGTAAATGAAGTTTGCCTTCTGCAGTCCAGTGTCACTGTGTAGCCTACGGTGCAGGGTTTTGGACAATTGACAAATCCATATTACCAGTGAGTTGGCAAGTTTTTTGTTTTAGCCTGGTGCTCTGCACAGCTCCACTACTTCCTGAACGTAAGACAGCTCCTTTATTTCCTGTCTTACATTATTGGACAAACTGATTAATCCAGGTGTGTCTGAACATTATGACACACCTGGATTAATTGTCCAATAATGTAAGACAGGAAATAAAGGAGCTGCCTGAAGTTCAGGAAGTAGCTAGTGGAGCTGTGCATAGAGCCCATAGCTGCTTTTGTTCAAAGTTGTTCAGAATAATGGCTCCAATGTGCGACCCTGTAAAGAATATTCTTTTTATATTCCCGTAGGAGGCCTGTGTAAGTCATGCAATTGATGCATGCATTGATGCGTTTTGAAGTGCACTCAGGGTATTTCATTGGCACCATCATACACATGAATCCTTTTACTACAACTGCTTCAGTACTTTGTGGCATAAAGTCCATAATCTATTGGAAACATCCCGCTGAGATTGACATTATTACATCACGTTTTCATGTTCATATTTAATTTTTTATCACAGATGGCAGGAGAACTGATTAGCTCGTATTTTTCATTGAGCACGATGCAGATTTCTAAATGCCATCCAGCAGTGGAGAAAGTCGAAGTAGGCTACACGTGTACCTATTAATATGATTAAGCTATCAATGATTGTATGAAAGCATCAAATGTTTATTTTCATTATTGACTGATCTAATGATTGTTGTCTTGCTTTATCAATCATTACCGTATAATCATTATCAATATTACTGTTTTAATAGTGAAACAAGTGCCGTATGATTTCTTAAACCCACAGTTGTGTCTGTACTTCTTTTGTCTAACCAGCAGTAACCCAGAGATGTTAAATTTTCTGTCATACATGGGAAAGAAAAGCAGCAAATATTTGAGAATCTAAAACCAGTGAATTATCAAAATATTTGCTGATTAATTTACCTTCCTTTCTTATCCATTAATTGGAGTGCAAGGAGAAAATTTAGGGGTGCACACTGGAAATCGACTGACGAGGAAAATATTCAAATTTCCTTTTCATTCATGATCCTCACACACATTTGCCTGACACCAATGTAATGCTCTACCAGATATTTTGAGTTGACCCTTCCACTTTTTAGCAGTGTTAAAAAGTTTTGTTTTTTTTTAAACAGCAAATTTACTGTTTGCATGCGCAAACTTACTGTTATATGAAATATTTACTTGCACACACTCAAATTTGGGGGCCAAAAGCCCCCATTTAGAGGCAGCCTGGAGCCCTGAATTGTTGCAGCTCCAAATAAGAAGAAATCCCTCCTTTGGTCCTTGCAGCTCCTCATTGGATGAATTTTGTATGGGAGAAGTTGCATTGTTGAGAATGGGGAAATTGTTTCCTGTGTGTGGACATTACTGTATGTGCCTTAAAGACAGAGTAGTGTGTATAACTAGGCACCTACACTGACACACTAGTATGAGTGGATACATAATATGCACTCATATGTGAAGATAGAGTTGCAATGGGGGCTTGTATTCAGAGCCACCATGACAGGTGATCAGACTCTCACCAAAACTTGTAAATGAAGACTTATTATAATATTATTATACGTTTTCTATACTATTTTGAACATAGTAGATTGCACACTCTTGGTTATCTAATATAATATATAATAAAGTGTGATGGCTGTCATCTTGATAAATTTAGGTCCGTCTGAAAAGGTTACTTCATGTAGTAGATGCATAGTGACCACGCCAGGGAGTTTTAAGTGACAGGGTAATTGAATTACATTCTGGCAGCAGCTCCATCGTAGATCCTCTGGAAAAAGGTCTCCAACCATTATAGAAATGGTTTGACTTGTTGGGTTTTCTGACTCAGAGGTATTGCTGGCAAAATACTGACGTAAAGTATCAAATTTATAAACTCTTCCCGAGGAACATGCTGACTTGACAAACTCTTTTTGGGGGCCTGCATTACGCACATAGATTTTTATTTACATGATATGAAGATGCTGTGTATCAAAGATAATAGAAAATGACCCCACCACCACCTTTGTATTCCCACACATGCGAAGAAAATGCAGAAGTTTGAGTTTTTGCCAATTTTTTTTATAAGGTTATGAGTTATAAGGTTACAGTTCAGAGCCAGTGGTCCTTCCAACAATAAATACTAAAGAGTATTCAGAGGTAATGACAGAGGTGTGCATCATCCCAGAAACACCATATGATCATCACTTTATTATCAACTGCAGTGAAACAGAATAGCTGTGAAATTGTGTAAAAATATCAGCTTGTGCAAAGCTAATCCTCATCATATGTTATCAGACTCTGCACTGGGCCTCAGGAAATGTTAATACATAACTGAGCACCTACCTCCGATTGATTTTCTATGACAAGCAGGAAATCCCTCATGATGAGCATGAAAGGATCACCGGCAACGAGGGAAAGGCACGTAGCAGAGAGAGCAAAGTTCAAAATAAATGGACTGTGATCTGATAGGGCTGGAAAATCACAGGCCTGTAACCTACCACATCTGAGATCCACCTTGGATTTATTGTAACTAAATTAGGGCGGCAGCTAACAATAATTAAGTTCACAGAGTGCAAGGCTGTCGCCTTAAATGTCTTGTTTTGTTCAACCAACAGTCCAAAAGATATATCACAGTGACCGCACTGAAGACCAAGAAAAACAGTAAATCCTCACATTTGAGAACCATCAACTACAATGTTTTTTTTCTTCTACACTTGAAAATAACTGCATGATCGACTAAATGGCTTGAATGAATGAATGTTTCAGCTCTACAGTAAATTGAAGTTAATGCAGCATTTATTTAAGGAAGCTTATGCTGATATATATTACATATGTAACAAATCTTCCATATACATTGACGCAAACCAAATTTTTGCCCATAAGCATCTGGCTGTAGGAGGTGTTAGCAGCCCCAGGTGGCATCACCATATTGTGTCTGGAGTAAAGCCAATCATATGAATACTTTTTTCCAGCATTATGCTCAGCTGGTAACCTGGACCTGCTTTTTTAAAATTATGTTTTAGAGGTTTTAATGGGCTGCATTTACAGTCACTAATTCAAACTTGTTCCGTTGTCTGACAACAGACACAGAAAAACATGTAAGTGAGAACAGCTTTATTGGAAAATTGGCTGTGTATTGAAACACTATGTGAGCACTGAGGACAGAAGCAAAGAGATGAAAGGCCATAGCCAGCTGACACAACCAGGACAAATGCAAATACATGACGACACTAAAGGTCATCCTCAGTTTTGCACATTTACCATAAGGTCCCAGCCATAGCCTTTTGTTTTATGTGGAAAGTAAATGAAATGATGTAAGTTTGTTTGTCATTATGTACAATAAACTGGTCACAGTTGAGAAACTCACAGTTGAAAAACAGGGCAGTTGCCATGTAGCACAGGTGCTAATGGTCACTGATTTAGCATTAAAGTTATGGTTGGTAATCCTGTTCAGGAACACGTTTGTTACTGTGTGAAATGGTCCTTCTCTCCTGAGACTCAACACACTATGGATTCAGAAAAAGAAACAGGAAATAATCAGACCTCTGTGGCAGCTGCAGGACTGACAAAACTCTGACCAATCCATGCTTTTCACTCCGAAAAGCAAAAACCAATCAGATCAGATGCCTCCATGTCTAGTTCTGCCTACGCCCCAATCAAGCTGCCATCTTTCTCCCTCCTCTCGCCTGGACGACCAGAGTCTCTCCACCATACGTCCGCAGAAAAAAAGTCAGCTCGTAATTGACATTTAGAAAGCTCGGTAGAGGTGACTGAGAAACATAGAAATGAAATGCAGCCAAACACGAGAACAAGAACTGATTTCAGCACAGATTGTCATTTGAATAGTGAAGGTTACACAGTCTGATATGTGATTTTATGGTTTATGGGTCATTTTGGTTTGTGGGGATCAGTCTATACTGTCTGTGCTACACTCAGTAGATCTGCTTAAAGGATATGAGCCTGAGCACGTGTTCTTTATTGCTTCACCATATCCGACATGCTGATGGGCTACAGATGACCGCCCCGTACGAGTCAGGCCAGCTGCCCTTGCTGTACACTAAGGAGAAGGCCAAAAGTCAGGGGGTGAGCCGACAGGGAGGGGCAGCTTGTCTCCTATTACTGCACCGGCCGCCAGAGCTCAAGCTGCCTTGTTATTTCCTTTTGCCCATCTCTTTGCTTTGCGTCTAACTATACACCTGCTACACAGCCCTCTGCATGCTCCACTAGGCCTGTACTGTAGCTGCCTGAGAAAAAGTGGGAACACTTTTGGGAACTTTTGTCTTGTGTGTGTGGATGGCACAAAGGTGGTGCTGTTCCTGTTTTTCCTGGTGTCTAAAACACTTTAGATGTTTGATTGTGTAATAAACACGAGATTACAATAATCATTTAATTGATGTTCATGTTGTGTGATCACAGACTGATTACATTGGGACATTGTGATCGTGAGTTGTTTTGATTTTATACTGTTTTCTGGCATTTTATTAGGTGAAGTGAGAAAACACTTGGATAATTTGATCATACCATTGAGACAATTTTAGCACGTAAGAATTGTAACTGCAAATAATTTCAAGGTTTTTTTTTTAGATATTTTTTGGCTTTTTTTGCCTTTATTTGATATCACAGTAGAGATAGACAGGAAATGGGGAGGCAGAGAGAGGGGGAATGACATGCAGGAAAGGGCTGCCCGACGCGGGATTCGAACCGGAGCCGCCTGTGGTGAGGACTGTAGCTTCTACATGGGGCGGCCGCTCTACCCACTGCGCCACACACCGCCCCTAATTTCAAGTTTAAAACAGAAAATGAAATCACGGCTGTAAAAGAGTACAGGCACAGCTTTGTGCAGTTCCTGAGTTACAGTTACAACACCTGCATTACAGTTTCAGGTCCTGCATTACAATTATTGATCTGTTTGATGGTTATTCAACATCTCTTTACTTATGTGCATGTTGTTGCTGGATGGCGTCCATACAGGCCAGGCAGAATTAAAAGCACAACAATTCATTTCCCACTTTTGTAGAAGATCTAAATAATATTTAAACCTTGCTGTGATGCACTGAAACAATAATCATTACATGGTTGGAGATCAGGATCTTGTCATTTTGTTGGGTGTCATGTTTTGGCTGAGTTACATTGATGGCTCAATTAAACTGCATAAAGATGAGAGGTTGCAGGTCACCCCATGGTTTTTCATTACTAGTTATGCAGTGTAATACTAGTGGATCATATAGCTCATATTTTATGGCTGCCCACTGCCAGGGTAACAAAACTTACTGAACCGTTCGTGGCATCTTGGAAAGATAACTGCTCCGAGAAGATTTTTTGTTATATGAGCAGCCGCGTGTTTTGTAAAGCTTGCTGCGCTCAGATTTACAATATGGTGGAAACTGCAGCTCAGCTCTATGGAGCGTTTTAACAGCCAATAGAAATAGACAACCTCTGCTCTAGTGTAGGAGTACATCAGTATGTCCCTCAGATAGACCTGCTACCATGTTCTGTAGCGTCAATGTCTGAGACTTTGTGGCATTGGTGAAGAGACAGACTGACTGTCTGAGAAGGCTGAAAACATGTATTGAGAAAGAAGCAGACAAGCACCGTAAGGTCCTTCACAAGGCTTGTTATTGTAAATAAAAAGTGAAAGTGACAAGAAGTGAAAATTGAATGTGAAACTGAAATGTGCGGAGCAACAGCAATAAATAAAGCAATGAGACTTCTGCAGATTTAGTGTGTATTTTATCAATGTCCTGCAATTGAATGAAGCTTCAAATGACAGAAAACCACAGCATTAAGAGGATGCGCATATTAGTTTTTGTTCTGCACTAAAATTATTACAAGTAAAGGTACCAACATTTTATAATGGTTTGTGCCCTGAGAAAATTCTAGTCGAGGCTGAAAAAAATAATCCTCAACTTTTTATTTCAATTTATACCTCAACTATGGAAGAGAAATATTAACGTAATCACTAAGCACATTCATTTCACCATTTATTTTTCACAGGAGAAGTTGATTTGTATAAATGGTTGATATATTAAAAAAAGAGAAGTGTCCCTCCCTGTCCGCTGCCAGCTCCCGGCCTGCTGCATGAAGAAGCGAGCAGAATTTAAAAGCTGTCTGTGGTGACGCTGTTGACCTGTGGCTGCACTCTGTTCCTGTTGCAGTTGAAGAGCCAGGCTGCCCTCCTGTGGCGGTAGCGCTTCGACAGCAGCACATAGAGCACGGGGTTGACACAGGGGTGCAGGTACTGGAGCACAGTACAGATAAAGTAGAACATCTCCCAGGCCTGTCCGTGGCGATACAGCCCCAGGTACACACACAGCTCCAGCACGTAACCGGGCAGCCAGCACACCGAGAAGGTGGCAGCGGCCAAGAACACCATGACGGAGGCTCTGCGGGTGTTTCTGGCGCTGGACACCGTCATTACAGGGCTCTTGTGGAGAAAAAGAGCCAGACGGACATAGTTGTAGGCGATGACCAGCATTGGAATAAAGTAGTAAAGTACAAACTGGCTGAGCACCACTTGGTAGTGGTGGTCATGAATGGTTGGAAGGCAGAAGGTGAAGTTGGCCGTGCTTTGGCCCACGCTCTCTTTAGTAGCAAACATTCTTAGCGGCAGGCTGATGAAGAAGCTGAGGGCCCACACCAGAACAAACATGAGGATGACCAGGTCCATGGTGGGCGGCTGGTACGGGTTAGTGATGATCATGGCGCGGGTCATGGACACGGCGCACAGCGAGTAGGTGCTGGCGGCCAGGCTGAAGGCCAGCAGGAACTGGTAGACCTTGCAGGAGGTGTCGCCCAGCGGCCAGGTGAAGCTGACGGCCGAGTGCAGGGTGAAGGGGATGAGCAGCAGGGTGAGGAAGTCGGCCAGCGTCATGCTGAGTAAGAGGAGGTCCAGGCAGTTCTTACGTAATGTGTTGTATTTGGCAAACAGCGAAAACACCAGCAAGTTGGCACAGAGCCCAATGCCCAGGATCACCCCGCAGGTACAGGCAAAGATGAGCCCATAGGTATTGGGAAGAGCCATGTTATCACCAGCTGGACATCACCTTTAAAAAAGGAAATAAGTTGATTTGTTATCACTTGTTTGGTTTTCCAGCAAAAATCCCAAACTTAAACTGGGTGCAGCGTTGCACATATAATACACGTGACAATGAAGACAGTTAAGAATTATTTTTATTTTTATTTAAACACATTTTCTGACAAAACAACAGTAAATTCTCAGCAATAATCAATAATAAATGTGATTGATTCTCCTAGTGAGAGTGTAAAGTTTTTTTGAATTGCTAAATGATAAGACATAACAACAATATGCTGTCAACTTAGTAGCAAAATGTCTTCTGATTAATATCCAGAGACTGCTGTTGGATACACTGTCCAGCACAGTTCAGAGCATTTACAACACAATCTGCCATTTTCACAAACTCACCATTGTCTGTCCTCAAAGCAGTATCCTCCAGTACATGTTTGCGAGTGACCTATCCTCATAATTTAACCTGGAGTATTGTCTTTTACCGGTGTCCATCCTGTTGAACTGGGCTGACGAAGGGAGAGGTGGTAGCCTCTCAGGACTCATTACAAAGTACGATAACTGACTGTGGAGGAAAGAAAGGCAAACATCACTTACATTGATTCTGGTTGACTAGGTTTAAAGAGGAACGGCCTCTGACCAGCTGCTGTTTTGTTATTGTGAGAGGATGTGCATCTGTAGTATCTTACATTAGTAACACTTTTTTTTCATAAGCTCCATCATTTTGAACTTTGGACGAGCATCTTGAACTGACATATTTGTGTGTATTAAATCAGTCTTTTGTTGTTATTTTAGGGTTTAAAAATACTCCACTGAACAAGACTGTGTTGCTGATTTTTAAAACTTGTACTGACCTTTTCACCAAGAGTAAACCTCCTACTCTCTCTGTGGAGATGGTTTTGGAATTTATTTTACATTGTATAAATCATATTCTAAATGATCACCCCTATAACCACTAAAACATGGTGTCTCCCCACAGAGAGAAGTCCAGTCAATTGATTATGTTGCGTGTCCCTCCTCCTCTCTCTAGATATTAATGTCTCTCTCCATTGTTTGATTGATTTCCTCCGTGTGATCTGCAGGCTCCTGACGGCAGCTTTATCAGGCTTTCCACAGCATTTATGACCGTGTCTCAACTAATGGCCCCTGGTGTACACTGCTGCTCTTAGCACAGGATATAGCTGATGCTGATGCATTTGCGATCCCCTCCATTACCAGTTTTTTTTGTGCCGCTCAGTCAGCAGCTGTTAAAAATGCCACATGTTCTCAAGTGGGACATTAACAGCTTCACTGTGCTCTGTTCATGCTGAAAAGTCAACAAAAACATTGATGTTTTCACTGTTTAAACCCAAAACCGCTGCACTAAATAAAAAAAAGATTGCCCAGAACCATATAATTGAATCTTTTCTCGCAGCTGACAACGCCTCGTTTATAGCAAAGGATAAGATCATGATAAAAAATAGACAAGCCTGTTTCATTTCATTGATTTCATTGATTTGCTAAACTTCAGCAGGACAGATACTTGCTACCAGGCCCATTTTCATTACATCATCCTGGTGCCTTTTTCTAAGCTTTTTCCATCGTTAGCCCCTCAGGTAGCATGCCCCTTAATCAATTAGTAGAGGAACAAAAAAATCAACTGCCCCCTGTTTTGGAATATTTTTTAAACTCGCTTTCCTTGCAATAATCCCAAACAATAGCTGGTTCCAAATTCTCTTGTGATATTCTTGTGAATTAAAAATCCCTGAGGGAAATTTCAGGATTAAGTAATAACTTTTTGCTTAAGGTCATCCTGACCTCACAAAACACGTCTCTGGCCATAACCCATCAGGATAAAACGATGTAAAGACATTTTAAATCCAAAAGGTCACAGGCCAATGTCACTGTGACATCTAAAGGGTCTGCAAAAACACTTTTCTGGCTTTGATTCTGCACTGTAACTCAGGAACAGAAGGACTGAGACTGTGACATATAAGCCAGATATTAAATTAGAGACACTTTTAGATTCACAACTTGAATCTGTGGTGATTGAGCTTCAACTCCTGGACAGATATGGATCTAAATTTCTGTGTGGTTTGGCAGAAACATTTATTCTGAAACAATAGTTCTACTTTTGTCTTGATCTGAATATGTCTGTGTTTTGGACCATGAACTAGATAAAGTAAACATAAAATAATCTAAGAATGAGAATTTTACCAAAAACATTTGAATTTGTTCAGCACTACTGTCCAGTACTTTGTGCTTAGAGCCAGTAGCAAATATTTGTATTGGTAATTAATGCAGAAAATAACGAGCAGATTATCTATAATGACAATGATCTACAGTTTCAACCATAGTCCATAACAACTTCTTAAAACAAGACATTTTTCGAATAAAATGGATGAAATCAGTAGTTCTTCCAAACTACCGCTCAGTGAGGACTGAGAGGTTCAGTGACACCAGAGACCACCACTGCTCAAAACACACCTGTAATTCACTAAAAGAACAAACAAGTTTAAGACTCAGAACAAATGATGAATGACACTGTTTCATTGGAAGCAGTTTTGGGTTCAGTGTCTCGTTCAAGGACACTTTGACATCTGGACAGCAGGAGCTAAAGTTGAACATCAGCCCTCACCATTAATGACTGATCCTTACCAACCGGGCTGTGGTATAAATGGCACAATTCAGTCAGATATGACTGGTGAAACAAAAACACTGTGAATCCAAAATATTTCTAATGGCTACATTTTTAATGTTTGATTAACTGGAAACATGTACAGTATGTTCTCAGTGCAAGTGAAGAACATTAAGTGAGTCTGACAGGCCCTGGCGCGGGCTTGTTCTATAAAAATAAACTATAATGTAAAATGATGAGAGTGGGTTTGATGAAGCATCCAATAAGTTACAAGTCCATGAGGGATCTAAGGTGGGAGAGGAAAGCAGGACCATCAAAAAGAAACATCAAATTAAAACTCAACCACAAAAGAACATTTACAGGATATAACTAAAGTGCATTATGGAATTTAGTCAGCAGCACCATGATACATTCACAAAATAAATATACACTTTCAAAGTGAAATAAATTATGGCAGAGCAGTTCAAACAGATGTGTTAATTGAACAGTTTGTTTGTAACTATAAGTCCATGGCAGTCAGCACTTACAGAGCTAAACACAAGCGGACCACTTTAGCATCCCAATTTTTGTGAAATTACATTATACGCCGGCAATAAATACTTCCCCCCTGTTGTTCTGCTTGTTCACACGGTTTAAAGGTGATATCATATGCATCGGTTTGGTTTGAGTCAGGGTTACACAGATAGAAAGATTTTCCAAATAAATATGGACCTAAGAAGATGTTGGATGATGAAACTCCAGGAAGTATGAGATCGTTTTTAAAACACAACAATACACACGTAGCAAATTATTATCATACAAGCACAGCCTCACACAGCCGGGGCCCCTCGACACAACCGTGACTGAGTCGGGCCGTGGTTCAAGTCTGTCAGACCTCAGTCAGTTGGAGCTGTGTCAGTGTCTTAGTGCAGTACCATGTGAAGGCTATTAGGAGTCTCTCAGCCGGTACCGCGTCCTTCATGGCTGCTGTGTTGTGACGGACCGCGCCCGCCTCCGCTTCTTGTCATTCTCCCTGCGCCGGCCCAGCCTCACCTTCTTTTTCCTCTTAGTGGCCACTTTGAGAGGCTGGTCCTTATAAGCCAGGGCCTTGTTGGTCTCCTGGGGCAGGTTAGGGCCCTCTCTGTCCAGCCTGAACCTGTCAGGGAGATTTTTGGTGGCCCCCGGGGGCTTCTGGTGTAGAGCGTTCCCGCTGAAGGTCTGGCTCTGGGTTCTGCTCTGCACAGGTGGCTCCCGCTCGTCGGCCGTGTGCACCTCCTCCAGCAGCTCCTGCAGCCACATGCGACGCTTGAACTCCTGCAAGGAGCGGCCCTTGTCGTGCATGAGCTGGGCGTGGCTCACCGACCTCCTCCTTAAAGCAAAACAAAGGAGACACACTCAGTCAACATGTACTAAAACACAGAAAGTGGAGTAAAAGCTTCTTTTTTAGATTTGAATCAAGCTTCCCACCCAAAAAAAAGCTGTTTGAGTTCATGCTTTGCACTTTTTCTTCTTTCTTTTAAATTTCTGTCTGATTTCCACTGAAGGAAGCAGATTTCTTTCCTTGTTTACATTTTGTCCCCTGTTGTAATTTCATGTGATACTGTGGCGTTGACTTTATGTGTGGAACAGTTTTAGAAGTGTTGGCAGCTGAATTTCAAGGTCAGGCTCGATGAAACCTCAGTACAGTAGGTGGCAGCATAAATAAGTTTCTGAGAGCTGAAGACCCCAAAAAAAGCCAGAGCTGAAACAGAAAACCTCCTGTACCCAAGTTGAATCCGTACAGGTAGACTGTGGTTGTGTTTTCTAAATCAGGAAACAGGAATATTTTTGTTTCATCATATTTAATCACTAACTAGTCCCGTTCCATGTTGCATAACATTGAATTATTTTTCTATGCTTTTTCAAATCAATGTAAAAAAAAAAAAAAACTCACGTTCTGCTACTAAGTGCATCAATTGGACTCCCATCAAGAGTCACTGGGGAGCACAGCAAGAACACAGCCAGACTCCACTGATGAAGTATGACTATAGAGCACATCCTTAAGCCAAAGATCTGAAGGACACAGGAAATATTATATCAGTCACTTTACTTAATTAAGAAAAACTTTGTCTCATGAATTCATACTGAATGATGTATCTGCTCTTAATAATTTACATCTCAAGCAGATAAACGACAGTTCCTGAGTAGGTAAGCTCTCCCAGGTGGCATTCCTTGTGCCAAAAAAATACTTTTATTGAAGTCGAGAAGAAACTTTAAGACTTACATGATGTGAGTTTGAACAATGAAAATCCACAAAAAGGTCAGTCTGCAGGCTCTTTAGAGACGATCTCCTTGCAAAATAATTGGTTTACAAAGCAAAAAGAAAAATTATTTTGCCAAATACAATTTGGCCAGTTCAAAGCTTGTGTCCAGATCCATTGGTGTGAAGGCAGCCTGGGGAAATCCCCCTTCAGTCTGCTCCATTCATTTGCCTCCCAACAGTCTGTGTTGAGCTATTTATTTCTCCCCAGCGTCCCAATTAAAAGAGAGATAAAGATAGAAAGAGCAGCAGCAGCCCATCAGCTGCAGAGCTGCCACTCCACTCGATCCTGTAGTAATGTCATGAAGAGTAACAGCGAAGCATCTTCTCTGGTGGCCAGAAGCGAGAGCAGAGCTGAGAGGCTTTTTCAGTCCAGCGCAGTGAGTGAGCCTGTGTGAGTGAGTGTGGCTGAGAGAGGCACAGAGAGAAAGTCAAACTCCTCTTTGGGTGAAGATGCAGGCACTACCTTAGCCTTTACCCATTAAGTCCAGTCCTAACACCCTCCCCAATGTCCCAGCCCTCGCCTCTCTCCCTCCCCCCCCAGCCCCTCAGCCCCTCACGCACACCTGCTGTGACAAGGAGGTGGCGCCCATGCAGCATCCAGAGCAACACATAACAAAGCATACTGAACACGAGGGTCGGAAAAAAATGTAATTTTAATCAGTTTTGCCACATTTTAGCCCCAGTTTCTAAACAAGGTCTGTGAATAACTGCATCATAATGAGGTCAGAAATGACAGGTGTGCACCAATGGAGGTAATCATGGGTTACCAAGCGGAGAGTGTACAGTATAAGGGGAGGGGCAGGGTTACTCCAAAGTAAACAGCCAGGCCTAACCACTTTCCCAGGGGAGAATGACCATAACCTCAGAGAAACCTAACCCACAGCCTCTCACTGCAGACCTTTCAATTCACCTCCACTCTGCCTCAGCAAACCAGCTCACCACCGAATGGTTACAGTGGGCTCTGAGGTATCTCTGATATTCAGCTAATAAGGAAAGTGGAGAGCTTTGCATTGAGGCGGCCACAGACAATCCCAGATTCATGTGTAGGCACTGAACCCAGTCATCCTTGTCACACTTTTTTAAATTTTACTAAAATGTAATAAATATCACGTGCTAAAGGTCAGTAGTCTAATGTAGGAGGTAGTGCTGGGACTAAAAGTGTATTTATTTTTAGCATCATAGTGACAGAACGCTATATACTCAAGTACAGTACCATATGCTATAGTGGATGGGTTATTTTATCTATTTACCGTAATGCTTTACATTTGAATGTGGCTAATTTCTTTTTAAATGGACTTAGTTACTAATTAATTAATTAAAACTAAGATGAGATATGTAAATTTTGGTAGTGATTTCAGCATTTATATTGTATGCATGTTGAAACTACATAATATGTTATTTGGATATAGCCTATGTTATTGAAGACGTTTCTAGTTGTTATAATGCTTGGCTGCAGGTGGACATGTTAAACCAATTTATTGTTACCAGGAACTGACTTGTAATGGCTCTGTCACATGATTGACCGCATAACTTGACAGGACAAAGGAGCTATTGGTTGCACAGCAGTGTTGATACTAATACAGATTCTGTGGTTTGATATTTAGCATTTGCACCTTCTTGGTCATCAGCTTTCTAACATTTCGGTCTATAGATGACGCTGATGCTGCAGTGCCGGACAAATTCAAACTTTGAACTTCTGGTGGATCTAGATGGAAAGTTAGGGGATCACCAGAGTCATTACAATTCATCATGAGGGACATGAATGTCTTTAACAAAATCTGCGGCTATCAATTCAGTGAGAAAGCTTCACTCAAAACCACAAATTTCAAGCTCATGCTGGTTTTCTAGGAAAAGCCGGAGGATCGCCAAAGTCAAGTAGGACTCATCTGATGGGAACTGTGAATGTCCAATCCATTCAACAGCTGTCCACATCTGTTCAGGCTGGACCAGAGAAGAGAACCATCCAGTTGACAGTGCCACGATCCCTAGAGCCACACTGCTAACATGTCTTCAAACTGAAGTCTTATATAAGACTCTGCATGTTGTCCCACCTGTGAAATCCTGAGTCACACAGTTGGCCGTGTCCGTCCACAACACTCGGAGTGAGTTGAGTGAGTTTGTTCAACGTGATCCCTGTGTAAAATGTAATTGGACTCGAATGAAAGATAATAATTAATATGGAAATGGATATTACTCTATGTGTGCTTGGGGAGTCTCTCAGTGCAGTTAGTCAGTTCACATTTGGCAGCGGACTGTTGTCAGCCCAGTTAAATGTTCCTGTGATTCATTCTGGGTCACGACCCGTCAGTTGAAAAACAATGGAACAGTCTGTGCTGATAAAGTCTGAGCGTTTGTGAATAAATTCTGCCACTGCACCAACTACCAGTGCCCAGTTTATTACACTGAACACCTCATCTTTTTTAGCGGTGCGGCTCTACCTGTCACTCAGTCAGTCAGTTGGTTCACTGCTCAACATATAGCTCAACAACAATGAAATGGATCCTAATAGAAATCTTGTGCAATTAATTATGTTCCCCTCAGGTACACATGTCATTGTGTTGATCCCTCACCCTAGCTGGCCAAAGACCTGCAAAGCTAAAGACCCAGCTGTACCTTGTTAGTGAACTTTAACACTGCATCACACAGAATTTAGTTCCAACCAAGTAATTTGATTGGACAAGAGACCTTCCATATAGCTTCATGTATCGCTCCACCCTACATGCATTATAGTGTTACTGTTAATTACTGTTCTATTCAAGGCTATTATCTGTCCTAGATTGTTAGGAGGATTGTTTAACACATTCAGGGTGAATTTCCAGAAATAACATTCAAATTAAATGATGCCCGGTTGACAAAAAAGGATGATGGGAAGGAGAGAAACCTGGACACTTGACATGCAGACAAAGTCGCAAACTAGTGTGCGGGTCAGGAAAGTGTTGGTGTTGCTTAGCAGCAGAACTATTTGTGTTAGAGTCACCAAATAAATGACATAAACATAATATGCTACACTAAAAATAATGAATACTAGCATTATTATTATGGCCATGCTTTTTTTTCCTCAGGAATTTGCTCAGAATACCAACCTGCCTGTACAGCCTCATAGAGGTTACAGTGTTTTTCATGTTATGGCTCAGTTTATTCAGTCTTTTGATTAAGATTGTCTTTTAATCAATACTGGAAAGCTCAGTATTACATTGTAGAAATGTATACTCATTATATCTGGTATAGCTGATATTTTGTAATTATACACAATACAGAGTGACACATACACACATTATTATACATTATAAACATTAGTGATTCCTGTTTGGTGAAGTGTCTACTGGTCACATCCTAATAGTAATTTCACAAAGACTAAAATTTTAGGTATACATTGTAACAAATACATGTTTTTAAAAAGTACTTCTGTTATATTAACTCTCTTTGCACTTTGATTAGTAACATATTCCCGTGTGAAATAATACAGTTTTCTCTGATTCTGAAAAACAGTCTTTTTCCAGTGTGTCATAGAGATCCATTGTTAAAATTGTCAGTGCACTGATTAAAATGAATACAGTCCATTCAAAATCCTGAGTCACTTCTGTGGTTACTGTACCTACTTGCACTGGATTACGGGATGGAATAACTTGTATTTCTCCTCATGAATAAAACTCATAAATTATTTCTCTAAGCTGTGATGATTAGTAGAATCACTCTAGGCTAGACTGTAGAGCAGTTGGTGGTAAATTACTTAATAGAGGGCTCAGTATTTTATAAGCAGTCATGATTCAATTCAGCAAGGGGTCCAGAAGGGGTTTGGGGCTGGGACAAATATATGGCAGACCCCCTTGCTGTCTCCAGAACTCAGCTTTCTTCTGTTTCCAGCGAGTCTGCCTCAAACTTCCAACACTTTAACATTCGGTAGGGAAAAAATACCTCATTTGATTCCATTCTGCAAAGACTTTACCTGCGAAAAAATATATATATAAAAAAAATCCCATTTCCTGGCAGACAGCAGCATATGGAACGGGAGCCAGGAAAGCTGCTTTTGATTCATGCTAAATTGCACTCTCAACACAGAACAGTATTCCTGTCCGTTTTTCATCCTTTTCACACTGCACTTACTTCACATTCACACGTACGGTACAGACCATATACACACACACCCACCCTCGTTTCAAAGAATTTGTACCCTCCTGTTCTCAGCAACCAGCTCATACACACTCTGCATTCAGAGAAACACCCTCGTTTCATGTTTGAATTCAGAGTTCAGCATCTATTTTTGGATGTGTTGTACTAATTCCCTATATGTGCCCACCCTATTATGTCATAAACCCTGGCTTCGGTTGCAGTAACAGTTCCTGCTTTTGTTGTGGAGTTACGTTCGCAGTCACTGTGTACTTGGCGTGTACATTACGCTTCTGTTCGTGCCAGGAAGTCAGTTTTAATTCCCACACAAGTCACACTCTGACGTTGTCAGTATCCTCCATTATTTTATTACTATGTCACAGCACCACTCCCCTTTAGCTCTGAACACTTCTCCAAGTGAACTTTGAACACTGAAGAAAAGTGAAAATTGACGACATATAGACTAAAAACATCAAATATCTGTTTAAAATAAGATAGTTCAGTGCAGTTTCTGTTGGACATGACAACGGCCAAATGGCGCCCATAACCATTTATTTAACTGCAAAGAACAGACTCAGGTTTTACAGTGTATTTGATAATGGTCTCTTTATGATGCAGGCAGGACTTTGATCGCTTGGCCATTTGTTCACATGAGAACTTCAGGTTTGTTATCCTGGAAAACCTCAGTTGAAAAATGGGTTTTGCAGAGTTACTTTCCCCCCTTAATGGTTTTTTAACGGCGAGTTACTGTACGGGCTGTTTCAGTTAGTTCATTTGAGGCATGCTTTATAATGTCGTATTGTGGGCAGTTGGAAGAGTTTTCTGCTAATCATTCACACCTACCAATCATAACTGTCATCCCAGGAATGCTCTTTATTCGCCTTTACCTTCTTCTGGGTCAGCTATTTTCAACAGCTCAGCTGCTGAGGCAGCATTTTTATATAAAAGCTCAGGAGACGAAATTTAAAATTGATGCACTCTGCTTTCTTTTCAGTTGGTGGTTTATTGGTGCTTAAAACGTGTCACTTTTTCAAGAGCTGCTACTGCAGCATTAAAACCGGGCCTTCGACAGTGGTATGCAGAAGACAGAGGGCTCTTCATCAAATTTACTATAGGACAGAGTAAAACTATGCATTGAAATATAGTAAACATTAATGCAACTGCAGTTGGAATGCTTTAATCCCCAGCTGACATTTCTGACAGTAAATTATTTGGTTAGATGGCTCTGAAATGGAAATCAGTTGTCTGAGCTTTCCATTAAATCGCTGCGAGGCATTTGTATATTCAGAGGCTGTAAAGTGTTGCATACTATATTTATCTGTCGGGTGAAACTGAACTGTGACTTGTTGGGATCAAAACACATTTTCAGGTCACATGTCACATGACTAAACACTTAATTCCACATGATGACAATGGAAATATCGACCAAAACAGACTGAGATGGAAAAAACTAGTTAGTGGATTTTGAGTTGAGATTTTTGGCTAAACAACATATTTTATGTTTACTAACAGAATATATGAAAGAACTAATTGAAGTATAGAAATGTTTTTAAAAGTCATGATTACTTACGTCTACATTTGTACGGTCACTGTGATTAAATTTTAAAAGTTTTATTCCCAAATATTTTATGATCGCTTTGGTTTCACTGTGGTTTGGAACTTAATCCAAATAAACGTAGCATCCAGAATTAGGTAATCATCTATGAAAGAGAGTTGTAGTCCCCTTAATCTATTTAAGCAGCAATAATCAAATAAAAGAAAAAAGTCTATTAAAGTTGACTCCCACAGTTCTCATTGGGTCATTGTAGCCATGACGAGCAGCTTTTTTCAATCAAAACTGTTGACACCAACCATACACCACCCACATCAGCAGTACCTCCAGTGGTGCAAAGAAACAGTGTCATATATTTACACTGCTGAACTTTATTTATTTATTTTATTGTGCAATACAAGTGCTGCTGAAATCTATGACTTTGTACAATTTGGTTAGGTTCAGACAATCATCTGTATCATGCAGACAAATGGTAGGGTCTTAGGAGAGTTGCGTGCCATTCTAGTCAGCTATGAAACAGATATTTTTCTCAGGAGTTGGTAGAGACCAAAACAGGGATAAAAAAAAAAAAGGATATTGGACATTTTTGGGTGACTAATGTGTAGTGTTGCTTCATAACTGGAGATCAATTGTTGGCTAAAGCTTAGCATACCAGGTTGAAAGATGGTGATATGTTCACAGTGTGTTTCTGCTGCTCCCCATTGACCAGTAAATCTTTACAAGGTGCCGTCTTCAGACAGTCTACAGCCCCTTAATGTTCAGTTAACTATACGGAGACACCATGTATACGAAATATATGACAAATAATTAGTGCTGATTGTATTTTCATCCTCATGAACATGCACTTAATTAACACTCAACAAAAGACTGATGAACAATCAATTTAAAATAAAATATCAATCAATCAGCTAATCAAATAATTAAATATTAGATCCAGGTTAATACGGTTCAAATAATTCAAATGTTCAAATATTCAAATGAGAACATCAGTACTGTTGTTAGTCATGGTTCAATCTGGATCCCACTCATACTGTTGTTGTAAGGATTGTCTATTGAGAGAACGTGGGATGAATGGTCCATTGATCATTGTTAGACAGTTTTCATTAGAAATATGTGATTGATAGATCAGAATGAATGCTTCTAGTAACCAATCATCTTAAAAGCGTTCACACATGGTGAGTGATCTGGTGTGTGTGTGCTGTGTGGTGTATAGTCCCGCCTCACAACACAACACAACACGCACCAAAACAAAACAACATGTCGGCCATGTGTGTGAGACTGATATAATGTATACCATCTGCAGGGCATGATCCTGTCAGCCATGGATGCTTGGTGTTGGTATCAGGGCATCACTAGGAGAATGCATTTCTCTCACTTCTCAAACCATTATGTTTAATACAAGATTGACACCTCCATTGTATAAATTCAAAGGTTTTAAGTTGATGTTTCCAGCAGTAAATGCGGACTTTAAGGTTTTGAGCCACAATGCACAATAGGCAGTTTAGTCAGGATGTCAGAGAAGGGTCACTGCTCCACACTTTAAGAGGCGTACATCCTGAACATTACCTAATTCCTGCCCAGGGTTACCCAAACATGGCCTCCTTCGTCACGCATTTATTTGATCTGAAAGTAGCAGCAAGATTTGTCTGTTTCTGTTTCTCCTGCTTGATATATGATAATCCACCCCGGGTGCAGCTACGGGGCTGATTCCTTATTTACAACTAGATTTTTTTTTTATGTTAACCATAAATGTCAAGCTCCTGGAGACAGTGAGTCGGGGGAGGTCCTACCAGGACAAAAGCATGTTGTCCAGACTCAGTCTAGAGCACAGGTACATTAAATCATTATTTTTCAGACAGGAAATATCTGCCACTGGACATTTTTGCCTGTAAAATGTATTTCTAAGATGAAATGATTCCTGCCTGGCACAGCTCTGCTCTCATCTGAAATGGTGTGTTTTTACACTCATCTATTCAGTGTTGGAGCGTGTTTGTAGTGAAAACCTCAAATGTTGTCCGTCTTATGATTAAACCGTGTGTTTGATGTGATCCAAAAAGCAGAAAAACAAGTCCAAAGCGTGAGTCTTTGACCCGGCCTTATGAAGCGCCCACCACATCAGCATTTCGCTCCTGGCAGATGTTGATGGTGGGGTGTCTGACTGTGGCCAACCTCTCTGCAGTGGCCCTGTGCTCTATGGCTCTAAGGAGAAGAGGGGGGAGGAGGAGGGGGCTCCTTACTCCTTACTCACCCCCCAAACCCAAACCACAAGCTGCCCCATGTCTGATGCCCCCCCTCTCACTCCCCTGACCTCAGAGGCCAGACCCCAGGCCAGCTGGACGCGGACTGAAACCCCACACAGTCACCACACAGCCACCACCAATAGCCGCCACCCTCCTGCCCCTGACCTATCACCCAAAACATTACCATAAACTTCTGCCCCGCTGCCAAGCAACACACACAGCAGGGCTCACAGGGAGACCGTGCACTGCTCGTCCATGTAAAGATAGCTCTGTCTGGGGCAGAAAAGCGCAGCTCGCGGAGAAGGGTAAGCGCTCTCGGTTATGATGTGCATTTTACACACGACATAAAACCTACTGTGGTGTTTTATGTTTTGTGGCTTGTGGTGATGCCGTGGCATTGCCTGTGGAACAGACTCCTGCCCACTGCAACAACTACTGTGCAGTATTTGAGGCCGATGAAAAATGTGTCTGCCAGCGTGTTAACCGTTTTGAAACATGCCACAAGTCTGCGTGCTCCCTCCGTCTCTAACTCGCTTGACAAATCGTGCCATTTCGCATTGCCTCAGCCTCGGCGAAAATTGAAGAATCAATAGAGGTCTGATTGAGAAGACCACACACGCACGGTGTTACGGTAATGACGGCCCGAGTCTGTTTGTTTGCTTAAGTGAAGAGCAGGCTCAAATCGTTAATGAGTGCTTTGCGTCCAGCGTGCAACCACAGCTAAGCCAGTGGGTCAACAAGGTTGGCCAGACTAACCACTGTATGTGTGTGTGTGGGTGGGTGGGTGGGTGTGTGTGAGAGAGAGAGAGAGAGAGAGAGAGAGAGAAAAGGAGAGAGAGAAACTCTGTGTACATGTTTCTTCATGTCCTTGAAAAGTAAGAAAAACCATCACATACAGAAACTGAAGTAATATTATCAGACTTCTTTGACTTTCCTTGCGAGTCTAAACTTGCTCTTACATCATCTATAAGCGCTGACTGTAATGTTTCTATATTTAACATCATTCTATATTTACTTGCTCCGACACAGATACTTGTTGATTATTGTTTTCCCAGTGAAAAAATATATCTAGGAGACATTTCAGTGACTATTTAAACACAGAAAAAAAATGCTTCACTTGAAATTTCCAAATCGTTATAATGCGCGGCCTGAGCCAAGTGCACTTCACTGACTCAAAGCTGATCCATTTACTGTAAATGAGCTTGTCTCTGTTGGTTTCCTGACCAATTACTGTACAGTGAACTTAGGTCCACTATTTATTTATCCATAGGTTATTTTAAATGGACTGCACTCAATGCAGAGGTCTTGTTGAGCGGTCTTGTTCTCCCGGCCTGCCCTGGGACATGCTAGCAGCGCTTGGCAGACAGACACGGATGCTGAAGGCAGCCTCTGGACAGCTTTATCCTGCACCGAGCGAGGCCACCCGCTTCGTGTTCACCAGGGCACAGTGACTGGCACGGCGCTCCCCGGCCTCAGTTTTCACCTCTCAATTTTCTGCTTCTCCAAGAAAACTGGAGAACACTGAAGACTTTTTAAAGCTCTGCAACCATGAAAGGATATCAAGGCCAAGCAGAGAATAGGGAGGCTCGACCTTAGTGTAGCCTTAAAAAGCTCACCAACTGAGGGGGAAAATAAGTGAATTACATACATTTAATTTGAGTGATGGTAGAGTACATGCGGTAGAGTCATTCAAATGACAGACTTGAAAAGAAATAATTATGTTTATCAATGGTTTAATATTTAGTGTGATAATCTTAATTTTTTCCTTTGTCTTATGTAAGAGTATAAATATCTTCAATTTTTCCTAATAGTATAAATAAGTTTTATGTTGATATCAGTTTTACCAAATAATAAATCAATTAATCATTGAATTTAAGAAAGCAACTGTCAGACGTAGCTCTATTGAAGATGCTTATGAGAAGTTTGTTGTGGCCTTTGGATAAATCATCATACGGGGGAATCCAGGAGGGAAAAAAAGAGAAATGAAAGTGGGTCAGTGCCGTGGCAAATGGGATATACGAGTGAATTTTTTATGACTGTCGCAAAGCAAATTTCAGAGGGAGACGCTTCATTGTCAGAATGACTGGCGCTAAATAATGAAGGGATATGTCATGTTTGATAAGTTATTATTAATTGGTAGGTTTCAGTATGTGGTCTCGTTTAACCAAACTCTCCTTATATAAGGAACTGTTAAATCGGCAATATTCAAAGAGAGGATTTGTTATTTTATTGAAAATGCTTTCCAGTTGGTTTATAAGCTAAAATTGTCAAATGTGGCTTACAGTGACATCACGTCCTTTTATTGAAGGCCACATCTTTTGTTGCTGAAGATTTCCCCAAACACAGACAAACAGACAGACAGACAGACATTTAAAATAACATGAGCTCAGTCATCTAAGAATTTTTTTTTCTCTGAGACACAATAAATGAAAGCAGCACTACAAAAAATGACCATAATGAGTGAGGACACTTATGTATGTCTCTGCAGACCCAAACTAGATGTGAAGGGACTTTTGTAGGAGCAAATAAAAATGGTGTCCACTATTACTAATGCTGTATAATTTGCGCTTCAAATATCCTCAGGTTATTTGCACAGGCGTTTCTTTTTGATGACAGAAATAACTAAATCTAAAAACAGAATGATGTCTCTTAAAAACAGACGCTAGAAGAACAACAAAAGTTGTTAATCCGTGGCTCTGTACACAATGAGGGAGGATCAAGGACATGCACATTTTCCCTCAAAGGTAACACATAAAGTTGTGTCCATTGAAGTGAGTAAATGCAATAGCGCTGTGATTAGTTTTGAGATTGAAAATGCAGGCCACAGAATTACAGATTGGTCCCTTAAAGTTGTTGGTAATGTTCCTTTTAAATCTTTATAAGGCATAGTTTTTAGATTGTTGTGGTCTCGCATTGACCTTTTGTAGTTTTTGAAACTTGTTCTGTAATTCTATATTTTTAAGAATGGTTCATACAAAGAAAAATATCCCCACCCTCTGAGCGAAACCTCTAAAATAACTTTTTCTTACACAAATTGGAAACACGTGCTCGGCCTTGATGATGTAAATGTTCAAAAGTGTTAATTCACTAATGAACAGTGAGACCATTAGACATTCGATTACATACTCCGGGCAGGAGATAAATCAACACTGAGTGTAATTCAAACATGGGCTGTGGCCAGGCGGCTTGTTTTCTGTCCGACTGTGGTTTTCCAACAGTCTAAATCCATGAAGCGGATTTGCTCACAACAGCCAACATATTTCTCCAATCTGCATCCCCTTGTAAAGCAAAGGAAGGAAGGCAGAGCTCACAACTGTTTGTTTTGTGCTGCCCACGGTCTCACAACCCTGTAACATAAGGCCGGGCTTTCATTGCCTCCCCACTGCATGAGCAAAAGGGAATTAGCTTTTAAAAGTTTGTTTTGTAAGAGTTGTAAATAAAGCAGCACTGATTCAGACCTAGATCCCCTTTCTCTCAGATGGGGTATGGCTTGTGTGGGTGGCTTTGGAAATACTGAGGCATGCTGAATATGTTTATATTACACTGTCCCCAAGGAGAGTTGAGCTTTGTGGTGCAGATGGATTACAGGGGGAAAAGAGCTGTTGTAGACCTTTAAAGTTCAGTGTTAATGGTGGGAGTGAAGTGGCTGTGTAAGTGCGATGTGTTCATTTCACAGGTCGCTGGCATTTCTGTCCACGTTAGGGAAAGGGGGATTCCCACACCAGCCCAAAAATAATGTTGCTTTTTACTCCGTTTAAGGATACAGTTTACAGCTGCACTGATCAATATGTAATATTAAGTGGATCATATGACTGCTTGTATGTACCCACACAGTTATCACTTGACTTTACAGCTCTGTGGAGCTTTTTTGGGGTCTTTCAGCTGATTGTTTTGGTTTTTAAAACCTGCAGTTTTACTGTTTTGGTTCAGTCTCGCCACTGTCATCGGTGTCGTTTCCAGCCACAGCAGGCAGCTGTGAGCTCTAAATATCCAGTGTACACTGCACGTCGAGCAGCAAACAGCAGACAGAATTAGCATCTAACTGGTGAATGCATCGAGATTTAGCAACTGAAAAGCCAGATATTTTCCTTAAAATGAACAGTTTGACAAATGAATTGCTTGCCAACAGTTAATAGATGAGAACTGTCATGTCTTTGTAGCAGTTATGAAGCTACCATCCAGGACTTTCCCTGCCTGTCTGAGGCAAAGGGTGGGTGATTTGGCCGCCGCCTTGGTTAAAGTGTGTGTCCGCTCAGATGTAGTGTGTTTTGCGTTGACAAACCCATTACTTTCAATGTAGATGCGCGTCATGTGCACTCACAACCCAAAGTGACACAGTAGCGGTGCACATTTGGTGCGACATGCTTGTTTTTTCGGGCACCCACCCACCCAGGGGAAACCCTGCCATCAACAGCAGCAAAGGGAAATGGCTTTACTCTGTTTGAATGTTGAAAATCTACTTGTCTACAGTAATTAATACTGAATAAATGTAAACAATTGTTTGTATAGGACAAAATAATCGAGTGTTACAGTAACATCCCAATAAACACAATGAGTCTTTTTAGCTCAATAGCAATAATGGGACCAGCCCCACTCACATGAATATCTGTGACTGAGTGACAGAGTTGAGTTAACACCGAGATGGAGTTTCCACATTAGTTGTTGGTCTTTCAAAGTGAACTGGTCAACGGTTTCCACTCAGGGGGCATTTACAGTCCGTTGTGCTGCCAGTTTGGCACATTTGTTGCTAGATTTCAAGCCTTTTTGTCCAAAAAGCAAACAAACCTTGGCTATAAGTAGATGTTGCCAAAATCACAGCACAGTCTAAAGTGTCTTTAACTTATGTGAAAGGCAGTGCTGCTTTTTATTGTCTTTTTTCATCCAACTTCAGAAGTGCTGGCAGGAAGATGCCAGTTACCTTTGGACAGGCTCGCTGTTTCATCTGTCTCCAGTGTTTGTTGCCAAGTTACCTCGCTAGCTACTCTCATGTTTAACGTCAGACATGAGTATCAATCATCATCTGTCTCTAACAGAAATTAAATAAGATTGAATATACATAATATTACTATAACTTAAATGTCAATGAATTATCATCTAACAAGTCAATAACAAAAAAGTTTTTTTGTATTATCATCTTCTTCTACTGCCCCCAAGTGGCCAAGAATAATCATTTAATGCAGTAATGAATACTTTAATTAAGCAAAAGCCAGAACGGACAAAAATCACAGGTGGAGGTAAAAAATAGTAAAAGATGTCGATAGAGTTATTTTAGCACCTTCGCAGCTGTAGATCTCTGTTCCCAATCAGGCCTTTTCGTGTAAGGGCACACCAGCCATCCTCTGCAGTAATGAACCACAGCGAGAGCAGGCCTCTGCCGTTTGGATGGAAGCGTGTGTGTGTGTGCATGTGTGTGTGTGGGCGGGCATGCCTGAGGTTGCTGAGCCTCGGCCTTCTCCTCAACATTAATAAGGACTTCCTTCCTACCAGACAGAGTCAAACACCTGATCACTTACCAAGGAGGACATGCCCACGCATCCCTCAAGAGCTGGCAGCCCGCAGCCTCTAATAAGGATCGGCCTGTGTTCTTTAGCTGCCCATCAATCAAAATGTTCACATGTTGGACATCCATACACAAATCATGTTTTCTCTCCGTACTCCACCCCTAATGTGTGTGTGTGTTTGTGTGTAAGACGTAGATATCATGGGCGGGAGCTATATCCAGAGAGACAGAACAAGAAATAATCCCTCTCATACATACACCACTTTAAAAATTACAACTTTTTCTCCAGTGGCAATAAAGTTTGGCTTCTTTTGAAAATGTCCAGCCAAGATACACCAGATGAAATGTGCATTTTTATGATGTGCATAACCCGTTATTTTTCCTCCTTAAATATCAGGTTTTGAAATGGTTTTTCCGTAATTGAATTAGAGTAGCTAGTCGCAACTGACTCAGGAACACATCAACGGTTTTTCAGCCAAGATGTTGTCAGAGAATTACTCAGCCAAAGCAATAGATAGGTTGCTCAACAGAAAATTGTCCCATCTGCAGCAGAGCTGAGGTTTGTGACAGAAATCACTGGAACCCCTGAGATAAGAACTGAAATATTGTAATCAAATGATCACTTCTGCACATATTGGTTATACTGATTATGAATGTGTTGAGATCGGCATTTCATGACTCATACTTTGTCATCATACCCTCCGGGAGTGTATAGGTCTTTAGCAGTGAGAGCTGTGGCTGTCAGTTTGAGCTCCGTGTGTTGAACAGGGAACAAAATAGCCTTCAAATTAAATCTAGAGTCCATCTCTACTACAGCCTGGGAGTTTAATACAATGAAAACTCAGCACATTCAAATATGACTATGACAGAACAAAGAACATCATCTGGTCTTTATGTTCTGTACCCAGCAGAATCAACAGATCGAGTTGTCACAGTTAAAGTGATTGTTTTGTTTTTGTGTTGCGAAACAGACCATGTGTGATGAGACACTATGATACCAAGGACCAGCTTATTTCTGTCTCCATATGTCCTTATGGTTACATGACTGCTGTTGCACATTGAGACAACAGTGACAGACCTTTACTGTAGTACCTATTTAAGATAGTAATACTTGGAGTATTTTTCATATTCTCGTCACCTTGTCTATCTCTAAAGTGTCATCATACTAATGCCTGTTTATAATTTAATAAAAGTCATATAGATATATTCAAATGGCAACAGTCCACTGTTGTGTGATGACAGAAAGAGGCAACACATTTTTATCATTTGAGAAGCTGGAACCAGTCAGTGTTATTTCTGATCAATAACTTATCAATATAATTGACATTATGACATTTTGTCTATCGCCTTGTCAGGTCCTGGTTTCAACTCTAATACAACTTGTTTTATTGTTTACAAACATCCTGATTTCCTGCTAGTTCTGCTATATACCCGTGAAGAAAACAAATCATTTACTTTAAAGTGGGAACAGCCAAAGGCCTGCATTACATAATAATCCTACTTTGTATTGAAGACTTACAGACCAGTTTACTGTTAGTTTACCTCACTACATAAGCATGATCAGCATTGCCTCGCCTGTTCCCTGTCCCTTGTTCTGTTTCAGCTCAGCGATCATTGAAGAAAATCTGTTGCCAACATAGGACTGGTCGATCAAAAAACCTCTCAATGACTTCATCTTGTTCATCACAGTTAATTTGGTTAATAGTTTCCTCAATGCATGCACGCTACAGAACATTACGTGTGCATTCTGTTCAGTCATGATGTTGCATGATGTTTCTCCACACTACTGTACTGATACTACTGTATCACCAGTTTCTCCTCTATTTGTTACAAATGCTTCATTCTGTTGTCCTCTGGTTGTACAAAAATCCCTTTTGCTGGGTGACCAGAACATCAGAATGACCACTGGGTGATATCACTGAAGGGCAAAATTGAACATTATCATGTGAAAAAAATCAAATTCAAAGCCATAAAAGGCTTCAAACTGAGCACTTAAAAAAAAAAAAAAATCCTGGTCAGTCACCATTAGTGCTTTGCGGCTCAGATGGTGAAGCTCATTAATCATACAGCGAGTGGTTTAATTACTCCCTCTCCTTGCCTACATGTCAAAGTGTCAGTGAGAAAAACAGAAAATATTAAACTGACTTTGAACAAAATTGTCTGTCAAATGAATGTAATGTAACACCTAAATCTAAACTGGAGGCTGCATTTAGGCATTTGGTAAAACTTTTATTCCCCAATAAGAATGGACAAATCAAATTTTATACCGACAATACAAACTTTATCAACTTTCTCCAGCGAGCGACCTCTCAGTCCAGAGAACCCTGGGAATTGTTTCACTTGGGAAAGTATTGTGGACACTAATCGCATACATAGTGTACCTTACAGGAATGAGTTTTAAATAATTCCCATTGGCTGTCTCAAGCTGCTCTACATGGCAGTGAGCTACTCCTGTTTGGCCCACATTTACCATTTGCTCCACTGCAGCGTGCTCAGGTTGAAACCGCAAAACTCAGTGGCACTATCAAAGACAAACAAAACAAATCTTTATCGAGCTCTATTTCCATAATGCCGTTTCTTTTTGAATATCCCTCTGTGTGGGTTTTCCACAGTACTAGTCTGAACAAATTCAAACCCAGCTATTCTGCAGTGCTAAGGTTCTCAGCTCTGTTTGATTAGGGCAACACACAGGAGGTCCACTGCCATGCTGTTTTCTTTACCTGGGCCCATAACTCTTAAAAACACACAAACACTTGGGTTGTAAATGACCTGTTCATCACACAGTGACAGGAGAGGTGATTCTGGACTCTTGGTGGGCCAGGTGTGCAGATCAGGACAGCTGTGTCGTGCCAAGACCTGTTGGCATGGCGACGCGGGACCATGGAAAGTTCTGGACTCTGTCGCTGCTGGCAGGGCTGAGCTTCTGAGCGGGACCGGTGTTGGCTTTGCCTCCAGCTGTTTCTTTACAGACATGCTGAACGCCAGCAACAGCCAGGGGCCAAGATCAGCCCAGCGAGTCTGGCCACACACAGCCCACTTACACACACACGCACACAGTATACACCCACAGTTACACAAGCACAAACAAACAAACACCCAAGCATTTTCTGCAATCAGCCTGTCTCTGCCAGGGCAACAAAATGCAACAAACCCTTGTATTTTTATACACATCTCTGTTTTCTTCACATATTCTTATCATTATGTTCAATCAACAGAAAATGATCCTATAACTACAGTTCGGCGCATAAGTTTACACACCCTGTTAGATCTGTACCATCCATAAAAAGAGTGATTGGGCCAAACACCTTCCTCTTATTTTTTAATGGGATTCACATTAAAGTATATGGCAACAAAGCGTGGCCATAAAGATTATAATGAGGTGGTCCCTGTTCAGAAGATTGCATACCTTGTAATTCTTGTGTATTGCCACCTTTAGATGGCTGGTGGTCCTTTGTGATAGTTGTGGATAAGGCTCTCTCTTTCTCACATGGTGAAGCCTCCAGATCCTGTAAACTCTTAGGTTGTTTTGCATGAAATGCATGTTTGAGAGCTGAGAGCTCCCCAAAGTGGTTCAAAGACACTCAGGTCAGGAGATGGCCACTTAGGAACTTTCCAAAAATAAATAAAAACGTCCAAAAATTCAAATTATGCCACTTTAAAGCATAAATGTTTAACATTAAACTACTCTTTTATGTAAAGTAAAGTTTTATAATATTTATTTGACTTCACTTTGTCTAACAGACATGTGAAGTCCGCAGACAGATTATGCTGGTGGTGAAACTCAGCTGAGGGAGCTCTGTCTCCAGTGAAAAACATGTTCTCTCAATCACTTAATTTACTACTACTATGAGTTTTCTCCTCTATGTAAAAGCTTTTTTTTTTGGTTAATGATGTCCTTCTGGAGTTGTTTTGTACATTTGTAACTGTATAACATTGTTGTTGTGCATTTAGTGCATTTTTAGGCTGTCATTCTTGCTAAGACTATAATAACGGATAGAGTCAAATAAGGTGGCAATTGAAACTTTATTGTCTTGCTGTTTGGCAGCTAGTTTAAAGCATGATCATACATGTTGGTTCAGCTTTGTTTAAAGGAGTCTTTTGTAAGTTTTACATTTGCTTCATCACAACAGAATTCATTTATCAGTCAGGAAAAAAACTGTGCGTGTTGCGAGTTCGACATCAACATTTTATCTACGTACTGTCAACTCACCAAGAGTCATCTCCAGCAGTGGAAAGCAACACCAATGTCAATGTCAACTCTTGTTTCTATGACATCTTTCATTCTGCTGAAATTGGCATGCTAGCCAGCTAACCCTTGCCCGTCTCTTTCAGTTTCCAATTGGCCTCAAGAAACTATCCCTGCTCTGTCTTTCCAGATACTGTGGATCAATGTGGAATAATGTAATGCTTCATTTGGTGACTGTTATTTCAGTCAGTAACTCTGTAGTGGTCAATACAATTATCCAGTGAGTGATATTGGGTAAAAACCACAACAACAAGAACTGGTTGCAAATGATGTTAGCGCTAAAATTAAAGCTTGATCATTTTCATCAAAAAGGTGGCATTGCTTTAAAGCAGAAGTAAGCGATCCGGTGGTTTTGGCTAACTTCCTGTCAGCGGATGGAGTTAGCAGTCCCCGTCCTCGTCCCTACGTCACCATATTCACGCGCATCCCTTGGCTGCACACACAGAGAGGACCGCCCCTTTATGCCGTTCTCTCTCCTCATTGGATAAAGGTTGTAGGATACAAGGAAAGTTTTCTCCTCGACTTACAGCAGAGCAGAGTGACTGACAGACCCGTGTTTCAGACCAAACACTCTATGTAAGTGGAAAAAAAGGGAGATCCTCCGCGCTACGTGGCTTATTGTGTTATTGTTGCAATTTCATATATTTAATCATGTTCTTTGATTGGAATCATGTCCTTGTATACATTGTAACTTTATTGTATTCATTACACTTGTATTATTGTTGTGGTAGCCTATCACGTGAGCCGTTGTTATATGACGTGTTTCCTTGCTCTCCCAATCAGAGACGTAGGCACGGGATTTAAATCCCCCGTCCACTGAACAGCTCCGTTTGTTCTGAAGAAGACCTTGTGTTGAAACGACAGCAGCCGCACCTCAATAAATGTATATTAATCGACCGTGTGCTCCAGCGTCCTCCCTTTGTCGACTCTATAAGTGATTGCCGTCGGAAGTTATAACTATTTAAGACTAATATTAACACAAACATTCCGCTTACTTCTGCTTTAAGGGTCGCTAACTCTAAAGCAACCAGGAATGCATTTTATGTAAAAGTATTTACTTATATTTTATGCTAATCATTTTGTAAACCAGCTTTGAAAATAGCTATACTGTTTATTGTTTCTTTATTTTTCATAAATCACAATGACTTGAATTTTTGTTTAGCAGACATTTTTAGGAGGTTTGGACACGTGCCAGGTTTTTGCTGCTGTAATAACTAAATGATTACATAATGAAAAACACACTTCTTCGTATAGAACAGTTTACAAAACAACAATAAACCCATTAATGAAATTATGCAACATCATGTTGCTCAACATTGCAGCACCAAACCTTTCTCAGACAAATACATACTTAATGATAAAATAAAGCATTGCCATCCATTTCTTAACTAATTATAATGTGACAATGTCTTTCACAGTACTTTAGTGCTCCAGCTGTAGCTGAGCACTATCAGTGGTGCTTGAAGCATTTGATTGAGGAACCTTTGAAGGTGGTGTCAGTGAATAATCGCTCTGTTGAAACAGCCCCACCACAGAAAAATAAACGTGCCATCTTTTGTTTTGCTTATGTGGTCGATGGTAATTCATTGAGTAAAGAGAAATGGGAGGGAATTCTTTTGAGGCTTTTGTTTGCTAATTCATTACGTTTTCAAGACCGGGAAAAGTGGCTGAGGAAATTAAAATTTATTGAAATCTATTTCAGCGGTAAAGTTGGCTGTGTTTCTTGGAGAGTGGAGGCCTTTTTGAAACGTTCACAGTGAGTTTTGGTCAATGAGGAGTTGAGCCTCTTTTGTGGCTGCGCTCCGAGGGAGGAAAGTATAGGTTTGTGGCCGGTGGAAACCTGCAGCTACAGGAACTGGTAGTATTTGGTATGCTGGAAACTAGGTATAGACTGATCAGCAGTCTTTCATGTTTGAAATGAAAACACTGTGATCGCTATTCTTGCATTGAAGGGCCAAAAGTGTCCAACAGAGCAGCACGTCGATGACCAATTTGAGTAGATGCGGTATGACAGCACAAAATGTTTCAATTAAGTATCGGCAATTCCAGCGATATGGAGCAAGGGAATCGTTTTATACCTTCATCAGCATCCAACAGTGTTACAGAGAAAAATCCAATGCAAAGAGAGAACTAGCAGCAACTTCAGTAATCCACCACAGCTACAATACAAAACTGTGCCCTGTCTCCCAATTAAACCAACAGCAGAATGCTTTGTGGTTTGAGGTGTTCTGGGAAATGTAGGAAATACATTTCAATAATAGTAGTTTGTAGTTTAAAGAGGAACTATGCAGGTACATTTTTACCGTAATTAAACGGCTTTGGAGTAATTGTGATGGTTTAATAATGGCTTAATTTGTTACAAGGGAGAATGGAGGTTGTGTGTCACTTTTTGTGTCACTTTTTGCGTCTCTTGTCTGAAAAACAACACGCCCGACAAACGTGTCCCGTAATCTCTTGTTTATGACAGATTAAACTACACAGATACTGTATACATATGATATATAACATTATCTACCGCTCTATTGATTGATTTCTCGCCGGCTTCATTGTAAACAAATGCACATGGCCAGGAGGAGGGTTAGAAAAACAGCAGAAAAGCGACCGGACTTACATAGTTCCTCTAAAATCAAGCCTACGCAACTTTTGCAGATACTGCGCTCATGTCCTACCAAAGTTAAGTAGCAGCTTCAATCCAGAAGAGACACTTTTAACCTATTACCAGACTTGCAGTTGGCAATGAGCCAAAGATGTCTCCCAGACAGACGGTCTATAGCTAAACAGCAACAGGAAATACATTTTGCATCAAATATAATCACACAGGATTGTGTTTTCTGTGAACACAATGAGAATATATTGTTAATGTTGCTGATACTGAAAGTTTGGCACTTGGTTTAAGTTACTGTAGGGAAAGAGTGTGGTCTGGTTTAAGATACAGACACATTTTGTTTAGTTAGATGTAACGTAAACCACATGTTTTTGATGTGAACCATGGTCTCTGCTGTGACAGTCCAGAGCTGCCATCCGCCCAAACCACCTCCTAGCGACTGCACTGTTGTCAATACAACACTGAATCTGATTCAGCCAACCATTATGTTCCCTAAAAATGTAACTGCTGTAGCTTTTCTGGAGTAATTTCTGGGAACACGGTGAAACGCGCTCTTAATCTAATTTGCTCTGATCAAAAAATGTGAAGATTTAAGGAGTTATTTCTCTTAGCTGACTTACAGTTGTGCTAGTTTTGCTACTTTTTCTGCGTCGCGTTGTGTCGCCAGCGGGTCTCAGGTGTACAAAGTTTCACTTAGAGCTCTGTCCCGTCGTGCAGCGGCACCGGAGCCTGCTGAGATGAAGTATGACCTGACTGACTGAAAGACTTCCTCCTGTCTGTCCCCTCTCACTGGGAACAGAGTGGGTGGATATGGTTAGCAGCAGTCATAACAAGCATTTTTCAAAATGAGCTTCATCTGATGACAAGCTCGGACATATTGAATGCCCGACAGTATTTTCCAGTCCAAGTCTCTGATGATGCTGTCCAACGTAGACTTTGCTCTCCAGTAGGATAGCGGGAGGATATAGGGGGGGAAAAATGTTTTTGGAAAAGGAAGCAGACATCATCCGCAAAATCAATGTTTTTAGCATCTTACACGCAGCTGGACATGTACAACTTCCTCAAGCTGCTACAAATATTTTCACTGAATTCACCCCGGCCGGCCCGAATCATTATGTTGTCACTTCAATTTCGGTCTCACATATGGCATTACATGTCTTAATGTATGTGGTTGCCGCACTTATTACTTTACCAGAGTGTGTCCATCAGCTCGCAAAGCTTCACCAATAAACTAATCTCCATTTACTGTCTCTAAGTACATCTTTGCTTTCCATATCCGTGGTGCCTGCCAGCGCTCGTCCACCCCACCCATCTGGTCTGGTTTTGACACCTGAGGTTGCCATTCTGTAAGTCAGAAAAAGTAAGAGCTATAGAAAGGTGACAACAGTTTTCCCTCCTAGTTTACCTCCCTGCACCACACTGAGTCTGACAAGCTGCTGAAAAATAGGAGCGGGTCACATTTCAGCCTCAAAAGAATGTGCAGGGGCTGTGAGTAACCCTGTGGTCTGCTTCGGCATGTTTGGTCTGGCTCTTCATAATATCATGTAGTGTGCCATTGAAGACCGGGGGCATGAACACCAAAGAGAAGTGCCGAGGGCGTTCCTACTTTGGGCCATAATCGATGCCAAAACCTAATAGTAGCACTGTAATCAGTCTTCCCCCTAATATTAGCACCATGGCTTTTTTCTCCAGGGTGGCGGTTGGTGTGTTTGGCTCGGTGCATCCTCTTTGACCTTAAATTCAGTCTTGCGGCTTTGTAAAGCACCCCTTGGCATCATCAGGAGTCAGCACATTAATAAAATACTGTTTTAGCCTTGTATATGATGCTTTTACCTGAATGTAACATGGAAGATAATGATACCGGTGATTTCAAAAACAGCCTCAGTTTCAATACTAATCCTTCTTACCAGAACGGATTACTGAATTGATCCATTATGCTTCTCTGCATGTCAAATGTATTAACTTCTTGAGCTATTTTTTGCCATATGGTTTTATCGTTGAACTCCACACAGGAAACCTCGCGGAGCTGGTCTCTCCTTTATCAAAACCAGAAGTGCTGGAGGTGGCGGGCTAGGAGCAGGCACTGAGAAAAAAGGTCCAGTTACACAGAGAAATAAATGATGTGTCCCAGAAGGACCGGACATGAACTTAAAGATAACTTGGTCAGTGCACCTCCAATCATAGTTGATATTCAATATCACCCCCACTGGCAATTGTTGCACCTCTCACACTGCAGGGCCGCTTTCTAGTGTTGCACCTGTGCTGAATTTGCAGGAAAGCTCATATCCTCGGCTGAAAGAGAGGAGCAAGTCAATTACACTAGAAGCTGATCTCTGGTCAATCAAGCCACCCAGTATGCGCTCTCACTGTGAATTAAAATTAAAATTGATATCCCCAGCAAGGCCAATATTTTTTTGTTCTGCCGCTAAATGTCGGCGATTTATCATTCAAACATCCTCGGGTTTTGTGTAGGTACTTTTGGACCTCAGGTTCAGTGGGTTTGATGCTCAGCCAGGGACAATATCGAATCCATGCCAAGAGTTCAAGCTGTGAACGCTTGTCTGAGAGTTACCGTAAATCCTTCTGCTCGCACCACTAAGAAGCTCAGAAAGCCACAGCCCTGCTATTTGCCACCCCTGTGGTCCTTACAGGTAGCCACTGAGACTCCCCAAATTATGATCTCGGCATATAGGGGAGCAATACAAGAACAGAGCTCAATGGATAAAGGCCTACCTGTTGCCCCTTATTTTCCTCAGTGGATAAGGAGTGGGGCTGTCAGTTTTCCTCTGTGTTGATTAATCTGGCACTTTATTGGATATGATCCTGATGATTAATGGCATATTATCCTGGCCCTCTGATAAAAACATTCAGATTTCAGTTATTTCCTGGTTGAACCTGATATTTCTGGATGTTATTCCTTAACACGCTAAACTTTTGAATGTGATAAATACATAACTCCATCTGCTTTCTTAACCACTTACACTGCCTCTGTTTGACTTTTCTAATGTCCCAGTTGCCTTAGAGCTGGAGTCGGTGGAAAAATTGAAAAGAACAAGTTAAAAAAAAAAAAAAAAAAGTGGCAGAATTTGAAAACACAGTACAGCCCCCCCCCCACCCTCCCACCTCCTGCAGGCATATGCACGGCTTTCATACATGCACGCAACACAAGCAACACAACCGCAGCTATGAGCCTTTGGCTACACTTTGCAGAAAGCTAAACTATGAGCAACATTCAGCGTGAATGTACCCACACAACTGCAACACATTTAGATATCAAGGTGAATTACATTAGCAGTCTGTCATCTACTCAAGGAATGTACAAGTTCATCCATCACTGAAATGCTTCATCAATAGTGACATGTTTCTATCTCAGGGAACGGGCTTTTATAGAACAGCCAATAGTAAAACCCTTTCTCGTTGAAAACATCTGTGATTGGCCAGTATCACCGGTCACTGGATACAGCAGCTTCAGATGTCCACTTCGCTGTCAGACCACTTGAAGTACAATTTTCAAAAGGGTGATTATAGAAATATTGCTTAGACTACCCCGACTTTATCCACCTTAAATAATTTCTCTTTAACCAAACCTAAGTGACATTTAAAAAAGAAGAGAAATGCAAAAGACATGCATACTGTAGAAAATTTAATGCCTACATTTTATTTTCTGATTCTTCCTTAATCATTAAATAGAAAACTTTTTATATCTTCACCGGTTCACTGATGGTCATGTTTTCCAGTGCAGCACGGATTCCACTTGATGATATTAGTGTAAAAATAATGACCTAGCATACTGTCAGTAAACATGATAATGTTCTTAATTTAGACTCTTTTTTTTTTCCAGATGGAAAACGGTCAGTCAGTGGGGTCCAAGAGGTGAAGTCCAACACTGCCCCCACCAGGAATACCCAGCAGGCTTCTGGGATCACACATCAAGGTCTGTCGCTGGCCGGCGACCCCTGCCCAGGCCTCTGTGACGGGGAGGGGCCAAGATTGAGTGGGCCAGAGGAGACAACACACCATAGCTGTGTGCAACTGCACAGTGAGTCCTTTCGCTCGTTGCCATGCTGTAGCTGACCGCAGGATTGCAGTGTTTACTTAAGAGCCGGTGCATAAGAGAAAGGCGGACCACCGGCAGTCACCACCCGCCGGGCTCTGGGCAGGACCTGGGGCTCATCTTTGTTGAAAATGGCTCTGGAACCTGCCACCTCCCACCGGGCTGGCCTATATTTAGCAACAAACTGAAAAACCTCTTCATTCTTAAAAAGCTGTTTAGGTTTCCATTGAAAAGGGGGTTCAGGGGAGGACGGGTGGTGATGCTGCACTCATGCGGTCTGAGAGGTGCTTCTCTTTGCCCTGGACTCACCTGGACAAGATATTTATGTTACAGCAGGCTGTGTCCAAAGGAAAGCCAAATGGGGTAAAATAAGAAGATACTGCAGGTGCTGGGAAACTCAGTCAGAGACAATGTTATGTCACACAGCTACACAGCAGCGAGGGAAGAAGGGCATGAGAACCATACAGTAGATACTTTTGACACGTAGACACTGAATTCCTTTACCTGAACATGAATTGACATTGACAGATCTTCTGAACTCATCATTAACACTAGTGAGTGAATGCTGCGTTTGTAGGGGTGGACCAACCTGTAAAGAAGGTCACGATTACGTGGCTTATGTCATCAGTCCAGACTAACGACACAATATTTATTTTACAAAGTCAAATAAAACTACATTTTATTTAAGGTGTGAGTCATTTACAGTAAGATGTCCATATACTGAATTTACAAGCTTGCAGGCTATTCAGGAATTAAAGCACTAGCTAATGAGGTAGTTAGTGCTTTCTTCGTCAGCAGCTGCACATCTGAATGTTTAATACTCGCCTGTTTTTGCTTTATTTGCTTAAGAAATCTTGCATGTCTCCTACTCATGACGATGATGATTTGCTGAGTCTGTCTTTTTCTGTTTGCATGCTGCTCTCCTCTTCCCACTTCTCAACGTCTCATTGAACTCGAGAGGAGGGCAAATCCAAGACAGGACATGCGTATTACATGTTTTCATTTGCCCTTATATATGCCTCAATAGTGAAACAATCCCTCTTTTCATGCCCATGGTTTCATTCAGTGGGTGGCGAGAGCACCACTATGATTGGGGATGAGGGAACTGGGTGATTTTTTCCAAGGTGAGCACCTCATGGGAGATGACTGTTCGCTGCCATTAGTTTAAGTGCAGGAGTGTCAGTTAACCCGACACTGGCACCAGGAATACTTAATGCCAGATGGAGGGAGCTGTCCTTGATGTCTTAACAAGCAGGCGCAGAGAAACAAGCCTTTATTCAGTGTGAGAGAACATAGAAAAAATTGATAACTTAGCAAGGTTACCACAAAGTGTACGTTAAATCCCACATAGGAAAGGGAGGGATAAAGGAGATTGAAGGGGGTGGGGAGGGGCAAAAGTCCAAAGTGGATAAAAACACAGTTTAGATGTTGCTGACTGTAATTTTTTATTGCGTTCAAAATACGCAGGAATATAAAACAAAGCAGCGGTTGTCACGCTAAAGGGTCCAGCTGCTTAAGAGGTGTCAAATTATTGTACCTCAGCTGGATACATCGGTGTTGGAAGCCAGGGGGTGAGAAAACAGCCAAACCCAGCAGACTTTGGCACATTTGTCCTTTACCGCTGGCACGGATGAGCCACGCTGTGAGGCTTCAGAGCATCGATAGGCCCCCGGTGTTTTACTACCCAAAACTATGAGCTGCTACAAGAGCCGAACCCTCAAGACTGCCTCCTGGAAGGACAGTAAACATGACGACAAGTGCTTTTTCCACACGCTGCACCTCCTGGTCCCCTGACCAAACAGTACTGATGTAGGTCCAACTAAAGAGCCGTCCATTCAGGCAGCGAGACAGTGTGAGGCCTAGAAGTTTCAGCTTTCAAGTTTGAATAAATAAGATCATATCAGCTGAAGTACCAGGTTTTTGGGGAATGCGTTCTGGCTGCAGTAGCTGGAGCTGAGAGCTATTACTTAAAATAACTTGACACCAGAAAATACCCCTAAATCGACCAGTAAGGAAATTACAAACACAGTCATGTCATTCTATGGAAGCACCTCATACAAAGGTCCTCAAAGAGGTCTCTTGTTGTCAGCTTTGATAAAACCCACTCCCTTTTCTTTTTCGGTACTTAATTGAAAATTGAGCTTGAGTCCTGCCAACGATTGCAATAATATGCTGAATGCACTGAGTTGTTGGCATGTTCCCTGATCTGGCACTTACAATTATGAGTGCTGCTGAGTCTCTGTTGATTGTCTGCTCCTCATTCATTAGGTAGAGTTAATGCTGACGCTCCCGAACAGCGACTCCTCGCCTGAGTGAGGGGCCTGTGAGCTCAGAGACCAGGCATCCGGGGAAGAGAGGAAGCAGTTGAGGGGCATAGCGGTGTCACAACCGACACATCACAGGAGGCTTTTGAGAAGCCTTTGGCTCTTCCCATACTGGTCCGGCACCAGTGTTCAGCCTCGTGGACAGAAAAACTAAGCAGAGGCAGGTCTGTTGAGCGCTTCGGCCAAGTTAAGCACGGAAATATTTCTTTCCTGTTAACTCAAGAGTCTGGCAGTCACCTGTGTGAGGTTGCCCTCTCTTTTTAGTCGCGAGCCACCGGCCATTTGGTTCCGCCATGTCAGGCGTGTAAGAAAAGGCCTACCTGGTGGTGAACCATGAGTCAAGTCAAATATGTGGTTTGTGAGTGTTTTGACGCCGCGGTGCGCTGCTGGACCGTCATTGTCACTTAACTAAGAGAGTTTTCACGTTGCTGGTTGTGTTGGTGGGAATACATTTCCTCCTGGATCGCCCCGGTCGGCGCTTGTGGACAGTGGATACATTTCTGTTTGGATAAGGTTGCCCATTGTGTTTGGCACACACCAGTCCACTAACAGAGTCTCTACTTAAAACCCACATTAGCTGTTTTGTTTTGTTGTATTTCTGTCTAGATAGATCCTGTAGGCCACCTCTTGGCTGGAAAAATGCTAAAGGTGCTGAACAACTTTGTAGATCTCAGGAAGCTGCAGATTCAAGGGACAATTGTCCATGCGATCACAATCAGATTACAATAGAAATATTAATTATAGCACCTTAAACAGTGGTGAGAGTGTCTTTAATCCCATCAATTGTGAGGTGGATTAAAAAACTACAGCAGTGACGCTCCTTCGGAGTTTGGTGCTTCTGCAGCGGTCACCTCCGCCGCTGCAGAAGTGGCACTTTCAGTGGCTCCAACACATCAAATGTGTGTTGATCCTTTAAAGTCCATGCATTACATTTTGAGGAGATGGATTGCCTACATTAAGTTTTCCCCCAAATGATCCAACATGACGTCCAATGGGTGTCTCAGTGTGGACTTAATAGAAATTCTTCATTCACTACATGAAAGTTCACACACAGTAATGTTTGCCCGAAGTTCAGTGAGGACATGAGCAAGTGTGTCTCTGTGCCCAAAGGCCAAATAAAACAGGAAAAGCTCAAATCATAATGCAGTAGTACCTATGATAGAAACAGGCAGGTGGCCAAATGGGCATCAACAAGGGCCAGGGAGGTAGTCTCATTTTTCCTTCTGACAGAAATGTCTACAACTAAGTGTGTGTCCTTTAAGTAGAGTTTGGATTGTCAACAGATGAAAATATACTGTGTGAGCATTACTAGATGGCTGTTCCTAGGCCAGGACACACAAATCTCAACTTCTGTGAAATACACTGTTCCTGCTGCCCGCATCCTACCCTCCTTTTTGTACAGGAAACTGCCCAGGACTTGATCTTAATTAGTTTGGCAGTGAGTAATAACATCCTCTGAGGATTAGAGATTGTTGTGCTAGATTAGTCCAGGAAAACAGAGTGTGTTTATGCTCTGGTAATGTAAAAATCCTAATGTGTGAATTTCGTCAAATAGAATAAACTTTTTATTTAGAAAAAAAATTAAAAAAAATAAATAAACATCCAGCTGACTGTTGGATTATTATATAAATCTGGACCAAGCAACACATGTTCGCCCATGAGATGACAGGCCTGTGATCATACAGTGCGCTGAAATATCATAACGTTGATTAATATCACAAGTATGTGTTTTGTTGTGTCAGTAGAATTGGATCAGACATCCTCTGGGTGGTAAAGGTTGACTTTTCCTAAGCTACTTCTGTGGTTGGCTCAATTGGGATTTAGAAATACTTAAAATCCAAGATAAACTGGACCGAGGAGTTTGTGTTCAACATTTTTCTAAGTGATCAGAAATCCACTTTTAGAGCACAGATGTTTGAGTTTGTGTTCATTTGAGACATGCCTGCTTTTCCAAACACCATATAACATTTTAATAACACGATTGTCAACACAACTGTCTTGATGTAACTCCACACAGGCCTTTATATTCCCATAAACTGTTTCTGTCTCTCTGCCAGTTGTTACATTTGTTCTCTAGATTTGTTTTACAATAATCTGTCAAGAAAATGTGAATGTTGACGATTAAAGAGCAGCCTTTGATCATTTTTCAGAGGCCATGACTGTTATGCTTAAAGAGGCACTCTCTATGATTCTTGGCCTGAGCCTTATTTTCTGTATAAATTACATACAAAGAAAGCTTAAGAGGTGTTTCTCAAGGGCTCAACATTTTTTACGCTTACACTCCTCTGGCAAATCCACTATGGAAAAGCTGAACTATTCTTCCAGTGCTGTATTTTAGTGTGGTTTGGAGCTGAGGTGGGGATCAATTGCTTGGTTTCTGCTGCAGCATCCCAGAAAGCTCCTGAGAGGCAGGTCTGAAGGACAGGTGGGCAGCCACACAGTGCCACCTCAAACCGCTGTCCCCACCACAGAGTTAGAGACCAGCAGACCCAGAGACCAAAGACAGACAGGACTGCCATGTGTAGAGGGCTGCTTCTTCTACCGATCCTTTTCACTATTGATTAACGGCTGGATTGTTTAGTTTATGTGATGACAGTAAACTGTGCCTCCTTCCAGACCTCCAAATGGCTGCCCCTTCATTCAGTATAATGGTGGTTAACTGATTTAATAATGGCAGTTACACACTGCTTTGTGTGTGTGTGTGTGTGTGTGTGTGTATGGCGGTCAATACATCTCAAAACTTGTGCACAACTATCAGCTGAACGTGTCACACGCGCATGCTTTGACGCCTGTGCAGCAAAGCACATTGACTTATAATGGTCCCCCGTTCATCATTCGTTCTTTCTATTTTCAATTGGGTTAGGTTTAGGCGCATGGCTGGGAGTGAAAGCTTAACATAGCAACAGTAACCAAGGGGGCAAACATCCGGGTCACATAAACCCGACCAATTAAATATCCAAATCCAATTAAATCCTGTGGCCTGTTTTTCCATTTCACAGTTTTGATCCAAGCCTAAAATTGAAATATCAAAATTTTGTGTGAAATAACAAAAACAAAATAATCTCACATTTTTAACTTGCCAATTGCCAATTCAAAATAGGCGCAGCAGACATGCACGAAAACACAAGCGCGTCGCACCAAAAGCGTGTGTGACGCATGTCTGCATTGAAGTAACGGGTCATATTTCCTCCGTGTGAAACGATGTTGTGTTAACGGTTACCGCCGAGACTGTTTGTGGGAGATCACATTACCACCACGTGACGTGACTGAATCCTGCCCACTGATTGGCTTCTCAGGCATGAATCTGGCGAATGAGGACTTTCATGTGCCTCTCAAAGTCCTCATTTGTCTATTGTTTTCTTTTTGAAATAGTATAAATACTCAATGATGGGAATTAGCACATGCTCAAAACAACATTTATGATAATATCGTAGCCGATATATATTACCCACCTCTACTAAGTTATTCATGCATGCACACACACATTGCTGCGTGTGTCTCTGCTTATTTTGATATCGATGGAACCCCATTGTGTGTGTGTGTGTGTGTGACTGTACAGAGGTTTGAGGAACACACAGAGATGTCTTTTATCAATTAATATCATTCAAAGTGCAGTAAAGGATAAATCAGTGTTTGCTGTGATCACTCATTGCACCAGTTCCCCTCTGTACACTTGCACCTTTTTGAGGTATTGATAAGTTGTCCCTGTCTGTCTCGGTCTTCTGTCTCTTCATGTGATCTGGCTCCATGATGTTGAGATCAGGACTCTGGGGGGGCGACATATCTGCAAAAGGACTCCTTGTTCTTCTTGTCCCTGAGGATTATTCTTTATGACTTTGGCTGTGAGTTTGCCATCACTGTCGTGCTGCTGAACAAATTTGAGATCATTGTGATCAAAAGCCTATCTGGTTGTATTGCATGGAGAGTTTACATGCTGAATAAGAGTGTGTGTGTCTGGCCTGTGGCCTCTCTGTCTAGTTAAAGGTTGAGGTTGAAAAAAAAAATGGTGATTGCACTACTGCTGTTATCACTCTTTGATTTTGGAACAGTCTCTGGGAAACTAAATCAATGCTAATCTCTTAAAAGCATCTAACAACTCATTTGTACTCTATGCCTTAGTTCTTCTGCCTCCTTTACCCCCTCTGTCCCATTTTCTTTTTACGAAGCACTGTCGTAACATCTGTGTTTTATAACCTCATAGTTAACTCAATATTGAGCAACATAAATAAGCCAAAGAAGCCAAACCCATGATTGTTTTGAATTAAACTGAATTTTACTCCTGACACCCTGCAATCACTTACAGAGATCAAGGTGGGATAAACATCAAGCAAAATGTTGTTGGGCCCTTATTGACCCCAATTGTACATGGTAGGTTCATCATCATTTCCTCCAATGCCCAGAAACCAGTGTTAGTTCATTTATTTAAAGAGATGGTGGCCAGATAATTAATGGGCAACAATTAATCTTGAAAATTCTTGCAAGAATGTGCTTGCTTCAGCCTCTCAAAAGTTCATATTTGGCAATTTTACCCTGTCTTAAAAAAAACTGTAATTGGTGAGTACAGCATGTTTGACTGTTGGCCACACAAAAACAGCCCCTCCAACATATTAATGTGATGTTTTGTGGTATTTTCTGAAACTTTTACAAGCTTAACAATCATTATAGAAGATGAATAAAGAAAATATTGATAATAACTGTTGGTTCCACTATTCTGGTGATTAAATTATCTGTGTTACTGATTTGACACCAACAAAATTGAAGCCATTTTCTAAAAAACAACATAATAATAAAATAAAAATTAGTTTTAAATAAATCATAGGTTTGAGTGCATCCAAACTGGAGAACCAGTCTCTGGGAGCGTTTCTGAGAAATCAGTGATTAATCTAATTATGCAAACCCAAACGATGTTGAGTAAATCAGGGGATTTGTGGGGCCACAGGGCAGTTTCCCACTTTTTCTAGTAATCCAGCCTTCACAGAAACAGTTTAGAATGCACATTACTGCCTGAAGCAGGGGGGAGAAAATATTTGATAGTTTTGTAAATTCAATACAAGACATTATACGGCCCATAAAGGCATTTTTCTTTGTATGGAGACTAAATTCATTGCTCCTCAGGAGACCTGATAGTGTGGCTCATGCTGCCCTCTTCTGTTACATGAGCAGATTTCATCTAAATGGTCTACACATGTGCTCACACACATTATGTAATATCAAAAACCACGAGTGTGAGTTGAATAGTGGAAGTAAGTACCCAGGGCCCCTCAAGGGAAGACCCTGAAAAGTCCCAAATCAATAGTTTTCTTTTATTTGTAATATCAAAGTATGCATTAGTAGCATTAGTCAAACATTTGAAGTCTGGTGCTACAGTAACGTTTGTTCACTGACATCAGTGATACAGACAATGTGGCATCAGAAGTGCTAAGTCATTATTGATAATACTCCCTATAGTAAGGTTGTTCGGTTTGAAAGTGAAAGTAAGTTATAACAGTGTTTTCACTTTTAGATCTAGGGCCACCGCCATCTTGTTTACTGTATGAGCCTTTAAATCTCCACTGTGTAGTGTGCAGACCTGGCTTTAACTTGTTTGGAACTAGCCTAATTCACCTAAATTCTGTGAACAAACTATGATTCCAGCGGTTCTTATGAAAATGCAGTAATACAGTCATGTTCAGGATATGACAAAGAAAACCTGCACAGAAATTATGGGATAGCCTATAACATTGTAATGCTTCATTCAGCAATTAGTGAAAATATGGCTTAAATATAGCTACTCAAAGATTGTTTGAAAATGTTTCTGTAATGTGTTATAAATGTCTGATTACAGATTTTGTCCAGATTTATTTTCTGTTTCAAGTACTAAATGCACAGAAAACCTCAGACAATGTAGGCTTATTTTGTCATTATATTGTAAGGCTGCTGTTATTATTAACATTATCAAAGCCCGGAATAATTATTTGGACTTTTCTATGGCTATTTTTAGAGGATATGAAGGACATGTTAAAGATTTTTTTCTGTTTGTACATGTGTAGGCTGCTTTAACAATGTAATTTCTCCCTGTTGATATATGAGGAGGGGCAGATCCAGAAGTCAATCAATCAATCAGTCACTTTCCTCACTGTGACATACTCCTTTTTTCATCAGTATCTTGTCTTGGTAATGGTTTCTATTAATAGCAGACTAATTACTTTGTATTTATCTTGCTTTTTGTGACCAACAGTAAAAAGAAAGGAAACTAGTTTGAGAAGCTGGTAGGCCTACCAGTCAGTCTTTTCCTGTGTCTTTGCCTCTTGGTAAATAAATTAATCAACCTAATCATTTCAGTGAAGTGATTAAATTGCCTGTATTGTGGGGATATCAGGGCTTCAAAACAAATCTTGGTCACTGATTACTCCGACCATGAGTGTATAGTTGTTGTTATTAGATGCCAACTGTTTCGGAATAGACCAGATTCATGTGCTTCACAAACTGAAAGTGATCTGTAAACGCAAGTTAACAGTCAGCATCATTTAACCGACATTAACATTGTTCTCCCATCACTTACTGCCACTCGAATGACATGTTTAAACCTTCATTCGTCCACTAATCAAACATAATAATGTAAATAACGTCGATAAAACAGAGACAGTCGTGTAAATGTGCGGCGGATTTGTGTAAAGCCGTTATCTAAAACACACTGCCTGCGGTTTCTTTGTGGCGGCGGCCTGCGACTGTTCCATTCATAGCAGGCCAATCAGAGGGCGGCTTACTGCCGGGCTGCAGCCAATCACGTCACCGCTCGTTGTTTGGCCTTGTTGCGACCGCGGACAGACAGAGGCAAGTGGACCGGTTTGAAGCTAAGCTAATTCAGTCACTCTAAAGCCGGCGATTTTTCAATTTTGCATAAACTCCGGGTGCCGCACGTGCGCGTATTTGCTTTCGAAAAATCACAGCTACCTGTCGCCGTATCAAACTCTGGGCTAAGAGGCGGAGGTGGGCGTTTATTTTAATAAACCGCTTCTCTCCCGCTAGCTGAACAAGGCAGCGGATAGGCGCCAGTCGTGTTTGACAACAGCGCTGCTCCGTCACGTTCCCGCTGTTGATGTTGTTTCTAGCTGCCGACTGAAGCGGCAAAAAGAAAAAAAGAGAAAGAGAGCCGAAGAGAAAAGCGAAGCATGGCAGAATTCCTCGAAGATCCGTCGGTCCTCACCAAGGATAAGCTGAAGAATGAGCTCACTGCCAACAACGTGCCACTTCCTAGTGGGGAGCATAAAAAAGAAGTGTACGTGCAGCTGTATCTGAAGAACTTAACCGTGCTGAACAACAAGAAGAGCCCACCGACAGACACCTTCTCCAGCGACGAGGAGCTGCCTACCCCCGTGGTGTCCAACAAGAGTCGATCTGGAAGAGTAAGTTTTAGCTCGTTGTTACAGTAGATTATCACAGTTGGATTTGATTTGTGGATAACGCTGCTGATGTGAAACTGTGTGCGACTGATTTTGAGTTACGGCTCGTGTGATGTATTGAACTTTATTTATTCTGCAGAAAGCTACAAAAAAGACAGACAAGCCTCGCACAGAGGAAGTGGAGGTGACAGATCTCACCGATGAAGATTTAAAACAACAGCTGGCAAAGCATGGGGTGGACTCGGGACCTATTGTTGGTGAGTTCCTGGAGGCATGGTTCATATTTAATTGGCATAAAAAACTGAAATATTTATTTCATTTAAGTAAGATGAAAACGGGCATAAATAAATGATGGTTATTTACATGAATTTAAATACACATTGTATCACTGTTTAAATTAGTTTACTAACCTGGCTATTATCAGGATTTGTTAGTTCCTTAAGCAATCCAGCAAGTGTTTTATTGTTGCCTAAAGTGTTTGTGGTGTTTACAGAAACTGGCAGGGAAAACCCACAATTGTTCCAGATTTATGATTTTGAAAATGAAAGTCAGAGATTATGAAAGTAAAACGAGGAATTTACATAATTAGTTTACAGAATTTTTCTATTGGATTATTCCACCCATGACATTACCTATATCCATAGTGTGTTTAATTAGATTAAAAGGAATTATTGTTTTAGACAGCTAAGAAGCAATGACAGAAAGATGATGTAAATCATACTGAAACCACCCACTTCCTAGGCCTTTATTATCACCTGTCTTCACTTCACTTTTCATATTTGGGTATTATGATTATGAAACTGGTGTTAAATTCCATTATTGGTGGTGTCAGAAGTAATAGAAAAATAGATTTTGGACATTTGTTAATTTAATAATAATTTGTTAATTTAATAATAAAAGAATCTGGATAAGGAGTGTAATTATTCATGTTTAAGCTACCACCACACCCGTTTTGTGACTCTCGCGTCATATATGTTTGTGTATATATATGTGTGTGTGTATGTATGTGTATATATAATTTTTTTTTTTTCCAGATATAGTAAATGGTAATATGCAGTAACAGTGTTAACTACCATATCATAAAAAACTTTTCTCTTTTTTTAAAATGTTCCACTGAAATATGACAGATTTGCAAATGCTGCTCACTGAAGCAGCACTGCATGCATCAGCAAGGCTACCCATCTCAACAAAACAAGTCTGCATCCTGCTGAAGTGAAAGTGAAATGTGTGACATCTTATTAACTCGTTGTTTTTCCTCCATGCAGCAACCACCCGTAAGGTATATGAGAAGAAGCTGCAGAAGCTGATGGACGAGCCGCCAGCTGAACCTGAAGCTCCTACAGACGTCACGGTTCTCCCCAAGGCAGACAGTAACCAGAACGGCAACACAAACTCTGACCAGTACAGTGACAAGGAAGACGGTGAGTTCTGGCATAAAAATGATCTATTGCACATCACAAGAACCCTAAATAACCTTCCACTTCCTGGTTTGTCAAGGTTGACCAGGTTGAATGTTCAGATAAAACGGATTACTTTACTGTTTCATTTATTGTTTTATATTGCTTGTGTTTGTTCAGAGGAGATTGCGGCACCTGAACCAGAGCCAGTTCCTGTGGTGGAGAAGCCTGTGAGGAGCAGAGGGAAAGCTCCAGTTACTGTCAGGACCAGCAGCAGACGACAAACCAAGGTGAGGCGCGTTTTGTTGCTCCCAAGTTCGGCGATCAGAGTGTTGTTTTTATTTATATGACCAAGTTGACATATTACTCTAACAGGTGGTGGAGGAAATCATTGTTGAAGAGACTCCAAAGAAGGCTAGTGAGAGCGTTGTTGAAGATATCCTTGCCAATGAAATAAGCACACCAACCGGCATCAGGTAACAATTGATTATAACTCTTTGGGATTGCACATGAATCATTTGTTTACAAATATCAATAAATTATGGAGAATAGATTAGCCTAAAAGCCGACCATGGAGCAATAGTTTGATTATAGCTTAAGGTTCACTCACTAGATTCTTAGCTCACAGCTGTCACATCCTTTACCCCAGTGGTTCCCAACCTTCTTTGGCTTCTGGTGATGCAATGATCATGATAATGGCCACCAATCAAGATGCACCAGCTCAGATATTTTTATATGCTGCATTTTATTTGGACTCAATTTATATTTGAATCTGAATCTGAATCTGAATCTGAATCTGAATCGGATATTTGAGAAAGTGAGAGTAGAGATTACAGTTGTTTAAGATTGTGTGTGGTGTTTTAAATCATACTTGTAAAAAGAATAATAATTGGTTAAGAGAATATTTTTATCAGTAATTTTTTTTATCAATTACTAGACATTTCAGGCGACCCCATTTGAATTCCAGGCGACCCCACATGGGGTCCCGACCCCAAGGTTGAAAAACACTGCTTTACCCCATTGACTTGGGGACGGTCTGTGGTGACAGATGTGACAGCTGTTTGAACCACCCGAGCAAATGTCACCTGAAGAGGAAGCTAGTGAGATGTAGTTGAAAGCTTGAGAATAAAAAAATAGCACCATGAGTCCAGAGTTGTCGCTAAGTTTGCACTAAACTTTGGTTTTATTGTTTCTGTGATCAGTGCGACCTGCAGGCGCCCAATCCGAGGAGCCGCCGGTCGACCCGTAAAACCAAGCGAGTACTGGCTGGACGAGTCGCGCGTTCAACACAGCGTCCACACCGAGACTCGCTCTCACTCCGAGTGTCTCTCCCGGCCGGGCGGCGCCGTGTCTTCGGGCAAGCCGGCGGCCCGGCGAAGCGTCCTGTCGGTGCTGCTCAAGCTCCTGCTCCTCGTCGTGGTGGGCGGCTCCGTCTTCTACGCCTACCAGAACCTGGACGCCGACCAGATCAACACCATCAAAGGCCTCCTCGACAGCGTCGTCGTCCCGCTCCAGGGCGCCGTGGACAACGCAGCCACTTTCCTGGGCATCAGCGGCGGCGCTGCAGAGAGCGGGGGCAAGTAAAGACCCTCAGCAGTCCTTCGCCACCTCCCTGCCGCCTGCCACAGCACACCATAACTCAAGCAGAAAACCTGGCTCACCTCTTACCTTCTTCCTACATGGTCGGACAAAAGACACAGATTTAATTGGAATGATAACCATGAACTCCTCTCTGGATTCCAGCTTTGCTCCCACCACAAGAGGGAGGCATAACTCAAACAGTAGCTTCTGGATAACACTGTTTTGTGGCGGTCCGAAGAGACTAATTTTAATGTTGATTTTAATCTGTGAATCGTTTGTGTCTTTGTGTGTATTTAACCCTTGTCTGTAGAACCAAGTGCAGAATGGAGAGGCGAGTTTATCCATGCATGGTTATAGTTTTTGAAGGTCATACTGTAGTTTCTAATGCTGTGCCAGGTGTTTTTCTGATGGTGAAGTGCCTGGACACTGTTAGCACTTAGTGCCCTCCCATTTTTTTTCAAGCACAAAACAGCGCTACTACTAATACCAGAATGTCTACACGTGTTTCTATATGACTTTAAACCTTTTCTCTGTAGCTATAGAATTAGGTAGAGTGATTCTTTATTTCTATGGTGCTCAGGTCAATTCAGCTCAACCTTTTTATTGTGGTCTGTGCTGGGAGGAGACACATGGTGTAATCAGGTCACATCACTGCATGAGGAAAATCAGCCCCATGTTCAAGTTGAAGTAAAAACTTACCTTTTTTTCCCCCCCTTCCCCTCCAGTGGCTGATCACTGATCGAGTCGTCGTATATGAGACTCTGTGTTTATGATCTGAAAATTCTGATCACTCTGTGTTGTAAAAAATAATAATTTTAGCTGTCAGTGGATTGACAAAAAAAATGTCCTGTACTTTTGGCAACTTGTATCATCATAAATTTTCCAACATCAATGAAACAGTTTGTAGCAGCTGATTACGGTCTGCGGTCTGTCTGACGAGTATTCCTTAAGGAAACTGAAATTGCAGTGTTTGATCATGGATTATTGATTTTCCAGCCATGCCGGTGTGCCCATATGAGTTTACATGCTTTGGGTTTTAGTGCTCTGTTGTGCTTTCTTTTGATTTTTGTTGTTTTATGTTGGATTTCTGATCCTTCGGTCCTAAACGCAGGACTGGCTGATGCAGTGCACCCACATAGCCCACCTCACTGACCGCATGTGTCAGGACATGGCAGATCTGGAGAAAGTGAATCTTTTCGGGACATCTAATCGGTATACTCTCCTCAGAACTCTTGATCAATTAATTCTTCCTGTGCAAATTACCATGATTAAGATGCTGTAGGCTTCTCCAATGAGGGGCAAGGATTTAACTCAGTAGAAGGTGATGTTGAGGGTGGGAAGATTTCTGGGAGATCTTTGTTTCTATTTTGATATTTTTCTAAAGTGGTGTGTTCAACTTTTTTATAGCACATTTTAAGGTAACATTTGAAAGCAATATGTAATACATGCAAGTGATACTGTATCTTAATCTGAACCTTGCTGATGTAACAAACTGATCCATCATCAGGCAGCTCTCCCACTATGGACAGAAATGACAGGGGTTATGTGGGTAAGGATTTTTAATCTGTTTATTTATGATAATGTAGGCAATGTATCATAAAATAAACTTTGGTTGTTACCACATGTTTTTTTTCTCCTTTGTCTTCTGTAGGTCAGGCAGGACGTCAAAGACAGAACCAGTGTTTTTGTTTTGATCTATTTCAACACGGTTTTCTCAAGCAGTTGGATGTTTTCATCATGAACATCCCAGCTGCTCAGAACCATATGTGATCATTTAGAAAGGTAAAATGAAGTAAAAGTGGACATGATGTTGATTATGTCACCAACCCAAACAAAGGTTTTACACACCGTAAGACAGTTAAATAAAAACAATGGGCACATCCAACATTCATTTAACAGATGGTTGATAAATGGCAGGTTATAATGTAAATGTGATCTGTAACCTCAAACACTTAGAAGGTGAGACTGCTGAACAAACAGGAAATGGATCACGTGATAGAAAGAAAAATACAAAATATGTCAGAGGTTATAACTGTTGGCACATACTGTGTGTTGTTACAGTCTTATAACTCAATTGATACCTGTAATTAGCTTTTCAAACCATTTAACACTAAATATGGCAGGTCACTACAGCCCTGATTGGTGTGACTCAATCTATGGAAACATGCAAAAGCCATTAACAAGAAAAACTCTCTTAAAGAATAGAAAGAACACTGGAAGTATAGGAATTAATAAAAACAAAAACAAAAACTGGTAAATAATATAGAATATAAATAAAACAAAAATATGTTTTTAGTGTACTATTTTCTTTTGTATATTTTTAGCATTACCCAACAACATAAACCACTACTTGCCATTTAGCCATGACTCGAGTCATTGACGATGCTTTGCCAAACAGTTTCTTCTAGAGCCAGTTTTACTTTTGTTGTCGTGGCCTTGGTGCGTTTGTCATGTGATCACGGTCATCCACTGTAATGTAGCAGCTTGACCTGGTGCTTCAGGTCCCTTCAGTCGCAGGGTGTCCACCTGCTCTGTAGCAATACCTCTGTTTGCTGTTTACAGTGAATTTAACATGGTCAACAGTGTGCCAATACCTCAAGTCTCTCTTAGTAAATATATCACAAATTTAATTGAACCTGTAAATAACGGTTGTTTGTTTGTTGTTGATCCATATGAGTGGCATTTGCTGCATCATCTCACTTTGCTGTGTTCCAGTCCAGTGCACTGGTTTCTCTCTGTCCACTGAGTTTCCTCGGGTGCTGAGCAAAGAGGAGTGAACTTAGTGTTGTTTCAAGGCCAAGTAGATGTAGTGTACACAGAAAAGAGCACTTATTGATTTATAATAGACAAACAGATGACAAACTATAGAGACTGTAAACATATATGAAGGACATGATCCAGTAGGATGTGTAGCAACTTCCAGATGCCACAAAATAGATATAACCTGAGCTACACAACCTCCTCTCCACCATAAATAGGATCATTCGTTGATAAAAAAAAAAAAAAAAACATGCCACTACACAGGGTTGAGAAGATTTTGTAATGAAAGATACAAATGAAGTATTTGCATTTAAACATAAAATCATAGTGTTTCCTAACCCAAACTAATTATATTCTTTCCAGTGGGTTGTCAGTTACTAGACTAGACTATTAAAGGCTAATTTCTAATAATATGACTGGAAAAAAAGGTGTTTGAAGACAACATGGCAGGCTGACTGTTAGTAAATACTTAAATTCTACATGTGTGAAATATGAACTGAGTCACTGCCTGTCTTGTCCAGTCATCCTACTGACTGTATCTGCACTGTTGACACTGTAAGACTGTGTCTCCCCTTGCTGGCTCAGTGTTGTACTGTACAGAGCTGAGATCCAACGATGAGTGAAAGACTCATCACAGTCTGTTGTCTGCAGTAACACTATTTAAATCAGACACACTCACTATAAACCTGTCTGGTCTGGAGCAGCTCAAAACACTGCAGCGGTTCTTCACCGCTTCTTAACCACTGCAGAGAAGCTTTAATAGCCTTTATTATTTTCTTTTTATTATTATAAATTATATATAATAGTAATTCAACACCCCTTAGAACAATTCATTTTGCAAGTGATGTTAGTAGACAAACAATCAGCATTAGTTTGTATATATATATATATATATATATATATATATATATATATATATATATATGATTTTTTTACTGTTCCTAAGGTGAGAACAGTAATGGGGAAGAAAGCTTTTAGATTCTCTGCTCCGAGTACATGGAACAGTTTGCAGTCAGAGCTCAAACTCCAAAGTCTGGTATCTCTGAATGTATTCAAGTCCATGATAAATTCCATCACATCCAGGCTTCAGGAGTGCAAATGTTTTAATTGAGTGCAAATGTTTGACTAATCTTGTAAATTATTAACTAATTTTAAAAATTCAATTTTGTTTTTTGTTTTGTTTGTTCGTTTGTTTTATGTTTTTAATTAATGTGACTATGTGTTGAAACTATATGCTGTCATTCTTGGCCAGGTCTCTCTTGCAAAAGAGATCTTGGATCTCAATGGGACAAACCTGGTTAAATAAAGGTTATAATAATAATAATAATAATAATAATAATAATAATAATAATAATAATAATAATAATAATAATAATAATATGTGTGTGTAAAAAATAAGTCAGAAAATCTAAATAGAATAGAATATTTAAGAAAGAAAGAAAAAAAGAACAACAAAAACACTAAACAGACAAAGAAAGAAAAAAAACAATATATTGAAAATAAAGGCGTCTTTGTCTTTGTGTCTGTCCTGTGTGTGTGTGTGTGTGTGTGTGTGTGTGTGTGTGTGTGTGTGTACCAGCTGACTGAGGTGACCGTCACGGTGCCAGACAGAGACTTTGAAGAGGATGGAGAAGCTTAGTCAATTAAATCCAGTAGGCTGCACCCTGACAGCACAGCAGGAAGAGGAGCAGCCACACGACGCAGCACACCCAGGCCGAGTCCCGCTGTAGCTCCCGACAACGGACACCAAGTTGTACTTAAAGTAGCCGGACCCTCAGGACAACAGGTGAACAGTCGTGTTTTCATGTTGTTGTGGATTTGAAAAACTCTGAAGGACGCAGCAGGCAGATCCTGACTGGGTTTGTTTTGTTTCTTTGTGAGGACTGTTGTATTTATCTGTATTTACGCTAAACAAGTGACCAGTGACAGCAGCTGGACTTGCTCAGCTCTCTTCTTAACACATGTAGAACTGCAAGTCATATTTATCTTTATTATCTGCTAATCGTCAATCTACACCTGGGTGTGTTTACAGCTGTTGTGACAGATGTTTTGCTGCTTATCTTCAGATGCAATGACTAAACTAAACTAAACCACCACCTGCAGCACTGAGAAGATCATGTGTCATTAAGACATTAACATCACAGTCATTCAGGTGGAGCATGTGGAGGTTCTTATTCTTAAAGAGGTGCAGGCTGTTTCTTTGTGGCTCATCAGATTATTATATTTTTATTATGGAATTTAGAGTCATTAAATATTAACAGATTAGACTCTACAATTTAATTTGTGGCTTTGTTAGTAAGTATGCCAGCTCCACTCAGTTCCATTATTATCATAACAGCTGAATGTCGTCTCCTCTCCACGCCCACCGTCCGTCACATGCAAACATTTAACAGTCCCTACACAGACGCCGTCTTTTCTCCAACATTGGTATAAAAAGCCAGTGAGTCTCTTGTAGATCCCTGTAGATCATTCAGATCCCAACTATGTATTTATTGGGGATGATGGAAAGTGATGAAGCCCACTGTCCCACTGTGACCTTGCAGATTAAGCCACCTCATTACCCGCTCGTGTTTACATGCTTGGAGCGCACAGCACTTTCTCTTGGTAATCCAGTCTCATGGGACTAATGAATGGACAGTTTCCCCAATGCACTTCCCATGTGTCTTCATACACAGAGTCCTTGACCTCTTGTAGAGATGGGGTAAATATCCAGATGCCTTAGTATCTTTAATTTATGCTATTCCAAAATATATAACGCTGCAAAATATGAATTGTCTTCTAAATTCTGTTTCAGCTTGTTAATATTTAACAATGGTTTTATTACAGTTGTAATAATGGATATTGCAACTTATCCCCAAGACAGAATCAGGGAAGCTTAGTTTGTCAAATAAATGAACTATAAATAAAAAATATAGAAATGAATTGGTATTGTTCTTCGGAGACATGGCACCAGGTACAAGGTTAATGTTCATCTGCAGCGCAGGTGCAGCAGATGGAGGCAGCGTTAAGGGATTACACTAACTCCTTTAACAGTCTGCAGTCAGTCAGTCAAGTTTGGCATCCGATTATACTACTCCGTCCTCCATTTGGGGAGGAGGAGGAGGAGGAGGAGGAGGAGGAGGAGGAGGGGAGAAGGAGGACAGGGGAGGAGGAGTGGAGCTCTGTGCAGCTCCGGTCCTGAGTCACATGTGCTCTGTGCTACCGCTGCAGCTGACCGGATACCTGCCTGGGCTGTCTGTCTGGACTGGACTAACAGAGACTGTGGGAGGTGTTGTGGATGCAGGGGGTACGCAGCTCTGTGGAAACACACCTTAGGTATTCATTCAGTTTGCCATGCTGATTACATGGTGGTATTTATACCTTGCAGCTCGGAGCATCGCCAAACAATGCAAGTATTGCTGCTGTTTTTGTGTCTGGCTGTGTGTCTTTTGAAGGTGAACTCTGCAGGAGGAGAATGTGTGGGACAGAGCTCAGTCAGTGTGTTTTTCCTTTCCTGTGAGAGATGTCAGAGAAGTGATGCTGCCATTAGTGCTAGTGAGATAAATGTCAGGCTTAATGAGTAATCCCTCAGCACTCTTGACTGTGACACGCTACATCCTGAATGCAGTATTTATGAAGTTTGAGCACGAAGCCTGTTTTCTGGTTTGGTTCGGGTGTGTCTCCTTGAAATGTTTATCACTTATCAACAACTGACACACATTGTGACTGACCACGAGCACTGTTGTTCTCTTCTCCCATGTAGCGTTTAAGATGGCCTCAATCCTTCAGAAGCTCATCACCCCGCTCTTCAGCGGCCCCCCAGAGCCCCCCAGGAATAAAGTGACGGTGGTGGGCGTGGGCCAGGTGGGCATGGCCTGTGCTGTCAGCATCCTGCTCAGGGTAAGAGCCCCTGCCCCTGCCCCTGCCCCTGCCCCTGTTTGTGCCTCTGCTTCAGATTACCCTGCTTCCTGCTGCTGTGGCAGGACGGGGTAATACCCAGGATCCTCAGAGACTGACACCAGATTACTGATCTCTCGGTGTCTGATCTGGCCGTTATCCCCGCACCGTCCTTGTGAAGGTGCGGTGACAGCGGCACAGAAACTTACGTGCCATCAAAAGTCAAAACTTACCGTTATACAAAAGTAGGTCAGCCCAGTTTCTATTCTCCAGCTGAAACTGGACAATATGGAACAAGTTCAAAAACAGTAAACATAAAATGATACAATAGATTCAAAACATAAAGAAACTGATAATTTCCTTTACCTAACACTCACTGCATAGAAAAGATGTAAAGCAGCTCACTGTTTACACAGTAGCAGTAAATGTATATATTCAGGGTTTCATTCTATTTAAGAGTAAAAGTAAAATACTATAATCTACTATTATGTCGGTCACTGGACATGTTATAAGACATTATATTATTATTATTATAAGACAGTGAGAACAATATATTACTTGGCTCTATGGAAGCACAAACATGCACAAACAGACAGCTGTACTATCAGTAGCTACACTAGGTACAGTTCATTTAACACCTTGATTTGTCTCTATTGGCTTAAAGTTCAACATTTTGGCAAATTCGCCTATTGCCATAATCTCTATAGTCATACCATAGGTTCATTACCTTTAATTATCGGTGCATGTTGTTTAGAGATCCGCGGGGCAGAGACGCCAGCTGCTCAGTGAACACAATGGAGGTGAACGGTACAGGACCCCTGTCCCTCATCAAACTCATCAAATACACAATCCAACAACTCCAAAACGCTCTGGTGGACAAGTTGTGACCTGCACATTCACCACGCTATGAAATAATAATATAACATTACGAGTTGTTTCAAGGCAAATGCACTAGTTCTGAGTATTTGCTTTGTGTGTTGTAATGTTACATAATTATACATGATTATTTCATAGCGTGGTGAATGTGCAGGTCACAACTTGTCCACCAGAGCGTTTTGGAGTTGTTGGATTGTGTATTTGATGAGTTTTGAGGGACAGGGGACCTGTACCATTCACCTACATTGTGTTCACTGAGCATCTTGCGTCTCTGCCCCGCGGATCTCAAAACAACATACACCGAAAATTCAAGGTAATGAACCTACTGCTATGACTATAGGGACTATGGCAATAGACGAATTTGCTAAAATGTTTAACTATCCCTTTAAGTGGAAACATGAACTATAAACAGCAGTTATGTTGCTGAATGTCTGTACTACATGACATGTTGGACCCTCCCTGATGTGTGCAGGAGTTGGTTGACGAGCTGGCCCTGGTGGACGTGATGGAGGACAAGCTGAAAGGAGAGATGATGGACCTGCAGCACGGCAGCCTCTTCCTCAAAACAGCCAAAATAGTTGCAGACAAAGGTGAGTTCAGGGACACTCTGGAAATCTTAGAGCTCAGTTCGACTCAGATAAAAACTCAGCTCAGTTGTCTGCTCCTCTCTGCTTCTCTTCTCTGTCAGATTACTCTGTGACAGCAAACTCCCGCATCGTGGTGGTGACAGCGGGCGTTCGCCAGCAGGAGGGAGAGAGCAGGCTGAACCTCGTCCAGAGGAACGTCAACATCTTTAAACACATCGTCCCCCAGATCGTCAGATACAGCCCCGACTGCATCATCATCGTTGTTTCCAACCCAGGTGCTGTCCGACACGTTTCCCTACCATCCGTCTTTTTGTCTGTCACACAAAAACAAAGGTGCTAACAACGCTTTTCTACAGTGGATGTGTTGACCTACGTGACCTGGAAACTGAGCGGCCTTCCCAAGCACCGCGTCATCGGCAGCGGCACCAACCTGGACTCGGCTCGCTTCCGCTTCCTGATGGCCGACAAACTGGGAATCCACCCCAGCAGCTTCAACGGATGGATCCTGGGAGAGCACGGAGACACCAGTGGTGAGGACTGGTGGTCTATGTGATTTGCAGACACTCTGAGCCGACATATGAAAAAGAGGGTGATGGCTTCTTGGTGTGTTTCAGTGCCTGTGTGGAGCGGAACAAACGTAGCTGGCGTCAACCTGCAGACACTAAACCCCGACATCGGCACCGACTGTGACGAGGAGAACTGGAGGGAGACCCACAAAATGGTGGTGGAGAGGTAGAGTTCACTTGGCTTGCTCACGTTTTATTTATGTAATTGTATTGTGACAAAATACTCACTGTTCTAGTTCCTAAATGAAGGATAACAACACAGTAAACTCAAATTAGGGGGAACTATGCAGGTCCGGTTGCTTTTTTTGTTGTTTTGGTCACTTGTTTCAGTGCATATTTTCAGCTAGAAGGCAATCCATGGAGCCGTGTCTACCGAGGTGGTTAATGTTAAAGGGATTGTTCAACATTTTTGGCCATAATCCCTATAGTTGTAGGAGTAGGTTTGTTACCTTTAATTGTCGGCGCAAGCTATTTTTAGAACGGCGGAGCAGAGCCGCGAGCTGCTCAGAGCTAAAAACTCACAGTAAAAACTGGTAAAAACCCACAGCTAACCTCCTCCCTCCCCCTGGCCATGTGTTTTTTTGTTGTTGTTGTTTAACGAAGCCCGCTAGAAGGCAATCCGTGGAGCCGTGTCTACCGAGGTGGGTAATGTTAACAAGAGATTACAGATTACCGGGCCTGTTTGTGTCGTAGTGCCGTAAAGCAGTCCATGTTTCTGGGACACCAGGTCGTAGGTGCTGATCTTGCAGAGTTGGTTTTCAGGAGACCCCAGGTGGAAGGCAGAGAGCCTCCATTCTCCCCGTAACAAATCATCAGTGCAAACCTTGCATAGTTCCTCTTTAAATAATCATGTTTTTAAACTCATATAGTTTATTTTAGCATTTCTAAATATATCTTACTCTGTTAAAATAGTCCAAATAATTTGTGTCAGTGGTATTACACATTAATTCAACTTTATATGGTCTGACTTCAAATTCTTTGATAATTATGATCACATCAGAACAGTGGAAAATCAAAATGAATGGTTTCATTTGGTCCATTGTTCCCTCCTCTGTCATATGCAGTAACCAGCTTTGAAAAGGTGGAATCACCTGATATTGAAGGATCAGACATCAGTGACATATTCAGGACAGAGCAGCAGAGCCCGGGCCAGAGTCTGCCTCGAAGATTCTTGTTGTGTTTTATCAGTTTATTTTTAGCACCTCAGATTATTTCTGTATTTCATTTCAGGGTTAGGGAAGTTAGCAGAGGGAAGTTAAAAGATGAAAAAGTCATGACACAGTTTGCTTTACGTTGTGTCTGTGTGTCTCTCAGTGCTTACGATGTGATCAAGCTGAAGGGTTACACCAACTGGGCCATCGGCCTGAGTGTGGCCGACCTGACAGAGAGTCTCATAAGGAACATGAACAGGATTCACCCAGTTTCCACCATGGTGAAGGTAAAACATGTTCACACACACACACACATTTGCATATATTTTTTCTTAAGCTTGTTTTTAGATTTGCATGCACACGTCTGTAGATTTTCCTTTGAGGGCTTTAGCAAAGCTACAATTTGTACTGTTGGTGCTAACAGCAAAGATTGTTCTAACTGTACATTTAAATGGGTCGTGCTCATACTGAGGTAATTAATTACAAATGTAAAAATAGCTCAATCCCATTACAGTAGATTTTTTACAATACACTTGAAAATGAAAGCTGACTTGTATTGAAAATTCCCCTATTACCAAAATTCACCCTTTGCTTTTAGTTTTAAGAAAATAAGAAGTTTACATATTCTTTTTTACTCATTTTAATAATAATAATAGTAATACATTTTATTAACGCACTTTACATTTAACAAGATATCTCAAAGTGCTACAACAGCAACAGAAAAAGAGTTAAAACAGTTATCAAAGTAAAATTTAATATAATTAATTTTAATTAGTAATACATGTAAATAAATGAGTAAATGTCTTCTGTGTCCGTCAACAGGGCATGTATGGAATCAGCGATGAGGTGTACCTGAGTCTGCCCTGCGTGCTGAACAACGGGGGCGTGGCCAGCGTGGTCAACATGACCCTGAACGAAGACGAGGTGGCCCAGCTGCAGGCCAGTGCCAACACGCTGTGGGACATCCAGAAGGACCTGCAGGACGTCTAACTGAGCAGCAGGGGGCGACTGCTTCTTGCCTCCTATCACTCTGCAGTCACTAAAGCCACACAGCTCCACCCTCCACACCGTCTGCCCGCCGCCCGCTGTAGAGTCCCAGCCGTACGTGCAGACGTTTAATCCCGTCAGATTTAGCCGTAGGTGTCAGAGTTTGTTCACTGCTGTTTACTGGAAACCAAAACGTGACATCAGCCGAGTGAAATGCCGCTCTGAGTCACTTGTCCTCGACCGTCCTGCGATGTGGGACTCATGTTGCTTTCATGTGTAATAAAACAAGTTTGTTGATGCTCGAACAAGAAGCAAATGAGTTCAGTTATTCAGAGGTGACATAGACTCAGAGGTTTTTCTGATCACCAGTTGTTGAGTGGTTATGTGAGTCCTACTGTAGGCTGGCCGTTATCTCCACAACAGTTTTGTTTTTGAACTTTCACGTCGATGTTTCTACAGTAGCCCAGAAAGGACAAACCAAACACTGGCTCTAGAGATGGCCCAGAGGCTGCTGGTTCTGTTAGTTGAAGGAGAAAAGTCAGGGAGGTGTTTCCACATGTTTTCTATGGAGCCTCACCACCACAAATAACACACAGTGGTCCTTATACAGAAAGAGAAGAAGGTAGTGGCAATTTTATTTATTATTACATGTAATCTCTCTCCTCATCTGAGTTGTATTGTTTGCAGTTCAACACTTCTGTCAATCATATTTAGTGTAGTTCATCTGTCCTGGCATTGGTTCAATAAATATGATACATAATTTTATATGAGGGCATTTCTCACACAATATAAGTTCACAGGTTTGACATGTCTTCTCCTAAACCTTCATTTTACATAGTAAGGACTTGTAAAGTTTCTTGTCACTGAAATCGTAAACGAAATGACAAAAGTCCTGCAACATTTTATTGTACAATATCATTTCAATGACACAATATAGTTGTAAAATCCCCCAGTCAGCAGTGATCATGAGGCAAAAATGAAATAGTTGCTTCTGATTTAGAGCAGGGGTGTCAAACGTACGGCCCACAGGCCAAAAGCGGCCCTCCAGAGGGTCCAATCTGGCCCACGGGATTAATTTGTGTGATGAAGTGTGGAAATTACATAGAAGAGGCATAATATTGGTAAAATTGAACATATTTTGCTCAAGAAATTTCAGGTTGTTCATAACATGTTTTATAAAAGGATAGTTCATTATCTGTAAACATCTAAATAATGTACTTATTTGCACTTAAACAAAGGGAAAAATTTGAGTTTTTATTATTGATAGGTTATTGCTATTATTTTACTGGTCCAGACCCACTTGAGATCAAATTGCGCTGCGTGTGGCCCCTGAACTAAAGTGAGTTTGACACCTTTGTTTAGAGGCTCTTTATTCTTCTTCACATCTAAAAAGCAGGATTACACTCTCCATGTCAGCTGCTGACCTCTGTGTGATCCAGTCACGACTCGGTCAAGCTGCCATTCCCAATAAAACTCACCGGACCGCCTCTATTAGTGACTCCTGGTGTGGACAGTGTGATGATGTCTGACTGAGTGGTGTTTAGCCTGGTGTTAATCACGCTGTGGTGAGAACGACTCGCTCCGAGCTGACAGACTTTTATTCCACCATTAATTGCTTAACAAGTTGAACTAGTGTAAAAGGAAATCCCTCCCATGGCCAACACACACACACACACACACTGCAAGCTCATTAAGAGGAGGGAGATGTAAACAGATCAGTCCAAGAATAGACCAGAGACTGTATATAAAAATAAACTGAACATATGGTTCGGCATTTAACAAACAGCTCCTTGACAAGGTGCGTTTACTTATCACATTTAATACAAGTAGACACACAGCAACTAGGGATGCATAGAAAAACATGATTAAAACTAAAAAAAAAAAAAAAGAAGAATCAGTAGAATCTCGGAAACTTCACAAATAGTTTAGATTCAGCTGTTGCTCCTCAGGATAATCTCCACCTGAGGCAGAAAAGACAAAAAGAAAGAAAAGGAAAATCAAGTCTTACATGATAGACGAGGATCAGGCAGTGTGTCGGTGAGAAGTGAACTGGTAGTTTTACCTTCTACAGCTCGCTGCAGCAGCTCCAGGAGGACGGAGGAGGCGAGAGACAAACCCAGTCCTCCACTGCTCTGGTCCTGAGTCACTGTAGAGACGCACAACAAAGACAGTTGAAAAAGAGAAGACATAATTTTACACTACAAAGAAATGTGCTTATACTTTGTACAATATATAATATAAAAAATAAATAAATTGCTTAATAAACTGATGATCTGTAGCTAATACAACTAAAAAGTATCATACTCAAGGAAGAGAAGACATCAGACAGAGAAATTTCACATCTGTCAAAGCAGCTGTTTTCTTTAATATAACTGATCTATAGAGGATTAGTAACATTAAGCATTGATAAAATCATCAGTTACATCTTATAATATTCCTTTATAAGGCTTTACTTATTTGTAAATTATGTAATAGACGAATATAATAGGCTACTTTATTTTATTATTTGAAATATTGGATGTTTGCCTGATGGTGAAATTGGAATTTGATTTATTTTATTAATCAATCATTATAATTAGATTATAGGTGTAACACATCTTTGACCCACCTAGATGTACAGAGTCATCCTCCTCTCTGCTGGTGCGCTCCAACACTGAGCGGTGTCCCTCTGGAAGAAAACATTGAATTCCGTTTTCTCTGAATTTGATTATTTGAATTTGACAATTCTTCAGCAGTGTAAATGTTAAACTTACGTGCTCCCTTCAGGTACAACATGGCCTGAGGAGTCCAGTTCCTCCGCTGGAAATCATACAAACCATACAGGTCTAAGTCACTCCAGTGTTTCTGTACATTCATGATCAAATTCAGCCTTCACAGATGTTTTCACTCACCTGTGGTGCAGCCCAGCCCTGGGTCACCAAGGTAACCAGTAACAACGTGACTAGAGAGGACATGGTTGAACTCTGCAAAAGTGGAGGATTGACATGTTCATACAAATAATGATATTTTTTTGTATTTGCATATATAAACATTTTCATAATCACAGCTGTTCATCCCAACCAACACCATTTAAATGTTCTTTTTTTTGGGGGGGGGGGGGGGATACAAACCAAACCAAAAAAATGTTTTAATCCATACAGAACAGACACAAAAACACAGGAGTTGCACTACACCAACCTTTCAGTGAAGCATAATGTATTAATAATGACACTAGGAAGCTATATTGTATATACTATACTCCAATACCGTCGTATTATGATTTCTGTCAGCTTATTCCAGCCTCAGCTGACATCAGGATATCTAAGTATTAATGAAACATTTAGATGCTGCTTGTAAATTCTGAATTGTTGGACTGAAAAGTGTCACCATTTAAATTCTAATCCTTGGTTGATTGAAATTAGTTTAAACACCGACACATACTAGTCATGCAAGTTACACACATATAGAGAATTGTTAGATTTTCCCCCAAAACTAATTATTATAAACTATATACTTAGAATACATAATATGTGGACTTTAAGTAAAAAGAAAAATAAAGCTGATGAAATTTACATTTTAGTTGCGACAGACTGAGTGTGAGGTCAAATTCATCTCTGACTGCTGACTGTAATGGAGCATAGTGCAAACTCTACTATCTAACAATAACAATAATGATTATAGTGGCATCTTACCGTTGATTGTCCTCTGCGCTCCCCTGCTCCCCTCTTTGTGTGTAAAAGTTTGATTTGTGCTCCGTCCTCCTCACTGCTCTTAAATTATGAACACAAAAGCAAACCAACTCATTATCAGCGTCAGTGATGAGGCTGATCGGTGGCTTAATGACATCACACATAATATTTCAATTGACGAGAGTGACAGGTGCTGTTAAAACTGTCGCGGTTCATTAATCACAGACCCACGAGGGAGACTTTAAACTTTTCAGACTCAGAGTCTCCCGAGCAGGTCACCTCCCGATGACGACACTGCAGAGGTTTTATGAATGAAGCTGATGTGATGACAGCTTGTATGTGGGTGTAGACTCATGCAGGGGGCCCTGAGGCTGAGGATTGTGTAAAAGCTGCAAATGGTGAACTTGTTGATGATTTCTATAAAAAGCTGCACGTGTCATTACATGTCATATGAAAGAGTAACCATACTACACTACATACAAGAAACACCTTATGATACAACCCCACAGTTTACAGCCAGAGACGGACTGGAAGACAATGGGCCTGTCAACGCCTCCTATTATGACAAGAGCAAGACAGCTGCATATAAAAATCCCAGACTTAAACTTAGATATCAATTTAAAGAAAATGGATGATGTTCTCTTTTCTAAAAAGAAAATTGACTTGTCAGAACAGAAGTTGAACAGAGAAGCTGCTGAGACAGTAAAATATAATACTATAATATAACATAACCTAATGAGGTAATGAGGTAATGAAAAAACTATGTCGTTTAAATTTAAAAGCCTCTGTTGTGTCAGTCAAGTGAAGATTTGTTGAAGATGATTACCTTAACCTTTCCTTTGGATCTAGTAGGTGCTGTGCTACAGGTTTGTCAAGTCAGTTTGTCCCGTCTCAGTCAGTGGGATTGTCCGGGTGAATTGGCTTGTTCATATTGTAAATTTACAGAGGAAGAAAACACAACAAAGGAATAACAACAATTATTTAAATGTTTCAATTTCTCAAGTGTTAGTTTTAAAGCAGAAGTAAGTGATATATTTGTGTTAATATAAGTCTTAAATAGTTATATCTTCCGACAGCAATCACTTACATAGAGTGTTTGGACCGAAACACGGGTCTGTCAGTCCCTCTGCTCTGCTCTGAGCCGAAGAGAAAACTTTTCTCGTATCCTACAGTTTTTATCCAATGAGGAGAGAGAACGGCATGCAGGGCTGTGTGTGCAGCCAAGGGATGCGCGTGAATGTGGTGACGTAGGGACGAGGACTGTTATGGTGCGTTCAAGGAAACTCGTAACTCCTGTTTTTCCGACCTGTGAAGTTGTATCAGTTTGATCTGGTACGAGTTCACAGGTCGGAAGTTACGAGTGGCCGTTATAGTGACTTTCATAGGTAAAACAGGTCGGAAAAACATGAGTGGGTTGCCTGAAACGCTACAAAGTCGTAAGCTGTGACTTGAAGCTGTAATTTACGATTTCAAAAGCCTGCCTGGAACGCAGCATTAGCGAAAACGACCGGATCGCTTACTTCTGCTTTAAATACTGGTTACAGCACTGGGAAACCTAGAGTTTGTGAAATAAGGAGGTCATCACCTTGTTTATACTGTGTAATTTACGAGTAACCATAGACACTGTGTTACTAATAATCCTATAATTGACTGACATGGTTGAACCTCTTTATATTTGAAAAAAAAGAAAGAACAATAAATGTATAAAAGACACACTTTATTCCAAGTATGCACGTACAAAAGTTACAGTAAATCTTCTCCACAACAAACATCCTACACCTTTTCCACAACACAACAGCTCAGGTTTCTTTGCCTATGTAACATTTAGCTCAACCGTCTTTATTGTCATGTACAAAATTCCAGTAACACTTCATAGAGGAAGTCAAACCTGCTCTCAGTGACTGTTGAGGCACGATCTGAAGGAGTGGATGCTGTGAAAGGTCCCTGGCTCCGCGCTCTCTCCGTCCAGTGGTCCCACAGTATTAGTCCATAAATATCAGACAGGAATGATACAAAACAAGGAGGCCTGCGTCCAGCCATTCGAATAATTAAAAAAAAAATCTCTTGGTAACTTTGTCCAGTGGCACACACATACAAAAAACTATTTCCTCCTGACAGAAGAGACTTCCTGCCAGTCAAATGTCCACAGAGAAACTTGTGTCTTGTGTGCAGACGTTTGGATTCACAGTTTTCTGGAGTGGCAATGACCCAAATGTACAGTAACTATTAGAAGCTGTGACAAATACTGAAACTCTCCTGCGGTACTCTTATACCATGGTGTTGCTCTCCCCAATTTTGTCCACAAGCTGAAAAAGAAACAGAACACAACCCAAGGATTATTCATGAGATGAGGGTTTTACAACGTTCACGAAAATGTAATATAATTAATATAATTAAATATAATTTATCATTAAATGCAAAAAGAATCATTCACATCGAAATCACATTCATTATCTGCCCAAATAATCACAATATGACGTTTTTGCGTTTTGCACAGTCCTCATCTTGACCTCACTGTTATGAGCCTTGAGATAACGAGTCTTTTGATTTGGTGCCATAAATACAATGACATTTAAAGGGATAGTTCAACATTTTGGCAAATTGGCCCATAGCCATAATCCCTATAGTCATAGCAGTAGGTTCGTTACCTTTAATTGTCGGTGCAAGCTATTTTTAGAACGGCGGAGCAGAGGCGCGAGCTGCTCAGAGCTACGCTACGGAGGCTAATGGGATTTCTTGGTTTCCCTCATCAAACTCATCAAATACACAATCCAACAACTCCAAAATGCTCTGGTGGACAAGTTGTGACCTGCACATTCACCACGCTATGAGATAATAACAGAACGTTACCAGACAGAGTTGTTTTAGAGGTAAATTCATGCAAAATTGCTGATGCGCGTTCCCGTCAGGGGCAGTTTTTCGGCAAGCAGTCTCAACTCCAACTCCAATTTGCCAAAATGTTGAACTATCCCTTTAAGTTTGAGAATAGGCTATCTGTGAGAAGTTAAAGCCTGGGTTTGCTTTCACGATGGATGGATGTCTGGATGGATGGATGGATGGATGGATGTCTGGATGGATGTCTGGATGGATGGATGGATGGATGGATGGATGGATGGATGGATGGATGGATGGAAGTCCCAATGAAGGTTTAAGGACATTAAACATTGTTGATGCATTGACAGTGAGTGGGATTTTTTTGTTTCCAGGTCATTAATCTGAAAAGGGAAGACCTGATGTGCAAGAACTTTGTAGTTCATTGAAAATCATGTAAATAACAGAACACAGTTTGAGAGTTCATTTAGGAGCGACTGACAGGACGAGATCATGAGAGTTTGGGAACCACTGAGGTATTTGTGTGAGAAAAAAACAGAGTTTGTAAAACGTCTGGTGTGCAGAATACAGTGCAGTAAATAGATACGCAACACAGAGACGTGATCCTGAACACTGACTGTCTTTATGAACCTGAAGGCCTCACAGACAACAGACTGAGTGGAGAATCCCACCAGGCCCAGTTCAGTACAACGGTGACACTGTTCTCAGGCGACGACACAAGAGGACGACTGTCAGCGCTCACATCTCACTCAGAGCCTTCACATCATATTTAATACTCAGAAGAAAGATCAACTTCTAGCTTGTTTTTCCAGCAACTGGGTTTCCCGTGTTCAGGTAAAAACTGAGTATCTGGCTTCACAGACCTTTAATTGTTACAGTTAATATTTAACCATTTAACCAACCGTTAGTGAGAATTTAAAGCTGTAAAATAGTAATAGAACTGTAACCAGGGCTTGGTACATGTTGGATCTCAGAAATCTGAGACCGGAGAGTCGGCTGCTGTTGAATCTGAATTAAATCAATTAGTCATACTGTTTTTTGACATTTTATTCTCCAAATGATTAAAAAAGAGAATAATGGGCAGAATAATAGAATAATGATGATAACCGTTTGTCTTCATGGACCGACATTTTGTCAGGAGATTGTGAATTTGGTGTGTCAAATATAGGGTGTTTGATCTGCACCAGAATCACAGTTTTAAGTCTTTAATAATTTAAATGTATGTTCAGTCTGCAAAATCTAGTGGTTGACATGAGATGTGTGATACTCACTGAGCTGATCCCTGGTAAAAGCAGCAAAGACCCGAGCACAGGTACTCGTCTGATGAAGCCTACGGCCACCGGGAAGAATCCCCTGTGAAAGAGCACGAGACCAAAACGTTTTACATTTATTCAAGAATGAAACGACAGAGAGCTCATCTTCCTTCTGTTTGAACTAACCTGAATAAGAGGAAGAAACCATAGATCTCCAGAACGACCCCAATGATTGGCCAGCCAATCAGAACGACAAACACTCCCCCCAGGAAGAAACTGGTGGCTTTTACTTTGTGTTTCTGGAAGAAAAATCTGAAGGTACGCTCCAGGCCGATGACAAAGGACAGACCGGAGACAAACAGAATCTGTACGACAAGCACAGACACACAAAACATCACAAGTCAGACATCTATCAGAGGAAGAAAGGGAGATGTTCATAATGGTCATATCACTGATCAACTCACATTTCCAATGGCGAGGAGCGCTTTGTCGAAAAACAGCACCATTCCAAAAAAGAGGAAAAACACGCCGAACCCTGTCAGGCCCATCCCGATCTCTGTAGATTTTAACAAGAGTTCACAAGGTTACATCACATGCTGTCAAACGCTGTTAGTGAAATTAAGATTTACTGTCCCAGGGAGAAACAGACACTTGTGAAAAACTGACACCGACAGAGCAGAACCAAGGTATTTAAAATAAGAATTATACAACTGAGTGCAGATCAAGTCATCATACAACTTACAAAATAAAAACTAGGCCTATATAAAACTACCACGAGTATTGAACTGAAACTAATTATTTAAGTCTTTCACTAAACTCTGATCACTTTCTTAAAGAATTAAAAGAACATTAGACTGTCTTCATGATAAATGCTTGTTTAAATCAAACAATCCATAAAGGAAATGCTATAATTCTCAAAACACAATTCACTTTCATTTTTAAAGAGTAAAGCAGAAAATCTCCACATTTGAAGAGCTGAGACCATAACGTAATGACGTTGTACGTGACGTCAGGTTGCTCTCAGCCAATGGTGTTTAAGCGTCACACATTCAGCTGAACCGGGTACTAGATAGAAACGGTAATGTTACAAATAAAAGAGAAGGAGCAACGGATAAATACCAATACGAGCTGCACTTACTTTGTGAGTCCGTGAGTGAGATCATGGTGGCGGCAGCTGGTCACTTTATCAAACACACGAAGCTCGGCAGGAATGTAAGCCGCTGCTGTAAATGTCGGCGCCGACCAAACTGTTGATACTCCAGCGGCAGAGGAGGCAAAGCTAGCGGTTCGTTACGCCACGTCCTCCCGAGCCACGCAAACCCGTAGCCCACCAAAGATCGTCTATGTGAGCGAGTTGCGTACACAAGTCACAATTACATGCGCCTCATGTAACACAACAATGCCTTTCTTTTTACAGTCTACAATGCTTTCTACTTGAAACTCGTAGTCTGTGATGGAACCAAAGACTGGGAGTGGAACTGAATAAAACATGCGGAGACTATGTTTCTGTGTTGGCAAAGATTTTTATTAGCTACAAGACAAAAACAAAACAAAACCAAGAGCAACACTTCGAATGATTTAATTTGTGTACCGGGCCTCACACAAGGTTGAGCCTGTTTCACCACAATGTATACAGCACGATGTGTTATTAAAAGTTATTAGTAAACTACTTAGGAAATAGACTGTGTATCTGGAAAAGTGCAGTTTCGTCATTCCAGTCATCTGCCTCTCCAACAAGTCGGTATCAGGTTGGTATCCAACAAGTCGGTCAGAGTGAGCGCTCTTTACTTTTTTTTTGCAGGAGTTATGACGCATGCACGTTCAAACGTTTGAGCGTCACAACTGCGCAGTGATTACTCCGGCGCCTATTTATTATTTTCTGCTATTTGTTCATTATTTCTTTACATATTTCACCAACATTTAGCCCCACTAAATACACATTATTTGTAATTAATAAAGACAACTTGTGTACCAATTTCCGTGTTGTCACAGATGAACTACAACTCCCATGAGCGCCGCCGTGGTAACAAGGAAGACCGCAAACTCAGATTCAGACGTGTTCACTGTTCAACTGAAACAGGAGTTTGTGCGGAGGAAGAGAGCTCCTCTGTAGAGTCAAACCACTGCTTTTTGTAAATATGCATCGGTCAGAAACATAAAGCGACACATTTTCCACCGAGTCTTTTCGACAGTTAATCACCATGGGGACGGTTTTCGCCATTGTCCTTGTTTTTGTCGGCTGCTGTAGCAATGTGGTGTCTCTGGAGCTGCTTGTAAGGTCAGTGACAAACTTCAGACTCTGAATGAACTCAAGTCGAGTTTACTGCATAAAAGTTTTCACAGCTGTTTCTTAGCTTTGTCTGTAACCGAGCTCTGCTGCAGCGGCTGTTGCTGTGTCTTAGTTTTCTAGGTGTAGTCACTGTGGTTGGATCAATTTGCATTTTATTCCCCGGCGTGGACAGTGTTAGTTTAAGGGCTAATCTAGCTCCCATTAATCAGCTGTGTGGCTCACACTCTCTCTGTCCTGTGTTTGTTGGTGTTGTGATTGAGCCCATGTCAAGTGTTCCTCTGTAGAGACTGTGAAGGCAGATGTTAAACACAAGCCTACACAAACAAGATGAAGCCATTAAAGTTTAACTAACTTCAACCAAAAGTTACTTCATCTTAGGTTTAAAAAAACATTCCCCCAGTGCTCTGTGTGAAGGCTTTTCAGACAAAATACAATAAGACAGTTAATTTATCATGAAGGTCATTTTTATTTTCGAAGTGCCTAATACAGACACAAATATACAGCAGTTTACAGCATGTATTATAGAGCTGTGATGATTCATCCACAGTAAATTACCCTGTTACTGATAACTGGTATTATAATGTCAAAGGTGTAATGTTTTATCTGTGTTGCTTTGGTGTTAATTGCACATATTTGTGTTTTGGACATACTACTAGTAATCTGGTGACTTCACTCAGACAACGTGCTGTTCATTTCTCGCTGCTTTCTGACACTTGTAGATCAATTGACTTATAGCTAGTAATAAACAATAAAAGATCAAGATCAAAATAAAATGAAATAAAGTAATAGTCAAATTGAAATTATAATAGAAGAGAAAGATAATCAAAGTAGAACTGAGATGACAGCTTGATCAATCAATTACTTGACTGACTGTTGCACTATATTAACTCTTCTTGAGATGAATCACTTTCTCTCACCTCTGCATATTTAAGAAATAGGCTTTTGTCAGTTCATATTGAAATGTTTGTTCTAATAGCCTTATTGACATGGTTTCATTAGATTTTAGTTAGTAGCATTGGTATACAGTACAAAGTATCCACAGGCTGGAGAAAACAAGATCGAATATATTAAAAATGCCAGAGACAAGAGAATAAATAAACATGAACATATTAATGTGTGGGGTCATCAGTTTTTTCTTCTCCTCTGTCTTTGTTCAGGGAGTTTCCAGGCTGTGGGAACATCGTCACCTTCGCCCAGTTTTTACTCATTGCATTTGAAGGTTTCGTCTTTGAGACGAACTTTGGGAGGAAGAAACCAGCTATCCCTGTCAGGTAAGAGTCAAACTTCCTGATGACTCTTACGTTTCCTGCTGCACAGACACTAAAACAAACCTCTTTTTTCCCCAGTAACTATGTGATCATGGTGACCATGTTCTTCACAGTCAGTGTCATCAACAACTATGCCCTCAACTTCAACATCGCCATGCCGCTGCACATGATCTTCAGATCGGTATGAACTCTTCCTGTTCACTTTCAAATGTTTCCCGTTCACTCGCTGCCTCCATCCAGCCCCTTCCATCTCCATCTCCATGGTTTAACCTGCTGCTTGTTCCTCTGCAGGGATCACTAATCGCTAACATGATTATGGGAATAATCATCCTGAAGAAAAGGTAACTCTGCCTCCTCTAAAGGCTCCAAACATCTGCAACAAACATTTAACCCCTGAGCTTTTGTAGTCTACAACATCACAGTAAGTCCTCATGTTCACATTGATCACATTTATTTATGTCCCGCCCTCTCTCTCTCTGCAGGTACTCAGCCAGTAAATATCTGTCTATAGCTTTAGTGTCTGCTGGTATCTTCATCTGCACCATCATGTCTGCTAAACAAGTGGTGAGTTTCCTGCAGAACAAGCCATATTGTTGATACACACACAATGTTGCTAGTTGTTATGCAGTGATATAATCTTCCACTTCAAGACAGTTTCCGGACCTGTATATTATTTTTATACTTTTTGTGACGTATTGTTTTGCATCTGCAGAATGTGGCCAATGATGGATCAGAAGAACAAGGATTTTATGCCTTAATGCACTGGCTTATAGGTGAGTCCCAAACTCATTTCAAACTGAAAGCATATTTTATTGGTTCTAAGGTCTGCTACTACTGATTAATTTCATTATCTGATAAAGCATTAATGTGTTTGTTTGTGCTGCAAATTGTGGTAAGGCCCTTATAATTAGCAGAGGTTTAGATAACTTCTTCAAATAACAAAGATGTACAATTTCTTTCTTTTTTTCAATTTTCTTTATTATCGTTATCAGGCGCGGCGCCAGGATTTCAATTTTGGACGGGCCACAGTAATTTTGGATGGGCCACTACTTAGGAAAAAATAACACTAACATAGGCTACATAGAGTTGAAAATTATTCCTGAATGACTCGTTCGTGTCTATATTGCCTTGAAAGCACACATCTGCTGAGACCTATGGCTGAGACGAGCTTTGACAGCGCGGTGCGCCGCTCTCTCTCCCGTTTAAAGTTAATCTAGCTCACCCAGTGGAGCGCTCTCTCTCTCTCTCTCTCTCTCTCTCTCTCTCTCTCTCTCATGTGTTTAACCAAATAGGCTACACGAAAAGCCAAATCAAATCAGAAATGCGTAGCCCACTTCTTTTTTAACTCACAGACATTTATTTTCATAAAGTAATAAAATATCTGGACATTTTGCCATCGTTAACACTGAGACAAAAGGCTGCAGGAATGGAAGAAGAATTCGGCAAATCATCTTATCACGCAAAAAGTCACAACAAACAGGTTTTGCACAATGGTTTGCACAGATAGGCTACGTCTTAAAATATGTGCAACACCTTCTCATCACAATCCACGCCATCTACACAGTTACGTTATCAGCTGTTATTAAAACCCAACTCATCAGGACGCGATGACCACCACTCACATTAAACAACCCGTTAACAATTAATAATCCACACTCAAACGTTAACTGCACTCAACAAGCTGTTATTACAAGGTTTACAACAGATATGACAGACAACCTGGGCCGTGTGTGTGCGTGTATAAGAAAGGAGGGAGGGAGGGAGAGAGGAAAAGTAGGTAAAAACCTGCTAGCTGTTAGCTGCTAGCTGTTAGCTACCGTAGCTCAGGCGTCGGTCTCCCGTCAGGTAAAAGCTGCCGTTTATTCCTCAAATGAAGCTCATGAAGTTGTTGAGGCTCTCCGGTACAGTTATCCATCACTGCTGTTGAATTAGCCGCTAAACTGCTGGACGCTAAAACCGAGGGGGCGTCTGTTTGTTTACAAGTCACGAAAGCAACGTGAATGTACGTGCCGCTCACACTCAGTAGAGTTACGCAAAGGGACGCAGCGTAGCCTGCCCTCTGCCTCCCTGCGGTGTGATTATCTGCGACCGAATCACACCCGTGCTGATATACAGTACAACAGCACTCCCTCTTGTGTGATATTGCTTAAATAAAAATCACCAAATGCTGACACATTTAAACCTGTGGTAAAGTTATCTGAAATAAAAATAAATAAATAATTAAACCTTAGATTAACTAAAGTTATGTTCACCCTGTCATTTTGGATGGGCCAGTCCTACAAGTGGGTGGGCCCAGGCCCGTTAGGCCCACCCATAACGCCGCGCCTGATCGTTATCCTCACATAATACATTACACAGTTGGTATTGATTTCTTGATTTACTATTATTGTCAAGAAGAAAGGAAAACATCAGCATATCAAAACATAGCTGTTGCCATATTGTAGTTGTGTAATGTTAAAAGAAACAAAACCTGCATATATTTGTATTTTTAAGAGAAAACAAAAAAACAAAAAAACTAACTAAAGACAAGATGTACAATTTCAGATGTCATAAAAGGGACTGAAACCATTCATTCTTTATTTATTTTATCATGTATTGTATTGGGTAAATGTTTTCATGTCAGTGTGTGAAGCCCACTAAAACAATTTCCAATCAACAATGTTGACATGGCAATAAAGTATTGAAACTTGAAACTTGAATGTTTGACCTTTCTGCTTGATGAACCACGAATTACAATAGTTTACAATTAAATAAGGACAAGCTGATTGACTGATTCAGTCATTGAAAGTTCATCATTTGGCAACACTGGCACATTTACTGTGATGGAAATTTAAAAAAACTTAGATCTCTTTGTGTGATAAATGGATAAATCGGACTTAATACTAACAATTGAGTTCTTGGTCGTTTGTGTTTTGCAGGTATCGCCATGTTGACCTTTGCTCTGCTGATGTCTGCGAGGATGGGAATTTTCCAGGAGACACTGTACAAGGAATATGGCAAACACTCCAAGGAGGCTCTCTTCTATAATGTGAGTTTTCTTCTAAACTAAAGATCCAAACTTCTGTGGAGAAGTTCAAGCTTGAGCCTAGCCCTAACCCTCTTAAAGGGCATTTCCAGTCGTAATCAATGTTTTCCTCAGATATCAGGTCACCTATGATCAGTTAATTTCATACCATCCATACTCCCTGCAGCGTGTGGACGTTTATATTTGTTCTTGTTCAAGAATCACGGCTTCTGCGTTGTTCCTTCCCGGGTCAGAAAACAAACGCCTGTTTTGTTCTCTGACCCGCAAAGGAACAATGCGTAAGCTGCGGTAAGTCGAGTAAGGCGAATTTTAAAATTTAATTGATGGTCAAAAGGACGTCACTTGCGACCACAAAACAATTTTTTAATTAATGAACATTGAAAAAATTATAGATTCTTGAACAAAAACGAATATAAACGTCCACACGCTGCAGGGAGTATGGATGGTATGAAATGAACTGATCATAAGTGACCTGATATCTGAGGTAAACATTGATTACGACTGGAAATGCCCTTTAACAAGAAAATAACCAACAAGTGTTTCCTCTAATTGAAGCAACAACCAAATCCATAGCTACCAGACACGAAACTCTTCCAACCTCCACACTGCCTTCTTTAGAACTGCTCTTGGTCAATTTTCAATTCGTTATCAAGGTCCACGTCTCTGGAATCAACTACCTGACTATCTGAAAAAAATTATTAACTTAACATCATTTAAAAAGGCTCTCAAAAAGTACCTCATCAGTCAAACCACGTATCATCAAACATAAGATAATTATTGTTGTGTTTTTCCTCTCTCTCTCTCTCTCTCTCTCTCTCCCTCTCGCCCCTCTCTCTCTCTCTCTCTCCTTATGAGCTTATTCATTATTTTTGTTTTGTATTATTCATTTATGTACGTATTCTTATTATTTATTTTTTTTCCTTATATTTTACTGTTTAATCTCTACACTTTTCTACTTATTTCTCATTATTGTTCAATTATTTTCCTATGTTGTTTTTAAACTTTAACTAATTTGATATTTGAATATGTTGGGTGAGGTTTTCATATAAGCCCTCTTGGGTTTCATACCTCCCCTTTGCACATCCCAGTAATGTTGATTGTTCATGTTGTTTATTTATATGATATTGTTTGTGCTAAATAAATAAAAAAATAAAAAATAAAAAATAAAAAAAAAGCTGATTAATGAAGACAACTGGTCTCATCTCTCTCTCAGCACTGCCTGCCTCTGCCGGGCTTCCTGCTTCTCTCCACAGACATCTACAGACACTGTGTCCTCTTCAGTCAGAGCAGTGAGTCCCGTCAATTCACTCAATAAACGTTGTTGGTGGAAAGTTTATGTTGGCAACCTGACGTGAATAAAATCTTCTCTTTTCAGCTCCTGCAGTCGTTCCTGTGGTCGGAGTCACCATGCCCATAATGTGGCTGTATCTGCTGATCAACGTCATCACACAGTATCCTGCCAGAAAAACTCTGATATTACCTGCTTGTGTTGATTTCTCTACAGTAACATATACTTCTGTTACAGCGCTTCCACATCCACAGAGTCACATTAAGAGATGCTTAAGAGAAAGGTTGACCTTTTTGTGCCCTTTTTAATGGATTTAAATGAAACAAACTGAGAAGGAGAAGTCCCACTTTCATTGAAGTGCTCAGAGCAAAGAAACAAATAGACACACTGTTTCCATTCAAGGAGTCAGAATCAAGATGGGTCAGCAAATATCATTTAAGCAATACATCACGACAGTCATGGATGACAACAAACTTCCATTCATACTTCCCTGACGCGGAGTGATATGCTGTGATAAGGCTTTAGAATAGTAGCTGTGGGATACGCTCATTATTCGCTCACAGTTAACAACCAATCAGATTGCCGGATTTCACCTTTTCGTTTTATAATGTACTTGATATCATTATCAATATAAAGTATTATATCAGTCACAGATCAGGAGGCTTTTCCAAGTTTAGTCTTAAAGGGACATTGTGTAACTTCTCCTGTTATCTATTCATCGAAATCGATTATTTGGTTCAAAAGTATGTTTTTCATTAATCAGTAATCCCCCCCATCAACAAACTGAAGTGTTCCTTTCAGCTCTGAATGAGCCGTTCACATCATTCATATCTCCATGGAGACGGTAAGCTCGGTGCTGCTGCCATGTGGTGTCGCCATGTTTTTACGTTCAGTGGCAGCGTGACGGTAGGAAACCACGGAAACTCAGCGGAGACACCGGAGCTGTCGGCTCAGGTCGATGTGGCGTCTGTGAAAAGTCACCGCGGTAACGCAGTGAGGAGGAATGGAGCGTTACACTGATGCTGCATTCACCTGCAGTCGGGCAGACGGCCGTCGGTAACAAACCAGATGTCATTTTAGTCACAGAAGTCCAGAGAAAGCCGGTAAAACGTGGGTCAGGTAAACAATACGACATCACCATGACAACATATTGTCAGGTGTATTGTTTTGCCTCGTGCTGACGGGCCACTTGTTTACATAGAGGGCTGTTTATGCTGTTACCTGCAGTGGCTGTCGTCTGTCTGCCGTCTGCTCAATTTCACGTGAATGCAGCATGAAAAATACGATTAAGTTGCTTGAGATATACAACCGCAACGCTAGATGGGAGTAATTCCTACACAATGTACCTTTAAGTTGAGAATTGTTCATTAGTGAGTATATAGTTAGTTAATCTCTCACGATACTTCGACTGAGTCACAAGTCAAGACAAACTTACACTATAGACTATATAAAGTGATAAAATGTTCCTTTGTTTCACAATATGATGTGATCAACATTTGTGTACATTCTGCATAGTTAGTCTTGTTTGTCGGCCTTAACCGTCTCCTTCAGGTACGTGTGTATCCGTGGTGTCTTTATCCTGACCACAGAGTGCGCCTCACTCACCGTCACTCTGGTGGTGACGCTGAGAAAGTTCCTCAGCCTCATTTTCTCCATCCTTTACTTCCAAAACCCCTTCACCACCTGGCACTGGGTGGGCACGGCTGTGGTCTTCCTGGGCACTCTGCTGTACACGGAGGTTTGGAGCAGCGTGCGGACGGCTCTGCGTGGACCGGACGTCAAGGACAAGAAGGCAGAGTGAAGAGGACGAGACTGTAAAAACAGCCACTGTGTCGGACTGGCGATTGTTTTAGTCGACTAGCCTACAGAGATTTTTATAAAGTTGCCTCTTTTTTTCTTTTTTTTTCTTCATCCCTGATCACACATCCTTGGTTATGGTGAACCCCTCACACACAAAGGAAACGGGGATGATACTGGTGATGTTCTATATTTTTTCTTATTGCAAACAAAAAGACCAAAACCAACAGTATGTGAGTCGACCTCAGTAGTTTGTGACCCCGCTACTGTCTGTGTCACATCATTAAAGCTGCTGGAATCAACATTGTTCTGTTGATAACAGCTCATTGAAAAACTGTTACTTACATACAGAGGTTACCTGTAGTCAGGAAACTACTGAGAATCATCACTGTACTGTAGCTCTGCACTTCCTCTCAGCATCAGAACCAGATATTTCCCTCCCGAGTTGGAGGAGACCAAAAACTGAGATTTTAAAAATACTGTAGCTGTCAGGTGGCCAAAAACACAACCACAAATCAGTGATGATGTTGATTGAAGTGTAAATAAGAAGAAAACTCTCAGATAGGAGGAATTGCAGCTTCTCGCAGTGTAATAGTTTACAGACAGTATAGTACATAAAGTATTTGTAGGTTTGTGAGTGTTAGTTGGACAAAACAAGGAATATGATGACACTGTTTTGTGCTCTAGGATATTTCTAATGAGATGTCTTCACTGTTTTTTCTGGTGTTTAATAAACTAAATAATTGATAGAGAAAATAATTGAATTGCAGGTTTGAAAACTGGTCACAGATATATAATTAGATGTTAAATGTTATACTGTACATGATATTTTACTAAAGCAGCTGCCATTTCTAGCAAACACTACTCATTATAGCAGTCTTAAGATCATTTTGTTAAGGACTATTTTTAGCTGCGGATTGATACACGTGTGATGCAGTAGCAGGCATGACTCAGAGGAAACTACAGAGCCTGTTTTCATTGCAGTGAATGAACACTGTGCAGCAGTGGCTCACTGGTGTGTTGTTATAGTGTGAGTCAGTTATTGTTACAAGGTCAGTTGATTTTTGGTTTTGGTCTTTTGATATATAAAAAATATATAATAGCACCAGTTCTCTTTTCTTCTTAGTACCTCATCAGTTTACATGCAAAATCATGTCGGACCTCTTTTTGTCTGTGATGTTTGATTATTTATTTGAAGCAGTGTCACAACTTAACTTTTAGTCATATTTACATTCAGTAGGAAACTGTGTTTAGCAGCTGGAGGCAGGATGATGACAGCAGATACAGACTCTTAGAAATATTACAGTGGGGTACATTTATAGGGTTTTCTGTGCATTTAGTTCTTCACATGCTCTTGTCATATTGTCTCAGGTGCACCATGAACAGTGTTTGTCAACATGTGGAAACACAGAAGCACAGTTTAATAAATCCCTTCACTCCCAAACCCCCTGATATTAAAATAACTACATGGCTGCAAAAACAGATTGTTCCGTTTCCATGGCTGCAAAGTCACAACAAACCTATGGATACATATAGGTCTTCTCTCTTTTCTTTTAATGCTGGGACACAATGTACTCTTACATTTCACTGATTTTATGAGCCTGTTGACCAATCCGGAGAGCTGTTGTTCAGCCCTGACCAATAGCAGCTCGTGTTGTAGACGCTCAGCGGTGGGAGGGGCAGCAGACCCAGCTGTTTGTGTGTGTGTGTCTCGGATCGACCACGTTACGTTGTGGATAAAATATTTGCAGCGTGCCCTAAAGTGATAGTGCGCGTGTAGCTGCAGAGTGGGTGTGGATGGGGGGAAACGGCTCGAGTCACCTCTCCTATGAAGATGATGGTCAAGGTGGAGGAGTTACTTTTGTGAAGGGCATCCGGGTGAGTGAAAGCTCAGGGAAATAACTCAAGAATCAAGAGAAACTCAAGGTTGATGCTCACAGTTTCTCCACAGCTGCAGAAATACACAGACTACTGCTGCTGCTACTACTGCTGCTGCACGGGGATCAGTTTCATTTTCATTTTCGGCTTAAATCACTGATTTGTGTGATATTTGTAAAAACCATGAGTGAACTCGTGCAGAGTCTGTGGTTCCAGTCAGGGAGCAGGGACTGCTCTGGAGTGGCTGTTATATATAGAAAGAAAATATGGTTGGCTCACACATGGCCCATATGAGAAAACATAGGCTACAGACATACACACACATACAAAACAATATCAATTGGTTAGAACATTTTTACTATAGAAATAAGTTTTATTCTGTAATCTTTCTTGAGAAACACTGAACTGACACCAGACTCGAGTAATGATTACTTTTAATTGTGATTATACATTCAAACTCACCTGCTGCTGCATTAACTTGAACAAATCAATAACATCAGTCAGAGAAACAAATGAACATTTAATAAAAATAAAAAAATCACTTTCCAACAAGAAATAGTTGTAGTTTGCACATTTGTCCACATCATCTCTGGTCACAAGGACGCCTCCTGACATTTTACTTCACAGTGTTGGAAGGTCATTCTTACATATTCATCAAACAGAGTGTTTGCCATGAGTTTATTAAAAACGACTGATTGAACTGTCATTTTGAGAGAATATGAACCATTCTGCTTTCAAGAACTATCATAAATAAACAGCAATCAGTCTTTTTTTTTTCCAAATCCGTGAAATGACAAAATCAAATAACAAACTCTTAATTTTAAAAGTAACCAGTAACCACAACTGTCAGAGAAAGGAGTAAAAATTCAAGACTTGCCTCAGAAATTTAGTGCATTAGGAAAACTAAGTAGCATGTGCAGTACTTCCAGTATTTCCACTTGAGGTGTGTGTAAGAGCTGCAGTGGTTGTTTACTTGGAGGTCAGAGTGATTATTCAAATGACTCAAAGAGGAATGAATAAACAAATTTACTTAAGTTTGAAACAGGTGTGACTCCAGATGTGCAGCAGTAAAAACAAAGACAGGAAGTAAAGACAGGACAAATGCAACTGGATACCAGACTGGAGACTCATAGTTATCCTCCCAAAACAAAAAGGGGACCCTTGTTCATCCTTTCTGATTAAAGCCATAGAATCAGGATCACTACATCAAGACAATTGTGGTTTTGTTGCTAACTAACATATCTGCATATACAGTATTTCAGGATGTTGCACATCCCCACAAACAAACAGAATGAGTGTAAACATAACTGTTTTTAAAATTTAGCATGTTCAAAAAAAGTGGTCTTGTGGCTCAACTTACCCCGTGTATGGGGTAAGTTGAGCATAGGAGCGGGGTCAGTTGATTCACCCCCCTCCTTTCCTTCCATCCATCTCTCACCTCCCCCTTTACTTCATATTCCACCTGTCCAGGTTAATACAAACTGCTGGGACTTCCTGCAGAGACCAACTCACTGAGGTTTGGGGAGAATCCCTCATTTTTCTCTTTGGAAGTAGGCCTAAAGCTTGGCCTCACCATAAACAACTTTTCCTGTTTTCAGGAACATAATTACTGTAATCATAAACATCCAGAACCTAAAATGGTGCAGTTTCATGCTAGGTTTACTACCTCATAATGTAGTTCATAGATACCACAATGTATAAAACAAATGTATAATTATCTCGTTTGGTCTAAACACAATTATCATGAAATGTACGATAGACGAAATTCGAGAGTGAAAAATGTTTTTTTGGACATAAATGTCAAACCACTTTACCAATGTGGTTCTTACCTTCACAGACTCCATGAATGTATGCCTTCTTCCTAAATATTTGGTCACATGCTCAATTTTTGTTCTGGTTTCTTAGAAACAAGGGGTGGCTCAACTTACCCACTGGCTCATATACCCCGTTCTCCCCTACAGATCAGAACACAGTAAAGTAATGGGGGGTACACATTACAGGATAACAGAAGGACATTACGACATTAATGTTTCTATCTGTTCTTTTGTCTTTCTGTCTGTTCTCTGGTTTCTGTAGCTGTCGGACAAAGTCATCAGACGGATGAGACAGCCGTCAGAGCTCGTCCATCCTCCGCCCTCGCATCATGGAGCTCCTCCTTCACCCAGCCCAGTCCCCGCCCCCTCTGTGGAACACCTGTTACCTCTCCTGACGCCTCCTCCTGATCCGCTGGTCCTCCCTCCACTTGCTGCTTCTCATGACGCCCCATCTACACCTCCGTCAGTGGATCTTTCCCCTCCTCCTGTAAAGTTGGTCCCCCCTCCTCCTGTGAAGTTTCACTCCCTTCCTCCAGCCTCTGTTGAGCCTGAAGCCTCTCCTCCATCACCCCCTCCACCTGCAGTCCAGCCCGTAGTCCTACCTGAGTCCCTCATCCTCCCTCTACCTGCAGAGTCATCCCCAGGCACTGCAGCTCCATGTGAACCAGTGAAGCTTGCACCTCCACCTCCTGAACCTGCAGCTCCATCTGAACCTTTGAAGCTTGCACCTCCACCTCCTGAACCTGTAGCTGCAGCTCCATCTGAACCAGTGAAATCTGCACCTCCACCTCCTGAACCTGTAGCTGTAGCTCCATCTGAACTAGTGACGCCTGCACCTCCACCTCCTGAACCTGCAGCTCCATCTGAACCTTTGAAGCTTGCACCTCCACCTCCGGAACCTGCAGCTCCATCTGAACCTTTGAAGCTTGCACCTCCACCTCCTGAACCTGCAGCTCCATCTGAACCTTTGAAGCTTGCACCTCCACCTCCTGAACCTGCAGCTCCATCTGAACCTTTGAAGCTTGCACCTCCACCTCCTGAACCTGTAGCTGCAGCTCCATCTGAATTAGTGACGCCTGCACCTCCACCTCCTGAACCTGTAGCTGTAGCTCCATCTGAACCCGTGAAATCTGCACCTCCACCTCCTGAACCTGTAGCTGTAGCTCCATCTGAACCCGTGAAATCTGCACCTCCACCTCCTGAACCTGTAGCTGTAGCTCCATCAGAACCTGTGAAATATGCACCTCCACCTCCTGAACCTGCAGCTTCATCTGAACTAGTGACGCCTGCACCTCCACCTCCTGAACCTGTAGCTCCAGCTCCATCTGAACCTTTGAAGCCTGCACCTCCACCTCCTGAACCTGCAGCTCCATCTGAACCAGTGAAATCTGCACCTCCAGCTCCTGAACCTGTAGCTCTATCTGAACCTCCAGAACCTGCTGCTGCAGCTCCAGTCATTGAACATCTTGAAACTCTCATCCCTTCAACCCCACCAGTGGAAGTTGTTCTGCCCCCACCTCCTGTTGAAGCAGTGATCTCACCCTCTCCTGAAGCTGTAGCTCCACCTGAAGCTGTAGCTCCACCTCCTCCAGTGGAGCCTGTCGTCCCACCTGCTCCAGTTGAAGAGGTGCTTCCAGTTGCAGCTCCAGCTCTTGATTCACCAACTCCATGTGACCTGGCTCCACCTCCACCTCCACCTCCACCTCCTCCAGAGCCGGTGGCGACCCCTCCTCCTGCTCCAGAGCTCTCTTTTGAGGAGCCCTGCCCACCTTGTCATTGTGTGGAGCTGGCCGTCGTCCCCGCCGACGCAGCTGTAAGTGAACCCCTCGTAGAGCCTGCAGCACCTCCCCCATCTGCTCCACCTCCCTCTGATCCAGCTCCAGCTCCCGAAGAGCCCGCTCCCACCCTGACTCTGCCTCTGCCTCTGCCCCCTGTCGTTGAGGATGAAGTACCTGCTGTCACCTTAGTGCCTCCACCTGCTGCAGCAGGTAGGTTACGTCTCAACATCAGCAGAAGAAGCGCCATTTGTATGAGATGTTTGTGGTGAAGGACACGGTGCTCAAGTGTTTGGAGGTTCATCAGAGCTCAAGTGATGACATGATTTCACTCACGGGAACAAATAAGTAGCATCCAGCATGTAGTTTCCATATCGTTGCAATTTGCACATTCAGGAATATAATTAACAAAGCAGTTACATCTAGAAGCATGTGAGTGTACTGTGTATAAAGGAGACGAGGGATGTCACGATTACTTGTTTTCACAATTAATCGCTCGTATTAAACGCCACAATTGATTAATCGTAAAGATTCCTAAATACCGTCACTTTCCGAAAAAGATTATGTTGGACCATATCTGCAGATGTGCGCCAAAGTAAAGGTAAATGCACAGATACTGGTCTATTTATATAAAGTAACACTGAATTGGTTATATGTTAGAGTGTCGTTTGTATTGTAAAAAAAAAAATATTAAAATTAACTTAAACATTTGGTATAGATGACAATTAATGACTTAAATATTTCAAACACTTCCCCCAGGGGATTAATAACTGATCCTATATTAAAGCAGAAGTAAGCGGAATGTTTGTGTTAATATAAGTCTTAAATAGTTATATCTTCTGACAGCAATCACTTACATAGAGTGTTTGGTCTGAAACACGGGTCTGTCAGTCACTCTGCTCTGCTGTAAGCCGAGGAGAAAACTTTCCTTGTATCCTACAACCTTTATCCAATGAGGAGAGAGAACGGCATAAAGGGGCGGTCCTCTCTGCATGTGAATGTGGTGATGTAGGGACGAGGGCGGGGACTGCTAACTCCATCGGCTGACAAGAAGTTAGCCAAAACGACCGGATCGCTTACTTCTGCTTTAAGAGATTAGTAATGTAATTATATTTTGACTATATTTGATTTTACACATTCATAGTGTTGTGAAATTTATTGATGCTTAATAATAATCCTGATAATCGTAATACCGTGATTATTTCTCTGACAATAATCGTACCAAGAAAATCTATAATCGTGACATCCCCAATGTCATGGTTGACTGTCTTCATGGCTTCTCTCTGATGAATTTCTAAGGATGCAACGTGTTCTTCAAAATCTTTTAGAAAAGTATTTCATATTAGTGCAGAGTGTCAGATTTCCTCCTCAGCCTCACTGAGAAATGTTTTATTGTGTATCTTTGGCACATGACCAACAACAGCTGGTCAGTGAGGTACATTAGACTGTGGAGCATTGTGGGATACGGGAAACAGTGTGAGGAAAAGTGTGTTGGTACTTCTATTGGATTTCTCAACCACATGTTTTTCTGTAAACGTTTTTTATTTCATGTGTCCACAGACGCAGCCTCGCCCATCTCTCCTGAAGTGGTGGAGGAGGAGCTGAGGCAGAACATCAAAGGGGAGATGCAGAGAAGTCTGGAGGAGGAGATCAACCTGAAGAGGCAGGAGCTGCAGAGACAGTAAGGACATGGAGGTTTTAAAGGGATACGCCCACATGTTTTTTCGTGTCTTGCCTCACTCCCGAGTCCATGACCAGCAGATAGACACCATCCTTTCGACTGTGCGTGCAGTAACAAGGGAGATAGAGCCGTATCACCCGTAATTAGCTTAGCTCAAACACTGGAAGTGTAGGTAGTGTTAGCCTGCCTCCTACCCGAGCCGAAATCAGCAGTCAGAAGCTGATTTCATTTTAGCTCTCGTTTAGATCAGCAGTGTGTCGTTAATTTGTCTGTTCGGACGAATTTGGCGCTACTCAAGCTAGCCGTTGTGACCAACGCACTTCCGGTTACTTTCACAAAATAAAACACCCGTTGTCCTTTACATACAGAAAACCATGACGATAGAATTTGTGCTTTTACTTTGAAATAGGAAGCTAACCTACCTTCGATGTAGCTAGCTTGAACCAAAATAAACCGTCTTTGCTTGAACCCTCCGTTTTGACCGATCTCGTCCCGTTACCGGCATTTGACCGCTCAAGATGTCTTACCGGAGAGTTTTGTAGCTCTGAGACAAAGATCGGCCCGCCGGTTTCTGTTTAGAGTTGCTGAAGAGTTTCTCCGATGACTTTAGGTGGAGGCAGGCTAACACTACCTATACACTTCCAGCATTTGAGCTAAATTACGGGCGATAACGGGCTTGTTACTGCGCGCACAGTCGAAAGGATGGCGTCTATCTGCTTGTCATGGACTCGGGAGTGAGGCAAGACACACAAAAAAAATGTTGGCGTATCCCTTTAAAGTGAGAGGTCATTCTGGCCTGTTGATGTGTTTAAAGGTGTACAGAAATGGCCGTTTGTCCTGTATGTCGTGCCGAGTTGTCACGAGCTGCAACACGAGTTTACCTGAGTAAGGAAATCGAATTTGATTGGTCGTTATCGAGCGGGCGGGATATTCAAAGCTTGGGGCGAGCCCGAGCTCCGTTTGTGTGTCTCAGACGTTTGAATGACGGATTACGGATCCAATATCAGTGGCTGGTGAATCGTGTACAGGCTGACGTATAATCCGTGCGCCTGCATTGTCCAATGCGGGGAAAAAAATAGACACTTTCATCCTGGATTTACTCAAAAACAGAATTTTGGATTTTGTTTGGCCTACATCGTCTGATAGATGAGTTATTACACTAATTTTATGACCCAGAATGGGCTTAAATTCAATTTTCTTTTCTGTACACCTTTAAGACTTGTGTCTTGTGTGTGTCCACCAAGTTAGAAGAATACAACAAATCAGAGGTAGAAATATACATTTTAGACAATAAAAGGCCATCTAGTAGCTGTTCTTGGAGCTCTCAGTATTGTTACATTGTGTTTATCCACAAGTGGAGTTTGCACATTTGTCATGCAAATAGAGGTGTTCAAGTCCCCACTATTCTCTGTGCACCTGGAGGAATTAACATAATATTTCTCTAAAAAAAAATAAGGTTCAAAACTTATTCAATCAGCTATCCGCAGATAAACAAATTCAATACATGGTCCATCTAGTAGACATATCACATAACCTATAGGAAATTTCATAAATGTTTCTCTAATTAACAACAGAAATATGAATGAAGTATAAGCTGATGGTCGTTTTTTGTTAACTGAAAAAAATATTCTGTAGATTATAATGACCAGTTGATTATCAACTAATCAATTAAGAGAAGGGTGATTGTGATTTCCAATAGCACAAGGGTTATCCAATCTGAAAAACTTGGGTCATATATATATATATGTGAACATTTCAGGTCATTCAGCTTGTGTGTGTCTGTGTGTGTGTCTGTGTGTGTTTGTGTGTGAAGGCTGGAGGAGATGAGGGCTCAGGCTCAGGCCGAGGCCAGGGCAGCGGCTCAGGCTACGGTGGACGAGCAGGTGAAGAAGACTCTGGATGTGGAGAAGGCAGCGTACATGGAGACACTGACAGACGCCATCACAAAGGAGCGTATGAAGACGATGGATGAGAAGCTCATGGTGCAGCTCTATGTAAGCAGAAAACACACACACACACACACTGTAGTAGTCAGTACTGTGCAAAGGTGTAGTCACTAAGAGTAATGAGGACATGTTCAAGGGTAAAATGAAGTGTTTATTCATCAGGGAACTAGTTCTCCTCTGTAAACTTGTACACAGCTTCTTGACAGGCTGTTGCTCCAAGTGTCACATTAATCTGATTCTGATTCAGTTGTGATCTCAGACTGACTCAGTGAATTAGAGCTCTCTGTGGCCAGCTGCCAGCTGTTACAGAACTTCCTGCTCTTCTCCCTGAAGATAAATAATGTATCATTATGTTTTTAGTTGCTGTAATGACTCTGGGACGGATCACACTCCTCCCCGATTGAAGACAATAGCAGCATCTAAAGTTTCTAAAGCCTCTGCACAGTACTGGATGTGTCAGGATCTCTTATAAATGTGACAGCCCTTCCTCCTCTTACTCTACTTTTTCTCTTTGTTGGCCTGATGTCTTGTTTCAGTGGATGGAGCTGAAGGTAAGACCAGGAGGGAACTCCTACTTGCATGACTTAATCTTTCACTTTCACTCTGCTCTAACCAGCTGCTGCACATCTGTTTGCTCTGTATGGCCTTGTTCAGATCTGTTATTATTAACATATTTCCTCAGTGATCCCATCACAAGTGGTCAGCCCTAAATTGTCCCAGAAAGTTGCTGCTGAAATTGGGTTTCACAATCCACATAATATAAATGTATTAATGTAATCCTCATCAAATCATGTAAATTATCCCTCTGAGATTTGGAACATCTTTTCAATGAGCCAGGCTGGCAGCATTTTCAGACACTACAATGTATGACAGCTCATCGTATGATAGATAGATAGATAGATAGATAGATAGATAGATAGATAGATAGATAGATAGATAGATAGATAGATAGATAGATAGATAGATAGATAGATAGATAGATAGATAGATAGATAGATAGATAGATAGATAGATAGATAGATACTTTATTGTCCCCCTGGGGGGAAATGTGGCTTGGGCTCCATGCCGCCAGACCCATCAACCACATACAAAATACACAAAAACGCCATAGAGAGCGCACAATAAGATTTACAAAGAACACAATGGATCATAAAAAATCATAAACAATGTAGCTAAGGTAGAAAACAGTGGAAGTTTCTCAGCAGTAAACTAAAACGGCGACAGCAAGCAAAGTAATAATTTACCATGGACTTTAAAATAGCCATAAATCTAGTCAGGGATGCCAGGTTGGTTAATTTAATTCTCCTCTGCAAACATTTCCATATTATGAAATAGAAGCAGAGTCAGTGGTTGTTTTAATTACCATGAATTCACACACAGGCTCATCAGGTGGAGGAGAGGGAGAAAGAGATGAAGAAACGAGAAGTTCTCTACAAGGAGCATCTTGCAAAACTTGAAACAAAGGTGGGTACAGCCTTTTTTTTTTCTTTTCCTCATTTATTTCATCCTGCTTTAATCCATTTCTACCACTAAGGGGCAGTATGATTAAACAAAGTCAGGTTGTCTGCTCTGATGTAACGGCTGTAGATCAGGGTATATACTCACCTCATGACAACATACAACAGCTACTCTAAGACGTGTACAGACTTGTTTGCTGTTGTAACTTTAACTGTGTATTTTAGTCTTTTAATGCTGTGTTTCCATTATATGTGTCAAAGACAGTAGTGATTCAGCAGTGATATGTGATGTGTTTTCTCTTCGACAGTACACTGAGTTTTACAAGGCGACTGCTGAGAGCTTCCAGAAGGGCAAAGAGGACACACACAAGCGTTTTGCGTAAGTTGGATCAGTGCTTCACAAGCATTTTTTTTTTTTTACAGCTTTTGTGTTGCAGTCAGGTCACAAAGTTCACCGACATGTGGAACAAGGACTTAAGAGAGAGAGAGAAAGAGCACATTGCACACCAGATAAGATTTGAATGTTTCACAGGTCTGGCTGGATCAACGTGACGTTTGATATTTGCATGTCTGTGTGTTTTGTGCTCTCTTAGGCGTTTCAGCACCCAGCCAGTGTGTGGAGATCTGCAGAGTCAGATTTTAAAATGCTACAAGGAGAACACAGGAAAGACACTGAACTGCTCCGGTATCGCCTCGGCCTACTTGCAGTGTGTGAACGACGCCAAGAAAGTACGACTACACCAAGAGCTGTTATTCCTACTTCTCCCTCTGTCACATTTAACTCTTTCACTCACTGTTCGTTTGTTTATGATTGATCTGAACTGTTTTTCTTTTCTTGTCTTTGTCGACAGAAGAAAGTGAGCACTGGAGGTTAATGTGGACCACATGATGGGGATGTCTCTACATCTGGCAGATTTTCTTGGTCCAAAGTGCAACATTACAGAGGACGGTGTTCACTTATCTAGAAGAAGTGCCCTGTATCCTCAGCCTGGCCTCTCTGATGCAGCCACTGGTCTGCTGTGGTACACGTGTCACAAATGCACAGTTTAGCTTTACATACAACTTCATATCTGTAACCTCTTGGGATCAGCTTGAAACCAATTGTGCCAATACCACAACAATTACTGGAAGTTATTTTACAAACATCTGTCTTCGGTATTGACGCAAAAAATGTCACAAAGGAGACAAAGTTTGCCACAGATGGTTTTTATTTTCACATCACTTTGAGTCCAGGGAAGGTGTTTATGTGAGAAATAACCTGAATGTGAGTCTGGTTAATCAATATGTACGTGTGCCTTGAAGTTAGGAAAGCTAATTATGGGATTGCAGATGCATGGGAGAACTGCAGAGTGTTGTTCTTGTTAAAGGTTATTTTACTGTACATAAATTATTTCAGGGAGTTTTCAACCTTCAACCTATTCTCCTCAAAGTTTGGCGCATGCACAAACACACAAAAATCAATGGGTGTCAATAAACTGTTTTGTTCGATCAATGTGAACATAATGAGTCTCTTATTTCACACTTTCAGGAAACTAATGTGGGCGCTTGTCGCTCTGCTAAAGGAATCCACAGTTTATCAGAAAATCACTTCACTAGGCTGAAACTGTCTTTTTTTTCTGTTTTTACATTTTGATACTTGTACATAAAGTACGCACCGTAATTAGTTAAACCCCCTCTGGGCATTATGAAGGAAATTAGATGAACAAAACTGAAATAAAGTGTATTTATGCTAGAGATGCACCGCTCCGATACCCGGATCGGATATCGGCTCCGATATTGACTAATTAGCTGGATCGGATATCGGATGAATGAGGCCGATCCAGCATTCTGATCCAGTCATTTCTTTTTTATTAACCCTCCTGTTGTCCTTCTGGGTCAAATCGACCCAATCTGTTCCTTTCCTCCATCTTTCCCTCCTTTCTCTCTTCCTTCTTTTCACAATCCTTTTCCCCTTCCTTCCTTGAACCAATCTGTTCCCTCCCTCCATCTTTCTTTCCACAATCCTTTTCCCTTCCTTCTTTCTGTCCTTCCTTCCTCCCTTCTTTCCCTTCATCCATCCTTCTGCTTCCTTCTTTGACTTAATCTTTTCCCTCCCTCAATCTACCTTTCCTTCATTTTCCCTTCCTTCTTTCCTCCCATCTTTCCCTTTGTCCTTCCTTCTTTCCCTTCGTCCTTCCTTCCTTGACCCAGGACGACAACAGGAGGGTTAATATCATACACAGCAATACAGTTACAGAGATCTAGTGTTATTTATTTCTTTTTGCTGCTAATGTACACTTTGTTATGTGTTAAATAATATTAAGTACATTTATATCTGTGTTAATTTGTTACCTTTTTTTTAACAAGGCTAAATGTTTATGTTAAGCCTGATGCCTTCACTCACATGGCAAGGTATACGGTTCATTTATTCATTCAACAGTAGTATCGGGTATCGGCCGATACGCTCAGCCCAGGTATCGGTATCGGATTGGATCGGAAAAAACTGGATCGGTGCATCTCTAATTTCTGCCTTGTTTCCTGTGTCCACATTCCTATCATATTGTTTCATATATAAATGACTATGGCCCATTGGGGTTTTTCTTGGGACAGTTCCAGCCTGTCACCTCACCATAAAACACGTAAACATGTAAACTGACTGATAGAAGAGTCACCAGTGAAACTTCTATCCTATTTGTCATGAAGCTTTTATAGAATGTATAATACTGTATAATAAACATTATCTAGCATCCTTTCAACAAAGTTACAAAGTGCTGTACAGATTTAAAAAATATGATACTTAAAACAAGGAGAAAACATCCAATGAAAAGTAGAACATAAGTAAAGGCAAAATCCTGTTGCCGGTGGTATTTAAAACTGAAAATAATAATAATAAATAAATAAATAAATAACAATTTAAAAGCCAAACAAAATAAAAATAGAAAATATGCACCCCGCTGGTTGCCAAGTTTTTCAAAGAAATTTAAATTTTATTGAAGATTTGAAATGTTAATATGAAATGTCTTTAAAAAATGTGAGGAAACAGTTTGGACAATCTAGTAATATTTCTTGTCAGTGATTTTTGTGCTTGTCATTATTATGCATGTGACTCAACATGTGTCTTGTGTCCTTCACTTCCTCTTGGCAACAGACATCAGAAACATCAAATAACATTTGATTTCACTAGTCGGAGTGCATGTCAGGTCACATATTTTGGGGATAATGTCATTTGTGAACAGTTTTTTTTTTATTATTTCTGAACATTTCTTTCTTTCATTTAAAAAAGGAGAGCAATAATTGCAGGATGTTAAGGCAGCCAACTGATTTGAGCATCATCACTTATCACACATAATTTGGTTTTGAAAATGATCTGGTTTTGAGAATATATATCTGAAAGACTTGATAGAAATAAACAAGATATTGTGTGTTTCTGTTTACGTATTTGATTAAAACACAAATTAACACACATCAACAACAACAAACAAACAAAAACACACAGCAGTTAAATTTAGGACTGTGTGAGTGAGTGTTTGTCTTGTGATTTTAAGTTCATCATGTCCTGCCTCATCTGGAGGAAGTGAGTGTTTAGTGTTTGCATGTGTGTGGTTGAGTGTGGCTGCACACATGTTGAACGAGGTAGATACTTGGCTTCACATTATGAAATCTACATGCTAGAGACTCGGCTCTTCATATGGGTTGAAAAATGCTCCTGTAAAAACAAATTATTCTTGTCAAGATACATACAAGATCTCTAAACCATTTAGCCACTTATTTTTCATCCCTCTGTTTTAAGTTGAGTGGTTGTGTTGCTTTAAACTCACAGTTCTTGAATGTGTCTATTTGTCTAAGCTTATTTGAAACCCTTTGGTTCATCTCCACACCTCAGCCGCTCACTGCACAAAGTGAAACAGAAGTGAAGCTGTAATGTGTGAACCTGATGTGGAGTTCACTCCCTGGCGGCCGCAGAGGAAGCAGTGGCCAAACTCTTCATCTGTGGTTTTTTTGTGTTTATGCAGACGAGAATTGTGTGTTAACCATTATGTAACTGTATATCCCTTTTGAAAATAGCACTGTTTCACAAGTATTTGTGTTTTCTCTGTTTTCCCAGCATATCCAGAAACACTGTGTTCATGTTGTTGATTACAGCCAAGGCTACTGATGTTTCAGTCATGATCTTTGACTGCAGGATGATTAATTGTGTTTTTCTTTCTCTCTCTCTTTTTTTGCCTATTTGATAATAACTGAAATGTTTGTATTCAGTAAATCCCCCTCCTCCTCGTTGCAGTATATTTTCATGTTAGTGGTCATGGTGCAGATCACAGAGGATCATCCGACCCTGCAGATTCAGCTCAGACTCTCAGGTGATTGTCCACTGTCCAGCTGTTGTTGATGCTTCCTCCTGTCCTCTGCTCCAGCTGTGACTGCTGATGGTGGAGTGATGTTCCTCTGGGAGGGAAGCTGTGCTGAGTCTGGATGCACACTGTAGCGAAGGTGAGCAGGTCTCCAAGGTTTTTATTTGACAGCGAATCAGAACAGATGAGCTGAGATCAAACACCTTGACCCTCTCATTTGTCTTCCACTGAATAAACTGCAGCATTATTCTAGTTAAAGAGCAGAGTGAAGAGAAGATACAATACCTGCAGTCAGGGTTGACTAATAGGTGAAGCTCCTTCTGACAATGACACATGAACTTGATAGAGCTCAAACTGACTTGCAAATGGTACAATGTGTTACCATAGCAACAAGTTGTCAGTATATATGTTTGTCCTGTCAATAAATTCAGACCTGTGGATATTAGTGTCCATAAACTGCATGTAAGAAAATTTCAGTCATAGTTTTGCCACTAAAACTATTTGACCATGTGTCCATTTTCTCACCTGCGTGAGGCACACAGGGTGGCCAATCAGATTTCAGGGGGGGCAAGTGCCCCCCCGTGCCACCATGGAAGACCCGCCCCTGGAAGGCTGGGTGAATACATACACAAGAGCAGTAAACCAATGCAAATAAGTGATGTGAAGCCTATACTGCAGTGACAGTGGGCAAAACAGCAGCTGACCTGGCATTAGAAAGGCTTTTCTTGACAACCTGTTCAGTTTCTCACCTGTTTCCTCTCTCCCTCTCTCTCCTCCTCCTCCTCTCTCTCTCCTTATGTGATATTTTATAAATTAGACTAATTGGACTGCTTAGAGCAGAACAGTGAGATAACGTCTGTTAGACTTTACTCCCTCACCTGAACCAGGTAGCTTTCCTGTTTAAAAACAAAACAACCGGAAAAAATAAGCATCTCGGGGCGGTGCGTGGCGCAGTGGTTAAAGCGGCCGCCCCATGTGGAGGCTACAGTCCTCAACGCAGGCGTCCCCGGTTCGAGTCCCGCGTCGGGCAGACATTTCCTGCATGTCATTCCCCCTCTCTCTGCCTCCCCCTTTCCTGTCTATCAAATAAAGGCAAAAAGCCAAAAAATATATACTTAAAAAAAAAAAAGCATGTCCACAGCCACATCATGTTGCAACGCCTTGTGTTTTCTTCCATTTAACTGTCTATAAGTGAAATGTAACATGACTAAGCTCCTAAGCTGGAAACTGTGAGCTCAGAGCTGATAACCTCTATTGTGAGCTTTGACACAAAGTTGAACTATAACCAGTTTAGACACGTCCTGTTTACACAACCTGCGCAACAGACCACTTTGCAAAATCTAACATAAGAGGGCTAAATGATCCGAATATTATGATAATAACAAATAATTATGATGATCATTCTGATTATCTTTAAGGTGCCTGTAAGGCACCCTGTAAGGAGTCTAACATCACCACAGTCTGCAGTTTGATTGCAGTGGATTCCTGAGCTGAAAACAAGCGTCCAAACATTTCCTCCCTCTCCTTCAGTCAGAAATAGTTAACAAGCAAAATCTCTAATTTTGTTCAGACGAAACAGACTTCAGCAACAGACTCAATCCATCTGACTCAGCATAATGGTGAATCAATACGACTTGACATTCAGCAGCCTCACAGATCTTGCAGCAGCATTAATGAACTGTTTCTTCTGCTCACACTCTACAAAGGTTACAGTTTGCATCCAGCTGAAGATACTTCACGTTAAGGCTGACAACTTTAAAAGAATTGGCCTTTAAAGTTTTTACTGGAGCCATTGATGAAATGTGAAACACTATTTGGTAAAAAAAAAAAAAAAAGACAACACATTTATTATAAGATTAGAGTAAATTACTAGCAACTAGATTTCCACAATTTAAACAGTTCAAGTAGCTGTAGCAAGAGCTAATTAATCAAATTAAGCTATTATCTAATGGACAGTCATGCTTAGTATAAATAATGACTAAAAAAGTCATAATTTTCATACTGGCTATGTACAATTGGTGCATTATATACAGTATAGATTGTAGACAGGCAATTTCTGAGACTTAAATAGGCTTTGTAGTGCTCTTGAAAGACCTAAGTAAATGTAATGTACTTTTAGTCAAATAGTCGCTGTTTTATACAAGCAGATATTCTTTTGAGCGATTTCTGTCTCTGGAACATCTGCAGATTTCTGTGAGAGCCTATTGTGGGCAAAAATGAAAAAAGTAGTAGCCTATTTAGATTTCTCTGAAGGACGCTGAGTTAATGAATGTAAGTTGAGAGAGAGTGTGTTATGAAGGACAAAATAAAATGAAGACAACAAGGAAAGGAGGCGGGAGTCTTGTGTTTGTGCCCAGCTTCTCATTCCACAGAGAGAGGCCCGTCACTGTAACCTCATCACCCACTCAGTGTACTCAGAAACACTGCAGAATATCTCATATTACTCTTACATAAAGACGACTGGCCGGCATATTGTCTGTATCAGCATCACATCACAGCTTATCATCAGACACATGTTATAAAATGAAGGATGCACTGCGCCTTTGAAGGGAAACTCTTCATCTCTTTTGCTGTTGCCGTGGGAGGCGTGCATATGGCTTAGTTGTAAAAACCAAACAACCCTGTGAAGGTGTGGGGCTGCATGTACAGTTTAATAATCGTCATAGCTCTGGCTCCTGAAACATTCAGATACAAGCAGCATCACATCCTCCGCAGCATCACCTGAGCTGTATGGACCGTATGTGGGCTCAGGTCTGTAGCATTTATCTTCTTGTGGAAGGGATCAAGTTTGTCGTTATACAATCCTGTCCTTTCTTTGGTGGTGCTATAGTGATTGTTACCAAGGAGGATGTGTCTGAAGCATACAGACTGCTAGAGTAGGACTGTTACATAACGCTGCCTGGGTTTTTTTTTTTTTTTTTTGCGTCTGTGCCTTGTTGCCTGCTGAACCTAACAGTGACTTCTGATGGGATATCATTTTAATGCCACAGGGTTTGTTCTGTTTCTTCAAATTGGGCCGCTTTTTCAACATTTGTTACGGATAATGCATCAAATTTCCTTCAAAACATTGCAGAGAGAAGGAAAGAGCATGTCACTGACACTCTCCTCACACCCCCTAATATCTCTGGACTGGAATTGATTTACCCCCTAGTGCATAATCTGTAATACCACCACGGTACAGATCACCATGATAACACCTGAGCCAAATAATCTTTTAAACATGCAACCAATTTGATAGAAAACCTTTTTATACATTAATTTAAAAAATATTTTTGGACATTTTCTTATCATTTGATCATGAAACCCCAGTGTTCACTCTGGTTTTGGTCTCCACCAACTCTTAAGGGAAATATCTGGCTCTTAAGTAGTTTATGTTGGCTAGCTGAAGACAGCACTACAAGAGCATTCAGTGCAGAGTCACATTATAACTCTCTGTGTGAACATAAATAAATAAGTGTGTGTACATGTGACCAATGTTGTTCTGGCCTGCCCTGAGTGGGTTTTGAACTCGGGTTTCCACACTATGGACGACGATGCTAACCGTTTCGCCAAGAGGTCTATGAAAACGCCACACGTTGTCACTTCTCCTCATTCCTCATGACTGTGACTATACCCGCAGACTAGGGCTGGGACCATAGACTGTAAAAAGAATGGACGTAGCATCCGTGACGTCACCCATTGGTTTTGGGGAGTCGTTTTTGTGACTCAAATATGGCGGCCTGAACAGCGCCATGTTGGATTGGCCGGCCGAGAACCCGCCCACTGGCCTCGAAGCAGCTGTCCACTCGCTGCGCGGACCTGTCACTCGACGTTTCCGCGCCCTAATTGGCCAGAGTTTTAACCTAATAACAGAGATTAAGTTAAAAAAAAATTCACCCCCCTCAGAGTGTGTGCGGGGGTAGAAACTATCGATTGAGACCAAAAAACGTTCTGACACCAGGCTTTGATCATGTTTATTGAGGATGTAAAGTCGGCGACTTTAACATGGGGGTCTATGGAGAATGCTGCTTTCTGACACCAGCCCCCAGAGGAAGCCGGGGGGATTGCAGTTTTTTGAACGCGGAAGTGAGCTTCACTTCTCAGACCGACAACTGCCCCATTGGCTGGGACGATATGCTTTTCTCCCGATCCGATTCTTCTATGATTTTTTGGATGGCGATTCGATTCAAATTGCGATTCTACGATATTGCCGATTCTCTCGATTTTTAGTCTGCATTTTTAATATTTATCTGCACACAAACACTGTAGGAGCCTATAAATGAACATACTCCATTATAAAGTGAACTTAAACCCTTTTCAAAACCTGTACTCTCTGTATGTAAAAAAAAAAGCACATTGCACAATATTTTTTTAAAAATTTAAAAAAAAAATTTAAAAATTCCCCCCCAAATTTTTTTTTCAAAAAAAAAAAAAAATCGATTTAAAAATCGTCAAAAAAGATATCGTGATATTTATGTGAATCGATTTTTTCTCCCACCCCTACCGCAGACCCCCCTAAACTCACTCCACCCAGGGCATCCGGGTCACGGCACCAATGTGACCGATGTTGTTCTGGCCTGCCCTGAGTGGGTTTTGAACTCGGGTTGCCCACACTATGGACGACGATGCTAACTGTTTCACCAAGAGGTCAATGACCACTTGTCAAGTGGGTTAGCACGTCTTTTATGGGTGAGTGAGTTTAACTTCAGTACCACTAACCGCCATATGATGTCACTTCTCCTCACTGGTACCTCGTGACTGTGACTAGGCTAAAAATGGGTGCAAAAACAACTGTAATTGTCTAGTTGTTTCCCCTTTGTTTCTCTTTATGGCTAAGCTTACAGGCTGTTGGCTACAGTTTCATATTTCCCCATGATACATTTGAAAATGTCAGCGTCATTGTAAGTGTCAGTCATCTAATCTAACAGTTTTCAAGACAGCAAATCCACATCAAACTTTTGCTTTCTATTGTATTTCCCACCTGGAGTCTTCACCTTCTGCTTGTACCAGAGTAGAGACGTCAGATTTTCTTGATATAGCTCTGAGCTCAGCAGAGACTGTGAGGTACTTACTAAGCATTTGACAGTTCAATAGGCTGGGTCATAATAGCGAGATCTGCACTGAAACAGTCTCAATATAGCTCAGGTCTGTATGCTGGTTGTCAGAGTTACAGAGAGAGAGAGAGAGAGAGAGAATAAGGAGGAGGAGAAACAGAGTGAAGAGAGGTGATATATTCTCTGTCTCTGAGTCTGAAGAGCAGAGTTGTCCTCTAGTAGTGGAGCAGCTGGTGAAGATAAAGGATCTCAGGTATCATGGTGGTTGGGTCACAGGTAGAGGCCGGCTGCAGAACTGTGGACATCCTTGTGATGCTGTTGCTGTGGACAAAGCTGGAAAGATGCAGGAAAGCAACAGAGAGGAGGGTAAGATGTGGGAGGTTAAAGGAGGAGACAGCAGGAGCAGGTGCACACACAACACAGACTGAGGATGCTGGAGGACTGACAGATGGATCAAAGTGTGTGTGTGATGTTGTGATGAGGAGGAGGAGGGCTTTTGTGGTGAGATCAGGGTGAGAGGTTGGTGTGACTCAGCTCTCACAGCCACTTCCTTTGGCATCATCAGGACGGAGAGTTGAAGGAGGAGGGGGAGCTTACTCATCTTATGGTCAGCTGACTCACCATAACGGAGCGGGATTCTCGGAAGAGAAGCATGCTCTCGCCGATGGGGGATGAACACATGTATGCATGTGTATGAGGGGTGCCAAACCTTTATTCCATTTCCTGTCACAGCAGAGGAATGCAGGGTGAGATTCCTGCTCTGTGAGTCGGGCCCTCTCACCTGCCATCACCATGTGGATACAATTTCACCCGTCCCTTTTCCCGCTCTGGCTCGGGAATTCCCCAGTTGGTGTGAGGTTTTTTACTCATGCAGGAAGTTGCAGAAGTTTGTGTAAGGCTTTGTTTTTCTGGCAACAATTGAATCGGCTTGTTTAACAAAACAACGTTCCAGCGTTGTTTTCTCCACACACTATTTATTTAGTTCATTCGAAGGAGGTCTGGAGTCTAATCCAGCTCTGTTTGTGGGAAACCGAGGCAAAATACCACTGTGGGGTTTTTACATGGAATTGTAGAGTTGGTCATGTGCAAGCACAGAGGAAAAAATCTGGAGGATTATGCGGCTGAAGTGTGTAAATGGAGTAATTGCTTGTTTGTGTTGGGTTGGAGCAGGGATGCTTTGTCATGCTGGGTGTGTAGTGTCTGTGTGTTTGTGTCTGTGAGAAAGACTGAGCACTGATGCAGCCGCTACTGTAGATTTTATGTCCTGTATGGTTGTTTATCTTGTGAGTAACTGGTTTCCAAAGCTTATAAAACACTCACAGTATCCCCGTTCATATCCTTATTACTTACTGTTGATATAGATAATATATAGTGCAGCCTATCTGTGTGTGTGTGTGTGTGTGTGTGTGTGTGTTCAGCAGGAGGGGGGGGGGGGGGCTTATGTTGACTCACAGTTACAATAATGACTCTGGCAAAGCAGTGGATGAACAGCTCACTAACTGTAAAGAGGAGAGAGGGAGAGGGAGAGAGAGAGAGAGAGAGAGAGAGAGAGAGGGGAGGGGGCTGTGCTCTCTGTGGCATCTCCATCTTATAACTCCACTGCCACTCAGAGCACTCACACACACACACACATACACACACACAAACAAACACACAGTCTCATATAGAGGCTACAGCTCCTACAGCGCACTATAATAGTTGAGTACAGTATGAGTTAGGACTGGTTTTCAATCAGAGCAAGAGAGGAAACGTCTCCTGGGAGGAAATAATGCAACGTGTGGCGATGGATCATTTGCAACAGGTTAGTGTTGATGTGTATTTGTGCTTATGAATTATTGTTATATATATATGTATATATATATATATATATATACTGTATATATTATTATTGTTGTTGTAATTTGCTTATGAGGTGTTTTACAGACAGAGATAATGTTATTATTTACAGTCTTTACTATGTCACACAACTTGTTCAACTGAACAGTGTGATGGGCTGTTACAGAACATGACGTAGCAGTTTCACTTTCGGTCTATTTTTGACCTGCAGTCGGTCACTTTGTAGCCATGCTGCCGGGCTGACTGCTGTTCTCCATCACGTCTTCAAACACCGGCTCTCAAGGCTTGTTTGGCTCCGAAGGCGAGTTTCTATTGACGGTGGGAGGAATTCAATTAGCGCTCTGTCCAAAAGGAGAGCCAGCAAGTCAGATTCGCCCAGTCACTGTTTGGCTGCGTTGTATACAGTCAGTGACACAAGAATTTGATGTCGTCCCTCTCAGAGAAAACGCCTCTCGCTCTCCGCCTCTCACTGAATGTGACGCCACTGAGCTACTGAGTTACAAGGCTAAACTTCCACTATACTAAATGAGTATATGTGCGTCTTTCTGTCTCTTTTCCATTCTCTCTATCTCAAAGTTGCATATGTGAATGTCAGGTGACACCTGGATGTTGTCCTACATCGCTGTGGGTATATATAGCAGCAGAACGCACTCTCTACAAACCTCATTCTGTCATTTAAATCCTGCCTCTGATGAAGTCTTCCTTTGTATGCACAGTCACTGATCTCAGTCAAGGCGATAAAGGTCCTCAGTAATTACCGGCAGACTGGCAAGTCTCTAAAATCCCCTGGTTACTCATCCAGCTATCATCAAATACAGGGACATTTTTTTTCCTATTCCTTATGCAGTCATCCTCATTCATAAACATCACTGTGTTGTCATCACTGTAAGATTGTATGTTCTTTCATCCTTCACCCCTTGTTTGTGGGTTTACTGCGAAATAAAATTAAAAAACAGGAAATGTTTTGCATGACTCATCCGTCACAAGGTTGATTGCTTTAAGTCTTGGTGTATGACGCACATCCACTTTTTAGCGTTTAGATCATAGACCGTTTATGGACAAGGAGGTGGTGCAAATTAGTGTGCAGTTCAGTAGTTTACAGTAGGACTGAGACATGGCTGACTTACCTCCATCTGGCCAAATGGGTTTCTGATCTCAGCAAGATCCTGTCGACGGAGTTTCACTATTCTCCGACCGCCTTGATGCAGTAGTTTAATAGTTTAGGGGCGAAATGTCCATTTGTTTTGATGAGAAGATCAATACCCCTGTCATATCTATAAGCAATAACATAGCTACAGTGTGTGTTTCCAGCTAGCTGACAAACATGATAGAAGTCTCAGTCTCTTCATCTACATAACCTATTGCCCTTTAACAGGGCCGTTGCTAGGAATTCTGGGCCCCCTTAAAGAATACTAAAGTGGGCCCCTCCCCCTAACTTTTCCAGTTTTTTTTCTTAGACTATGTGTTATCATTTTTTATTTAGCCTACCTTGTTTTGATGCTAATGCAGCATTACAATGCAAAAACTCAACTATCTTACCAATAATATTTGTCTTATTTCTAGTCAAAATGTCATTTCTAGTCAAAACAAATATCAATATAGGCTACTTAAAATAAGACACATCATATTAAAAGTAGCTTGTTTTTAGACACTTTTTACTTCTTTCAAGCATATTTTCACTTGGAATAAGTAGAAAAAAATCTGATAGTGAAACAAGTTTTTCCTCCTTATTACAAGCACAAAAAACATGCTTTCACTGGCACATTTTTCTACTTATTTCAAGTGACAATTTGTTTGAAACAAGTGAAAATGATCTAAAAACAAGTTAATTTTTAGGTTATGAGTCTTATTTTAAGTGGAAAGAGATGAGCTTTGACTAGAAATGAGACATTTGGACAAGAAATAAGACAAATATTCTTGGAAAGATGTTGAGTTTTTACAGTGTACTATGAGTATTAGTCAGGGTCTTACACAGAATAAATCAGTCATACAAAGATCAGACTACTGGGGTTTATTGTGGGCCCCACTGGGCACTGGGCCCCTAGAATTATCATCACCTTTCTCCCCTATACAACGGCCCTGCCCTTTAACTTTCTGAATGATGCTGATATCTGTCTGTGTTGTCAAGGAAAAATACTTTTCATCAGTAGAACAATTTCAAGATGAGTCATCACTTCCTTTTCCTGATTTATTGTATTAAAAAAAAACTGTCATTTTGGAGAGTAATTGCGTCAAATAAGTGGTTTTAGTTTCACCATGTTGTGGCCGACTCATGTTCAAACTGATCCGACTCATCATTGGTCGATACTTCATGAGCTTTTATGTCAGATCTGACTGCAGTCCTCCTCGTCCTCGTCATGATGGATAGGGAACCTTTCCGCCAGATTCACTCTCCCCTCGTTTCTTTGCCGGGGCGAGCATGTGATTGCACACTTTCATGGGGTTATACCCTCCACCATTAAGGATAATTGCTCCGCCTGCCCTACGTATGAACTCACTTAAGCATGCTGAGGAGCATTCACTCTGATACCAACATGGAGCTTCAACTGGACACAGAGCAGCTTGGGATGAGCTCAGCGGGATGATACATTACAGCCATCATATCCTCCTCAACCACAAGTCTCCACTGACTTCCTGCTCCTCACAGCTGAGTGATCACCTACTGACTCACTCTCGCTCTCAGTTGGTTGCTGGCACCAGACACAAATATTGTAGAGATGAGAGGCAAATTTATGACTACAGTTTCTCCGCTTATTCCCTGGGGACACATTCTCATTTTTAACTATTCCCAGTTTTGTGATGCAGAGTGTTTACCAGCAAAGCAAGAGTTTAATTTCCTCTCTCTTAACAAGTCCTTTGTTGCTTAAGCATGATGTGGCAAGATTGCATGGTGACAAATCTTTTCCTTGAATGAAAACATTTATCAGTGAAACATCAACCCGTATCTTTTTAAAAAAAATATTTACTCAGATTTACATTTAGCCCATGAACGTGGTGGGAAGGAAGGGGAAGAGGAGGTGTGATGAGCGGTGTGTCATATGATAAACATTCACCCCTTTCAGCTCCTCTTCCAATGAAGCCATCTGGGAACAAACATGATTCACAGCTCATATGGTACAAGCATTATTATTAAACCTGCTGATACCTTTATGTAGCACATTTAATGTCAACAATCTGACTTTTGTTTTTAGCTCAGAACATAATGCATTTTCTGTGCTGCAGTTTCTGTGCAGCACCTGTTGTTTTCTGCTACAGCTCTTGTATTTCATATAAAAGTAGTCATTTATAGACAACAGCAACAACACCCTGAAGCTGTTTAGACCAGTGCTTTGTCTTATAGAAAAACCTGAAAGGAGGAGGGTTCCTTGTACGAAGATGACTAATGTTGTCGTGTCTGAGTGTTCAACCTGCCTTGTATGTAGTGGGACCATTTCTTCATTAGTTTAACATACGCAAATATAACATATGTACATTGAACTTCCATATATGAAATATACTGTATGTACATAGAAGGTAAAAACATATGTCATAGAGTTAGGGTTATTATACTAAATACGTGTCATATAGATTTCACCAATAAAAAACTATGTATGTAGTTGTACATATTATATGCATATAGGCCTATTGCATATATTTTTGTTGCATACATGATATCCATACTAAAGCTCATAGACATATTAATAATACATTATGTAAATATGTCTAAAAGATAGATATGTTTAAAATGGATACGAAAAACATGCTTGACTATATGTGTTATTGCAACATACCAATGATCTTGTCTAACTCTGCTTAAAAGTGAGTCTTTCTTCAGTAGTCCATCACCATGTCAGCGTGAAGTCCTTTGTGACTCTTCACTGTGATGATGTGTGTGATGATTTTGGTCTCCCACAGATGATTCTGATTCAGGTAGGTGAAAGACCGGAAACACCTGGGACTTTCGGACAAGTTTTGCTTTCATGCTGTGATTGTTTCGTTTTCTTCTGATTTACAAAAATATCTCTTTGAAATCCATGAGGTTAAATGTCTTTCTCTGCTTCCAGAGTAACCACACCCTCTGCTGTTCATTTGTAGAACGTGCCGAAGTCAGAGGAGGAGACGAGCAAGTACAGGACGGGACAGCTTCCCTCTTCAGTCAACAACAACTTTTGACCTACATCTGCATCCGCTATAGCAACACAAGGCTTATTACATCCCCTATTACACAATATCAAGGATCTTTTTCTGTGTATCCAACACATCTTGTCCTGTATATTTGTAGCCTAGTGTGCTGTCTATAACAACCAGACGACTGCATTCAGAAACTGATTTCATTTGGTGACATAGATGTTTGTACCCAGTCTCTAGCACCATATGAAATCAGTGTTCTGGGAGGTGGACTATCAGCATGTACAGACTGTATGAATGAACTGAAATACAGCATGTTGTCATGGTGCCTAAAAGTAGGTCACATTTGTGTAAATAACGCTACCCTCCTGCTTCATAACTGGTCACAGCTGCTGTTCTGCTTTCTTTTTCTCCCTGCCTGCGTCTCACATCGACTCAATGTGTGTATTATGAATCTGCCTTTATTCATCAATTCTGTTTCCATTAGCTGTGTCATTAAACACACTTCAGGAGCTTAACTGAAACGGTTCAACTTTTCCTGAACAGTGAGTTACGATAAATAACTTTTAGAGATTGTGGCAAATATTGTTTAAAAGTAGCAAGAAAAGTCATAAAATCTGATGTAGTAATGTCCATATTGAATATTATTTCCAAAACTAACACCTGCAACTAGTCACACACAAGCTGCAAAAATGTGTTGTTTATTAACAAACAACAAGAACATGTTTTTTCTTGGGGCATCTTTCCCGGTCTCTGTCCCACGGTCCTGTCAATTGAAGGCGTAAAAGCCCCAAAAAGTACTTAAAAAAAGATTAGCCTATGTTTTTTTTCTCTATTTTAAAAGGTACATAGCTTTCTATGTCAGGAATCTGCCTCAGCTCATCGCATGAACTCCATCACCTTACAGGGTTTTCATTCATATTGTATTTGCTGTAACTGAATGTGAAGTGTAGTACTGTTAGATCTTACCAAAGGTAATGAGCATACTTTATGCAATATTAAATAAACGGGTAATTTATAATGAAAGAATTCTGTGTTTTGTGGTGGTAAGAATGTGCTTAATAAATGTCACCATTACATTAAACTTTATCACAATAAAGGTATTGCCTTACTTATTCAGTTGCACATCCAAGTGCAATTTGAAAGTTCTTTTGTCAACAGCTGCTCATTTCTAAATGGACTTTGCAGTGACACTAATTTGTCAAATAATGTTTTCATATTTAAAAGATGAACTCTCAGGTTCAACTTGCAATGCAAACACAGACAATACAAGCTCAGGGAACTACAAATACAAGCATTTACCTGCTGAGGAAAATTCATTATTGCTGAAAGTTCCAGGACAGCTAAACTAAATTCACTTTATATCTTTTTTTTTTATTATTCAACTATAAACTCAAACTATTAAGGATGTTTTATTGGACTGGGAGCCACATGTATGAAGGTATTGTGCATTTCAAAGCACCCCCTCCATCCCTGCTTTACAAAGATGCTTCAGCAGTGATGTCATGCGCCGTATATCATGACACTGACAGGTACGATGATGATGTGCTCATCAAGGACAGAGCTGTGGGGTCCAAGGAGCATATCATGTCCTGTTTGACTGATGGCTGGGTCTTACAGTGGAGGGATAAACAGACCGGAGGGGTCTGTTCTTGAGCCCAGATCCCAATATGCAGGTAAAAAAAAAAAAAAAAGACAGTTTAAGTCTTCCATTGGATCATTTATTATTCCTGAAACATCAACACAAATAATGAGACAGAATTACTTGTTGCTGTTTTTGTTTTGTTTTTAGTTTGTGTTTGTTTGCCAAATTTCATGTGTTGCTCTCATTGAAATGAAAATAAGGTTCTGAGTTGTAAAGTATCCTAAAAAAAAAAGTTTCAAATGGGCATCCTGATGTAGGCTACAAATCATCTGGTTATATTTATTCTTATCTATATTTTCATCCCTGTCTCAGGACAGAGTTAAACTAAACTAAAACTAAAACTAGCGGTGGAAAAAATAATTTAGTAAACTGTAATAAAAATAAAAATAATTAATTATTACAATTTTTCAAAACGAGAACTGAAGAAAAACTACAATGAACGATGCAAAACTAATAAGAAGATGCATATTCACACCTTCAGCAACACAAAGAATAAGACGTAGGAACATATTTCTATCATGTGCAGGCAAGAATGAGAGGCCCTCAGCCTGGGAATCTAAGGCAACAGCCGGCACTGTGCCACCAAAAAACACATACGTAACATCATAAATATCATCATAATCTAACAGCAAACCCAGTGTTGCTTCTGTATGGGTTAGCGGTGTAGTTCAATGTTACTATGTAGCAGTAGCTACTGTAAGTATGTAGCCTACTACTACTACTACTACTAATAATAATAATAATAATAATAATAATAGTACGTACGTGTGTGTGTGTGTGTGTGTGTGTGTGTGTGTGTGTGTGTTTGGTTTCACTATTCTCGGCGGTCATTCGACGTCCTTTTATCATTTTGACTGGCCCCTCCCCCTCTCCCATGGTAACGGAACTCCGAGCCCTCTGCTGATTGGTCCATTTCCAAGATTCCGCCATATTCAAACTTCCGCCGTAGTGTGAGTTGTGTTGTCATCGATCTCCTGCTTTCTTTGTACACACTGGGACCAGTTTTACACGGCTGGTTGTCGTCTTTTACTTCTTTGGTCACAAAACGTCTCGGTATAAGGGATTTTGAAACGAAGCCTCTCGCAAAATGGAAGAAAATGAAGAAGTTTGTGGAAGAACGGTGGCAAATAAAAAGCAGAAACTGCGCAGGGTGTCATCGAGGACGTCCATCGCCAGTGTCATCAACGATGCAGAGCCCTCTCCACAAACACTCCGGAGAAACTACTCGAAAAAGTACGTAAATCATCTCTAAATGCACAAACGATTCTTTATTTGGTAGCTCTGTGGCAATATAATGTGGCGATTGCACTCTTTATTAGCGGTAACGTCACCTGGTTAGTCAAGGGTGACTGGTAAAACTGATATTGTAACTGGCAAAGGATGCCTTCAGGTGCCACTCGGAAAACACACGTTTTAACTTTAAGTTTTAAACGACATGTGGTGAAGTTTTGCAAAAAATCTGTTTAGTGATTAATTAGTCATAACTAATAAAAAGTAAATTTAACAGTGGAGACAGTTCAGTTTAGATTTGTTTTCATCGTCATTTATTTGTTGAATATTATTTTGCATTAAACATAATAGCTGATCTGTTTCTTTGGGAGTCATCTGATCAGTGAATCAGCTAATGTTAATCCTTTTAGCTTTCAAATTGATTTTCTTTCAGCCATCTGTCAAAAGATTAAAACTATCTGTTAAAGATGTTAAGTTTGTAATAATATGAAACGGACAACAGAGGTTGAAACCAATAGACATTTGGCTGTGTTCAATGTCTTTTTCTGCTGATTTTGTGTTTTTATTAGCCAAAGGCAACTCAATAACATTATATCTTATTCCTATATCAACCACTGCCATGTTAATTAATTAATTAATTAATCTTCCAGTATCATTAACAAGCTGACTGTAGATGCTGTCTGCATGTTTGACTGGTATTGCACTTGTATTTGTTCATGCAGACTTGTTAAAATGTGAACAGAGTTGACATCTGCAGACTGCAGATATGTTGGTATTAGTATTTGCCTCTCATTTTTGATAACAAAGTGCCAAATGTTGAGTTTGTGATCACTCCTCTACATGTTTCAGTGTGCCCTACAAATCACTTTTTTGTACATTAATGTAACTTTTAAGGAAGTTATTTTCATTAATTTCTGTTATCCTTCACTTGCCACTTATATTCAGCATGTCCTAAAGGCATGAGCACAAGAAGTGGATTGTGTGTAGCTGTGTGTGAAGCTGGCCTTGGACTTGACATCACCCTTTGGGAGTCAAACTCTAAGAACACATTGTATCTCTCTGTAGCTTCATTGTTTTGTCACCATAACTGACTTTTTCCTGCAGCCGCAGTGAGCAGTCAGACGCCTTATATGGTTTTAAATGTTAATATCTCTCCATCATAATCCACAGCTCTTGACATATTTGAAGCATAGCTGTGACTCGAACACAACTGGGACACAAAAGCCATCTGTCACATTAATATCTGTAAAACGTTATCTATTTAAAATAATAACTTATTTTTTTTTATCTCCATCTACCAGTAAAATAGTTTTGAAGGGTGCTTATCAGAAAACAAGGAAACATCCTTCCCAAATGTCTTTGTTGACAGACAATATATATATATATATATATATATATATATATATATATATATATATATATATATATATATATATATATATATATATATATAAAAGCTTCTTTTCACTGTGAACAGCCCAAAATGATGAGTCTGGTTTTCTTGCAGACCTCCACTGCAGAGAGGCAGCTCCTTCACCTTCCTGACACCAGGGACTCCATGGGACTTCAGTCTGGTGAGTTCATGATGAGAATGATGATGATGCTATCATGTGGTCACATATTTACGCTCTGTGTTGAGAAGATGGAAAATAAAACATGACTGCCACGAGCCAACATGTGACTTTGATGTTTGATATTCTCATTGGTCCTGTGAAAGTGACAAGTGTGTGCCTTTCTTATATTTCTGCAGAAGAGAAAGCGTAAAGAGAAGGACGATGACACAGTCAGTCTGTCAAGCTTCGACCTAAAGGTGAGAGTCTGTCCACTGGGTGCAGGTCTGGTGTATCACCCTACAGCGTCAGACCTACTTTAATCAGTCAATCTTTAATCCTTCTCACTGTTGCATGACTCAAGTACTCAGCACAGGCAGCCATGAACGCTCTAATGTGTTGTGTGCTCAGGATAATCCCACTATCTCTCAAACTGGCACAAGCAGTTTGTGTCTGAAATAATAATGATGAGAGAAAATTTGAGCCTCATTTGTGCTCGACACGATCAGTCTTGTAACACCATTGATTGGTTTACTACACATTTTTTTTATACACAAACACTTGGGCAGCGCAATAAATCGAAATATGGTTTAAATCGCACACAATGGCCAAGTGAAATTTCCGAATTTCAGGAGATTCTTTTTTTTTTTTGATAGTTAAATGTGTCACAGCCTTGTTGTGCGTTGTCAGCACCATAACTGTGCTGCTACAGAGACGTCCTGGCCTACAAATCATAATCTCCTGACAAACCAAAATGGCCTAACAAAAATCACATCATCATAACATCATCTTCTTTTTTTGGGGGGGGCCCAACCATTCTGGTAATCAGTATATTTTAATAGTTCAAATTACATATGTAAACTTGAATATCCTAATCTCTACTTGAAAACACTGTATTAAAGAATACCACATTACTCATGATATCATAGCACTGCTGCAGTTTATACATCAGCATAATGAGTTTATTTTTTTTATTCACAGGAGCCCAGTAACAAGCGTGTACGACCACTGGCCAAAGTTTCATCCCTCGTTAATTTGATATCACCTTCAAAGAATGGGGCAGTGCGACGCTTTGGCCAGACCATCCAGGTACAAGACACTGACTTTTCTGTGGTACAAACTCTACAAATGTGGAAATTCATGTAAGATGAGTGTAACTGATATGGTTGTTTTTCTTTGTTTTGTTTTCCCCTAGTCAATGTCGTTACGTAGTGATAACAAATCACCAGGGATGTCACTCAGAGCCAGCAGCAAAGCAGCAGGTCCCACCCCCACTAAACGCAGAAACAGTACGCTGTGGTCAGAGACTCTAGACGTCCATCAGAAGAGCACGTTCTCCGCCAAAGAGATCAAGAGACAAGAGGTTGTGTGCTTCAGTCTAGAGAGAATGTTCAACATTAAAACACAGGGAGTGGAAAGATTAACTTCTGCTATGGCTTCTCCCTCTTTTAACATTTCCTGTGCAGGCAATTCATGAGCTTTACCGGGGAGAGCAGGATCTCATCGAAGATCTCCAACTTGCACGAAAGGTTTGAAAATTAAAATTAAGACATTTATATAAAATAACAAGACATTTACCTTTTTTGTCAGCAACCTCTTTTCTTTCCTTCAGGCGTACCATGATCCGATGCTTAAGCTCTCCATCATGACAGAGGAGGAACTAGCTCATATATTTGGGGACCTGGATGCATACATCCCCTTACATGAGGGTAAGATATTACCAAACATTATTTTTCATCTTAATGCTCTCATGTGTTTCTAACCATGTGTACGGTATTGTATCTGCAGACTTACTGATGAAACTGTCGGTGGAAACTGGACCTGATGGAACAGTAGCTCAGATCGGACAGATCGTCATAGACTGGGTACGTATGGTAGAGGATGTTTACCTTACACACATTATGGCTCATTTTAATAACACATAATTCCTAGCAGTATATAACAGTAATTCTGAGTGATATAATAGACTGCAATGATTTGATTGGACATGCATAAACTACATAAAATGTATGTATGAACAATTTAAAAAATCATGGATTTATTTAAAGGGAAATCGATAATTCTCCAATTTTCTACTCACCATCATGCCAAAGTAGGGTTTGGAGAACTTTCAGAGTTATCAAAACTCTTTTGGAGTTCCGGGGGGGGTCCGACTGGCAACGGATTTTCATATAATGGCGGCGGATAGAGCTCACTTTTGAATTGTCCAAAACACTATGAAACATCCAAATACCTCCATACTGCTCGTCTGCACTGACCCAAGTGTCCTGAAGCTGCCACATTATAAGTTGTTCAGAAAAAAATTATTGTAGCCTTGTTGTGGTAGTAGCTCCCAGTGGCTCTATTGATGTTTGTGCACATACGCAAGATTTGCTGCGAGTTTGTTCGTCATTGTAAACCATTGGATGTATGATGTAAATATGGGAAAGCATCCTGCAGCAAATCTCGCACATCTCGCGCAGCCACTGGGGGCTACTGCTACAGCAAGGCTAAAAACAGAGATCAAATTCTTTTTTTCCGAGCAACTTTTTCATGTCAAGGTGAATTATAGATTTTTGGTGAAGTATCCCTTTAAGGTTTGGTAAGAATTGACATTTGAAAAATATGAAATCACAGTTGCAGCACAGTTGTAACAGAGTTAGCTGCTCGTTGGATGTTGCTGAAACTAAACTAAAAAGGACTGAGAACCTAGAGGTGCAAAACATCTCCTGGCTCTGATGATCCTGATGAAAACTAAATATTTTAACATCTTGTAAAATTAATATATATGGCACATAAAAGTGAAAATATTGAAGATTTTTTTAATATATATATAATGAAAGACATTTTGGAAGAAGTGAAGTGCAGATCTTTATTCTTCATACATACAGAAAAACAACAGTGTGACCCTGGTGTTTGATCTTCACAGCTTCCTGGTCTGAATGCTTATAAAAACTACTGCAGCAACCAGCTTGCAGCCAAAGCCTTGTTAGACCAGAAAAAGCAGGACAGGCGGGTGCAGGACTTCCTGCAGCGCTGCCTGGAGTCGCCCTTCAGCAGGAAGCTTGACCTCTGGAGCTTCCTGGACATCCCCCGGTCACGCCTGGTCAAATACCCACTGTTGCTACGAGAGATCCTCCGACACACTCCCCCTGATCACCCAGACGTTGTCAATCTGGACAGAGCTGTACGTTACCAATATTTACACATATTGTTGATATCACAGATGGAACTATTGATGACTGTATTTTTCTGAAAAATCTGATAAACCCCATATCTGTAGCCAATAAGGTATATTATCATTATTTTCACTGCTGTAGCTTATAATAATAATAATGCATTTTATAGTAATAGAACATTTCTCTGGTTATCAACTCTTGTGTTTTCCCAAATAGCCGTCTGACAAGTCTCTGTTTAATTATCCAGATCAGTATAATCCAGGAGATTCTGTCTGATATCAACGTGAGGAAAGGGGAGTCTGAGTGCCAGTATTATATAGACAAACTGGAGTACCTGGATGAAAAGCAGCGGGATCCTCTCATAGACAACTGTAAGATCCTACTCTGTCATGGAGAGCTGCGGAACAAGAGTGGCTCGGTGAGAATTAGGCTTCCTCTCTTTATTATCATCACCCGCATGCTATGAAGGCATGTCTTCAAACAGTTTGTCTTGTATCAAAGTGAATTTCATTCGTGTTTCTCTCCACAGAGGCTGCACGTGTTCCTCTTCTCTGAGCTGCTGGTTTTGACCCGGCCGGTGACACGTAACGACAGGAGCTGCTTCCAGGTGTACCGACAGCCCATCCCCGTCCGGGACTTGGCCCTGGAGGACCTGCAGGACGGAGAGATCCGCATGGGGGGGTCGTTCAGAGGGGCTTTCACCAACACAGAGAAAGGTGCGTTGATTGATGTCGCACTTCATCTTGTACTTTCCTCAGATTGTTTTACTCTTCTTGTTTCATCAATGCATCAATTTGAGGTTTGTATCACTGTACATTTGTGATGTCAGTTTCCTCAAAGGAGTGTGCTGGTAAAGCACTGGGGCATCTTGGTTAAGTTGTCTTGATTTTTTTTCCCCTTTATATACAGATATTACGGTATCAGACAAATCAATCAACCTTTTAGGTGTTGGTCAGAGAAAATAACTATTTTTGCTCAAGGAATATATTTGGAGATTAAATCATTAAGAGATAACACATAAATCACAACAACCATTAATCATTTGTTGCAACACCCCGTTGAAGCAGGCGATTGTTTTTATATTGCCCAATCCCAATCACCCAATCCGTTGATTTTTTTTCCCAAACCTTTCACCCGGTTCCACTGTGAACATGCCCTGAGCTGTTACGGGAGCGGTTTATTGTGGCTCCAGTGTTCAACAGTGGAACTAAGCTTAACTTGAATCTCCTCTTTCCTACAACATTAGATTTGCTGTTACACAAGCAAACCTGAGCCAACATGAAAACATACCCTCAAGTGGTTAGACAGAGAAATAAATACACAGTGTATTTGCTCTTGATACTGTAGCTTAATATCTATACTCCATCAGAATATATATTTTATCTTTAATCTACTCACATACCTAATTTTCCATCTTCCATATTTTACCCAAGATTGTGAATATAATCACCTGAAACCATGAATCGCTGTGTTTGTTAATTAGCTTAAATGAGCTCATCATGTCCACATATCTTCTTCCATATAGCACCATTTTGCATTTGCCATGTTTCTACAGTAGCTCAGAATGGACAGACACTGGCCAGAGTGTTTTAATGTTACCTGAAGGTAACATCTAGGTTGTCCTACATCCTCTTGAGAGGGAGTGGTGAGGGAAGGTAAAAGGAGTTGCATACAGTTGGTTGCAATCTTCAACCTCACCAGTAGATGCTGCTAAATCTCAAACACCATCTCCTTTAAGAGATCTGTTCTTTGTTTTATCTGTGTTTTGACTGTGTTCCCTTTTGCTTTCTCTGTCTCCAGTGAAGAATGTTTTCCGTGTGAGCTCCCTGGATCCATCCCATGGCCAGTCTCACACCCTGTATGTCAACGATGTCTACCACAAACAGCAGTGGCTCAACTGCCTCCGCACTGCCATGGCCCAGCAGCAGGAGGCTCCACCTAGAGTCGAGCAGGTAGAAGCTGTCCGAGCCAAACGGCGCTCTTCCACCCTCTCAGCCACTGCCGTCGACGATGAAGAGACAGACGAGAACTGTCCGCCTGTCCCCGGCCCTAAACTCAGACCTCAGACACTCTCCAAAACCAGACTGGATCATAAGTTACAAGGCGCAGTAAAGAGGAAGGAGACTGGAGTGTAGACGTTTGACCCGACCTGATGGTTCACCAGTGGGTTCCCGTCAGACTGTCTGTGCTCAACATGTGTCCTGTGTGTCACATGTCAATGAATTTCCATACAACCACTGATTTTGCGCTCTTGCTTTGTCCCTGTAGCTGCACTGGAAAAAGCCTTTCCAATCATTTCCGTCCAAATGTATATCAAAATTCAGTCTTAAAATGTGTTATTAGTTTGTGTGCTATTGTGACTGAAATGTATGTTTACATCGGCTTAATGTGTGCAGAATTAGGGTTTTCTGTGTCTACCTAAGCTAAAACAACCTTATACACTTGTAGTTTCTTATCATTGTTAATTTCAGTGCCACACTTTTAAGCTTTCTCCTTTTTTTTTTGCTGTAATCAAGCAGATGTATGTTGTACATGTTATCTGTGCAGAGATAAAGGACCAAGAGGGAGAAATTATGTTGGCCTCAGATGTCAGAGCAGGAAGCTGCTGAGTGAGGCAAAGCTAAAAATGTTTGAGATTAGATACAAGATCATGAGCTGAGCACTGATCATAGATATGAAGAGGTAAAAACATTTCTTGGGAAAAAAAAAAAACGAACAAGTCTTGATGTATTAATTTGTGTTCAGTGGAAAACTCTCAATCTTTGAAAATAAACACTTTGTACTTGAAGAGTCCTGAGTGTGACTCACTGCGAGCTTGTTTATTACAACACATGCTCTGTTGTACATTGACCCGCCTGCACTTCCTTTTACTGTTGACAGAGCTGTTTGAAGGTGTGTCGCAACATTTGTAAAGCACACAGAAGCTCGGCTAAACCGAACTTGACTCCTCTCATAGCCAGTCAAAAATGGTCCATCTATGTTGTAATCGTGTACATTCTTCAAAACGATACAGTTGCCAAAACAAAGGCATCCATGCATCTTCATTTGTTCCACTTGAATCTTCAAGAGGGAAATTATTTTGATGAATTCAGAAGCACATTGACTCCAATCTTCTATCTTCTCACTGTCTCCAAATGCTACCAGCTGCTCTGTTGTGTGTAATTAAATGATTAGCTCTTGTAATGTCAGTCTTTGTCTGGTTTGTTCTATGTGACTTTCCTTTATCACAGTGACACTTGAAGAAAGTTGTACTGATAACATGTTGGTTTGAACCTCTAGTATTTATAGCCCATGCCCATTCTCTGCTGAAAAAGGAGCTGGTCGTGGCAGAAAGTCCATGCAGTCTCTCTCAGTGTGGCCCCTTTGTGCTTCCTCTTGCCCATGTGGCTACTAGTGGTTCCCCACGACAACCCCAATGTCAAGATATGGCAAGATCAAGGAAGTGAAAATGTTTTGATGGAAAAAGAGAAGATGTTTTACTATAATTTGGTTAACCTTGGTAGTTTTACAGATGTTTCACAAACCAGAGGGACGCTTAAAAAGTAACGAACGTGGCTGGAACCTGTTGATCAATGCCCATTGTGACTTGAAGTTAAGAGCATTCAATAACAAGAGCTGCCAAGCAGGTTCCTCACTTCGAACCTGCTTGGCATTACTTCTGTCGTCATCATTACCTACCTTGTTGATGATGAAACAGTGCCATGAATCTGAAACCGTGTTGCAACACCTACCGGAGTCTTGTCAGAATCAGAATTACTTTATTAATCCCAAACTGTGAAATGGTCCTGTTTGTTGTCACAATTGAAATAAAGGTTTTTAAGTTTGTCTATCAAACAATGTAACAAATCACAACAGGAGATAATGAGAATGGGTTATTGAGTCTGTGAATATTCTCATTTGTCCAGGTCATAGTTATCTCAAGGAAATTTAAATCGAATGCAACTCGACTTGCATTATTGAGTGTTTCAGATCATGGTGTATTTGTAAGGACTGTTACTTCTGATCTGATTATTGCAGTTGGTCCTGTTAGACAGGAAGTAACAGCTCAGGGTAACTGCTGTGATGCTGGGTGTTGTAGGGCTTGAAATACTGAAATCTGTCACGTAAATTTGTCCTGACACCTAATTTTGTTTCAGCACTTTCTGTTTCCTCTTTAATTTGGCGCGAGCTGTTCCCATAATTTACAGTGACAGATCATACTCTGCAGAAACAGATTCAAATGTGTATAGGCCTATACACAGCCAATAACTTCACCCCAGACAGCCTCCATGCAATCTATAATTTAGTCTCCCAAACACTGTCAAAGGCAAATTAGATGCAGAGAACAACCACACTGGTCTGAGCTATATGTTAAGGAGGGGAGGGGTTGACAAACCTGCAAAACAAATGATGTGAAGGCTGCTGAGCTAGTTCAGGAAACGACTCAAGCTGCGCCCATCCTGATCAGCTGATCAGTCACATGCCCTTCTCATCCAAATAGAGCGGGTTATTTAAACCCCCCAGCTTACCTGCTCATCCCTGGCTCTGCTGCCGCTGCTGCTCTGCTCCTGCTGCCTGTGGGGTTTTGCAAACCCACCTCCTCCCCAGCATCCACCTGTGGGCTCTGTCTCTATGATCCCCTGTGGAGGGTCTGCTTCATTCCCTGTAATGTCTGGCAAAGCAGATCATTCAGGGAACAAAAACCGAGACAGAGCCTGACGCCAAACCTGCTGCAGCCATGCTCAACGATACCTATGCTGTGCTTCAGCTTGCAATGCTTACGCTCAATAAATGATTTGTTTTCATTCTAGAGTCGTCTGACTGAACTCCACCACATGCTATTTGGTAAAAGCCTGATCTGTTTTCATAGCAGCGGCTGATGTTAAGACATGCTCACTCATTTCATTTTAGATTGTTGCTGCAGATTCATCTAATCTTCAGTAGTTCGTAAGCGAGGACCCTGACGTGCTGGGTGTTGCTTCTGTGGTAACTTTGGCAAGGACACCAGTCGTCTTTTCTTATCTTTCAATGTGCTTCTCACTGCAAGGCAAGGCAAGGCATCTTTATTTATATAGTGCATTTCATACCAAGGCAACTCAATGTGCCAAAAAGCAAGTCTGTGAAGCCTGCAAAAGGCCTGTTGGATTTGGATTTTTTCACTGTTGATTCACAAGATTTTTCCATTCAGTCCTGTACAAAAAATTGTCACTTGCTGTGAAACAACTCTCACAACTGGTCTGGTGCAGCTGGTCACTGACTGAGTTCTTTCCAAACTCCCTCATATATCCATACCAGCGGTCTACTTGCCACCTCTCCAATATTTGAAAAGCAGAGAGAGTGATGACTGTGCTGTTATCATTAATTAATTAGTTGATTGATTAGCTACTTGAGTATTCTGGAGGTCTCACTTTTGAATTTGTATTCTGAATTGAATTGACTTTTGAATTCTGGAGTTTTAAATTTAATTACACAAAAAGACACAACGCAGACATTTTAGTTTTGGTCTATTTATTTACATAAATTTATTAGAGGTAGAACCATCTGTATTATTTACAAATTTACATTAAAAATAAATAGTCACAGAATATATACAAATAAATATAAATCCTATTCAAACCACTTCATGTACCCTCAAGAATAAACAAAATATTACAGGATCTATGGTGAAATCACACTTACATTCACACTTAGTTGGTCATCTTGAGCGAGCAAAGAACATGTTTTCTTATTGCAAGCTCCAGTAAGAAATGAAACCAAACAAATACTGACAGTAACTCCGACTCAAATGACTACAAGTGATGTGAAATGCTCAATCATGTGGTCGAATTGACGCCGTTCGAGATGTTCAGTCATTGTGGCTGACGATGCTTAGTTTAAAGTGGGCTGGGCGATGCTGGGACTCATTATATGTATCTATGTGTTTGTGTTGCACTTATTCGATTGAGTTGTACTTTGTCCTGCTGTAACATGAGCAAGAAGGTAACAGAGTCTATAAACACCCACATATGGAGGATATCTGATCAGCCAGAATGAGTCAAGTCACCTGTAGAGGTTTATTACCAGCGGTGTGTATGGCCTTTACTCGTTGGTTGTCATGGTCTTCCAGTCCTCTCTCTACCATAGACAGCCATTTTTTTTTACTATCTTCCAACCATGAAACAGCAGAGTTGAAGTAAATGAATGGCTTCTGGTGAGTAGGTAAATACTGTTGGCCGGGAAACCCGACTCCAGCCAGATGCCATCGGTACCCTGCGTCTGTTGGATGTGCGAGCGAGCGGTTGTCTGCTAATGGGTTGGCAATAATATCTTGATAAACTGATGGTGTATCAGGATGGATTAATTTCCTCCTCCCTAGCTGTTGAAAACCTATTAATGTAGCACTATGAGAATCAGCAAATTAAGTCTTCTTTAGTTTGCTTGGATCAACAGAGTATTTTATCTAATGAAATATCTGCGATCTTAGGAGTCTGGCAGTGTTCAGATTTTTCATCAGCGTTCCTCTTCTTCCAATGTCAACATCCTATCATGTGACTTTCAGAGTAGATATCCACAGAGTGAGCAGGTGTAACAGGTCTAGATTTAACCCTCTTGGAGCTGCGCCTCAGGTTTCTCATAGTGATTAAATTTCAATAACTGGAGGTGGCGTAAATGAAAGGAAACGTATGATGCGATTGGGTAAGTCCAGCTGGGAAACAACATCACGTGCTCTTGTGCCAAGAGCTCTCCTGAGAACCACTCTGCTGATCTGCTGTAGACTGAGGGGAGTCTCTAAACAAGACAAAACAACAGAGGATATATTGATGATGATTTACACAAAGAGTGACACGGTGGACACTTTATGTGAGGAAACTTACTCTCATAGAACTCAAGGCAATGGTGACAGGGAGATCCCAGACTGACGTAGTGGATGGGCTTCTTGTTGAGGTTATCCCTGGCATACACGTTGCCCCCAAACTCCACAAGTAGCTCGACCAGGTTGATGTTCTTTGTTTTGGCTGCATGGTGAAGGGCAGTCTCATGTAGCTTGGCAGCATTAACATTTGCCCCTTAGAGAAGGAAATACAGAACGGCTTCAGAAGTAGCTCTGTTGTCTGCAGCGTTTGTGTTTACACATGTGGAATATCATTTGCATTACCAGAGGTGCGGACTTGGACTCGGGACTTGAGACTTGACTTGGACTTGAGTCCCGATTTTGATGACTTAAGACTTGCTTGATCAAATCAAAAAAAGACTTGGACTCGCTCGGGACTTAAAGCCAAAGACTTGAGACTCTACTTGGACTTAACCCTCTTGACTTGAAATTCAAGTCAAGTCACATGCAGCAAGCACAAATATTAAAATATTTTAAAAAGTGTCACATCAATGTTAAACTGTAGCAGCCAGAGAGAGACGTAAAAACAAACCGAGTGTGAAGCAATGCTAAATTGACTGAGTGAAGCAGCAGGGCGCCACAGTGAGCGAGCTCTAAGTTTGTATGACTGGGGTCTGTATCTGTGAGATCAATGGACAGATACAATGGGCACAAAACCACATGAACGAGGAGGTGGGATCAGTCCGTGTAGTGTTACTCTTTTAGTGTTAATTGTTAACATGGTAGTTAGAACATGAAAACCCACTTTTGGCCAAGGCCTCATTTATGTGACAGTTAATTACTAACTAGTGTAATAAATGACTGGTTCAACCATTAGATAACGAAACAAAGATAACAAATGTACTACAACACGCATCACTTTGCCTGTCCAAAAAATAACTAACGCTGGTGGCAAATTGTACAGTTACATGGAAATAATGGGTACAGAAATAGTGAGTGACTGTCAGTTATGTAATTAAAGATCACATCCATTAAAGAGACCCTGAGAAGTGCAGTGCTTTTGGTTATAAAAGAGTCTCATATTAATGTGTGAATCTACATTACCCACACTTGGTAATGCATTTTCAATAAATATATCATTTAGTCTTTATAGTTATTTTGATGTTGTTATTTAGTGGTCGACTCGCCCAGCATTTCCTGGTTTCCCGGACTCTGGCGGGTCATGGGAATAACGCCACCGGATCGCTAGTTGGCATTGTTCATGGTCGGAACTACAATGGTATCTGACTGTCTTTAAACCTCTGAGTTTCGTTCTTGCTTAATGAAAACATTCTTGGCAAATGCTTTCGTTTTCATCCGTCTTGCGCCGGTCCAAGAATTTCACCGTGCGTACGGAGGCTCATGGGAAATGTAGTGTGAAAACATTTCGCTTTCCGAAAGTCCTCGTAGTCACTTTAAGATATTAAAATAAGGTGACTTAGAAAATGATTCTGCAATCTTTGTGATCTCATTTTACTGTAATATCATGACTCATGGTCGTTTTCACTGACGTATCTCAGCTATGATCATCAAAATATGATCACTATTAGCGCTGATGGATTGAGAAATACCAAGCGTACTAAAAAATGTACACACCAGAATTACGGCCTTGTTGTAATCATGACTCTCCCATTTTTTCAGGGAACAGCTCTATTTATCCTACACATCAAATATTTCAACATTGTGTAATCCCTGTATGAACCTTTGACCTCTGAACACCAAAATCAAACCAATTTGTCATTAAGTCCAAGTTTTCTTCAGATTTCAAGGGTTTTGCTCGAGTAGTTAAAAAACATGTTGTGTGAGGTCACCTTGATGTTTTACTTTTGACCATTTAAACCTAGTCACTTCATCCTTGAGTCCTAGTAGAAGGTCTGGAAAATGTGACTCAGATCAGCCATGGTTTGACTGAGGTATTGTGTCAATGAGAATGAGACAGTTGGACCACTGGTCGTTGGCACTATGTCTTTGCCATAAAAACATCTATATCCAGACTTTGACCCTATTGTGCACTCACCTGAATTGAGGAGAACTTTGGCGCAATCATAATGTTGCCTGGCACAAGCTACGTGAAGCGGAGTCCCATAGTGGCAGTCATGGGCCTCCATGAAAGCTCCTTGATCAATCATGAGCTGAACACAAGCAGAATTTCCTATTGTGAGAGAAAGACAAATGTATTTATTTTTAGAACATAGCCTATTAAATATTAGCCTACTCTGCGGCATATCTTTAAGCACAACTGGGTGGGAAAAAAAGCCTACGAGTCATGGAGACACTAATTTCCTGTGGCTCTAAAACGTTTGTGCTTTTGTCCTTCACAGAGGACAGTGGCTGTTGTCCAGCTTGAATAGATTTTGTCTGAAGTTTCACTTGCTTTCTCCTCACCGGTCATTACTGTGTTCAGATCAATGCTACATTCACCCCAGTAGGTTCCAGTCACTACCAGTAAGCAGTCCCTCCAGGAATTCGCGATGTTGCGGTCGCAACAATTAACGCAAATTCAGCAAATCCCCGCAAATTTTTGCGATCTTGCAATTTTGTACAATCACCGCAACTTTTCCGCAAATAGGACCAATTGTCGGTGCTTTCCGCGAGTTACACAGCAGAGAGTGTCGAGTCTGGACGGAGCGGTGGTTGAAAGTGAGTCCACGGAGAAACAGCGTGGCTGGGCTGACGGCAAGAAACTTGATACAACGTGCACAAAGTGATAAGTAAAGGAACACAAGCTGAGTTGAACGTGTTGAGTGTGTGAGTTGTCCTGGTTGACCACCCGAGGCTGTGTCAACCCCGCAGCACTCGCCGAGGGGGAATCCAGTGAGTGCGCCACTGCAGGGCCGGAGCGGAGCAGCCGGCGGCCAGGTGCCCCTTCCCCCATCCTAAGGCCCTGGGCCTGGATTTGAGTAGCCACCCTCCCCTTTTTATTCAAAGACTGGACTGTTTTAATGGCATTTTAAAACAGTTCTTTTACCACGATTTTTAAACAGACATTTTAATTAAAAGTAAAACAACTTTCAACTCTATATAATTTTCCTGTGCCTTTCTTAACAAGTGGAAAATTGCTGGTATAACAGGACCTCACATTATTTTGTGACATTTCAAAATTTTCAATTTTCCTTTGATTTTTAATTATTCAGAACAAAACTGCAACTTTTTTTTGCAACTTTAGCTGTCTCCCGCAATTTAATCGCAACAAAAGCGCTTAAAACATCGCAACATGCACCGCAATTTTTTCAAAATGTGGCCGCAAAATCAGGCATTTTAGGCCGCAACAATCACAAAAAAAGCCTGCGAAATCCTGGAGGGACTGAGTAAGACTGTGGGACCAAGATCTTACTGGTAATTGTTTTTTTTATTGTTACTATTGTAATTGTCGTTGCATCTTAGTCTTCTAAATACAAGTCAAGAGCTAAAGAGTCCCGAGAGCCCCACACTTTGTACTTGGTAGAGGTTTGCGTTCTGTTTCCTCTGTTCAGCTCTTTATTCTATTTTCATCTTTCACCTTTCACCTTCTATATTTGTAGACAAGTCAAGAGACAAATGTGTTTGTGTGACTGTTAATGTGGTGAGTAAAATGTATATTTCCCACACTATTTAAGAAGCACGGGTGAACTTTGTGCAGCTAAGCCCAGCCTACATTACTCTAATTTATTTGACAGCTTCATGACCTGTATTCCCTTTCTTCTACAAAGAGAGAACCAGTTCTCCCAGATTTTCTCCTGCCTACTGTGTCTGGGAATGTGATAGCAGTGCAGCAGCAAAGACATCTTGAGGCACAAATACATAGTGCTCTCCTGTCTGTATGTTGTATGTAAAAACGCACCGCCCATGCACGCCTCATGAAGAGGTGAGAAGGTAAACAGCGGAGGGTTAACGGTTGCTCCATACTCCAACAGCAGTTTAACACATTCAAGGCTACCGGCTGCACAGGCGTCACACAGTGGGGTGCTGCCATCAATGTTACGAGCATCCACCTGTAAGACACAGAGGCAGGATGAAGTCACACTGACTCACAATGAGAAAACCCAAGAACTTGGACTTGATTCTCTTGTGAAACATTTCTTATTGTTGAAACGCTCCTCCCGCTGACTCACCTGCGCACCAGCATCCAGCAGCAGTCGGACACATTGGGTCTGTCCCTGTATACATGCCTCGTGCAGCGGGGTGATGGAGTCTACAGCCACGATGTTAACTGCTGCACCTGCCGCGATCAGCTGCTGCAGCTGGTGGGCTCTGCCCTGTGCAGCGGCCTCGTGCACTGCTGACCGGTCGGTCCAGAATCCAAGACCATGAGCTGCAAATATGTGAAACCAAACCTGTCCATTCATGAAGTTTTCTTAATGTTGCCTTATCAACTGTTAAAATTCATTTGATAAATCCAATTGTGCAAACGTGGCTGAAATAGTGTTTGTTTTATCAAGCTTACCCACAATGTGGGGAAACAGAGCCACAGTGAGATTTTCCCTTATAAAATACAAGACAGTTAGCATTTGATGTATTAACTGTAGTTGAAAGACCTTATTATGGTGGACTGTATTTTCAGTATCTACATAAATGACCCATTAAGCAATTGTTGTTTAACACAAAAGTATAAGCATAAAATGTTTTGCAAATCAAGAACATCCTCCTCATTAGGCTACAGTATGGTCAAAGCCTGAATTCTCAATGGATCATTTGTCACAAAAATGTATAAAAACATAAATATTCCCATTGACTATATGGCTGTAATTAGATCAGCTGACAAACAAATGGCAAATCCTGAAACCATGAAATAGGTCAATACAAAACGTTGTTTAAAAAATGACTAAAACTGATCTGACAATCAATTTTGTTTTCATTTATTTGACAAATCATTGCAGGCCCTATGATCCAAACCACCATGGCAGCACTGCAGTGTAGTAGCCTACTAAGTACTAAGTATTACACTGTAAGACCTATGTTATTGGGTCCACTGACTCACAGAGTCGATGCTTTGCAACAACAACCTTAGTGACATTTGCTGTCACAGAGCAAATCTGACTCTGGGATCGTTGTTTCCATTGACTGATAGCAGGCGCTGATACAGTTGCACAACATGCACCTCACTAACGAGCTTAGACCACTTTTGCTGCCATGCTCTTAAATTAACAGCCACTTTGAGAAAGCATGCTACCTGACGATGACCTAGCTATATACTGGGAGACAGTTACCATGAAATGAAAGCTGGTGACAGCTGGTCTTATCGCAGCCATCAAACCCATCCGATCCTCCTCCCAGCTAACGCAGTCCACCGGGTTGTCTTGAGTTATTGTTGGTCACAGACTGTAACGTTAAGCTACTTACCGATTTCTCCATACAAGGACGGTCTGGTCCGGGTGATCTCCATTTCATGTTACCGCTGTCTTCTCTTTGAACCTCGGAGATTCAGACCGACATGTGATTCATTTTGTTGCAAAGAAATAAAGACTGACGGGTCCGCATTGTTTCTAAGAAAAAATCACGCCGGGCAGCCGTCTGCCCCGTCAGAGCGGCCGAGGTGCAGTCCAAATAAACAATGGTGTGGCATTCTGGGAAGTGTAGGCGACTGACCTACAAGAAGGAAAACATTGAATAACTGGCTACAAAAACAGGACACCAACCAACGGGGCTACTTCTAAGAAATGAAGAAAATAAGAAAATAAGTTCTTTATTTGTTTATTTATTGACTTATTTAACTGCAGAGTTTCCATAGTGTGTAAATTAATCTAAGTTTAGCTAGCTCGCATATGCGCAAATACTAGCTAGTGAGCTAGCTAATGAGCTAGCTAACCTGTAAAAACAAAACTTTTAAGAGTTGCAACAATGCAGTCTTGTGAAATTATACAAAAATGCACAGACAATGACATCTTTCAGGGCACAGGTAAGTTTTTTTTTATTTTTATTATTATTATTTTTTTTAGAAACATGGCTAACTTGAAAGCTAGTTTATTTATTTGTTTAGGATCCCTGTTAGCCAAAACTTCATTATATTCAATGGCTATTCTTCCTGGGGTCCAGAGCATTAAAGTCACTACATGCTGTCTGTCACCATGATTAATTAATAATTAAATTAAATAATTAAATATTTAAATTAAATAATTAATTTATTATGTATAATATGATAAACAAATTGAACTTGGGCATTTTAAAGATTGCACAATTATGCATAGTTGGGAAAGATACTGGATTGTACACTGACTAAAATTATATCAGGATTACAATGGCCTACATGTAATTGTTAATGGTTTGCTGCAGCTACCTTTTGTTGAAGCTTAAAAACACCAAGCAATTCCTTAAATTATCCTTGGTTAAAAAAAAAAAAAAAAAAAAAGGTTTGGGCCAGTGCATGCAGTCTTGTCTCACATAAGCTATTTGTTTGCAAATAACCTCCCTCACAATCTGATCATTAGCCTACCACCTATTGTAAAACATCTGAATTCAAACAAAGGTTTTTATGCTACACAGAGCAAACATTAACACAAGATGTGTGACTCTTGTGTTGTCTTTGTGCTTCTTTATTTCCTGTTTTTCTATCTTGCTGCTCAGCAACAAAATAATGCCCATACTTGCATTACATGTTTGGCAACCAACAAACATTTCCGTTTGCCGTTGTCTAGGCCGGGGTACCATAACCCACATGCAAGTAAATAATTCTGGTTTGACAGGGACATCAGACTGGGTCAAACACAACAAACTAATTTCTTTATTGCAGAACTTCCTTTTGGCCAAATGTTTGAGAATGCATCAACATAGTAGCCTACATCTTTTCGGTTTCAGCAAAATGTGAACACATTTTTCAGAGTAAACAAATGTTGTTGTAACCATAGCCTACATCAAGCAGAGACATTTGATAAATGCCAGAATTCAGTACTATGGCATTAAAGCAGTTAGTGGTTAGTGGTTAGTGGCAAGTTAGTGGTCCGGTCGTTTTCGCTAATGCTGCGTTCCAGGCAGGCTTTTGAAATCGTAAATTACAGCTTCAAGTCACAACTTACGACTTTGTAGCGTTTCAGGCAACCCACTCGTGTTTTTCCGACCTGTTTTACCGGTGAAAGTCACTATAACGGCCACTCGTAACTTCCGACCGGTGAACTCGTACCAGATCGAACTGGTACCACTTCACGGTCGGAAAAATACGAGTTTCCTTGAACGCACCATAACAGTCCCCGTCCGTACGTCGCCACATTCACGGCGTCCCTTGGCTGCACACACAGCCCTGCATGCCGTTCTCTCTCCTCATTGGATAAAAACTGTAGGATACGATAAATGTTTTCTCTTCGGCTCAGAGCAGAGCAGAGTGACTGACAGACCCGTGTTTCAGTCCAAACACTCTATAAGTGATTGCTGTCGGAAGATATAACTATTTAAGACTTATATTAACACAAATATATCACTTACTTCTGCTTTAAGTCTTATGTCAATGTCACAGTCGTGCACAAACTCACTAATAGGAAAATGTTCAGATTAAATTCTCAGTAAAGAGCTAGTGCTTGATCTGAGGTGATTCTGACCTGAGGCAGTATTGCTCTGGAACAGCAAAGCATCAACCTTTTCACAACAGGTTAAGATGAGTAATCTCGCAACCCACTTTTTTTGTGCTGCAGTAAAAAAAAAAGCCATTGGCGCTAATTCCCCTTTACTCGAGTGGCCCTAATTCCTCTACATTTAGTAACTTTATCCATTATTAGTTCAATACTTGGTTGATAATACTTTGTTTTTGTTTAGATTTCATTTTATACCTGCTACTGCCTGCTTATAAATGTTGTGCAGGAGTTATGGTCAATAATAGCAAGTCGAACAATCCCACAATGCTGTGAGTATCAGTGAAAAACTGTCAGGTGATATGAAATTATGATAAATGGATATCTAAAATCTCACTTAATAGTTATTGAGTAAATATCTCATAGGGAGAAATGTATAGGTGATGAGAGCTCAGAGACTCAACCATGACCACTAGCCAGGAAGCTAAACCACAAGTGGTAGGCTACTACTGCTGGCTGGGTTACTTTGGGGTTTATTTGGCACTGCTGAGGTCCATGTCAAAAATATACTTGAAGCTTTTTCATTTGCATTTAACAACATACTTATGACACGTATGTGACTGTGGAATAATGTCAGATACAGGTTTATTCCATGGATGTAGATCCATGGTTCATGTATAAAACCTGGGGCCCATAGTTGCTGCATTTATATTAGTAGCTACAGTAAAAACAGTCCAGTGAGAGGCTGAACGTCATGTAACTGATCCCAACTTCCTCATACAGCCCCATTAAACCACGCCGAGTTGCGAAATACACTGCGTAAACCCTCAAAACCGGACACAGGATTCACATGCTTGGATTAAAAAAAAAGCGCTCGTTTGACAGCGTCCGACCGTTTATCATTATCAATCGTAGCTACATTTTTCGATGGAAAAGGGAAGCAGACACGAGAAGTGAAAACCGCAGGCTCAAACTAGGCTCGTCATAGCTTTAACAACTGCCTCAACACCACCGCCACAGTTTGGTGTAGACTTTCAAGATGGATGCTGTCCCCTCGATAGGTTTCTGTTTCTTTTTCGATCCGGATCGGGCAAGCACAGACCACCGAGGCATGGAAACACGCTGGAGACAGAGGATCTTTGACTAAGAAACGGATTTGTTACCGGTGAAGCGACAGAGTTAGATTTAAGCGTTTATATCGGCTCCTAGACGTTTGGACTGTCGCCTATTTTTTAACTTCCTGGTTGTCGCATTAATATGTCTGTCGAAACTGCGGCGAAAGCTCGAGTGACTTTGAGAGGATTTTTGGACACCAGATACATTGGACATTATAAATCCACTGTGATGTTTAAAACTAGAGACAACCATTTCCAACGAAGGGCAAAAGGAGAGCGTCAGATTTCGTAGAGACTTCAGCAATGGAAAGTGAAAATGGTGGTGCCTCGCGTAAAGGTGACGAGCCTTCCCCTTCCCGTAACTTTAATTTAGGGCAGAAATGTGGTTTGGACATTTTATTCCGACACTTGTAACCACCACCGTGTAGATAATATTGTTGTTTGTGAGCCGACAGAAAATGACGAGTGGTATGTGAGTGTGTGTGTGTGCGTGTATGTGTGTGTGTGTTGTGTCCCCCAGGACAAATAGTCCTAGTCTTGTGAAACTTTTTTTCATAGGCTAAAAAAAAAACTATGTTCTCTATTTTCACCATGTCGCTTGTGTGGTATGCTCATGTCAGTGTTTTTGTCCACTTTTAGGTTTTTTAGAGCCTGTTTCAGACACTTCTGACGTCTTTCAAAACAATATTTTGGCTCAACTTCAAAGTGCGTATTTGTATGAGGAGTCAAAGCAGTGTTTCAAATACAAGTCCGCTGTCCTGGTCCAGAACACAGCTCTGGAAAAAAAGGTCTGTATCTCAGAGAACTTTTGCCCCACAGAGTAATGAGAGCATGAAAACACAACTTATCCTAAATTCAGTGAAAGGAGCTCAACAAAGACCACTGTATTTGATAGCTCTTCATTGTGTTTTTTGTTTTGTTTTTTAAAATCTTTGGCTTCAGTACAACGACTTCCGAGCAAGGAGAAGAGAAGCAGGATATTCCGAGGAGGATTTGAAAGAAACCTATGGATTTTTACTGTTCGACGATGTGAACAAGGTACAGACAAGAAACACTGCCACACCTGAGAATACATGTGATAACAAATCCTAAGGTCATGCTGATATTGTTATTTTTACATGTTCAAAGGCCCAAGCACTTGCGGAAACTGGTGTCTGCACAGGAAATGATACATGTACGACTCTGGGAGATCCTTGGAAGGGTAAATTATTTATGACTTGTTTTACTCCCTTAAACAGTCACTATATCGATCAGTGGTGAACACACCTGAAGTGTGTATGCTAGGGCTGAGCAATGCACAAGAGGTCTTATTTCTAGGCAGAAAACACCCATTTTGGATTTGCATGCAATTGTGCTAACATATAACTCATTAAGCCATTTTTATAGTAATTAACAAAGTTATTACCTTGATGGTCATATCCAGGATATTGTCCATAGCAAGCACACTGTCTGTAGTGAAATAATCTTGTGCAGAGATAGAGTAAAGAATCATCCTTGTTGAGTGCCTGCTGCTCCTCTGCATTTGAAAGTGAAAGCAAGCTAAATAGCTCTATGAATGTATAGAAATGAAAGTGGAAGACTGCTGTGAAACAGAAAGTGTAATTTGTTAAATTCAGGATGTGAGGGGTGTTGGGGGAAGGACAGCAGCATTTTTTTTTAGCAGCATTTTATTGTCTGTTTAACTTCACTCTGTTACACTGATGAAATGCAACTGTTACATATGCATTTGCTTATTTATCTGCATATTTTGCCTTGTAACATCAAGTTAGAAAAGTGCCTTAACTAAGATTTTCTGTATGTGTTTTTTACCAGCACTAGGCTGTGATAAGAGTAGGAGATAAAAGGTGTAACTGGCTGGTCAAAGTCCTTTATTTTTTAGTGGATGGTACTATGAAATCACCCTGACGTGGAACACAAAAAAAGAAACCGTGTCACATGTGATTTAATGTAGTCTTGTTGCATGAGGATAATCTAGTGTTAACATCAGTTCCTCTCTCGATCTGTTTTAGTTTCTGTACAGAGTACATGTTTTAATTAGCAGACCTTATTTAAAGGGACATTGTGTAAGTTCTCCTGTTATCTATTCACGAAAATTGATTATTTGGTTCAAAAGTATGTTTTTCATTAATCAGTAATCCCCCCCATCAACAAACTGAAGTGTTCCTTTCAGCTCTGAATTAGCCGTTCATATCATTCATATCTCCATGGAGCGGGTAAGCTCGGTGCTGGCTGCCATGTGGTGTCGCCATGTTTTTACGTTCAGTGGCAGCGTGACGGTAGGAAACCATGGAAACTCGGCTCAGGTCGAGGTGGCGTCTGTGAAAAGTCACCGCGGTAACGCAGTGAGGAGGAATGGAGCGTTACACTGATGCTGCATTCACCTGCAGGCGGGCAGACGGCCGTCGGTGACAAACCAGAAGTCATTGTCATTGATCAGTGTATTGTCGGTTTATACATTGTATATGCCTGTTCCCATTAAAAAAGGAAAAAAACAAAACAAAAAAAACAAGATGTCATTTTAGTCACAGAAGTCGAGAGAAAGCCGGTAAAACGTGGGTCAGGTCAACAATATGACATCGTCATGACAACATATTGTGTATTGTTTTGCCTTGTGCTGACGAACGACTTGTTAACATAGAGGCTTGTTTATGCCGTTACGTGCAGCGGCTGTCGTCCGTCTGCCGTCTGCCCAATTTCACGTGAATGCAGCATGAAAAATACGATTGAGTTGCTTGCGATATACAACCACAACGCTAGATGGGAGTAATTCCTACACAATGTCCCTTTAAAGAGGAACTATGCAAGTCTGGTCGCTTTTCCGCTGTTTTGCTAACCCTTCGCCAGGCCATTTGCATTTGTACACAATGAAGTCGGCGAACAATCAATAGATGGAGTGGTGGATAATGTTATATAACATATATGAAGTTTGTGTAGTCATAAACAAAAGATTGCAGGTTACAGAGCTTGTTTGTGTCGCGGTGTGCGGGGACACCAGGGCGGTGGCCAAGTACTACAGTTAGTACGTTTACATGCACAGCTTAATCGAACTATGCTCAAAATTAGATTTTGGCGTCTAATCAGACTTCTGTTCTTGTCCCACTTTACATGCAACTGAGAAAATCGAATAACTGACGGGAACATGTCCTCCTCCTCAACACCAGGTGGCGATGATGCGTCGGGTTGATACGGCCCGTTTTCTGGTTGACCTATTAGCCAGGCGGCAGACAGGGCATTTTTGAACAACAGCAAGAGGGTTAATCTACAGCTTTGTTCATCTTGTACATAATGTGCGCGTTACTTATTGTGCAGATAAGATGCACGCTATCCCTTGTGGTCATGGTGATTTCGAGAGGCAGACAAGAATGACGTAACGCTACAGCAGTAGTTTCTGCGACCGGCTTGGAGCATGCGCACATGCGTTGTCCAGTTAAACTCCAATTAAGGTGCCGGAGAAAGTCGATTTCCAATCGCATTATCTGGGTGTCTTAATCGGAGTTGGAGAATTCCAATATTAGTCGGACTAAAGCGTTTACATGCACTCAATTGTCCAGTTATAGTCGGATTAAGGCAAAAATTTGTTTTTCTCAAGTGTCATGTAAACGTACTGACTGATGATGCAAGGTTGGTTTTCAGCCATGAGACACCAGGTGGAAGGCAGAGAGCTTCCTTCTCACTCGTATCAAGTCACAAGTCATGTAGTTAACTATCACAATTACTCCAGAGCTTAATTAGGGTAAAAATGTAGCATATAGCCATGGGAAAAATCCTGCAGAGTTTCTCTTTAATACCTTCACCTACCAAACACATGGATTCCTAACTTTCTTTACAGATTAATGAGGCTTTTGTGGGGTTATACTGTTTTTGGTAACTTTCCTCACTTTGACAGTAGACTGCATGTGAGGAAGAACAAAAAACCCACCTAACTTGCTAAACCAGTTATTGGCTGTTTCTTTTACCTGCTCCATTCAGACTTGTATTGTGTTGTTTTCCGTGAGTGAGAGAGCTCTGCTGAAAGTCAGTCTTCTTCAGAACTGGCTCCTAAAGGGCACTGTGTTGTAGGACATGTTCAGGCCCATAACAGTGACCAATCGATATGCAAGTGTACAACCCACATCCTTTTACTGGCTGAAGCCATCTGCTGTCAGTCAAGCAAACAGGGCCCCAAATGTTCCTCTTTTTAAACCTGATTAAAAAAAAGATCAGTAACAGTGTACATTAGACAAAGTGAAAGTAACTCAGTTCTAAAATTAACGAGAATTATTAAACTTATTGTAGAACATAATGGAGCATTGTTGTGAGTTCATGCAGGCACAGTGGGTGAGGCCATTCAGATAACTGATAGCTGTTTGGTGTGTCATTGACAGCTGTTAAACATCTCTCAGGGTGTGGTTGAGCTGGAGGAGTGGCAGTTGTGTGGAAATCTACTACAAAGCTTTGCGTTAAACATTCTAGTTTTTTAATGATGTCTGCAAATCTTAATATGTCACTCTCTTCCTGTTTTAAGTTCTACCTGGATATTTGATAATGAAAGTTCTGCATGTTCACACAGGTGTTTACATATCAATGTACTCCGACTGTTTGGATCTGAATCGCTGGTATCATGGGAAATCTGGATACATTGCCATCATAAGGCTGACAAAGGTATTGAAAATGGAAATTGTGGGGAAAAAAATTTTATGGAGAGGTGGCCATCGCCTTAAAAGATATTATTTCATGAATATAACCGTTGTCCCATTGTATGGTTACCACCAGGGGAGAGTAAAAGAGGTTTTAGAGAACTACACCCAGAATTTCACGGCACCCACTGAGGGGTTTGACTGCCATGTGTCAGAACAGCTGCCGTCAGTGTCAGCCCAAACCAGCTCCTTTCTTGCTTTTGAGAGAACCCAGGTAAGAGAAAGCATGTGCTATGCCATCAGCAATTTTAATTTGTAGATGTGCTTAGTTTGTGAATTCATGTCACTGCAGCAACAACAACTTCATGCAACTAATTGTACTGTATCAGTCCTCGGATGTTGTTGTAGTCAGTGACATTATGTTTCTTTCTTATCTGACTGTGTGTAAGTGCATCAGTTCATATATTGTTGTGCACCTTAGTACATGACTGCATGATAAGAAGGAAAAATGAATGTCAGGCAGCTCACGTGCCTTTTGTTTTGGTCTTGCAGTATTACATGTACGAGCTGTTAAGTGATGGAAGCAAATCAACGGCTCAGTCTCCCAGTGCTGCCTGTCCTTTCGCTATTGTATCATTTTCATATACAGACACCAAAGCAACACTTGCAGCACAACAGGAGACAAGGTAATGTGACACAATAACAACACATACTCCTGGCCCTGATAATTATTATGTAGTATATTCCTGATCTAATGCCATTTAATACACTATTTAAGTTATATTAATTGTTTCCAATTTTTTTCTTTTCAGTGAGGAGAAAAAACAGGGTAAGTAATGTGAAGGAAACCCATCAGGGTTTTTCCCATAAAGCTTCCTGTCACAAAGACATACAGTGGCACTGTCACAAGGTTCAGTATTCTGCAGTTCAGTCACAGATTCAGCCCACCGGTGTCGCTTTTTGAATAACATGTAATGAAACATACCAGTTGTGTAAGGACATCTATGAAGCTTAAAATTAAATTCATACTATTTCATTTCACAACTGTACCTCATGGGTACTAAACCTTTAATTAACACACATGAACTTTAATGAATACAATACGCAATTAACTTTTTAATAGTCGTTGTATTTGATGATTTTATTTCAGTTTATCATTACCTTCCCTGGAGGGGTCAGCTTCAAATAGGCGCCCAGCTCTACAATGTTGCTCTGAGGTCTGCAGGAGGTGCCTTGATTCCTGCAAAACTGTGAGTTAACGGTGCACAAAATACACTTTGTTCTTTGTTGACTTAGATCACGTAGTTTTATAAGCTAGTTATATTCTTTATCTTTGTTTCTTTTACAGTCCTACAGTAGTCAAAGTTGACAGAGCCATTTCCATGTCAGACCTCATGCAGCTGCTGCCGAGGTCTGTCTTTGAAAACTACTTCTCGGGTGAAGGTATGTTTTCAGATGTCAGAAAAGAATATCCTTGTCATCCGAGAGTTATATAAACAAATGTTTCAACATAATTCCTGTATTTGGTGGGCATAGAAATGTATAGGAACAAGTTTGGGTATATGTATTTATCTATTTTACTGTCTTTTAGTCTTTCAGGATGGCTTATACTGCAGTCTGTGTGAGCTGATTTCTTCTGAGGCTGAAGAAACCAAATCACTCTCTCTTCTTCTGCAGCAAATCAAGGAGAAAGATCTTGTAAGTGTGTTTATTACTCCGTCCATTAAAGATCAAAAATGATAAGTCATGATGAACCGAGAGACCAATGTGGTGTTTTATAACTGTGTTATCAGTTTGGTTGTGATGAACCTAAAGTACCCAGTTTACACTGATATGGTAAAGATAGCCAAGCCAACACTTCTTACCCTTTTTTTTTTTTACGGTAACCAGCAGAAGTAATGTATTTTATCAAACAACTGCTTCAACAATTTAACTGACAATAGATAGTAAATGTTGATTGCACAATTTAGCTATCAATAGGTTTCCTCAGGAAACATAAATGGCTGTTGATGGTACAATTGGGGTAATTGAATTCTACCCAGCAGAGAGAAAGTTAGCCCTGGACTTATCCACTAGGACCAACTTAATGGATTTTTGGATGAATTTAACAGTAGAGCCAGTTCTATAATTGGGATTTTCAGTTCCTTACTGATTGATTGAGTGATAGAGCTAAGTGATCATAGTTCCACCATTGGTTAGCCGTATGCCATAAGTTTCCCCATTGGCAGCTATCAAAGTGAACTGGCACAAACAGTCTCTATCAGGAGGCATTTATTGTGCAGTTATTGCAGTGTTGGCAACAGAGCATTTTTGGCACTAGAGTCAGGGATTTGATTTTCAAAAGAGCACGTAGACACAAATCTAGCAAATTTTGGACCAACCTTGGTGCGAGTTACCATTTATGCCCCCTTTGCATTAATTCTGTACAGTAAATGGGAGAGGCAGAGCAGAACTTTGTTACTTTATTGCAATCTTAATGGACAGAGATTCAATCATTTTTGCAAGCTTGTTCCATTGTCTCACAACAGTATGCAAATGAAAATGCATATTAAAATATGGTATGTGTGAGCATAGACAGTAGGAGAGAGGCAAACGGATGAAAAACTGGAACTGGCTGACGCCAGACAGAATGCAAATGCAAGTCGATGATGTCAGCACTCCAATAACACCGTATGTGGTTCAGTTACATACAAGGTTCTTGCCTAAACTTCTTCACACAGTAAAACAAGTGTTGGCCTCCCAGTTTTTCACCCAGTAGTTTCTATGGCCAGTCTGACTATGGAGAGAGCTCCAGAGCTTCATTAGGTTCAAAACCAACATTCACTTGGTATTATTTCTACTAGACCATTAATGAAGAATGCCTACTTATTTACTCTGCATTTGCTATAGCACCAAGATTAGACTAGTTCAGATTGACATTCTTATGGTTGCTTCTTGTCATGGATGGTAGGCAAGCTGATGGTGGTAGCCATATTGCCAACAGTAAAGCTAGCAAGAGGAAAGAAACAATTCGTCATCCATTTGGTAATCTAATTCACAAAAAATACATTTCCTGCCAGTTACCATTCTAATGAGCAATAGTGAAACATAGTATAGTCCCTTTTAGGACTGTGGTGCCAATATTGATTACACTGGGAAACAGTGGGGTGGGGGGTCGCTTTAATTGAGGGGTAATTACTTTTCACTTATTACTTATGAATTACTTTTCTGTCAATTCAGGTCCAATACTTTGGAGCAGTTGATCTCCTTTTTATATAATTAGCACTGCATATAGCGTAAGGTTGGTTTGACTTGATATGTAATGTTAAAAAATCTACCTCAAACCCATTTTCGCACAGGCTTTCCCTGTTCCGCTGAATGATGGTGGTTTTCTTATCCTGTTGAATTCCTCCCATTTCCTCACATATGATGGTAAGATATAAAAACAATGACAGCATATGATATTATCAGTCTCATGACAAAATTGCCACAACTATATGTTTTGTAAACAACCACAATTCAGCTTTACCAACATAACTTTGTTTCTTATAGACACCAGCAATTCGAGTGAGGTCCTGCAAGGCATGTTTGTTTTTCCAGTCTCCCGGGCTATATACAGAGGTAAAGTTGGCATGCATTTGCTAGTTTCATTCAATCTTTCTCACATGCCATAAATTAACAGGAAACTGTCTTTCAGTGACACTTGTAGTAGAAGAGATAAAACAAATATCATTTTTTGATTTATCACAGGTACAAAATCTGAACAGAGGAAAGCAACTATGTCATCTGAAATTCTGCGGGTTCTCCCAGTTCTAAGTTATGCATTGGGGGAAGCTGAGAAGAAGCCCTTCGACCCAAGTGAAGAACTCTGTGAAGTGTTGGTGCAGCATATGCAGAGTTATGCAGCATTAATAAATCCTGGGTTGGAATTAAGTCCCTCAAGGGATGTAAGCATTTTTCCAGATCAGTATGATGTGCCTGAGGCACACAAAAACCTCTACTCATCTCCCGAGTGGACTGACGGGGCATGGACGGGCTTTAAGTCTTACCTGAGCAAACCGGTCTCCTTTCAAATACCAGTGTCCAAGTCTTCAGAAATTCTGGCAGCTGGGCAAGAAGAGCGAAGAGAAGACCTTGATGATGATGTCTACATCTGTCTGTCATCTCCAGAGGAGGCACCAGCCAGTCAGGTTGACATGGGGTCAGAGGACCAGCCAGCTGACCAGAAATGTACAGTAAATGTTGAGACATCTGGAGACAGTGGTGTAACAAGGACTGAAGCACAGGTTGACTTCACAGCTGTGCCTCATAGTGTTGCAGCAGATGAATCGCTGGCTGGAGATGCAACCAAAGACAATGAACCATATGACCTGTCTGCACCAGTCAAAACTGATAACATGGGGACAGAAAATCTCCTTACTCCCCCTAGATCAGAAGACCTTTCTGCAGAGCTGATTGTCAGCATCACCTCAGCAGAGCAAACTCTTGCTAATGAGAGTTTAAGTGTGATCAGTACTGTGTCAGCAACAAAGGAAAATGACTTTCAGCTTTCTAGTTTTTCGGCAGGTAAATTGCAATCAGCAGGAGCAAATGCTGTGCATGGTAAGACTGTCAGAACAAAAAATAAAGACTGCCCCGGTGTCACCAATATTGCAAAAACAAAAGGACTGAAACTACGAAGGGGACGTTCCATAGGTTTGAAAAAGGAATCTAAAGACAGTGTTGAGACTCTTAATTCACAAACTGTCAAAACAGTGGATATCTCCAAGAGTCAGAAGGACGATCAGGTGAAGGAATCATCAGGGGATTTAAAGCTGAATAATCCTTTGAAAGTTGGTCGGAGAAAATTACCGAGGCGAAAACGCATATTTGGAAAATTATCATCTAGAAATAAGAAAGTGAGATCTACTGTTGGTTTAGCAGTAGCCAATGAGAAAAAATCAGCTCCCGGGCAGCAGAGCATGAAGGACAACATTTTAATGGAACTTGAAGTTTTTCCCTTTAGAAAGAAAATTGAGCGCTGGGACTTGAAACCGGTTGTTAGTGTCTGCGGGAGAATTTTAGTTCCTTTTGGCACTGTAGATATTGCTGCTCAGATAAAGAATTTAAAAGATAAATCTCAGTGTGCAAGTGGTCAACAGCATCTTGAAAAAACGTTGGATGATGCCTCTGTGAATACTCCTGACAAAGTAGAAATGCAGCAACACATGACCACTGCTCCAGAGACAGCAGTGGATGAAACAGAGGCCACAACATCCAAGGATAAAGGGAGCCATCTTCAAAATGATGTGGGCAGTCATACTAATACTGACCATAAACCTCAGAGACAATCAGACAATGGTCCTTTGCCTTTGAATCCAGAGAGTATTGAGCATTCTTCAGACACTCCCCCCTCAGAAACAGTTAAAGAAAAGCACACTGACAGCTCCTCCCCCGGAAAGAGTGCACCAAAGGGAGAATTTCTGTTGAGTAAACTAAAATCAGTTCTTTTAAGGGGGAAAAGAAAATCAGATTCCCCTGTGCCAGAGAGAACATCTACAGATACTGCCCAGAGCACCGGGCCTTGTCTCAAGAAGGGCAAAGACTCTGACATTGAGGCTTTGAAGAGTAATAATGAAATTGTCCAGGACACAAATGTGGGTGTGAAGGAAGTTTCAAAGATGCAGTCGGTAGATATTCTTTTTGCATATGCCCTAGGCCTGACCCCTATAGAGAAACCAGATAAGTCACAGAAAAGTGAGGGGCAGGATTCTCAACAAAGGAAAGATTCATCTGAGACACAAGAACAAACCATTCTGGTCAAACCACCGCAAATCATACACAAGCCTCCATCAATCTTCCCAAGAGGTGGAAGGATAAAAACACTCAAGAAGCATCAAGGCCTTTCAGCAGAACATATTAGAAAGAAATGTAAGTCATATTTCAAAAATAATTGTAATTCATTTCTCTCTATTATTGAATAAATCCCTGCTAATATTGTGCATGACATTAAAACTGATTACCCTTTTCTTGGCTGTTTCCTTTGCAACTTTCCTCAGCATGCTTTCATTGCACTCTGTTCAGTGTTTGCTAATTCTTAGCTTTTTGCTTTCTTTGTGCAGCATTTTTGCCAGTACTATCCATCTGAACCCAAAGATGGCTTAACAAATGAATTACTTTGAACAATCAGATAGTTAACATGCTAGTTACGAGTTCCTGAGTAATGTATTGGTATATTTCAAATGCTTTCAATGTGCTACTTTTTTATCTTCATGCAATTTCTCTCTTCTCCTCTGTTTTGTCTCCACAGGGTGGTTGCATTTTCAAAGCCCAGCTTGTATTTCCACTGACAAACTCAGAAACAAAGAATGTACTAGGGATAATTCTGTCAGGAAGACTGTTAAGGAAAAAATGAACAGTGCTTGCACATCTACAGATGCTTTGAACTTACTTGCTGACTTGGCCCTCAGTGCCAATAATGACCAGGCCCCACCACAACCAGACCCAGCACTTGAAACAACTCCTGAGACAAGTTTGAAGAAGTGTGGCCTTACAAAAGATGTTGCCATTGCTGAACAAGAGTCAGTTCTTCATGCTCTGCTTAGACAGCCTGCAGCTAGACTCATTCAGCTTTTTGAGTCTCCTTCACCAAGTGGAAGTGAATTGGTTGATTTAATAACTAAAGAACATGCTTACTCATTGCCCCCATCTTCCCCTCTGCTGTTGGGTTTGCCAGGTACACCCTTCCAGGTATCCCCTTTAAGTGGTTCCACTAGACTGCTGCACCCTCAACAGCAGTTGTATGGCGATGGCATACAAACACTACACCCCTCTGTTTGTCAGGAAGACAGGGGTGAACAAAACCACAGGACTCCTGGAAACCTGAAAAAACATGTGGTGCACAGGAGAAATTTCAGATACTCCCGCACCTTTGTTAACACAGGTTCATCTGTCCAAGTCACAAGGCAATGGAAGGAGAACTATGACTTTAATCAAGACAGCAAGTTTTCAAGTGACGCAAAAGACAGAGCTATCGTACGAGCCTTACATGGGTACGTATATTGTGTTTATTTGCAGAAGAAAACGTTTATTTTAATATCATGTCAATGCTTTACTTGTATCTTGTTAACACGTCACCAATATGCAGTAACATTGATCAGATGAGGTTATTTCACTACAAGCTGCTCATTTTTGTATCCTTTCTATAGCCCATGGGATTTTTCCATTCAAGACACCACTGAAGAACTACGGCTCATTGTCCACATGTGGATAGGTCTATTTTATAGCCGGTCAACACCAAGATTTTTCCATGTGGACTCAAACTTTGCATGTTCAAAAGAGGGTGATTCTGCGGGAACATCTAGTGAAATGGAAGCAGCAGCACCAGCTCAGCCTGAGCTCAAAGGAACTTCATTTGATCCTTCCCCAAGTGTAGCTGGCACTCAAGACCCCTCAATTTCAGAAGCTTTGGACCTCAGTAAAAAAGTTAACTCTGTCATGGACCAAGGACCTGTAATTTTGGACTTGTCACTGAGAAACTCCAGCTCAGAGATCCACAGTTCAGATCCAGAAGTCAACAAACAAGAGACTTCTGTGTCTAGCGAACAGACAGAGGCAACTGAAACATCCAGCGCACTCGTCGTGTCACCTATGGGACAACAGGAGGTAAGCACATTTCATGTTGAATTCTTAAGTTACTGTCCTGATTATCAGATGTTTCTGCAGGATATATAATGATCTAACTGCCAGTTTTTGGTGTGTGTGTGTTATGTAATATTGTAAGGCATATAAGGCCTCCAGTCACTGGCATAACTAACCTTTCATGCTATAGAGACCTACTGAAGGGGGTAGAATTATGTGAAAGGAATAACCTGCTGTTTTCCAGCAGGGAAACACAGAGACACCAACAAAACGGTTAGGACCTTAATTTAGAGGACTATTTTGTTCTCCAAGGACTACAGACACATCAGTATTGACATTGGATGTATGAATATCCTCACACCCACAAGGCTGTGCTGTTCTCATTTCATTTCCAGTTTCAGCAACTAATGTTTTGTTGGACCCGGAACTTGGATTGGATTGTACTTTATTGTTCCGAATGAAAGAGCAACAGTGTTTATAATGTGTAATTCTCATATTGTCTCGCTCTCTCTTTTTCCAGTCTGACAAGACATTGGTACCCTCTGCAGAGAGTATTAATGAATTGAAAAGTGGCAAAAGCATCAATGGAAATGAGAGAATTTGCAGTCCTTTGCAAAAATCTGGTTGCCTGCTTTACACTGATGTACCATCTTTTCAAGCGGATGAGAAGAGACAACAAGAAGTGACAGAGAATGTTCAGACTACCTCAGGAATTGACGATATGTCAAATGGATGCAACAAAGTGAAAACCTCCATGAAGAAAATTGAACACGCTGAAATTAGAGACAAGTGCTTGGTTCAAAAACATGCAACTTATTCATCTGAATCCATCAGAGACAAAGGGGGAGAGCCAAACAGAGAAGCAGATGAGGTGGTTGATATAGACGAGAATGAAGAAACTGAATCCAAGGAAAACCTGGAAGTGAAAGAAAACCCATGCCAGGAAGAAAGCATGGAACCTTCTTCAAAAGTGATTGATACAGGTGATGATTTTACCAGAAAAGATCCAGGTGCCATCTGCAGTGGAAACAGTTTTGAAAATGAGAAGCACTTATCAGGGGAGGATGCTCAAGCAGTCTCACTAAGGCAGGCTGAAAATGTTAATGAACATATGGACTCTTGTACAGAATATGAAGACAGTGTGATCGCAGCTGATTACTTTGGAAAAGAAAATGGACTTGATGAGAAAGACAGAAGCATTTCAGCTGTGGCAGTTGACAGGGATTCGAGTGAACAACAGATATCTATGACGTGTGACAGCCATGATTCAGTAAAGAAGGATTGCACTACAGATTGTAGTGCAATCCAACCACCATCTGACAAGCAGTCATCTCAAGCAAACAATGAAGCGGATGCCTGCCATGATTTGCAGCTGAGAGAGCTGCCGGTAAAAGGCAGTGCACTGGCAGATGAACATGCTGTTCAACAAGCTCCTAACATTCAATCTGAAATGGAGGTTGCTTCCAATCAACCTGCATTAGAGGAAAATTCAAAGTTATGTTCAACAGATAAGGCCCATTGTCAGATAGCAACATTGCCCATATCTGATGAGAAGACTTGTTCATTAGATGGATCTTGTCTAGCTGGATCTGTTCCTCAGACCAAAGACAATTCGGAAACAGGAAGCCAAAACACTGTAACAGCAGTCCTCAATTTTGGTCCAAGTAGAGGTGAAACAGAATCAAGTGTAGGAAAGGAAAAGGATGAGAATACATTTCCAGAGGAACCACATCCTCACCATTCATCTCAGATTGAGGTACTGAAAAAATGTGTAGCAGAAGATGCATTGGCTAAAGAAACCAATCCCAAATTGAACACAACAAATACAGCATTGGAAAAAAGTCTCAGAGGAGTTGAAATTCCATTTATTGGATTGGACATTTCAGAAGAGGAAATGGTAGAACCACAAATACCAATCCAACAAAGCAAAATTGAAGAAGCTGCTCAAGCAAAGGAAGAAATACCATTAATCACAGAAACTCTGCCTTCAGCCTTGCCCATAGAGGTATGTCATGCATCTGAAATGCACAGTAAAAAGGAGGGACTTCCTGTTGGTAAAATACCACTTCTTGGCATGAATGAAACCACCGACCCAGATGTCTTGGGAAGTGAGTCTGATGACAGGTGCCCTACGCCAACTTTGGATGAGAGGCCATATGAGTGTATACCAGGTTCTGGCCCCAGGAGCAATACTTCTGCTGTTAGTGGTGAAACCTGCAAAAACGTGTCTCAAAAGTGCTTAAGCAGAAGCTCAACTCCTATAATGGATGAGATGTATCCTGAACAAAAGCATCATCAGTCTACAGTTAATGGTGATCCCAACCCTCAATATGGTCTTCATCCTGATCTCGAACTAAGAACTTTACGAGTTCTACAAAGTATAGACAAATACCTCTCTGAATCAAAACAGACTGACAAATCCAGCCAAATTCAAACAGCTGGCAAGAAAAACCATCATGCTCAAATCCCTAACCTTAGCAGCAAGCGCATCTCCACTGGTTCAGTCCGTCAAGACAAGAAGAAAAGCAATTCAAATCCCATGGTGTTGTCAGCCTCTACATCACAGGAACTGCACAAAGAATCTTCAGATCACTTGCTTGTGTCACCATTCAAGAGTAAATTAGAGGAAGTACTTGGTGTGAAGTTGCAGCTTAAGAACTCAGACTCACCACTTACACAACAGTGTTTTGAAAGAACAGATGAGTTACAGGAAACCTCTAAAGGACAAGATTATTGTCATTCTTACACATCTATTTCATCCACTGAGTGTCTGCAAACCATTGCTCCAAGTGTTGGCCAAGACAGGTATAAAACAACGCCTCAGTCCAGTTTAAATCATGAACCCCGCTCTTACAGTCAGCGTCCTGTCATGGCTGTAAAACCATCTAAGAGTGATGAAAGTCAAGTATATTCCAGCTCCGAAGATGGTCAAAATGAATATCCTTCCCCAAATAAATATAAAACACACACCACATGCACTACTATGACCTTGGAGAAGACAGAATGCCTCAAGGGAATTTCTTGGCTCAATGATGAGCAAGAGTCAAGTGTATTTTCCTCTAAAAGTAGTCTGTCTGATGTTATTGACAGTAAAGCTAACTTGGATGAAGCCAAATCAGCACTTCCAGATGCTGCAAATCAGTGCCAAGGAAAGGACATCAAGATTCCACCCTCATCATCTCTATCCATGCAGTCATTTGAATCAGAGAAAAGTGACGGACACCAAAGTGAGATTGATCAGAGGGACCGCTCAGAAGCATCAACATCATTTGGGGATCACAAAGATAATAACACAGTAGATGACAATATCATTGTAGGACCCCAAAGCTCGATCACATGTACAATCTTTAACACAAGTAGGAAGAGACCATATTCTTTTCTGGAGGAGGTTTCTCAGAGGTGCCTTCAAGATGATATCACTCAGGTGTCAATGGAACAGGAGTGCCTTATCTTCTCAGATAAAATGAAACAGCTTTTGAAACGGAGTAAGAGAGGACCTTTCAGCCAACAGGACTCCAAAGAGAAACTGACATTATCTTGCTCTAGTCCTGTGACTGTGCACTTTTCCAGTCTAGAAGAGCAGGAGGACTCGATGGAACTCTCGGATGCACCATCGATTGTTGGACAAAAAATCACGGTTGATGTGTCTGACAGGAAAGGCAAGGTACACCCGACAGAGGGAGATCCTCAAAAAGTGTCTCCAGCAACAGGCAACATGAAGGATCATGCTGGAGTTTCTAGTGTGACTGCAGCATGCTCTGGGTTGTATGAAGCAATGATGGATGATGTTTGCGCTGTCAAAAAGGTCCCATCCAGACCTAAGCATTACAGAACAGAAAGAGGTTACAAAAAGACTGAACCAAGTAACCATTTTGACTTCTGTGATCAAATGAAGAGAGAGATGGATGAAAGCTTTCGAAATAACCTCAACTCAGTTGTGAAGAAATTGTGTAGAACAAAGTACAGATTCTACATATTAATGACATCAGACGATGCCCTCTTTGAGAAAACCAAGGTAAGACAAGTTTTCAGTTAACGTCAAATGTAATTTTTTTTACTACAAACAGTTTTTCAGGGATCTACTGTTGATGGACCTCCTGAAACCACTGAAGTGATATGCTACTGAAATTGTACACATGTCAGAGTAATATTTGTTCCCTGAACAAATAGGTGTCATTCACAAGTGGTTATTTACTCATTAATAGAGATTGTAGGTTGTGGCCCACTTGGATTTATTGCAAGTAAACAAATTTGTTGGACTTCTTCTGCAGAACAATTAATTTCTGTGCTTTTTCATTGTATTATTTGTCACGATCTGGCGCTGGATTTGTGCACACCTCAACTTTCAAACATTTCCAACATTTTTTTGTTTTTTAGTTAAAGCAGTGTAAGGCTTACATGTAAGAATGTCTTTTGGTAACTTATCCTTTATTTTCGAAAGACGCAATTAGAGGCAGAGGGCCACACTGCTGTACAGCCATCTGAGTTCTTCCTCAGTAGCTCTCCACCCCTACTCATCATCCTCAGGAATGAAGACATCGCAGAGCACATTTGTGAGGTAACAGATCAGCTGCTGTTAAAAAAAAAAGGCCTTTATCAATCGGTTATCATGAATTAATGGCTCTTTTCTCTGTTATCTCAGGTCCCACATTTGCTGGAGCTGAAGCAGTCACCTGGTGTGCAGTTTGCTGGAATTGATGAACCAGATGATGTTGTGAATCTCACCCATCAGGAGCTCTTCATGAGGGGTGGTTTCATAATGTTTGACAGAGCAGCACTGGAGCTCCTCAGCATCTGTACGTGTATTTTTCTTGTGTGCTCTCTTGATATGTAACTGTATATCTACAAATTCATTCGAGTTTAAATGTTATTAATGATCTTAACTTTGTGATATATATTTTTTTAGCTGACATGAAAAGGTTCTCAGAAATCTTGCAAGAGTTAAGCAGAGCAGGAAAATGGAAATGGATGCTACACTACAGAGACAGTCGCCGACTGAAAGAAAATGCAAGGTATGAGTCAGCTACAAGAGCAACTAGTTTTTCACATCAAGACCGACAATGGTGTGAAAGTTTTCACTGGAAATTTGAGTGTTTTAACTTTTCCAAAAGATCAAACACATGATGCTGCACAAGACAATACAGCAGATATTACTGATTGATGACCACATCTGGTGAAAATTTCATGTCAATAGCTCTATTAGAAATATATTTTCTGAGAAAAATGTTGACGTGTTCAATACTTATTTTCCCCACTGTATGTCTCACTAAATCAATAAAGAAGGTAACACAACAAAACAAATCCCTGCACACAGAGGGAGCTCACATTAAGTGAAATAAGACAAACCAATGAACTGAGAGGAAGAAAATGGGCAAAATCTATTAATAAAATGACACATAACATTTTCATTACAAAAATTGTCAGAAAATGTACTTAACATGTAACAGTTTTCTACTTTAAAAATTAGAGTAAACCATAAATGTTTACCTTGTAGCAATTAGTTCTTGGAGTTAGAGATTTAGAAGATGCAATGCTTCTCATTCAGAAAAATCTGTATTTGTCTGACACTCATTGACAGAGAACAATGCTTACTGTGTCTATATTGAGCCCATGCAAGTCATTTTTCATAGTATGATACATCCTTTGGTTGGAGAGACTTGTCTCAATAATCACATTCTGACAGGAGCTACCTGTTAACCAAAAGGAAGAGCAGTAACATTTTAAATCTCACATCTTAAATTTCATTTCATTTTTATCAATTTCATTTTCAATTCATACATTATGACAAAATTATGATAGATTATAATTCACACATTCCATGCATGAAAAGGAGCAAGATGAAGAAAAAGAAGTATATACTTTGTTTTCACATTTTCATGAGTAGCTATCAACAAGACCTATTTCTTTCAAGTCTGGTGCATGATAATACATGTGATAAACAATGTTTTTACATATGTCACTTTTTTTATTTTTCCCTGATTTATAGTTTGACATAATTTAGCAAAAAGACTGACTGTCCACTTCTCAAAATCTGATCTCTTATAAATAAATAATAAAAATATGTGCTTGTCTGAGTATTGTTTTTTTCTCCATTCATATGCAGGTTGAGTGCAGAGGCAAAAGAGAAGAGGAATTTCTTAAATGTTTGTCAAGAAGCTGGAATACTGGAGGTCTTGCCTTACCACGAGTGTGACCTCATGTCAAGAGATCAACCTGACTATCTCACATGTTTGGTCCGCCTGCAGGTCCAGAATATCTCTGCCCGGTATCCTATTTTTATAACTGGTGAGACCCTAATGCTCTAATATATTTATCTTGACATTTAGCAAGTCATAGGACTTTGTGATTTATTTATTTGAAGGTTTTATTTACAAGGTTTTATACATATCTCTAATATTATATGAAGAGTAAATAAAACAAAACTAACCATGTCAATACGTAGCCTATAGTAAAAACCTGTGTTTTGGTTCTCTTGTCATACGAAAGTACGTATAATGTTTTGGTTTTGGTTTTGGTTTTGTTTTTGTTCTGACAGAGACGACACCAGGCGGAGCATTTGGAAAAAATGGAATTTTAACAATGACTGTGAACTCATTCATGATAAATTCTCCAATTGAAACATTTACTGTCTGACCAGTCGGAGTCAGAGGGATGACACAGCAGCTCACATCAACAACTCACTGGATGTGAGGAAAAACAATACTAACCATACTACACCTATTGTTTTACTTATAATCATAATTTATTATGTTCTTCATTTGTAAATCCTTTACCATTCAGTTTGTAGATAATGACTATAATGCCTACTGGCATGCACTGTACATACTGTATTCATTTTTGTATTGTATTTTTTGCTGTAAATTGTAAACTTGTGAAATATTGTGATTTTTATGTGATAGGCCTACATTTTTCCTGTTTAGCTGATAATTCTGACTTTATATAACTGCTGCACAATCATTACTATTGTTTTGACTTTGTGTGGTCAAAAGACTCAAAGATTTTTTTTATTTTAAACTTTGTTGCAGTGTTTTTTCATGCTCTTGCAACAAAGCTAAATTGTATTACATATTTAAATTTATTGTTATACACTATTAAGGTTTCTGACAGTGATTATTACCACAATTAAACATTATTACTTAATGCCGAATGTTTAATTTTGTAGGCATAATTCTGTGCAGCATACCTGAAAATAAAGATGTCTTACAGTATCTAGCATCATAGGAATCAGTGCTGGATGAAGGATCTGTACGGAGTGTGTGTGTATTATAATAGTAACAGTAAGTTCAAATAAAAGCTGATCGGCCATAACATTATGAACTCCTGCCTAATATTGTGCAGGTCCTCCCTTTGCCACTTAAGTCATGAAAGCATGTCATTCTTGGTTGCCTGTGCACATGTTGCCAGTTCATCAGTTGTCCTTCCCTGAACCCCTTTTAGTAGGTAGCCTACCGACCACTTAAGACCTGCAGGTTTACAGGTGCTCTGAACCAGTCGTCTGATGTCACAGTTCAGTCTTTGTCAGATCCTCAATGTTTTTCACAACACCTGTCAGTGATCATAGTGATCTTGATGTTTTGGTGTATGCATTCATACAAATAAAATAGCCTACATGTAATACCATGTTGCATTTAACATTCTCAGGCAGAAGCCTAACCATGAAAACTAACCCTGAAAAGTATCTATACACAATGCACTGTCCTCAGATTTTGTCGATTCGTCTGTTTGTTGTTATTTTTAATTGAAACAGTTATAGAAGAGAATGCGTTATTTGGTTACTTCCAACTACTAGTTTTTTTGTTTGTTTGTTTTTTTTTTTTTTACACCTGTAAGAACTACAGCACCCAGCAGCCCTGGCGCCGCGCAGACTCTGTAACAGCCTGAAAATGGCGTCTGGCTTGGAGACGTTAAAGACGCAATCGTGTGTTGACATTTTTTACTTGACTTTCTTCTGCTGTTTCAACTCGTCTTCTGTGGTTTCACATCAAAGACACCGAGGAGTAACGTTTCTGAGGAAAAAGACGCTCAATATATTAAAAACAGCAATTTACTTGGACTTTACAATTGTTCACACAACATTTATGGTCAAAAGAAAACTATTTTCTTTTAAGAGCCGTGAAAAGTTGCGAACTTTTAGTGAGAAGAACAGACAGTTTATTGTGTAAAAATGTTCTGATCACATCCGCTGTTCTTGTGTCATTTCTGAATGGAATCATCAAACTATAGCGCAACCTGGTGGTGAATGTGTAGTAACGCAATTTGGTCTGCGTTACAACACAATCCTTATTTTAATTCTATTTTGAAACAATCCTCAATATTTTACTGCCTTATTAGCTATTCACTGTAGCCTAATGTAGGCTATCATATTCTCGTTAGTGGGACAGTAGCTAAATTTCAACAGAGACCACTGATGCATAAGGCGCTGAAATAAATGATATTAGGTGTGACTTGATGATTGACTATAGCCTAAATATTTTTTACATGACAGTGTTTGTTACCTGCAGAAACAGGTAAGCATAATATCCTGTTTCTCAGTCAGGTGGTAGGTTTTAATAAGAGTGGAAGTAGTATTACCCTTCCTATCTCAAGTCAAAAATATTATATTATAATAAATATATAATAAATATATATATATATATATATATATATATATATATATATATATATATTTATATATATATTATATATATATATATATATATATATATATATATATATATATATATATATATATATAATAAATGTTTGATTTGAGTGAAATTATTATGGATACTTTTTCCTTTCATGTAAACCCACATATTTTTTTTCCAAAAACTGTTGTTCTACTTTCATTTTTTGTCCATATTCCATGCAGCTGCTTCATCTTCCAGGCAGCAGGGAAACTTTTTGAAGACTGGGCTGCTGTTGATGACAAAATCCTTACATGCACAGTTAAGGGTGGAAGTAGGCCTACATTTCTTATTATAATATGTCCTAAAATAATCTATTTATATGCAGTTGAAAGACATTTTAGATAATTTAAAATTAGACTTTTCTCACATGGCATCACTTGGTAAATAAATGTTTGCCTTCATATGCTGAAGTTGGGCTATAGTTGACCTGCCTCGAGCATTTGATCTATTTTAAGATTCACAGTGTCCACTCTACTCCAGTTTCGCTTCCCTCTGCTTCTCTCTCTGATGCAGTTCGAACTCGTGTGTGTCTATGCTGTATGTTAAGATTGGGTGACCCTCCGTCACATCAATTCACTGCTTTCTTTTATTTACCATGGGCGAACACTGTCAGGCGACTTGGTCACTTCACAGGTGCTGATTTCTTTCAGTGAACTTGGGTAATCTAGTTTCTGCTTTTGCATTTAGGGTACGGTACTTTCAATTACATCACACTGTCATTCCAGATGTTCCTATTTTATCTGATCTGTACACCATGTTAGTTATTGTTAAATATTATTTTGTGTGTGTGTGTGTGTGTGTGTGTGTGTGTGTGTGTATACGCATTTGGCTGTGTATGTAATGTAAAGGTAGTAGATGATGTTTCATCATGCTAAACTTAAAATTAATTGTATTCCTGGATTGTTGTGTACCCAGGATCAAATGTTACTTTCTAAACTAACAGAATGTAGTCCATTGTGATGTTACAACTTACATGATCAACAGACCTCACAGCTGCTAATCACCACAGAGCAATTGATATAACTATCGCTCTGGGCTACCAGGGCAGGGGGGAAAAAATATTGTACCTATGCATCAGTGTTCATACTACTTCGATATGAATGCAACACGGTGTGCTCAAATTGACAAGTTGCTAAAAAATTGGAAAAATCTGAAGATCCTGTAAGCTCCCCCCATCCATTCACAAAGGAGGTCTGAGCTCCATCACTGAGTTTAGTAGCCTACCTTTGACAAATTTCAATCAGGCTTCCGACCTCACCACAGTACTGAAACAGCTCTTATTAGAGTGTTAAATGACATAAGGTTGAACACTGACTCAGGCAAGGTGTCAATTCTGGTCCTGTTAGATCTCAGTGCGTTTGACACTGTGGATCACAGTATACTGCTGGACAGGTTGGAAACTGGGGCAGGACTCAGCGGGACAGTCCTAAAATGGTTCAGGTCCTACTTAGAGGAACAGAGTTATTTTGTGACCATTGGTAGTTATCAATCCGATCGAGTGGCTATGACATGTGGAGTTCCTCAGGGGTCAGTCCTTGGACCCTTTCTGTTTAACCTGTACTGCCTTTGGGTCAAATTCTACAGAACTCTAATGTCAAAGTTATGCAGATGACACACAGATATATCTTGCACTGTCTCCAGATGACTGCAGTCCAATAGAGTCATTATGTCACTGTTTAGAGCAAGTCAAAAATTGGATGAGCCAAAATTTCCTTCAGTTAATTAAATCAAGAAAAAACTGAGGTAATTGTTTTTGGAAATAAAGAGAAGAGGGTTGAGCCACTGTCTTTAGAAACTAAAGACGAAGTCCGAAACTTTGGCGTGCTGATAGACTCAGATCTGACTTTCAACAGCCATATCAAATCAGTCACCAAATCAGCCTTTTATCAACTTAATCCAGAATTAAGGGTTTTATGTCCCAAACTGATCAGGAGAAGCTGATTCATGCTTTTATCTCCAGTAGACTTGACTACTGTAACGGTCTTCTGACTGGTCTCCCCCAAAAAAGTATCAAACAGCTGCAGCTCATTCAGAACGCTGCAGCTCGAGTTTTAACCAGAACAAAGAGATCAGATCACATCACCCCAGTTCTTAAGACCTTACACTGGCTCCCAGTCGGCTACAGAATAGATTTTAAAGTTCTGCTCCTGGTCTACAAATCACTGAATGGTTTAGGTCCAGATGAATGACATAGTGGAGTATAAACCCAGTAGAGCTCTGAGATCTACTGACTCAGGTCAGATAGTGGAGCACAGAGCTCAAACCAGACATGGTGAAGCAGCATTTAGCTGTTATGCTGCACACAAGTGGAGCAAACTACCAGCAGAACTGAAATCAGCCCCAACTGTGAGCACTTTTAAATCCAGGTTAAAAACATTTCTCTTTTCACGTGCTTATAGCTGAGCTCTTTTAAGAACTTAAAGCAGAAGTAAGTGATATTTTTGTGTTAATATAGCCTACAGTAGCCTAAGTCTTAAATAGTTATATCTTCCGACAGCAATCACTTACATAGAGTGTTTGGAGCGAAACACGGGTCTCTTAGTCACTCTGCTCTGCTGTAAACCGAGGAGAAAACTTCTTCCTTGTATCCTACAACCTTTATCCAATGAGGAGAGAGAACGGCATGAAGGGCTGTGTGTGCAGCCATGGTGACGTAGGGACGAGGACCAATAGATCCATGACGAGGGCGGGGACTGCTAACGCCATCGGCTGACAAGAAGTAGCCAAAACGACCGGATCGCTTACTTCTGCTTTAAAACTTTATCTATTTTCTTTTATTTTACTTTTATTTGCTCTTGCTTTTAACTCTGTTTTAGTGTTTTGTTTGTTTTTATTCTGTTTTATGCTTCTTTTTTTAATATTTTGTCTTTATGTAAAGCACATTGAGTTGCTTTGGTATGAAGCGCTATATAAATAAAGATGCCTTGCCTTGCCTTGCCTATTATCAAATTGATCAAGCTGCTCTTTGTTTAACCCACAAAGAAAACTTTTCCATAATCGGACCAGGGCCATATCACCATAAGATTCATTTCATTGCATATGTGAAGCCAGAGTTATAAAACATTAAAAAATTATATTGCTTCATTGTTTCTGACAAACCGTTATAAAAATCAAAATATTGATAATTGATGGTCATAAAAAGTGGTAAGGTGGCGAAGATTCATGTGGAAAAACTGCTCTTTTTTATACAGTCTATGGGAAAAACGTACATTTTCGTCCATTGTTGCCAACTAGAGGAAGAGCGATAAAAAAAAAAGCAGGCGCCATGTTTAATAGGGGCCTACAGGGGCCCAACAACAACAGGTTTAGCTGCGCCCCCCTCAGGAGAGTTAATCCGGTGGTCTCAAACCGTTGGCCCTTTCTCCGGTTTCAACGTGACTCAGCGGATATAGATAGCCTAATTTGTCGGTGTGTTGTCTTGTGGTCATGGTTAAACACAAGCTAAGACATTAGGAGCCAAAACTTGAACTACAGCGGACATTTTATCGGTCCAACAGGTTGACTGTCTGCCGCAGTCTGCGCCCCATGGCCATGCAGCTGTCTCGGGCCGTTTCTCTGCGCATCGTCCGGCGCTGATGAGGCGCCTGAACGCACCACAGCCGTGTGGGCGGCCGCTAACCTCTGCGCACGCGCGGTCTAGATTTCGGGGATGGGTCTATCGATGGAATCAAGATGGCGACTCTGGCAAAAGCGCCAATATATTTACTGAAGTAGATGTCCAAAATTAACCGCAGGAGCGGGTTTTCTCAAGCCCCCCGGGGGTTCCGTGAAACATGAAGACCGGGAACATGTTTTGGAAGAGGAATTGACTGGGATTAAGACCTAAACGAAGTCAGCGACATGTGTGAGAGCTATGCCCGCTCGCTGCTGCGTGTGTCGGTGGCGCAGATCTGCCAGGCTCTGGGCTGGGATGCGGTTCAGCTCACTGCGTGCGACCTGCTGTCCGATGTGCTGCATCGATACATCCAGCAGTTGGCCAGGGTCTGCCATCGGTACTCTGAGCTCTGTAAGTGCTTCGTTTATTATCTGGATTACTTTTTTTTTAAAACCCCGTAAGCCTGAAGTAGTCGTTGTTGTTGAGTGGTTTCGTAGCTGGCGCCCCCTAGCAAAGGTTGATGTGTCAAAAAGTACAGTAGCTGCTACATAGCTAAGCGGATTCCATGTGTTGTTTGTACTGTGACTATGATGCTTTCCGTCTGTGGTCACACACTTTGACAAGCTCATATCACGTGTGTTAGATAGTTAAGTGCTGTATTATCTGTGTATGCGTCAGTATCAGTGTGAAACCTGTTGAGCATTACTACCTGCGACTAGCTTGGATGTCAACATCAGTCCAGACACATCATAGTATGTGCAACACCAGTACAAGAATGCAGTGAAACCCTTATCCCAGGTCATTATTGGCCTTAATAAGTACGGCTACACTGACATAAGACATGCAGAAGGCGTGCAGAGGTTTAATGGCTTGTTTTGATGCTGCATTTTAGATGGAAGAACAGATCCAGTCCTGGATGATGTCAGCCAGGCCTTCAGGCTGCTGGGTGTGAGTCTGAGTGAACTGGAGGACTATGTCCACAACCTGGAGCCCGTGGCCTTTGCCCAGCAAACGCCACTCTTTCCTGTGAGCAAAAACAACGTCCTGCAGTTTCCCCAGGCTGGAGCCAGAGATGCAGAGGAAAGGAAAGACTACATTCCAGATCATATGCCACCTTTGGTCTCCTTACAAGAAGGTCAGTACATACATAGACATAATGTACGTATACACTGTGCATAATTGGTGTTTTCCATAGGTTGAGAGTTTGTTTATGGGGGCCAATATTCAGCTAAACCATAGTCTCCAAGCAATACAGACTACAAACATCCATTCAGTTTATCAGTATGTGTTTTTTTTTCATGTAGCGAAGTCCATTGTGGTCCAGTACAACAGTTCTTTGATTTATCATACGTTCGTGTTGGCCATAATATTCTCTTTTATTTGTCTCCACTGTTTTATCTCCATATGTGATCACTAATGGTGGATCCAATTCTTATAAACACTTCTCGCCATAATATAATATGAATTAGTTGGAGCACAAACTACATGCTTTATAGCCACCATTAAAGGATAATTACCGTTTTTTACAATCTGGACCTTATTTCTAGCATAAAATACGATCATTTACTCACCCAGATAACTCTGGAGTCATTTTAAGTCGTTCCGACGAAATTAGATCCAGCCGAGAGCCGTGTATATCCATATAATGAGAGTCTACAGGGCAGCGGAATGCAGCCTCTAAATAACACAGTATCCGCTGCGAAACTCGTTCATTTCGCCAATATTTTGTTATGATACGCTAGTGCTATTCCCCTCTGAGTCCGGGGTTAGCTGTTATCAACATCCGGGGTCTGTAGGTTGACCTACTAACCTCTGACCTGGATGAGGTCATCTCCGACCGCTGCCCGGCTCATTCTGATAATAATGATACCGCTTCAGCATTCGGGTCCATTTTTAGCGCAGGTAGCTGGAGCTTTAGTGAGTCCAGGTTGAGGAGAGGAAGCCTGTGGAAGCTGAACTTCATCCAGCTGCTCATTTTGTTCTGACAAGTCGGGAACACGCAGAAATGAACCGCATTAGCAGTAGCAACAAGACGCGCAACGGTCGGAGATGACATCATCCAGGTCAGAGATTAGTAGGTCAACCTACAGACCACGGATGTTGATAACAGCTAACCCCGGACTCACTAGCCGAATAGCACTAGCGTATCATAACAAAATATTGGCGAAATGAACGAGTTTTGCGGCGGATAATATGTTATTTAGAGGCTGCTTTGCGCTGCCCCATGTATTCGCATTATATGGATATATACGCAGCTCTCGGCTGGATCTAATTTCGTTGGAACGACTTGTAATGACACCAAAGTTATCTGGGTGAGTAAATGATCGTATTTTATGCTAGAAATAAGGTCCAGATTGTAAAAAACGGTAATTATCCTTTAAGTTGAATGAGCAGCCATATCAAACAGTTTACATAGAAGTACATGATATCATTCATGAGAGAAGAATTGTATTACATGACATTAAGTTTAATTTCAGCTAGGCTTCTATTAACTTGGCATCTCACATCTTTGGGTTAGGTAATCAGATTTGATTGGCCACTCCGATAACTTATATCTGTGTCAATAGGGGCCCTGTGTTGGTGAGAATTCAGGGAGATGAATTGTAAACAGTGACTCACTAATGTTCTGCTCCTTTCCATTCTAGAAGAGGAGGAGGAGGAGGTCCTCGCCGACATGGGCACCTCGGCTGAAGCTATGCAGGTGGCGCTGGAAGAGGACGAGGAAGAAATAGAGGAAGATGAGACGGTCAATGATGAGAACCACCCGCTGAAGAGGCACCTCGACAGCCCCGATGAAACTGTCGGCATGATGCCTACGTCTAAGAGACCACGCATGTACCCTGGCCTCAGTCCAGAATGGGGGGTTGAGCCCAGGGAGCCCCTTACTTCTCTCAACCCCCAACGCGTTCCCCCAGGCATGCTGCCTTCTCACGATAGCCTTGACCCCCTGTCCCCCGAAACCCCTCCCGGAGTCCTGCCTTCCTTCAGACCTCAGCCGGTAGTACCAAAACACTCTGATCCAAAGGGCCTCACCACTCCGGGAAGAAAGCCCAAGGTCTCGTCCCCTGGCAGACAACGGACTAAGTCCCCTAAAGGGGTCATTCCTCTTCCAGTGGGTGGTAGTCCCATCCAGTCTCCCAAACCATCTAAGGAAAGGAAGAAATCCCCAGGCAGGACGAAGAGCCCTAAAAGCCCCAAGAGCCCCAAAGTGGGTTCGGTCAAAGCGTCTCAACCGCCGAGCAAGACGGACAGTGTGCATAAGTTACCGCTGTCTGCGCTGAGCGAGAGGATGGGCAAGGAGAACATCCACATGCGTCAGAATGTGGAGGACAGGGAGTTAGCCGAGGGGCCCTTCAAGAAACTGGAGCCCGATAACACGGCTATCGATGACTCCATCGACGCTGTGATCGCCAGAGCGTGTGCCGAGCGGGAGCCCGATCCTTTCGCGTTCTCATCTGGCTCTGATTCAGACAGCAATGGGTTCTCCAGCCCCAGGAGACTGACCATCATGGAGCCATCAACGCCCAAAGTCCTGATTGGGGTTAGCAACTCTCTAAAAGACACATCAACGCCACTTCACCCGCAGGCACACGCAGGACTAGGAAACTGGACTATGGATGATTCAATCAACGAGGTGATTCGAAAGGTCAACCAGGGGGGTCCCTCTGCAGCCCCCCAGCCAAGCCAAGGAGACTACATCTCATCAGGATCCGCCTCGCCACCGACCCCTGAACCTCTTCTCAAGGTGTTTGAGGAGAAGAACAAGATTGTGTCGTCGGTAGACGTGAAGAAGAAGCTGAAGAAGGAGCTCAAAACTAAGATGAAGAAGAAGGAGAAAGATAAGCCGAAGGACAAAGACCGGGAAAAGGATAAGGGCAAGACGAAAGAGAAGAATAAGGATAAGAACAGGGATAAAAACAAGGAGTTTTCCAAGGAAGCTAAGATGCCTTGGAAGGAGTTTGGACTGAAGGACGATGAGCTGTTCCTTCCCAGAGACTTTACTCTACCTGAGGGCTCCCTTAAAATAAAATCCAGAGATGGAGATGCCCCCAAGAAGGAGAAGGAAAAACACAAGGATAAAAAGAAGGATAAGGAAAAAAGTAAAAAGGACAAAGATAAAAGAGAGAAGGGTAAAGACAGAAATAAGGACGACAGTCGGAAACAATCGGCGTTGGCCCCCTTCGCTCTGAGTGAACTCCCGCCACTGTTCAGCCCCTCCGCCTGCCTGCGCATCCCCTCCATGCTCCCTCCTCTGGCCCCCATCCTCCAGGATAAAGAAATAAAGAGCAAAGAGAAGGACAAGAAGAAAGACAAGAAGGAGAAGAAGAAGAAGAAAGACAAGGAGAAGGATAAGGAGCGAGAGAAGGCCAAAGAAAAGGAGCGGGAGAAAGAAGAGAAGAGGAAAGAAAAGGAAAGGGAAAAGGAGAAACGGGAAAAAGAGAAAGAAAAGGAGAGAATTCGATTGGAGAAGGTAACTTCATTTTGCTCAGTTCATCACTATGTCTCAGTTTTGCCAGTGTGCCATGTAGATTGACCTGTCTCCTTCCCATTTCCTCAGGTGAAAGTGGAAATTCCGGCTGCTCTCCCGTCTCCAGTCATCCCCAGACTGACGCTCAGGGTGGGAGCAGGCCAGGACAAAATGTAAGCAGCCAACAAATGTTTCAACATTACTTCTTCCATCACACCGCTGCTTGGCGCATGAGGTTCTCCTTTTGTTACACAATTGAGACTGAAACAAAACTGAAAGGCAGTTTTACCATGACCTTATTTCCTCATAATAGGTCCTGATCTGAATTAAAATGTTGCCAATTTTATACTATTTGATTATCTAAAGGTCTTGCACTCCACATTTGAAAACACTTTGCTTCTTTCTAACACGAAAAGACACTTTTGAAGGACAAGACATGTTTTTTTGATATGTGTAAAAAGTAATGTTTGGGATCTTAACTGAAGGTGTTGACACTGATGTGTTTAGACCTCCAGGACGGATAAAGAAAATGCACAAGACACTGATTTTGAAAGAAATATGATACAAAGTAGACAATGAATTCAAATAGTATATGAATCATGGTGGTATACTGTGTGTCTGTGCTGACCTGTATTTGTCCATGTCCATCACCAGCGTTATCAGCAAGGTGGTTCCAAATTCAGAGCCCAAGACGCCAGTGCCCAAGACCCCGGCCGCCAAGTCTGGACCTGGGAATCGCCCTCGGACGCCTCCACCTCCACCAATACTGTCTCCGGTTGTGCCGCCTCTGCCCCCACCTGCGCCTCCAGCTCCAATGGCTCCTGCTCCGTCGTCTTTGCTGTCCCTGGGGCCCCTGCTGTCTCCCGCCGCTTCCCTCAAAACGCCGGTCCGCAGCGTAGTCACAGAGACTGTCAGTACCTATGTGGTGAGTGCTTGCACTCCACTTTTTTATTTCTTACATTTGCAGTGTGATTAATTGCTTTTATTCAGTCTGCATGTCATGTAGAGATGTAGATGTAGAGATCATGTGCATGTCAAGACAGATGGGTCTATGTGCTTAATGCATGTTGTATTTTGCCCATTTATTCACTAATGTGCATTTTCCCCACAGCAACCACTAAGTCAGTGAGCAGTCTGTTGGTAACGCTTTTTGTTTTTGTCTGTATTCACCAAAGATTCGAGATGAGTGGGGGAACCAGATCTGGATTTGTCCTGGATGTAACAAACCTGATGATGGCAGTCCCATGATAGGATGTGATGATTGTGATGATTGGTATCATTGGTAAGTGACATGTTCTCCTTGTACTTTCTCTTCCTTTTCCAGCCCATTAACCCACTTCAAGCCACATTGTGTTAGATGTACGGTTACAGTTTTTCATAAGGCAGAATTTAGTTGCAGCTGTTATCGTTGATTACAGCTATAATTCACTGATTGTGTTCGTGCCAAAATTCACTTTTGTGTACATATAAAGAACGACTACATAAAACATTTTACCATTCATTATGAAAACTCAAATTTAAAATGGCCCCATATTTGCCACAATTATGACAATTAGACAACTGAAATGTTGTTGCTCCAGCCTTATTACTACATATTGTAATGTGTACTGTATTTGCAAATGTAACAGATGGGGAAAAAAGTCCATTAAAAGGAGTTTATTATATTTATGATGAAGGAGCACAATTTAACTTTGACAGTTTTTGCTCTGTTTAAATAGCAAATTGACATATTTACTCTCTCTAGTCTTGGAGTATCAGCAGTGAGTGTCTCTGTCGGAGTCCAGCTCTGTAGTAGATGCATGTTCCTCTGTCGGTGTCTGCCTGAGAAACCATAATACATCAAAAATGATCAATCTTAATGAAATCTACCACCTCTGGTTTCTCATTTACATATGCGAGACGGCGGCTCTCACTGCCAAACTGTTCAGGTGCAACACTTGACCTCCATATTTGAAGTAAATTTTAACAGAATGTTTTAAAATTCACACAATAAAGTCACAAGAATCTATCTATCATATAGTAGATATTTACACAGAAAAAACTACAGTAAATAGAAATATGATATAAAGAACACATGTGTATGGTTCCTTAGTTCATTATATAGTCATACTAAGTCTGTTAGTTTCCTAGAAAGAACACAGTTGGTCTTCAGTGAATTATATCACCGTTTCCATGGCCAGGCACCTTGAAAGTCTCCTCAGCCTTTGATAAGAGTGTGAAGTCATTATTTCTTTGACAGGGCAAGCTAAACTAAAGAAAGTCTCATACCCAGCTGCATGTCCTGCGGTGGTTTGTGACTAATACCTGTGGTGTTACACCTCTAGCACAAATATAAAAATAGCTGCTTCCTCGGCATCTTTTCACTGAGCTGACCTCTCTTCTCCTTCTCTCGTCTGCTCAGGCCTTGTGTCGGGATCCTCACAGCGCCTCCGGAGGACCAGCAGTGGTTCTGTGTTAAATGTTCCAGCAAGAAGAAGGACAAAAAACACAAGAAAAGGAAACACAAAGTGCATTGAGACTATGCAAAAAGCACATATTTAGGACTTTTTTGGACTAAAAGCCATTGCTGAACACTCATGGCACTGCTGTAAAATAAAAAAAGAAAAAGAAAAGAAAGTTTAAAATTGTGGCTGATTCTAACTTCTAATGATTTTTTAAAATGATGTCAGCCATGATGCATTGTGACTTGGTAAGAAAAAAGGCTTTAACCAGCACATATCCAGCCTTAGTTCTCACGTGGGCCCTGTGGTATTCCCTCATTCACCTGTAAATTGTTTGCTTGTTTTGGATGAATCATGACAGTCATGTTTGTATAAGGAGACAGTGACAGTGACAATGACCGTGGCGGATGAGCTCTACAAGGCAGAACCAGACAACAACTAACATTTATTGTCTTTATTTCTGTTTCCTTCGCATCACCATAAAAGGAACGACCTCGAAGTCAAAACATTTCTCCAGTTTTCTGCAGTAACATTGAAATGTCATGTATATAATGATGATGGCATCAGGCGTGTATAAATGTGTAAATACCAACTTCCAAGCCAAGTGCATTTTGTTCTTAGGATTCTGACTTGTTAAATCCATTTTCAGATATTGGTTTTTAACTCGAATTATTTTCTGTAATTTCTGTACATTTTTTAAATTCAAAGTTTGTATTTTTATTTTTTCTTCATATGGATTTGTCCTTGGAGTTATACTGTAGCTGTGCTTGTAATGTAATTCATTTCGCTGATATTTCAATATTAAAGATAAGCGGTCTGTGTACTCACAGACTTTAAGACAGAAATTTCATTACCATCAAAATTGTACTGTAATTCCATGTCAACTTCTTTTGTGCATCTTAATTTTATTTCATCCCTGACGGGCGTCAGTCACCTCCCTTTTTGTTTTTCTCCAGTAGCTGTTTGTTTGCATTTGCTTTACAAAAATAGATTGGAAATATTTTTAACAAACTGACTTGCAGATGTTGAATTTTGTTCCTTCTCATTTCCAATAATTTGTCATCGGTTGAATCTTCTCAGCTGAGCGCAGTCGGCCACAAATCAAGTTAAGGATCTGTCATTGCGTCTGTTGGATGCATTAGCCTAGATTTCAGGCCGTCCTGCTGATGTTTCATTGTACACTACACCCACATGAGATGTGTGGGACGGAGCTGGACAGCCACATTTCACAGACTCGTCTTATCTCAGAGGCTGATGGTGGATTTTGAAGAACTGATTGAACGACTCGACGTGTCTAAAAATGTCTCCTGTGCCGTTTGCAGCAGCTGTTTTTGCCCTTCCCTGAACCACCACACGGTGTCATTCTTCATGCACTGTCACTGTGGCACGCTGCGTCTGACATGTTGAGACGACACAAAAACGTGTTCCACCACATCATGAATGTAAGAAATGTTAACAGGTGTCTTGTAGCTGGTACATATGGAAGCCTTATCTTGCCTGGAAGTGAAACCAGTTGAAGACATGTTGCTCTTCCTGAGGGAACCTATGGCTGACGTGGACTGTAGATATAATTTACAGCCCCTCAGAGGCCATTAAGACTCAGATCTCTGTTGAAGAAACTGCACTGTGAGACAGTAAAATGTGTTTCCCGAGTTATCAGTGGACTATTTTATGATGCAGGTACTACATGTTTGATCTAACTTTTTACAGGACAGTGACATGACTTTTACGTCCGTAGCAGAAGGCTTTATTACCACTCGGCTGTAACTTCACAGGCTGAACGATGTGTTTTCTGCTTATTTCTGGGAACAATCAGCAGACTGGTACTGGCTGTCCTTGGAAGTCTAGCCGGTTGATATGTTAGAACAGAAATCAGATCAGAAATGTATTCTGAAGCAAAACAATTTAATGATTTATAAACAAGTAGCAGTGCTTTAAAACCAATGCTTTGGCAGAGCAGTGGTGAGCTGAATGAGCTGCAGATTAATGCACTGAGAAACCCACTTATGTTCATCTTAAGGTTAAAGACATGTAGTAGTTAAATTAAATCTGGTTTGGACATCAGTTCTCCATTCCCCCTATATTTTAAGGTGGTAATAGATTGTGACATTTTCTTGTCTAGAGCAGGGGTCTTCAACGTTTTTCAGGCCAAGGACCCCCAATCTGACGCAGAGCCTTATTTAAAAAATGTGTATTATGCAGTATTAACCTGGGCCCAGTAGGCTACCATGTATAAACATAGCTTGTTATTGTGCATTCAATACTAACCTATTCAAATATACACAAGTTTATATACTCATGTTTTTTCTATACGTGTACTACAGTGAGTAGGGGGGCCGTCCCTCTGCCATTTATAAACAGACCATGTTCACTGATGCCAATGCTAATATCAATGTCTGTCAACTGCATGTAATCATGCAGACAAGCCATTTAAATTGACGTAACATTGTCTAATCAACCAAAAATTCCACGACCCCCCTGCAGCACCTCCGTGGACCCCCCAGGGGTCACGGACCCCCTGTTGAAGACCTCTGGTCTGGACTAGAGTAATGTTAAAAATGTAGCCTAGATCTGAACCTATGACTACACATCAGGATGACTTTGTCTGCTTGGGGGATTGAAGTAATATCCCACTTTGATTGAAGGGAACTGTGGCACGCCCAATCACTGATTGGTTCTTTGCCCATATTTGGTGAGTGCAGGCACAGTGTAGGACTGCTCCTCAGCCTTTCAGATACAATACTTTGATTAGATATGGTAGCCTGACCCAACTCATTCACTTCTTTGAACTCGTCAAGTAGGCTACTCATTTTACTTTTTTATTTTACTTTTACATTTCAACTCTCTCTCTTTGAGTGTTACGTCACCCATAAATGGCTATAGGAGGTAATCTGCACAGTGTCTAACAAATAACACAAAACGAAAGAGGAAGTGGAAAAAAAAAAGTCTGGCCAGAGAGAAGGAGGAAGTAAAATGACTTCTGTCCATGCAAAACAAGCTGACATTTCACTGCGGTGTAGCTTTTTATCATATGAGATGCACCCACTCATGCAAACCAACACGAACAGTCAGTTAAAACAGCTAGTGTGTCAGTGTGTTAAATCTGCAGTAAAATACCTTGAGTTTGTTTTATTTTATTTTTGAGTAAAATGTCTTTTGTGGAAACGAGTGACATTCATTTGTAAATTATAATGTCAAAAAGGTCATTGACACTCAGCAAAACAGTGTCAAATGCAAACACCCTCTTCAATCACACATGCTGGTGTCAGGTCTCGTACAGTCAAAGCGTGTTGCTAGCATCTGTTGGATCATAAATTTTACTGCGCAACACTGGTAAAGATAGAGCTCTGGCACGTCTTGATATATAAAACCATTAAATCTTTATTTCTTATGATGTAAAAAAAAAAAAAAAAAGGTTTCACTTGCATCTACAGTATCTTTAATATCAGCTTGTAACGCTGCAATAATTCAATATATGCTGCTAATTTACACCTAAACAAGGTCCTGATGTTTCAAATTAGTTGTACTTCCTCAATGTTAGAACTCATGCAAACAGTGCTTAGCGTTAGTGCACGCTACAGAGCACAATGTTCACCGAGCTGGAACAGTTTCAGTTTTAACCCACATAAACACAGACAGGAATCGCTCGTACCATCAGTCCCAAGGGACCCGACAAGTGGTAAAAAGGGAAAGCTGATGGTTGCTTTCACTCATCATGAGACCACCTGCAGTGCTGTAAACATGTGCTGTTATTTGACTTATCACACGACAAGCATGAATGCTTTTTTCTTTTTCAGCTGCAGCATGCACCAAGACCCACTGACAGCCATTTTTTTTTTAATCTCTCTCCTTTCACTGTAGATGTGCACACAGGATGTGGAACTGAAAGCGGCGTAACTTTGCTGTATTCATTTCCAGCTTTCACAATTTCACTACATTATACATTTCTTACAGCATTCCCCATGTTATTTCATGTTGGTTTCAACTGTGAACCATTACTGCACATGGCGTTATCACTCCGTGCCTTTGTAGTTGTTGCGCGTGATGGTGGATCAGAGCAGGAAGAGAGACCTTCAGTTATTCTGTGCTCCACATGACGCTTGTGGCACTGACAGAAATACTGAGCCGCAACACATCATACAGAACGGGATTTCAACATCAGTGTTTAAAATATTCATGTCAGCAGAAAGAAAGAGCGCGGACTGAAAATGAGGAGGATTTGTGCCGCAATCAGAGGAAGTGGAGCCCCTTCATGCTGATCTTCTCAACTATACTGATACCAGCACACACTGACATGACCTTGTTTCAGATGACTTTCCTACTTAATGTCAAGTTGCGCTAAAGGGACCCAACACCTATGGGAGAATGAGACCTAGATTTGATTTCTCCTGGGTTTTGTGCAAAGAGTATTGTGACAAATTGCTCTTTAATTTTTAATCAGATGGCATAATGATATCAAAACATGCTTTAAGCGTGTCACTTTTGTTAGGATTCATTATAAGTTTTGCCTTCATCATATTCCAAACTGCACAGGCAAATGAGCTTTGTCCCATGCAAATTGACCCGGTAGGCTTCTCTAGATAATACTCTCCAGTTCAGTCTCTTTGCTCTGAGTCCTGTTGATTCCCTCCCCTACACCTTACTGCAGTTTTATGTGGAGGTAAAAGTCATTTGAGTTGATGTACATTATGCACAGAGGTACCACAGGTAGGGCCCACAGGTGGGTCTGTACCATAGGCCCTGGCAGTCAAATTAACTGCAGGTATTTCAGTCCCAGTTCAGACTGACTGCAACCTGGTGGTGAATAATGGTGACAGTACTGTACTCTGTCTTTATTTAACAAGAATTCATGCTGACTGTAATGTTTGCCTGTGTTCTGGTAGGCTATCTTTATCCCCATCTACTCCAAATTAATGACATGATGCTGTCAAGAGGAGCTCTCTACCTGTCACCCACTGGTTTGTTATCAGCCAACTCACTGGAGCTGAGCTGAAGATTGGTTCTAATGTTTACCTGTAGTATGCACAGGTGTTGGTGTGTCCTGGAGAGATGAGCAGAATGTTTAATGAATGATGAACATTATATAATGGGAAATGGGCACGGTTATGAGGATACCAGATTAAACAGTATCCAGGGCTATGCGTTGGCCTCTATTTGGTTCAGATACACGCCAGCATCCACAGAGGCATGTCACAAAACCAGGACTTGTGGATGAGCTCTTGTGGCAACTGTGTCGTTGCTTCTTCTATTTTTCCCCCAATCTGACAGTGGGAATAAATCATCCATGTCCAATTTCCTGAAGTTTTCCTAATATGGGTGTCAATTAGTGCAGGAGTGCTACTGTGGCCACAGCTTTACAGCCTGCAAACTGGGCTGCCGCAGGCAGCACAATGCATTAGCGCATGATGAGCTGTCAGAGAGGATTATTTCAGCCACGCCAGTCAGCAAAGGGGGTGGGCGCCGCTCTGCTGCACTAAACCGAGGAGAAGGAGTGGGCGGGAGACAGAGAAAGGGAGAGAAACACATAGAGGAAAGAGGGAAAGAGAAGAAAGTGTCCATTACACCGGGTGGATTTTTCCAGAGCACCGATGTTGGAACACTCTTCTGAGCTGGCCCTGGTGCAGAGTTTGTATGCCAACAGCATGCGCTGTCCCCCCTCTGCGGCCGGGATCTCTGTCAGGAATGAAGACCTGCCTATGAGGTACGTTGGGGTTGGCCCCTCATTCAGATCTGGGCTAGCTTTTGTGGAGCAGCCCGTATTTGGACTGCCTCTTTGTCTAGGCTGGATATTGTCATAGGATGTATTGTTTCCAGTTGAGGCGTTCTTCCTGCTGTGATTGTGGCTGTGTGCATGGTACTGTTCTCCTGGTGTCACTACATTTTTTCCCCACAGGAACCCAGAAACCATGTATCTGAGTCGCATACATTTGGCTGTTCAAATCCACCCCATCCGTACAGCATTCAGATAATACACCCAGGAAGTAGTGATGTACTTTTAAATGCCTATAATGTAATTAGATCAATAGCTTTGTATCATTACATCGTTACATTTTCGACCCTCCTCTATTTGAAGTTCCACAAGGGCTCACACACTTGCATATACTATAAATAATAAAAGCAAGATGAGTGTGTCTGTGATGCAGGTACTTGTCTCTGTATTGCACAGCTGACTAAAGAACACAAAGCTGAGTGATTACATATCTACTGAAACCATCCCAGGCCCTACTGTACTTCCTCACAAAAGACAGCAATTATCTTTAGAAGAACAACAAGACACATTTCTGCCCACTGTGGTATTTGCATGAACGTAGGGGAACTGGACATTGATAAGATGGTCTTATCACGTGTGCTTGGTTCATCTTGACACAGTAGATTTCCTCTAGAAGGCTAATGAAATTCTGTCTCTCCATTTTTAGTTGGTCGCCATTCTACAATCACTTTCAGGAAAGGCAGAGAAAAAGAAAAAAGTGCCTTCAAGTTCATGATGGCGTGTGTTAAGAGACACGACGCGTCCCATTTTAGTTGGAAGCTGGGCTATTTATATTAGTGCAGTTTGTCATGAAAGGGTGTAAATTTAAACGGTGGACAGTGATGAGTGACCCATGGGAATCCAGTTCCACTGCATGAGGGGAAAACATTTGATGTAAACAACAAAAGCATGGTACGTGTGGTGGATTATGATAGGATTACAGTAGTAATAATCTCAGATTAAGAACAGGAGGCTAGTATTAGAAGGTGCCAGCAACTAGGCAATGGCCTCTGCAATTCAGTCCAATAAACATCCCTAAAGAAAAGAGAAGGCGATTCATGCCAGATGGTAGAAATAAACTGTTATGATGGCATTATGTACCGCACAGAAAACTGTTCTCTATGTACTGTATGTATTGTACATACCCACAAGGGAAACAGCGCTGCTTTTTACAAGAATACTGCTTCTTTTATGACAAATCTATTCAATATGATCCCCGGAGATCTAATTGAGTCAAAGGAAATATGTGGATGCTGCAGATGGGATGACATTATTGTATTTTTCCTCCATCTTAATGAAACCTGATTCTCCAGAGAGGTTTACACTACCTTTTTATAGCAGGCCCTCAAGCTTAATGGTAATGCATGTTGTATAGTGGGGCTTGTCTGCATGTATGACAAAATAGGTCGCATATTACATTATGCATACAAACCTCTTTTAGGCGCCGTTTAATAGAGCACACTCTGCACTGATGCCAGGTTGCCTTGAAATTGCTATGGATACAAGGATTAAGTCGGATTTCATAAATGGGATGTTTCTTAACACGCGTTATGAATAATATTTTTGGATTGTGCAGCTGCTGGAGCAATAATGAATGGTTTGATAATTAGGCTGGGTGCCCCCGCCTGGCCAGTACTTGACAACGACCCCTCCTACCTTTCCCCCCCAAGTGTAGAGGCCTCGCCCTGCAAGTCCAGCACAACAAAAGAAAGATAGGCTCCCCCTCCCCCAGGGGAACAACAGCCCAGCACAAAGGGGAACATGACCTATGACCTTGGGGAAAAGCAAAAGTGAAGACAGCAAGAAAAACTGGATTTTAACAATTCTACTTTCGGCTGGAAGGGATTCATTCACCTATCTTCAATGCAAGACAACAGACAAGCTGGAAATGATGTTGTTCATTAGCCTAACCCAATAAAAAAAGGACAGGTGGCTAATTTAGATTCCTATGGAAAATATATAAACAGGAGTGGCACAATCAATCATGATGGTAATGACCTGGGGACTATATTTAAACACTATAAATGTCCCTCTAATGAAAATAATTACATATCAGATTCATCCATGAACTAGCCCACCTTCACAGTAAGACTGGACTGGATTCATTCTTCTGACGTGCATTTTTGATGAATATCATGGTGATGCTCCAGCAGATCATAACATCATAATCTACAAATAGGTCAGCAAAGTCTCTATTGGGACATTACAATAATTTACCATGGGGAGAAGGCAGCACAGTGAGGCTCGCTGAGCAGCAGCAGCAGTAGGCAGCATGGCTTCAGACTTTTGTTGAAGAGGCCACGCCTCTGGTTTGCTGCAGCTCGGTGTGCAGTGTGACAGCGGCTTGCCTGAATTTATTTCAGTCGGGGACGAGAGCGAAATTAGGAGGACGGAATAAGGCGGACACCGGTGCCCCCCTTTCCCTCTCGCTCTCTCATGCAGTTTTGAAGAAGACGCCCCCTCCCTGCACCTGTTCTGCTCCGTCTTCTCGCCGTCTCGCAGGAGTTGAGCCTCTTGTGAGTGAGCGGACGTCGCTGCCTCTTCATTGTTAGACAGACGCTGTTTTGAGCATGACTTCGGCGTTCAACCTAGATTTCCACCCTCTGACGGAAAGTCGGTTAATGACTTCGAGCGACACAATGTAAGTAACCCCAACTATCGACTTGTGCTGCGTCCTGCTCGGAAAACTAAACGTTTATTAGGTGCTTTTTAGAGAGAAAGAGGGAGAGGAAGGTAAAAACACAAGAGGGAGACGCTCAGTTCAGGGCGAGTTGGGAGTTGGCTAGCGTCGTTAGCTTACCGGGATGCTAACGCTGCTAATGACACGGTGCGCGCCCTCACCTGGAGTTTAAGTAGTTTGACCAACTTTAACCATAACGAGTTTAACCACATCACGAGTCGGCTAAGTAAATACAACACCACTCCTGGCTGCGGCCAAGCCCCACACCGTCTTAGCTAACTCGTCCTGCTCGCAGTGACTGGAGGAAAAACGCAGTTTGCTCGGCGCTACAACAGTCAAGTGACATGTGCTTCCGGAGATCACACGTTTCGGTATCGGCTCTGAAAAAACGGCATCGATTTGTCTTTTGAAACACAACACAACAGTCTGGTGTGTGTTGTTTGTGCTTATCCAAACACAGTGCCTCATTGTGTGCTGGGCTTTTTTGTTAGTTATTCACAAGTGGACAAGTTTACGTCGGTGCAAACGGTAGGTGTTAAATCGATCGATAATTAGCGAGCAGAAAGGGAAGTGGCTGGGGTAGAGTTACGACACGGAGTTGGCCTAAAGTTTGCTTATTGTGCGTTGTGTTGCCGACGCTCTTTGTCGGGTTGTTGTCGGGTAAAAGTGAGCAGCTTCGGTGAAGCTTGTTTGTAGGCGGCACACGGGCTGTCTGAGCTAGCTGAGCTAACGGCGCTAGCTCGAGCCCCCTCCTCCTCCATGTTGAGTGTGCTTACTTAACGGCACTAAACACGTGGTTTCCTACATTATTGAGCCATTAATGGAAATCTTGTGACAGGGCATGTAAACAAGAGAGAAAAGGACCGAGCACAGAGGTCCGTGTAACAGCTCCTGTCCTCTCGACATAACTTCACCTTAATCCCGTTTGACAAACCCACCGCCTGCCTTTTACAACACTGTTTAATATTTAAATGTTAGTGGAGGTTTTTTCTTTCGGGAATGCTATCTTTATGTTGTAACGAAACGGACCTTGGCCCTTTGATGTGATCTGGTCTTTTGTATTTCACAGTTCTACAACGTTAAACTGGGTCAGTCAGGTTCGTATTATGGCTGTAAAGTCAGTTATTGAGCTTTGTTTTAGTCACTTTACCATTCATCTTGTTACACTATGGTCGATTCATCATAGATCATTTGCATAATTGATTTAGCCTACCTTATTTTCTCAGTAGTTTGGTCTGTGAAAACTAAAAAACAAAGCGGAAAAACCCCAATTTCTGAGGGCAGAATACACCAGGTGTCTTATTTGAACAATGTAAAACCCTAAAGTATTCACTTTGTGATAAGGCAAGACCAAAAACCTTTACAAGTAATCTATTTTAAAGAGGAACAATTGCATTTTGATTTGCCAGTTAATTCACTTTACGGAACAGCAATTGTAGCTTTAACTGTGGCAAAGTAAAAACATAGAGATTTAACACTGAATTATTTTCTTGAAAAAATATACCTTTTTATAATATTTCACACATTTTGATGGGTATTTCTGAAGATTATCTCATCTGTGCCAACAGTGAGGTGGCGATCAGATCTTGCCCCAGCTGTATTTGATTGATTTATCCCTCTGATTGTTGACAGTGAGAGTGACTATCAGGGCTTAAGCGTGATCCTTTGGCAGCCAACACAGCCATAGTGCTATGTCAGTAAGCTAAGCGTCAGGGCGATCCCTTTTGTTGTGGCCAGGAAGCTGTTGATCTGTGCGAAGTGTAGGATCTTGGCACAGGGTCTGCAGCTGCTCAGGCCAGCTGTTCTGTTCACTTCCTTCGCTGTGAGGGTAACGGTGGGAGAGTGCCATGCGGCCAGATGTTGAAGACCAAGAGTAGGAGGGCTGTGATCGAGCCTGTCACCTGTTCTTCAGCTCCCGCTGTTAGCATGGTGCATCAATAATTACAAGACTGGCTGCTCTGGAGCTAGATGCACATAGCCTTGGAAAGCTCATAATCGAGCCCCCTATCTCCATGTGGGGTGGTGTGGTCGAAAGTTGAGCAAATTCTTCTGCAAACAAAAGATATTGTGGGGCAGGGTTGCATAAGACTAACTCATACACCGTGTCTATAAAATTGTCAGTGCTGCCTGACCGTTAAGATATTAACCAAAGTCTATGCTAAAGTTATGTTGTAGCAGCAAAAGAACTGAGCTTATGATTCAAAAATTGGGTTTCAATTAGCGCAGTGTTTTCAAGATTACTCATTGTCTAGGTCTGTATGCTTGAGAGCTCGAGATCTGTGCCTGCAGTCCATGTGAAGTGGAATCAGCTGATTGGTTGAAAAAAAGCAGTTCAGTAGACAAGTCAAGAGTAGCAGTAATGGATTGGATTTGGAGGACGTGACAACAAGAGAACCAATTTTGGATTGACGTTTTGTTTTATGGAGGAGAAAGCTTCTTTGCACTGCAGAAATCAGCACTGTGCAAACTCGCATATTTAGTATGTAGTGCATTATGTTCATTGTCCACCATTTTATGAAAGTCTTGGAACTGTAAGAATTCGACATCTGACAGTAAACCAAACGGCAGCTTTGATCATTGATTTTTGATCATTTTAGATCCCAGTTTCTCAAATGTGAGAATTTGATGTCTCCTTTGTGTTATCAGTTTTTGTGACTATAACATTTAAAACAAACCAATTGAACACATCACCTTGAACTGTTGAGAACTTAACAAGGAAATTATTAAATTCTGAGTTTCAGCCTTAGAAATAAATTAGCCATCTGTGGCTTGTTGACTGTCCCATGGTGCAGATATATCTGATTTGATACATCTGAAAGTTTGCATATTGACTTCCCACTGTGCTCAGAAGAACTGATGGGTTATCTTTATGACAGAGTAAGATCAGTGAGAGGAAATGTGTTTCTGTCTGTCTGGCCCTCATCGGGGTCCCAACTTTCTGACTACACCCGATGGAGCTGTACGAGTGAACACCAACGTCTCAACAGGGTGAAGTGGAGATTGAACGGACTTGACCCTGCCTGCTCCCTAGTATACAGGTTATGTAATGTCCAATTTGGCCCATGCGTGAATAGAGCAGGTCATTTTCCGGAGAATTCAGTGAGTGGGAACATGGATGATGTTTCTCTCCTGCTTCTTGTGTGCTCCGCCCAAACACCAGCCATCACCTAAACAAGAGCAGCGTATCCAGTGGGTGTGAATATAGTACAGCTGCCTTTTTTGAATAGCAAACACACTAGTGATTCCCATCAAGGAAATTAGCATTGCACATAGCAAAGCAACCACATGCATGACAATCAAAGAGGACCCAGCCTTGGAACACGAGGACGAGGTAAAAACTGGTTTCCCCAGAAAAATGTAGATCCTTAATTACTTACATTTACCTCAATCACTTTTGAAGGCAAAAACAAAACAATAAAGGCTGGATAGCTTTTTTTTCCCACAAATTAAATAATTTTGTGTCATTGAATGATCCTCCTCTGTCATCAGAGGTGGAAATTAGTGATGACACAAGATGACGATGTTAAAATAGTGTCTCTAGTCTCATTTCACTGCTCACCATAGTGATTAAATGAGTGAGGAAGTGTTTTTGAACACAGCTATTGAGGAATTTGTGGCACGTGGGCCATATAATGAAGAGAGCGAAAAGTTGCATGTTTCATATTAGAGGTGTTACGGTGCCTATCACAGGTTAGATAATGGGTGACTGAGTAAGTCGGCGCAGTAGGCACACTCTTGTCAAGGTAATCAAGAGTAATTGCTGCTTTTAGTGAGGAAATGTCTCTGAAGGCGAAGCCGCTGCTCTCTGAGCTCCACCTGACGCCGGCAGAGGGGAGAGCACGGTTTGTTTGGTCGAATGTTTCACTGTTAGTTCACACAAGCTTTACTTTGGCAACGTCATCCATAATCACCAGGGACACTTGGTGTGATTATGGGGCTAATGGGGCGGGCCTTGTCATCAGATGCCGGCCGTCTGTTAACATGCAGCCCATTCAGAGGCTGATTGAACACGTCTGTCTTCATCAGGGGAAATGCAACAATGAAATCAAGCCACATTGAGCTGCACTGGAGTTAACGCCAGGAGGAAAATATCTTAATATCCTCATCAGAATCACAGTGTGCTGATTAGGCCCGACCACTTGGTATGGAAATCAAATAAGGCAGAGATAGCCCTCCTGTTTCTGACGGCAAGCGAAAGTCGTCATTTGTTTTCTCTAACCTGGGTCACGGATTTTGAGTGATTCTTGATGAAGTGTCCGATAGCAAACACTCTGTAAATCCTGTCGCTGTTTCCTGTGGCCAGTTTGCAACTTCAAGCCTGTCATGAGGATATTTTTATTCTAAGCCTGTGAAACCGCGTTCAACCTGTCAAAGAATATTCTGCCTCTTTGTGTTGATAAAATAGATGGAGTTGGAAGAGAGAGCCTTTATGTTCTGCTTGACAGATGTCAAGATATTACCAAGGCTTTAGAGGCGTTCTGTGTCCTGTCGAATCAGCTTAGTAGGCCACTGGTTCCTGAAAGAAGAAACATTTAATGTCACAAACAGCTGTTTCAGTTGACAGATTTTTCCTCTTTTCTCCGAAGCATTATGTGTGGCCATGTGAACTTTGACTTCTTTTTTTTTAAATCGACAATAAAGCATGGCGGCAGTGTGGTGCTGGTTGCCAAAACAGTTCAAAGCACAGTAGCAAGTTTTAATCTCATACTCAAAACAGGAACCGACTCAGCACTTTGTGCTGCGTTGCCCCAACAAGATTGTTTTTGAATAAAACAGTAAATATAAAACTACAGTGACAGCAGGCACTTTTGAAAAAAAAAATAGAAGTGACCAGAAATAGCAGGAAGGGTCAAGAAATAGTTTTGCAGTGGTCACAAAACAAAAATCATGTGACATGCTGTGCATGTGACCCCCGGAGGTTTAAGGATGAGTATCATCCAAACGCACAACGCTGAGCTTTCAAAAATTGTGTACATTAGCAGGCCAATTGGCTGGCTTTCTATTACGGGCACAGCAAAGGTGTCGCTGGCATACTTGCACGGTCAGAGCTCACCAACAGGACACATGGTCCAGATAAATCACCTGTTTTTATGGGCGGTGCAGCAGCAAGCATGCAACTGTCGAGGCTCTGGCTCGGAATGACTCGTCAGCTGCTGCAGGGCGTCTTGGAGCGCGATGAGCTGCCACATCACGGGGCCGTTTGTTGGAGCTCAGCAAAAGACTTCATCACTCCTGTCTGCGAGCTCTTGGTCTGGTGGAGGGAGCGCAGCCGGGGAGTATTGGCACAATCAGCCGTAGTATTTTTGAGTCAGTACTCTTGGCGATAACGTGCCAGCATTGTGCACTTGTGTGTGTGAGGTGAATGAAAAGCAATTTTCTGGAGCTTCAATTTAAAAAAACAAAACAAAAAAACATTTAAAGTACCAACAGCCACATGTCTGTACTGAATAAAATGCCCATTGAGTTTTCACTCATTCATGGAAACTGTTGTCCACACCTTTAGCATTGGCGTAACGCCATTTCTGTATTGACATAACATTATGCTGCTTAAATGGCTTGATGCTCCAGTTACACTGATAGATACTAGTTTATATCAGCAAGTGACACTTAAAACTGATATGCTACTGGCAGACACTGATCCTTGTCGGCAGCTGTCACCTTTATGGTGGCTAAGCTATCAGGGCTAGTTATAGCTAATTGCTTGGCCTTCGTTGGTTTCTTGCCGAGAGCTAGTTGAAATGTTCAAACATGTCATATCCAGGAGCAATAATTTCCTTTTTATTTTTTTTAACTGTTTGCTGATCAATATTTGCTCTTATGTGTCTGCATACTTGTTCGCTGTACTATATATCATACTGTGTATTATAAACAATCACTTTTTATGGCAGAAATTGCTCAGTTTCATGTAGTAAAGTAAATTTTTTGTGTGTAGACGGCGAAACCAAATGATGTATTATTGCAGCGACATTCTTTCTAACCGTCTCTCCAACCGAAGAGACAATCCACAGCTGCAGGGGGCTTAGGAGCTGAATGAATGTTAAAGGGAGTTTATTTTAAGCGTTCGTGTTTTTGTGCTACCGTGACACAAATCCAGTTTTTCAAGTGAGGTTTTGCCGTTTTTTACAGCGAGATTTCATCAAAGGGCCCTCAGCAAAATGGCGTCGCAGTGTCACTGGCAGAACTGGATAAATGGTTTCACACACACCAGCGCTGTGGCCTTAGCAGACGTAGCCTCCGACGTGTTCCAAAGCATCCCTCTGACTTGGCCCATTGTGCTGTAGAGGAACGGTGAATAGTGTTCTCCAGCATGGGGGAACAATATGTGATTGTTCCCCTGCTGTGGTGAAGAAGCTGTAGGTTACTCTCTGTACCATCGCCAAAGCGCCTGAGGAGGAGATGCACTGCAAAATCTCTGTCTGCTAACCAGTGATTCTTGGAGGTTTAGAGCTCTGCAGTGCTGTTTTTCGTGCGGCTGTTGGAGCTGCTGGGAGGGGGGGCAACTTTTTTATTTATTTTTTTTCTCTTGGTGTAGTCGCTTTTGTGTCAGTAGTACTTTTTTTTTTTCATCCGTTTATACGTCATCATTTGAATGTATTGACAACCTTCAGGAAACAAACAAAAAAAAAACGGTTCCTACTCAGTGTGGAGTGGGATTTGATAAGAGCGAGAGCTGAAGTGTGAATTGTTAGCATGTCATTTAAGTCCCTCAAGGAGTTTGGTGTTTCCGCGGAACGGCTCGGCTCAATTTGTAAGAGATGGATGGCTCGCGTCCAAAGGTCTGTTTTAAAGTTATCTTTTTGTCGGTCTCACTTATGCAATTCTGCTTTAAGCTTGATACTCGATACTGAAGTGCGTGTGCGCTGGGAGTGATGCTTTGTGTTTAACATGATCTCTCTCCCTCAGTAGCAGTGGGTGGCCATTGTTGAGGCCTCCAGAGCCTCTACTGTCATCAGAAAATGTTTGTGCTCGATTTTGTGTGAGTGAGACAATGGAGCTATAGTTGTAGGTACACTGGTATTGATTCTCTTGCCTCCAAGGAAAAGGGCATGATTTATTATTTCACTCATGACCATCATTAGCCTGCAACCCCCAATCACCCACATTGTTGCCGAGTATGTTGTTGACTGCCACTCGGAGCGTTCCAGTATTGTAAACCGTATCTTGTTTCACTATCTACTTTGTGTTCTTTAATTACACCCCTTGTTCAATATGACTTACTATATGTGGTAGTTTAAATTGTTGGTTGAATTATATCATTTTTAACTGAGTCTATTGCTAAAACCCCAACTGCACAAATAATTCCAGTTGCTTTATAGTGGCTGTAAAACTGCCTTCCAGACTACATGTTTTATTACTTTGTATAAGCTGTTGTGCAAACACACTGCAAATCTGTCTGAAAATAATTTTGAGGAGCACTTACAAACTATTTGATGGTGGATGGCAGACGTGGTGTATCACAACTGCTGGAGCCATTTGTTGCATCATTATTGTGACCTGGAATGGAAAAGTACCTTGTCTTACCAGACTACTTCCCCTTGCACAGAAGTGCCCAAGGCTAACTGTGTGACTCTTAAGTTTGCATTAGATTTGAACACAAGCTTTACAGAAACCGGTGCACCTTAAAAAAAAAAACATGATGCAATGCAGCACTTGTCTTCAGTTTTGTCAAAACACTGCGTTCCTGCAGTTAAATTTCATTATTTCATTTTATTCCAAGGATTGGTGACGTGTGTTCGAGCATACCAGTGGATCTTTCCTAATTGTAAATACTGCTCGTCATGTGTTAGACATTTTTAAGACTTGTCTTTTCTGCCAAAATGACAGAAATTATACCAGCACGTTGTGTTTTTCATTTAGCCTGCTGCTGACCGCTGGTTTAGTTTAGATATTGGACACTAAATTCAAAGAAATGTGTTTTTGTCATCCTGGTGCCTGAATTTCTTGTTTGTCTTCAGCGAGCTTACCGTAAATCAAGGCCACCAATTGAAACTTGGCTTTAAAAAAAATAAAAATAAATGATTTTTGTGTAAATCCTTGAATATTATTAAGATTTTTTTTCCCTTCTTTTTTTGTCTTAGCAACGGCAGCAAAATGAATGGGTCGCTGGAGCATTTGGACCAACCAGACCCAGACTCCATCAAGATGTTTGTGGGACAGATCCCGCGATCCTGGTCAGAAACGGAACTAAAAGAGCTTTTTGAGCCCTTTGGAGCTGTGCACCAGATCAACATCCTCCGTGATCGCACCCAGAATCCCCCTCAAAGCAAAGGTATTCATCTTCACGTATTGAATGATAATTAATTACACAGAGGTTGTTGAATGTTTTTACCTTGATTTGGAGTTAATTAATCATTTGATATGAAATAATAATAATAATAAATCCTGTGTGGCCACACATGTAGAAATTTGCCTGGCTTTTAGAGTGAGGGACCATAGTGCCACATCATCTACCATCACATTTCAGCAAAACCCCCTTAGGAAATGCACAGCATTACTTGGCTGTACACACAGTACACCTCTATTCGTGCTCAGATATGAGATGATTCAATAGTCTTTTACGTCAGGGTTACATTTTTTTTTTTCATAGCGCTGCATTATAGAAATGTTTTTTTTTTCTTTTCACTTTGCTTTACTGGTTTAAAAGCAGCATTGTATGAAGGAAGTGTTGCTCGACTGTAATTTTCCATTAAGACATCCATCAATGCGCTCACTTAGATATGGTGCTCGAGATGAGCGATTCACTTTAGGTTGCAATTAGGGGAGACTGTGAAGTGGAAGCCTGCTGTCTGCAGAGAGCTGCCACTGGAAGTGCTCAGTCTCCCGTAACTAACTGCAGGTGAATAAAGTAAACGACAGTTTCCCTTATGTAACTGTCCTGGGTTTACAACACCAGCCAGATTTCAATTCCCTTGATGGTTGGATGACTCAGTATGGCTAAGGCCACTAATCCACTCTTGGGTTTAAATATGGTGGTACCACGCCTGATGCTGGACGGTGGTTTCAGGACCCTGACACATACCAAGCCGGCTCGCTGTCATCGACGGTCTGTGGCCAACCATCGCTCATCATGTTTTGAGGTGTGTCCAGAACCACTGGTACGATTTGGCCCTTATCAGCCCCTGTTCCACTGATCGAGTCTGTGAAATTGTTGGAGGGGGCCGTCTGAGAGAGAGTGTCGCTTGGCTGCGTGTTTCGCGGGGTGGTTTTTACCCACTGAACGCAGTTTATCCTTATTTATTTCCTCCCACAAGCCACTACTTTAGAATCACCTTCCTCTCTCATGGTCAGCCTCCCTTTCAGTCTTCTTGCTAGCATCCGCACAAACACAAGTTACATAGAAGTAATTTATTTAGATATAAAAAGATAACAATATGTGTTATCTTGTCAAATTGAAAAAAATTGTCTCCATCCAGATGCTACTTTTTTTTTTTTTTTTCAAAAATAAAACACAAAAAGAGCACCCAGCAATAAATCTACAAACTTTTTGGACAAACAATAGTGGCTTTCCATAATGTAGAGTTGCCAGCTTCACCCCTCCACAATGGCTTTCAGAATATGCCATTTTAGAGCATGACATCTAGAGACATATAGTAACTCTCTCTGAATGTGTTTATTTAAGTTGAATAAGTTCCACACGGTTTTCTATGCTCTCATTTTTACACATGCACATTTTGACCGTATGCAGTCAAGCCGAATACTAGTCCTCTTAACCTGTTATCATTATATTATGACCTGTTATTTAAAGACGCAAACGGGGATGAAGAAGCTCTTAGTTCAGATCTTTAGGTTCCTCACTTCACTCTGGTCAAAAAAAAGCCTGTAGCGAGTCCTAACAGCAGGACGGTGCATTATTCTACATCAAAAGCCTGCTCCCTCATTATCAGCCTTTTTAACAAAATGTACACACCTCTAAGATCACCAAATAATTCGATGTGTGTCCAGCGGTATACCAGAAAGTCTCCAGGGTCTTTATTATGTGGTTTGTGTACATAAATATACAACCAACACTGAACTCTTCCGCCTCCCAATGAACTTCAAAGTCTCTCCGACACCACCACCACCTTTTTTTTTTTTTTTTTAAGCAGAGCCCTCCCCTGTTTTATGTGGAGTGTCAGCTGTGATGGCCTATTGACATGTTAATGCAATGTTAATGTATTCTAATAGATAATCTGCCCTGATCACGGCGGCCTTTCGCTAACACAGTCTGTGAGAGGTGAATTTGTTGCCGTGGCACCCCCACGCCCCTCAATTTAAGCACCGCCGTCTTTCTTTCCCAGTCGCCGTACTCCTACTGGGAGAAGTGGAGGGGGGGGCAGTTTTATCAAAGCATGACAGCCCGATGCTATCAGGCATATGTTTATTTGCATTGCCGATGATACACGGCGCTCTCATTTCTAATGTCATCCATCTTGCTTTTGTTTGATTTATTCTTTGAAATTGCCGTAATCCCACTTCCATTTTGGTTGTTTACTTTGCCGTGGACCTTATTGAGGAGCCATCAGATTTGCAGCTGTTTTTAGGTCACGTCGACTGCAGGTCATGAAAAAATCATCTGATAACTATCACGCCTCTCCGGATGGTTTATTTAGCTCCAGTAAATCGGAGGCAGGGCTAAGCAGCAGAGAAAGAGAGAACTCAGCTGGTTGTGAGAGAGAAGAGAGCAGCTCGATGCATATTAGAGTTCAACAGCCCTCCCCGCGGCCTGGGAGCTCCAGTAACAGCATAATACACACTATGTAGGTCAGAGACGCTGCAGTGCTCCACTTCCCCAGCCCAGTGAAACTGACAGGCTGGAACGCCACTGGCGGTCTGCTGGGACGGAAGGATGAGAGGCTTTTTTTTTTTTTTTCTCCTCCTCCCTCCCCCGCTCTTTTCTTGGTCCCCCTCCCCCACCGCCTCTCTCCTCCCCGTGATTCCTCCTCCTTGCTCTCACTCCTGCTCCCCCTTGTCTCTTTGTGCTCTTGTTGTGCCTCCTGTATCTATGTTTGAGTGCGGTCGCGTTCTTATGCAATGCGCCATCACTCTGAGATGTGTTGATGTTTGTCGGTGCCGTGTCCCGGCTCGCCCAGGCCGCGTTGACCCGTGGAACTGTGCATCAGTGCGTCCCGACAGCTACCTAACCCCATCGTCATTTCTACGACCGTGTCACACAACACAGCGTTGAACTATCTCATTACTCCACCATGCTCTCTGTGCACCATCTAACAGTTGGTGCTAAGAATATCCTGTCACATGTTTCTAGCATGTGATGTGATGTGTGGAGAACATGCTTTCATCCATTTAGCTGCTTTCCTGCTCTGCAGCATTGGAGATCTTTAGTGTCTGTGCGTTGCGTTGTTCTAATGCTGTTTGTCTCTCCCTCCCTCTTCTCTCTCTCTCTCCACCCCATTGTTTGTCCCTGTTTTTCTCTCTGCAGGATGCTGTTTTGTAACTTTTTATACAAGAAAAGCTGCACTGGAGGCCCAGAATGCACTGCACAACATAAAGACCTTAAGTGGGGTGAGTAAGCGCAGTATGGACTGCTTTTAGCTGCTTGAGCCCCTCCACATCCCCGGTGCAGGCTGTGAGCTCTGTGCTGGCCGATAATGAGCTCTGAGCTCACTGAACGCCTGTCTGGCCTGAGAAATATCTCAGCCCCCACTATGCATGAACACCACACCAAGGACTCCCTCTACCTCGACACATGAATTGATAAGTTGACCCAACACACACACACACACACTCATCTCTCATCCAGGTATCGGGCAAAGTATGCTTGACCAGGCAGCAGGTTATTCACTGAGGCACAGGATCGGATCGCCACAAAGTGGAACAAATTATTAATGCTTGTCTTCATGAATCATTGATGCACATCTGCATTTTTATTTCTCTAAGTTAAAGGTATAAAACTAGGCGAGTTGAAGTCTCTTTAACAATGGAGCCTGGCGAGAGTGAGTGTGGTCTCTTAATTCCTCACCTGATTTATCTAGCGAGATTAAAGCCCAGTCAACTGGAATAAGTGCAATTCCTTGTTAAACCTCTACAAATCTGCCCAGCCCATACACCGCTCTAAATTACCTCCCTTCCAATCAATTAAATCCATACCAAACAACTCCAGCTGTCGATTAAATCAATAGCCCAGTCTATTGGAAAAGGAGCCGGTGTCAGTGAGGTTACAGGTAAATATTGAACTGGGTTGATAAATGAGTGTAGCAGACTAAGTATACAGGCCTGGCGCTCTTCTCTGGAGGACTATCAATCAGCCAGACATTTCAAATACAGTGTGGTCCAACAGCTCAGCTCTCGAATCCCAATTCCTGGTCATGCTGTTACTGGCATTGACTGCAGGTAACTCAGTTTGGTTTTGCATGATGGTGGAAAAGCTTGTTTCCCTGTTCCCCTGTTCTCTCTCCCTTCTGTGCCTCGCTCTCCTTGGTCAGTGACGCTAGCCAGTACCCATACTGAGCAGGCCATCTGTCTGCCTCTCTATAGCGCTTGTCAAAAACAAACCCACTGCTTTTCATAAGTACAATCTGCTCGGGCATCTCGCAGCTCGATTCATTTCTTCTTTTTTCTTGTCACATGACAGGTAAAACGTGCTAAAAATACGTTCGCTTGAAGTTGTTTGAGTCGCCCCGGACGATAACGTTCACTAAAATGCTTAAAACGAGCAGTTGTTCAGCATCCACTCCCTCATACGCGACACAGCTTGAGAAATGACGACATGCTCAGAGATGTGAAGTTGACTCGAATTAGATTTTTCACAGCACACATTTACCACACCTCGTTTGTGATATGATGATGCATGAAAGGTTTAGAAAGTATTAAACCAGCTTCTGGAAAAACTGCACTTGTCAACCATCTCCGCGTATGATATAGACGATGGGATGTCGACAGGAAGGATCGATAAGTTCAATCACGAGTCTTTACTTGAGTGAAATTGGATAGAGGGGAATTTGATCCCTGCCATCAACTCATAGATGCTTCCTCCTGATTCTGGCAGTGGTGGTGTGGGATGATGATGAGAGAACAAATCAAGAGGCAGAGAGAAATGCCTGAAGATTGGGGGGGTTACAGATGTGGTGTTAACCATTTCACTGCTCTTTTTTTTTCTAGATGCATCATCCTATCCAGATGAAACCCGCTGACAGTGAGAAAACAAGTGGTAAGTGGATTTACTTCACGCAGGGTGACACTGACCAATAGATTGTGGGACACAGCCTAGGGATGATCTGTTGAGGAGAAATGTAACCAAAACAAATGGGGGTTTGGGGGTTTGAGGGGATGGTTGTCTCTATTTAATGCCAAAATGAAGCCTCAGAGGGAAGTAGCTCAGTGCAGCAATACATAAATTCTATATAGTGTCAGGGACAAGGAGGATTAAGGGCTTTAAAAGACACCAAGGGGAGAAGAGTAGAACAGGTTCAGAGGACCTCGAGCAGAGGTGATATAGTCGTCTGTGCAGAGAAGTAGACATTAAAGAAAACAAAGCTTCAGAGATTTGTAGAAGAGGCCGGCACCTTGAGTGAGAGGCAGAAGATGTGGCAGCATGACGACCAGAGGTTGAACAGGGAAAGAAATGGGAGGTGCAAGTTTTAGCACTTGATGTAACTGCTGCTTCCATTGCTCTTTAATTGTTTGATTCTGACTGAGTAGCAGCTCTCTCTTTCCATCCCTCTGCAGCAGTGGAAGACAGAAAACTCTTCATCGGAATGGTTTCAAAGAAATACGGCGAGAACGAGGTCAGGATGATGTTCTCGTCTTTCGGACAGATCGAAGAGTGCCGAATCCTCCGGGGACCAGATGGTCAGAGCAGAGGTAGGTGTAGGCACCCGGGCCTTGGCAGCAGCCACCTACGGCGTAGCACAGCACCTACACCCCCCCACCCCCCGAGTATTTACATAGGCCCGTCCCCGCTTCTTCATCTCAACCCCCTCCACCCCCAAATCAAGTGCTATCCACCCCCGGCGGCATCCATTCCATGTCGATAGTCTATCCTCCTGTCCCCGTGACACTCAGCCTCCACATCTCACAGTGAAGGGCCGCTTCACTCGCTGTCCGGCACAATGGCCCGTTGCCTTGGCAACCGCTGGCTGCTGGTGTTCGTGGGCTCAGCTGGCGGACGGCTCAGCTCGGCTCAGCTCCTCCTCTACCGCCTCCTTCATCACACTCCACAAAGGCTGGAATTAGCCTGTCGTCGCATCTCCTCCATAGCTCTCTGCTGCATGAAGCCTCAGTCAGTAGGCGGCACAGGGCTCTCGTGTCGACGTAGGCTACACATGATAAAACCCCATAGCAGAGACGGCTACCCTGTGATTCTCTCTTTATTAGTAAATGTCTGCAGGGCAGCCACAATTTGAAACGGACTACATGGTCCTCGGGTGCTTTTGCAGTACCTGCATATTTCTAGCAAATCAGATCCTTTCAGTGTGTTTTTATTTGTGCATTTTATGTGTATACAATCACGTTGACTGTTTCACCATGACACCACATAGTCAAGCCTCTTTGGGTGGCGATTTTAATCCGTCGATCACTGTGCTCATGTGACACGTGTTACTGTTCTCCTTGTTGTGTTCTTTCTCCGTGTGCTAACCAGTGAGGGTGGTTCTGTGTGCTTGGGAGTTGCCATTCTCTGTACTGTAATGTGTTTATTTGGGGTTCATAACGAGTTGTCCAAACCTTTTGTCTTGTTTTGTTTCTTCTTGTCCCCCTCCCCTCCCCCCCCTCTCTCCTATTGTTCCCCCCCTACAGGCTGTGCGTTTGTCACATTTGCTACCAGGGCAATGGCACAGAATGCAATCAAAACCATGCATCACTCTCAGACTATGGAGGTACTGTACCCCTTAGCACCTACTTCTCATCCCCCTCCCTCCCCCCCTCCCCTTCTTACATTTTGCTGCCCCCTTGTGTTGGAAAGATGAAGAAACTGTCCAAGCAGATGGCGTTCATTCATCAGACTATGAGTCATTTCCAAAACCACTCTTGCTAATTACAAAATGACATTGTCGTCTGCAAAATAATTGAATAAAACTTGAAGCATTGCCTCGCACATAGCCGCTGTATCCAGAGTTAACAGGACACGACAGGACACAACGAAAATTGCTGTCATCTCTAATTTTGGGCTGGACTAAATGGATCTCTTTTATTGATGCTGATAATATTGCGGAGCCTGGGCCATCACAGTCGACCATAATCAATCTGTATTGTGGACCACAGGGACAAAAGCCCTCCCTATCAAACAAGAGGTTAACAACGAATTACTCTAGACCGGAGCAGCCGGCCTATTAGATTTCTTCAAAAACTGGGTCCATGTCCTCGTGTAGCCAGTAGAGTCTTTGTGGAAGTGGAGCAGCAATAATTTGACAGCGAGCAGGTCAGAGGCTCCCCAGTGAAGCATCAGACCAAGTCTAATTAGGAGCCCGACCAAACATAACACTCCTCCTACCAGATTAAACACAGGCCCCAGTGGTGGTGCCACCTATACCGCCCCCCCCGCCCCACCTCCCCAAATATTATAACCTCCCCAATTTGCAGCTGCCATGGGAGGTGCTGCTGGTGCAGAAGCCATTTTCCCTGTCCAGCCTGGTCCCTGTCTGGCTCTCAACTCTCAAAATACTTTTGCACCGCATGCCTCGTGTCCATGCGTCTGTCTGAACAGTATGTGACTGTCTGTTTGCGAGACTGTGTGTACTGTAATGCATTTTTCTCGTTGATGTCCGCTGACATATCCTTGTTTGAATGTTTTTTTTTTCTTTCTTTCTTTTTTTGTTAATTGTTTTTTTTTTTAGTGTTGTCTCCATCTGTCGTCTGCTTGTCTGTGGACTTGATTCAGCTCCTCAGTGCTAAAACGATTCACTGTCTGCAGCATTGTCCTGTGCCCCTTTTTGGAATGTGGCCTGGCTCAGCTATGCATGGCAGATGTCCTCTGTGTGTTAGCTTTGATATGAACGCAACAGGCAAAAAAAAAACAACTGTTCTGAGGCATAGACGATAGCCCCCCCTTTATTTTTATTTTATTTTATTTCTTTAAGAAACTCCTTGCAACGACTGTGTCTTTGCACCGGTGAATACGCTGTGGGCTCCTGTGTGTTGTTCTGAACTGGTCTAACATCTCTTACCTCTTGACTGCTGCAGGGCTGTTCCTCACCTTTGGTGGTGAAGTTTGCAGACACACAGAGAGATAAGGAGCAGCGGCGCCTGCAGCAGCAGCTAGTACAGCAGATCCAGCAGCTCAACAGCGCCTCCACCTGGGGAAACCTGGCTGGCCTGGGGACCCTCACACCGCAGTACCTGGCTGTAAGTGTTGTGGCCCTGCTGAGTTGCACAAACACTCAGATGGCACAGAGTTAGTTACTGAATATTGCACTGTGAGAAGTCAACGCAGTATCATGGTCAAAGCAAAAATACCACTAAACTACCTGACGATATAACACATTTCATACTGTACAACACATGTAGTTATTATTATTATTATTATTATTATTATTAGTATATTTATATGTCATTTATTTGTTCATGTTTGAACAGATCATATCAGGCGTTAGTGTCTGAGATGTGTTACATTGAATCTTTATAAAGTAATATTCTTTTATTAAATTGTAGCATTGACAGGGAAAGCAGCAGCCATTTTGACTTTATAATACAACAACCTCACAGGCATCAAACCATCCAAAAATATTCACATTTTTTTAAATTAGCAAAACCATTATCTTATTTCAGGTTAATACACCAACAGGGTGATGGAGCACAATGCAAGTAATGAAAAGGCTACACCACAGAGTACTCAGACCTGAATCGATTCTGTTTGTCTCAGAGTAGGAACATCTTGTCTCCTTCGGTCCGTGCTCTGGCTGAAGGACACAGACATGTGACTCACATGTGCCTGCTCTGACTTGAGGCCAGTGAACATGTGACATAAACATGTTCATTAACATGAGCAGCTGAACAGTTTGTTTTTCTGTCAGGAAAACAAGGCGACGTCGAGATTATTGTGTCCACTTAAAAACTGATGAACTGCTATTCCACCAGTCCAAACGCTCCATACATTGTCATGTTTATAACCGTGTCTGAATTTGGAGGCTGTTTACAGGTTTCAGAGTTGTTGATGCACTTTAAAACTATCATTGTCCATGACTTAAAAAAAAACATTGTATACTGGAATATAACAATTGTAATATCCACTTTTTGGCTTGTCCCTGCTACAAGTTTTTAATATTGCGTCTTTCAGATTGATCAGTCTTGTTCTGAAATTAAATTATACTGGTCATCAAGACCTAATTGTGCATTCCCCGGTTGATTATTGATTCCATTCTTTCCTTTTTTGTCAACAGTTGCTCCAGCAGGCCACATCTACCAGTAACCAAGGCAATTTCAATAGTATCCAGAGGCTAGGAGGTGAGCTAATCCACTCTTCTTTATCCGTCCTCCATACATGAACGAGTCAGATATTTTCATGTCGTCAACCTTGTGACTCAGCGCTCTGCCCCCAGATGGCTTTAAGTACTGTAAATCACATTACTCTTTCACATCAGTGGCACATTAATTATCAGTGGTGCTATTTCAGGCCTGGGCCGGCTCCTTTAAAGACAAACACTCAGCCCATTACTGTGACTTGGTCAAATTAAAAAAGGGATAGATCTGTGAGGATAATGATCCCTGACTCTAGCACACACCATTTTGCTTTACAACTGTAACACGGCTGGTTTTGTGTGTAAAAGCATAATTTCATGTCTAACAATAAAGCTAAACCTTAAAACAAGTGTGAAACTGCAGACAAGACTTTGATCACAGAGAAGGCTGAGAGGACTTTTAAGTTCACGACAGCCATAAACGCACTGCCCATATTAAACTGAGAGGACGTATCCTGCATTTGGTTCATCCCCAAAGTTTTTTGGAAAGGCGTCTCTCTGCGAAAACCTGAACACACATTTGGAAGTCTGTGGTAATCACCCCTGTTCCTGTGTCGTCTCTGTAGGTGTGAATCCCCTTCAGCTGCAGAACTTGGCTACGTTAGCTGCTGCTGCGGCTGCGGCTCAGAGCACTGGCAGCCCCACTTCCTCCAGCGCCCTGTCCAACAGCGCAGCCCTGGGAGCTCTGGCCAGTCCAGGTAATGGAACACGAACATATGCTGAATTTGTAGTCTGTGCTGTGCATGGAGTATTAAACACTGTTGATGATCAGTTGTTTTAGCTCGTTCACATTGGTTTTGCTCGCTCCGCTCTTGACCTTGTTTGTAAATAACCTGTGTCTTTTCCGGGCTAATCTTTCCATTTAACATTTTAAATATGAATCTAAATAAAAATTCCCCACCCACTGAGATATAAATATCCACAGTCAGTGCTCCTGCTGCTGTGATGGTAGCCATCAACTGCTCTGCAAACGTCCCTCATCCACCATTTGCGGTCGTCAGCCATTCTTCATTGGTTTTTATGGAAGTTAATCACCAACATAAAATTTTTTACGAGATCCCCCTTTCCCTGAAATTTGTGTATATATACACACTGGCTCCATGCTAGTTCAGCATATTGCAGCAGCGGTAATGACCTCTCCTTGTTAAGAGACAGACTTCTAACTGCCCCCTCATTGCTGTAATCCTCTCATAACCATAACAATTTTGTGCCAAAGATGGCAGCCATCTAAAGCGATATGAAGTGTTTTGAACATGAGCGTGTCGGCCCTGTGGTGACGCATATCTCCCCCCTCTCACCTGCAGGTTCGACAGCAGGGTCCAGTGCCACTGCCATGAGCACCTTGGCTTCTCTGGGCACTCTGCAGGGTCTGACTGGGACCTCTGTGGGCCTCAACAACCTTAACGCTCTCACCAGCAGCATCAGTGGTGAGAATCTCCTTTCTACTAGTGTGGTGCCAAAACTACAAAATGGGCACATGCACAACTGTTGCTAACTTCAAAGCCACGTTAAGTGAGATTTATCTGTGCTGGATGTGTAGGTAATGGACAACGTGATAAGACAATCCAAGGAATGTTTGTCTTTCTGCCACCCAGTGGTCGAAATTGATTAATGCAGCTTAGATGCTTGACATGTACACAAAATGTTTTATTTCTGTGTGTGAGTGTCTAAATTGTGTGACCTTGATTGTGTTTTTCCAGGTATGGGGGCCATGAATGGAGGTCTGGGGGCCTCCATGGCTAACGGGTCAGCAGCCAGCTCCATGGACGCTCTGACCCAGGCCTACTCAGGGATGCAGCAGTACACAGCCTCCGCCCTGCCCTCCCTCTACGGCCAGTCTCTCCTGCAGCAGAGCATCGCAGGCAGCCAGAAGGAAGGTGAGCAGATCCTCAGCGCACACCGACACATGTTGATCCTCACACGACATTTGTTTTCACATCATCTCGTTAACTTACATCCTGTCTAACTTGAGTATCTGGCGTTTTCTTACCAAATGGAGTAGGGCCAGAGGGCGCCAACCTGTTCATCTACCACCTGCCGCAGGAGTTCGGGGATCAAGATCTTCTGCAGATGTTCATGCCTTTTGGAAACGTGGTCTCTGCCAAAGTCTTCATTGACAAACAGACCAATCTGAGCAAGTGCTTTGGTAAGTGTGTTGGCTCTGAGTGCTCATTTGTTACAACTGATGCACCTCACCAGTCCACTACAATGTTTGCAGAATTACATTGTTACATTATGTTGTCACATATGTCTGGATTTTATGGTCGTCCATTTTGAATAGTGCTGAGACAGTATTGATGTAGTACAAGCTTTGCTTTGATTTTTCCAATAAACTGGGTAAAGTAATGGGTTTAATGGTTTTGAAATCACATTTTCTACATTTAAAAAATCAAGACTTCATGACAAACCAGTTTGTTGAGCAGAACAAACCTGAGAAACTTTCCCTCTTCAGTTGAAAACAGTCTCCTACTGTAAAACTCAGTGCATACATCCGTCTGCACAACAAAGTAACAATGAGCATAATTATGATCTAATCCATGTGGAGAAGTTGCTTAGATGGAAATGACTCAAACGGAGCATGAGAAATTACCTTTAATGACAGGTTTGAAAACAAACAAAATGTCTTTTTACAACATTAATTGGTTTCATACTGTCAGGGGCTCAATCTTATGTAACACAAAAACAGAAATACTGTCTTATCCTGGTGTCTTTACAATGCCCAGGGATTTATCAAAGGTTTCATACTGTTTTAATGTAGCAGTATTTTTTTCAATGAATTTATTTTAAATTCAGTGCAACTGATATGAACAAATCAGAGAAAACTGGCCAATCCTCACATGAAAAACTGTAACAACTGTATCTTGGGTATTTTTACTTGATGAATGACATAACCAGGCATCACTTGAGCTGTTGTCTTATCATTGAGCTTGTTGTGACACTTGCACAGACCAGAAACTCCTTGTCTCCTTGAATTTGGCACATTGTCACATAAATTATACAACAGAAAATGATGTTGGTGTCTTGACTAAAAACCCAATTTTTACTTCAGTGTCAGTTGAGGCTATCAGTGGTCTGACCCAAGGCTACAGAGCTTTTTGCAATTTCAGGGACTACACACACACTCTCTGGTAGTTATCCAGACTTCATTAAACTGTCATTTCATATATACCTTGTATTAGAGTTGCGATTTTCTTTAAAATATTGGGTTGAGTCCATGTTCAGTCTCAGTGTTGCTCTTTACATGCATGTTAACGTATGTCCTCCACCTTGTTGCCAGGGTTCGTCAGCTATGACAATCCTGTGTCTGCACAAGCTGCCATCCAGGCCATGAACGGTTTCCAGATTGGGATGAAGAGGCTGAAGGTTCAGCTGAAGCGTTCCAAGAACGACAGCAAACCCTACTGATCCTAGCCCCGGGGCCTCCCCCCTCCCAGCTCTAATGCTAGCACTGCTAGGGTAAGTTCACCCTCCAGCCAAGGTCACCACAGCAGAGACTCAGTGGGGCAGGGGGAAAGGAGCCCACCACAGGAGGGAGACTTACCCTATTCCTAAAAAGATGGTTGCGATGATCGTTCCACTTTTCACTGTATTTCATTCCTGCGGTTTTTCTCATGTAATTTGAGTCGGATTAAATATTTTAATGTATATGATTATTTATGACTATCACTGGAGTCAGTGTTCGCTGGAGGTATTTCGTGTCACTGTATTTAGTGGAGAGCATCAGGTGTGTTTCCATGCCATTTCATTGCCTTCAGGTCAAGTTAGACAGGTTGACTAAGGATCAGTCGTTGTGTTGAAGGGCTGAAGCCAGACCACGTAGAGCCCCGAGCCCCGAGCTTCAACTTGTGTTTGGCTTTTTCCGTGTAGTCTGTCTCGTTTGTGTCATTCTTGATGTGAAAACAATCCTTTGCACTCTAAATTTTTCAATCTTCGTCCCCCCCCTATTTGTGTCTCACTCTTTTCTCCCCCCTCTCTCGTATCATTATCTAAGCCATGTCGAGCTAGGCTACCTCTCTTTCTCTATTAACAACCTCTTCCAGTCATTCCATCCATCCTCCAAGTCTCCTACAAAGGGACTGGCTCTAGATGGATCTCTTTGGGTGCCAAGTATACAGTTTGTGCATGTTGGAGTCTCTGCCATGTGTCCTGGTGGTGTCACTTCCTTAAATCTGTGCATTGTTTTTGTGTGTCGGGAGAGACGGGGAGGGGGGGAGATGTTTACCGCACTGTCCTTACTCTATGTGGTGATTGGCATTGTTTTTGTTGGTTTTTGTGCCTCATGGCTAAACGATTCTTGTGCTGTGCCCCTAACTTTCTCTTCTCTCCTCTTTGTCTCCTCTCTCTCTTCCTTTCGTGTTTTTGTTCCTTTTTTAGAACAAATCTCCATGCCTGTTTGCTCATCATTAGCCTAGCATGTCTTCATGATGTTGAAAGCCAAGCCAAACTCCTGGCCTCATCATCCCACCATTGTCTGTGATGTCTCTCTAAGCTCGCCTGACCAATACCTGGCCACCCACTGACCCTTGACCTTAGCTCAACCTGATTTTTCTGCATGTATATTAATTTTTGTTTTTGTTTTTTCTGTATAGAAATGTGACAGGTGGGAGAGAGGTCAAGAAAATCAATGTGAAAACTTACCTACGTTGAATTCATTTAAGAGACCTTTTTTTGTTTTTTGAGAATGTTTTAAAAAAAACCTGTGGGATTTCTTATTTTTAATTTAGCTTTTTTTGTTTTTTATGTTGCTTTCTTTTTACCTCTCTCAGTAAAGTTCACTTGAAAGTTGAATACAGGGATTGGCACACAGCTGTGCTATTTGGTGCCATTAGCAATATGTTGGCTTCTTAAAAAAAAAAAAATGCTTCAGACCACTTTCCAACACTTTTGAAAGTCTGACCAGTAAACCCCCTCAGTGCTCTGTAATGATCTCTACATTTTGCGGGCAGTGTGAAGATTTACACCAAGGCTATTTAAAAATATATTTTGTTTTCATTTACAAAATTATCCAGTGTATTTACCTTTTTTTGAACTATTGATGGCACAATAAAAGGTACATTTGCTCTGTTAGAGAAATGACTACCTACATGAGTCAACTTTTTTAGAACTGATTCACAAATAGACAATCTGTGGTTTAAATGCACACTTAGATTACCTATATTTTATACCATTGAATCTATAGAAGTTTAACTAACAGAACCCAGGCAAAACGATGGGTTTTTTGTAGATTATGTTGTAATGTCATCTGTGTCGGGGGGGCGGGGGGTCTCAGTGTATTACATTTTTAAAGAGGACTAAAATCACTTTGATCAGCGTGACCATTTGAGGGTCATTTCTAGCAGATTAAAAACACTTTCAGTCAAAAATTCCTCTGCATTAATTGTAATTTCAACTTCTAGGGAAAAGTGCTTTTTTTTTTTTTTTTAAAGGGTCACATTTGAGTATGTAGGCAATTTTCTTTCTTTCTTTTTTTCCTCCTGCGTTAAAGAGAAGTTTTAGTGTTTCCACGGTACGTCTTGTTGACTTTCTGTGAATTTCTCATTAATGATTTAATTAATGGATGTTTCACTTTGGTTTAGTTTGGATGCCTCAAGTTGAAAGATGATGATTTACAATGTCTGTCTATCATACAGATGCCAGACAATGTTGTTCTGTTTTATTTTGTCGTTAAAGTGCCCATGTGTCAAACTCGATGTTTTTTGAATTCACGCAACACTCTTTCCTGTAATATTACCTACTTTTCTTTACACACAGACACAGACACACACACGTGCACACACAGGCACACACACACAAACACTTTCTGTGATTGCAAAAGTGGGAGCCCCTGAAGAAGAGATCACTCGGACAGAACACACGACCTGTGGGTCTCTGCACGTTTTCTGGACACACATATACACACACTTGCTTTTTATTTTTGTGTTTTGCTGATTGTTCTTTTAAGTGACTTCCAGTATCATGTTTCAGTCGGACACGATGCACGGCACATTAATACCAAGTCCACCACAATAGTGTTGGTTTACAAATACATTCCATTTTTTCAGCACAAAGTTTACACTTTTTTTTATCGGGGTGGTATTTTGTCTGTTGTACTACAAGTTGTCGATACGACCCTGGTAAATATAACAACCACTTCACCCCCCTCCCCCCAAAGAAGGGTTCCCCAAAAACTGCGTACCTGATGGCGCTAAAGAGTTGTCAACTCAGGGTTTTTTTTGTGTGTGAAAGTAGACACTCACACAGGATTACGACACAAATGCACAATTGTCACCATTTGACCTTTTTTTTTTTTGGTTTGGATTCTTTTCTTTTCTCAAAATACATAAATATTCCAAAAAAGACAAAAAAAGTAAAAGAGAGGTACCAAATTTGAAACAGTGCTGGAGGAAAGTGTAGTTTTGTAAGGAAACGTTAAGCACAATTGTGGGAGCTAATCACTTTTGCAGAATGTTGTGTGTGATTATAATCCCAAAATTTTCAAGGTACCACTGATTTCACTTTTTAATATGGGCATGTGCTTTTTACAGTGTGTTTTTTCTATCCAAATGCAATACAATATTCAAAGTGCCATATATACGTCTAGAAACTGCCTACACATCCTTATTAGGCCTTGGTTTAGAGATTGCTGCAGTTCGCCTTTTTTGTCTATTTATGCCAGTGTCATGAAAGCTCTTGTCACCTGCTCATGTCCCCCTCTCCTTCCCCCGCTCTGTGTGTTGACTTATTGGTTATTGGAGTTATGTGTATTGTGATGTGCTCAATTTGAACAGTTGGTTAAAACTTGTAGATAAACAATAAACTTCCCTATACATTTGAAGGTTAAACCTCTTTCTTAGTGAGTGTGAACACATGTATTGTAACACTTTGCGATACGAAAAAAAATTGGTGATCTTTATGTGCGAGGCAATATTTGAGTTCAATAAAGTCCAAAACGAGCTAAAACTCAAGAAACGAACAAGAGGACTTGGGGAGCCATGTTCATAAGATCTTAAAAGTGATAAAATAAATTGTGTGTCGAACACTGAGATGATTGCAGGACTGTGGCGGTATGCGGTGTATGTTGAAGTGTTACTGTGAATGAATAAAAAAAGAAAAAGAGAAAAAAAAACTAAAAAAAAAAAAAAGCACAATGTACAGTCCACAGCGGTCCCAACAAGAACTTGACTCACTTCAGGGGCTTCCATCACAAATCCCGTTCAAGCTCTAACAATCACTTTCTTTCTTCTGTTGTTTTCATATTCTGAAGTGCTATTTTTTGACAGTGTGGTAGCTTTGCATCTCTATAGATATTATCCTGATCCAAAAGAAGAGAGAGAAAAAAAATCTTGTGTTATTTTCTTGTCTGATAATCGGTAGGACTCTGTTCATGTTCCACCAATAATTTAATAGATGTTTTGTCTTGTCTTGATGAAAGCCAAAGTGGGTGCATCTTGATGTGATCTGTATTAAACATACAGTAGTTTTTTTTTTTCTTCTGTTCAGTCGATATCTTTTTTTTTTTCTTTTTTTTTTGAAACTGGGTGGGATTTGAAAAGGAAAAAAAAATGACATACACAGGCTTTCCAATTTCTACAACTGGTTGTTCCTATGTATTTTGTACCAGTGAAGCTTTTTATATTGGAAATTAAAGAAAAAAAATCTATATTGGAAAAAAAATTGTCTGGCCTCTCAATGTGGCCTCGCCTTGACCAGGTCTTGAGTTTGGCCTCTTGGTGGTGTCAAGCAATTTTTTTGTTATTTTGTTTTTTTTTTCTTGTCTCTAAAAGATGCCTGATTTTGATTTTACTTGGATCTCTACATGTTCCTCACTTCGTTAATCGGTTTCAGTTTCGGGGGGGTTGGGATCCTCTAAGTCGTGGTAAGTTTCATGTTAGTATTTGTGCTGTCCACATAGTTTAATGGTCATCAGGATTTCAGCAACTTGTGTGGATAATTGTCTTAGTTAAAGAGTTAACTATCTGTTTAGTTTGAGCCTTGCTTTTTACCTGTGTAGAGTTTTCTGTTTTTTCCCATAGCGGAGTGTGTAGCCGAAAGACTCTGTGTTCTTTTTTGGTCAATGTTTGTTCATGTGTGGTGTGTTTCTTTGCCTCTGTCTCCAAATTAAACCATTTCCCCTAATATGGACTGTGTGTCTTTGTGTGTCTTTGTGCTTGTCCAGTGTTGTAAAGACATTTTACAAACCACCCCTCCCTCCCCCAGTGTGTCATGTCTCGCTAACTCGTTTCTATTTGTTGTGCTTCTCTTTGCTTCTTTCTGAGTAGTAGCAGAGGTGAGGTGAGGGGGGGGGGGTTATGTTATTCTCCCTGATGGGTGGGGGGAGTGAGGTCAGAGGTGATAACTTTGTTACCGTTATGGAAAGCTTTCATCTTGTACATCTGAAGGTTTATTTTCCCACATTGATGAACATTTGTGAGAAACAAACTCACTCGGTCTAAAGACTTTGACAAGTGGTGGAATGGCTATGATCAAATGGGATCAACAGAAATTAAATCAGTGTTTTTGATCATTGCTTTTAGAACTTAAAAGTAGAAGTTGATCATCAGAATGAATCGGTAATCACTTTGATATAAAACATATCACTGAATTTGATGCTGTTCTGACAGGAGACTAAAGAGAATCTGTTTTTGATTTTTAATTTTATACAAAACTAGAGAAAAAACATAAACTTAGGGAAATAGTTAGGGATGCACGATACTGGTACAGAAAAGTATTGTCCAGATATTGGCTGATAATTATAGGCCAAAATAGGTCAACATTGCCTTGACTTTGCTAATTTTACAGAGCTATTATGTTAAATTCATCTTTACTCACTACATCTTAACCTCAGGTGTGTGTATATAAACTATTGAAAATTTGATCCTAGCATCGATTATGAGAGGCAGGAAGTTTATCGGTATACAAAAAAAGTTATCGTGCATCCCTAGAAATAGTGGATTGGACTCACTTCTGTAAATGAAATGCTTAATGTTTCATGTAAGAATATGTGTGACTTGTTTTGTTATTATATGGTGAATATATTTGATTGTTTTTTTTTATATAAGGACCTGAGGACATCATGTGCAGCTCTGGGAAACTAATGGATGCTTTTTACTATTTTCTTTAGACTAAATGGCAAAGGAACAATCATCAGATTAACTGATATCAAATGATTATGACCTGCAACTGAGAAGGCTCTGTTTCTACTGACAGACAGCAGCAACTTCACCCTGTGTCCTCCACTGTCTGTTTGATGAGAGAGCAGCTGACGGTTGCTCTTACTGTCTGTTATCAGAGGAAATGATGCATCTTTCAGTATGGCAGCGACAGAAAAGAGTGACGCACCTCACCCTTAAACCAAGACTCAACATGTTGTGCAGACGGTGCAGTGGGAGGAGAAGCTGGCAGCTCCGCTTCTTCCTCTGTTGCTGAACATCTGCACACATTATAATTAGAAGCTGAACAAGATGAAGAGGCAGGAAAACATGTTTCAGAAACGGAAAGTCAGTTTTAAAAACTCCCAGGGATGTGATTGTTCCCTGTGCTAATCTATTGTACATGTGTGGGCGGGCTGGGGTCATTCATTAAATGTGTTCTTTCTATATGGAGCCCACTTTGTACAAGGTGTCACCTTGCTTGTTAATTTGATGCGGAGCTGGAAACAGGGTTTTTGGGTCACGAATAATCCAGAGAGACGCTAGCTACTATGTTAATATTAAGTGTGTGAATCAAGGACACGGATATCAAACTAATCAAACGTTTGATTTAATGGTGATGATGATGATGATGATGATGATGATGATGACGATGACGATGATAACAACCTGCAGGTGGTGAACAGCTCTGTCTCTGAACACAGGCTGTAAACCGTGTCTGTAGAAGACCAACTGTTAAGGGGACAACTTAATTCTAAGCCAAAAAAAAACAACAACATTTTTTCAGTCTCCTTTTTTTTTTTGGGAAATGCTGTAAAATATTAAAAACCAGTGGTGGAGGAGCTCCAAGCAGAGACACAAGGTTTCCGTATAGAACCCCAGCTTCTGGACACAGATTAAAAGCTCCTTGAACATGAAAAACACTGAATTTGCAGTAGCTCACAGGCAGGGCCGTTATATAGGGGAGAAAGGTGATGATAATTCTAGGGGCCCAGCGCCCAGTAGGGCCCCCCAAAAAACCCCCAGTAATCTTTGTATGACTGAATTATTCTGCATAAGACCCTGACTAATACTCATAGTAATGCTGCATTAGCATCAAAACAAAGTACGCTAAATAAAAAATGATAATAGATACTGTACGTAGTCTAAGAAAAAAAGTGGAAAAGTCAGGGGCCCACTTTGGTATTCTTTCAGGGGGCCCAGAATTCCTAGCAACGGCCCTGCTCACAGGTGGTAAAGTGAATCTCCTGGTTAACCATGGCATTAAGTGTCATTTCTTCTGCCATTGAGGGTCTGTGTCCAGCTCTGGCTCTTTATTTCTCACCTGGATGACACACAGAGGAGGAGCTGATGTGAAGTTTGGCCTTGATGTGAAGTTTGTGCTCTTCCCTCCAGGCACTGATTCATCTAAAGTTTCAGAGCGATGAGTGATGGCAGGCTGCAGTGAGTCAGTCAGTGTTGTTGGGTATTGTTCTGCTTGGCTCGCCATTTCCACATCTGCTGTGTAACTGAGTCTCAGCTGTGTGAACTCAGTCATTAAATGTCGACCAAACAAAAAGTCGATGCTTCTCTCAGGGAACAGGACAAAACTGCTCCTGCGTCACAGACACACTAACAATTAACATAAAGCTCGACAGATGTTTTGCATGAAACATCCTAAAAACGTCAAGCCTCATTTTGCATCTACACACTGACAAATGCAACATCACTGTGACAAATCAAGACCAATAAATATTCTAAAAAGTGCTGAAGTGCCTCTGTGTTTGTTGGATTTAGCTTCTATTCCATGAATGTTTTAGTTGATATTTTGCACATTTGTTGTAACATTTGTGTTTCATCAAATGTATTTTTGCTTTCCTTTGTGTTAAGCAATCAAAACATAAAACATGACTTACTGATATTAATTAGTTGCCATGACAGTGTGATGAGAGTCAGCGCTCTGAGGAGGTTAACCTGCCCACAGATCAACGTTTTATTTTAATATATTAATAAATAAATGTGTAATGTGCAATTATTCTCCTGATTATATTGCAAGAGTCAGTCCTCGGTGTGATATTTATATAGGCAGGATCGTGTGCTCACAGCAGGAACAGAGAGTTCTCCTAACCCTCCCAGTCTGGGAGTCTGTCTCCAGCAGCCACTTTGAATTAAAGACATTTAATTATGACCTGATAGCTAAAACACTATTTGACAGTAGTCAGCAGCAGCGCACTCAGCCCTTAGTCAGGACACCCGTGGTACTGTCACTGCTTTATCTGATTAACTTTGATGTGACTGAGTTTGTGTCTCCTCACTGTAACTGTCTGAAATACTCATTGATCACGAACAGGAGGTAGAACGAGGGCCTGAACGAATCCTATCAAGAAATATTCATATAGACTTTCAATAACATTGATAACAGTTTGAAGTCATGGGTTAAAAGTGGATGGACTATAAGGTACATGATGTATTTGTAGTGACTGCCACTGATGCACTATGGGTTTGTTTGTATGCAGGCAAAATAATTCAATATCCAAAATGAAGCCACTATGTTTTATTATTTTTTTCATTTTCCAAACAAGCAGCAAACAAAGGAACAAATAGATCAAAAGCCTCCCAAAGTGCATGCTGGTCCCAAACCAGTCTGTTACCATGACATCACCTAAAAAGAGTCACAAATATTCATTAACTAAACTAACTAAATAATTAAACAATATAAAAAACATTAATAAGAGCATAATAAAAAATAAAATAAAATAAAACAAACGAACTAATTAAAGTGATTTAAAATCAAAACAAAGACATAGGTAATAGAGAAATCAACACACTAACTAGTAAAACGCTCCTAAAAGTCATGTTTCAAAATCATGGCGTCCTGACACGCGCCTCTTGGGTTGCCAGGTCTGCGCTTTAACCTCGAAATTGAGCTGTTTTTGAAGCGTTGAAATGTGATGGCAATGTTTCATGTATATCCCATGGTATATCCCCTGATTAATGTTTGTAAACAAAGATCTATACTATAATCAGTCACATGATTTGTTCAGACCTGGCAGACCCCCAGGTTGGCAGAGACAGCTGAGGTCTCTGTGCTGGTCTTATGCAGTCTGGTTCTGGGACACAGGAGGGTTTTGTAACTGGCTTTGATTGGCTTATCGCCGGGGGTGTACTGGTTTTTGTCACGCAGACCTGGCGGCCAATATGCGCACGGGCACAGGTACTTGAGCCAATGGGCTGCCGGTGCGGCGCCACGCCCCTCCGTGACGTGTCTCTCTCTCGTGCAGCAGTATGGCCGCCGACCTGTAGCCTCGAGTCAGCCGCTGTCACACTTTACCGAACCGGAGCTGAACCACGTCCCAACATGTCGGCCGTGCTGCTCGTCAGGAGCTCGCTCAGCAGACTGAGCCCGGCCGTCGTCCGGCAGCTGGTCGGCTCGTACCACACCGAGAGGGGGGTGTACGGCTACCGACCCAAACACACCGACACCGAGCCCGGGCTGCACGGAGACCGCATCGCTGCACTCAACCAAGGTCAGTATGGGGTTAATACAGCACAGACCCCTACAGCACCGGAGGAGAAGAGGAGAAATAAAGTTGGAGGAGAAGAAACCTGCTTTAACTCATGACTTTGCTGTTGTTTTATTAAAACAAAACTATTTCCCATTGAGTTGTGTCCCTGCTGGTTCATAGAGCAGGTGGTGTTGTTGCTTCGCCCCCTCCTCTCTCTCTGACACCGGGCCATGTTGTTTTGTTGCTTTGTGCTCAGATCACGGACTGGCTCGGCTGGTGGAGGCGTACAGAGCACACGGACACAAGGCTGCTAAAATTAACCCCCTGTTGCCCCACAAGCCTGTTGCTGACAGCGTCCCAGAGATCAGCATGCTGACTGGCAGCATGGGAGGAAGACTCAACACTTCAGGTAAATGACACCTGCTGAACAACAGGATCATAACCATAAGATTTCCACTCTCTCCAAGTCCTGTTAATACATGGAGTGTATGAGCTACAGAGGAACACAGAAACATGATAGTCATTTCTACATACAGAGACTTCCATTGGTATGAAAGTGATGGTACAATACATATCCAGAAGGAAGGGTGATGATATTATATATTGCAATATATAGATACACTGTAAGCAAGGAGAGGTTACATTTTTTAGAAAATCTCCTAGAACACACAATTCTGTGTGTGCAAGCAAAACAGTCTGAACAAAGCAACAAATGCAACATGAAACAACTGCAAACTACTAATATAATTCTGATACAGAATCATCATGTGATATTTTAATGTATCAATATTTTAATGTATCAATATTTTCTTAAGCCCCTAAGGAGACAGAACCACAAAGAAATGCAGGAAGAATGAGAAAGGAGTCAAAATGATGAGACAAACAACAACAAAATAACAACAAAGTGAAACAAAACTACTACAAAGACACACAGTATGGTGGCCCTGAGGGCTCAACTCACTGCAGTGTAAGAAAACACAAGCAAAGACACCAACGCAACGCATTAAAAACTCAGAAAATAACATAATGAGATTGACAACACGTACACTGCAAAAGTAACAACAGAAGTGTGTCTGGGGACCCAGATAAACACTAATGCTAAGCTATCAGTACGTTACGTATTTGCAATAATGTGAATCATGTGATATTAAAGTTGTGATAAACCAAACAAACTGATCTTATTTCCATAGGTAGCCAATTTCACAACTACATAAGTCAAGCAGCACTTCACCTTCCATTGTATTGTGAGTTTTTGTTGTCAAACCGATGAAGTTGTGAATATGTGATCTGAATTTATGGTGCATTAGTCTCTTTGCCTAGCTAATTTTTGTAATGCATGAGGCTCTCAGGGCCACTGGACAAAAGAGACAAAATGACCTTAAAGGTGTTCAGAAATGGCTGTTTGTCGCGCCAAGTTTCCACGAGTTGCCGCACGAGTTTACCCGAGTAAAGAAAACAAATTTGATTGGTCGTTATCGAGTGGGCGGGATATTCAGTGTTTGGGGTGAGACTGAGCTCAGTGTGTGTGTGTGTCTCAGACGTTTGATTGACGGATGACGGATCCAATATCAGTGGCTGATGAATCGTGAGCAACATGACGTATAATTCATGTGCCTGCATTATCCAAAGCGAAAAAAAACTACCACACTTTCATCCCGGATTTAATCAAAAATAGAATTTTGCCCAAAGTTTGGGCTACATCGTCTGATAGATGAGTTATTACACTAATGTTAGGACCCAGAGTGGGCTCAAATTCAATTTTCTTTTCTGTACAGCTTTAAAGAGCTGCAAAATAACGACTAATGACACAGAGTCATTTCTGAAGGTTCAGGTCGACCTGCAGAATCATAAAAAACTGGTTTTTCATCTGAAGTGTTCTGCTCTTACAAAGCCCGTGTTTTTTGTAATCTTCAAATCAACATGTTTTCTTCTTGACAAATTGTTAAGCTCTAGAGAAAATACTCCATCACGGGTACAAAGTAAGTTTGGTCAGCAAAATGCAGTTCAAGTACCAGAGGTAAAAAGTTTTGTATTGAAAGTAGCTTTTAACTGTGATACTTGGTCAGGGTTAGGGTTAGGGGTTAGAGTTAGTGTAGAGCTGGAGCTCGTCTTCTACCAAGATGAAAAACTAACTTGCTCTGCTGTGTGTGTGCATCGTCATCTCGTACGTTGTCTTGGACACATCCCTGGTGAAGTGAGGATCACACCTAACTCCTTCAGACAAACTGAACCGTGTCTCTCTGTAGGTCTTCGGCACTTTGGGAAGGCGGAGGCCTCGGTGGAGGAGGTCCAGTCCTACCTGGAGCAGGTCTACTGCGGCCACCTGTCAGTGGAGACCGGTCAGCTCTGCAGCCTGGAGGAGAGGGAGTGGTTCGCCGATCGCTTCGAGGAGCTCAAGGGGAAAAGTTTCTCCACTGAGGAGAGGAGGCGGCTCGCCAAGATCATGCTGGAGTCTCAGGTGAGTCCAAGGAGAGATGTCATGGCGGCATCATGTGTTTTTAAGGGCGTATTCACACCAGGAAAGTCACATAGTTCACTTTCTTTCGTGCAGGCCAAATTTTTTTTTACTTGGTGTGGTTTGTATTCACATTGCATTTTTTATTTTTTGTTACAAGCATACCAACTTTGTAAACAAAAGCGCGTGTGTCCCACAGGATAAAAATAATCGGCAGCACCTTGCATAAAAAGTACACAACGGAGGTCATGCATGCATTTCTGCCCTTTTAATTTGGTATTTCAAGTGTCTTTACATCTGCAGCATTGCCCTTTGTCCAAGACAAATTTCTCCCACGGGAGACCAATACAATGACTTTGACTTTAAATTTGAATACACCCTAAGCCTCTATTTGTCATATTAGGAGTTTGACCACTTCCTGGCCACCAAGTTTGCCACTGTGAAACGTTACGGAGGAGAGGGAGCAGAGAGCATGATGGGCTTTTTCTACGAGCTGTTCCACCAGTCGGCGCACAGCGGGGTCACTGACGTAGTGATCGGCATGCCCCACAGAGGCCGACTGAACCTGCTGACCGGCCTGCTCAAGTTCCCACCAGAGGTGAGACGGCTGCGTGTGAAGTAGACGTGTTTACTTTGATCCATCACCTGACAACAGTAGATTGTTTTTTTTAAGCATCTGCACTCAGCCTCATACATAAACACGTCACAGTCAGCTGTTAGAGAGTCAACCAGGGCGAGTCCACATCAAACAACACCGTTTTTTCTCCCCAGCTCATGTTCCGTAAGATGCGCGGCCTCAGCGAGTTCCCGGACACCTCGCCCGCCATCGGCGACGTCCTCTCTCACCTCACATCCTCGGTGGAGTTGGATTTTGGGGCGGGACACCCTGTTCATGTGACCATGCTGCCCAACCCCTCTCACCTCGAGGCCATCAACCCGGTGGCCCAGGGCAAAGCCCGAGCCAGGCAGCAGCTCAGGAAGGAGGGAGACTATTCTCCTGCAGACAGCGCCCAGCCGGGGGACCAGGTCATCTGTCTGCAGGTGCTGAATCACAGCTGCTAACACACATACATACACATACTTATTCATAAGAAGGTGGTGGTGAGGAAACAAACACATTATTACATATCTTGTATCTTGTATAAAGATTTCTGGATGGACACAAACCTTGTTTATTATGATTTATATGGTCTCATCTTGAGGCCACATCTGGAGCATTTTGTTTAGTTAAAGAGAAACTATGCAGGATTTTTAGCTAAACTATGCTACATTTTCACCTTAATTTAACAGCTTTGGAGTAATTTTTTTTAAGTATATTTTTTTGCTTTTTGCCTTTTATTTGATAGCACATAGTGAGATAGACAGGAAAGGGGGAGGCAGAGAGAGGGGGAATGACATGCAGGAAATGTCTGCCCGACGCAGGATTCGAACCGGGGACGCCTGCGTTGAGGACTATAGCCTCTACATGGGGCGGCCGCTTTGACCACTGCGCCACGCACCGCCCCAGCTTTGGAGTCATTTTGATGGTTTAATAAATGACTTATAACTTGTTACAGGGAGAATGAAGGCTCTCTGCCTTCCACATAGTGTCTCTTGGCCTAAAACCAACCTTGCACCTCCAACCCGGTGTCCCAGCTCTCGTCTCAGCGGCATTGCTACACAAACGCGCCTCGAAACCCGTAATCTCTTGTTTAAGACTACACAAATATACACATCATAACATCATAAATGATAGATAACGTTATCCACCACTCCATGGATTGCTTTTTCGCCGGCTTCGCTGAAAACAAATGCACATGACCAGGAGGAGGGTTAGCAAAACAGCGGAAAAGCGACCGGACTTGCATAGTTCCCCTTTAATCAAATGTATGCCTTTTTAATTGAAGAAGTGGGCGTAGACAGATGTGAGATGAAATTCAACTAAGATTCCTGGATGGACACAAACCTTGTTTACCGGTATTGATTGATGATTTATATGGTCACATCTGGAGTCCTTTGGTTAGTTAACATGTGTAATGGCTGTGCAGCCTCGGTTGTGTACACCTGCTGGTCATGACCATTGTTTACCAGTACACAAGCTGGTTTTGTTGTCAAACAATCAGGTAGGGTAGGTATCTATGCTACTGTTGCTGTGGACCGGGAACATGATGAGTCAGCTGACGGCCTGCTTTACTTCCCACTGCCGATCCAGGCTTCATTCCTGATGGTGTCAGATGATAACAACAAGGCTCCCTGGAAGAGTGGCAGTGTGTGGCTGATGTAAAGCAGAGACTTCCTGCGCAGTGAAAGGCTCTTCTTGCTCTTCTCTCCACAGATCCACGGTGACGGCTCTTTCACAGGTCAAGGGATCGTTCCAGAAACTCTGACCCTCTCAAACCTGCCTCACTACAGAGTCGGTGGGAGCATCCACCTGATTGTGAACAACCAAGTGGGTTACACCACTCCGTCAGAGAGGGGGAGATCCTCTTTGTACTGCAGCGATGTCGGTCAGTGAAAGTCACAGACAGAATCACTATGAATTTATGAATGAAACCTGTTTTTTTAAATGATTCTAATATTGCATGTTTTTGTTTGTCGAAAAACGATACAATGATAACAGTCAGACATGTTTGTGTCACAGGTAAGATGGTGAACTGCGCTGTGATCCATGTGAACGGAGACGATGCGGAGGAGGTGCTGCGGGCCACTAAGCTGGCCGTGGAGTACCAGCGGCGCTTCAGGAAAGACGTCATCCTGGATCTGATCTGCTACCGTCAGTGGGGCCACAACGAGATGGACGAGCCTTTCTTCACCAACCCAGCCATGTACAAGATCATCCGGTCAGTGCAGCGCAGCTTCAGCCTGTTCACGTTGTATCATGATGCATCGTCACCATCACTTCACCAGGTGGTGTAGCACGTTTCTCAGGATCAGGACGAAGATCTGGATTCAGAAGAAATCAGCTGTTTTGTATTCGTGACTCATTCAACAAAAAGTCTGAGTTGTTATCACTTCCCCTCTAAATTTTTAAAGGGATACGCCAACATTTTTTTTCGTGTCTTGCCTCACTCCTGAGTCCATGACCAGCAGATAGACACCATCCTTTTCACTGTGCGTGCAGTAACAAGGGAGATAGAGCCCGTATCGCCCGTAATTAGCTTAGCTCAAACGCTGGAAGTGTATAGGTAGTGTTAGCCTGCCTCCTACTTGAGCCAAAATCAGCAGTCAGAAGCTGATTTCATTTTAGCTCTAAACTCTGTAAATATATCACTTTATCAACATGTCAAACATTTTTAGGCGAGAAAGTAGCCGTTTAGATCAGCAGTGTGTCGTTAATTTGTCTAAATACCAGCTGTTTACAATTTTGTTTGGACGAATTCGAATAAAACATCTGTTGCCCTTTACGTACTGTACAGAAAACCATGACGATAGAATTTGTGCTTTTACTTTGAAATAGGAAGCTAACCTACCCTCGATGTAGCTAGCTTGAACCAAAATAAACCGTCTTTGCTTGAACCCTCCGTTTTGACCGATCTCGTCCCGTTACCGGCATTTGACCGCTCAAGATGCCTTACTGGAGAGTTGCTGAAGAGTGTCTCTGATGACTTTAGGTGGAGGCAGGCTAACACTACCTCTACACTTCCAGTGTTTGAGCTAAGCTAATTACGGGCGATACGGCTCTATCTCCCTTGTTACTGAACGCACAGTCGAAAGGATGGTGTCTATCTGCTGGCCATGGACTCGTGAGTGAGGCAAGACACGAAAAAAAAAATGTTGGCGTATCCCTTTAACTACTTCCTCAGTCCTTTCACTCCTCAGGACCCCTGTAAAATGATGACCAGCTAATGAGATTGTTTTAACTTCAAAATACCAAAACCTTCTATCACTTATTTTCTGCTCTTTGGTTCGAGTAGTGAAAACCTTTAATCATTACACACTGAGCAGTGGATTTGATTTGTTTTGTCCTTCCCATTCTCTCTTTCAATGTTACATTTTGGTACTCAGACTGATTATATTCTGATAGCTAAACGTCAAGGTCGTAGTAGTCACACAAAACACATGTTGGCCTTGAACACAACATCTCTGGACTCTCATGAAACATGTGTCTGGCCTGTTGAGTGTGATTCCTTCAGATTTACCACACACATTGAGGTCCAATCCAAATACTTTGACATGCTGAACAACAAGCCAGTCAGCATGACTCTGCACTGACCCCATCCAGCTTTCACTCAAAGATGAATGAGTAAGATTGTCGGTTGTAGTCCTCACTGCAGCAGCCCGGTTCGAATCAACGCAGCCCTTTGCTGCATGTCTTTCCCACTCTCTCTGTCTCCCCATTTCCTGTCTCTCTCCAACTGCCCTGTCCATTAAAGGCATAAAGGCCAAAAATAAGATCGTCAGTGGCAAAGGTCACACTGACCTCAAAAGACACTGACACAATTTAACACAAATACCTTTAAAGGATAAAATTGCATAGTGATGGCATTTTATATCCTGATGAATGTCTGTTTTGTTGAAAAATATCTTTAAACTCTTATGAATGTTGGAGTACAGCTTGCATTGCATGTAAAAGTTCTCCAAGCCTCTTGTTACAATAACCTCCCAAAACACAACATTTTTTCCCTCCCAAAGTCATACAAAATCCCTTTGTGAGGCCACTTGGTTTCACAGTTTCTTTGCCCACAAATGGATCCATCCCACCTGACCTAACAGTGTTTATCAGAAACAGAGAAATTTTATTTAGTTTCGAAAAAATAACTCCACCACATTTCAAATGGGAATGCAGATCTCCAGAAAGAAAATTAGGCTGTTAAAAGTACATACAGTACATACAGTAAATTAAACACATCACACAAGTGTTTTCGCACTACATTTCCCATGAGCCTCTGCACACACACAGTGCGCAAGATGGAAGAAAGCGAAAGCATTTGCCAAGAATGTTTTCACTGATCCAGAATGAAAGTCGGAGGTTCGAAGACGGATCGGATACCGTCGTAGTTCCGACCATAAACGATGCCAACTAGCGATCCGGCGGCGTTATTCCCATGACCCGCCGGGCAGTGTCCGGGAAACCTGGAAACGCTGGGCGAAATGCTGGGCGAGTCGACCACTAAATAATAATATCAAGATAACTATAAAGACAAAACGATATGTTTATCGAAAATGGACCTATTAACAAGTGTGGGTAACGTTGATTCATTCTCTTTTATAACCAAAAGCAAACTCCTCTTTAAATGAGTAAAACTAGCCCTACATACATAGAATGTAATACAGAAATGTGTTGATATTTCACTGACACATATAGTAAATGAAACTGACATGTCACCTTGTTGTGTTGTTGCAGCTCCCGTAAGAGCGTCCCTGACTCCTACTCTGACCAGCTGATCTCTGAGGGCCTGATGACCGACGCCGAGCGCGCCGAGATCAAATCCAAATACTACAGCTCGCTCAACGAGAAGCTGGCCAACATGACCCTGTACAGCCCCCCGCCCACCAACCTGCAGGGCCGCTGGGGGGATCTGGTGGAACCCCAGGCCAAAGTCACCACCTGGGACACGGGCGTCCCCCTTCCCCTCCTCCAGTTCGTGGGGGCAAAGTCCGTGGACATCCCAGAGCAGATCCAGCTGCACAGTCACCTCGGAAAGACCCACGTACAGGTACGGCCTTCCATCTCATTTCTGTTGGAGGGGGGGGCTCGTGTTGATTTTTCAGCCGCACTATGATGATTCTCTTCTTTTTTTTCCCGTTGAGTTTAGGCTCGCCTGAACAAGTTAGAGGAGGGCACCAAACTGGACTGGTCCACAGCAGAGGCGCTGGCTTTTGGTTCTCTCCTCAGCCAAGGTCAGTGCTGAGCAGACAATGCATCAGATCCTCATCTAAGGACCAGTGAATATTTGTTTTTTGCTGTTTGGAAACAGGGTTTGAGGTACAGTTTAGGAGAACAGCATTTGCACAGAAGGTTTTATCAATCTATGGTTGCTCAACATGGAACACATTAGCGCTGGTCATAAGGGAAAATTCAATAGATGTAGCATTTAAAAAACAGCTGAAAACATGGCTTACTGATAACCAGGTCTGTGAACATTAAGGGTAGTTCTCTTATTTTAGATTACGAAAAATAGTAGGCACTTTACTCCATACACTTTAAAAACCAGCACTTTATTACAGATGCACTCTAAAAAAATAGCACTTTATAACAGATGCACTTAATGAATGAAATGAATCTTAAAGGTTCATTGTGTAAGAATTACTCCCATCTAGCAGTGCGGTTGTAGATCGCAAGCAACTCAGTCGTATTTTTCATGCTGCATTCACGTGAAATCGGGCTTAAGGCAGACGGACAACAGCCGCTGCACGTAACGGCATAAACAAGCGTCTATTTAAACAAGTGGCCCATCAGCACGAGGCAAAACAATACACGTGACAATTGATGTCATGGCGATGTCGTATTGTTTACCTGACCCACGTTTTACCGGCTTTCTCTCGACTTCCGTGACTAAAATGACATCTGGTTTGTTACCGACGGCCGTTTTTCCTACTGCACCTGAATGCAGCATTCACGTGCAGTCCGACAGCTCCGGTGTCTCCGCTGAGTTTCCGTGGTTTCCTACCGTCAGCTGCCACTGAACGTAAAAACATGGCGAAACGACATGGCAGCTACCAACCGAGCTTACCCGCTCCATGGAGATATGAATGATATGAACAGCAAATTTTGAGCTGAAAGGAACACTTCAGTTTGTTGAGGGGGGGGATTATTGATGAATGAAAAACTTACTTTTAAACGAAATAATCGATTTTCGTGAATAGATAACAGAAGAAGTTACACAATGTCCCTTTAACAGCGCTATACGACACTTTTGTCGATTAAATGCACTTTAATTTTACTACAACTGCTTACTCCTTCTGACTGAAGCTACTGTGTGATATATTGTATATATTGTGATATGGTATTGTGATATTGTGATATGGTATTGTACCATGGTGTGCTTTGTTCTTATTCTTGTCCTTATCTAATGTTTTTGTGTAAACTGCGGGACTACAGATGGAAATTAGTTTTAGAGCTAAATCTGGCATATTTACATATTGTATGTTCATGAATTCGCAGATTCCTGTTACAAATAAACAAAAGAGAGAACATATTTTTTTGATTGTTCCTGCAGGTTTTAACATTCGAATCAGCGGGCAGGACGTGGGAAGAGGCACCTTCAGTCAGCGGCACGCCATGGTGGTGTGTCAAGACACCAACGACATGTACATCCCTCTGAACCACATCAGCCCTCAGCAGACAGGTTTCCTGGAGGTAACACTTTGATAGAGCAGATCAAACCATCAGAGAACATGAAACATGACACATTAGTTCTTATCTAAACTTTGCATCACTTGAACTGACATCTCATGTGGCGTGTTGCGGCGTGTTGTGTGTGTGTTTAGGTGTGTAACAGCCCTCTGTCGGAGGAGGCGGTGCTGGGATTCGAATATGGCATGAGCATCGCACAGCCCAAGCTTCTTCCCATCTGGGAGGCTCAGTTTGGAGATTTCTTCAACGGAGCTCAGATCATCTTCGACACCTTCATCACTGGAGGTAAAACCATCCTCGCCACTCTGACACATCCTGAAGGGATTTAGAAACGGTGTAGAATCCCCAGACAGCGGATGTGACTGTGAATGATGGTGTGTCCAGGTGAAGCCAAGTGGCTGCTGCAGTGTGGGATGGTGATCCTGCTGCCTCACGGCTACGACGGAGCCGGACCCGAACACTCCTCCTGCCGCATGGAGCGCTTCCTCCAGGTCTGTGGGACTGAAGCTCTGCTCCAGTCTGAGTCAGCCATGTCACAGCAGCTACACACAGCACCATGTAAATACTACTAACAACTACTACTACTACTACTACTACACTACTGCTACTGCTACTAACATTAACACATGTCACAGCAGCTACACACAGCACCATGTAAATACTAACTACTACTACTACTACTACTACACTACTGCTACTGCTACTAACATTAACACATGTCACAGCAGCTACACACAGCACCATGTAAATACTAACTACTACTACTACTACTACTACTACACTACTGCTACTGCTACTGCTACTAACATTAACACATGTCACAGCAGCTACACACAGCACCATGTAAATACTAACTACTACTACTACTACTACACTACTGCTACTGCTACTAACATTAACACATGTCACAGCAGCTACACACAGCACCATGTAAATACTAACAACTACTACTACTACTACTACACTACTGCTACTGCTACTAACATTAACACAATTACTATTACTATTGCTGCTGCTACTACTACTACTACAGTATTACTACTGCTGCTATTGCTACTAACATTAACACTACTACTACTGCTGCTGCTACTAACATTAAAACAACTACTATTACTACTACTGCTACTGCTACTGCTACTGCTACTGCTACTACTACTACTACTACAGTATTACTATTGTTGCTACTGCTACTAACATTTACACTACTACTGTTACTACTACTGCTACTACTAGCACTACTACTATTACTACTATTACTGCTACTAACATTTACACTACTACTATTACTACTACTACTGCTACTGCTGCTACTACTACTACTAACACTACTAACTACTACTGCTACTAACATTACTGCTACTAGCATTACTATTATTACAACTGCTGCTACTACTACTAACACCACTACTACTACTACTGCTGCTACTGTTACTAACTAACTACTACTGCTACTGCTTCTACTAGTTACTGCTACTAACTACAACTACTACAATTACTAACTATTGCTATTACTATTACTACTTCCAAGTACTACTGCTATTACTAATAGAACCACAACAAATACTACCATAACATACCTCTTCTACTACTACTATTGATGCTACTACCACTAAAATGTATATTACTACCACTACTAACTAGGCTACTATTATAATTACAACTTCTACCATTACTACTACTAGTATAACTTCCGACTAGTAGTAGATTGGAAGCTCAGGTCTTTCACAAAGTTTAGATTTCTCTCTTGGCACTTTAATAATATGTGATTAAAACTCCACAGTCTGTCATCCAGGCTAATTAAACCAACATTTAATTGAGTGTTCTCTGTTATGAGCAGGCTGGGGACATGAGCGATCACGACTCATGAATCCAGTTAGAAACGTGGCTGTGATAGAAATCTTGTGAAGCTGATGCAGGGGGTTTCAGGAGACACCAGTGAGGGCTCAGACAGATGGACAGTGGACGGTTACAGATGTGTCTGCAGCTGTCCCCTGCAGAGAGAGACGTGTATGAAGTCACACAGGTGCAGAGGTCGCTCCTAAACAAAGAATTCAACATTCACCTCAGTCACATAGTAGGAATCTCACGGGAAGACGGTCTGTCTCCGAGCTGAAGGGCTGCTATGTATGAGGAGACCCCCTGATATCGTCACGACCTCGGTTGCCATGACAACTGCCATTGGGGCCTGGGATCATTTGACTTTATCAGTTTTCTCAGCTACCCTAGACGCAGACACAGCTTTACCTCTGTGATACTTAAGACCTAAAGCAGGAAAAATCTCTCCCACCTCACATGAACATGATGTAACGACATCGAACGCTGCAGATTCTTTAGCTGTTTAGTGACCAAACACACCTGCAGAGTTTAATGTTTCACTTCAAGCAGTGCAGAGGTTATCTTTTCACCGCCACTGTGTCCACTTGTATCCAACTAAGTGCAAAGCCACAGGTGAACATTAAAACAGATTTTACTCATCACTCCTGTTCATACTGGCCAAGGTGCTTCGAGACAAAACCCACAGTCTGTTAACTCAAAAGATCAAGTTTAGATAATCTGAGGCTTTGGCCGCCTGAGGCAGACCAGCTGTGTGTTTCAGTGTGACTTTAATCTGTGTGCGATTTTATCAGGGCACACATGTATTCAGTAACATCATCATCATGTAATGCTGAAGCTTCAGCTGTCTCAGGTTGTGACTGTGAAAGACACATTGTGATTTGTCGACCCTTTTGCGTGGAGTGTGGATGATATCTGCTCAAACCCAAACAAACAGCAGATTGATAAATACAGTGCACCATGCACCCACTGACCACTTTATTACTGTAGATAGAATTTAATACTACAGCCCAGCCATAGACTCTGCCTTTTAGCGAAGTTTACAGTGTTGGTATGGTATCTTACAGAAAACATATTTATTATTTTGTCCTCCATAAATAGGGAGAATATTAGATACGACTCTGTGGCAGATGCAGACGAGGGCAAACGCCTCAGTGCAAAAAATTTATTATGTACATCTTCGATTAGACTGAACTGATGTCATTTTAATTCTGCACTTTTATGCACAACATGTATGTACAAACAACTCCTGTAAGTGAAACTTAGAGCTGGTGGCAAGTAAATCATTAAATCATTAAATCCAGGACAACAGGTTGTTGTTAGGGTGTTTTCAGAGGAAAGGACAATCTCAGTGTGTCTTTCCCACTTTGTTGATATTTTACTGACCAATATACAAAGTTTTAGAGAAGCATTTAGGTCAGTGTTTTTCAACCTTGGGGTCGAGACCCCACGTCGGGTCACCTGGAATAAAAATATTTTTCTAAATAATTATTCTTTTTAAAATTGTGACCACACACAATCTTAAACAACTGTATTCTATACTTTCACTTGTGAATATAAATCGAGTTCAAATAAAATGCAGAATATAAAAATATCTGATGTTTTTAAGGTATGACCTGTTCTCCACTGTTACTTATTAACCAGTGGGAAGGTCCAAGTCTACAGGTCTGTTGCTTAATATCATTACTTTCATACTACAGCACAGCCATAAACAGGTTTACAGTCTGAATGTCTGTGCTCCGCCTGCAGCTTCCTGTTCCGTTGTGTCTTACACATTACCCGAGGTGTAAATGATTACCAACTCGTCCCCCTCTGTCTCTCAGATGTGTGACAGTAAGGAGGAAGGCGTGGACGGCGACAACGTGAACATGGCTGTGGTCAACCCCACCACCTCCGCCCAGTACTTCCACCTGCTGAGGCGACAGATGATCCGAAACTTCCGCAAACCCCTCATCGTGGTCGGGCCCAAGATGCTGCTCAGATTCTCTGTACGCACGCTGCCCGTGACATGTTCGAACGTTTTATCTCCATCCTCTTTTTACACATGTGTTTTTTATTAAAGTGGGTGAACACTGCTCCTTCTGTCGACAGGGGGCGGCGTCCAGTCTGACTGAGATGGCACCAGGAACATCCTTCAAACCAGTGTTAGGGGACACGTCAGTCTCAGCTGAAAGGTACATTTTCATGACTGTAAAAACGTTTTCTTACAGGATGTTAAAGGGATAGTTCAACATTTTGGCAAATTGGCCCATTGCCATAATCGCTATAGTTATAGCAGTAGGTTTGTTAACTTCAATTGTCGTGCAAGCTATTTTTAGAGCGGCGGAGCAGAGCCACGAGCTGCTCAGAGCTACGCTACGGAGGCTCATGGGATTTCTTGGTTTCCCTCATCAAACTCATCAAATACACAATCCAACAACTCCACAACGCTCTGGTGGACAAGTTGTGACCTGCACATTCACCACGCTATGAGATAATAATGGAACGCTACAAGACGGAGTTGTTTTAGAGGTAAATTCATGCAAAACCGCTGATGCGCGTTGCCTTCAGGGACAGTTTTTCAGCAAGCAGACTCTGTATTTACCTTGAAAACGGCTCTGTTTCGTAACGTTCCGTTATTATCTCATAGCGTGGTGAATGTGCAGCTCACAATTTGTCCACCAGAGCGTTTTGGAGTTGGATTGTGTATTTGATGAGTTTGATGAGGGAAACCAAGAAATTCCATTAGCCTCCATAGCGTAGCTCTGAGCAGCCTGCCGCTGCGCTCTGTTGTTCTAAAAATAGCTTGCACTGACAAATAAAGGTAACAAACCTACTGCTATGACTATAGGGGTTATGACAATGAGCCAATTTGCCAAAATGTTGAACTATCCCTTTAACTATTCAGCTGGGTGTCTGCTCCTGAATGTGATTTCAAAATTTCAAATCGTAGGATTTCTCAGGTCATCACAAGTGATGTTTTGAGTGGCTCATACGCTTAAACGTGGTTGAAAAACATAATAGAAGTGATCAAGTAGATGAAACCCATGTTTTCTAATTGCCCTCAGCGTCCAGAGGGTGGTGCTGTGCTCAGGGAAGCATTACTATGCCCTGCTGAAACAGAGGGAGGCATCAGCAGCAAACCTCAACACAGCGCTGGTCCGGGTGGAAGAGCTGTGTCCGTTCCCCCTGGACGCTCTGCAGCAGGAGCTCAGAAAGTACCCCAATGCCAAAGGTAGAGTGACCCCACGCTGACCTCACACAGCTCCACCTCTACTACTCAAACACACACACACACTGTTTGCTGTGGCTTGGTTTAGGTCGCTGTTGACTGGCTGAATGCGAGTCGTAGTGAAGTGGATGTTGAGACTAGAAAAGCTCTATATAGATGCAGTCCATGTTGTCCATTGACATCTATTTGACTTTCACCTAAATACATAACATGAAAATGTGTCAAAAGATAAATAAGCAGTCATCTACATGTGAGATTTTCGTCTGGACACGAGCAGCTGGGTGGTGAACGTGTCTCTTTGTGACCACTGTTCCTCTTTGCGAACATGCCTTTCCTGTGTTTTGTAAATGTCATGTTGTTTGAGGCATTTCCCTGTTACATAACACTCTGTCTTTGTCTGTGTGTCTGGTGAAAAAAAGAGGAAAGATGGGTTTATTTATGAGGCACCTTTCACACGTCACAATCTTTTTGTAATTTGGGGAATAACACACAAGGGACAAAATGATAAGAAAAGTAAATGTGAAACAATGAAGGGCAGCCTGCTCCCGATGTTAATGTGGAACAGAGAAATTGCTGCTTTTCAGCGTTGACTTTTAATCCTCTTACTTCGCTTTTTGTTTGAGAAACCTACAAAGACGTCATTACAATGGTCTGACCTGGAAACACTTCACTTTTAGTGGGACAACGTGACACACTCGTCCTTTAATTCTCCCTCTACACTCAGCGTGGCACACTTACTTCTCAGATTCCCTGCTGATTTTAAAACCTTCAACGATGCCAGGGTTTCTTTGGGTGGTGACCATTGACCTTTGCTGACAAGAAAAATTCATTAAGCTTTTATCTTTGCGTAGGAAAGAATTTATTTTTCTTCATTTAACACCACTGTCACTTGATAATACAGTTGGCCACATTTAAGTGTCAGGCAGAAAAACAAGTACAAAAACAGCTACGTATGTGAGTCACACTGCTGAATGTCGCTGAGGAGGAAGCAGCGTCCTTAATACAACAGTCACCACTTTTATTAGACGCCTTCAGATCACCTGTATCTGACAAACTAACATCTGAAGTCTGAGCGACAGCAGACCACAGAGTGTTCCTAATATTTTGTCCACCGTCAAAGTTCATTTTGTTGTGAAACATGAGGAACTACTGGCTTCACTATACCCATAAATCTTTGGCATTTGTGGGCTGTACTTAGCGAGGGCCACTCTCCTTCCTCTAGCCAACTGCACCACAATTACAGCACATCAGAGTGAAGAGGATGCATTTACTGGCATTTTTCACATTTAGAGTTCAAATCCAGCAGTCGACTCCGGATTTTTCACATTTTCATCTGTGCCCAGTTTTCCTGCCTCCACTTTTACAGTTTTAGTTTGATTGATGCTGTAAAAGAGCATGAAAACTGACTCATCTTGCTCTTTAAGCACCAAAATCCAGATGGGAGAAGCTCTGAGTTGATTAAAATGTAGTAGAGCTCCTTTGAGCATCACAGTCTGTTCACAGCAGCTCATGCTCCCTGCCTTATTGGTGGAGGCTTGAGACAAAGACTGTAGCTACAGCTCAGGGTCAAAGAAAGTCCACTAACTCCTCCTTTAAAAAAAAAAAAGAAGCTGATTTTGTTTACAGATAATTCTTCGAGATGCTACGCCTGATGGTGAATCAAAGATAACACAGTACAGGAGAGTGATCTTTGTAGCAAAGCTAGAAATAAAACATTATTGATGGAGTTTAACAGTACGATCATAGTAATGGTGGTTTAAAACTTAATATTTATCAAAAAGTCACTAAGAAATTAAAGGCACTTTATTGAGTTTCATTAATTTAAAATGAACAGTGTAATTCAATAATTCATTTGATCATCACTTGATTTATAAACTGGCTGCTGACATCAGAAAGAAGCAAAAACAGCCATCACATGTGACAACAAACAATGAGAAAATAAACATTCAAAGTAGCAGAACAAATTCATTCAAATTTCACTTTATAACTGAACATTAATTATTTGTATTGTTATATAAAATGTCTCTCTCTTTCCCTCTGGAACCAAACCTTGAAGTTGAGGTTTCACTTCATGTCTCTGTTTCTTTGTTTCCACCAAACCCACTGAACCAGATCCAGATTCAGTTTGATCTGGAACTTCTCTGCCAAAGGGCGGGAAAAAATACACTTCGAGTTGTCAGAAACGTCACATGCGTGTGTGTGTGTGATCCACTTCCTCTTTTCGCCATCAGCTCTAATCAGTTTTCTCTCTGATTCCCACACAGAGTTTGTCTGGAGTCAGGAGGAGCCTCAGAACATGGGTCCCTGGTCCTTCATAGCTCCGAGGTTTGAAAAGCAGCTGGCCTGCAAGGTGAGCAGCAGCATCTGATGCAAAAACAACAACATAATACAAATATATGATGTTAAAAGGATACAACATTTTTTTTTCATGTCTTGCCTCACTCCCGAGTCCATGACCAGCAGATAGACACCATCCTTTCGACTGTGCGTGCAGTAACAAGGGAGAAAGAGCCGTATCGCCCGTAATTAGCTTAGCTCAAACACTGGAAGTGTATAGGTAGTGTTAGCCTGCCTCCTACCCGAGCCGAAATCAGCAGTCAGAAGCTGATTTCATTTCAGCTCTAAACTCTGTAAATATATCACTTTATCCACATTTCAAACATTTTTAGGTGAGAAAGTAGCTGTTTAGATCAGCAGTGTGTCATTAATTTGTCTAAATACCAGCTGTTTACAATTTTGTTCGGACAAATTCGGCGCTACTCAAGCTAGCCGTTGTGACCCAGCGCACTTCCAGTTACTTTCACAAAATAAAACACCCATTGCCCTTTACATACAGAAAACCATGACGATAGAATTTGTGCTTTTACTTTGAAATAGGAAGCTAACCTACCCTCGATGTAGCTTGAACCAAAATAAACCGTCTTTGCTTAAACCTCCGTTTTGACCGATCTCGTCCCATTACCGGCATTTGACCGCTCAAGATGCCTTACCGGAGAGTTTTGTCAGCTCTGAGACGAAGATCGGCCTTTCAGTTTCCATTTAGAGTTGCTGAAGAGTGTCTATGATGACTTTAGGTGGAGGCAGGCTAATGGTGCGTTCCAGGCAACCCGTAACTCGTATTTTTCCGACCTGTTCCTATGGTTACCAGTTAGAACGTACAGTCAAACTCGTAACTTCCCACCTGTGAACTCGTACTAGATCGATCTGCTCCCAGTTCCCAGTTCGTAACTCGTAACTTGCCTGGAACGCTACAAACTCGTAACTGGTGACTTGAAGTCGTGACTTACGGGTTAAAAAGCCTGCCTGGAACGCACCATAACACTACCTATGCACTTCCAGCGTTTGAGCTACGGGCTCTATCTCCCTTGTTACTGCACGCACAGTCGAAAGGATGGTGTCTGTCTGCTTGTCATGGACTCGGGAGTGAGACAAGACACGAAAAAAAAATGTTGGCGTATCCCTTTAAACACACACCACACTCACTCCTGTCTGCTTCCTCCTCAGCTCCGGCTAGTGAGCCGACCTGCTCTGCCCGCCCCGGCTGTGGGTATCGGGACCCTCCATCACCAGCAGCAAGAGGCCATCCTCACCGCCACCTTCTCCTAAGAGTCGGCGTGACTGGGAACCAGAATACTAACCGGCACACAAGCTTTGGTACTACACTACATCCTGAACCTGCTGCGGTCCTCCCAGCATCAACACTAAAGAGCTGAGCTGCTGCATGACACATACACGGGACCTTTTTAGATGGTGTGAAAACAAATTGGTCGATAATTTAAAGAACAGATCGAAGGAAGCGTTGAAGAGAATAGTGTTTTAATTGTGCTCTTATAGTCAAACAGGTTTTAATCACCATATGTATGTGGTTTGAAGTCAAGGCCTGATTGTGGTTTATTTGTCCCCCCCCCCTTCCTGTCCTTTTAACGTGTGAGTTTTCTTCTTGTTCAAGCTGAAAGTAAAATGTGGTAAGAAAATAACACACACCTGCTAATTTGGTTCAGATCTGAATCGAAGCCTTAGAGACGACGTTTACATGTGATTGTAGAACAAGAAAGCACTTGTAGCTGACCTCTGTACTCATAGCACTCAGGACTGTGTCAAAGCTGCACAGACTCAACGTTTCAGGAATCAAAACTGTTTAGTCGTCTCAATCATTGATTCAGTTTAATACTTTCTGTTCTGTTACTATCAGTGTGGCCTGTTAGAAACCTCCGAGCATTACCCCTGTAGTGTCTCTATGGAAGAACTTGAACATTTCACTATGGAAGATGAAAGTGTTTCTGAAAAAAAAAAAAAACAAGGGAGCTGTTACCGTTGTGACTGTTCTGAAGGTTTATCCTGCCTGCTGTAGGAGGACAAACATCTGGACGTGTCATGGTGCAGATGCTGAAAAAGTACTAGATTGTTTAAACTGAGACTTTTGCTCAAAGTACTGGCATTAAAGGGCTAATGTAAATAAACAAAATCTGAATTTTCAAATGGAAATATTTTCAAATAAATCTATTTTCAATGTCATGCAAGGTGTTTGATTCTTCCAAACAATTCAATTACCTATTTCCAGCTGCTAGAGGAGGGAGGGGCATTCTGTATGAGAATGACTTTTACTTTATATTTTGTAAGTCTATATTGATGTTGGTAGTTGTGAAATGGATGCATGTCTTTTACAAGTAAGAAAGTATTTCTACACTGTAGTGTTTCTGCTTTTACTTCTTCTTTCTATGATCTCAGTACTTCTTCCTCCACAGTGGAGGATAAACCAAAGTACATTTAGTTGACTGCTCTTTTACTGTTTGAATTCGAAGTGCACATAATACTAGATAAAAGATAAAATCCTGTGAGTTGTTCTGCATAAGTTACATGAGCACCTGTTGCACACAGACTTTTTTCTTATTTTGTCTGCCCTATAATTACCATTGAATTCAATCTTAGCAACAGACACACCAACAATAGAAACTGAACATCATGACACTTCATAGAAGTCACAAAAGTTTGCCTGGTGTTGGTGAAATGCTCTCGTGTCTTGTGCTGTGCTTCTACTCCAGCAGGATATTCTTAGTCTGCTTCCAGGCTGCTGAATCGCCGCCTTCGTCTCAGATTTTATCAAGTGATTTGGAAATGGTCTGGTGCTCGTGCTGCTGCATCCCAGTCGGTGAAGCAGCCGAGCCGATCGAGGCCTCCGAAGTCTTTGGACTGAGACCAAGAACCGCCCCAGAGCCACGGTCCAAATAAATGGATGCAACTTTGGTGAAATTGAAATAAAAATGTGTGCAGCTGCTAAATCTGCAGTAAATCTGACTGACATAGCAGTCAGTGTTGCTGTGTCAGAGGTAAACAGTGCATATGAGCTTGGTTATTCAGTTCTACAATGGGCTCTATGCACAGCTCTACTACTTCCTGAACTTAATGCTTCTCCTTTATTTCCTGTCTTACATGATTGGACAAACTGATTAATCCAGGTGTGTTTGACCATTGTGACTACTCGGACACACCTGGATTAATCAGTTTGTCCAATCATGTAAGGCAGGAAACAAAGGAGCAGCATTAAGTTTAAGAAGTAGTGGAGCTGTGCATAGAGCCCATTAGATATCTGACTGGTTAATATAATAGCCTATACATTCAGATGATTGACATTCCTGCATTGGATGAGGAAAACAGAGATGGAGTCGCACCTTAAAAACCCAATGTACATGTGCATTATGGACTGGTTCTGAAACAGTTTAGACTCTGCAAACTAACACACACAGGGGGGCATAGGTCACCTGCTGAGCCCACCCCCATTCATAACCACTTGGTACGCCCCTGCCTTTACATTTCAAGACATGAAAGCATTTATTCGTGCAACACACGCACGCACACAAATAAAATAAATAAAAAACCATGAATGAATGAATGAATGGTGTAGAAGAGTGGATGATGTTGAGGGTGTATCTGAGCAGACAGACTCTGTCTCTGATCGGTCCTGAGTTTGCACCGGGCCGGTGGTTTGGTGCAATGCGAACACTTAAATCGTTCCTTGTGCACGCGGCTGTCAGATAGATAGGCGCGAGAGCAGCAACCTCCCACTCCTCCTATTGCTGTAAAACACCCACGGGGCGGTCGGTCGGTCGGTGTGACTCCATGGCACAGCAGCGTTGATGCGAGAGAGACTGCCAAGTGTCATCCTGCTGCTGCTGGTAGCCTAGTCCGACCTCAGCTCAGTGCATCGCCGCCGCCTGGCTGACTGGATCCCGCCCGGTGAGAGGAGGAGGAGGAGGAGGATCAAGAGGAGGAGGAGGAGGGAGAGCCAGTGTTTCCCCGTCACAGTGATCTGAACAGTGGGGAAGCTCAGGCTCGGGATCCGCTACGTCAAACAGATTAGTCAAATAACCTCTCGGGGGTAGGACATACCTACCTCCCCTCCTTCAGCTCGCCTGGCTGCGTGCACGGGCTGAGGAAGCAACACAGTCCGCGCTGACACACAGCCAGCCAGGAAGCCTTTGCTTGGCGAAACACAGAAGTGCACTACTTTTCTTTTCTTGTCCTCTTTTTTTCCTTTCTTCTTTTTTCTCTTTTTTTCCCTCGGGGGGCTAGATGAGACGTCTGTGGTGATCCTCCAGCAGCGTCTCTCTTCCTCTCCTGCCCCCACCTCCTCCCCGCTGCGAAATGGCGAAAGAAAACGGCGAGTCCAGCGATGGATCTTGGAAAAAGCACGTCGATGACATCAAGAAGATATTTGACTTCAAGGAAGTCCTTGGGACGTGAGTAACCACATAACGCGGCCCCCTTTTGCGGGCGACTACAAACTTTGTGTCCACTTGTGTAAATAATTAGCGGCAGATCATAGACAACAATGACACATTGTGCAGTTGAACGGAAACCAGCGGCAGACTGACAGCTGTTGAATATATTCTTGAAGTAGGTTCTGATTGTCTGTCGACGGCGACACACACACATACAGAGACACACACAGGGCCTGTAAACTTAGTGCGTGCTGAAAACCCAATCAGGACCATCACCAGTTTTAATTGGCCTGATGATGATGATGATGATAATAATGATGTGTCACACAATTTAACTGAGAAACTAGTGCAGCCCGTGTCTGCTCTCCTCACTCTCTCATCAGATCACATCACATCAGATCAGATCAGATCAGATTATGGCTGAAGAAGCTGTGTACAGGCAGCCATTTGTTTGGGGGAACAAGTGTGACAAATACAACAGGGATTGCATACAAAGATGATGAAATCATGCTACCAATATGATGAGAGGACCATCTGGGATGACTTTATGTTGCTCCTTGTGCTTCATCTCCTCAAACAAGGTGGAGGCAGATGATAGTTGTGGAAACACTGTGTCTGAGGGTTTAGGGATTCATCTACACACTTTGTCTCTTCTACAACAGTATGGAGAGCTGTTGTGTGGTTCTTGTTCTTGTAGTTCAGGGATCACTTGGGTTGAAGTCGCCCTCTCGCCCTTGAACCACTGAGGAGCCAAATTCCAGAGTTTATTTTGGTCCACTGTTAGTGCTGCTTCACTTCATGTCTCGTCTCTTCTTTGAATGAGTTGTGGTGCAGAGAAAGAGCCCGAGTGCCCTCCCTCCCCACCCCCACCCCCTTCGTAGAGAAGACCCCAGCCTGCTGAGGAGCACTGATCTGGAGTCAGCCCCGTTGTGATAGACTGTGTGTGTGAGGTGGTTTCACACATTTAATGAGTGTATTTCTCATTTCTCGGCTTTGCTCTTTGTCCCCTCAAGTCACGTCCCCTCCTCTTTGGACTGAGAGTCATTTAATGTGCTGATGTTTGTGTTGGGGATTCTGGGAAGGCCCGTGTCTCCCTTGGGGAATTTTTTTCCCCCTGTTTTGTTTGTTTTTTATTTAAAAAATTGACTTCGGAAACTGATGTCAGGCAGAGCAGAAGAAATGGCCTCCAGTCACTGCCATTGTAGCTAAACTGGGAAGGAGGTCATTCATAAACTATAAGACAGACTCATCGTGGTTTGCTGCTGTAAGATAAGTAACCTCACTATGTGCAAATGTAGAATAATCTGCAACTTTCTTGTCTCTCCTCTTTCCTCTCCATCTTCTCACTGTGTGAAACCCGGCGTGACCGCAGACCTGTTCCTCCTGAGCGCCGGCGTCACAAAATTCTCAAACAGATGGGTGATTCACAAAGTGCACCTCAGCCGTGGCACTAAACAGTCAGACGCTCCTACCTGGAGGCAGTTTTGATTTCCCCAAAGCCTTCATTTATGTGTGAAGAGGCTCTGAATAACAACAGTGAATCATCGTGATTTGCTGTCCACACAATGGCCAGGTTGGAGGAAGACGGATCCCTCGCCCACAACCCCCGACGCACACAGTCCCCGCAGAGGCCCTTATGTTACATATTGTGCTGCATGTAGGCTACTCGTCCTGATTGACTTTCAGTAAGCCCCATTTACCAGTTCCTGTGCATCTTAATCGGGGAGTGCCTCGTCGCTGCAGAGCGGGGTTCACAACAGGTCACCTAGAGCAGAAAAGCCCAGCAGCCCTGCAGCTTTACCTGGATTAAAAATGGATGAGAAGGACTGTTGGTCAGAGGAAGACACACAGATTATCCTCTTCCTCCTCCTCCTCCTCCTGCTCCTGCTCTAACTTTTAACTGTAGAGTCCTCGTCAGGTTTCTCCATCAGTGTCCTAGAGGGATCATCCCTCTGCAGTGGAAACTCACTCAGTACATTTACAGTTTCAAAGATATTTCCACTTTATATTCATTCATACCTCTGCTCCATTACACTGCAGAGGTAAATGCTCCAGATCTGACATCAGTGAATTTATCAGAGGCATGATTTTATTCATTGCTTTGACCTAGTAAGCTTCTTTGATGAGATATGATACATTTAATGTGGACTATCCACTGCGGTTCAAAGTGACTTAATCTCCATCGCCTATACATGAGTCAGTATAAATCTACCTGGGTCTATTCTGCTGCATCCAGTAATAGTCAGACAGTTGTCAGACTAGTGAGGACTAGTCAGACCGATGCGTTGCAAACAGATGAATAAGAGGAGAAACGTCTTTCTGGACAAAATAGTTGCCTTCGATTCAATTTGTTGCCTAGAGATAACGATGACCTGGATGAATGAGAATCCATAGACATATCCAGTATAGGCTAATGCGTTTTCCATTATATTTATACCTTAAGTCCATTCGCTTATGCACACTTCCTGTATTTTGACACCACTGACCTCTGAACAGCCACAAATCTGGGTTTTTCGGGTCACTCTTGTTGCTAAGTTAGATCCACATTTTGATATGTGTCGTTCTGAAAAGTTTGCGTGAATTGATTAAAAACGTGAACATCGATGTGACTGTTTCACAAAGGGAAGTAGATGGTGTGTCAGCAGCAGCAGCCCCGCAGCGCTGTTGGCATGACCGTCATGACCTATCAGATATTAGCAGGAGTTGGTGGCGGAGAGCCCGCAGAGGTTTCACTAATGCTTTGGCCACACGTCTTCCCTGTGCTTTCTTACTTTAGATGTTGTGAGCTAATGAGATCATGGCCGCCGAAGCCCGTCCTCCTTCCCACACCCCGCCGCTTGTCTTGCGGCTAATTTCAGACCCGTAAGCTGCTGATACTCTGCCGAAGCAAATTAACTAACCTGACCACAAGTGCCTTCAGAGATCCCAGTGGGCAAAGGTCTATAAATGTGATGTCACTCACAGTTGCGGTGATTTGTCTTATACTATTTCTAACAACATGATAGAGGTCAAGGATGCACTCAACTATAGCTGCCAAAACTGAGTAGCCTACCACCTTCCATTATCTCAGATCTAAAATCTTTATATTAATTTGTAAGGTAACATTTGGTGAGCAGTAAGGACATAGAATTGTATTAGAAACAGATGATGATGATGATGGATTAGTTAATGTGGAAAACTATACCTGCTCGAAAAGGTCAGTAATGTTGTGGAAACTGGTTAAAATATTATATTGTCGTCAGTTCATAGAACAAGAAACTGAAGAGATGGATAAAGACAGAAAAGTTTGAGCTCATTCAGAAAAAGTCTTGAGCATGAACTCAAACAGAGGGATTGTGGGATGGGAAACCCAAAAAAAAGAGCTGACAGATGATAAAATGCTCTAAGCTCATGATGAGGTGACTATAGAGTCAAGTTGATTAAATTGTAAAAAGCTTTCTAAACTCTCTAATTTCACTATCCGCCCTTAAAAAAAAAAGAAAATCCTGCATGGTTCTGGTAAATAACTTACTTTGTCCTTTTTTAAATATAGTGGCTTAAAAGCAGTCCAAAAATGATGCTTTCCAATTTGATCCTTTCTAAGTGCTTTGTCGTGTACTGTAGTTTCAGAATCGCACTCTGTGAGATTAAAGTGCCAAAGTCGTCCTCTGTCGGCTCCCACTGCAGGGCCAAACAGGGCCGAGCAGCAGCTGACTCACTCATGTCACTGTTTTACCCCATAAAGCCACAACCTTTATCATCTTCCCTCTGCCAACTAAGAGAAAAACTAACCTTTTCTCAGTTTGATACTAATGAGCAAAGAGGCCAGTGTTACCCGTTGGTCCGTGTTGTGTTTGCTGTAGCCTTGCATGCATTGATCATTCTCTGAAACACAGCTCGTGTAGGGACTAGTGGGGTCCTTGAAAGCAGTGAAATGGCAGCTAGGCAACTGGGATGTTGGAAGTCCTTGGTTGCTCTCTGTGAAGAAGACACTAGCTACCACTGCCCACCAGCAGCAGCAGCAGCAGCAGCAGCAGCACCACTGTCCTCCAGCTCAGTTCAATGTGGGAGGACATACTTTGTCATGGACTGAAGCGATGGAGAGTGAAACAAAGATAATGCGTAGTTTGTTGTGTGCGTAGTAATTTCCTGAATTTCCATTTGTATTCATGCTGCCCTTGGCTCAGTGAAAGCCAACAGAGCCGGCGTGTAAAGCAATAGAGCGTTGAAGTATACCAGACTACCCAGTATCAGCAGTTATCACCCTGGTAAAATAATCCAGCCTCTCTCTGACGGGCCGGTTGGTGGCTTCACACAGGTTACTGCCAACACTTCCCTCCAGTGTTGGATCATTATTTCTTTTTAGTTGTTTATGAGTGACACATTAGCTCTTATCAGCCTGTGAACTCACCGTCGTTCCCTGTTTGATCAACAACACAACGTGCACATTTCCGGAAACTAGCCTCCAGTCCTCTGTGTGTGTGCGTGTGTCTGTACGAATACAAATACGAATTACTTTATAAATCCCCAAAGGGAAATTCATCTGTCTATCAGCTCATCTTCCATTTGCAGAAGAATTTAAAAAGTCTGATGGCAGTGAGTCGGTATAAAAGATCTTCTGTATCCTGTGTGTTGGTGTTTAATGGTTTCCAGCGTCAGTCATTGGGGCTGTGAGAGCGGCTGAATTTCATTCCAGTCATATTATTGGAGTTCATTTAACTCTGCAGCCAAAGATCAATGCTGTTTACCATGTGGAAGGACAGACGTCCAGAGCAGGGAACCATTGTGTAGAGAGAGAGGGAGAGAGGGAGGGAGAGATGGAGAGAGTGAGAGAGATGTGGAAAGAAGTACTGTACTTCCAGTTCATGGTGCTCTCATATTGCTAAATGCCAGAGGCATCATAGTTTTTACTCCACTGCATTTATTTGATATATTCATGAGGCTGCAATAACAGTTATTTTTGTTGTCAATTGAACTTTTATTTTTTAGTGTAATGGTTTGGTCTCTAAAATGTCAGTAAAAGATAAAAGAAAATGGTCTCCTCGGTCTCTCTGAAGAACAAGATGTTCTCTTTGAATTGTTAAATTTGTCCAAACCCCCCAAAAAGTTTTAAAAAAAACAAACAATATCAACATTACTAAGAGTCTAGAGGCTTGTGTCTCTGAGGCAGTATGATGTTCACCATGTTAAAGACCACAGCTTTAGTATGTTAGCATGGTGCAACCGAGGTTGATGGGAATGTCATTAGTTTTGCAAGTTAGTCATGAATGAAAAAGAAACTGAACCACAGATGTCACTGAAGTCAGTAGAAAGTCTGTAGGGCCAACCGAGTGGTGGACCAACAAAGTGCTTAAAAGGTTAATTAATTGATTACCATATTAGTTACCAGTCGATTAATTGGATGAATAGTTTTAGCTCAATACTTAACAGATTAAGATTTAACTATTCAAATGGCATTGTCTTAGAAAATAGCACGATTTAAGTGTCTAATTAGTTTGACCAGCTACAACTTTAGAAGACTGCTTAATTTTTAATGTGCCAGTCACAGTATTTCAATAATGTGATTAGCAGTATAATAATATTACACAGACAGAAGACGTTCTTTCTGCATCATGATGATACTTTTTCTTCACATTTTGTACCTTTGGCAGATAATACTTGCATAGTTTGTACAGAATTTTGAATAGAGACCTTTTTTGTAATGGAGTCTGGAGCTTCACTGATAAATTGGTGCATGCCAGCTTATTGTAGATATATTGGCCATGCCGTACTGTATGTCAGCTATTAATAAAGAAGAAATTCAGAATAGAAATCGTCAAATATTGAGGTAATCGATTGTTACGCTATTACGCGTTTCCACCTGAGACAAAGAAGCATACCTCTATAGATAGTGGTATTAGCCTCAACCAACCAGGTTATAGTGGTTTTGGTATGATCCAGATCATGATGAGAATCAGTTTAGTTAGAAAAAAAAACATTCACATAGTTTGTCTGGCTGACACTATAGTTTACAAAACTCTGAGTCGACAGAGTAGCATATCACAGCAGAGCAGATGGTGGTGTGAAGGCTGTTAAAAATAAGCATTTTGTGTAACTGCAAAATGATCTGCAGCCAATACAACTTTTATTACCAAATGTGACGAAACTTAGCTCAAAAACTGTTCCCAGGACGTTTCTAAAGTAATTGGTCAAATGAGTGAATGTAAGTCCCAGTTGGCTCCAGTTAACTTTGATTAACTGTATGTATGAGATTTCCTGGCTTCCCTTCAAAGCATCGTATCATCCGTCAGATTTCTGGCTGAAGCCGGCGTCGTTGCACCGTTGGAGCGCTGTCGACTTTGGACGCAGACTTTTCTACCTGGATTATCAAGTTCTGACTTTTCCATCCCATACGTTGCATAACGAGCCGCTGTAATGCATCTTACACAAGATGATTCAGTGTGATTACTCAGCAGCACCACAAAACATGCACCGCCTGTGAATGTCAATAAGCCAGCCTCAGTCCTAGACACCACCCCACCCCCTCTCCTGCTCTCCTCCATCAAGAGTGCCCTGCATTTTTATAATCGCCACTGATGAGCGGCTGAGGTCGGGGGGTGGGGGTGGGGGGGCAGAACAACTTTCCTGGATGCAAAATTTGAAACAAGGCCTCACTTTGCATCTGCAGCATCGGTGGCTGTTTTCACACGTCGGTTAACTGGTTTGGCTATGGTGCACACAGTGTGGTGGTGTTGTGTGGCTGCAGCGGACACACACAGATACCCATGGAGCTTCAGGGAATGACTTTAAATGATCAACTACCATAATTGAACCAAGTGAGGAAACATTTTGGGTTAGGGGTTTATTTGGTGTTAATAGATTGAGATGTTAATGCCTCAGTGAAGGGTCCGGTTCAGATGGAGCTTTGTCTCATTATTTAATGCTGCCCCAGGTCACATCAGGGATTATTGGAGGGATGAATTTGATACGCTGGATGTCACACAGGTCGATCCCTTATGCCACCAAACATAACTTTTAATTTCAGGTAATCTACAAATTACATTTCTGAATAACCAACAATTCACTGACACATTCAGACATTAAAACATCTTCCATTTACTGCAGTATAGTAAATCCTCACTTTTAAAAAGCTCAAACTACCAAATGTTCAGCATCTACGCTTCAGAAATGACTGAAATAAATATCAAAGTCGACTGACTAATCATTTCAGCTGTAGAGTGTGTATGTACGTGCGGATGCGGCACGTGGGCGGGAGCATCACCATATGCATGTCTCCAGCAGACATTGCACCCTTTCTTTTCTGTGAATTGTGAATTAATAGACTGAATGCTCTGAGAGCTTGCAGCACAGTTTGTCATGGCTCATGCACTGACAGAGCAAGGGAAGTCACAGGCTTGGATTCTGTCATGTTGTCATTCACAGGAAGTGATGTTGCTGCTTGTCAATGTGGTGAGCAGGAGGGGGGGGCGTAAGAAATGGTGCTATACGCTCAAACCAACCTCTCTGTCAGTTCACAGGTTTCCTGTGGTTTTCATCAGCGTGTGTCTCCTGCTGCAGAAAGCACAAAGCATGCTCTGAAAAAAAAACAAAAAACGTGCAAGAGCATTGTTTGACAATCTCATCATGCCGGTGGAGGAATCTTGTTCTTAATGTCCACACAGCTGTAATTAGGGATGTCACGATTGCTTGTTTTCACAATTAATCGCGGTATTAAACGCCACAATTAATTAATCATAAAGATTCCTAAATACTCTCACTTTCCAAAATAGATTATGTAGGAAACACGGAGGCAGATGTGCACCAGTAAATGTAAATGGAATGGAATTTAAATGTTAGCGTGTCAATTGTGATTAAAAAAAACAAACAAACAATTAAAATAAACGTGAACATTTGGTATAGATGACAATTAATGATTTAAATATTTAAAGGTACATTGTGTAGGAATTACTCCCAGCTAGCGTTGCGGTTGTATATCACAAGCAACTCAATTTTTTTTTTTTTTTCGAGTTTCCGTGGTTTCCTACCGTCACGCTGCCACTGAACGTAAAAACATGGAGACACCACATGGCAGCCAGCACCGAGCTTACCCACTCCATGTAGATATGAATGATATGAACGGCTCATTCAGAGCTGAAAGGAACACTTCAGTTTGTTGATGGGGGGGATTACTGATTAATGAAAAACATACTTTTGAAAGAAATAATCGATTTTTGTGAATAGATAACAGGAGAAGTTACATAATGTCCCTTTAACAGTAGCTACTGAAATTAATTAATGCATAATAATCATGATAATTGTAATACCGTGATTATTTCTCTGACAATAATCGTACAAAGAAAATCTATAATCATGACATCCCTATGTAATAGTCGGTCGCATGCACTGAATAGAAAAATGATGCTCATTGTCCTCACGGCAACAGCTGCGCTAGGAGGGGGAGTGTGCGTGCGTGTATGTGTGTGTGCTGTAACAAGCAAGCAAGTAATGCACCAACTCTCTTACACAAGCCCTTGAATTTACACGACATTGTCCCACATGCCAGAATGAGGTCAAAGTCAGAAGGGCGTATGCTCCGAGCCCCTCTCACTTGTGTTTGTTTGCTGTGTGTCTTCCACCTCATCAGTCCCAAGGCCAGGCTTTGCCACCAGGTAGTGTGTTGTTAGGTGCACAGCCTGTGTTTGTGTGTGTCGTGGCTCTGGCTGACCCTCCCCCCCCTCACCCCGCCTCTCTCCCTGTGTCGTGGTGGAGTGAGGGATTAGCGTGGATTTGATGGCCAACGGTGGGACTTAGTGCAGCAAGCAGCGCCGAGTTTAGAGCCTGTCGGGTGGAACTGATCACACTTTGAGAATATAATGGAGCTTTAGGTGCCGGGGCCGTCTCGCTGTTTGTGAAGGCGGTGAATCGCATCAGGTGTGCTTTTTGTATACCTGATGATGACGATCCAACAGGCCGCTCGCACCGCAGGAGGATGAGACAGATGATAATGAACATTGTATTATATATTTCATTTCATTAGTGTGAATGCTGGAAGCATTCACACTATTGTTATTCGGTTCGGCCATTTTCTGCCTTTCTTCGTCATGTAACTAGTCCTTCATACTTTGTGCTATTTCAACAATTCAAATATCAAAATGTTCAGCCTTTTCGGGACAGGTGTGCTATGTCTTTTCTCTTTTCAACTATTCATACTTTTTGCAATATTCAACTATTTCTGATTTTTTTTCCCCCATAGAGAATGCATTGGAACAGTCTTGAAACTCTTCAAATCTTCTTACTTCTTTCAGCCTTTAAAGCGTCCACATACTTTCAGCTAGAGACTTCATTCAAATTCTGAGCTGTAGACAAACTTCTAATGTATTCATCCTGTATGTACAACTTTTTCATAGCTTGTACCGTTTTTGAGATAAATCCTTTAAAAGCACATGAGGATTTCTGACAAATTTCACACTTTTCAATGAGTGTGTATGGGGTTGGGTCAGAGTGAGTGACATCGTTAGAGTGAGAGGGATCGCAAAAACATTCAGGATTTTTTCTGGATAAATTGCCAGCACGGCCACAAATTAAACTCTAGACACATGATTTCCTCACCGGTTTGTAGCCACACTTGTCGTGTCTCATTTAATGTGCTCAAAACAGCAGACAGACTTACAGAATTGTCTCAGTGAGCCTAATTGTCCAGCTAGACCCGCTCCAGTGGCTCATCCACTTCAATATAAAAGTAGGAGCTGATTTTTTTAGAAAAGCAGAAATGCCCCCCTTTTCTACCTTGCGACCCTGAGAAAAGTTTTTGCCCTACAAACATTTAATGCACATCAATGTGCTCAGGAAGGTCTCCTTCCCCAGTAGTCATGGCCACATTCTGATAAGAGGTACGGTTCTCTTTTACTGGGCTGTTTTCAGAAGCTGCTCAGAGCTCAAATCTCTCTGCTCTGCTCTGCTCTGTGTGCAGTTGGTCCAGCTGTAGTGGCCAGCTCGTTATCAAAGTCTAATAGAACAGTGCAGGTGCAGCCTGGCCGCTCGTTAAGATGTTTTTAAACACAGCCCCACACACACACATGATAAACCAGACTGACAGAGGATGTCCACGCACAAACACAGGCATCACACTCACACAGACAGACACACACAGACACTCACACACATGCACACATACACAAACAAACAATTCCATTCCATTCTTCATTCTTCCATTCTTAGATAATAATTTAAAATATTTTTTAAATGCAGCCAGGGAGCTCTCTGCTCTCATTCAACCCAATGCATTTTTTTCACAGCAGCAGGAGAAGGAGCTCAACTTTGTAACTTGCTGTTAAGTGCTTTTTAATTCATTTTAATTCACCAAAAAATAGTCACAGGTCACAGGTCTTGCTTGGTGAGGCTAATTTCTGCACTTTCCTTACTTTTTTTTTTAAGCATCATTGAAAAATCTCACATTCATCAAAGTCTCAACCTCTTTTGCACAACTCCACTGTAGTGTAGGGGGTAGGGTGGCCGCTTGCCAACTCCATGGTCACTGGTTCGAATCCAAGGGAAGAACTCTTGTTATGTTATGTTGAATTCTGCTCTCCTCCCCCGCCTTCAATTGGTTACAGGTGTTTGTTATCTCCTTGATTACTCATACCAGTTTGCAGCACATCATCACATTACAATGAATGACAACAGTCTTGAAAGCAGTGTGCTCTCTGTAGCCGAGTGGCAGAGTAAAGGCTTAGTGATCATATGGTCATGGGTTCGATTCATGCCTCAGTCATTTCACATCATTGCTTGACTTTTGATTCCAATTATTCAGCTGTCATTGGACAGTCTTTGATTCCTCATAGTATAAAGCTCATTGTAACTCAGGTTCTCTGTGGCTGTATGGTTAGTGTGTTAGGTTACCACTCATGAAGTTGTGGGTTCAATTCCTTCCATGGACATGTTTCTTGTATGCCATTCCGCATGTCTTTGTCAATTTATTCTGCTAATTCAGCATGGTTCAGCATTGGGTTTCAGCATTCACACGCATGTTCCGTTAGGAAATGCTGTTTCTAGTTTCATTTCATAACCTTTATTTAAACTCGGACGGAGATATATTGAGGAGTAACCTCATTTACAATATAGCCGAGATGAAACACAAAAGACACGAACATTGAAACATACAAAAGCATGACAGAATAGGCTACCGGAAGTTAAAGGTGACAAGGATAAATTGAAACATAAGTTTCATTTGAGGCTTATTTTACCTCTAACTGCAGGAGCAGTTAGAGGTAAAATAAGATGTAGTTATGGTTTTAAATTGTCCTATTGATAAAAGTGAGGTAAGTTTCAAATGATTTAGCAGAGTGTTCCAGGTTGTAAGAGAAACTGATGTTAACAGAGGGAACCTGCAGTGTGAGCCAGTCTTTTGAGAGTGTGCGATAGAGACCTGCATTAAAAGACACTAGTGAGTTAATATAAGATGGCAAGAGACCAGTGAGAGCTTTAAAAATAAAATAAAATCCAGTGTCGATCACACCTGGTAGATAGTGAGGGCCATCCAACTTTGGAATACAGGTCACAGTGATATATATGACTATATCAGCAGCTCAGTTTGAGACAACAAACACATGGGGAGAGTAAACTAAGTGAAAACTCAAAATGCTTGTGAACAGCAGAGCTGATCAAGAAGATGACGCTATATCAGTCCAGAAAGATAAAAAAAAACAAATTCAACACAACACTCTTGCTCAGATTACTATTTTTTTCCTACCCAGACATGTTTGGTAAGCCTTCATCAGTTAATCAAGGTTTATTTGAGTGCTTTAGATCACATCATCACTGGTCCAGTAACCATGACCCAGGCGGTTTCAAATCATCCATCTTTTTTTTTTTAAGATCTTCCCATCAAACCATCCTCATGGAAGTAAAAAGGTGCCTGTGGAGGTGTGTAATGAAAAGAAGCAGGGAGGGGGAGAGGAAAAAAAAAAAAAAGCAATCATGCCGCGTGCTCGGAGAGATTTATTAAGGTGGACAGAGTGTTGTATCATAGCAACAGATACAGATTGCTTGAGCAAATATTCCCTTAATTCAGTATTTGTTTTTAAAGGCTCTCATGTATGGAGACAGATGGGCCGAGGAAGACGCGCTATCAGCCGTCCTAAATGGCTGTTTTAAAAGTGTTTGCCATGCTTTTGGCTTCTGCACGAGCACCGAGCGTATAAGCCAACGCAGAAGGCTGCTGGTCACTGGGGGGGGGGGGACTTTGCCAGTTCTCAGTAAATATTCACAATATGCTGTTTGTGTACTCTGGCCTGTCTGCCTCTGAGTGCCCTCTGTCTGCTCACTGACGATAGGTTTTCTGTGTCAATATTGCCTGAGCGCATATCAAGCAGGAGGACTAACATGTACCTCTATCCCTCTCTCTCTGTCTCTCTCTTTGCAGCGGGGCATTTTCCGAGGTGGTGATGGCTCGGGAGAAGGCCACGGGAAAGATGGTGGCAATCAAGTGCATCCCGAAGAAAGCGCTGAAGGGGAAGGAGACGAGCATCGAAAATGAAATCGCCGTGCTTAGGAAGTAGGTGTACCGCCCTGACGGAGCCACGGGGGGGTTTTGCAGGAGAAGAAACAGCACTTAAGAAGGGGTCACCACCACGCTGCAGCATCCTCTGGGGAGGGACAGGCTGTGTGTGTGTGTTTGTTTGTGTGTGTCTTGTGTGTCTCTGTGTGTCTCAGCTCTGGGTAATGACTCAGAGTTGGGATGCCGGTGCCACTCACTTTATTTAACAGTCATTGTCAGGCTTAAGTGACTTCTTTGTCGAATCTCATCTACCCTCCCTTTTGGGGTTTTCGCAGTGTTCGCACTCGCGCGCACACACACACACACACACACACACACACACACCTACACAGGGCAGGATAGGGTGGCGTTGACACCAGGTGACACTCCGTCCTCCTCCAGGGTCTAATGGGTAATTCCCCCGAGAAGCTCAGTCATCATCAGTCACTCTAGAAGCGAGCACGCCAGTTGTTGGGTGTAGTTGCCAGGCTACAGTTGCTATCCTTTGACTTCCTTCTTCTCTTTCTCTCTCTGCCTCTCCCTCTCTCTCTCTCTCTCTCTCTCTCTCTGTGTTTCTCTCTTTCTCAGTTTTGATCTCTCATTCTGTCCTTTTCTTTTCTTTTCTCCCTCTTCTCCTCTGTGTGTTGGCCCTCAAACCGCCTCAACCTTAATTTTTTTGTTCTGGACTTATCGAGAGGAAGTTGTGCAGATAGTTTCGTCCTTTGAGACTCTCCCCGCCTCCTCCTCTTCCACCCCCACCTTTTTCTTTTTCAGCCACCTGCCCTTCTGAACACGCTCTGTCATCTGCATATCTCCTTGCAGAGGCTGTTTTTTTTTTTTTATTATTGTACTAAAACCTTGTTGGTTGGTTGCCTGGACACAGCCTCCCAGCATCTTGATCCAGCCTATATTATCTTCTTCAGGTGCTCCTGGTGACGGGGGCTGTTGCTTCATGACTCATTGATTAGCATCCTCTAAGAATCCCCCCTCGCTCTTCATCACACACAAAAGGTTTCCTCCCTTGTGCAAATCATATGCTCTGCCAGGTTCATTTTTTTTTGACAAACATGGAGAAGATACACAAGTGCACACATATACACACACACAGTGTAAATACAAGCAAAGTGCTGTAACAGAAAGCAAAAGCAAAGCAGGTCTATTTCCATGTGGCAGCAGGGCTTGGTTTTTAACAAAGGAGAGGGCTAATTGCAGCTCATCGCAGCCGGCCTGTGCTGAGAGCAAACCAAAGTGAATTTTTCTGTTCTCCCTCCCCAGGATAAAACATGAGAATATCGTGGCTCTTGAGGACATCTACGAAAGCTCGAACCACCTGTACCTCATAATGCAGCTGTGAGTACATCAACCCACCACTTTGTTTGTTTAGGTCAGCCCTTTGTCTCCCATTTGTCCTGCCATTTGGATAATGTGTTGCGTTTTTTTTTGCTCGTATAAGCATCTATAATGTCCTTGAGGCATTTTTTGCTTCACCTGCTCTTCCGAATGCAGCGATGCTTGAAAAAGGTTTGTGCCACAGCCGTAATAAACATGTACATGGACTAAATTACGCTACAGATTTTATATTGGAACAATAAAAAATATATACATGACTGAAATCTGCATTAGTCCAACATTACCTCAAATAAATCATTTGACATTTTGAATGATGTGTTAATTTGCCCTCTTAATGATGAGAGGATTGGTACCACTCTGTGGCAGTTACCTTAGCATAAAGGCTGGATACAGTGGGAAGAGCAAGACTGGCTCTGTCTGAAGGAGGAATCTGCCAAAACCACTTGAGTCACATAGTTAGAGGAGGATGAGCAAAGGTACAGTCATTTCACTATCAGGATGTAAAAAATATTCACTCCACTACTTCAAATAAAACATTTTTAATCCAGTTGCCAAGCAGCGACTTCTTTTCCCATCCAGGAGGAGAAGAAAGAAGACGTGTCGAAGGATTTATACTTTCTTTTTTTGTATCACAAAAATGATATTATTATTTTTATTATTGGTAGTGGCATTAGTTATAAATTAGCTGGTTTTATAAAAAAAAAAGATCATAATGGTGAAATATTTTAATTGTTGTCCCCTTCAGGCTGTTGTTGTCACTGCATCTGGCCAACAAAGTGTGACTCTCCATGTTGTTTTTACATTCGACAATCAAAGAGAAAAAGATACAGTGTGTTTATCAGTGAACACAGTTTAGTGGGAGTTGCTCGGTGGATTTAGTTATCTCTTGGACAGAGCCCGGCTAGCAGTTTCCCACCGTTTCCAGTCTTTGTGCTAAGCTAACTGTCTCCCAGCCTTAGCTTCATAGTCACTGAGCAGCCATGAGGGAAGAAGCATCTTCTCCTCTACTTCTAAGCCAGAAAGGACACAAGATGCTTTCCTCAAAGTTTTCCTTCATAATCTCAAAGCCTGAGCTTGAGCTTTTAGCTGGGAGGCTGTGAGAACGTAGGTACAGTGTCACCAGTAGCAGCTATCTAGTTAAAAGTATGTGTTGTTGTTGCTGGTGGCAGCTGCCTCTCCCTGCCGGCACCGTTTGGACGTCATCGTGTCCGAGACCCTTTTCCTCTCCACATAATTTCACAGTGTTTGTGACTAATGCACCAGCAATTTAGGCGGCGGATATCTGCCCTGTGTGCTCGTCTGAAAGGTGCATCATGTGACCTTGAAGCGTCGCTTATGAAAATGGTGATTGCTAGCCATCTGTAACAGCAGCCACATTCTCATAATTGATGCTCAGCTTAATGTGAGTCATCTATTGTACCTTCTCCTTTTGTGGTTGAAAGTAGTTGAGAAGAATGTGCGAGTGTTTATAACTGATGTATCAGAAGTCTCAGTCATCATTATGCTTTTGATCTAACACTGTATGACTGGTTTAGCAACACTGCAAACCTCGGAAAGACTATTACATTTGATCAAAACCTCCAACAGATACTAGTGATATACCATGGTTTTATGTAGTAGTAGTAATAGGAGTAGTTTAATCGAGAAAAAAAAGGTATCAGATTACTTGGAAACAGACAATTAATGAAGAAGATGCCTTGGTAAAGAAGTGTGATTATTCTTAGAGGAGATTTGAAGAAAGTCACTGTGGTAGGTTTGGACAGGGAGGCTCACTGGCAGCAAATACAAAATCTGCTTCGATCCAGATCAGGGTAATGTTGATGCTGAGGATGAGAACAGGTACATGTGAGCTCACTAACACTATGGAGAGAAAATATAACAGTGGGAGCTGAACCTCATTTTAAGGTCCAGGGGATAACCCTAAAATGTTCCCTCACTGCTGACCTGAATGTGGCGTCTAATAAAACCTGCTTAATAATAAAATAGGTGTTAAGTTTAAAAAATATATATATAAGTTTAAAATATATATAACTTGTCCTAACTTTGGAAATCATGGGGGTGGGGGTCTTCCTGTGTTACAACATGATGCCAGTACTTATGGTTTTGGTCACGGTTTCACAATTCCTACACCTAAATGTAATAGTAAGGTGTTTCTGTTATTAAGTACTAATGGAAAACAGTAGTCAGCCAGTGAACAGGTTGTAGTCTGAATAGGTAGGTATACTGGAGACCAGTAAAGAAATGAAGCTATTCAAATCTGTGTCTGTATCTGTCAAGTCACCCATGAAAACTTACATTGTACTGTAATCTCACAAATGGACATGCACATTCACATACTGTACTTTGCTGTATTTTGCTTCATTATGTGAGAATACACAATATTAGTTTTGATTTTTGACTTTATTCTTTTTTTCTTTTTTTTTTACTGTTTATTCAAAAAGTTCTCAAATGAATGATGAAGCACTTCAGATTTGAACAGCCATATTAATCAGCCTTTTCATTATTGTTTTAATTATCATATAAATCAGATTGTGTTGTTTCTCCTGTGTGTGTGTGTGTGTGTGTGTGTGTGTGTGTGTGTGGGTGTGTGTGTGGGGACAGGGTGTCTGGAGGTGAGCTGTTTGACCGCATCGTGGAAAAGGGCTTCTACACAGAGATGGACGCCAGCCGGCTCATTCGACAGGTTTTGGATGCAGTTAACTATCTGCACTCCATGGGCATAGTGCACCGAGACCTAAAGGTACAACAGTGAATGAATGAATGAATTTATTTATTTATTTCGGTATATATCAAGCTTATATAACCGAAAGGGTGGTTGAAGCCAAAGTTTATATACCCGTACCGCTTTTACCTTAAAAAATTCTACTCATTAATACAAAAGCATCAGATCACAGACATTTGAAACTAATCAGTACACTTACATTTCTGATCACAACAAAATAAAGAACAGTGCACAGCACCTAGCCCAAAATAGTACAAAATCATTCAACTTAATTTTCCATACTGTAACGAGAATTATGTTGTTCTTATAAAGTCATTTAAAGCTGACTAGAGTACACTAGCATAATTTAATATTTTAAGGACAATTATTCCAGATGCTAACCCCTCTAACAGAAAGACAGTGATTTTTTACAGTAGCTGGAGTCTTTGGTTTCTCAAATAATAATGGTCTTATTAGGTTATAACTGGAATCCTTCATTTTAAACAGACTCTGGATATTTTGAGGAGGAAGTTTATTTTTTTGCTTTGTACATGGTTGTACAAGTCCCTGAATTTCAAAATGTTCAAGCGACTAAATAGTGGGTTGGTTGGCTCACGGAAAGGTTTATTACTCATGATTCTTATAGCCTTTTTTTGCAATAAAAAATAGAATTTGTATTTGTTCTGTATGTGTTTCTCCAGACCTCAATGCATTATGTCATATATGGGGCAATTAATGAATAATATAAAGTGATTAGTGAGTGTTGAGAGAGGAAAGCTTGGGCTTGGGCTTTATCAGTGTAGGACATTCACAGCTCCTCACACAATACACTGCATTTGTTGTTGAAGAGTTGAAGAGAGAGAAAAAATGTTTTTGCTTCTCAACAAAGAATTACTCTTGAACTGAGAGGGGAAATCCCTGCTGTTTAACCTTTGTGAGTAAGATTATATGAGCTTTCTGTGTGGATCACCCACAGAGGTTAGATGTCTCCACGTCCTCCACAGTGAATGTGCTGAAGCCAAAAAAACACACAATCTCATTCAACAAATGGAGACGCACAAGCACAGACACATAGACTGACTCTTTATTCTGTCTCCAGCCAGAGAACCTGCTCTACTTCAGCCCTCACGACGACTCCAAGATCATGATCAGCGACTTTGGCCTGTCGAAGATGGAGGGGACGGGGGACGTGATGGCCACCGCCTGTGGGACTCCAGGATACGTGGGTGAGGACGGAGGACGCCCTCTGAGCTCTGGTGGAAACTTGCTCTGAGATAATTAGATGCTCTAGTTGGATAAACATGACCTAATCTAATCTGCCAGTAGCCACAGGTTAACCTTAGCCATCTGGTGCAGGCAAACCACCAAACATCCATGTTGTTCCTCTCCAGCTCTCAGTGCTGTGGCGAAGAGTGGAAATCTGTTGGTATCATTTCACTACAAGAATATGAGTTTGTCTGACCATTAAAAAATAAAACATTTCTTTGTTGCAGCCCCTGAGGTTTTAGCCCAGAAGCCGTACAGTAAAGCTGTGGACTGCTGGTCTATTGGAGTCATCGCATATATTCTGTGAGTTCTTTGAATTCAAACCTACTTCATCATCACCAACTGAAGATTATTTTGTGTATTTGAACCCTTTTTTAAACAGGAAACCATCACTCAGATCAGAAACCACCAGGACACATTTTCAGGAAACCACTGAGATTTATCAAGCTTCCTGACTGAGGAGTAAAACAAAGACAGATGTAAAACAGATAACAAGATCAGAACCCACTCATTTAACAACTTTTAATCCGTAGTGCACCTGTATTAAACCTTTTTTTATCAGGCTTACTGCTGTTTAATTGACAACCAGAGTCTCGTGTATTGTATCATTTCCTGTTAACGATGATGAAGTCTGATGTTTTTAAACTCTACTACTCTGGCAATTAGCACTCTATGTAGTACGAGTTTAATTTGTGTTTTAATTAGTGTGTTACTATGCCAACGTTTGCTAATTAGCACAGGACACACAGATCGACTGATACTCAGAGGAGTGTCTTCAGTTCGGTGCTAAATAAAAAGTTTTCGATTCATCCTGTGGAAAACATAATTGATAGAAAATGATGATGCCTCCAGCTGCTGTCCTTATTTTACAGTGTCCATACAGCTTAGAGTGGAAACTGTTACACAAAGCAACTGAACTAATTAAGTAAAGTGGTGTCGCTTATTAGCAAAGAGAAAATCCCTGGTCTCATTATCCATTCGTTAGGAGGGATGAATTTTAAGGTGATAAGTGGAAGAGATTTTGATGCCTTCACAGACTTCTGTCCTATTCATACCGTTTCATAAGCAGAAGCTCAAATATACAGCCTGGGTTTATGTTGCATGTCTGTGATTTGCATGTTATTTTCTCCATATCATATTAAAATGGACTGTTTTGTTTCATTTTTTTCCCTTCTTAGTCTTTATGTAGTCTCTTTAATCCCTCTGAACCGTCTCCTGTTGCATGCTTATATGAAAAATCAAACTGCCAGTGAATGAGATTAGGGCCGCAGCAAATCCTGTTTAGATTTGGGTTAAAGTTTCTAACATCAGATGGGTGGCGGCTCTCTTGCTGTGATGTAATCATCGGTCTTCATCTCCTCAGGCTTTGCGGTTACCCTCCTTTCTATGACGAGAACGACTCCAAGCTCTTTGAGCAGATTCTCAAGGCCGACTATGAGTTTGACGCTCCGTACTGGGACGACATCTCTGACTCCGGTGAGCTACTACCTACTGTATCTGTCTGTGTCCTCGTAATGTCAGGAAATCTGACAATAAGCAATAAAAAGCAAAGTAATGCAAATTTAGAAATATAGATTAATTAGATTAGATTAGATTAGATAAACTTTATTGTCCCCAAAAGGGGAAATTCGTCTTGGGCAAAAGTGCACCGTGTAGCAACAAGACATATAAGCAGCAATAAGCAGTGACATACAATGGACATAAGTACAACGACCGACATGCAGGAAAATTCATAATTAGATAACAAGATTCTAAATGAAATAAACCTCCAGTCAGCTCCTCTATTTCTGAACTTGTTTTATTTTTCAGCCTTTTTAAATTCTTGGTCTTGTCATTTGAATAATCTAATCCCCCTTTTTTAGAAATTATATCATTTGAAGTGTGAGCTAGCTTGGATGAACATATACACTACTCACAAAAAGTCAGGGATGTTTGGCTTTTGGATTAAATTTCAGAATGCATTTAAAATGCACTATAACATTTACAGGTGAATCTAATTTAACCTTCTCTAAACTTTTGAATGCACATGTCCAATTTTTCGATGTTTCTGTACTTACTGAATAACATGCTGTTCTCTAACAAGGTGATTAACCACAAACATCACAAGCACCGTCTGGTTTAGTGGTTCAGTTGTAATGTTCTGGTTCAATGACAGTTTGTAGACAGTCCTCTTCTCTCTCTCTCCCTCTCCTCTCCACATCATGAGACCAAGACAACACTTGGATCAGACTGATCAAGTTATTGAGACATTGAGATTTTTGTTGTGCTATAGCCACCACTGTTGTTAGCTTTTGTTTGAGATAAAGAAATTACCATTGCATTCTACTTAAAAGGCTTTCATGATAGAATATCACTGTAGCATGAACTTTTTATAGGGATATTCTTGTCAAATATCCCTAACTTTTTGTGAGCAGTGTATTATGTAGTGCAATACACTGAGCAGCAGCCTTCAAGATCTCTACTGTATGCGTAGTTAATCGTGTTCATAAAACATTAATCATGCTGATGTAACATCATCACCATGAAAACTTTTGTCTTTGTTGTTTTTGTTTGTGTACCTTTTTATAATGCTGCTCTCACTCTACAAAATTTGGTCAGTGGTACAGGTGAAAAGAGAAGAAAGATTTTTACATTTCATTGTGATGATTCAACTGAGTTTTTAGTTTTCAATCATTCATGCAGATATGGAGAAAATGTTTTTATGATACATTTGTATTTAGGCAATTTGGCGCTTTAAATGTTTTTCTTTATTTTTGCCTTGGTTCTTTCAAGGAAACTCCAGTCAACTACGTAGTCCAACATCAAATCATTGATTTGCTTCAAGCTTTACAATCTGTACAATCTACAGAAAAAAACTTTGGTAACACTTTATAATAAGTACACACTATTAAGCATCAGTTAAGCATTTAATACTGAATTCATCATTTATAACACATGAATACTCCCCTCAAAGTGCAGGAAAAACGCAGTTTTTATTTGGAGCTAACCAACTGCTGATCGGCGGGCGCTAACCCTGGGCGGAGGGATACGTGAGTTGGTTAGGTCCAAATGAAAACAGAGTTTTTCCTGCACTTTGAGGGGCTGGAAAAAATTGTATTATAGTGAACAATGGAACTGTGTATTTATTTTTTCAGGTAAAACCTCTTTTAGGCCACGAAAATAGGCCATTTCTTTGGGTCCATTCACAACAATGTATGTTGTAAATCTCTGGGCAGGGCTATGGGCTGGCGTTGCTAATGGGAGGAGTGTAGAGAGTCTGCTACTGCAATTAAAGTACTTAGGGGCTATTTGTAGATCATACAACCCCACTTTAAAAAAATGCTACTATCCCTTTAATGCTTAACTAATGCTTAATAGTGTGTACTTATTATAAAGTGTTACCAAAACTTTTAACCGAAAAAAAAAAGAAGATATCGGGACACGTTTTTTTAATGGTGGACACACCATAGATGAATTTAAGAACTAAAATGACAGAATAGCAGCTCCTGTGAGATAAAACGCTACGAAAACATTTAAATGCTTGAGTGCACCAGAGTGTGGAAGATGTTCTCATTGGATGTGCTCTTGACCTTTTCCAATTGCCTTCGTAGCCAAAGACTTCATCAGCTGCCTAATGGAGAAGGACCCAGAGAAGAGATTCACATGTGACCAGTCTCTTGAGCATCCCTGGTGAGAAACTAACGCCACACGCTGCGCCACAACCAGACAATCGCAGGGAAGCACACATCTCGCTGCGATTAAACAGCAGTATGACGCAGATTGCCAGGCTTACGCATTTGTCATAGAGAGCATGTCCTCCCACTGTCATCTGTCGCCATGGCTCCGAGCCGCGAGCCCACCTCTGCCTCGCCACCGCCGGCCCTCCGAGAGAAATCTGCTGAATAAATGGCTTCCAATTAGTGGCTGGCGTCCTGAAGGATCCTTGAAGAATGTGGACGCTTTAATGAACAATTAGGATGTCTTCCCAGGCCTGAGCCGGAGCTAACGAGAGCGAGCTGGCGTGGGCTGCTGTCTCCAGCTGAAGTGGCCAGTATGAATAAGTCTGTTTGCCAGTAATGGGCCTTTTGGGTCCCGGGGCAGGTGGTCCTTCTGATACAAATATACGGTTTGTGACACTGGTAACAGGTGTCATAACAGAGAGGAATGGCTTTCATTGACAAGGTTTCACACAGAGATATTATGATGAATGTGACGGAGCGAGTTACAGTGTGTGAGCTCCTGCAAAAAGACATTGCTCCATCAATCACAGATGTTTTAGCAGAATGAAAATAAATGAGGGGAGCAAATGGGAAAACATCAGGATGGTTTTTTTTCCAACATACATATGAATATACATACAGCAATAAATAGCTTGTGCCACATTTATTTACATGATTTAAAAGAACTTGACTCTGATTTTCAGGATTGCCGGAGACACCGCTCTCTGCAAGAACATACACGAATCAGTCAGCCGACAGATGCGCAAAAACTTTGCCAAAAGCAAATGGAGGGTGAGTACAGGCCAGCATCTCTTTTTTTTTTTTTTTGGCCATCATACTGTATTTTACTAAAAACAACATAACATTCACAGTATTTTCTGTCCCTTTGAATTGCATATCTTTGACCAGGAATCTGTCTGTGCTATTACACTTGTCTGTTTACACCCTGTCTTCACAGCAAGCCTTTAATGCGACAGCTGTCATCCGCCACATGAGGCGCCTGCAACTGGGCACCAGCTTTGGCAGCAGCATCCAGAGCAACAACTCGGTGTCTAACCCTCAGAGCCGAGCTCCATCCAAGAGCCAGTCGGTGGACTGCGCCCCCCTCTCCCTGAAGGACTGTGAGTGACACTTCAGACGCTCTCTGTAGACGTGGACATGTCCATCTTTTAGTGCTGCACTCATGTGAGCTCTGTTCACTCAGACGACCCCCCCACCCCCCACATCGTGCTAATTGGCAGCCGTTTAAAAAGCTCTTGAAGTGTTGGTTTCAATTAAACAGACTTAACTGGGTTTGACATGAGCCATGTGGTCACAGTGTTCCTGCTGGTGTTTAGCTCAGCGTAGGGTTTTTAAATAAATACTGAGCTTTACTACAACATCACATCTCAAGGAAATGCTTATTTAGTATTCATTTTATCACCTTACTGCAGTGTTGAGTGATTGAAGTTTATCCTAAGAGATTAACTTGATAATAACTGGTTCAACCTTTCCAAATGTGAACATTTTCTGCTTTTGTTTAATTATTAATTGAGAAGATTTTGTTCTTCTGGTCAAACAGAACAAGCACTTCAAAGGAAATTCCGCAATTTTCACACTTTTTGTAGACTTACTGGTGTTTAGATGATAGATAAATAAGTGATGGACGGGCAAAATTATTAGTTGATGAAGTATAAAACTATTCTATGTAGGGCCAAGCAGTCAATGATAGTATAAATGGGTTAATTCCAACCTTACTTCATAGTGGTATATCACAGAACAGGGCCATAGTGTTGCACTGGTTGACATATCACAAAATGTGTATCAATCCATTGTTGAAAATAGTCCCCTAGACTAACAATTTCACAATTTACTTCTCTTTTATGAAAACTATGTTGCTGGCTGTCTGCCAATGGGCTGAGGGCAGTAAATTTGAAGCTATTTTTAGACCAGGCCGATATTGGTTTTGGTCTTTTCATAGGAATTATGAAAGATGTTTTGTATGTCCAGATGTAGGACTACCAGATTTAAAAAGTCCTGGGTTCCAGCTGCCATTGGCCTTTTAAGTAATGAATAATTCATATAAATTTTAGGGTGGATTGCATGCACTTTTCTCACTTTACCTCCTTCTGTTTTTATTATTTATTCTTATTCTCTATCCTACTTTTTGACTGCCAATTTTTTAACTGTTGTGTTATGTCATTGTTGTGTATTTTTATTATTTTGTTTTTGCTGCTGGCTGCACCACAAATTGCCCCCTGGGACAATAAAGATATCTTGAATCTTATAGTTATTTGTGATATGACAACTCCTCCAACAAGCTCTTTGTATTTCTTTTCTTATCTTTTTGTTCTGCAGGTTCTCCAGTAGAGTCATTGGAGTCTGCGGTTAAAGTGCACAACCAGGACTCGGATGCCCCCTCTCCTGTACAAGAGGAACCACCAGTAGTGGCTGAGCCGGCGCGGCCTCGACCCTCCACTGTTACTGTCATCCACACTGGGACTAAATGACGCCAGGTTCCGCGGGAGGTGAGCTGGGAGACCACGGAGCTTTGAGACGGGATGAAACCATCCCATGGCCTCGTGATTCCACGTCGTTGCCCAGTTTGCCCATCCCGCGACCTCCCATCTGTTTCTGCCAACCACGGGAGGAATTTAAGGAGCATTGGCTCGGCTCCATTTACCACGGCTCAGCACGGCACCCCCCCGCCGCTTCCCTTCCCACTGTCATACAAACCTGGAAGTACCGATGGGGGGGGAGAGGCTCAGCAGAAGTTGTTATTGTGGAGGCCATGTTCAGGCTGGATCATGGCTGTCTGGCAGACAAACAAGCAGCTGGTCTGGGAAGTGCCACACTAAAGGGAACTGATTATTGAAGCTGCTGTGGATCTGGACTGAGAGCGCCTTGAGACAGGGCGCCCCTCTGTTTGCCTTGTGTAAATATCCTGCCTGGAACTGTTGAGTGGACTCATGTTATGCAAGTGAAATATAAGCTTCAAGCTGTGGTAATTAATTGTGACATCATCTGCACTCTGAACTTCTCGTCATTAAATTTGCTGTGGTATTTGCTACAATGGCTCACAGAGTCCTAACTCCCAACAGTATGACAGTATGTGTAACCTCTTTGCTTTAAAGTGTGTGGACATGAAACATGAGCAGGATAATGTGCTTTGGTTGTGGAGTCTGATTGTGGATTGGGCCGGTGCGTTGCACTAATGTATTGGATTATTTATTTTCTTACAATATATATAATGATTTTTGTAAGAAATGTGTTGTTAAACTGGACTGAGCGGTTGTTGCATTGAACGATAAAGGCACAATATCTAATAGTTGTTACTTTGTAATTGCGGTTTTATTTGATGAGTTCATTTTAATGTGACTGTGAAGTCCTTTTTGACCACAGGAGGGCAATCACATGTTGTCGCTTTGTGACCAGTTCTCAGGGATGTGCTCCAACAAGAAGCTATCCACCTCCCACCCCTCAGAAAAAGAAAAAAAAAGAAACCCTCCAAAATACTGCATGTTATTCAAATGTGCCATTAGGAGAGTCTGACAGTTTTCTTTCCTTAAGTCCATCATCACTGACATATGGGCATCATGTAACTTGCACTGAACAGATTGTTTTCCCATGAATAGACCTTAAAGAATGGATTTGGATTTTTAAAAAAGTGTTTATCAGTGAAGTGCACATTTATGTCTGTGGTAAAAATGTAAAATGACAACCGAATGAAACTGTATCTTAATAAGGATTGCTCTCATTGCAGAATTGTCAGATCAGTAGTGTACAGTCCAGTATAGTTGAAATATCGTGCTCTGCTTCCGCTCATGAAGTGGCTGTTCTGAAAACAGCTCACTCTCTCTCTGTGTTTAATCACTGTGCTTTCATACCAGCCTGTTGAATTTAGCAGAAAGACTCCTTCTCCTTCTCTCTCTTTCACACGTAGAGGATAGGGGATCTGTCTTTGTATTTTCTCTGTGGTACCTCTATTTAATTTTTAATCACTCAACATGAATGGGAGAGAAAAAAAAGACAACACTCCACCAGAACAAGTCCAATATCATGGGCTTAGCCATTGTGAATTATCTAAAAATGTTGTGGTGAATATCAACTTATGGACTTTGAGCTTCTATTTACTGTAAATACAAATCTCAACAACAGTTTGCTTGGGTCTTGAGTGTTTATTTTTGTCTTCCCTATGTTTTTCCCCAAAAAAATAATAATAAAAAAATAGTATAAAAAGAAAAGAAAAATATGAAGCATTTAAAAGGCGTCAGTATGCATGTATTACTGTTGCAGAACTGTTCTTTGGAGTTGTAGAAATTCATGTATTAAAAAAAGAGGCTTGTTTGCACGTGTCATCGCTTCTTTGACAGGGAGTAAATATCAGGTTAGTTAGGCTATGCACATGTTTATTACATTAGAAGTTGTTATTTGATATAGATGTTTAAAATGATTCAGTTAATATATGCAACTGATATTACAAGTGAGTGATTAGAATAACTTGTGTAAATGCAGTACGTTCACTGTGAACATGTGGTGTGATAAATGATTGTAGATCTATTTACCCAGGATCCCTCCAAAACACACTGATTGTCAGCTCCATGACTTTTTCTAATTGTATTGGTTTCTAATTGTATTATTAACATGATTGTTGATCATTTTGAGCAACAACAGTGATAGTTAAGAGACCGATTTGAGCTGTCGGTTGGATTAAATGTGTTTTTCTTATATAGCCTAGACCAAATGATTTATAGATAAAAAGTTAACAAACAAATAATTAGAGAAAAAGAATGAATTGTTAATCACAATAATTGTTAGTTGTGGCCCTCAACAAAAGGAACAAGTATTTGTTCATACTACCAATACATACAAACAGGCTATTTACTTTTTTGGTATTATGGTACAGTAATGCCTTGTGCTTATTTCAATATTCAAACAGTTTGTGTCAGAGCAAATTCTAACCACTTTAGTTCTACATATTAGAAATTTAGTGGGAAAGATAAAAAAAATCAGGTGGAAAAAAACCAAACAAAAAAACCATTTGTAGTTATCATTATCACTTGATTACATACAGCAGTGGGGTCAAAGCCAATGTCAGCAACACACGGGATAAAAACAAGTTAAAACATTTGATAGTGTTGCTGATGTCTCTGCTGTGTAACCACCAGGTTCTGTGGTGAAGAGGATCACTGTCTTGCAGAGGCTGCTTCTTTTAAATGTTAGTATGCGGTCAGCTCCTCTCTCACTGGCCCTCAGACTCAGATGGAGTGGCGGTTGTACTCGTGGGGAGGATGCATCCCGTCATAGTGAAACTCCCTCCACTGCTCGGTGCTCTCTCTGCTCCTCTCATCTTGCTCTGGAAGATTAGAAGTATTTTAGCGGTTGAATGAACTCGCTCAGTGAATGAACTCATCCCTCTCAGCTGCATAGATTCAGAGATGAGGAGTTTACATACCATCATGTTCCTCTTCAGCGTAGCTCTCAAACTCGTTCCTCTTCTCCTCGTGAAACTCTCTCTTCCGTTCATCTGCCGCCAAAACTAGTCTCTGCTCAGCTGCAAGCACAGAGGAGGAATATGGAAAGCTCACTTTAATATATAGTACATAGAGATATTAAATTTGGAAATATAATTTCCATTTTGCCATGCCAATACAACTTTATAAAAAAACATGTCATTTCAATAAAAGCCATACAAATTTCTTCTTAAATAGAAAAAGGTTAAATCAGCAAAATCTTAATGTTTAAGTAAGCTACATTTGTCCTGTGACTGTTAACTGTGACATTATTACTGTAGATTATTAATGCCATTGCATATGAAAGCAACATTTTAGTGTTGTAGTGGTATGAGGTAAAGCTTTCAGACTATTTTTTGTAAACAAAATGAAATCTGAATCTGAACAAAATCTATAAATATTAAGTTGCCTGTTTCCTGTTCATGTCCTGTTTTATTTTGAAGATACATGTCTTGTCTTCCTGTATCCCCCCCCCCGTGACTCATGCGTCTCACCTGCATTGATCACACCTCAGTGTTTCCTCATCGTCTTTTTTGTTGGTTTGTCTGTGTTGATGTCCTGTGTCCATACCGTGTCCCTGCGTTTTTCCCTATGTGTTTTTCCTTTGTTTACCTCCTTGAGTTTAAAAACATCTTTTGTTTCACCTTAGTAGTTGTGTTTTGATTTCTGCATTTTTGGGTCCAGTTTCTTACAAACCTGACAGGGAGACAGAAGTCGCAGTCCATTCCAACAAGTGACTTTCAACAACAGCTGAGACTGTGTCTTCAGGTCGGTATGAACAGGATGTTTTCCAACATCAGTCTTCAAATACAGTAGCTAGCTACAATTTTAGCTGAATCCAATGTCTTCCACTGATAATGTGTGTTGGATGGACTAATCTGCATCTTTCTGAAACTACAGGTAATGTAGTTAAAAAAAAGACAAACACTTTCAAACCCCCTTGCTGTTGAAAAAGTACCTCACAGGTCTGTATACATTTCAATATGGAACCATCCTCTCATTATTGTGAATCTCCCTCTTTGTGTTTTCCAGGACTGGCTGTATTGGATTGTAACTTTGAAAGGGCACCCACCTGATTTGTTTATCTCAGTCTGCGTAAGTGTTTTTTTGTTGTTGTTTTTTTCATGCAGAATGGGTATTTTTTTAACCTTTATGATCAGTATTATTTTGACTAAAATGAGTGAACCTAACCTTTGAACTGTAATGCTACCAAATCTAAAAGGTTTGGCTAAGGTTGATATAAATCCAGAGAGGTGGTGGCGAGGACTTCATTCAGCCTGGATGTGACCTCTCTGACGGAGAGCAAGTTGGTGTCAGTGAAACTGACAGACACTGACTGCAGTAACCTTAGAAAGAGCCATTAGCTGAGATAGGAAAGGTTTGGGATAGCCATGCTAACCTTTCCAAAGTCTGGTCACGACCTTTAACCTTTTAGTAGGATTCCCTACACAAGTCCGTGCGTGCCGTGCGAGCTGCAGCTCCTGTTGGGAATTTGAGCCACTCGGCTGTAAATTATAAGTCAACATTGCAGACATGGTGCACACTTGCAGATGAAACCATGTTTGATATCATGGCTAATGAGGTTAGTTTGTTTTTCTGTCAGACAGCTGACCTGCTTCTTTGAATTCCCAACTCAAACAGGAGCATTTCCTTCAAAACCCCCCCTTATCCACCTACTGCCAACACATTTATCAACTCTTTTCCTTTGCAAATTTCATCTACCTGTCAGAGAAATGTCGTGACTTCACCTCATTATGCAGCAGGAGAGGCTCTTCAAAGCGAGCACTATTTATTTGTCTCACTTTTTTTTACTTGGTTTCTCTGTGACCCCGTTCTGCCTGCGTGTCGGCACATTCCACATTCAGCTCCCAGCCGCTCACCCACTCACTCGTCCATCTCAGTCCTTTCACTGTGTTCTCTGCTTTGTGTTCATTTTATTCCTCCTTTCACAGGCAAAGTGTCTCATTGGTGTTACATGCACACAGCTCCACAGCATGTTACACAACTCCAATTCAGAGCTGCAGTATCTCTGTGTGTGCTCTCACCTTCCTGTTGGCAGAACTCTGTCTAACACTGCTGTTAAATCATCCAAGAATGTCAAACATTGTGCTGTATGCGAATTTTCAGCAAACGTTTGAGGAGCATATTGACGCTGCATCTGCACTGATGTGAGTGTGTGTGTGTAAGCTCCATGCAGCCCTGTGGCTCCTGCTGCAGCCTCCAGCAGAGGAGGCAGAGCTGATGTGTGACCAGACAGGTCTGAGGTGGTCCAGAGAGCAGTTAACAGCTGCCGTCATAAAAACATTCAGACAGCAATAAACATGTTTTCCCCACCGTGCAGTCAGTCAGGCAGTTATTTCATCTATTACTGCGCGCCACGTTTTGGTTTCTTGAAAATAGGAATAAATCTATCACTGTGGCTACACAATTACAATTTATGCCAGTGGTTCCCAACCTTTTTTGGCTCATGACCCCATTTTGACATCCCAAATTTCTGGCGTCGCAGCTGTCAATATTTTTATATGCTGCATTTTATTTGAACTTGATTTATATTTGAGAAAGTGAAAGTTTAGAATACAGTTGTTTAAGATTGTGTGTGGTGTTTTTAATCATAATTTTTAAAAGAATAATAATTAGTTAAAAAAATATTATCAATTACTAGACATTTCAGGCGACCCCATTTGAAATCCAGGCGACGCCATGTGGGGTCCCAACCCCATGGTTGAAAAACACTGATTTATGCCATTGTTTCTAGTGCAATGCCATTTCTCTACAGTACATGCCAGGGACGAGGCATTATCCACACACAACCCTGCTGTCTGAAAAACTTTGACTTAAAGGGAAAAAAGTGTAAAATCATGACAAAAAAGAGTTTCTTGCACACTGCAAAGTTTTGTAGACATGTGTTAAGGAACTATTTACTGTGAACAATCCAAGTAATTAAACTCAGTTTCTCATCAAAAAGTAGATGAATTACCATTACACAGGTGTTTTTTTTGTTTTTCTTAATATTGAATCCTTGGGAAGGGAAATACAGTGATTTAGTAGGATAAATGTTTTCTAGTAGTTTTGCTGGATGCAAAGTGATGACATCCATTCTGGTGTAACAGCATGAAAATCAATGCGAGTGTAGCTCTGAACTCACCATTGATCTCATCCTGAGATTTCACGCCCCGTCTGCTGCGTTTCCTGAAGAAGTTTGAGGCATCGGCCTCCTTCATGAAAATCCTCTTCAGTGGACCTGCGGTGGAGGCAGGAGGGAGGCTCAGCTCACAACATGAAGGGATAAAGAGAGAGAGGATGTACAGCACAAGAGGTGCAGCTGAGGCAGCTTCTCACCCTGTGGATCTTTAGTGCTGCCTGTGCTGCTGGGCACAGCTGCAGAGTCAGCCTCCGGAGACACTGGGTCAGAGAAGAAAACATGAAAAACACAGAATCTAAGCCCTCCTGCCTATACCTCTCCACCAGAGACAAAGAAAGCAAACAGCTAGCATCATTGTATCTAAAGGAATGAACTCCTGATACACAGATCCACATGCAAGTGAGAGGCAAAAAAAAAAAAACACCTAAATCCAACATCCAACCTCTGCATCAACTCACAGGACAGTGCGAGGAGCACCGTGAGGAGTGCCAGCAGGGTTGCATACGTCCAAGACATCTTTAGCTCTGTGGTTGAATTGTTGGGACACAAGCAGTGAATGAGGAGGGAGAGAGGTGAGTAAGACATATGTGAGAGGTGGGGTGGGACACTGGAGGAATATTGACTGCTTGTCAGAGGAGGGAGGGCGCGACCGAGTAGATCTGATAAGAGGCTGAAGCCAACTAGCAGCAACAGAAGGGGCAGGAAGGGGCTGAGGACCCAGACTGGACTTTCTTCAGTCACTGCACTGTGTGTTAAAGCAAGCAGAGGTGACACCATACATGCACTTTACATTTATTTCTTGTTACCTCAGTCGTGCAATAGATGGGGGCTCACTATGAGTCTACAGACTGAAAATGCAGCCACTGTCTGGTTAATACCCAACCTTATTAGACATAAGATGGATGACAGACAACAAAAACACTGCCCTAGAAGTGGAGCAGTGTTTTCTTGCCAAACGTCTCCTTTACAGATGCAGCTGAAACGGGCACCTCAACAAGGCTGCTCTCTCTCTGGTTCTGCGAAAGTATGCAGCCGTCTGCTTGAGTTTTTTTCCCCACCTGGATTCTGGCTGTGCCCCAGTTGCTTAAATTGTTTTGTGGGGCAAACCAAGGCAGATGGATTGATGCTCAGGGAAGATGGAGGTTTGAGAATTATGTGAAGTAGGAATGTTTTGCTCAGGTAAGTGAGGAAAACATGTGGAGGGAGGAGGAAATCACTCTAATTTGCACCAATACAAGTGAAAATATTTTAACTGAAGAGAACTAGGACAGTGACGGCAACAGAAGTTGCAGAGGAGTTTTTTTTTTTTTTTTTTTTTACCTGGTTAACTCTAAAATTAAAAACAGATTTGAATGGTCTTCTGAAATCAGTTGACAATTGAGCAGTAAGGTTGAGGACAACCAGCTTCTTCAACTGGTAAAAACAGATGATTGGAAATGCCAACAGTTTACATTTCACTATGGCTGAATGACAGGTTTTTTGTGATAAGAACAGGGAAAACCTTTTGTGGAAACATAAATGTATAGTTATAATGTCTGTTGTAATAGTGTACCAGCTGGGTGGATGAGATACAGTGCAGTGGCATGCAAAAGTTTGGGCATCCCTGGTCACAATTTCTGTTAATGTGAACAGTTAAGCGAGTGGAAGATTAAATGACATCTAAAAGGCATGAAACACTTTTTTCATGTTGTGTAGGCTATTATTTTTGTTTTCTACAATTTTAGACAGAAAATTTGTAGAAAACAATGTTGCTGCTTTGTTTCCCTGAAAAGGGGGAACAAAGCAGCACCCTGCAAAAGAATGGGAGACCCATGAGACTAAAGCTTTCAGATAACTTTGACCAAGGTATTAGACAAACTGTTTGCTATTTACACACTATGATAGTTTCCAGGGGGGGGGGGCTAGGTACTAACTATGCAGGGTGGCCAAACCTTTTCCTTTTCTGTCATTTTGAAAATATGAAAGATGAAAAATATTTACAGGCTATATTGTTTAAAATATAAAATGTGTCATCTATAACATTATGCCTTTTGGGGATCATTTAATCTCTTACTTGCTGAACTGTTCACATTTAAAGCAGAAGTAAGCGGAATGTTTGTGTTAATAGAAGTCTTAAATAGTTATATCTTCCGACAGCAATCACTTAGAGTGTTTGGTCTGAAACACGGGTCTGTCAGTCACTCTGCTCTGCTGTAAGCCGAGGAGAAAACTTTCCTTGTATCCTACAACCTTTATCCAATGAGGAGAGAGAACGGCATGAAGGGCTGTGTGTGCAGCCAAGGGATGCGCGTGAATGTGGTGACGTAGGGACGAGGACCAATAGATCCATGACGAGGGCGGGGACTGCTAACTCCATCGGCTGACAAGAAGTTAGCCAAAACGACCGGATCGTTTACTTCTGCTTTAAGATACATTTTGGCCAGGGGTGCCACTGTGTGTATGTACAGGGCCGTTGCTAGGAATTCTGGGAATTCTGGGCCCCCTGAAATAATAACTAGGCCCCTGTCCCCTGACTTTTCCCCTTCTTTCTTTTTTTTCCCCTTTTTTTTTTAAAGTATATTTTTTGGCTTTTTTGCCTTTATTTGATAGCCATAGTGGAGATAGATAGGAAAGGGGGAGGCAGAGAGTGGGGGAATGACACGCAGGAAAGGGCTGCCTGACCAAGGGGGCAGTTGTCGGTCTGAGAAGTGAAGCTCACTTCCGCGTTCAAAAACCTGCAATCCCCTGGGCTGTCGCTGGGGGCTGGCTCCAGAAGGGAGCAACTCCAATTGAGCCCCATGTTAAAATAGCCGATTTTACAGCTTAAAAAAACATATTTACAGCCTGGTACATTTTAATTTTTTGGTCTCAACCGATAGTTTCTACCCCCGCACAAACTCTGAGGGGGGTGAATTTTTTTAAAACTCTACCGTTTTACTATTATTAGGTTTAAAGTTCTGGCCAATTAGGGCGCAGAACCGTTGAGTGACAGGTCCGGAGACCGCTGCTACGAGGCCAGTGGGCGGGCTCTCGGCCGGCCAACGGCCGCACCGCTCCAAATATGGCAAGTAGAATCCAACATGGCGCGGCTCAAACCCCCGTAGTAGCGGCACAAAACAGACTCCCCCAAACCAATGGGTGACGTCACGGACGCTACGTCCATTCTTTTTACAGTCTATGTGCCCGACGCGGGACTCGAACCGGGGCCGCCTGCGGTGAGGACTATTAGCCTCTACATGGGGCGGCCGCTTTAACCACTGCTGTTGACGCTTTGGACGCTCGGTGTCGCCGGGCTCTCATTGAAAATGAATTGACTTCCGGGGTTTTGACGCTTTGGAAGCTTTTGGTGTGAATGCACAGTTAGACTATGTATGTATTATCATTTTTTATTTACTTTGTTTTGATGCTAATGCAGCATTACTATGAGTATTAGTCAGGGTCATATGCAGAATAATTTAGTCATACAAAGATTAGACTACTGGGTTTTTTTTGTGGGCCCTGCTCACCTTTCTACAACGGCCCTGTGTATGTGTAGGCCTATGTGTAGTGTTGCAGGTCTTATAATAGGCTCATGGTTGTAGGACTGCGGTGTTTCCTCCAGTAGGCGCCGCTGTGGAGCCGCACCGACCGGCTGCGGGTCTTTTCCATCAGTGACTGCTGGGTGGCGCCGTTTCCCCGCTGACATTTGGATGACACGGCTGTGTGGTGGCAGCAGCAGCAGCAGCAGCAGCAGGAGGCAGCAGGCTGAGGACACGCTCAGATCAACCAGTAATCACCATCGTCCCTCACGCTGCCATGGTGTCTCCGGTTTGAACAGAGAGCGAGAGAGAGAGAAAGAGAGAGAGACCAACAGCGGCGCTTCCTATTTTCTAACCGGGAGTGAAACTTTAAAAAGCCTCCGACCGACCGAGCCATGCTGCTGGACGACACAAGCCCGCGGATATAAGCGACACGGAGGAGCAGAAAGTAGCCACCGCCACCCGAGACCACAAAGAAGAAGAAGGAGAAGAAACGGTCGGTGCTAATTCAGTGTTTTTCTCCGTCTTGACTCGCGGAGGGAAAGAAAGACGGCATCCGGCCTGAGGAGAAGCTCCGAGGTCGGGGACTCCGGTCGGAGCAACGCTGCTCGTTTCTGGTGAGAGGAGAGCTCTTCACGTTGTCGCTGCTAGTTTGTGTGCGCCTTGTTTGTTTTTTTTTCTTTTTCTTTTTGTTTTGTTTCTTACCGCAGGGACACGGCTCAAGAAACATTTAACACGAACCTGCGCTGAAAACAAAACGAGCTGGGCAACAATGCAGCAGCAGTGTTTACTTGACTGTCGTCGGTGTGAGAGAAGCCTCTGTTGTGTTGTGTGTCCACTTTGTCCCATTCACCGTGAGCCGCGTTTAACTCGCTCAAACTGCGCGGTTAGCTAACTTACACACACATGAATGCTAATACAAGTTCAGAGTGGTTAATAGTTTATCACTCCGTCTCCTCCAGCCCGCACCGGTTAGACATTAGTGCGAGCTGTGTTGTTGTTAAACAGCAGCACCGACAGACACAGGCTGGTCGGTTGTCAGTGAAGGCAGCGGGGAGGAGGGAGCTGCTCTGCTCTGCTCTGCGTGTATCGTCTTGCATATTTGCTACCAAAACATTCACTGACCCACATTTCAGACATGTACTGTCTTACTGCTCTAAATATTTCTCACCGGCTACTTGAAGCACAAAGCGCGCAAACTGTAAAAGTATTATGACCAAATGAACTAACTATCTAACTGTCTCTAACACATACACATATTTATACAGTCAGCATTAACAGCTGTTAGTTTTTTCAGCTGTTGTAGGTACGAGGTGTGTAGACGAGGCCAGGACAGGAGACTCCTGCAGCTTCCAGGAATGTCAGCTTTCCATGAACTCCTCTACTTGTTCTTATAGGGAGTTCACTAGTGTGTGTGTGTGTGTGTGTGTGTGTGTGTGTGTGTGTGTGTGTGGGCGAGAGAGAAGAGTGTGAAGTGAAGTGGCAGGATGTCCAAAAAGGAAGACATTGTTCTGGAAAGGGGTGGTGGTATTCTCATGGCAAACTGATGAGGAAGTTCATTTTGGTGTGAGAACACCCTGGAGCCTGTGTGGTTACATATTTATTGTCACATTTGTTATTCTCTCACTCTCAACTCGTGTTTGTTTCTTCATATCAACACATTCAGAGCATAAAACTGTGAACTTGGACTGGGTGGATACTTTCAGACATTACTTACAGTTTTTTAGGCACACCTAGCCAATGCTATTGTAATGGAGTGAAACAGCCCTGTAATGAATCCTGCTTTTACAAAGGCTATAATAGCCTGTTTATGTACACTCTTTCAGAGGCGTTGGTTTAATTTATGGTCATAATATACAGTTGACTTGTATAAATACGGAGAGGTGTTTACAGTGTTAATGTTCAACAACAAACAAACTCTATTTTAAATAGAAGGTCCACTCCTCAGACAGTTTAAATTGAAGCTTTAAATTATGAACTTAAGTTAACATTTCATAGCCATAAGTTTATTTGAGTAGCTGAGTGTTTGACTAATTGATTAATCATCTGTTTCAACTGTTGGTAGCACAAGATTAGGATATATCATTATACAAACGGGATGACTTTTTTCTTTCCGGATGTCTAAATTTAAAAAGAGGCAAAAAACTTCTCAAATATTGTTTAGTTAGCCTAAGTTTTGTTGTTTTGATGTCATGCCAGTCTGGCCCGTTCTCCAAGGGATTACACCGTCATAGTTCAGAAAGTGCCAGCTTCTTTGAAACTTTTTATTTGAATGAAGCTACAGAATAATGTCTTACCAAAAGAATAAAAGAAAACGAATAACAAATGAATCGTGCAATTTACAGGTTGCTGAGATAAAGATCGTGTCCCATGTTTTCTCCAGCTAATGAGCTGGTCTGAATGTTTCACATGTGAATGTCCAACTTAAAGGGACAATGAGGAGTTTGTTTTTGGTTATGAAAAAGTCTTACATTAATGTAGATGAATCTACGTTACCCACACTTGTTAATGGCTCCATTTTTGATAAATATATCTTTTTGTCTTTATCGTTATTTTGTTATTTTAATTAATGGTGGAAATGCTGGGCGAGCCGACCAGCCTTTCCTTACTTTCGGTTTCCCGGATGCTGCCCGGCGGGTCACGGGAATAACGCCGCCGAATCGCCGTTTATGTCGGAACTACGACTATATCTGATCGTCTTCGAACCTCCGACTTTAATTCTTGATACATGAAAGCATTCTTGGCAAGATGTCCGTCTTGCACCGGTCCGGTCCAAGAATTCACTGTCTGCGTGGAGACTCATGGTAAATGTAGTGTGAAAACACTTCGCTTTCCAAAACTCCTCGTTGTCCCTTTAATCTTGACCAAACAAAACCTTGCACAATTCCACATGGAGATGACAATAGCAAACAAACTGAACCTCATTTTCTACAACAGTCTGCCAAGTCCACTTTCCTTCTTCTGAAGTCTGACAACAGTGGAGCGCTCGGAGCCAGAGACCTTTTGACAGGTTTTGAGTCTGTGCAGCAGAGGCGTTGCTCTCTGTACCAAAACAAGTAGAGATGTTGGATGCGCGGACATGCTCTGCTCGTCACTGGGTACACTTCTTATTGTTTTGCTGATGGCTGAATGAAAGAGCTGTCATAGCACTTTCTCCTGCTCATTTCCTTGCGAGCAGCTTTCAGTTTGACAACCACAAGCTGTTGAACTCCCTGCAAGATGTCTGTCATTCACACACAGGCTCCGGGAGGCGTGTCGATTTTTTGGGGGGAGTTTTGAACACCTCATGTCCAGCCTGGTACCTTCAGGAGGCCAGGGAGTTGATGGGGTGGGGGGTGGGGCGGGGGGCAGTGTGTTGGTTTGACGTGGGGTCGTTCCCTTGGTGAAGGCCTTGGGGATGGCGGTAGCAGGGTAACCTGACCCGCCACGAAACAGCTGTAGCTACGCCGTGCTGATCCCTGGAGTCCCAGTGCAGATCAGATGATGGTCCAGTATGTGTATGGGTGTGTGTGTGTGTGTGTGAGTGTACATATAAATGGACAGGCTACCGCCAGAGCCTCATACTTCACTTGTACACACACAAAACAGTTTTAAATTAAACTTCAAAGACATTTGGGGGAACTTTTTGATTCCTTGACCTTGTATTTTGCATATGAGTGGGCTCTCTCTGTATATATATGTGTGTGTGTGAGCGCGCGGCAGTCCAAGACAGCTGGCTGAAGGTTAATGTGTCACTGCTCTCTGGGGAGCAGCTGCTATGTCACAGGCACCACTCGTGTCTATAGATAGCCATGAATACAAACTCTTCCTCTTTTCTCTGCTGCATCAACACAAGAATCCAGGCACCGGCATGCGGCTCCGTCCTCGCACATGCAGTTGCTCCCCGAGAAAAAAAAAAAAAAATGCTGCCGCTTGCAAGTTCGCTCGCTGTCACTCCCTGATTGTGTACTGAAGACCCCCACCACCCTCCAGTCCAGCCTCGAGCCAGCTGGCCCAGAACCTGTTTGAGTTATACAGTAATAACTAACATATCTGGGCCGTCATCCGCGGTATTAATGTCTGAAACAGGTGAGGGACAGATATTGCCATTTTTCCCCGTCACTCCTGGCAGGATTTGGAGAAGCTGTCTGAACACTTGTCTGGTCTTTATTTGGAAGCAGACACACTCCCATCGTCATCCACACCAACGTTATTACAGCCGGGGACGGGCTAGCTGCGCATATTTGAGATGCGCTGAAGTGTTCGTAATTAAGTTTTCACCGGTTATATAAAGAAACCACCTGAAATCCCTGTGTTTGGGTTTTTAATTATCCGCATTCAGAAACCCCCAGGACCACTCAACCTCAGCTCTGTAGGGTTTTTTTCTTTTTCTAATCAGGGCCTGAGAAAGTAGACCGCTGTTCAATAGCTAGGGATGAATGTCAGCCTCCTTCTTAATCAATTTTCCATTTCAATTTAAAGCTTAGCGAGTTTCTCACTGGAAGAACAAAGGGGCGATGCAGAGTATTTCCAGATTGTTTTCCTCCTCTATCGATGTATGTGTCTATAATGGAGGAATGCAGATAAGATCTGAGATGAGATCAATAGCTGATTAGTTGCCTGCAAATAATTAAATAATGGTTGTCATTTATCAAATGGCTCCGACTTTACAGATGTCATTTGCTGCTTTACTTTGTTTTTACATCTTTATAAAGTTAGTTCTCTTAAAGCAGAGGTATCCGGTCGTTTTGGCTAACTTCTTGTCAGCCGATGGAGTTAGCAGTCCCCGCCCTCGTCATGGATCTATTGGTCCTCGTCCCTACGTCACCACATTCACGCGCATCCCTTGGCTGCACACACAGCCCTTCATGCCGTTCTCTCTCCTCATTGGATAAAGCTTGTAGGATACAAGGAAATAAAATAAAAGTTTTCTCCTCGGCTTACAGCAGAGCAGAGTGACTGACAGACCTGTGTTTTGGACCAAACACTCTATGTAAGTGATTGCTGTCGGAAGATATAACTATTTAAGACTTATATTAACACAAATATTCCGCTTACTTCTGCTTTAACTTCAATTCTGAACACGCCACTTTTGATCTGGGATCTTATGGATTAGGTCTCCAACTTTTTTCATTATTCACTGATCTACCACTTGACAATTTCTAGAGACAAAAAGAGTAAAATCCTTACAATTGAGAAGCTGAAACTTATGTTACTACACTGACTGGTGATCAGTTGACTCATTTGAGGTTGAGCAGCTCATTGGTCAATAAACTAAACGTTTGGGCTTCAAAATGATTTCTTAGTAACACTTTACAAGTTGAAAACTAACAGTATAATCTCAATTTGAATTCACTGCCGGTTCCTGGCAATACATGTTCTCTGAAACGACTACAAAGGCTCGTGAAAAGCTGCCCGTGTTTGCAGTTTGATATGGAAACTGATATCCTGATAACCCCATCCTGCCGCCTGCCCTCTGTTAGATAGCAGTCAGGCCCGTCGTTCCCTTTCAACAGCCATGTAAGGCTATCAAGACCTGCTGGGGCTGCTGGTGTGAGGATGAGCGCAGACGGGTGGTGGCGGCGGGGGGGAGGTGAGGCTAATTGTCGCTCTCTCAGATGCTAATGCTGTGCTCACAAACGCACACCAGGTGACTTGTCTCAGGATCAGATCAGATGAGTCCTCGTCTTGACGATTATCTCCGTAATGAGCCAGAGAGGAGCCGGTCGTAATCGTGCTGCCCTTTATCTAGAATGAGTGGATCAACATATAAATATAATCAGAAGAATTAAAAGGATAAATGACCATAATTAGAAAGAAATAAAGAAGTTGCCGTTCATCTACTTATGCAGGTGTGCAAACTTGTCACCTTTCGGCGAAATTCGCCGTTTTGGATCCCAAATTGGTCATTTGTGTGATTCGTGTAAATCCGCAATAAAAAAAATTTGAGAGGGGGGGGGGGGTCCGGCGAGGCGAGGCAAGCCCAGCCGAGCCGAGCCAATGCACCTGTCTCCTTAAGGCGCATGCACCTTATCTGGATGACAACGAGTGGTGGCAGCTCTCTTCTGTCCAGCAATACACACCTGAAGCTTCACTTTTAATACAGACTAACTAACGCGTCTTTTTGGGCATGGCGAGTGAAAGAGTCGGAGCTAGAAGATGCGCCAGCAGCGTTGTATAGGTGCTGTATGGGACCGCGTGTGTGTGATGATCGCGATCGCGGCCAATTAGCGATTAGCGCGTTTAGCTTTTATTAGCTCTGCAGCGACCTGAGCAGCAGCATGAGGAGGAGGAGGAGGAGCAGGTTGACTGACTGTGGCAGGACACCTCTGCCTCTGTTTCACTTTATGTTGCTGGTAAATAATGTGGTTGTAAAAGTAAAGTAGTAGGCTAAAGTTAAATTATTTTGTATGCACTAATTAAAGGGGCAGAGCTTTAAGAGACATTTTAGCTTTTATATTTTATAAGATATATTTTTTGTAAGAACCACAATTAATAAATATAGGTTATATATTTCAGTGAATATCTAATTGTTCTTAGCATTTATTAGATAACTTTATTTGCCCAATAAATTAAAACATGTTGGAACTATCAATGTCTCCTCTCTTGCCACCAGAATCTCACTACTTTTAACCTCAGACTGTCACAATGATGTATCAGATGTTAGACTGCCTCATTCTTTCAGTTTTAACCTGAATATACAAGACATGATTGATTTTCCCAACGATCAAAGTATAAGAAACCGAACCGAAAACCATGACCACAAAACCGTGAACCGAACCGTTTGCTTGAACATCTTTTAAATACATATTGCCGCTTAATATGTTTTATGTAGCCTATGGCATTTTTAAGCTTCATGTGTGTTATTGGACAGAAAGAGCAGCGCTGCCTCGGAGCATAGCCTACGTACAGAAAACACATTTACATCAATAAATAAATGTTTCACAATGAACCAATCAGTCTGTATTAAATTTTATTTAGTTTGAAGGCAAGGTTTGCAAGGTTCATCTGATGGACATCAAGGGACAGATTCTCCAAGTTTTGCACAGCTTTTGCTCATGCTAAACCTGCATAGGCTGAAGACCCCCTTCACATGTTTCAAAACCAAACAGAGAGAGACAGATTGTGCAGGTTTAACAGGAGCAAAAGCTGTGCAAACCTGAGTAAATCTGGACCCTAGTCTCATGCTAAAATTGACTGTAAATTCACCTTTAAAGTTGTTTTTTTTTTTTTAATTTCCCCGGGGGAGCATGCCCCGGACCCCCCTAGGGGGTCGGTATCTTGTCACCTTTTTTACCCCTGATGAGTTTGCACCCCTGTTATGACACTGCTGAAGGGAAGTTAGTGTTGTGTGTTTTTGTTTGCTTGTTTTTATACTTCTGCCTGTATTTGTGTATTAAATTGTCAGAAGTTGTCCACAATGTGTAGCTGCATGGTAAGTTTCATTATGAATAGTAAAGGTGAATTATTTCTGACACTGTCATGTTGTGTTGCAGTGAACCAGCTAGATTGTGTTGCTTCTCCTTCCATGGTCGGTCTGGTTAGTAGATCTAGTAGCGGTCTAACAACAGCCACGCTCATTACACATGCAGCATTTGTTGTGTGCAATAGTGCGTCACTCGTTTTCCCCCTCAAGGTGAATGTTGCATCTCATAATAGTTAATTAATTTGCTGTGATGCTGGCAGAGGTGATCTTTGTTTCAGGGCTCGGTGACCTACAATACACAGTAAAACACTGTGGCAAAGCTTCCACAGTTTGTAAAGGTAAAATAAGCCATCGCAAGATATGATAGGAGAAAACATTGGCTAAGATTTCTAGATCAAGATCACAGATGATACATTTGTAGCTGTTGTACAGTGGCGGCCTCCTGTCCCCTCTAAACTGCAGCATTGAACCTGGTTGTCCACTATCTGACTGCAGGCCACAGAGAAAGCTTAGAGAGGAGCAGGCCTGTCACTCAAGCCACCGTAACCATGGCAGCAGTGTTAATCAGCTGGCGTTGAATCTTATTGCCTGTGAGATCTGTTGCTGTGCGTCACTGGTCTGGTCTGGTCTGGTCTGGCCTGGCCTCCTTCAACCACAGGGCCCAGCTGAGGTGTCTGTATTACACACACACATACAGTATATACACACACACATAGTATATACACACACACGCACGGCACTGACCGGTCTGTCTGTCATCAGCGCTCAGACCCCCCGTGGACACAGGTGACACGTGTGTGACGGCCGTGAAGGCAGGCTGAGGAGGGAATGTGTGTCAGTGAGGATGGACAAGAGGCAAATATGATGTGAGTCTTTGTGCAGCGAGGCCTGGACGGGGTTCAAACAGGTCTGAGTGTTGAAGCGAAGGCTCACCTGCTGAAGTGAGTATCCGTGTGTGTGTGTTATGTGTGTAAGGGGAGGGGGAGGGGGGGGGCGCATGCCTGGTTGTCATGCTCAGCACTGCTCAGCTCAGCACCACACAGCATGACGCTACCTCCTGCATCTCCTGAAAAAAGCCTACTTTTTTTTTCTCCCTGCTCTGCACAATGCAGCCTTTATATACAGCCTCCATAATGGAGCCGGCTCCTTCACTCATGTCCTCATTGTCTTGGCCAGGATGAGAAAAGGCTGCTCTTTAGAAAAGCAGGGCTGAGCTCAGCCGTGAATCATGCCAACAGTTACGCTTGTTCTCTCTCTGCCTACTTCTGTAAGTGAGGCGACCAGGGGAGGAGAGACAGGAGCTCCCCACGTCCTCCCCGTCCCCCCCTCCCGGCGATGTTTGGAGGTTTACCGGAGCCTGGAGGAGTCACTGAGAGGTTGCGACCTTGCTTTTCCTCTTTCTGTGTGTGTGGCCACAGACAGCAGTCGGATGGTGGATGTGGCTTGATTGGTTCATCATCTAGCCAGAAGTGTGATACTTGTGCTAGTGATGTTGGCTATTTGGCTTTGTGGAGCGCTGCCGTGCTGCGGGGGGTGGACCCCCCCCCCCCAGCCCCCAGCAGGACTTCTGGTTTTACCCTTTCAGTAGCTCTCTGTCGTTCATCATCAGCACAGCTACGGTTCCCTCCTGGCTACAGCAGGAAAAGGACAGAATCCATGTAAAGCATATGTCTATTGTCACCGCTGCAGCATCCATAATGCTTCAACCCCCCCCACCCCCACCCCCCACCCCCCACGTCTCCTTTTTATCCTGCATCCACCTCTTTATCGTCTGGTTCGCTCAGTGCCAGGAAAACAGAGGTGGAAAAATGCAATTTAGCGTACAGCTGGAGACGGTGTGCAGTGCTAGTCATGTAGCCTACATGGTGGATATTGATGGTTGCTTTAGGGGGGGAAAAAAATGCAAACATGATTGTGGGGGTGGGGGGCTGAGGGATTGATGGTATTGCTTGCTTGCTATAGGGTTTGAGATGGAGGGAGACAGAAAATCAGCATGCATACGGTCTCCTGCTGTGCTCTGCATTTTCAACATGGAAAAAAAAGCAGCGGGGGTTGCCGTGGCAACAAATCCCAAATCAGCGGCGGCGCTCGGACCCTTCCACTCCACCCCGCGTTTCTCCCCATCCTCCTCCTCCTCCCTGGCCCCCCTCCCAGTGGCTCTGGAGCTCAGACCTCAGACCGGCCTACTTAGGAGAGCAGGGATGAGGCTCAGAACAGGGATCATGTCCAAAGCTCCGCACTCGATCCCAGAGCAGGAACGTGGGCCAGTGAATACGGGTGCACAGTACACCCCACCTCCCCCACCCCCACCCTCCCCGTCCTCCCCGTCCTCCCCGTCCTCCCCCTCCTCCTTTTTACTGCTGTTGTTAACTTTCCATGAAGCTTTCAGAAAGTGATTTGTATCCTCTCAGTGTGCTGGACAGTAGGTCATATCCCAGTTCTTTATGAGAGGTTAATTTTCCCCCTTATACCCCCATCATATACATTCATAAATTAAAATGGGCTCCTAAATTAAGCTGGAACATTAGACTATTTTTGGATTTGCAGACTAGTGACTAAAAGAAGTGTTGACTGTTTTCGATGCAGAAATAGTTTTTGGTCAGGTGTACTTTTTCTTTCTGACGTATACGTATATATCTACCTGTACCTGTCTATCTATTCATGTTGAAGGCTGCCGCAGGAGTGTGGGTGACGCGGTGAGCTGTTCAGTAGATGACGCGCTGCTGCAGCTGATGTGTCATGAGGCGAATCTGACTGATGTGAAGCTGCAACGACAGCTGAGTTGACATTCTGCCTCATCTCACTTCCTGGTAATATCAGATTGATTGTTGCCTGACTCAGAGCACAGAAGGGAAGAATGTATTAATGTAGGAAGAAAGCTGTGAGGGACAAGATCAACATGTGAAAAATTATATTCTGAATTGGAAAAACAAGGCTGAAGATGAAAATAGAGAGACCCATTGCTCTATTATGAAGAAGATGGGACACTCAAAAGACACAGCACAGCTTGTCTACAGGTCCTTGGGAGAATAATGTGGAAGTATGTTGCAAAAAGCTCTTTGTGACTAAAGAGGAAGCTGTTTGAAAACCATGAATAGAGATAGAATATCTCAAGGACGTCATTGCAGTCAATGTAGGTTGGGTTTTTTGGGGGCTTTTTTGCGTTTAATGGACAGGAGAGTTGAGAGAGAGACAGGAAATGGGAGGCAGAGAGGGGGGGTGACACGCAGGATAGGGATTCGAACCGGGGCCGCCTGGCGCCTGCAGTCAGGACTATAGCCTCAACACTCTACCAACTGAGCCAAACACCGCCTGCTGCCAGATGTTCTTCCGTGTAACATCATAAAGTCTGCTGCTCCACACCTCTGCATGAGGCTACATTAATTTCCGTTGCTAGCCTAACACACCTATATCTCTGACCCAACTGTTTGTGGTTGCTATGTGGGCAAGGTGTCTGTAGCTCTGCTGCGTTGACTCAGATCTTTTCTGATTCTGCTGATGTTGTAGGAGTTCATTCTTAAATTGGTGAAAGACCCTGTGAATTACTCTATTCATCAAAATTGAGCTTTAATATTCAAAATGTGCTCCAAGGACTTCCCAAAATCAGATACAAGAGGATCTTTTATCATTTGATATCCTGAAAGCAGTCTGGCTGAGTTTGTGATCATGGGCCTGATGAGTGCTTCTTTTCTTTTTTTCTTTTTTTTTTTAAAGATTATTTATCAAACCAGAAAAGTCATGGCCCGAGACTCAGAACAGATCACTGTATCCAGGGATTGTCTAGTTCAGATCTGTCAGATGCCTCTCTGCTATCCGAAGCAGTGAATGATTCTGTGTACTGCATCAAGTTTCCCTCTGTAGTTTGCGTGCTCCTGATCTACAGTTTGATATTTCGTCTTTGCACTGTCCCAGTTTGCTTTGGACCGGAGCCCAGTCCAGACAGACGGCTGCTGCTGTCCACTGTGTGCAGGGAGCAGGAGACCGGGCTCACTGCCTCACAAAACTCTGCGTACAACAAACTTTTTTAAACCGGTCGCCACAGCTCTACGATGATACAGGAGCTGCATGGCCTATTTCTCACCCCAGATCTTTTTTTTTTTTTTTTTTTTTTCAGAGGGCTCTTCTTGTGAAATGAAACTTTTGAACACGCAGCCACCACCGGTTTCAGCCTACTTTAGTTTGCCAGTTGGCAGCAGCCGTTGTCTGTCACCTTTCTGACCTGTGTTGAGTTAAATCAAATGAACTAGTATGGGCTGATGCTCATTGATTAAATTTATTTTTGATTATCTGCTAATCAATGAAATCATGTTTCAAGAGCAAATGTGAAATCATCGGTTTCATTGGTTTGCTGAGTTTCTCTACTTTTCTTTGTTAATTTAATATGTTTGGACTATCAGTTTAGAAATATAAAAAGAGACATTTTTCTTTTTCTTTTGCTCTTACTCTGTTTTGATTGGCACAACCACACAGACGAGAACAGGCTGCTGAGTTTAGGGTCGCTCATATCATCAGTGTTTGGAAAGCAGCGCTGGTTTTCCATCACAGCGAAGGCAGCGAGTTGATGCGTTTCTGGACAGATTTGGTGCTATGAGTGATATCTGGTAGACAAAAGACTGCCACTGGGGAAGAGTTGACAGCCAGCGGAGGCCCGAGGGACTGTACTGCTCATGTGTTTTCATGTCTGCTTTTACTCATCATCTTCATCGTCATCATCATACACAGACAGGCGGACACGGGTCCAGACTTGCAGCCGTAGTGGAGTTATAATCTCTACACCGAGGTCACTGCTCGTAATCAGCTCCTGCCAAACTTTCCCAAATATCCCCCGTCTTGATTTGAAACCCCTTTTCACACAAATTCTCTCTCTCTTTCTCTCTCACACACACACAGTCTCCAGCTCTCACACTCAGCCACTCTCATGCACACAGTAAATGCAACTGGAATGTGTGATGTGGACTCAATGTGGCCTGGGCTAGTCCTGCTCCATTCAACAGCAAATCCCCCCGGTTTAGGATTTGCTTTTATAGTTGGCTGTGCCAGGGACTGTACTCTAAACTCAGTCGTAAGAATCTCTCACCAACCTGTCATGTTTTCCCACAGGGGCGGAATGTAAAGTAATGAGCGTGAATGAGCTGAGTCATAATTAATGTCAGAGTGCTGATTGGTCCGCGTCTTTGTTCGCTCAGTCAAAGACCCGGTGATCTAACCACGTCTTTGATTTCAGTTTGGCTCTCGCAGTGGGATTTTGAAATATGGCTGCAGGTGAATGAGGTGTGCTCTTTGTGAGTCAGAGGTGGTTCATTCACAGATTTTGAAATGTAAAGGTCACCATCATAGTGTGACTATCATCCTGCGACTAAAACCAAACCGAATCTCTTCTTATCTGTGTCTTAACGTGTGTTAACTTGCAACCACAACTCCCAAATGTGTTTATTTACTAATGAAACCTTTTGTCTGCCTCAGGCCTCCCCTTCCCGAGAGCTCCATGGAAAAGATGAAGCGTTTCAAGAGACGTCTCTCTCAGACGCTTCGAGGCAGCCACACCATCGACGAGTCGCTGTCTGAGCTGGCTGAGCAGATGACCATCGAGGAGAACGGTCTGAAGGACAGCGGTGAGTTTTACCACAGCGACTGTAGACATTCATATAGCTGGACAGAGAGCTGCTGTAACCAGATGTATTTTTCATCCCTATGAATTTCTGTAGTTTCCTCAACATTATGACATGAATCTCCTGGATAATGATGATGGTAGTTATATAATCATCCTATGGGTTTATTATTTTATGGTCATGAGATCACTTCGGAATAGCAAATGGCTCAGAATACTACACTACCCATAAGCAGCCAGAGAGATCTGAGGCCAGTCAGGGAAAATATTAGTAATTTTTAGGGCTGACCCAAAAAGCTTCGTTCGTTGCCATGGTAATCGATCTTTAGGTCCGTGATTGATTTTTTTTTTTTCTTCCTTTTTTCCTTTTTGACACCGGTTCTCATCTGCAATTGTTACATTAAAATGAGTAGGCGACTTGGCATCCTGGAAACCTGCCTGATTTTGGAGATATGCAGTGTTTGTTTGCCATTACTTTCATTATTTCCGCTACAATCGCGCCCCCCACCGGCCGTTGAAGCGTAGATTAAAATCGATTTTATGTGCGCGAAACTTCGATTATTAAAATATGATAATCGGGTCAGCCCTAGTAATTTTGATTCTTACGAGCTGAGTGATATGGGCACCTGTCTAAAACTCTTGGTGTCTAATGCTGAAAAGTCAAATTTCTCAAAGATTATAATGCTCAGTTAAAAAAAAAAAGTTTAAGAACACATAAAGCCATCTTCATGGTCATTTTGGCAGTTACAGAGTTACAGTAACGGTGCTGTTAAGTGCTAAGAAATGTTCTTTGTAAGGGTAGACTTAGTATTATAAACTCACTATTACAAACTACACCTGCCAGAATGATCATACAGTTGCTTCAACACCTCTTAAACACAGTTTGAATGAACCGTTACAACCATCATGAGGCTCAGATTCACTACAAGGTTGTTGTGTTTGACGATGTGTGAGGGAGTTGTGCCCAAGTGACCATTAGAGGTTATAAATTTGCCAAAGCACAGTATATGGCTATTGTGATTCACAAAGGTTAAGTAGATTTCTGACAGGATTATATATAGACGTGATTCACTCCACATTCATACTCTTTGTGAGGTTGCAGCAGTTGTGGATTTTTATATTTACAGTTGCAATACTTATTATTGTTACTGTGGCAGATAACTCATTCAGGGTTTAGTTAGATCTATCTGACACAAAGACAGGGAGGGCTCCAGGTCACACATCTACGAAATGTGAAAGATAACACCAATACGTCCTAGGCTGTTGATTCAAACAACAGACTAACATGTTGTAACATTTCCAGCACAATTATGTAATAAAGTGCGTGTCTAACATGGGATTTAGTAGCAGAATTTTAATGGACTGCATATATATAGGACTTTTATCCAAAGCCAAATCCGAATTTTATCTAACACTGACCCAGAATCAGAAAGTGGTGGTAACTGAACGTAACTGCTGAATGTTTGCACTTAGGGTTTATAACACGTGTATTTTTGTAGCATCAGCTCTCTGTAAGCAGCATACGAAACTAGATTTTAACACCTTGGGTGTCATGATTGACTTTAGTTGTTAATTTAAGCTTTTAGTCTTGGTGTTTTATTACTGAAGCAGATATTTAAGGCCCAAGTATGTAACTTATTTGGCTTTTTAGTAGCAAAAATCAAACGTATTTCACTGAAGTTGAATCACACCCACATACAAATGAAAGCTTTCTCGTACCTTAGAATGAGTTGTTACAAGTCGTTACAAATACATAAGTGGGTCTCTGGCGACGCACCGAACCGAGGCGGCCATGTTGCATCGCCATTTTTTACATTGAGTGTCAGTGTGACCGTAGGTAAGCAAGGAAACTCACCAGAGCTGTCGGCTCGGGGAGAAAGTTTTCCAGGTAGCGCCTGTTAAAACTGTCACCACTGTGTAGTGTGAGGAAGGATGGAGGCACTGATGTTGCATTCAGGTGCAGTCAGGCAGACGGCCGTCGGCAAACCAACCGGATGTCATTTTACTCCACCAGAGAAAGACGGTAAAACGTGGGTCAGGTAAACAATACATCACCATGACAACATATTGTCACGCCTGTATTGTTTTGCCTCGTGCTGGCGGACCACTTGTTTACATAAACGCTTGTTTATCCTGTTACATGCAGCGTCTGTTGTCTGTCTGACGTCTGCCCCATTTCACGTGAATGCAACATCAAGAATACGTTCAGATATGCAACCGCACCGCTAGATTATACCTTTAAAGACAAAGCTGTTCTTCTTTTACACTGTTCATTCAGCTCAGAGAGTTTTATATTCATCCTACTCTTTTTTTTTTATTATTGACAGGTCGGTCCACATGACATGACATTACTCTTTATTCACTTTTGTGTAGATACAGGCGTACTTACCGTAGTTGGTTACATCATTCACTCCCATCCCACTGAAGGCTGTGGCCTTTGAGGCGTCAAAATAAAAGCAGAGCAGCACAGCGGCTTATCTCTGCTGATATCCACTAAACCTGCAGGGAGAGGGAGCATGCCTTGGTGTTCCACCATGTAGTTGCCATGGCGCTCAGGGTCTGGAAACATTCTAGAGTTTCCATGACATCGCCACGGCGACTTGGATGACTTAGTGAAACCAGCCGGGCTTCTTGATGCATACCCTCCTCTGTTTTCTTTTATTTCTTTTTTTTTTTGCATCTTTCAGCTCTTCTTCCTCTCTTTTGGCCACCCCGAGTTCTCTCCAAGCTTCTTTCAGGCTTGTCCTCAGTTTCCTCTTCTCGTCTTTTGTCTGAATGAGAAGTTTTTTCTTCCCCTCTTCAATCAGTCAGATCGTCCAAGTCCGCCCCCCTCCCCACCTCCCTCTGAGAACTAACTGGGCTTTGTAAAGAGCTTTTTGTGTAGTGATTAACACCAGGTTTGGCCAGAGTGTTCTGTGCTTAGTGAGTGGGGACACAGAAACATGTTGTGTGTCTGTGTGTGTGTCTGTGTGCGAGAGGGAGCTTGCGTGAGGGGGTTTTAGCAGCCTGTGTAGCAGTAAGTGGGGTAGAGAGGAGACAGAATGGAGTAGCCAGATGAGATGTGATCTGAACTCTGATTGGGGAACGCGTTCTGGTCCTGATCTGATTATGTAACACGTAGAACGCGGGCCAGCGGCGGCAGCAGCTGCACAGAGATAAGAGAGAGGTGGCATAAGGACCTGGATATTACATGGGGGGGGGGTTGTGTATTTGTCTGTTTTCATGGGAAATCGAGGAAACGCTTCATACACTGTGCAAATATCTGAGGAGGCTTTCGATAAATAACGCCATGAATAGTTTCTATTTTGATGTTAACATACAAAGTGCAGGAGTCAAGTTTTTGATGTGACCATTATTAAAACAGTATTTGTTTTTCTCTGTACACTTGTACACAGTTTTCAAGGTAGTTAGTAGACAGTCAGTATCTTGGAGAACTGGCCACAGTTCAGTTATGTCTGTCAGTGTCTTCATGTGATCCCTGACTGAGTGGGTGATGTTGGGATCAGGACTGTGCAGAGGTCAGATCATCTGTTGCAGGACTCCTTGTTCTTTTCGCTGATGATAATTCTGTCTCCAGCTGTACGTGTGTGTGTGTGTGTGTGTTGAAGGTTGTTGTTGTTGTGCTGCAGAATATTCTTTCTGTGATGAATAAGACTCTAAACATCTAAACTGCCTAAAGCCTAGTTTGCACAGTAATACACTTCTCATTGCATTACTGTGTCATGCGTTGAGGTGTCAGTCTGTGCAAAACAAATCCAAAAACAAACTAATAAATAAATAAACAAAATACATTTGTGACACACTCAGAATATTAGGACATAACCAAATATGTGACATGAGTGCTGTTACACTGTGGAATCTGTTTGTGTAGCTCAACAAGACCTGAACACCCCGTGTACTCCAGATTAGCTCCGAGTCTTGTGAACTTAATTTTCATGATATGATTTAAATCAGAGAAACACAGAGTCGGTCGGTCGACAGTGGAGACGGAGCCACAGTCACTGAGCTCAGCAGATGATGTGGTGTTGCTTCAAAACTCACACACTATGATAACGATGTAGATAGAAATGATGCGTTATGAATGTGCAAGTGCATAGCTTCTTATCTTATTTCCCGTCTCTGATTTGTTAAAGTTTAAGATAAATTTTGACAGTTGACAGGTGCCGTGTTTCTTTCTAGCTCGGAAACCAGACCCAGCGACTGATGACAGACCAGTCGCAACATTTATCTAATCAGGTGTAGGAAGGAAAGTGCATTCATTCATCCACTACAGAGCCCCAAACAAACACCCACTGAGGCGAGGAAGACTACAGTGACTATGTAGCATTTTAACTAGGGCTGTGTATTGGCAAGAATCTGCTCATATGATACATATCCCAAAGGGGCTTGATGCTAGGATACATTGAGATACTGTAAGCAAAGTGATGTGTTACAATTTATTTGACGGTATTCCCTAAGAACTAAGAAGAGACTACGGTATATGCACAACAAATACAGTTTACTTTTACACATTTATACCTAGATTTCACAGTTTCTTTCTATTACATTCTACATTATTCTTAAAGTGCACAGAAAGGATCAGATTAAAGAAATGACATTTCTAACCAGTGTTGTTAATATAATACATGGTCGTTAAACATCAACAAAACAACGCTTTTCATGCAGTCTGAGCAAAGGAATCAGTGCCGTCAGTCACAGGCTCAAATACAACACAAAACCACTGTCACCACCAATTATTAATAAAATATCAATACAGTGCTGCAAAGAATTAATAAATTTCAAAATTTTAACAAGTTGATATTGTCTTAGTCCTAGACTCTTTAAAGAGGTCTTTCCCTCTGTAGGTCCATCTGTCCTCACGGTTATAAACAGTAGCCTGTACTCTGCAGTTTTCCCGAAACAGTTTAAACATGCAGTGGTCCAGCCTCTGATTAAGAAACCAGCCCTGGACCCCACAATCCCTGCAAACTTCAGGCCTATTTCTAAGCTGCCATTTCTTTCAAAAATCCTTGAGAAGATAGTGTATAGTCAATTAATGGCCTTTCTGGAAGAACACAATATTCTCGAAACATTCCAATCTGGTTTTAAAAATCTCCACAGTACAGAATCAGCCCTACTAAGAGTTTTTAACGATATATTTTTAGCTACCGACTCTGGGGACAGTGTGATTCTTTTACTTTTAGATTTAACGGCAGCTTTTGATACAGTGGACCACAAAATTTTAATTTCTCGTTTAGAACACTGGGTGGGTATTAAGGGCTCAGCATTAGAGTGGTTCCGATCGTACTTAGCAGACCGAACTTTCTGGTGATTTTATGTCTTCCTGTGCGCCCCTCCCATGTGGGGTACCACAAGGTTCGGTCCTAGGCCCTCTTCTGTTTTCACTATACCTGCTCCCACTGGGGTCCATCCTACGCAAACATAGCATATCCTTCCACTGCTATGCAGATGATTGCCAGATTTACCTGCCCCTCAAAAAGAATAATGCATCTTCTTTGAAACCACTTTTTAAATGTCTTAATGACCTAAAGGCCTGGATGGCACTCAACTTTTTAAATTTTAACGAAAATAAAACTGAGGTGATGGTTTTTAATGGCACTGCTGGGACTCCATCCATTGATCTAGGTTCACTAGCCCAATACTCAAAACCTACTATCAAAAACCTTGGGATAAAAATGGATCCTGGGCTAAACCTTGACAGTTGTGAAGTCAAGTTTCTTCCAACTGAGGCAGTTGGCTAAAATAAAACATATTCTCTCAAGGCAGCACCTAGAGATGACCATCCACGCTTTTATAACTAGTCGGCTTGACTATTGTAATGCCTTATATGTAGGGGTTAGCGCATCCGCCATCACCCGTCTTCAGATGGTACAAAATGCTGCTGCACGCCTTTTAAGTGGCATAAATAAACGTGAGCATATTACCCCCATTTTAACTGCGCTACACTGGCTGCCCATTCGCTTTAGGATTCATTTTTAAATTCTTTTATTTGTTTTTAAGTCTCTTAATGGCCTTGCCCCACCATACCTTTCTGAGCTGTTAGAACCTTACGCTCCTACACGCCCCCTCAGGTCAGCTGACCAGCTGCTCCTGAAAGTCCCGAAAATGACCACCAAACTTAAAGGGGACCGCGCTTTTTCAGTTGTGGCACCAAAGTTATGGAACGACCTGCCTCTTGATATCAGACAAGCTCCATCGCTGCATGTTTTTAAAAAGCGCCTCAAAACTCACCTGTTCTCCATAGCCTTTGACCCCGTTTTTAACTGATGTCTTTTATTCTGCTGTCAGTTATTTATTGTTTGACTCACCTATGCGCTATGTTTTAATTGTTTATTTGTTTTGTATAGTGTTATTTTAAATGCACTTTATTTTATTCTTTATTATTTTCTGTTGTGTTTTATGTACTTTTTGTGTCTTATGCCAATTGTATATTTTGTGTGTGATTTTGTACAGCACTTTGGTCCACTGGGTTTTTAAAGTGCTTTATAAATGAAGTTGGTATGGTATGGTATGGTAGACCAGGGTTTTTATGAAAAGGATGGAAATATTTGGAATATTATTATTTTTAAATAGTTCAAAAAGATATCTCTCCACAGTCCCTCCTCGTTCGTTTTTTTTGCCAAAAAAAAATATAAAAAATCCTCTTCTACAGTAAATGTTTGTATGGCTTTTTACACCTTTATCATGATAGGACAGTTTGAGAGACGAGAATGACATGCAGCAAAGGGCTGTGAGTTGGATTCAAACCCTGCAGGCTGCTGCGATTAGGACATGGCCCACATGGGCTATGCTCTACGGAGTGAGCCACCGGAGTGCCCCAATATGTGATTTTTAATTGGAAATGAGAAACTTGCAGCAACAATTTTGATAGTCAATTAATAATTTTCTGTTTTTTTTTCTAAAGAAAAGATCTCACAATCTTCTGGGTGCAACTTCTCAAATCTTAACACTTTCAGATTTCTCTGTCTTTTATGTTAATAAACTGAATATCTTTGGGTTTTGGGCCATTGCTCAGACAAAACAAGATATTTGATATATTGCCACTTGTAGATACTGGGAATTGTAATGAACATTTGCAAGGGTGAGCTTCAGTAGTGAGGCATTAACCTCGTCCATCTCTCACTTGTTCCCATCTCTGTTTTGAACACATGATGTGAGCCGAGTCGTGCTCTCTAATCAATAACCCTGACCATTGTTCCAAACCAGAGAGGAGCAGCTCCAGCTGGACTGTGAAACTGTGTCAATTTGATCACAAAGTTTTAAAAGAAGTTATTGTTGATCCTCTCTGACAAACTGATGTGTGATATATAAAAGGTCAGTGGCCATCTTTGTTTTCTCTGATGGAATTATTGACTGGAGCTGCTGCCTTGCGTCCCGTCCTAATCCTCCCTGTCCTTGCTGCACGTGTCTGACAGGATCTCTCTGTCTGAGCTGCCACTGTCCTGCTAAACTGCTTCTCTGCTTCTCTGACGCTCAGTTTCCTCCCCACAGTCACAGCAGGAGTTTCAGTAGCTACTGCTGCTGCTTTCACCTTCACCTTTTCACAAAAGCCTTCTCTACAACATGGACTATGAGTCATTTTGTGTACATACTAAACACTCATCACAGGAAAGTCATATTCTGGAGAAATCAAAGTGCACTAAGATTAGATCAGCATCCGATCACACTGTGTTTTTATTAGTCTGGGTAATCTCTGTTACTTAGTAACCACATCATGCTGTTTTCCACTGTGTTAAACATTTGACACCACCACAAACTTTAATATCCAGGACCCTTAACTATTGCTGTACACAACCTAATCTTGTGTATTATCTGTTGTATAACAATACATCTGTTATTGTCTGTTTCCAACGCTCTGAGTCGTCCTGGTTTTGTTTCCCTTCTGCTCCACACACTGTCTCCTCTCTAAACCGTGATAGAGAAAATGAAACCTCACTGTCCATTTATAAATCCATTTATAAAAACACACGCTGTAGTCGTTGTTTATCACCCAACTCCATATCTCACTAGGCCGCTGCATTTAACATATTACATGCAACCACAGATTAACAGTTAAATCCACTTATGTAACGACAGTGATTATGTTTATGCAGTCTGGTGTGGAACCAGTCATGTATAGATGCTGCATCAGAAAGCTTCATGAAAAACTCATTGATGTGTGTAAATGAAACTTGTATACTCTGACCTAAATGTTTTTTTTGTTTGAATGAACGTCCCTCATATTTTAGGAAAAAAACAACAACACAGGCTCATTTTAAATCAGAAGTACAGAGTATTAGAATATGAAGGCATAGACCTTACAGCTGGTAGAAAAACCATCCATTATGTGCATTTTAGCTCAAACTCCAATCGAACATGTGCAGGATCTTTGAGGCCAGTACTGATATTTGTCTTCAAGAGGCTGATACATCCACTCCAGTCAAGGCCGCTCTCTCCTGATTGCTCGGTGCGGCTGTGCGGCCGGCTCTACGTAAAGGCCCGCTCATTCCAAGAATGATGGAGGCCACTGTGCTCAGCAGCAGAAATGTTTTTGTAGCCTTCAACACACTCCTGCACCTGGGCTTTACAGCCAGTGTCTTGGTTCTTTGCTCTGTGACACCTCGTGTAGACAGGTGTGTGCCTTTCACATGCTGATATGACCAGGTGTGCTCCAGACAAGGAGAAGAAACATGAATGGGAGCCAGAGCAAACGTTTGTGTGGCTGCAACATGACAATATAAAAAAACTGAAGTGCTCTAAACCAGGGGTTCTCAACTAGTCTCACTCTGGGACCCACATTTTCCCCTGGTCATTAAGTTGCGACCCACTTTTATAGAATTCAAAAGAAGATTTTTTTTTAAAGCCTTTAAAAACTAATTTTGCTCTTTATTGAGCAGAGTGCATTTCAGAGCACATGAATGAAACTGAGGAGGACCATGACAACTGCATGTACGGAAGTGAATAAAAAAATATCAAACTGCACAAAATGGAGACCAACAAAATGATATATTTGACTTCTAATGCATCTCTGCATTCAGAGCATAGTGAATAAATATCAAATTGCACAAAATAAAGACCCACAAAACAAGGTATTTTCACTGCATTCAGGCCACATTAATAAGAAACTGATATCTTTGCATTCAGAGCAAATGGAGCAAATAATAAGAAACTGAGGAGGACCATTACAACTGCATGTGTTCACGTGTCTCGTGTGCCTTTCAAAATAAGTTATTTTTCAAAATAAAAGACATGTCCAACATCAGATGTGTATTAATATTATTTACTTTTTTGACCAGCTGTCTGCGACCCATCCAGAACGGGTCTGTGACCCACTTTTGGGTCCCGACCCACCAGTTGAGAACCACTGCTCTAAACACTGTCTGTAACTGTCAGTGTGTTGATCTACATCAGTAGTTTCTTGTGTCGTGATCAAATTCATGGGTTCTGTTACAGTCAATCAGCCACGACCATACTCGTCTACTCAGAGCTCTGCATCCATATTTTGTCTTCATCAGTGTTTAAACATGCTGTGTGTTCTCCTGCAGAGCCCATGGTGAAGAACGGTCGTCCTCCGTCAGCGCACAGCGTCCACTCCTTCCTCCACCAGTACACAGGCTCCTTTAAAAAGCCGCCGCTGCGACGACCTCAGAGCGTCATTGGAGGAGGCCTGGGGTCTCTCATGGTCATGCCTCGCAACGGCAGTCGCCTCGGTGAGACTCACACACACACACACACACACACACACACACACACACACACACACACACACACAGACACACACACAGACCATGTTTGATATTGTCTTTCCTGTGATTTTTATGCAGAGATTTAAGATCAGGAGCTTTGTTTTGTGTCAATAGATAGAATCTGTGTAGACATGACTACAGTGGATTGGTTTTATTCTAGCACGAGCTGCTGAAACAAATGTAGATTATCCTGAAAACACCAGTCAGCTGAGCCTGATATGTTACGTGTAAAAACACGTGCTGAAACATGCTGTTCCTAGAGGCGTTAGTGCAGACATCCAAAAATATCTGTTCAATCATTCCAGTTGTCACACAATAAACCATTTGTTAAATGAGTCTGAAAGGAATGACACTCTAAAGCAAACCTCAGTCCAGATACAACACTTAAATTAGCATTTAATATTATAAATCTAAAGATGTAAAGACCTGCTTTTACATGTAAGACATGGAAACTGACAGTGTGATGTATGGATTTGTCCTCAGGCCCTGTGGCACTGAAACAAATGAAATCTATCAGATACATCTATTAAAGCGTCTACTCTTCTTGTGTTCGGCATCTCAGCCACTGTGCCAGGGGCTTGATAAGAACAGCTGGGCTTGGGAAAGTGTTTTTTTCTTTCCTGTTGAAGTTAGGAGCCGTTTCCACAGACACCACTTCATCTTTCAACCTCTGATCCACCCTGTTTTTCTTTCTCCCTCCGCTCCAGATATCGTCCATGAGAACTTGAAGATGGGCTCGGACGGAGAGAGCGACCAGGCGTCGGGAACTTCCTCCGACGAGGTGCAGTCGCCCACGGGCGTTTGCCTGAGGAACAGAGGGAACAGACGTATCTCTGCAGAGGTGAGATTTTCCTACTCTGTCTTATTAGACATTCTTTGTCCTTTGTGTGGTCTCTGCGCTCTTTAAAATCCATCGCGTGTCGCTGAATGTGACTCACCGGCTTTGACGTTTCAGCATGTTGCCGTTATGAATCGTGACACATTTATTCGTCGGGGGTCGTACCTGGCTCAGCAGTTCAGCCTCCACTTTGTCACTTTAGGTGTGTGTTAATTAATTCGCTGAAAAGAAAAGGCGTCTCAGCGTCTGACAAAGGGCTTTTTCTCAGCGAGAAACTGCCTTTAATGATGTGTGCATTACAGCTCAGCTCTGTAACTCAGCGTAGGCGTGTTTTCATAGTGTGTCATGACGCGCAAGTCCTCAGCTGCCCACACAACCTCAATGTAAGACAGACACACACGACTCCGCATATTGCACTTATGAACATACTTTTGAAATCTGTTTTATAAAGGTTTCACATTGGCCATCACCTCCACCCCCTCACATACTTCTCTCTCCATAACACAGACTGTTTCAGCCAGATTTTGACATTCCTCCGATGGTTACATAATGTCAACACATTATGGAAAGACTTCCCGTTGTTATTATTATTATTTTTTTGTTTCTATCTAAGAGGGATTTTGTTTCACCAAAAGCCTTTTTTTTTTTTTTTAATCCAGGGCATTTGAGTTTTCATGTATTAAACAGAGTGCAGCGTTCTAATTCTAAAATAATTAAGTTTAAACATTTTTAAGAATGAAAGCGAGGTCGTGTAAAGACAAAGTCATCGAGGCTTTCACCGCGTCATTGCTGAGGTCGATTTAGCCGAGCATATGGGAAGGCAGACGTGCACACAAATGAAGAACCTGATCAAGAGCAAAGGATTTAATCCAGCTGACTGGTAGGGACACATGAAAGGCAGCGAGGAGCAGGAGGAGAGATGACACCGCTGTGTCTTCAGGTACCAGATAAAGACAGATAAAGTGCGCTCAGTGGGGGTTTACTCCAAATCTGCCGACTTCTAACACTGACTTGCATCAGATTCTTTCATTGGTTCCAGCTGTTACTAGAGAAAATCTGATAGATAAAATGACACTTCTTTCATTTGTTGGATAGAAGTTAGAATTCATACTCAAACTTAATTGTTATAGAAGTATATCTGATTTACTGTAGCAACAAGACAGGGCAAATGTTGTTATTACTATACATACATTCTACTGTAACTGAAGGATTTAAAATGTCCTAGAAAACCCCTGTGTTAAATTCTGTCTTTCTTGAAAACAAAGCCAAGATGTGGTCCCTTAAATCCATCTTAATGGCTCCTAATGGGATTCTAGGGAATCGGCTACACAGCAGACCGTCCAGTGTCATAGTGACGGAGAGACAGTGAAAGTGAAGGATGACCCCAACACCTTTTCATTTCACTTTCTATTCTCTTCAGCATCCTTACGCATTCAGAAAAATACATCCAAAGAAATGATTTGTGGTTCAAACTTGTTTTGACAGTTTTGTTTCTGCATTTGTTCTTTACACTTCAACACTTCTGTTTCATGTTTTTTTTTTTATTATACATGTCTCACTAGATGTTCAGTATAGAGGTCTCACATCATGCACATCATGCATACATGGCACTTAAATAATATATATTGTAAAAGTATTGTTATGTATTTTAAAGTGCAGTAGACACTGGCATGTCGCCCGTGAACCAGATGTTGCACAGCACCTGCTGTGTGACTGTGGGTGGAAAGGTCTTGTGGTTGAAGAACACACACTTCCTCTGACAGTGTTTATTGGTCGCTCTGATTGGAGGACCTCTTGGGATTTATGAGCATCTACCAGTAACTAGACCAGCACACCAAGCACATGCAAAGACTGCATGAGAAAAAAAACCCCAACTTTCAACGTGTAGTTAAGCAGCTTACTGCACTGGGGGCTACCCGCACACACAGACATGACACATCACCTCTCGCTGTGTGCCAAGAACGCTTGCAAGCACTGCACCTCACGCTTCCTGTCACTGTTTCACAAACAACCACAGACACACATTCAACAGAATCACACACTCACACACTCTCTCGCAGCCCAACAAACACTTGTTGTCTGTGCCGGCATGAGACGCACGATTGACCGAAGGCTTGTTGTTCATGAAGTGATCCAACAGCGAAATCTCTGTGTGGCTCCAGTTCTTTGTCTCTGCGCTGCTGCTGTGACACTCAGATTAGTGACTGAAGAAGAAGAAGATAAGGAGGAGGAGGAAGGAAGGAAGTTAAGGAGGAAGAGTTAGGAAGTCCCTCGGTCTGGGGTCAGGTAGTGGATTGTCCTTCTCTTGCTGCGGAGGAAGCAGCGCTGTTTTGGGATTACATCACAAGGATTACTTTAATACGGTCCAGATGGGCCCCTGTTGTAACAGATTAGGCCGGGTTGATTGGACAAGTAGAGGAGGGTGGGGGGGTGCAAAGGTCAGGTGATGGATGGCATCACTTGCTCTGAGGACGAACCACCAATCCCGGGCCTGGACACACACACCGCAGAGCAGCAAACTGGATGTACTGTTCAGAAACACAGGCGCAGATGCACATGATAGCAGCCTGCGATCAAGCTGAGCAGCTGTTATTTATGTATCGGAAATTGAAGAATTTGTTTTTCACTGTTCATGAATCTGACCTGAATCACTGGATTCAACAAGAAAAATAATAAAATAAAATATAAACTGAATGATCAGTTCACAGTTGAGGAAAAGGAAAACTAAAGGAAAAAGATGTCTGTCTGTCTGTCTGTCTGTCTGTCTGTCTGTCTGTCTGCCTGTCTGTCTGTCTGTCTGTCTGTCTGTCTGTCTGTGTGTCTTTTTCATGACTTAATAATCACAAAACAATAAAATAAATATAATAATATAATTACAAAAATTATGAACAACACTCACATTAAGTCTCACTGTATTTTCCCCACCTGTAATTAAAGCATTACATTCGGTGAAGTTGACCACAGATCTTAACGAGTTATTGTCGTGGGTCAGCGGACTGCAACTCGGTCACTTTCAGTTACACATTTGTCAATGAGCTTGTTGCTGATTTGTGGACAGTTCAAAGTTGCATGTTGCTGAAAGTGTACTGTGTTACCTCAGAGCGGAGGAAGTCGATTTTTTTAAGCATCTAGAGAGAGACAGAAGGAGAGGGGGGGGCGGATTAACAATAATCTAACAAATAGAGGAAATGCATGATGGGAAGAATCCAGACGTATTGTGAGTGTGTGTGTTTGATTTTATATAACAACTCATTGGGATCATGCTTTAGTACTTTGCTGCTCTGGGAAAGACTTTACCCTGAACTCTTGAAGGCTGCTTTTATTATGTACACAAGTCTGCTTCACAAGACTGTATAGATGCATGCTGCTGCACGTGTGTTTATACACACAGACACACACATACACACTGACTGTACACTCACTGGCCTCTCTGTTGACCAGTGAGGCCTAAGGTCTAATGCTCCTTCTTACAAATTCTACTTGTTTACTCAGGCTCTCTGCCATTTTGTTGTCAATCAGTGGTATTTATCCAGAGCTTACGCTGTTTGCTGAGGGTTTACTCCAGTTTTTACACGGTGTTGACACTGTTTTTAAATTGCCTCTCTTGTTTTCTTTTTTTCTCCCTCCCCCATTTGTGTGTATGTGTGCACAGGACCTGAACAAACGCCTCTCCCTGCCCGCTGACATACGGATACCTGACGGTTACCTGGAGAAACTGCAGCTGAGCAGCCCCCCCTTCGACCAGCCACTGAGCCGGCGCTCCCGCAGAGCATCACTGGTGAGAGAGAGAGAAACTGCTGTAGATAGAGGGCATGGAAAAGTGAGATGGTGATGACAAGACTGACAATGACAATGACAAGAAAGAAATCAGTTGAAAGATGTGACCAAATGACAAGTAGTTAACATCCATTACATTCCCTAATGTCTCTCTGTGTAGTGTAAACTGTCAGTTGCCTGTGAAAAGAGAAAAAGACAAAAAAAAAAGAAAGAAAGTAATTTGGAAAGAAATCAAACTACGGAAATCACCTTTCTGTTTTCTTGCTGCTCTGCTGGCAAGCAAACTTCCTGCTGATGTGCCCTCAAGCAAAACACTGACTCTCCAGGGATGCCACGGTACTCTGCTCTCCGACCAGAGCCAGCAGGAAAAAACAAAACAAAGAGTTCATATCCTCATTAGCTGCATCATCGTACAAACAACATCAAAAGTCTGAGGTTAAAAAAAGGAACACACAGATACACAGACCCGCCGTGACCTGAGAAGAAGTGGCAGCTTCTCAAATCATAGTGAAGATTCAAAGGAACAGTTGTTGTGTTGTCAATTAATAACTTTACTTTGACTTAAAAAAAAAAAGTCAAAAAATCCTTGTTTCAGCTTTGCAACAATGGTTTTTTAGATTTTCTTCCTCCCCTCTGATTAAAACCAAATATCTGAACATGTTACAGTGGTGGTCAGGTAAAACAAGCCATTTGTTTCATGATGTGCATTTTTCTGATATTTGAGTAGCTGAACAATCAAGAAAATAATCAGGCGGAAGAGTTACTAGTAATTATACCTGTTTTTTAATATAAGATAGAGACGGTTTTCACTGTGGAGAAACCTAACCTGATAAAAGGAAACTGCATTTCACACCATCAGTCATTTCTATGTGAACTGTAGAGAAAACTTGGACCGTTCACAATTCAGGTCAGTCTGTTATGTAATTGGTGCATTTGGTGTGACTGGCAAAACTCCATCATTGTTTTTATGATTTTAAGTAGGTGTGTAAAAAAATAAAATAACATCCTCTTACACAGTTTATGTAATCCTAGTTCTTGATATTGATCTATATTGACATGACGTGGTATTTTCTAAAAATCGACTGAGAGAGTTTGTGGGTTCTTTGACAAATCCATCACAACAACCGACTGATACGTCAAAGATCTTCACCACGTTGAAACTGTGCATTATTTTTTCTAACTGGACCTGATTCATGTCAGAGTTGTTAGATTGGGGGAGCTATCTCAGAATAAACTGTGACAATCAACACATATGCGTCACCTCATGATGAACAGGATGTCACATTGCCTTCACGTTATCTAATGCTGGTAACTTGTACACACCTGTCAGAGAAGTGTAGTGGAGGAGAAAGTGTCAGAAGCAACAACACTGCACTTATGTAAATGTAGAGTTTCACTGCCCACGACTGAGAGCAAGGAGTCTGATTTCAGAAATCAACTGTGGAGGAGAATCTGAGAGAGAGAAGTAGAAAGAGATCGGTCGTCAGGGAGGGGCAGCACAACATAAAGATAGCTGTGACACCCATGTTTTATTTAAAGGCAGCCAGGAACAGAGGAGGGGGGGGGGGGGGGGTCCGTAGACTGTCTATTCTCATCCTCTCAGCCTGTTGTCATGTGTTTACACAAGCACCTCAGCATTCACTTTGTCAGCTGCCTCAGTAATTAGCCCAGGTTTTGACTTTGAATGTGCGTGTGCATGAACACAGGGCCTCGGCCTCGGCCACTCCGCTGCATTTGCAAACGCACCCCCTGCAGAGATGTTTAGAAAGCAGTGAATGGCCTTGCTCCACAGTATACGTGTTCCACTCCCAGACCTCTGGGCTGACCTTCTCTGCTCAGAGGATCAGTTTAAAGTCCACTGACTTTAGATTTTAATGCTCCCAGTCTCGAAGTTGCTTCAGGACTTTCACTGCATCTTAGTGATTAAATTGCAGTTTTTGCTTCTTTTTTTTTCTCTGAGTAGCTCGAGATGCCTTACACACAGTCATGAGAAGTGATGCAAGAAGTCAGTTCACTCCAGCTTTTCACGTGTAGCTCTACTTGGTCAAACAGACAGTTGTGGGCCTAAATGACCCCCGGCTCACTGGGAAATGAGCCCGTGTGCCGGCTGCTGAGCTTCAGCGAGGACAAGGAGCTCTCAGGTCACCAGGAAATGTCCCGGTGCTCCTGATGAACTTCCTGTGATGCAAAGCTCACTTATTACAAACTGTTGACAGGGGATTTTTGATACCCACTCAAAACTGATCTCAGTTTGACCAAGCAGCTGTAGGACTGATACAGAAAGTGAGAGAGAAGCTTGGTGTGTTTCACACACGTGGCACAGAATCTGTACCTAAATTTATCATTTTAAATGTTCCATACAATGACAGGATGAGTTAGATCATCTCACTGTAAATGGATTTGTGCTGTTCCACACTGATCCCAGGTTTGTCCAGTGAAAACATCCAGGATGAAGAAGTCCAGTCTCATTTATGAATGATATTAAATATTTTAAAACTTACAAGTGCAAAGGCAAATATTGTGAGACTTTGTAAATGCTGTCTCACAAACTATACTATTCAGGGCTGCAATGGATTTGATAAAGGAGTATTTTCTTCACACAAATTGTTGAGATGATCAGACTTTAGTAAAACTTTTTTTTTTGCTTGTGAATGGTATCTTACTCTGAATTTGTGAAATTATTTTCAATTGGAACAAAGAGTTCAGCCTGAAACTACTTGGCTGATTCACCACTGACGTCAAAGTTTGATTACCCAGCAAAGCACCTTTGACATTGACAGAAAGTTGTTAACATGAAAGTATTTATTTTTTGCTTTTCCACAATAAAGCTGCACTTACCTAAAAACTAATGGGTGTTACTAAAAATCAAATCCAAATGTCACAAATTTACAGTTTTTGGTAACTATATGTGAATAGTCAGTGATATAGCTGAGTATAGGGTAAGATAGACGGATGCTTTTGTATAGGCTACCATTGATATTTTTTAAATTATTTAAATTATGGCTGCAGCAGATGGTTTTCATCAACATATATATGCTGATTTTTTTTTCTTAATTAACTGAGAAAACTGTTTCATCTATAAAATCCTGGAAAACAGTGAAAATGTATTTGATACCCTCCCACATTCCATCATGATTCAGCACACGTCTTTTCTGCAGTGAACAGATGAAGACCAGATATTCAGTGTATTTAGCAAAGAAAAGAATCAAATCCTCCAGAGAAACAGAAACAAGTTAATCTATTGCAAATAAATACCAGACGAGCTTGTTGAGTTTTCAGCTCTGCGTTAACCATGATCTATAAATAAAGTTTGCCTTCGCTTGTCTCGCCCATAAACAAACACTTTGTAAAAGCCAAAAGCCAACGGTCTTCTGTCACAGGAGATTAGCTGTGATGTTGGTTCGGGGTGTGTGACCTCCTTACATCCCCCCTCTGTTGCTGCCAGGCCGTCATAAGGATTTGTCGTGGCGTCTTTAAGCTTGTCAGTGCTAATAAAGACGCCACCCTCATTAACGCTGTTTGTCCTTTTCTCTCCTCCAGTCAGAAATTGGATTCGGGAAGCTGGAGACCTACATCAAACTGGACAAACTGGGGGAGGTACGTGAGAGTGTGTGTGTGTGTGTTCGACCTTGAGTCTTCTTCCAGGTGCTAATGTTCTCATACTCACTGACATAACGTGCACAGACACAACTGTGGAGTTTGCTCTGCATCGGTCCAGCTTCCTGTCCTCACCTCCTGTCCTTCCCCTCGTGTCCCGCAGGGCACGTACGCTACAGTCTTCAAGGGGAGGAGCAAGCTGACCGACAACCTGGTGGCGCTGAAGGAGATCAGACTGGAGCACGAGGAGGGGGCGCCGTGCACAGCCATCCGAGAAGGTACGAGGGACGACCACCAAACCTGCACGAGCCCCACAGTCCACTCCACCTACATATGATGACAGATTGTGTCCTTTGGTCATAAGCAGTCGTTGCATGCAGAGAGGGAAGTCCACAGTTCAGCTCTAATGCAGCCTGCATACATTGTTAAAGGGATAGTTCACCCAAAATTCAAATTTCACTCATTATCTACTCACCCTCATGTCGACTAAGAGTTGTGAGAATGGAGAGGTCCGTGCAGCAGTATTTGTCCATAATGGTTGTGAATGGATACCAACTTTCTTCGTCCAAAAAGACACACCAAAAAACATCCAAATACCTCCATACTGCTCGTCTGTAATGTCCCTCTTGTATTGAAGCCCCAACATGAGAAATTGTTCCACCGGTCGACACAGGAAGAGCAGTGAACCGAGACACTGGGAGCTTCCGCTACAAACAAGCTTAAAATATAGACTTATTTAATTTTTTTCAGAACAATTTCTCATGTCGGGGCTTCAATACAAGAGGGACATTACAGACGAGCAGTATGGAGGTATTTGGATGTTTTTTGGTGTGTCTTTTTGGACGAAGAAAGTTGGTATCCATTGACAACCATTATATGGACAAATACTGCTGCACGGACCCCCCCCGTAACTCAGAGAAGGAACGGAGGACTCTCACAGCTCTTAGTTGACATGAGGGTGAGTAGATAATGAGTGAAATTTGAATTTTGGGTGAACTATCCCTTTAATGTGGCTGCAGCCCCCGTCCATATCACATGATCCATAGTTGAGTGCTCATCTCTGACAGTCTGCAGTGTGTTCAGAGATGGAGAACTGACTCTTCGCTGCACTCCCAGACTGTACTGCACTGTACTGTACAGTAATTACTCTGCTCTGTGTCATGTGACCTGACACAGTGACATCGCTCACTGAGCAGCAGTTTTGTAGGAACCAAGCTGAATGTGATGTTATTAGATTAGAAGTCCTCTCTTTTTTCTTTTTTTTACTTAGTTTTTATTTCAGTTTCATTCTTATACTGTAGGGACATGATAACAATTATGACACAACAAAGGAAACAGAGACTGTCAAAACAGAAAGATAAAATAGAAATAAAACAAATTAAAATGAAACAGTAGAATTAAAAGTATCGGATTAATGATATAGATTTGATTCTAAATGTAGGCTATATAGGGGTTCCTCACTGTAATATAATATACCATGGCAGGGCTCCAATAATGAATATGTCTTTCTGTCTCAGGGAGCATGTTATTTGTTTCATTTGATATATTTCCCGTCCATCTTTAAGTCCTTCATTTTGATTTTTATGTTATATTTTTCATTTTTAGAACCTGACTGACTTGTAGGATGGTTTAAGCTTTCTGAGATTATGTTTGGTTTTATACATTTACATCATTTGACTTGATTAGTGTGAACCCAGAGACATCAGAGTCAATTTAGATCAGGTGTTTTGTAAAATGTAATTATTTATAATAAATAAATGCATTTTTTTTTGTGGCAGTGAGGTTAAAAAAAACACAAAAGTGGCTTATAAGAAGATGTAACCAAAAAGAGAGAAATGAAAATGAAAGAAAAAAAAAGAAATATCATCATTCAGAAAAACACACAGAGACAACATAAAAAAGAAAGGAGAAAAGCAGGTGTTTTTAGTATGTCATGTCATGTTAAAAAAAATGATAAAGCACCATCTCAAGCATCCTATGAAGTCTAATTCTGAACTCAACTGACTTCTAGGTAAAGTCAGTGACTCACACCTCAGAGCAGAGGAAACGAGAATCAGGATTCACATTTTCTCACAAACCACCACTTTTAACTTGAAAAAAGATAATCATCAGTGCCGTGATAAGGAACTGAGCAAAGTAATCTTCATGTTTCATGACTGTCATCACATCCTCACCGTTAACATCTGTCCCTTCTGTCTTCTTCCTGCTCTAGTGTCGTTACTGAAGGACCTGAAACACGCCAACATCGTGACGCTGCACGACATCGTCCACACAGACAAGTCGCTCACACTGGTGTTCGAGTACCTGGTGAGAGCAACAAAGCCTCTGCCCTCACCGTCTGCATGACTCACATCTTCTTCTGCTAAAAATGAATAGATTTTACATCATAATTATTCATAACCCTGTGCAGATTAGAGCTTGCTTACCAACTGTTGCTGTTGCCTCTCTGTCCCTCTCTCTCTGTTGTCCAGGACAAAGACCTGAAGCAGTACATGGACGACTGTGGGAACATCCTGAGCATGCAGAATGTCAAGGTGAGCGTCGGCAGGCGGCCGGCTGCCCCTGGACAGCTTCATCAACCTCCAAGACTCAGTGGTCTCTGCTGTCAATACCAGAGACACTGTTAGGTTGCCCCCTGGTGGTGGAGTCTGGACAGTGAGGAGGGAAATGACATTTAGTTTCTTAACCTTTTCCACATAAATCAGTTTGAGTTGATTTGCACCAAAGTTAGAAAGTAGTTACATCTCCTTTTAGAGGAGAAATAATTAGATGTATTCATATTTATTTATGAACAGAGGAAGTGCTTCTTGAAAGAGACAGAAGTACATTTTTCCACGATACAAAAGGTTTCCCCCAAACAAGGAAACAATTCTCTTGAATAAGCTAATACTCCAGGAGGAAGCTCACTTGTCATTCATGTTTTTTTCACCACAGTGTGACTGTGTGTTGAATTCAATATGATCATCATTACTCATCAGAAACGTCTCTCTCCAGATTTTCCTCTTCCAGATCCTGCGAGGCTTGGCGTACTGTCACAGACGGAAAGTTCTCCACAGAGACCTTAAGCCTCAAAACCTGCTCATCAACGACAGAGGAGAACTCAAACTAGCCGACTTTGGTAAAAACAATAACAGTCCTGGTGTTAACACTTCATTATTTAGTCAATTTAGATGAAGAGTGACACCCGCTTTACATTTCTGAGGCTGTATCCATTTATATTTTTACTAATGCTGCATAACACAATCCAGACCTCTTGGACCTGCGTGTTATATTTATTCACTTTTAATTTCTCATGTTTCTGCTCCACAGGCCTGGCGAGGGCCAAGTCTGTGCCCACTAAAACATACTCAAACGAGGTGGTAACACTTTGGTATCGGCCTCCCGACGTGCTGCTCGGCTCCTCCGAGTACTCCACACAGATAGACATGTGGTGAGTGGGCATCACGCAACCGGGTGATTACAACTGTTAGAAAACACTGATCAGACTCCTGGCTACTCTCTCTTTATGGCCATATGACTGCATACACACACTCACTTGCGCTGAAGTTGCAGAGGCAAATATACTCCTTGTAAATTCCTGCTCTGAATTTATAGTTTTATTAAAGGGATAGTTCATCATTTTGGCAAATTGGCCCATTGCCATAATCCCTATAGTTTTAGGAGTAGGTTTGTTACCTTTAATTGTCAGTGCAAGCTATTTTTAGAACGGCGGAGCCAAGCCGCGATATGTTCAGAGCTACGCCACGGAGGCTAATGGGATTTCTTGGTTTCCCTCTTCAAACTCATCAAATATACAATCCAACAACTCCAAAACGCTCTGGTGGACAAGTTGTGACCTGCACATTCACCACGCTATGAGATAATAACGGAACGCTATGAGACAGAGTTGTTTTAGAGGTAAATTCATGCAAAACCGCTGATGTGCGTTCCTGTCGGGGGCAGTTTTTCGGCAAGCAGTCTCTGTATTTGCCTCGGAAACAACTCCGTCTCGTAACGCTCTGTTATTATCTCATAGCGTGGTGAATGTGCAGGTTACAACTTGTCCACCAGAGCGTTATGGAGTTATTGATTGTGTATTTGATGAGTTTGATGAGGGAAACCAAGAAATCCCATTAGCCTCCGTAGCGTAGCTCTGAGCAGCTCGCGGCTCTGCTCCGCCGTTCTAAAAATAGCTTGCACCGACAATTAAAGGTAACGAACCTACTCCTAAAACTATAGGGATTATGGCAATGAGCCAATTTGCCAAAATGTTGAACTATCCCTTTAAGCGATTGTTGGTGTATAGCTGCTTCACTGATTAGTGAAATGAGCACAAATGCGTGCAGCTTCTCCTCTGCAGCTGATGCTCCTCTGAGCCGACAGGTGAGACTCTGATGTGTCACATGTTGCTCAGGCAACCTCCCGCGTTGTCATGGAGTTTGACTATAAATGGTATTGCCATTTACGAGACAGATAAAAACCAGCCAGTTCAAGCACATTTCAGGGAGTTTGATCCAAAAAGTTGGTGGTAGTTTAACTTCAGAAGACCTGTTGAGTTAGATGTGTGTTGAAGCTTCACTGTTATCTCTTCCTGACCTCTCCCTCCTGTCTGTGTGTGTGTGTGTGTGTGTGTGTGTGTGTGTGTCCTCCTCTCAGGGGTGTGGGCTGTATATTCTATGAGATGGCTGCCGGCAGGCCGCTGTTCCCAGGCTCCACGGTGGAGGACGAGCTGCACCTCATCTTCAGGCTGCTAGGTCAGTGCTGCCCCCTGCTGACGGGGAAGCCCTCAAGTTTTTAAATAGGAGCCTTTAATCGCATTAACCCCGGCATGTTGCCCCTGTGGCAGCGTAACAAGCCCCCCCCTCCCTCCCTCCCAGCTGTCACGGTAAAGCCCGACTCTAACAGTGTCGATTGAATGTCCCCCCACAGGCACTCCCACAGAAGACAGCTGGCCTGGGATATCCTCCATCGACGAGTTCAAGTCCTACAAGTTTCCCAAATACAAGGCCCAGCCCCTTATTAACCACGCACCCAGGTGAGACTGGAACATCCACGATCTACGGTCACTTCATCTTCTGAATACAGATGGACTTTGTACTTCAGATATACTGCACTATAGAGTGTTTTATCTGGTTATGTCAAGTGTTTATACATGTTTGTATTTGTCTGAGTATTGACTGTCACACGCCCTTTAAAGTTACTCAACACTCCTCCCTTCTCTTGTTAGCCCTCTAATGATTGGGGATGGAAGTGAGCAGTTGTATCTGATCAGACCCAGGTATAAGAGAAGAGCTGCTGCTGCTGTGTGTGGAGCTTTTTACTGAATTAGACATTAGTATTATTGGTTTGTTTAGTTAGCAGTGTGTGCTCGCTGTCGCTTCCTGTAAGGAAATCCTGTGGAATAGTTGACTGTTTCCTTCCTTACACTCGCCAGCATCTGTGAGTCACCCCCACCTCTACTGACCTCCTCACTCCTGCTCTCTCTCTCTCTCTCTCTCTCCCTCCCCCTCCCTCCCCACAGGTTGGACACTGACGGCATTGACCTGCTGATGTCATTCCTAAAAGTGAGTGTCTCAGTATCTGTCGGGGGCATTAATGCCACGTTAAAAACAGTCTGACACACTTTGCAGCTATGTCAGAGCAGTATTTTTGGAAGGAAATGCATCGAGGCTCGCCAGCTCATTCACATGCATTCAACACGGCTCACCCCCCGTTCTTTGTTTTGTCGTCGTTCCTTAATAGCCGCGCATTTTCTCTCACTGCCCTTAATTTTCAGTACGAGTCGAAAAAGAGGATCTCTGCTGATGAAGCAATGAGACAGTCGTACTTCAGGAGCCTGGGGCCACGTGTGCACACACTGCCAGAGAGTGAGTAATGAAATGGCAACGCAGTAATGCAGACTTGGCAGACCCGGCTAGGTACAACTTGAAGGATATTGCAGTGTACAGTGAGGATCAGTTACAGCCTCATAACAAAGACATTATTGTCCTGGCAAGATTTGATTTTCTGTGGCTCTGACCGACTCTTTATCTCTGGCAGGCATATCCATATTCACACTGAAGGAGGTGCAGCTGCAGAGAGACCCCGGCTACCGGAACTCGTCGTACCCCGAGTCAGGTGAGGAGCAACGCAAGGGGGGAGACGATTTTGACATTAGAGAAAAACATACTGTACGAGGCGATGAGTTAGCTTTTGTAGTTTGGCGCAGTCAGCAACTCGGTCAGCTCGTGGAGCCAGTTGTGTAAGTGTCTGACTATGAAGAGCTGTGAACTAAATAAAAACAGCAACATTTATGCTTCTCCTTTTTTTTCTTCTTCCCCCTTCAGGCAACGGAAAGAGCAGAAGACAAAGCATGCTGTTTTAGACTCCCTGGACTGTGTTTTTTATACATATATATCATTTGGGAAGGATCTCCTAGCTGTACAGCCTCGCCGATGGATCAGTAACTGAAGATGGATGTTGGCGTGAAGCATCATCACCATCATCATCAATATCATCATCACATCCCCCCAAACTACTTGGGAAACTTGTCCACGGTGCGACTCGCTCCCAGGTTCGTCCTGAACCTGGCCCAAAAGAGACGTTTATATACTGTACATCTATATTTATTGAGAAGAGAATTTGCTGCTAAATTCAACTACTGTCTAGAATTCTAACGGGCTCAGTCACTTTAATGAGTACATGCAATGTATATAGATTTTTAATTTTTTTTTTTTCTTGAAGTGGTGGTATTTTTAGTGATATATATTTTTTGTCATCATTTCCATTTTCATACATAAAAAAAAAATCCACCTCAAGGCTCCTCGGTGCGTGAGCGGCTGTAAGTGTGAGGCACCGGCAGACAGACAGAGGGATGCTGCTTCTGAAGCAGCTCAACAGGGTTCGATTGTGACCCGCTGCTCTGAGCTGCACAAATCATTTGTGACCATTTACTCTGGAGGTTTCTGAGGCCAGCTTTGACGTAATAACTCAGTTTCATCCTAACTGGAGGCTAATGCCAGAGCAGTGGTGCCGAGCTCTGTGCAAATCACAGAAAAAAAAGAAAAAAAATCATTTTTGTCAGATGCTGGCAGATCATTCCAGGATGCTGTGGTCTCTGTCGTGACCAATGAACAAATGCAGCAGGAAAAAGGCAACATGGAATTATTAACAAGGGCATTACAGGATTAGATAGGCCTCCTAAATTCTTCAGAAATCCTAAATATTTAACTAGTGAACAACCTCCTCATCCCTGTTTTTCCCGCCTCAGTCTGACACTTTTTCTTCTCTGGTCTGTTACAAAGAGGAGGTGCAATGTGAATTCCCAGTGTTGGAATCTGCTGCCTTTACACATGTGTTCTCCTTTCTGCCATTCCCATCTCCATCACATGTAAAAAAAGGTCCTTTTTTTCTGGTTTGCCTCCATCATTGTGTTGCATGCCTGCTCTGTTGTATGAGGAAGCACACAGCCACTGAACTCCTGATTCAGGGAGCACTAGCTATAGTCCTGCCCCTCGTGAATAAGATACTGAGTCAGTCTATTTAACAGTGTTACAAGAGATGTTTTGTATGACATTCTTTAACTTTATTTGTGGATAATTGTTATTGGTGTGGGATTTCATTGCAGATGCCCTCCCATATGAGTTTTTTTTTTCCAGAGTAAAAATTAAATCTAAAAGTTTAAACAGAATTCACATGAGCTGGTTTGGATTTTTTTCCCCCTGGTGTTGTGTTTTGTTGTAGCAGCTGTAAAACTCAAAGGCACCTGTGTTTCAAGCATTCAATGCTTTGTTTATTGAAAATGACAAGACATTCTTCACAATACAAAAAAATATACAGAATACATACTGTATACCAAGTCCAGTATAAAAAAAAGAACATTACAAGTGTTAAAAAGGTTTTTTTTTCATCATTGATTTGAAATCTCGTCTTCATTAAAATATTCTGAAATAAAAGAGAAAAAAATAGGACAACAAGGCACAGCCGGTACTATCTGAGAAGCATAGTGCATACATTACATACAATACCTCACACGTGGAACAACAAGTTTCACATTGTGATGAACATTTAAGATTTTATTTTTTTGTATTTTTATTTTTTCTTTTAAATTTTTTACAAGATTAAAACAACCAAGCTCTCCGCGCAGAATGAGCGGCTGGCTAGCGTTCTGCAGCTAGCGACGCATCACTACTGTCCATCGTTGGACAGGGTCATGTGGAAATGTGCTGTATTTTTTTTATCACTAAGAGCCAGACGCCTTACAGACATCATGGCATATGGCTTTTTTTTTTTCTTCTTCTTTTTTTTAAAACCAAGTGCTTTCACCCACTGGAATCTGAAGCAACTCAAGTGCAAGGAAAAACAACAAAAAAAGTGAGGTCACATACTGTCTCGTAGGACGTTTCTGAAGCAAAGACGGAGAGGAGATCGCTGCTGCTGCTGCTGCTGCTGCTGATGAGGGTGGTAACCACTTTGAGACATTTTCAACTAGAGATGGATGAAGATGGCAGGTTTTTTTTTTTTTCACAGATCCTGGATCAGGATTTGTGGGTGGCGGGGGACAGGAGCAGGGAGGAGGGTGTTCCTTCCAGGCTTGGCAGAGGGACAGGCATGTGTCCGTTGATTAGGCTGGGGAACTGTGGAGGAAGAGAAAGGGGCTGAGAGTGAGTGAGGAGGGGACGGAGGCTCTATGAAAGCTGCTTTCCGGTGAGGAACAGCAGCTTTGTCACCGCTCTGGTTTCCTGTTTTTTTTTTTAATTCATTGTGCCTCTTCCTTTTCGTCTCTGTCCCCTGCACCTCCGCAGCACAACAGAAGGAGAAGTCAACATTATTTGTGCACAAAGAATCCGGTATGGTCTTTTGAGTGTATATGTGTGTGTGTGTGTGTGTGTGCCTGCGGAGGGGGTGTGGTGTATGTGTGTGTTTTTCACAAATGAGGAGCAGCTCTCAAACCAGTCCACCCTGTTCAAACTGGCTCCCCTGGGCTCAAACAGGAAGTATTCACAGGATTTCCTCTCCCTCTCACAAGCACTGAAACAGGACACCTCTGCTGGACCTGCTCACTAAGTCGACTCCTTTCACCACCGGTGCCGTCTGCCATTTTGCACAGTTCAAAAACATCTTGTTTTAAAGACTTGGTCAGGTAAATACCTAGTTGGAAATAAAAACTAAAATCTACACGATCAAAATCTATTCTACTTGAAAGCAGGGCCGTTGCTAGGAATTCTGGGCCCCCTTAAAGAATATTAAAGTGGGCCCCTACCCCCTAACTTTTCCAGGTTTTTTTGTCTTTTTTTCTTAGACTACGTATGTATTATTATCATTTTTTATTTAGCCTACTTTTTTTTGATGCTAATGCAGCATTACTATGAGTATTAGTCAGGGTCTTATGCAGAATAATTCAGTCATACAAAGATTAGACGACTGTTTTTTTGTGGGCCCCTAGAATTATCATCACCTTTCTCCCCTATACAACGGCCCTGCTTGAAAGTGGAGCTTTAAGAGTCAAATTAAATGTCAATGATTATTTCATGTGAGAAATAAGAAACAAATGATTCCATATCGGTCACAAAAGACACCAGATATTGTGTGTCAGATATTGTGTGATTCTAATCTTCCTGGCAAGAACAGGGTTTTTTTTGCCGCAGCGCTAATTTCACCTGCATAGACTCACAACTTCCTCTTCATCTTTACAACCGGAGGAACAATAATCCTGTCAGCACGCCTTGTGTTCTCATCTCCTGCTATTTTTATCCCCCCACCCTCTCTCTCTCTCTGTGTCTCTCCACCACCTCCACACCTTTAGTGTGCGTTGGTTTCTTACCTGGAAGAGCGAGCTGTGGCCCTGCAGCCGGGCGGGGCTGAGCGGGGCCACGGGGCTCAGGCTGCTCCAGAAGTGGATGCCTGACAACAGCGGACTGTGAGCCAGCAACAGACCAGAGGGAGTCTGTGGAGAGGGAGAAGAAGAGGAGGAGGAGGAGGAGGGGAGGGGAGGGGGGGGGGGGACACACAAAGGGAAGAGCGTGAGGGAGGCTTCGTGTAAATAAGACCAACCAGTGAAGACAACAACATTTTTTTTTTTAAAGACAAACAGAGATGGTTTGGGCCGTTTCTCTCGAGGCGCTGGTTTAATGCAAAACATGCTGAAATGGTAAATGGACGTGTATTGGCGTTTGGAAAAATAAACTGACGGAGCAGGAAGGAAGTCTGTGGTTTCTCCCCCAGAATACAGGGGTGACGTGGGGAGGTGGACTGGACGGACGGTGGGGGTTGTTGTAGATTTGAGGAGGGGGAGGTGTGGGGGATCCTGAAGCACTTGGAACACCAACTAGAGAGAAAACATATGAAATCAATTTCTCCCTCTCTCTCCCCTGGTCTTCTCCCCCCCACCCCCCCCTGCTTTCCCCTGTGTCACCTCAGAGAAGTGAGCCAGTGTTACAGAGGGACCAGCCCTGCTCCCATTATTAATGGAATTATTGGAGCATATGGCATCACTTAGGGCCTCTTCCCCGCTCTCATAAGCTGGAGAAGATTTCTGTAAATCGCTTGTTTTCCTCTGATCCCGCTCTCTGTGCCCTGATAAACACACAGTGTGAGCGCCGTATTAATCTATGTTAATGTGTGACGGTGTCTTCTTGCCCTCTGTAGCCGCTCCAATGTAAACACAATATTAACTGAGAGAGATTATTAAATACCAGTCGCTGCCTTCTGGGGGTTTTATGGCAGAGATCAAAACAAACCAAAAAAAAAAGAGAAGTCCTGAATTTGTCTCTGAACCTGAGTCCATCTTGTAACAGTTATGCTGTCTGGAGACTGGACAATCAAACGAGGTAGAAAAAGCAACTGCTGGATTTACTGCACGCATTCGTCTCGCTCTGCTTTGAGTGTGGACGAACTTCTACAAAGTCTGTTATTTGCAGCACATAAACATTCTGGCAGTAATTTCCCAAACCAAACACAAACAGTGACTCATTAAATTAGTCAAAATTCGCATTTTTGCTCTAAACTCTGTAAAATTCCTGCGCCCTTTTTGCACATTTTACCCTCCGACCCCCTCCTCACCTTCTCTATACCTCTCCCTCTGTCTCTGAGACTACTTAAATATAGCGGTAGTGTTTCCAGCGCCGTCTGCCAGCCTGTGTCAGATGTCTGTTGCTGCTCTCTGAATACTCAGGGACACTGACATCATACTTTGGACAGATCCCATCATCTCCCCAATCGCCGGCCAGACCACTGACTGCACGGAGGGGACGGAAACAGATAGCATCACACAGATGATTCTCTTTCTTTCTGAGATTTGATTATTATTGGGCTTCAGCTGTGGCTGGCAGAGACATGATCTCTATTTGTCCTAAATTATTGAAAGCAGAAATAAGAGAAGCTATAAAAAAAAAAGAGAAAAAAAAAGCGTTGTACAGTAGCAGCGGGGGTGTGTAGTGTAAACATGACTGGACAGATACGAGGCCCGTGTGTGCACGTCCGTTCTGTGCCAACAGTATTGATTTGATCCCAGCATGCACTGCAGCTCCAGAGTTTAAGACCGGTTTCCAGAAACCTGCAGCGTCTCAGTGTTTTTTAAATTAAAGCGCAAAAAACATTGAAATAATTTGAATCTTAAATCCTAAATTTAATTTGAGAGTTCTTGAGTCTCTCCATTGGAAATCAATTATTGTTCAGCCGGTTTGTCCCAACTCTGTTGCAGGAGTTCCCATAAATGTGTCATGATTGTTTTTCTTTAACCTTCTCTCCAGTTCATCCTGAACCAGCTCCATGGGGCTCCAGTCTGGAGACTGTGCTGCTCTTCCACTGTGTGTGTGTGTGTGTGTGTGTGCGGCCACTGTCTGGTTCTCTTCTTCGGGTCATTATCTCACTGTTGGACGAACCCCGGCCCAACCAGTCTGTCTTCCTTTCTACCTTTTTTCTCACTGTTCGGATAAAAAGCACCACTTCCTTGAAGCAGCCTATTGTGTTGTAATACATCAGACACACTTTGTTCCAGTGCTGCCTTTGTTGATGACTAACAAACTCTCTGTCTGAACAAAAGCTGGGCCACGTGTAGGAACTCTTTGCATTTATCTTTGAAGCTTCATTTACTTCAACTCCAGCAGGAAAACTGCAAGTTAATCATTTTCTTCATTCCTCTTCTCTATGACATTTACACCATTTCTCAGTTTTTGGCGACCTCGGCTGTAAACCTCGAGCAGTTTACTGTTAATGTTAGAACATTATCATACACTGGACTTGAGCTGCTCCAGTTTCAGGAAAAACTAGAAAATGCGGGTGTTGGGCTGAAGGCTGTGACGACCCTGAATGCATCATGATCCCCAAAATCACAATTTAGACTCTAAAGCAGTGTTTTTCAACCTTGGGGTCGGGACCCCACATGGGGTCGCCTAGAATTCTTATGGGGTCGCCTGAAATTAATGTCTAGTAAATGATAAAAATTACTGATAATTTTTTTAAACCAATTACTATTCTTTTTTAAATTATGATTAAAAACACCACACCCAATCTTAAACAACTGTATTCTATACTTTCACTTTCTCGAATATAAATCAAGTTCAAATAAAATGCAGCATATAAAAATATCTGATCTGACGCATCTTGATTGGGGTCGCCAGAAATTTGTGCTGTCAGAATGGGGTCACGAGCCAAAAAAGGTTGGGAACTACTGCTCTAAAGCTTGTGACTCACGTTTACACAACAAGGAGGGATCAGTGTGGTGCTTTGTGTACTTTGTGTAGTTGTGTGTCTGACCTGTGCTGTGAAGAAGGCCGGAGTGAGGGATCCAGACGGCAGCGCTGGACTGTTGAGGGCGATGGAGCCGATGTCGCTCCCCGCCAGCAGCAGGGACGGGGCCGAGATCTCCAGAGCTTTGGGCTTTTTGCTTTTTGGTGGGAGTCCATCTCCTTGGTTACCACTACTACTACTACTACTACTACTACTACTACTACTACTAACACAGCTAATTCTACCACCACCACCACTTCTTCTCTCAGGAGGCTGCAGGGCTCGCTCCCTGTGCCCAGAGGAGAGGTTGAGGGGCTGGGCGCTCAGGTCGGAGTCCTCCTCCTCCTCCTCCTCCTCCTCCTCCTCTTTGGTGGCGGGGCTCCAGGTTCGGCCCGGGTGGTGGTGGTGGGGGGAGGGGGGCGGCGGGGACTGGGAATAGGAGGGGAGCCTGGACGGCCTGGGGGAGGCGTAGGACTCGGGCTTGGCGGAGGGAGGGGAGCTCCTCTCGCCGCCGGCGTTGGTGCCGAAGCGGATGACGGAGCGCGGCTCCTCGTGCCGCTCCCTCAGGGCGCGCAGCAGCTCGGGCTGGTTCTGCAGGGAGCTGATGCTGAAGGAGGAGTAGAGGCCCGAGCGGAGGTAGTCGTTACGACACTGCTGCGCCCCCAGGGCCGCCAGCGTCCTCCTCTGCGCCGCCTCCTCCTCGCTCTCCTCCTCCTCCTCCTCCTCTACCCCCAGCTCGGGAGCCTCTCCCTCCTGGAGGGGGAAGCGGCTCGAGGCCAGGCCCATCTCCACCGCCTGCGGGTCCATCTTCAGGATCTCCGGGAAGGACACAAACTTGTAGACAAACTTCTGGCCGATCACCTTCTTGATGATGTTCTGTGACACAGACAAACACAATCAATTACATAGATGACAGAAGGAGCTTAATTGAAATGTCATTTTTCTCAAGAAATTTCAGGTTCATAATGTTTTGTTAAAGGATATAGTTCATTAAAGGGATAGTTCAACATTTTGGCAAACTGGCCCACTGCCATAATCCTTATAGTTTTAGGAGACCTGGTTATGAATGGTTGTGACCTGCACATTCACCACGCTATGAGATAATAACAGAGTTGTTTTCAAAGCAAATGCAGAGTCTGCTTGCCGAAAAACTGCCCTCGACAGAAACGTGCATCAGTGATTTTACATGAATTTACCTCGAAAACACCTCTGTCTGGTAACGTGCTGTTATTATCTCATAGCGTGGTGAATGTGCAGGTCACAACTTGTCCACCAGAGCGTTTTAGAGTTGTTGGGTTGTGTATTTGATGAGGGAAACCAAGAAATCCCATTAGCCTCTGTAGCGTAGCTCTGAGCAGCTCGCGGCTCTGCTCCGCCATTCTAAAAATAGCTTGCACCGACAATTAAAGGAAACGAAGTTACTGCTATGACTATAGGGATTATAGCAATGGGCCAAGTTGCCAAAATGTTGAACTATCCCTTTAAGTGTAAACATCTTGGTAATGTAGGCCCTGCTTGTACTTCTTTGCACTAAAACAAAGGGAAAAGTTTAGATTTCTCATTATTTATAAGTTATTATGCTGTTAGTTTACTGGACTGGCCCACTTCAGATCTTATTGCACTGTATGTGGCCACTGAACTAGATTGAGTTTGACTTCCCTGATCAATAACCTCTCATGTCCAGAAGCTGATATTAATCTGAAATATAATAACACACAACATGAACAGATTTAAGCAGAGAAGTTGGACAAAAGCAAATTGTTCGGGCTGAAAAACAGTGTTGTGTTACAGTGCGACATCATAACCGGAGCTCTATTGTTGTGCATTTGATGAGAAAGAGGAAGTGGAAGTGTCTATCGGGGGAGAGGCTGTGGCTTTAGAGAGAGAAGCACAACAAAAAAGTCTCTGCTGTGGGACTTTGGTCCTTTCACAGGCCTTCCTGTCCTTTTTGGTTAGAGCGCAGAAGTAGCTAGCTCCCCGTCTGGTTTCACCTTGTCGTAGTAGTAGCGCAGGGCTCGGCTCAGCTTGTCGTAGTTCATGTTGGTCTTGTTCTTGCGCAGGCCCCACAGCTTGGCCACTTCCTCCGACTTCAGCAGCTTGAACTCGCCGTCCGTCGACGTCCAACATATCAGGTGCTTGTGACTCTGGTCGAGCAGCAGCTGCAGCAGGAACTGCCACAGGGTGATGGCACTGTCCATACCTTCAGAGAGAGAGACACACACATCACATGATCGGTGTCTGACACAGAACGGAGCAGGATATTCAACATCTGAGCTGTTGTCTTTTCATCATCCTTTATATAAGTGATAGTGTCTGAGGTCTTTCTCCTCCTGTGACCGTTTTCACTACGAGACAAAAGTGGTAGCTGCTCAGAGGTGTCAGTTTCTATTGAGAAAGCACCAAAAACCACCGACATATACATATATATACCAGATGTTGCCATGACATAATTAGCAGAAATTTCAAACCACCAAGAGAAACAAGCTCAGCAGCTTCTTCATTACAGCTGCTGTTACCTGTGTAAACTAACTGTAGAAAACCCATAGCTTGTGTATTTGAGGAGACTGTCTGGACCAAGAGGAGCTGAGGCTACATCTTAATGAAAATACTTTTTTTTCTTTTTTCTTTTTTACATGATTCTCCATACATCCTCACAGACAGACATAAATTAGGTTAGTGGCTGAGGAGGGACGTGCCTGTTTGAGCTTTAACATGTGGTGTAAGACAGAGTGGAGCGCTGATGAATAGAACAGTGTGTGTTAAAGAGTGTAGTGTAATGTAGCAGCAAGCAGCAGCAGCAGCAGAAGAGAAAAAAAATATAAGGAGGAACAACAGCTCAAGCCAGAAATATGCTGCGGTTCAACCTGGCCCTCTCTCCACAGGAAGTATGACGGGCCCAGGGTGGGTTATTCCTTTAATAGAGGAATGTGCAGCCTCGAAGCTCCTGTCTGCCTGCGAGGAGCTCACATATTAATAATGAGGGGGACTGTTTCCGTCACCGCAGACTCAGACAGTCAGCCGATTAATCGAGACAGTCGGATGACGGATAATAAACCGGCAACAATTTGGATAATTGTTCATTGATAAGATATTTAGAAACAACGACAGTGAGGCTCAACGTGACCTGTTTCCTCACTATCATCAACAAATATGATGATTTGTCTTGTTTCTTCTTTCTTTTTCTTACAAACTGACTGATGTCTTAGGCTTTTGATCAGACACCAACATCAACTCAGGCTCGGAGAGACTCACATTTTAGGGAAAGAGAATTTCTTAAACGCTTTGATCAGTGATGAAAACCATCATTAGACTAGAGGGACTCGCATACTACATCATTGTTACAGACTGTGATGAGTCTGTGACTGTTGAGTAAATGTCTGACCAGGTTTGTTGTTGATTTCCTTATTATCTGATCTGATATTTTAGCTTTTAAATAATAGTTTTGGACTATTCTTATTCTTCCAAAGTTCTTCTTTTGCTGCTGGACTAAGAACTCTGGTTTCGTTTTTGAAGTAATAAGGGCTTTCAAAAAGAAACACATTTATATTCCATCCCTTCGTCCCTCTGGTTTGGTTTGGGCAACAGTATTGAACTCTTTCACACTCCTACCTGACCGACTGTATTGTCATTACGTGCTCTTTCTGGTCTTATCTGTGGATGTGAGGAGTGATTAGGGAGTGATGCTCACAAAAACAATGATAACAAACTGGCCTTTCAACCACCACGTACGGTATCTGTGTCCAGACGGCAGGGAGGGAGGGAGGGAGGCCTGAACTCACTTCCGACACAAGCTATCCCCTGAGTTTTTTATCTGCCATGTGAAACTACAAACCTGTCAAAGTCAGGACTTCCTCCTATTCTACTTCCAAGGACAAATGGTGAGGAGAGGGGATCCCACAGCAGGGGAGCGTTTCCCCAATCCTGCCACACTTCCCACAGAAATCCCAGAGGAAGAAGGTCAAAAGATCAAATCATTGTCCCCTTTTCACGGTTCCACCCTTTAACCCACACGCTCCGGCTTTGGCTATGGCTTTTAAACACTTTGGAAGTAAAATTAAAAAAAGTAAAAGCTTGCCAGTGCTAGTGCCAGTGCCGGTGCTGCTGGTGCTGACAGCTCTACAATTAGGGCCAGTGTGACTTCTAAACATTCACCTTTTTTTTTTTTTTTTGCAAGATGCTGCAAATAGCACAGTGGTGCTTCAAAGTTTCCTGCAGGTCACACATACACACACACATACACACCTCAGACATTGAGCAGCAGGAAACACACAAATACAACAAAGTGATAGCAACCTCACAGCTGACACACTGCATGAATATTACCGTGATAAGGCTCACCCACACTGATAAAATCCCATACCACAGCCTCCTACAATGAGGCGACTTGCAGCCATGGGAGGCTCCAATAACTCTTTCTAGGAACATCACAGGGACATTGTGGTGGTTTTTGTCCCGGGATGAGGGAGCCGTGCTGCGGATGCTCAGACCGAGGAGCCTCGCAGTGCGCACAAAGCCATCCAGTGTGTTGGCTGAACGGAAACTCCTAATGAGATTAGATGGTGTGTGCAGACATTACTTAGCCATGACTAAATCTGCTCTCTTCCTGTTCGCAGACGGTGGAAAATTCAACAGGGACTCATAAAAAAAAACTGAAAAGAAAGAAAAAAGCGGCATCTCTAAACAGCAGAGTCGGTCTCTGCGGTTGGTTTTCTCCTTCTCTCCCTCTCTCTCTGTCCGGCTCGTCTTTTGTTTGTTTCTGCTCAGGTCTTCAGTCAAAGCGGCAGTAACAGCCGTGGATCGCTGCTCTGCCCCACTGACTCATTTTCAAGATGTTGCTCGGACCGGAAGACGGCTCAATGTGTGTCCAACACTAAAATCGCTACTATTGTTGCTTTAAAAGAAAACTTTCAAAACGCACCCGTTTAACACAAGACACACAAGACACTTCTTTATGAAGTGTGAACCCGCTCAGATCCAACTTTATCACGCGTAAATGGAAGTGTCTACGAGCCAAACAAAGCGCCCTTCACACAGAAACAACAGTTTTTAATCTTTACATTACCTGCGATCTCTGACTTGTGTCTCTTTTCTCCACCTCCGTGAAACTTTACGGTGAAGCTTGTGTGATCCCTTGTTTTTCCATGCTTACTTCTGCTCTAACACAGTTGTGCTGGACTGAAATAGGATCCTGGGCTTTTTCTTTTTCTGAGCAGGAAGTTGGAGCAGGCAGACAGAGCCGGCTGACTTCCTCTCCCCTACGATTCCCCAGGCAGTTTGCCGTCTGTGTAAACACACTTTTCCTCCCCTCCTCTTCTCCTCTGCCTGCCTGCCCGCTGGCTGCCAGCAGCAGTAAGGCCTGGCCTGCTCAGTGCTCACACAGGATCGGCACACATGGTGATACAGAAACTCCTACGGCCCGTAAACTGACATCATCAGCCGGGGAGAGAGAGGCAGAGAGTGAGAGCGAGCGTGGTGCTTTCAGGCACGCCTCGTTACTTCAAACATTTCCAACCACGGGCCCTTACAGAGTCATGTGAGTTGAGGTCTGTTTACTTTCACTTGGCTATTGTGCGACACCGAAAGGCAACGTGCAGCAGGATGTAGCGACACTTTAGTACTTTGAAACTAATGGTTCACTCCTGTCAGATCTATTGTCTCTGTCAGAGACATGAAGATAAGCAAATAGCGATTTTAGAGAGGGGATACTTTGGGTTATGCAAATAGATTGTGCAAATGTTTGTGTCAATTGAGGTTATCATCATTATGTAGGTTACTGACTTGTTATAACAAGTGTGGTTTAAACCTGCTCTACCTATATGGAAACTGGATTAACAAAACTTCTGTTGTGATTTGCAGCCAGATAAAACTGACATGACTTAGCATGTGTTTTTGTGGCTTTAATTATTGTAGGAGGAATTGAAAAAAGAAATAACACAGGATTGTATTTCTTTTGTTGAGGTATTTTGAATGTATAAAAATAGCTGTGATAAAAATAAAAAAAAGTTGTTGCATGTCAATTTAATAGTCCATGGTCTCAGTGCAGGGCATGAAGCACTATAATCAATGGTTATGAGCACGAGTTAACATTATGTGGGCCTTTATAGATCTTTATCTGTCAATAGGAACAGAGGAGGAGGACCAAAGACAGATGACATGTGACATAAAAGTCCTCAGCTGGCAGTGGCACTGAACCCAGGATGTTTCAAAGAAATGTTCAGGTTAGACCACAGTGCAGGTGACAATACAAGGGATGGTTATACCTTCAGGCAGAAATACTGAGTGTTTTTGCAGCATTGCATGGGTCCTCTTGTGGTGTATTTGATGAAGTTCAGCTTTTGCCATTACAAATCTTTACACAGCCCAAAATGCCAATGCTTTTGTTGCTGAGTTTGATCAATCAGAGCATGGTGTGACAGGCTAAATATATGTCAAGTAGTGGAAGTGATGAAAAGTGATTGCACTGCAGCTGTTGTTGTAATATTTGACTATAGTACAGATGTTTGTCAGTAACAATACTCTACTGAGCGGCTGAGTGTTTGTTATGTGTTGTCATGAAACAGTGCACGGTGTGTGATGCAAGACAAACTTCAAAGGATCTGACATAGCAAATTTAATCGAGACTATAAGAGTCACTTGATCCTAGGTAAAGTTTTGGTTAAAGGTGGCGCTGTTAGCAGGAAGTACATGTCTGCCTCTAAATCAGGATGAATGCATGATCTGATTTTATCAACACTGCACTGATACAAACCGTGGTCATACTAAACCCTAACCCACAGGTCATGGTGCCGCCTCCTTAAAGCAGAAGTAAGCGGAATGTTTGTGTTAATCTAAGTCTTAAATAGTTATATCTTCCGACAGCAATCACTTACATAGAGTGTTTGGTCTGAAACACGGGTCTGTCAGTCACTCTGCTCTGCTGTAAGCTGAGGAGAAAACTTTCCTTGTATCCTACAACTCTCTGTGTGTGCAGCCAAGGGGGCAGTTGCATAGACTGAGGACGATGCCCGTGCATGTGGTGACGTAGGGACGAGGGCGGGGACTGCTAACTCCATCCGCTGACAGGAAGTTAGCTAAAACGACCGGAATCGCTTACTTCTGCTTTAAAGCAACATTGCGGAGTTTATCAGCCTTAAAATAATGTTTCCAGACTCATTGCAATGGTAGAAAAATGGTTAATAGGAGCCGGGTTGCGTTGGCTGAAACTGCACTATGTAACTTGCCTGCGCGGGTTGGATCACCCCCCCCCCCGCGTTGAGAGAGAGACAATGTTGCTTAAAGGGGACATACTATGGAAATATCACTTTTTGAAGGCTCTTTAACATATAATTGGGTGTTTGTCTTGCCTTTCAGCCCCCAAAATGTGAGAATTGACAAAAAAAAAAGCTACAATGTTCAGGCTCCCTAGGTTGAAATCCACATCTTCCAGTGATGTAAGGACTCAAGTTTGCATAATACCACCTCCACCTGGGACCAAGGGGGGAGTTGTGGGCTCTACAAGTGAAGACCACTTCCACGTTCAAAAAGCTGCAGTTCTCCGGCGGCCTCTGGGGGCTGGGACCGGAAGTGAGCAACTCTCCATTGACCCCCATGTTAAAATAGCCGACTTTACAACTTAAAAAAACATATTTACAGCCTGGTGCCTTTTATTTTTTTGGTCTCTACCGATAGTTTCCACCTCCGTTAACACTCCGACAATTACCGGCCATTAATTGGTTGCTTCAAGTTCAGTGGGCGGGTTCTCAGCCGGCAAACCGCCACACCTCTCTAAATATGGCAAGTAAACTCCCACTAAAATCCAAGATGACGCAGTTCAAATGCCCGTAGTAGGAACACAAAACAGACTCCCCCAAACCAATGGGTGACGTCATGGGTGCTACGTCCATTCTTTTTACAGTCCATAGCCATTTTCCCACTAAAATTAGCGGTGAGTGTTCTTTGATCTTTTGATCCCAGTCTCGAATGAGAGCAGAGCTTTGTTTTGGTACGTGATATGAGACACGACTGGCGCAATGACGTGGCGTCACGTAACGCTCAGTGTCATCACGTAAATTAGCGGGTTGACCCGGGTCTGGCGTTCCCACTGCAAGCCAATCAGAGCCGAGCCGGTTAAAGGCGATTTTAATCCGCGTCGTTTGCCGAGTCGTTTGACCTTGGTGCGCCTTTCCCACTGCCACCAAAAACCGATTGTTAGCGGGTTTAAACAGGTTTTTTGACCAGTGGGAAAGGGGTATATGCCTGGGACCGGTAGAAGGGGCGGGGCAAGCAGTGGTTCATTTGCATTTAAAGGGACAGGCACTGAAACCAACCGTTCTGAACAGAGGATGAAAAGAGCTGTGATGTTTGATCCTTGGGGTATTTTGACCAAAGCATGTCACAGACATGTCTTTAAGACACCTGGGAACTATTTTAATCTGTGGAAAGGGGGCATAATATGTCTCCTTTAACACTGGTGAATAAACACACAACAAACTACAACGTTTGCATGAAACACAATACAAAAAAACGAAAATTGATCATTTTTGTTTGGTCCCTTCTACAAAGTAAAATGTGGAGATACTAGATAGACTGCATCCCTGAAGAGACTGTTGAAAATATCATATAGAAACGCAGAGATGCAACAGTTTTGAGTAAACAAACGCCATTATCAGTGTTGCGTGAACTAATCATGTTCTTTCGAATAACTGCCATTTGTTGTTGTCAATTTTTAAAATAATTAAATTTATAGTTGTTATTTATGTAGTTTAGTTATCCAGTTATACCAGTTAAATTAAATCAGACTGTGACCAGAATATGAGAGTTTGGTGATGAACTTGCAAAAAACCCATAAATTATTGCACCCAATTATGCTGACTCAACAAATTGACCTTAACATGTATATACACTTTAGTCCTGTGACATCTACATATGTCCACACTGTTTCTGGGAGTACGTGGAGGCACCACTAGCAGTAGGAGAGTCGCCTCCAATTTATTGATATATTTTGTGAAATGTGTTTTCTTTGGGGAATCAGATTTCCTGCCATCACATCAGGCCGCTACCACAGAAACTTCAATAACTGATTTACTTGCCAGACAACCAATGCAAACAATGTCTACAAAGTGTATCACTAACTTCAGTCCTCACGTTTAACTCTTTCAGGTCACTATGTCCAAACATCATGCTGAGGTCAGTGGTCCTCCGAGGTGTGACACCGGCGAGGCGGGACTCTCCAGCGGTGCGTCTGATTGGTGCTCAGACTTAGTGAGGCTGAAGGTGGTGGTTTGCGCAGCGGCGAACGTCGTTCACTGCTGCAGAGTCCCGCTGAAGCGCAATGCCTCGTTTTACTGTCCACATCCGAGACGAGTGGCTGGCGGTGCCGTGCCGGGACACCACCAAAACTATCGGCTGGCTCGGACTCGAGGCGCTGAAACGTTACGTCAAGAACAAACCTGACAACGGAGGCATCGCTGCTGTGAGGGACACTCGCTTCGTCGTGCGCAGGTGCCAGGGTTTGGGTTTGTTGGACGCGGATGACACGATCGAGGATGTGCTGGAGGATAATGACTTTGTGGAGATTGGTAATGATCGCGTGCATGAAAAATATCAGATGTGTAGTCATCACATTTAGGAGACAATGGAGATCTTTGACCACTGGCTGTGCGTAATTTGTGCGTAATTGTGCAAAAGTTTGTCACCTACTAACTGAAATGAGAGACCAATGAGGGACAATTTGTCTTATTGTACTTTCAGCTATTGAAGGAGACACCATGTCTCCTGACTTCATCCCATGTGAGCCTGGAGTTTCTCACCTGTATCCTCAAAACGGGTGTCTTTGTGCCATAATGCGCACATCTGGGCACTGTAGTGGGTGTTAAATGTTGTGGGTTCTGAATAGGGTTTTCACTGTCCATACCATTGCACTGTTTTAAGTTGTGCGTAACAATGACTTCTGGGATAATAGATTAAATCCAGTCATACATGATGTACCACTGGGTTTTGTTATTTCTCTGATAAATAATGAGATAGGCACAGTATTCCAAATGTTGTCCTTAATCAAAATATGTGAAACAGGACAGCAGCATACAAAGAACCTGCAGACGTAAGTATTCACTTCACTTTCCATTTTTTCAGCCATATCTGAAAACAAGTCACATATTTCTCAGTCTAATTTAACACACGTCTCTCTGTGCAGTATCTAGCCTTGGATGGCAACAGCCTGACATCGACAGATTTGGTCAATTTAGGCAGGGGACTCTACAAGATAAAGGTAATGATCAACAAACCGTATTTGTTGTCACGGATTGTCTGTGATAATCTTTGACTTAATGTAATCATTCCCTTTTTCAACATTTTCAGCTGACTCCGGAGGCTGAGAGAAAAGTTGTGCAAGCCAGAGAACTTTTGGACACCATTGTTAAAGAAAACAAAGGTTCAGATCAATTTTAAAATAAAGACCTTAAATGACTCAATGCAAAGACACTAAATGCATCGATCTGAGTGTTAAACAGCTGCTGCAAAGCTACAGTCTTCAGGAATGAACGATTTCATGTTTTCACCTGTCTGTCTCTCTCTCTGTGCCGTCAGTTGTCTATGGAATCACAACTGGTTTTGGCAAATTTGCCCGAACCGTCATTCCTGTCAGCAAACTCAAGTAAATACAATATTTACTATCTATTTCTTTGTCAACTGTTACAGAAGGAGTCCTTTCTTACACAGTGATTTATGACCATGTCATTTTTCCCTACAGGGAGCTGCAGGAGAACTTGGTGCGGTCACATTCAGCAGGTAAGAGAAGTCTAAATAAAGTTGACTTTACTTCCTTGTTTAGATTTTAACTCCTCCAGGGTTTTATTTGTGGATTTAATTTTTCATTTAATTTGTTCATTCCAATCCTGGGATTGGAAAGGAGCAGGATGAAGAGAACTTTTAATATCTGTCCCTTTCTCAAAACAAAAACAAAATAAGCTTATATCAGATGAAATGCTATTATAATGAACTGGTTTACAGCCAACAATATACAAATAAAAAATCCATAACTATTCTTTTTCATTACATATTTTTATATAATTTCCCTATTTTTGCTTATAAATCCTCTTAAACCGAAAAATATTTGTACATCTTTTGTTAGGAATTCCATATTTTGACACCCACCACAGAAATACACATTTGTTTCAACTTAATCTTTGCAATTTGGTGCTTGGTACTTGAAATTACATTTTCTTCTGTGATTGTCGTCCTGTGAAACTGATACAAGTAAGTTCTGCATAATCGCAGGTAAAAGTCCACTTTTTGCTCTGTGTACAACCAACAGCGTCCCCAATTCGGCCAACTCTTTGCGTTTCAAGTGGGTATTGATTTAGCATTTATGTCATTGATACGCTGTGGTGTGCAGGTGTGGGAAACCCGCTGAGCCCGGAGAGGACCCGCATGCTGCTGGCTCTGAGGATCAATGTTCTGGCCAAAGGGCACAGTGGGATTTCTCTAGAAACCCTTCATGCCATGATCCAGGCCTTCAATGGTAAGTGTCTGCTGCCCCCGGCAACCTCACTTCACCTGAGCCGACCTGACCTATCAGCTTCAGTTGACTGAGATAACTGACTGATATCTTCATGTGGGGTGTTGGTATTGGAGAAGCTGACTGTCCTATGACTCTCTGAATGAATCTTGATCTCTGACTAACTTTGCTCCCGCAGCTTCCTGCCTCTCCTTCGTCCCGGAGAAGGGAACCGTGGGTGCTAGTGGGGACCTGGCCCCCCTCTCTCACCTGGCCCTGGGGCTGATGGGAGAGGGTAAAATGTGGTCTCCCAAGAGCGGATGGGCAGATGCCAAATATGTAAGGCCAGGATGACTTCTTCATGGTTGTACAACAATAATGCTGCAGGAAATGTGCCTTTCGCCTGAAAGTGAAAGACTGAATGATCCAATAGGAAAACATGTTTGCTTTTTGATGACCCTTGACCTTTTACATGTTTTTCCTCCTTTCATCTCTGGCCAGGTCCTGGAGGCCCATGGACTCAAGCCAGTATCACTAAAGCCTAAAGAGGTAATGTTTAAATCCAACCACATGCTCTCAGTGGTGGACAGTAACGGAGTAAATTTACTTGAGTACTGTACTTAAGTACATATCCAGAGGATTTGTACTTTACTTGAGTATTAGATTTCTTTGGTACTTATTACTCTTACTTGAATACATTTCCAAGACAAATATTTTAACGTTAATTTCTAGGAAGGCTGAAAAGTACTCGTTACTTTCCAGGTCTGCTCTTTTTTTTTCTAAAATACTATTGGACACAAGCTGTGTTTGTCAGAGAAGGAAACCCTAACCCCTAAAAGCAAGCAGTGCAGGTGGTTTCAGAGTTAATTCTCAGAAACAAAAGTTAAAAGGTCCTTCAATTCATTTAGAAAAAAATATAGTAATCGATTGATGTGAAAAATAAGAAATTTACTCTTACTCTTACTTAAAGTAAATTTAAAAGCATGTACTTTTGGATACTTAAGTACCTTTAAAAGCTAGTACTTTTTTACTCTTACTCGAGTAACATGTCGACTGACCTACTTTTACTTGTAACGGAGTAAATTTTGACCAGTATTTGTACTCTTACTCAAGTACTGGGGTCGAGTACTCTGTCCATCTCTGCATGCTCTAATATTTAATTAGCCTGTGCTGAAGCTGTCAGCCCACAGTTCACTGACAATGTGTTGTGTCTTCTCAAGTGTTTTAAAGGAATTCAGAAGAACATGAATAACATTTTAACAGCGATACGGCAGCACAGAATATGTCTGTTTTTCCTTCTCAGGGCCTTGCTCTGATCAACGGGACCCAGATGATCACCTCTCTGGGGGCCGAGGCAGTGGAGCGGGCCCAGGCCATCGCCCAGCAGGCTGACATCGTCGCTGCTCTCACCCTGGAGGTGTTAAAGGGAACCACCAAGGCTTTTGACAGTGGTGAGCAAAATGAGGAACCTAGACGAAAGTATTTACCAGTACCTCCAGCATCATGATCCTGTATCTTGTCAATCCTTTCTCATTTTCTGGTCTCCTCCCATGCAGACATCCATATTCTGCGGCCCCACCCAGGACAGATAGAGGTGGCCCAACGCTTCCGCTCACTGCTGGACTCTGATCACCATCCATCTGAGATTGCAGGTCAGAGGACAGTCAGGATGCTAAAGCAGAAAAACAACTGATCATAAATAATTAGACATATAACATCAAAGCACCTCATGGCAGTATGCTCCTATATCAGAACCTTTGTTTGGCATAGGGCCCCACTCTGTGGGACAGTTACATGTTATCTATGTTTATTGGGGATTCAAGAAGGAATACTTAAAGGAGTCATCACCCGGAAAACGCATTTTTCCTTGTTAAAACATGTATACTGGTGTTGGACCTCAGTGGAAACTTGCCTGAAAATCTGGAGTTTGAAAGTGGCTGAGTTTTTTCGTTTGGGCTCTTTGTTTAAGCCAGAGTAGCTCATGAGGCTGCACACTGCACACAGATTTTGACTCTGCTCCTATATTGACGTCACCGTAGGAGCCTGCTTTCATAAACACACCTTAAAACGTATTGTTTTATTTCCCACTGTAGCGCTGTTATTTCGTCACTTTATTAAGTTTTAATATTTTTTCATGCGAGAAAGTAAGGGTTTAGATCCCCAATGTACGGTTAGTTTATCCAAATGATGGCTGTTTAGAAGTTTGCTCCGACGTTAGGAGAAGTGAAGCTCCAGCGAGCTCCAGCAAGCACCACAGCAGCGGCTCCTCAGCAACCCGTCTGCAGTGCTCGTTAGCCGGCCAAACTACGTCGTCATGCCGGGGGAGGAAACGATCGTTAATTAACTTACCCGCAGGTTTGTAGAAGTTTACCGCCGGCTGGTTAAATTCTTTTTAGGAGATAAATGTTGGTCTCATTGATGAAATCTAACAATTGTGGCAGTCGTATTAGTTTGTTTGAATGAAAAGTGAAGCTTCACACAGAGCAGCAGCAGCTCTGCCCCGGGGCTCTGTAGCCTACGTACAGAAATCACCACATTTGCATCAATAAATACATGTTTAACAATGAACCGATTAAATTTTGTTTTATTTTATTCAGTTATATAACATGGTTACGGTATACGGCAGAGAGCAGCATAATATGCGGTTTCCAATACAGCAATGCCTGCATGTAGCCCACTGGGCCAGCCACCATTCCGGCTCTGTCCTTCCTGCGTCCAATCAATGCGCGCCTCATTACATATTAATACAATGAACATCTGGACCAGTCAAAACCTCGCGTTTACTCTCATGAGAGAAAGTTGTCATATGAAAAAGTGTTAGAACAAGCTCTATGTTTGATTTTTTTTTTTTTTTTAATGTTTCTAATAAGTTTTAAGCATTGATTCAAAGCAATTCAAGGGGGACTGTATACGTAAACAAACAGGTGATGACTCCTTTAATCAAGGCTCTAAAGTAGGAACACTATGGCTCTGGGTCTCTGGTACCACACCTTGTACATAGTTAAGATGGCATGAGTGCAGAGGGTGTATTTCACCACACAGTTTAATTAAGTATAGCTTTTTGGGAACATTGTGCCTAAATTGCACCCTCAAACATGCAGAACTTAATGTGTATCATCTGGTGTTGCTGCCTTCTGTTTTTCCCAGAGAGCCACCGTTTCTGTGACAGAGTCCAGGATGCCTACACCATGCGATGCTGTCCTCAGGTAACCTCAAGTAAAGTTTATTTATATATGCCAAAATCACAAGTTTGTCCCAGAGGGCTTTGCACTCTGTTCACCCTCTGGCCTCCAAGCCTTGAGTTTGGAAAAGGAAAAACTCATGTGGTAGATGCCATATTAAGCAGAGCATTGTGATTGAACGTAACCTTTTTTGTCCTCTACAGGTTCACGGAATCACCAACGACACAATAAATTTTGTCCAGAACATCATCAATACAGAAATCAACAGTGCCACTGACAACCCTGTATCCTTCGCTGAATTGCAAACTGGAGGGCAGAGTCTTTTTTGTGAATCCAAATGTGCCACTTTAATCTCTGCACTCTAAATTGTTAATTGGTTCAACCACAAATTCTGGACCCTGCCACAAACTGTTTGTTGGATTTTATTGGATGTCACACTGTGCAACATAGTTTTCTTAACAACCGAACAAGATGGTGTTTGCGGAAAGAGGTGAAACCATTTCAGGTGGGAATTTCCATGGAGAATATCCAGCTAAGGTTCGTGACTCATAGGACACACATTTGTTAGTTGCTGTAGATTTTGTTCTTCTCTCTCTCTCACTCTTCACTCCTTTGCTTTTCACTTAGGCTCTGGACTTTTTATCCATTGCCGTCCATGAGCTGGCCTCTATCAGTGAGCGGAGGATCGAGAGGTTGTGTAACCCCTCTCTGAGTGAGCTGCCTGCCTTCCTCGTCAACGAGGGAGGACTCAACTCAGGCTTCATGATTGCCCACTGCACTGCTGCTTCCTTGGGTTGGTGTGCAAAAGCATAAAACAAAATAAAGCATGACCATAAGTAATGCACTTAAAGGGATAGTTCAACATTTTGGCAAATTCAACTATTGTCATAATCCCTATAGTCATAGGAGTAGTTTCATTACCTTTAATTATTGGTGCATGTTGTTTTGAAATCCATGGGGCAGAGATGCAAGCTGCTCAACACAATGGAGGTGAACGGTACAGGTCCCCTGTCCCTCATCAAACTCATCAAATACACAATCCAACAACTCCAAAATGCTCTTGTGGACAAGTTGTGACCTGCACATTGTCCACGCTAAATCATCATGTAACATTATGAGATGGAGTTGTTTTCGAGGCAAATGCTTGGCCGGCACTACATTCCAGACATGGCTGCTGAGCCGAGTGACTTCAAAAGAGAACGTAGTTCTGAGTATTTGCTTCATGTGTCGTAATGTTACATAATTATACATGATTATTTCATGGCCTGGCGAATGTGCAGGTCACAACTTCTCCATGAGAGTGTTTTGGCGTTGTTGGGTTGTGTATTTGATGAGTTTGATGAGGGACAGGGGACCTGTACCATTCACCTCCATTGTGTTTGCTGAGCAGTTCGTGTCTCTTTCCCACGGATCTCAAAAAACATGCACTGATAATTAAAAGTAATTAACCTGTCCCTATGACTACTATAGGGATTATGGCAATAGGCGATTTTGCAAAAATGTTGAACTATCCCTTTAAAATTATTATGATGCACCTGCTTTATAAAATAGACTTTTGGTTGGTAGAATAGGTTTTGGTAATATCCATTTCTGTTAAAGTTCTTTTCACAAAAAAAGGTATTTTCAAGTAGAAGAGAATTAGATCATTCATATGTCTCTCTTTGCCAAATGTTGTTGTATGAACCTTAACTCTGATGTCTTTTTTAATCCTGTGTCTAGTTTCAGAGAACAAAGTTTTGTGTCATCCATCTTCTGTGGACTCCTTGTCCACTAGTGCTGCCACAGAGGACCATGTGTCTATGGGAGGCTGGGCTGCTAGGAAGGCCCTCAGGGTCATAGAGCACGTGGAGCAAGGTTTGGTTCTTCCTTGTTGTTATTAGTAAATAATAATATGACAGTTGTTTTTTTTTTTTAATGTGGCTGCTGTAAGCCTATGGGTAAATACGAGCACCAACAAATAGAGAGTTACCGGTAATAAAATAACTCAACTTGTGACACAAAGTCACTATAATCGTAAATGGTCACAAATGCATAAGCTGGTACACAGATGTAACCGTTGAGATTTTTGTTCTTATCTTCAATGATCTGCAAACTCCTCATTTTACTGTTAAATCAGCAACTGTATATGGTTCAAAGAGACTAACTGGACCATTCATAGTGACTGTGTAACAAAAAAGTGCAAAGGTAACATCATTGAAAACCCTGCCAGTGTACACTATGGATAAAGCTAAGCAAACATTGGCATGGTCTAAAATCAAAGCTGATTGAGTGGCTACAGTGGTTAACCATAAATCTAAAGGTAAAAAACATAACTAACCAGTACTTCTGTAGACAAATTTATTTTCTCCTTCATTTTATTGTAAGATACAATAGTACAAAACAAAGAGCTTTAAAAAGTACAGTCTCCATGACAGTTGTCATTTGATATTACTGTTATTCTATTATGCCATGTTTAATATTTTCAGAAACCTCACATGTTGTATAATCTATTTAATTGTGTCCAGCAGCACAGTGACCTTAACACAAATGCCTGGATTGTCATGTAATATGCCAACAGTGACATCAGAACACTTTAAATTTATAACTGAGATCATCACCACTAGTCACCAATAATATCCATTTCGCTAAATCTAAGTCATGTTTCTTTATGATTAGTTCTTGCTATAGAGCTGCTGGCCGCCTGTCAGGGAATTGAGTTCCTCCGCCCACTTCGTACCACCACTCCACTGGAGAAGGTCTATGACCTTGTACGCAGTGTGGTCAAGTAAGTCAAACAGATGTGGCCAAGGTACACAACTGTCGGTCCATTGAATTCATAGATAGTTAATATTTATCCACTGTTCCACTTCTGACTCCCTCCTTCTCTCTACACTGCTGTCATTAACAGACCGTGGATGAAAGACAGATTCATGTCTCCAGACATTGAAGCTGTTCACCGTCTCCTACTTGACCAGAAGGCAAGTGGCGACCATAATACAAAGACTATAAAATGTGTTTACAGTCCATTTACATGAAAGCTCCACAGGGGCTGAGATGAAGTGAGGATTTTTTAATTTGCATCTTTATGTTTTCACCTCAGGTGTGGAATGTGGCCAAACCTTACATTGACAAGTATCAGACAGAGTACTTCCCTGAGTCCCGTCCCGTCTCTCCTACCGCCTTCTCCCTGGATCCTCCAGCATCGCCAAGGAAGCGTGTCCGTCATGAGTGAATGCATGTCAAATTTTTTTAGAGAACAAGAAATATTCGAGGCATTTGTAAATGAAAAACCGAACAGAAACTTTGATTGAGAATTAATTTTAAGATGCAATGTTGTTTTGACGACTGTAGACTAAGTTCATAGTTTAAAATGTGTAGCCTAATCCTTGATGTGTTTATAATAAGAAGTGGGCATACACACATGTGCATACTCAATGGCCACTTTATCTGTGACATCCATAAAATTCAATCCCATACACCAGCTGAACAAATAATAATGTTACATTTTCCAGAAACATATGGGGATGAATAACAAAAACATAATGTAGTCTAGTACACCACTATTACTAACCTCTAATAAACTTTGAAATTAAACTTCTCAGAAGTTGGTTGTAAAATGTTGAAACTGCAACAGATCTGTTGAACTGGATTGCATTAGATTGAACAGGTGTAATAAAGTGGCCAGTGGGGTGTATATTTCTAAAGGTAATTTCTGGGTGTTAAATTTTCACATACACTGTTCTACACCACTGTGCATTAGAGTTGTATTTATCTTAACTTTTGTTGTCCCTTTCAATTGTACCTAATTTAGTTGTTATTGCCACATGACTACCTCAGCCACTGCACCATTTTCATATGAAATCTGAAAAAAAATGATGTAGCACTATGGTCGAATTTATGTTGTTTTTATTGCATAATTTAATTATATGAAATCTCAAATGATTGTCATCTACACAAAACGAGAACAATAAATTTTTGATTTATTGGAATTATTTGTCTGAATTTGTGAGTCTGGTCTCTGCTTATTAGGATATGTTTGTGGTTGATAGAATTCAATATACCTCACCATGACAGTGGTAGACAAAGTCATCAGTCCCTTTACCTGAGTAACAATACAGCAATACAAAAACAATATCCCACGAGTTCTCTATTTTAAATCCTACAAATGCAAATGCAAATGCAACCTCAGCAAAAGGCATTTACGTAAGTAAAGTAAAGTAAAAAGTAAAATATTTCCTGATTTATCCAACAGTCTAAAACTCAAACATTTATGACAGAGGAAGGAATAAATCTACAAATGATGTTACATGCACACTGTTTTTACAACACCTACCTGTCTGGGCAAGCTACTCTGCCATCTTGAGGTGCAGAGGGAGAAAACCTGAGGAAGATAAGGTGGTAAGTCATGGACCTGTAAAAGCAGCTTTGGTCAACAAATTCAAAGGTTACACAAACAACACATGATAGATAATAGCACAGGGGGCAAAAGTCTGTAGTACACAGATACAGTTGTTACATTAAAGACTTGTGTCTTTAAACATGTGTTTAACTGAACTGAATTTAGTGGGACACCCAGCTGATTAGAGTTGTTGCAACCCAAACCTTTTCCCAAACATAACCCCCAAATGCTAAATTTAGTCTTCCGCAGTTAATTGTGGACTTTACAAATAGTGGGGCAGATAAGCTCATATATGGAAGGAATTGTGCGTTTTAGTGGGGCAGATAAGCTCATATATGGAAGGAATTGTGCGTTTTAATGACTAAAGCATGAAACTTTCAGCATTTCATCTACATACCCCAAGGTTTAATTTCAGACGTGGAACCACTTTGGTGGCTGACCTTTAGGGGTCTTTAGGGGTCCACCAATAGAATGTATTGCAGAGAAGCCATTCCTTAGCATTGCAGAGGTTGTGTTACATAATACTACTAAATACTCAAAAATATAACTTATATTTTGTAGCCTTTTTTCTTGTACAACGTTATACAGACGATGAATATAAGTTATATTATTGAGTATTTAGTAGTATTATGTAACACAACCTCTGCCATGCTAAGGAATGGCTTCTCTGCAATACATTCTATTGGTGGTGGGGGGTTCCGATGAGCAGGAAAAGTGGGTGTGGCTGTTTTTTTCCACCAAGGAATGTTTTGGCTGAAAAACTAATGTTTGCGATCAACTCAGAATCATGAAAAACCCCTAGTTTGACCCCTCACAAGATATTTAAGGCCAAATTTAACATCACGGAATTTTCGCAAAATCTGCACGGGTACCCCAACTTTGAGTCGTTTTTTAGGGGGTTTCCCACTGGAGTTGAATTTCAACATTTTATTACATGATATTACACACCTTCCTAAACACAATGGTGAATAAATTTATTGGTAATGATTTACTTCCCAGATTTTCATAGGTTTCCAATGGGGAATAATGTGGAAAAAGACCCCTAAGACCCCTAAAGGTCAGCCACCAAAGTGGTTCCACGTCTGAAATTAAACCTTGGGGTATGTAGATGAAATGCTGAAAGTTTCATGCTTTAGTCATTAAAACGCACAATTATTTTGCTTATCTGCCCCACTAAAAGGGAATAATGTGATTACGCTGGAACTGCAATATTGACAGTAATCATACAAAGGCAGTGAACAGCCAAAGCTTATTAGCGTGACTTCCTGCAGCTTAGGTCAAGTGATATTAGCAAACATTAGCTACATTGTGTATTTTTATTTTTTATTTTCTTATGACGTTTTAGGCTTTTTAGATGATTAGACTCGAAGGGTGGTCACAACATACGTTTTTTAGTTTGCTGTTGTGTATGCATAAGTACTTTTTAAATTTATTTTTATAAATAGCCTACTAGTTACTCTTATTTTGAAACCATACTCACATTTCTTTTCGTGTCATATAATTTAAAAAGGCGATAACAAGCCTGCACATGTTTTCATTTGACTAATATTTTGGTGTTCTACAATAAGAAACAAGGACAAATGAGAGAGGATAACGTGGTAAGGGTAAATCATAGACATTTCTATATCTGTGGGGTAAATGTAGCCGTTATTTTCCGGCTAGATCACCGTCCGCATTTTCGACACTTCACCAAAAAAAACAACAACAACAAAAAAAACCAAGTCTCCTTCGAGCCGGATTCGAACCAGCGACCTAAGGATTTCAGCTGTACAGCCACTACAGTCCTCCGCTCTACCAACTGAGCTATCGAAGGGACAGTGCACTATGTGAGTACAATACAGTATACATAACTGTGCAAAAGACATCGTCACTGCGTTATGTGATGACACAAATTAGCTTTTTAAACAAAACCCCTCGACACTTGACGAAAGTGCACGTGAAATCAATCTTAGCAATTACCTAGTTCGCTACCTAGCAACCGCTAGCAACCTTCAGTCAGTACGTTAGCATTCGTTTTAACTGACCGTAAGAAGCAGCGCTGCAGCGTCCACTGAACCACCCGGTGAAGGACTAAACTCGTCGTTGCTTTTTGGAGCTGAAGTTTTAAACAAAACCACTAAAATAATTAGTAAGTTGCAAAAAACACTTGTGTTGTGAAAGCGCAAAGTGCTAATGTTTGTGCTAAAACTAGCTTTAAGTTAGCTAAGTTACCTGTAGCCCCTGCCTAAGTTACTTTGCAACAGAAAAAAAAAATCAGGAAGCAGAAAAAGGTTAATAATGGGATTTGTAATACATGTAAAAACAAACGTAAGCTACATTTCTCTCTATGTCCACAGACAGGGGTTAAAATAAGCCAAATCACAGTTTAACGGGGAATTTTTGTTCACTTGTTGTTGCAGAGGAAAATAAAACTGTCGTTCAGCATCAGCAGGTACACGGGCAGCACAGAGGTCTGAATCCTGGGTAAGATGAATGAAAATCATGTGCAACTTTGCAAATTTATGCATGGAAGTGTACCTATTTGTGATGTGTATTGTGTTTACAACATGTTTGTACAGAACCTACGATGGTTTTCCAAGGAGGTAAGTGAACATTTGTCTGAAGCCAGAACAAACTAAAACCATATGAGAGTCTGACTGTCCTGAAGCATCCGTGATTATCTGCTTGCATCACAATTGATGCCTAACAACATAATTTGGGAATTAGGCCTACTTGTAACCGTGATCAACAAAAATAGACGTAATTAAACAGCCCAGGACCCTTCTTAAAGAAGTGATTACAGAGGTTGCTTCACTGAACAGAGAGCAATTTCATTCTTCCTATCATCACCGCCATCTCTTACAGTGCTCTAAATAACAGGAAATAGCACCATTATGCTAGTGGAGGGTTTATCTCCATAGAGCAGAATACACTTGGCTGTTGTCTCTGCAGTGCTGATAGCTGCTGTGGTCAACATTATAGGTAACTGTGAAACATGAATTAAATGCGCATGCATACTTTAGAGTTATGGAGGATTAATGAGAACTTGTGTAAAACATAAAAAAACAACAACTACATATTATCCTTGGAGAGACTTATATTTCACATGGATTGCTTAGGTTACCAGTAAATGCTTTAGGCTAGATTTCTCTGACAGACAGGAGTAGAAATTTCCTGCAGGATATTTCCATATTGTGTAGGCTATTTCACATGTTTTAGTTTAGTTTAAGACTGTGGAGATTAATGCATTTCACTCATTTACCTGACGTATTTCTTCAGGTTGACTTAATCAATGCAAAACTACATGATGCTCCTCTAGGCTACACAAAGATATCAGTGTAGTATGGGCCCTGGCTGTTGGATAGCTCCAGGCAAAATCCAATTTTCTCCACTAGGTGGCAACATTCGCCCATATTGAGAAATGAAAAACGTTTTCCCTCAATGAACAACCCAGCATAAGTCAGATCACATCATTTTCTGTTTTCTACACACAGCAAAGTGTCATGTACGAATTAAAGCTAACATAAATTTAGTGTAAAATAAACATACATCATAAACACAGTATTATATGCAGTTCTGTAATAACTGAGGTGGAAACTTAACAGGGGGAACTGACATTTACTTTAGTTCATTGTCTATTGTCAGCCAGTAATATGATCACTGTTAGTTTGGTCATAACTCTCTTATTTCCCAAAGCTAAAACAAACTTCAGTTCAAGTGTCAACACATGTCAGCACAGGACATGCCATCTGCAGAATGAATCTGTCACTCAACCAACCGGTCTGACAAAGTGACAAGATGGTATCGGTATCAGTAACAGAAAATGAGACCAATCTTCATCCATTTTTGCTGGAAAAATGCCAGTGATTTCTGACAAGATAGCTCCCAGCTGCATTGGACATCTACAATGGACAGGTTTCACGCTGGAAAGTAACTAAAGTGCATACTCATGTAGGGGAGAAAGGCTGTTGTAACATTTTTTTTGTGTCAGTGCTGTTATTCACTGAATTACAGTTACCCGTACTTTTTCCTTTTATCAAATTGAAAAAGTAACACGTGTACTTCATCTTTCTCCATCTTGGGCGGGGGGATCTCCACATGCTTGACACACACATACAGGTGTTGTTCCTCATGGACCCCTATGGAACATAGACCAGACACACAAACACCACAAATAAGCGCGAACGGAACATTACGAGACAGAGTTGTTTTCGAGGCAAATGCAGAGACTGCCTGCCAAAAAACTGCCTCCGATGGGAACGTGTATCAGCGGTTTTGCAAAAATTTACCTTGAAAACAACTCTGTCTCGTAACGTTCCATTATTACCTTATAGCGTGGTGAATGTGCAGGTCACAGGTCACAGAGCGTTTTGGAGTTGTTGGATTGTGTATTTGATGAGTTTGATGAGGGAAACAAATCAAACTCATCAAATCCCATTAGCCTCCGTAGCGTAGCTCTGAGCAGCTCGTGGCTCTGCTCCGCCGTTCTAAAAATAACTTGCACCGACAATTAAAGGTAACAAACTTGCTTCTAAAACTATAGGGATTATGACAAAGGGCCAATTTGCCAAAATGTTGTAAGACATGGCACCATCTATCAAGAACAGTAGTATACAGCTTTGCAACTCAAACATTATAACCTTTGTGTTTTGTGCTTTTTGAGCTTCTTCACTCTATTGAATGTAAAACAATACAACCTGTCTACATGGTTTAATGTCACTACACACACACACACACACGCACACACACATATATATTTATAACCATGTCCAGTCTTCAGGACGTTCAGGTCATAGTGCAGTGGCCACCAGTGACTGATAAAACACGAGCTGTATGTCATTGTAGGTGAAAAAGAGCCTGTCCCTTCCAGTAGATGGCATCTTTGTTCAGGCATCAGTCCAGTTTACCGTCCAGGTGCACACCTAGGAATCTATAAGCATGCACCACTTCAGTGCTGACTGGCCGAAGGGTGGGCCTCGACCTCTGAGAGTTGCTGATCATCTCCTTGGTCTTGGAAGTGTCCAGAAGGACACAGTTCTTGTTGCTCTATTCATTGAAGGCACACAAGGTCAGATACCCGTACCCCTCTTCCTGCCCGTTCCTGATCCACACCACAATAGCTGTGTCATCCGGTTATTTCTGGATGGGAGACTCAGAGTTGTTTTTGAAGTCAGCCATAGAGGGTGAACAGGGGTGTGTGTTTTCCTGTTGTATAAGTGCCCCCCTAGTTTTTCTTGATTGCTGAGACACATTTCTCAAAAGCTGCTCTCCTTTTCTCTAAACTGTCAACACAAATCCCAATTTTCAAGCTACATTCACAAAACCTCAGACTCCTCTTGCAAAACCAAACGTTCACCTCAAAACAGTTTAATCTGTGCCCAAAACTGAACTATGTTGTCAAATCGTGCCCTGAGTCAATCAAAATTAAAAACACTACTGAGCAGTCACTAAACACTACATAGAAAAATAGAAAACACAATGCTCAGCACATGAAGCTGTAGAAATGTAGTTTATTGTTCACTGTAGGCTAAATGCATGTTGCAAAACACGTGCATTTAGAACTTGTACATAGCAAAAAAAAAAAAAAGTACAGAAAACAGAAATCCTGTGCATTTACGTAGCACTTGTACAATACAAAAACAAACAGAAATCTTGTGCATTTAGCACTTGCATGCAGTAAGCCTATGTAAAAATATGAGAAGTGCATAACTCAGCCACAGCATCATTTCTCCGTACTGGGTCAGGCCATAGGACTTAATCCTGAACTGGTTTATATTTGTTCCCTCACATCATTGGACACAAGTGTGATCAATTTTGAGTTGTTGTGTTCAACCAGTGACACCCATGCTTTAATTGTGTTTGACTTTTGCCACCTGTGCTCAGCATTATGCAACATAGGTGCATCACAATGAAAATGTGTTGACAAGTTGTGTATATGTATATGATTTTGGGGTAAATATCACAACACTAAACAGGTGAAAAGTTCTGATGGTTTTGCCAAAAGAGTGACTGATTCAATCAGTGGGTTCAGGCAACTGAGCATTTGGTTCAGACAATAAGGTTTAGTGTTTTAGCAATTGAGAAAAACTGTATTACTGTAAAGTGTTGTCTTTTGTCCACATGTTCGTATAAAAAGTCTTAGCCTACATCGGTTCAGATGCTGCAGTGAGAGTTTGAACAAAACCCATAGAAAGATCAAATATTGAAGTGATAACATGGGGTTGTATGAATTAGCCATGCGTAGTCGGTGTGTTACCTGCAGTATATGGTGTATATAGATTGTGTGTTGGTTTAGAGATGCAGTAGGATAGAAGCAGAGTGATGTGCCAGTGTGGATTGGTCCAGACGGCAAAATGTGTTTTTTAGACACTAAGACACCATTTAACATCCCAGCGCCCCCTTACGTACTGTTCATATAGATTAATTCCAGCACTTAATCAACTTAATCGACTTTAAGCTTTTTTCTGATGTACTAAGCTCACCTGCCACTCTAGCATGCAAGGGTATTGGTGTGCTTGGGCTTAGAAATATAGTAGTTCAGTGGTTAAGAAGAACATGGCAACAACAGACAGTTTTGTCTTATGGCTCAGCCTCCCTCTGATGCTCTGTACACAGTAACAGCGAGCAGTCTGGCCTGTTGTTTCAGTGTATAACCATCATAGTTTCATAAAGAGATGTGATCACAGTGTTGGTTGCTAACGGCTGCCAACAGGTAGTTTGCTGCCACAGGTCATATGGGACAGGAAAGATCTGATTATGGGAAAACCGGTGAATGTGACATGATAAATGACTCGTGAATGTGAAAGCTCTGGTAATTATCTGCCTGTGCATGTGCTGTGACAAACAGCCGTGCTGTTTACCAGAGTACAACCAGTGAATTGCTGGTGTGTGTACTGGAGATGAAGAGTGTGCCTGCAGAGAGGCTTGGGTTTCAGCCCATGTGGAAAATGCTATTTCAGCCATGTACAGCATGACAAGTGCAGCGACTCTCAATAAGAGCTCATGTTACACATGGTGTTGATGGATGGTGACACACATCAGGAGAGCTGCTCTCCAGCCAGTGTGGAAGGGACTCACTGTCAGGCTGAAGGGAAGCCAGCTCTGATCAATCCAGTATGCGATAAAGTTTGAGATTCTCAGGACTGTATTTCGTTCGTTAGAAACAACAAACTATTCTGTGTTAGACTGCATGTAAAGAGTGATCCCTCACAGGTAGACAGTACAGTGTCTTAAACAGTGGGATATATTACAAATAAGAACATAAGCTGCACCCCTCAATTCATGTTTATGTCAGATGAGCCTTTCTCCAGCTTTCTCCAACAACCTCTAGAACAGCATTACTCTTCGGTTCCCCTGCTGTTGGAATAAAGAAAGCTTATATCGAGAAGGGGTCCACCACTTCTTTCTCCATTGCAACCCAAGTGGGGATGATGGCATTTGACATTTGGATAACTGAAGTGAAAATCTGGTAAGAAAAGGGGGAAGAAAATCCATTATTTATTATTTTTATTATTATTATTATTATTATTATTATTATTATTATTATTATCATCCAATTATTCTTCTAACAACGGCAGATTACTTTCAGGAACAGATCCACATTCTTGGAGTGATCATGATACCCAAGAAATCTAAATGAAAGCCATTTAAAGAGGAACTAAACAGGATTTTTCCCGTGGCTATACTACATTTTTACCTTCATTAAAAAGCTCTGGAGTAATTGTGATCGTTAACTACATGACTTGTGATATGTTATGAGTGAGAATGGAGGCTCTCTGTCTTCCACCTGGTGTCTCACGGCTGAAAACCAACCTTACCTGGCCACCGCCCCGGTGTCCCTGCTCTCATCTCTGCACACTGCAACACAAACGCACTCCGTAACCCATGATCTTTTGTCTTTGACGGTTAAGACTACACAAACATACACGCCGTAACATCATTATGTAACGTTATCCAGCGCTCCATTTATTGATTTTTTGCCGGCTTCGTTGTCAACAAATGCACATGGGCGAGAGGAGCGTAACCAAAACAGCGGAAAAGCGAGCAGACTTGCATAGTTCCCCTTTAAATAGCTTTAGGTCTTGACCACTTAAAGCAGAAGTAAGCGATCCGGTGGTTTTGGCTAACTTCTTGTCAGCCGATGGAGTTAACAGTCCCAGCCCTCGTCCCTACGTCACCACATTCACGCGCATCCCTTGGCTGCACACACAGAGAGGACCGCCCCTTTATGCCGTTCTCTCTCCTCATTGGATAAAGGTTGTAGGATACAAGGAAAGTTTTCTCCTCGGCTTACAGCAGAGCAGGGTGACTGACAGACCCGTGTTTCAGACCAAACACTCTATGTAAGTGATTGCTGTCGGAAGATAGAACTATTTAAGACTTATATTAACACAAATATTCCGCTTACTTCTGCTTTAATCTTTAATGCTATTTCAGAAAAAGACTCAGAGATAATATCTGTGGGACTGTATTTTCTGGGTTGTTTAACAAGAGTATATCATCATCTATGAAAAAGAAGAAGCCATGCCTCCTAAATGTGACCACAAATGGCGGATGCTGGAGGTTCCAATGCTAGAATAAACATAAGAGGGGAGAGGGGCCAGCCCTGTCTGGGTCCATGGGGGAGATATTCCTGTTTGTAAGGACAGACTGCCACACAATAGTGGGTCTTTACCCGTCTTATGACTCAGTGTTATCCATACTCTCCAGAAGGCTTACCCTCTGACACGCATCCTGAAAAACTGAGCAATCCTGGAGCCAGCAATTCTGAGAATGTCCTGTAGAAATCCTTTGGAAATCCATCTCCCCTCCAGAGATTTCCCTGCACTAAGATCGTTAATTGCTTGCTGCCCAGCTAGTCTGTCCATGTAGACCCTTTTTTTGTCCATAAGGGCTTCAAGTGAGCCTGCCTGGGATTTAGGTGGGACCCAACTGGTTGAGTTACATGCAACCTATAAAACCTCATATGTTGGCTATATCAGTACCAAGAGGGATTAGAATGGACCTTAAATAGAGCCCAACTTGGCAATAAATGTGATACCCATTGAGGCCCAACCTGTGCTCTAATGGTCTTAGGTGAGGCCAATAAATCATAAGCCAATAAGTTTTGCATTTAAGAAAATGCAAAACAAAAAAGTGCTACAGTTCAGCAACAAAACCTCCAACACAAACTGTACACTGAACACTGTATGTTAAATAAGACCTGTACCATAAAAGACTTGATCTGCACTGCAGTTCTTTAAAAAAAAAAAAAAAAGATAAAAACAAAATGACCACCACATTGGCAATTTAATAGAAATTCTTTTTAAGAGATTCATAACATATTGCATTCACAGTAGTTCACCAGAGAAAGGTAGGTGATTGCAGTGTTGTATCTCAGGATTGGATGGATGTCAGTGCCAGTTGGTCGGAGGTGGCCCAAGATTCCACTCTTCACTTGGATGGTTGCCTGAGAATGGCCGCTTAGAAGTTGGTCCAAAACAGACAGGGCCCTGTATGTCCGACTGGCCACGGGAAGCTTCGCCTGCATGTGCGCATCAGTAGTTGTGTAGGCTTCTTCTTTCAGTTTTTCAGAAGCTAAAATATAGTACAAACTGAGAATTGGTATGTTCTCTCAAAACAACAAGGGAAAGTACCGGTAGTTAAGTTTGTTATTATGATGCAGAGTAGCAACAGTAGGATTGGGACTCTGGGTCCTCCTGAATGCATCTGCTTACTGTCAAACGTATATCTTCCTGGAAGGCAGTTGCACATGATCCTCCAGCACCATCTCTACCAGAGGCCTGGGTGACACTTGAGTAATGTGTTACCCTCTTACAAAGCTAGGAGAGCTAGGAACACCTCGAGATGCTTGTCACAGAGTTGGTGGACCAATTTATGTGTGATGAAAAACAAGCTGTTGTGAATAAAATGAACACTGTTGAATGCAAGTACAGTCAACAAATACAGCTACATCAAACACAAGTAAACACCCACCTGAAAAACCATGACATATTTCTTTTTAAGATAACCAGTATACCTGTGTAAGTGCTGAGCTACAGTTGTATTTGCTCTTCATGCTACATCTTTTGACAGACCCTTTCTTCTGGTTTTGTGAGGTAGCTCTGATCCAAAAGAAGCAGATGGGACAGAAAATGGCACAAATTGAGTTTTGAGGATGATTGCAATGCACTGACAAGATAATTCACACTTTGTTTTGAATAAATGGTGTTGATCATTAAGTACACACAAAGTGTTCATCTTACCCTGTTCCCCCCAATGGGATAATCATGTAAGTAAACACAAGGCAGTAGTTCATTTTAATTGCTGATCTATTATTAATGCCATTATCCTGAATGTAATATTGGCCAATATGAAATAATTTTGAAAAATTAACACAAACAATATTAAATGGTTGCAAATTTGCAAAAATAGACAGATAAACAAACCTCAGCTTGTCCAGTTTCGTGCTTTCTATAGGAGCTAGCATTAGCATTAGCTCCCATGTTGTACAGATGACATTTATTTATTGCCTGTTGCAGCAAGAGATACTGACATGTTGTATCCTGTTTAGGGGCACTCGATACAACAGGGACACTGTTGAATGGCTGCCAAATTCATTGGGAGGAGAAGATGGCAGTTCATCCTCATCACATGAGTCAGCTTCCTCTTCACTGTAAAGATCCTGGGATTTTTGGATGGCCTACATTCAGGTAAGAGATATTTTAGCAGTAGAAAAGTAGAAAGTAGAAAACCTGAACACTTACAACTTAGTTACAAATAAGTTTTGAAAGACAAACTTAGGCTTAACTATTAGTACTTGGGGCAGTTGAGAAATTGAAAATAATTAGTAAATCCCTAACGAAAAAGGCATGATATCGGCATGTTTTTATTTGTCAACACAATGGCTGAAAATAATTCTGTAAAACTGATATTTTTTCATACTGTTGCAATCCTCCAACTGTCACGGTAATACTAAAAATCTGGTAAAAAATATGCAAAATCTTCTTTTGAGTTTTGAAAAGCAAATGGGAAAGTACATTTATGTTACTGTCTTTGTCCCTTTTTTGGGACATCGTTGTTTTGAGACGAGATGCAATATGTGCTTGTGTCAGTTTGTGCTTAAACCTCCATGTATGTTTAAAATAAAATACCAAAAAAATACAAAAACAAAATAGATGCTGTATGTCCTCCATGAAGCATCTGACCAGAGTAACTATAGGTAGGTACAATGTCAGTTTTCAAAGACTCAGGGGTTACAGTTTCCACTATATGATGCTTATCTCAAACTGTTTTTTACATGTTGTGCAGTCATAAAATAAAGAATAGTTTAAACTACACAAGAAAGTTAAATTATAAAATATAAAATGAAAGTGAGTCACAGAGCCCTATACCAAAGTTATTCACTAAACTCACAAAACTTACTATACTGTGTACTATACACACACACACAAACATTGGGCACAATGTTACTAATACTCAGCAATGCTTTGACATTCAACATGTGTTGTGCGTGGTCAGAGAAAGTCTATATGAGAGGCAGCATCAGCCAAAGATTTCTCGTAACTCAGCTTCGTTTCAAGACACTTGCTGAGTTGAAAAGCTAGCTTAATCTTCGACTATTTTTCACACACAGCATGTCAGGGCTCAGTCGGCATTACTTTGAAGATGCATTTGTTTTTCTTAGCGCCCTGGTTGGGTGGAGTTCCACTGACTGTACTGACCTTAATAGAGGCTCATTTACAGAGCAACAACTTGTTCAACCGTACTTTAATGATGAGTATCTCCACTCCAGAATTTGTTATCCACTCTGTGCACATGTAGCGTCTCTCAACTTCCTGAATATGTGAATGTGCATTAGTACTTCTGGTTTGAGCATTTCTACACTGCTAATGACAACATCAACTAAAGGAGCTATCTCAAAGTTACGGATGAGTAGATTGAGAGTAAAAGAAAAGTGATCCAACGAGTGAGAAAGTTGGCATTACATTGTTGTGTTCCCCTTTGTAGCACTAAGCTGCACTATAACTCAGAGAGATTTTTCACTCGTTACTGTACATGTTGATTCTGCAGGACAGGCTCAGAAGCTAATCAAGATCCATAGAGACAACCTGAGTCCAGGAAAAATAGTCTTGTGTGTAGCAGGCATTTTCAGCCAGGAGATGTCATAGTGACTGCTGGGCAAGTGAGGAGAGTAGAGAATTACAATCATCTTTTCCTGGAGTGAGTATGTGCTACCAACACAAGACATAGTGTTTGTGAGTGTCAGCCGAGGGCAGAGAGCAGTTTAGACTGGACTGCAGGCTCTGAGGCTGAGGGGGAAGCAGCAATGCCTGATGATGATTTCTGTGTGACTACGGCAACGGGGTATAAGGGAGGGGGGGTGACTCAGCTTCAATTTTATTCTGAAAGACATGTACATCCGTGATTCTGCGCCCTGAAGCCTGCATCCCATTCATGTAATAAATTGATAATAATACATTTTATTTGTAACGCACTTTACATTTAACAAGAAATCTCAAAGTGCTACAAAAGAAAAATAAGTGATTAGTCTGGATGGCAGAGGGAGAATAGCGCAGTTTGGTCGACTCGGCTGCAGCTTGTGCTTCGGGTGGAGTGCTCCGACTGTTTTGGACTAGTCAGACCAACAGGTCAGCTCGGACCGCGATTGGCTCCTAGTTTTCCCGTTTTTCAAGGGGGGAGGGGCTCACGCTGGTGGGCTGCCCCGCTAACAGAAAGGTACGGGAAACACTGCATTATTACACCAGGTTTGGGGAGGCTAAATTTAAAAACACAATTAAGTTTAACATGAATTATAGTTCTATAGTAGAATTATATTGAGTTGAGTTATTGAGTTATATTCTTAGGTTTGCCAGGTGCAAGCATTTCTAGGCCATTTAGAAGTTGCAGTCAACACCAAAATGGCCTAACGCTTATTTATGACCACTGATGGTTTCATCTGAGCAGGTACTTCGACCTGCCTACACTTATTAGTTGTCTGCGAAGTTTAAAATGAGTTGAGTAGCCCTTTAAATGAAGGTGTTTGAGTTAAGTCCTGTTTGCTCTTCTCAGTGCTGCTCCTTGGTTCACCCCGGCTCTATCATTCCTCTCTGTCTTCAGAGTCGGTGTACACACTATTTTATTCGATCCACTTGAAAAGGATCCAGTGCAAGTGATGAAGCAGGGGTATTTTCACTCAGGCTAGGTTACAAGGAAGGCTATTTCAAGAAGTATCAACCGTGTCCTCCTGGCAGAGGGAGAGAGGGCAGGGTTTGACACCGGAGTTTAATGATGAGGGACAACTATAAATTATTTCTGCATCAAGAATTAACAGCACTTGTTAATGTGTCAGGATGAAGGAAGCCCTGCTTAGACCTAAGACGCATGAGGATCACACCTGCATAACTCATGTCGTCACTGTCCACCGAGTCTTCTGTATATTAAAACTAATTTAAATATGGAGGAAGTGAAAACATTGTGATTAAAAACCTTCACTGACATAAGGTACCTAGAGAAAGACGCATTGTTGCTCAGCAACCAGTTAACATAAACTTGGTTCAGTGGGAGAAATTATTTTTACAGCTGGTAACTTTATCCCAGTGAGCAGGAGCAGGACACATTGGAACTAGCAGGACGTTTTTTTTTAACTGACTGTGTTGCGTTCCTCTGTAGATTGCTATGTAAAGTGTAAGCCATTCTTATTATTATTGTTTCAGGCTAATCTCTCTCCGATGTTGGAGCATGAGCATTGAGGTGTATCGCTCTGTAACCCTGCAATAATGGCTGCCCTTCATTATATGCAAATTTTAATGTCAAATTCAGACAGGAACTTGAGACCCAAACCCGGACCGATTGAGTCAAACGTTAAACTGAAGGCAACATGAGACTGGACAAGAGCGTGGCTCACATGCCAAGATGATGTTCTGTTAAGTCTCGTAGATGACAAGAATGTCTCAGTATGATTTCTTCCACCTCAGGAGCTCCAGCCACTAAATACTCAAACACCAGCAAATACTAATCGACAGTATTTTAAGAACTGGCATGGCAGCAAAGTCTCGTCCCATTTGATCCGGGGGGGGGGGGGCTACGAAAACTAGAGTCTTCTGGACAAGGTGGATCACAAAACACATCTGCAATCACGCTGAAAACACTGTTTATACAGTGAGATGATAAAAAGTAGGGCTGGGAGGATATGCTTTTCTCCTGATTCGATTCTTCTACGATTTTTTGGATGCCGATTCGATTTAAATTGCGATTCTACGATATAGACGAATTTCTTAATTTTTAGTCTGCATTTTTAACACCAGTGAAACAGTTGAATGATTATGATTGTCTACAGACTATTCCAGGAACCATATTCCCTCAAAGTACACATCACAGTCAGTTTTTTAAAGCATATTTTTTTTTGGCTTTTTGCCTTTATTTGATAGTGATGACAGTAGAGATAGACAGGAAATGGGGAGGCAGAGAGAGGGGGAACGACACGCAGGAAAGGTCCGCCCGACGCGGGATTCGAACCGGGGACGCCTGCGGCGAGGACTGTAGCCTCTACATGGGGCGGCCGCTCTACCCACTGCGCCACGCACCGCCCCATCACAGTCAGTTTTTAAGATTTATTCAGCAGCAATATATACTGTATTTTTACTCTCTTTTCAAAAGCCTGGGCTGCATAAAAGAGGCAAAAATAAAAGAGTATAAAAAAAACCTTTCTGACAAAATGAGATATAGACTGAGGTAAACTGCTACATTTTAACATTTATCTGCACACAAATACTGTAGGAACCTATATATTAACATAGTCCATTATAAAGTGAACTTAAACCCTTTTCAAAACCTGGACTCTCTGTATGTAAAAAAGGCCAACAAATGCGCATTGCACAATATTAAAGCAGAAGTACGCGGAATATTTGTGTTAATATAAGTCTTAAATAGTTATATCTTCCGACAGCAATCACTTATATAGAGTGTTTGGTCCGAAACACGGGTCTGTCAGTCACTCTGCTCTGCTGTAAGCCGAGGAGAAAACTTTCCTTGTATCCTACAACCTTTATCCAATGAGGAGAGAGAACGGCATAAAGGGGCGGTCCTCTCTGTGTGTGCAGCCAAGGGATGCGCGTGAATGTGGTGACGTAGGGACGAGGACGGGGACTGCTAACTCCATCGGCTGGCAAGAAGTTAGCCAAAACCACCGGATCACTTACTTCTGCTTTAAAAAAAAAAAAATTCTAAAAAAAAAAAAATCGATTTTAAAAATCGTCAAAAAAAATTGCGATACTTATGTGAATCGATTTTTTCTCCCACACCTGATAAAAAGAGGTAGGATGAGAGCTCCAATGTGCTGGTGTGGTGTTTGAGAACCTTTTTGACACCTGTTCTCAGAAGTCCAGGCTCTGAGGGAGAAAAGGGGACAGGAGCTGCCTCTGTTTGTTCTGTAGGCGGTTGCCTGCAGCTTCCTACAGCAGCACAGACAGATGGACAGATACACCTGAGCACGGTCAGAAAGCATTTGTTCAGGTTTGTCACTGCTTCTACTTGTTTGGAAGACATTGGGTGTCATCAGTGTGGTGGAGAAACGTGTGTTTTTGAATGACAGGGGCAGAAGATGAGATTAGATTTCTGATGCAGATGAAGTACCTTTTACAGGGTGAGGTGAGGGAGGAGCAGACTGTGGCCGAGCCAAAGATTCAACCCTGAAGAGGAGAATGCCTTGGTTACCGTATCAGGAGATGGCACAGGTCCATGGATCAGCTATCACTCCCCATCATTCAGATATTGATAGCTGTCGGAGCAATCGTTCCTTGGCTGCAGCGATAGAGGAGGAAACTTATCTCCCTGTAGTTCTCTATGTCTGTGGAGGGTAGGAAATAAACTTGTTTGCTGCAGGCGGCTGCAATGACACAGAGAGTGCTGGCAACGTGTGTGTCCCTGGAAACAAGCCGAGCTGGAACCATTCAGACTCACCACTGAAACAGAGGTACTAACACCACATCGGAAAAAGACTTAAAGTTCAGGTTGGTCCAGATGGAACATTATGAATATTGAGCTATATTTTACATTGTGTCAGTGTAGCAACTGCACCTAATTTAGCTGTGTGCATGTCAACTCAGATTAGTGCAGAGGAAGATCGTGGCAGGAAGTAAACTTCACAAACTGGACGGTGTTGTCTCCAAATGATCCAACACAACATTGCTGAAACCTTGTCAGCTGACAGACAGGAGAGAGGACAGGCAGGACACATCTATGTCTCTGATGAACAAAGACTTTAAGACTGTCACAGTTAAAACATTGGCCTGTGATAAAATGTTAATCAGAGCCAGAGAAGATGTTAATATCAGGTCTTAACAGGGTTTAGGTCACACGTACTACGCACACAAACACACACACACACGCACGCACGCACACACACACACACACACACACACACACACACACACACACACATATATATTTATAACCATGTCCAGTCTTCAGGACGTTCAGGTCATTAGTGCATTAGTTTCTAATGGATATTTTTGTGCCATTGCAGTATTAAAGGGAGGAGTTTGTATTTGGTTATAAAAAAGTCTCATATTAATGTGGATGAATCTATGTTACCCACTTGTTAATGGCTCCATTTTTGATAAATATAACGTTTTGTCTTTATCGTTATTTTGTTATTATTATTAGTGGTGGAAATGCTGGGCGAGCTGACCAGCGTTTCCTACTTTCGGTTTCGCGGACGCTGCCCGGCGGGTCATGGTAGTAGTGCCGCCGAATCGCCGTTTATGGTCGGAACTACGACGGTATCTGATCTTCTTCCAACCTCCAACTTTCATTCTTGATGAACACACAAGACGTCTGTCTTGCGCCGGTCCAAGAATTTCACCGTGCACGCGGAGGCTCATGGTAAATGTATTTTGAAAACACTTTGCTTTCCAAAACTCCTCGTTGTCCCTTTAAGTATTAGGTTTTTATAAATCTAACAGATTAAGTAGTCCAGTCATTTGACTTAAAGGGACAATGAGGAGTTTGTATTTGGTTAATGTGGATGAATCTACCCACTTGTTAATGGTTCCATTTTCGATAAATATATCGTTTTGTCTTTATCGTTATTTTGTTATTATTATTAGTGGTCGGCTCGCCCAGCATTTCCTACTTTCGGTTTCGCGGACGCTGTCTAGCGGCTCATGGGAATAACGCTGCCAATCGCCGTTTATGGTCGGAACTACGACGGTATCTGATCGTCTTTGAACCTCCGACTTTCATTCTTGATCAATGAAAACATTCTTGGCAAATGTTTTCGCTTTCGTCCGTCTTGCGCCGGTCCAAGAATTTCACTGTGCACACGGAGGCTCATAATGTAGTGTGAAAACTCTTCCTAAAAAACAAAATATAGAGTCGGTGTGTTTTCCCCAGCCAATGACAGAGCGCAGGTGAAGTTGGGCGTGCGGTGCCACGAGCTTGCATAAAACACATTGTCTTGTTACCAACTGTACTACCTCCAACACAGCAGCTCACTATGATCACTGTCCTGATGGCCGAGCTGTTGACTGATGCTTCGTCACACACTGTCTTCATTTAGTTGTCTTTGTAATGTTTGTGTCCCTTGTCAAATAAGACAAGGTGGTGAGAGACACAGGTTGTTGACATTATTGTCATTATGTTGTCTAGGGTTGTGACGTACGTCCTTTCCACACAACATGATTGGTTGATGCGTTTACTGTAGTTGCCGGACGAAAGCTCAGAAAAATCAACCTCACTCCAAAAAAAAAAAAAAAGTTGTATTTTTGCTGCGTAACATTCATGGACTGTGTGAAAGGACTCATGTTGAAAACCAGAGATTGAAAAAAAATCCTAACGTGCGAATTACTCTCACAAAAAATACGTCCCTTCCTGCTGTGTAAGGGCCTTTAGACTATATGGTTACTGTGGCTGTGAATAATGACTGTGTGGATTATTTGCATTGATCATTAGTTAACTATTAGACATCAAAGATCTATAAAATATCACAAATACTGTGGAATGTCTCTGTCGTAAGACAGCTGTAATCTCCGCCATCTTCATTGAGTTGTACCATTTGTTCTGTCGGCATTAACAGTGGTGAGCCTGAGCTGCAGACATGTCAATGTCACTGTCCTCTCACATGACTGACTTCTCTACATTGTTACTGTGATGATGGCAGCCCAGGACTCACTGGTTCATTTGTGTGTGTGTGTGTGTGTGAGTGTGTGTGAGAGAGAGACAGAAGGCGCATGTACATTACAATACAGAGCTGTCTGCTTAGACAGAGAGGCAGCACACAAACAGTCCACTGATGCAGTGGGACATTCCTGATGACACTGTTGTTAGTCGGAGCAGTAATGAAATAATACAGCCTTTTAATCTGATCTGAGAGCTGCTGAGGGTCTCGCTGCGGAGAGCGCCTTTTCAACACTTAGGTAAAGGTTTACTGTATAGAACATCTCAGAGCAAAAACAAAAGGATAAAAAAGCCCCACAATAATTGGGAATAATAGCAAATGGTATTGTTCATATAATCATATTAAAGGGATAGTTCAACATTTTGGCAAATTGGCCCATTGCCATAATCGCTATAATCACAGCAGTAGGTTCGTTACCTTTATTTGTTGGTGCAAGCTATTTTTAGAACGGTGGAGCAGAGCCGCGAGCTGCTCAGAGCTACGCTATGGAGGCTCATGGAATTGCTTGGTTTCCCTCATCAAATACACAATCCAACAACTCCAAACGCTCTGGTGGACAAGTTGTGAACTGCACATTCACCACGCTATGAGATAATAACAGAACGTTACCAGACAGAGTTGTTTTAGAGGTAAATACAGAGACTGCTTGCTGAAAAACTGCCCCTAAAGGCAACGCGCATCAGCGGTTTTGCATGAATTTTCCTTTGAAAACAACTCTGTCTCATAACGTTCTGTTATTATCTCATAGCGTGGTGAATGTGCAGGTCACAACTTGTCCACCACAGCGTTTTGGAGTTGTTGGATTGTGTATTTGATGAGTTTGATGAGGGAAACCAAGAAATCCCATTAGCCTCCGTAGCGTAGCTCTGAGCAGCTCGCGGCTCTGCTCCACCGTTCTAAAAACAGCTTGCACCGACAATTAAAGGTAACAAACCTACTGCTATGACTATAGCGATTATGGCAATGGGCCAATTTGCCAAACATGTTTAACTATCCCTTTAAATAAAAATAGTAATGATTAGAATACAGTTAATAATTTCCTGTATTCAGACTCTAGTCTTTGTGCAGTAGTGTTCCTCTGTAGTAAAAATCAGAAACCCCTTGTATCAACAAGTAATGTCTTGATTGGATTTCAGTCAATTAATACATTAATTAATTATAATTCTATAAAACTGTTATACAAATGTACAAGTTACTTAATTTTAACGTGTGGCCTTTATAACGCTGCACTATTCATGTACTGCTGGGGTGAGAGGGGTGCTGGAATCTCTTTAAAGACAAATGCATCCAATCCACAAACGCATTCCCTCCACTCTCTCCTGTGACCTCTCTCTACCACTCTCTCTCTCTCTCTCTCTCTCTCTCTCCCTCTCTCTCCCTCTCCTTCTCTCTGACCATACTGTTGACAGCACTGATTTACAGACACATATATACAGTACATATACACAGGAGCTATACATTCAGCCCACCTACTCCTCTGCACACACGCAGGCGCACCCACACACACACAACCACACACACATGCACCCAACATTGACATTTAGACTTCTAACCAATAGGCAGGCAAAAGGCGCGGGGGCATTTTACAGCTCAGCCAGGTGCTTATAAGAGCTGCTCACACACTTCCTCTCTCTGCAGTCACACACTCAGACAGGGTTTCAGGGTTCAGCACTGTACTACTGTCTCTCTGTCTGAAAGAGGCAGACAGGTAAACACACAGACAGGCAGGCTGTAGACGCACACACACACGCACACACACCTGCACAAGAGAAACTAGTGGAAACTACTCATTATGTTTGGTTACGGCAAAAATAATTTCACCTGGAATGGAACTCTGAGGGAGCTGGAGGGTGGACACCGAGCCTCCTGCACAGGTAGGCTCAGTCTGACAGTGTGCATGTGTGAGTGTGTTTCACATCTATTTGTGTATTAAGAGACAGAGCTGCAGAGTTGATCTGATAAGATAGAAGTTGGCACGAGTCACTTCTCCTGAGTGAAGTTTTGACTCGACCAGACATCTTAGTTTGCGGCTGAATCACCGTGTTCTATAGCTCAGACAGGTGTCGGCTCTGATTGTGTTTCAACATAAAGTGATATTTAACTTTAAATCTGAGCCTCTTCTCCAACGGTTGGACTCACATGGCCGACAGCCAGCCTCCTTATTACAGGCATCCCCGTCACTGACACAGTCTGACAGCTGTGAATGTTGAGATGCAGAGGACAAAGACAAACTCTTTTGGAAATCAGCTTTTGTGCGTCTGTAATGCACGCTGTCGGCACACCACAGCTCAGGCTCGGTGCTGCTGCTATCTGCGCTATGTGGCCCTGCTATGTGCTGAATGTGAGTGTGTCTCTGTGTGTTGGCTCTGTGCAGAGGGATGGGGTGACAGATCAGAGGCATAGCACAGGGGAGCGGGGGAGCACAACCATCTAATGAGACACGAGAGACCTGATGATGCTGAAGGACATTTAGTGCAGCTGTGAATGAAACTCAACAGAGCAACAAAGTGATGGTGTCACTCATCACCACTGCCTGAATAGTCCAGTCCATGGGTTGCTATGTTGTAGGGCAGTCCAAACGTAAAGTGAGACATATCATACCCTATGTAGTTGACACATATACCACAATGCATCATGAAAAGTAGTAGTGATCATTAACAAAGTCATACATACTATCATGCATTGTGCTATTACTGAAAGACAAAATTGGTGCAGAGAAATTAGTTATGCTTGATTCACATTCATTTATAATGTAAAATACGTCTACGTTAAAGGTCCAGTGTGTAATATTTGTCAAGGTTTATTGGCAAAATCTGAATATACTACCAATTAATTTGTATAAGGGTATAATCGTTATAAAATAAAATCAGTTTGGTTTTCATAGCCTTATCCGATCGGACTGCGCTCTTTTACCACGCACTACTGTCATGCATGCGCGCTTGTCTGTGTGTGAACGACAATAATGGAGAAATAGCGCTATGCGGAGATGAACGAACAGAACAATATTGCATTGGTCGAACCAAAAGCGGGAAAATTGATTTGTGGCAGACGTAATTCATTAGTGGCGGGTTGCCACAAATAAATGATCGATCCTGATAGTAGCAACCATCTTGATGTAAATAAACAATCTTTGGCCGCTCATGTGCACGCTCATAGCTTTCCCATTGGATTTTAGCGTGTCATGGCTTGACTGCTCGGCTTCTGGGTAAGCTACAGACACACCGATGGGATCAATGTAAGGCTGAAGTGTCCTGCTTTCATTAAAAAAAGAATTACATCGCTATCATTCTCCGTTCCGGAAATAGACGCGAAAGAGTACGGCTTTTTTTCTTGGGGGCTATACTACCCCTGTTATCGCCGGTGATGACGGTGATCTCACGGGCAACGGGTCGGGCAACGGGTCTTAATTTTGACGGGCGGGTCGGATCCGGGTTGAATTAAAAAATAATCACAGGTGACGGGTCGGGACACGGGCATAAAAACCTACGGGTGGGGCGGGCACGGGTTTCCAAGATTGGACCCGTGCAGGACTCTGTCTTATGCCACACTACCAGCACCTCGACTGTTCGCTGTGCACGGGCATTTTTCTAATTTTAGATAAATAATAGAATCGGAATGCTAGATGTCACTGTTTTCCCCTCATTTTACACACTGGACGTTTAAACAAGGATTGGTATCAGATTACATTGTACTGAATAGAATTGTACATTTACCAAACTGTTCCATATTAAAATGTATTGTCCTTGAACCATATTGTACTCTGTGAATGTATCAGATAATCTTGGATTGGAGTGATGCACACCTCTTGTGTTTAGTGCTCTACACTAAACTCATTGGATCCTAATTTTCCATTTACTTAAAATTGTTTTTTGAATTTTTAGTCCTGTATAGATCCTGCCAGTCACTGTCACAACCTCTGAGCTGTAATGAGCTAGTTCTGCCGACACTGTGTGTTTGTGCTAACTCTGTGGAGCATCAACTCCATTGCAGAGATGAACCTACATCTTCCCCCTGCTAGCATAACTGCTACCTCCGACTCTAGGATGAATCAGCCTGCATGGGTCTCAGTCCAAAACCTTTTTCATCTTTTGGATGTAAAGGGTGAGGGGGAGAAGTCCTCCACAGCAGCAGACAGTCCCGCAGAAGGTGCTCATTGTACAGTCAATGTGATTGGCTACCGAAGAGAGCAATCAATATCTGCAACATGTCCCTCCCTAGCTTCGTGTTTTTACGGGAAGCATGTAAGCATGCGAAACTGCATAGTACTCTGGGAGCCATTTCAGGCATGGACACATTAGAAGAACTTCCTATAATTGGATACATTATCTTTAATAAACTATAACTCTGATAAAATGCACATTAGATCTGTGCTGCCTCGTGCAGTGATGATAAGGACAGCTCACATGCGCAACAGGTAAACAGTTATCATAATCCTCAGCAGCCATAACCAGTTAAAGGGATAGTTCAACAGTTTTAAGAGTAGGTTTGTTTTAATTATTAATTGTTGGTGCAAGCTATTTTTAGAAAGGCTGAGCCAAGCTAAGCTATGGAGGCTAATGGGATTTCTTGGTTTCCTTCATCAAACTCATCAAATAGCTACACAATGCAATAACTCCAAAATGCTCTTGTGGACAAGTTGTGACCTGCACATTCACCACGCTATGCGATAATAACGGAATGTTACGAGACAGAGTTGTTTTCGAGGCAAATGCAGAGACTGCTTGCTGAAAAGCTGCCCCCGACGGGAACATGCATCAGCGGTTTTGCATGAATTTACCTTGAAAACAACTCCAACCAAGAAATCCCATTAGCCATTAGCTCTGAGCAGCTCGCAGCTCAGCTCGGCCGTTATAAAAACAGCTTGCACCGACAATTAAAGGTAACGAACCTACTCCTAAGACTATAGGGATTATTTGGGCCAATTTGCCAAAATGTTGAACTATCCCTTTAAGCCACATCACGCATCGGGCCCAGTTCTAGACCACTTTAACTTATTTTTTAGAACATTTTGACTGTGACTAAGAGACAGAGTATATGAGCATTATGTCTCTGCCTATGTAGGAGCACATTACCCTCTTGATAATGGGTCCTTAAAATAACAGTGAAATACTGCACCATTGACCCATTGACCCATTGACTTGCGTGTGTACTTGCTATTTAAGCAGCATGGGTGGTAGATGGGGAAATGAAAACTGCGCTGGTATGAAACTGGCAAAGACACTTGTTTCTCCATTGTATGAACCCTGTGGTATTTTGTGATGTCGTTAAGTGCTGACATCAATAAAAGGACAGTGAAAATCTCCTCAGGTGGGTTAAAGTTCATCTGCTGATCTAAGCCGGCACAGCTGCGCCACTTAAATAGGTACAGTCACAAATCTAAAGGTGCTGTGTTGTAAAACTCAGGTCAGTTGTAGATGACAGAAAAAGAAAGTTAGAAAAAAAAAATCATAAACCTGTTTGAATGTAGATACAACAAATGCTGACAAAGATATTACATTGTAAGACTAACTAACTTTCCATCAAGTTTTTGGCCATTTTACTAGAAAACAACTCCTAGACTACAATGCAATGGATAACTGATTATAGTACAGACTCCTGCCAGTCACAGACCAGCTTTAAAAACAAACAAACAAAAAAAACAGTTCAGTCTCCAGAGCAGATATGCTGCTGCTCCAGCAGACTGCAGCAAAGAACAGCACACTGGACAAAAACATGTGCTGCGTCTCACTGCAAATGTCAAAGGACTTTAGGCTCTTGAGGAAAAACAGTTCAGCTCTGTCCCTTCCAGTAGATGGCATCTGTGTTCAAGGACTGTCCAGGTGCCCTTCTAAGTATTTATAGTGTCCCCCCTGTGGAGCCTGCTGTACAGTTACCCAGCGTGATGCACTGGTCCTCCTGTCAGGTAATCCACAACCCAAGACGTGAAGCAGAAGCAGTGATCCATCCCCCATCCCTTTTGAGATGGGTGGGTGTGTGTGGTTTTGGTGGTGTCAAGAAAGCAGAGTACAGTCCTTGCTAGTAATTCAGTGTCCATAATGAAGTTAATGTAGTATATGGTACATTTAAAGGGACAACGAGGAGTTTTGGAAAAGCGAAGCGTTTTCACACTACATTTATGAGCCTCCGTGCGCACCGTGAAATTCTTTGACCGGCGCAAGACAGACTCATGTTTTCATTCATCAAGAATTAAAGTCAGAGGTTCGAAGACGATCAGATACTGTCATAGTTCCGACCATAAATGGCGATTCGGCGGCGTTATTCTCATGACTCGCCACAAAACCGAAAGTAAAGAAATGCTGGTCGGCTCGACCAGCATTTCGACCACCACTAATAATAACAAAATAACGATAGAGACAAAACGATATATTTATCGAAAATGGGCCCATTAACAAGTGTGGGTAACGTAGATTCATCCACATTAAAGCAGAAGTAAGCGGAATATTTGTGTTAATATAAGTCTTAAATAATTATATCTTCTGACGGCAATCACTTATACAGAGTGTTTGGTCTGAAACACGGGTCTGTCAGTCACTCTGCTCTGCTGTAAGCCGAGGAGAAAACTTTCCTTGTATCCTACAACCTTTATCCAATGAGGAGAGAGAACGGCATAAAGGGGTGGTCCTCTCTGTGTGTGCAGCCAAGGGATGCGCGTGAATGTGGTGACGTAGGGACGAGGGCGGGGACTGCTAACTCCATCGGCTGACAAGAAGTTAGCCAAAACCACCGGATCGCTTACTTCTGCTTTATATGAGACTTTTTTTATTGTCGCGGAATCTTTCAATCTGCCGATGGAGAAACTCCTCGTTGTCCCTTTAACTATTCCATAAAAGTCAGCATCCTCGCTGTCATCATTTTCTGGTGACCTCAGCAGCATATTCTTATCTAAGCACTCAAAACTGTCCTTTAGAGGCTCACTGGGCTCTGGGCTCTTGGATGAGCTGGTTGAACTTGAAGCCTGCCTCAGTGTGATGTTTTATAGGAGTGCTGAAGAAAAAACAGATTATAATGATCTGATCTGCCAAGTGATGATAGAGCTGTAGCCCTCTAAGCCCCCTTGACATTTGCATACAACAGATCAAGTGTCTTATTTTCCCTTGTGGCAGAGTCAGTCAACGTGCTGAGTTGGAGTCGGTCAGGTGGCAAGTGAGAGTGACAGGGTTTAGATATTGCAGATATTGCAATCAATGCATCAGGGTGCTGGGTCTGTACTGCTGCCACAGAGGTGACAATGTGAGCGAGTACATGCTTGTATGGTTGAAGACCGACTGCCAACACTTAAATATCCAAATAGCAGGTCCTCTCTTCCCCTGTGTAAGATGACCGGGGTTGCACCACCTTTCTTTCTGTCCTTTATCACATATAGATGTTCTTACAGGTATGTTTGATAAATGCTCAGGAGACAGGACACTAAATGTAAAATCCATGTACTTTCAGAGGCTCACTGCAGTGCTGTTAAAGGGATACGCCAACATTTTTTTTCCGTGTCTTGCCTCACTCCCGAGTCCATGACAAGCAGATAGACACCATCCTTTCGACTGTGCGTGCAGTAACAAGGGAGATACGGGCAGAGCTGGCGCACCTCTAATTAGCTTAGCGCAAACGCTGGAAGTGTATAGGTAGTGTTAGCCTGCCTCCTACCCGAGCCGAAATCAACAGTCAGAAGCTGATTTCATTTTAGCTCTAAACTCTGTAGCCTACATATATCACTTTATTGACATTTCAAACATTTTTAGGCGAGAAAGTAGCCGTTTAGATCAGCAGTGTGTCGTTAATTTGTCTAAATACCAGCTGTTTACAATTTTGTTCGGACGAATTTGGCGCTACTCAAGCTAGCCGTTGTGACCAACGCACTTCCGGTTACTTTCACAAAATAAAACACCCGTTGCCCTTTACATACAGAAAACCATGACGATAGAAATTGTGCTTTTACTTTGAAATAGGAAGCTAACCTAGCCTCGACGTAGCTAGCTTGAACCAAAATAAACCGTCTTTGCTTGAACCCCCCGTTTTGACCGATCTGGTCCTGTTACCGGCATTTGACCGCTCAAGATGCCTTACCGGAGAGTTTTGTCAGCTCTTTTGTTTATTTGTTTATTTATTGGATCTCCATTAGCACCAGCACATTAGCTTGGCTATTCTTCCTGGAGTCCAAACATTCAGTCAAAGTTGACCACTATTCCTCCAGGTACATCAAGGATAAAGTAGAACAAAACAACTAACACAATCGCAACACACGGATAAAATCACACAGTAGACACAAACATACGTATAACACAAGACACGATACACCACCTGTACAATACAATCAGAAATCAATAAATATATACATACTGAGACACAGATCGGCCCGCCGGTTTCCGTTTAGAGTTGCTGAAGCGTTTCTCTGATGACTTTAGGTGGAGGCAGGCTAACACTACCTATACACTTCCAGTGTTTGAGCTAAGCTAATTAGTGGTGCGCCAGCTCTGCCCGTATCTCCCTTGTTACTGCACGCACAGTCGAAAGGATGGTGTCTATCTGCTGGTCATGGACTCGGGAGTGAGGCAAGACACGAAAAAAAATGTTGGCGTATCCCTTTAACTCCAACAAACAGTAATACAATGATGTCAGACATTTCCCTCACCACTTCCATACCTCATTCCTAGAAAGTCTGGACCAGCTCTGCACATTTTTCACCTCCATCATCTTCCACCATATTGAATTATTAAATAACCTCACAGTCAGTTTGCTGTGTGAGAACCCGGCTCTATGTTTGGGAGGGAGCTGTTAATGTTCACAGCCACCGGAGGAGGTCCATGATCACAGCAGCAGGAAGAGGGAAATGTGTCTTACACTGCTTTTTACTCTTGAAACATTCATGGAATGAAAAGTGGTTTGACCTCAACCCCAGAGTTACTACCACCTCACTGCTGATCAGGCATGTGTGTGCCTCTCACACGTGTTACTATGGAGATGTCACGGAGAGTCACACGAGAGAGTAAGTGTGTGTGTCACCGGACATCATAACTCAGCTGATCTATTACCCTCTGCTCGGGTCCATGACTTGCAGAGCAAAAGCGCCACTAAACTTTCTATGTATTTTTAGAGGCTGTGATCCTCCTTCATTTAGAATTCACTGTGATATTTACTCTACCTGGATCAAGCTGGGAATGAAGAAGGCTTCCATCAAGGTCAAAGTGAAACAACACACATTGGATTACATTAAAAAACAAACATACTCTCTAAATAGCAATTTCTGCCTAATCTGAATCACAACAGCTACTAAGATCATCACAGTGTGCAAGAGTTCGTCTAGCTTGGCCTAAGATGAATCAGTGATTGTGAAGATGGCAGAGTTTTAGCTAGCTGGTCTTCAAAGTAGTCATTCCTCTGTTTAGTTCAGCAGCATCAAATGTCTGTAGCTAGTTTTAACTTTACAAAACTAACAGAACATTTTATTTACTTTGCTTTGCTCTTAGAATGTTTTGCAACTTTTTAAAGTTGGTCAGCAAAAGCGGCATTAATGTTTTTCTTATCTCATTTAAAAAAAAAAAATTATATCAATTAATATTTCCAAGGGATCATCAGCTTTACCCTGGATACAAGTTCCATGGAAAAACTTGACCAGTACACCCATAATGTGCTTTGTGTGAGGAGCTGCAAAAGTGAATATTCATTGTATTAGAAACATGCTGAAAGAGGCAGTTGTTGAGACACCCATCATAAAAGAGGAGCACTTTTCACTAAGGATAAGATGGAGGAGAGAGGTTGCTCTCTGTGGCTTCATCATGGTGTAGGCTATGTCGGGAAATAGGAAGACGAGCTCTTCAAAGAGCAATTTGTGGATAAATCTGAAAAGCCTGTAGGCCTACTTTGTTACTCTATTCACAAAAAGCTAGAGATATTCGGCTTTTGGATGAAATTTCAGAATGCACCTGAAATGCGCTATAACCTTTACAGGTGAACTTAATTTGACCTGCTCTAAACTTTTGAATGCACATGTCCAACTGTTCAGTGTTTCAGTACTTATAACGTAACATGATGTTCTCTAACAAGGTGATTAACCACAAAAATCACAAGTGTCTGATCAATGAATCGACCACTAAATGTTCTGGTTGAATGACAGTTTGTAAACAGTCCTCTTCATCATGCCGTTCACATTTTGACATCAAGTATCCACAGAGCCTAGAGCGTCACAGAGTGTCATCAGCAGGTTGAACAGAGACACACAGAAAGGCAACTTAAGTTATTGAGACGTTGACATTTTTTGTTGTGGCATACCCACCACTGTTGTTAGCTTTTGTTTTAATATACAGTATATGATATAATATCACTGAAGCATGAACTTTTTACTTTTTCCATAAATTTCACCCGAAAGTCGAACATTCCTAAGTTTCTGTGAGTAGTGTATATGATGTCTTAAAATCTTGAAATTAACTCTGACCTTCTTATGCTAGGATGCTGGGGACAGGATGATGTTAGGATGAGGATCCAGAGCCAGTGCAGTGGTGGCTGGGCTTAGCTGTAGTGTTAGGGTGAGGAGGCTGGTTGTGAGGGACCCGCTGCTCCTGCATGTCGATCAGAGCCAGATGAGATTGTTTGGGCATCTGGTAGGGATGCCTCCTGGGGACCTCCTTTAAAGGGATACACCAACATTTTTTTTCGTGTCTTGCCTCACTCCCGAGTCCATGACCAGCAGATAGACACCATCCTTTCGACTGTGCGTGTAGTAACAAGGGAGATAGAGCCGTATCGCCTATAATTAGCTTAGCTCAAACACTGGAAGTGTATAGGTAGTGTTAGCCTGCCTCCTACCCGAGCCAAAATCGGCAGTCAGAAGTTGATTTCATTTTAGCTCTAAACTCTGTAAATATATCCCTTTTTTGACATTTCAAACATTTTTAGGCGAGAAAGTAGCCGTTAAGATCAGCAGTGTGTCGTTAATTTGTCTAAATACCAGCTGTTTACAATGTTGTTCGGACGAATTCGGCGCTACTCAAGCTAGCCGTTGTGACCAACACACTTCCGGTTACTTTCACAAAATAAAACACCCATTGCCCTTTACATACAGAAAACCATGACGATAGAATTTGTGCTTTTACTTTGAAATAGGAAGCTAACCTACCCTCGATGTAGCTAGCTTGAACCAAAATAAACCATCTTTGCTTGAACCCTCCGTTTTGACCGATCTGGTCCCGTTACCGGCATTTGACCGCTCAAGATGACTTACCGGAGAGTTTTGTCAGCTCTCTGAGATGAAGATCGGCCCGCCGGTTTCCGTTTCACACTTTCTGCACGTTTGCTCTTTTACTCGGCTCAACAGGAAGTGAATACAGGTATCCCAAAATTTCCTAGTGGACAGATGACTACAGTATAGCTAGGTTTCCAAAATACAAAACTCAAAATTTAATACATCACAAGTGTGTCTCTTATAGATACGTCTTGTGCAAATGTGCAAATGTATACAGTATGAATACTGGAAATATAAAAATAGTACCTTGTTTCTTACTGTTTGTGCGTATCTCAGTGTGTATTACCGTGTGTGCATATCTCAGTAATGTGAGCACTGTTACCATTATAGATGTGTCACTGTCAGAAGGTATCAGTGAAACAGATTAACCAGACAGCTGAAAATACACACAGGGTCTCCCCTCATTACAAAGGAAGTTTGTTTGTGTATGTGTGTGTGTGTGTGTGTGTGTGTCTCACCCAAGGGGAATCCTTTGTGTGTGTATAATTTCACAATCTATTTCCTGACAGAAGAGGCAAAGCCTGTTTGCATGTGTCTGGAAGTGTGTGTGTGTGTGTGTGTGTGTGTGTGTGATCCCATGTTGTGATTATTGTGTGTCTGTGTGTGTGTGTGTGACCTCATGGGAAGAGTCCACGCACTCCAGGATTCATGTGGGCTGGAAAACTGGCTATGACTCACTGGTTGAATGTTAGGATTAAGGATGGATATTCTCAGCCAGTGTGTCCTTCAGCTTGACTCCATCTGTCTCTATTACACACACGCGCACACACGCACACACTTGATACTGGTGCCAAAAACAAGTCAATTGTGATTGATTACATTGCTGACATGTCTACCTTTACAGCAGAGATAAACAGCTAATCTACAGTCACAGTCTGGCACAATAAATGGTTTTGGTCTCCACACTTCAGACTTCAGAACAGATTTTGGCTCAAACTACTACTTCATATAAACTGTGTCACACACAAAGACTGATGATGAGTAGTAGCTCATGGACTTCTTGTTCCTCATCTCCATCACTTATGAACAGCTGCAACAGCTTAGGGTCAACCTGTCAGCCACACTATTGCTCTATACGCACATAGCTATTTTTACACCTCTACATTTTTTTTTTTTTTACTAAAAAAAAACCTAGGATGTTACACCAGAGATCTCTCTATCCTCTAATGCAAACCTCTTGTAACAGCAAACTTCCCCTTTACCTTCATCCACAACTGTATTTTTTAATTTGTGTAATTTGTTGACACATTTAATTTAATTGTATCACATTCACACACATTTTTATACAAATTACCAGTGTTGTAAATTTTTGAAATTGATGCAGTTGCATGCTTTTATTTAGCATTTCTGCTATGAATTTTAATAGTAGCATTCCTGAGGTCCTTTAACGTCTGCTGGATCAGGCTGAGGATGTGCCATTTTCCATGCAAGGCCACAGGCAAACTATGGCCTGTCAATCAAGTCCAACTGGCCTGATGATCAATCGTTTTCTAAATACGACACTTGTGATGCAGTTTAAACCCTGTGGTAAGTCCTGCTTTTGCTGTGATGTAGCTCTGTAAGGAATGTCTGAATAAATCAAAGGATGTGCCAGACAGCTGACATGCTGTGTTGTAGAAAAAAAGTGTTTATATTGCAGTTTATGTAGCACAGGAAATCAAGTGAACCACTTGGCTGGATTACTTAAAGCAGGCCTAATTATTTTCTTTCTTAGGAACTGACAGATGTGAAAATGTGGTGCCATGTTGTATCAAGTTGTGCCTAAATGATGCAAATAGTTAAAGGAAATACCCAGTCATTGGGCTCTTAGCTTTGAGGAAATGTGGCGCCCTGAAGAACGTACTTGAATATACTGTTGTGTGGTGGGCCAGCAGACTGAGGGTAAAGGATGCCAACAGTCTGAATAAGCTCATCCACTCAGCAACATTGTAGCCGGCCTTGCAACACTGGACAACTCTTCACACCCTCTCCATGTCGTGCTGGTCAGATGCAAGATCAGCCAGAGACTCATTCTCCACGTTGTTCCACAGGAAATTATTCCTGCCTGTTGCCATGAAACTGTTCAACTCCTCCCCTAGAGTCAGTCTATTAATTTACTGATCACTGGACAGTTACCACTCATGTGCAACTAACCCTGACCTACGACCTAATTATGACACAACACAAGTATAACAAAAATTGCAGGTAGATTATACAAATAAACAGAAAATAAAACACCCCAGTGTCTGACCTAGTGAATAGAGACTGTAAAAACAAATGTCTTAAGTCTAGATTTAAATGAATTTCATTTTTGGGGGGCATGGTAATTGAATGCAGCTTCGCCTGCTTTTGTTCTTACCTGCAGGACAACAAGGAGACCACTCACTGATGACCTGAGGCATCTTATTAGTTCATATGGAGGGAGCAATGCTGTGATGTTTTTTAGGAGGGAATTATTGTGCTTTATAGATGGTTAATTAAAAAAACAAAACAATCAATTCTAGCCTATTTAGGGAGCCAGTGCAGGGACTTAAGAATTGGGGTGATGTGAGTGTTTTTTTGGACCTGGTTAAAATAGGTGCAGCTCTGGATGAGTTGTAGTCATTATGAGGCAGATCAAACTAAAGTCGTTACCCGAGGCAGATACAAACTAAAGTCGTTACTCGAGGCAGATACAAACTAAAGTCATTACTCGAGGCAGATACAAACTAAAGTCGTTAGTCGAGGCAGATGCAAACTAAATAAGAGTGGACCGAGGACTGAGCCCTGTGGAACCCCACAGGTCAAGGGACAATTATCAGATGAAAAATTATGAATTAATACTAATACTAATATTGACAGAGTATATTTTATCTTTTGAGAAGGCCAGATTTTATTTATTTGTATTATATTTATATATTTCGAATGGAGCAATGTAAGAAAACACTTTCTCTCTTGGAATTAATAAAATGCCTCTGATTTATTATTCTGAAGAAAAAAACCACTTCAGAGCATTGTTCAATGCTATAACTGAGGAAGGAGAAGATCACAGTAGTGGGACCACTGGAAGCAATGAGGTTGGCTTCAGATTGATCTTGGTTGAAAAACTGCAAATCATCCAAGTATTGCCATCCTTCATGCAGTCTGTCAGATTGGATTAGGCTGAGATGTCTGTGGACTGTGGTGTGAATGGAGATATGTGTGTCATCAGCATAGTGATTGAGGCCGTGATGATGAATTATGTGTAAAAGGTAAGTGATGAATAGCAGTGGCCTAAGAAATGAGCCCTGGGAAACATCATGGGAAAGGGAGAGGGGGGGGGGGATCTGGGAGACCTGAGGTTGCTGAAAGTGACACATGAAAGTGAAGTAACTGCTATGCAGGTTTATTCAGAGGTTTCACAGCTTCTGATTCTGAGCTGGTTGTAACACTTCTATCTGTCTGTGCTTGGTGGCTTTTGTGACAAGTAGGATGATTTCAAGGTTAATGTTCTATCAGCCATCACAGAGCCTCATTGGCTGAGGTCTGCACTGACTGTGGTGTGTGTCCTGCAGCTGCCCCGCTGGTCTTGTCGAGGCCTTTTTATAGTGGCAGCCTTCTCAACACCACAGTGCAAATGTTTTCTGGAGTGCTTTATCCTGCAGGAGTAGGGTTACACATGCACGGGCACATGCATGCACTTAGACACAACAACGCACACATTTAAGCACATGCGTTTATGTTCACGTGTCCAACAGTGTTGCACACTTTTCACCACTATTCTACAAGATAAATAGATTTGTATGTTTGGGTGAAAAAAGACTGATCACACATTGTATGCACAGGAAAACACTACAGACAGCAAACACACACACACTCGCGCACACACACACAGACACTTACTCTGGCTGTGGGCATTAGCAGTCAGTCACTTTGAGTCAATCAGTCTCGTCTCGCAGCTGCAGAGCTGCATGTGGACGTCTGGGCTGGTGTGAGAGAGGAAGACGAGAGAGACAGATGCTTTAAGTTTCACGTGTGCGTGTGTGCGCGCGCGTGTGAGTGTGACGTATGTACAGGACGTACTTTGCCTCCCCTGGCCGACGATCCTTGCCGGTCAGTGCTCCTCTCCTCTCCCTCCTGTCCGTCTGTTTTTCTGTTTGCCGTTTTAACTGTCTGTTAACTTATCCGTCTGTTTGTCCCTCTGTCTCTCTCTCTCTCTGTCTGTCCGTCCGTCCGTCTGCCACAGAACGAGGGAGACTAAAAATGACCGCCTCCCCGAACTCGTCCAGCGGTGTGGAGGTCCTCCTCTCTGCTCTGCAGGTAGGGATCTACAGTGTCACTGTGTGTTCTTCATAGTATTAGAAATGCAGAACTAACCACATGGCTAAGCTGTAACAATTCAAGTGTTGAATTAGCATCCAGCTTTTTTTCATTTATTACTAACATTTGAGCAAAAGTTTCATCATATACATAAATACCATAAGTTTGTCGATGCATTTTATCTAAATGAACAGTATGTAAGGTTGTCATCTGACCCACAGAAGGCATTAAGTAATGAGACCACAGAGGCTAGATTTAGTCCTGTATCCCCTGTAGATTTGGGATCTGCTGACATTTCAGAGTCCGCTCTGATAGTTGACCTCTAACATTATCAAAAGCACCATCTCAAGTAAAGGCTACTAACCAACCCAGTCATATTCAGTGATGCTCTTCAAAGATAAAAGCAGAGGTTCCTCACAGGATCACTGTGGAAACAAATCTAAAGACACAAACTGCACGGTTCCAGAGAACTCTCTGAGGAGGAGTGGGTGGGTGGGTGGGTGGGTGGGTGTTGATGGAGGTCACAGAGGAAAACCATTTACAAGTTCTGCTTACTAGATTTTTTCCAGCCACATCTCATGTGACAGCAGATCAAACTCTGCTGATAGAGGTCACAAATTGAGATACATGTAATCCCACACAAAGAACCATAGGTTTTAATATAGGTTTGAATAAATGTGACATAGGCCTACATAGAATTGGCCGTTTTCATATACAGCTCTGGAAAAAAATAAGAGACCACTTTCACAAATGTTTCTTAAAAGCAGCTCTACATGTATGACAGTCATTCTTTTCCCTTTAAAAAAAACAAACAACACAAACACAACTCATTCTACTTAATGAGACACTGATGAGGTCATCACCTGAACCACATCTGATTTTATATAAAAACCACGGCTGGGATTAAACATTGACATTCTCCCACAAAAACTGATTTATAAACTCTTAGTTAAAATATTCTTGCTGTGTTCTTTAGGAATGAATATGAACATGTTTTCTTTGCATTATTATTATTATTCAAGGTCTGAAAAGACTTAATATTTTTGATATTTAGACTAGTTTAGTCATTAGCCAATAAAAGCTCTAAATGACAATTTTTTTTTTCAATTTTGGGAGACATGTTGTCGGTAGTTGATAGAATAAAACAAAACAAAAAAAATTAATTTTAATAAATAGTAAAACCAGAGAAACTGATCATTTTGGGAGTGGTCTCTGCATATGCACCATATATGCACAGATAAACTGCATATAGGTTTCATATATGCACATATGCGCATATGAAACCTATGCAGTTTATCTGTGCATATGCTGCATGAACAGAATGTATTCCCAGTGATCACACTGATGGAGAGACATGTCTGCTCCAGACCCATTAACAGTGTTACCGTCACGCAAACGATTCCTTTGTTTAGGTTGCACCCCACTCAACTTAATGACCTGTTGGGGACCAGTGCTCCCATCACTTATCAGCACCAGTGGCTGAGCAGAATCTGATATTAGTCCTGTCCCTGGAGTTGAATCCTTCCCAGGTCAAAGCAGACATGACATTAACAGTAAATCCAGGTTCTGTTTAATGCACAACAGGACTGTGTTGGCGGTGCAGTTGTATGCTATTATGACACCCGGACAACTGGGTCTGTGATAACTATAACTGGTATGTCTTGATTGTCAGCGCAGCTCTGGCAGGTGTGTGGCGTGTCAGGGTGAGACTGAGAGCTCACACACTGGAGACAGTCAGGTTTAGGTTTAGGTTTATTTATTTAGCACAAAAACATGCGTATAACGCTGCGCAAGGAGGGAACGAAGTCCATAGCGAACTTGTACAAGGTTCCACCCCTGTCAATAATACAAAACAAGAGACAAGCAGACAGCATACATGAGCTGAACAAAAACAAAAACACAAAAGATCAATAGTAGCAGGAATCAAGGTAGGACTTGAAGCAAATAAGAGCAAAAAAAAAAAAAAGTGACAAAAACAGAACAATGACAGAGAAAATATAGTTAAAGAGCGAGTAGGGAAAGATAATTAGGTTCCTGTGGAAAATAAAAATTCCTTCAGATTCTTTTTTAAAAATGCAATGGGAGGAGATGGACCTCAGTGATAAGTTTAATTCAGTCCAGAGCTTGGGGCCTCTATAAGTAATGTTGAATTGATGACTTGATGTTCGGGAAGACGGTAAAAATAAGCTGTTACGACTAAGCCTCGTTTGATAGGAATGAATATCTGTAGTCGGAATAAATAAATTATGAAAAGTAATAGGCAGATCTTGTTTCCTGTTAATAAACTTATGGATGAAGAGGCATATTTCAGGCTTGATAGTAAACAAACATTCATGTGAAATGACCAGGTGTGTGTTGAGGTCAGCAAAATGATGCAGATCCATAATGTATTTAAAGTGATGATGTTGACTGACCTCAGGTCACACATACAGCACACTGAGTGCAGTAACAGAGGTATAGTTTCTTGCTGAGGTGATGTGTTTATATTAAAAGAACATTAACGTCACAGAGACTTTTGTGTAATTTGCATGCACATGTTCTTTCGGCTGCTTCAGGTTATAACTGTATCAAACATATCGCATGTGCACCAGACCCCGATCCACATTGCGCAAACTGTAGATCAGGTTCGCATAATTTGGTTTGTGGTTGATACTGGAGCCTGGAGAAGTGAGGTGACATAAAAATAATAACACAGACATATTCTGTGATCTCTCATTAACCAGCAGAAAGTTGGAAGCTTCAAATGTGACAGATCACACAGATCTGGCAGAATGAGGTTTGAACTCATTGGCCCAAACATGTTAAGAACAAACAAGTGACAGCTGTTTGCTTCTGAGCTACAGTCATTTTCTTTTTATTCACGTTAACACCTACGCTTCTGATGTCCAGTTACTCAAACATAAGAAGTAATATTTTTAGTTTAGTTTAGACTATAGCAAACAGTACCTACCAGACGATGAAACCACCATAAGGCTGCTGTGTTTTTATGTCTATTATATAGGCATATCCCACATGAATCATAGAATAAATGACTACCTACAACCATCAGCTCTAAATTAATGAATGAGAATGAAACTGAATAAACATAATCAGTTTACTGACAATATCCTTTTGGTTATGGTATATTATCTGATAATATAGTCTTCAATGCAGAATATAGAGTGTAGAATTAATTAAACAATATACGACATCTGTCTCAGAGGTTACTCACTGATGGCGTGTACTGGATCAATACAGGAAGCTGCATTCTGAGAAGAATAAGATTGAAAAGAAATTAAACTCACATCAGACTTTACCTTTTATAGAAGCATGTCAAATATTCAAACTAAAATCTGCAAAAGTGTGAGACTTGTGGCAAGAGGATCTTGGTGGTGAGACTGAAAAAAATTTGTGGCAGGATATAATCTTAAAGGGACAACGAGGAGTTTGTATTTGGTTATAACAAGTCTCACATTAATGTGGATGAATCTACGCTACCCACACTTGTTAATGGGTCGATTTTTGATCAATATATCGCTTTGTCTCTATCGTTATTTTGTTATTTTAATTAATGGTGGAAATGCTGGGCGAGCCGACCAGCGTTTCCTTACTTTCGGTTTCGCGGATGCTGCCCGGCGGGTCATGATAATAACGGCACCGAATCGCCGGAACTACGACGGTATCTGATCGTCTTCCAACCTCTGACTTTAATTCTTGATGAATGAAAACATTCTTGGCAAGACGTCCATCTTGCACCGGTCCAAGAATTTCACTGTGCGCGCGGAGGCTCATGGTAAATGTAGTATGAAAACACTTTGCTTTCCAAAACTCCTCGTTGTCCCTTTAAATGTCGACTGGGCCACAAGAAAAGCAAAAAGCAAGCTTATCCATTATAAAATTATACATAGATATTACTTGACACCCTAGAAACCGTTTAGGTTTGACTTGCTGGTAATAAAGAGTTGGGCACATTTATTCAAGCAATGTGTTTCTACCTCTCTGGAAGGTAGTACGGGTAACGGTGGCTCAAACAAACTGCCATTATAACCACAATTATGTCTGTTTGTGTTCAAAACTCTTGTTCCACCAGGCATTGTTATACACAACAAACCAGACTTGGTTTACATGTTCAGGAGCATCATCTTATGCAACACACCAGCCACATTATTAGGCACACCTGTTCAACTGCTCGTTATCACAAATAGAATAGAAGAATAGAATAGAATAAGTACTTTATTGTCATTCAAATACACAGTGTCAATTACATGGCAGCGACTAAATGCATTTATAGATGTAGACACTGTTAAGACGACCTGCAGGGAAGCTGAGTGATGTGAGTTGAAGCACACCCTCTGGTCTCTTTGCTGGAGATGGGAACTAGCCTACTTTGCCACTCCTTCACAAGAAACTAAAGAGATGTGACATCCAAGACAGCCCTTCAACAGGCTTCTTGACTGCCTCAGCAACCTTTAACTCCCTGCCAACCTCCCCCAAGTCTTCAGACTCTACCTCATCCCCAGAGGATGTGTCAGTTCCTCAAATGATTTCTTTCACCACCAAGGCAAGGCAAGGCATCTTATTTATGTAGTGCATTTCATACCCAGGGGCAACTCAATGTGCTTTACATAAAGACAAAACATTTAACAGTAAGAAATGGAAACAGAGGGAAAAGAAACAAAAAACATCAACAGCACAAAAACATACAACTTTTAAAAATTAGAATAAAACCCCAAATAGTAAAATTTGGAAACGTTAAACATACAAGTAAAAGCAAGAAAAAAGAATAAAGAAAGTACAGGAAAAAAGTATAGCTATATATAATAAAATAAAAAGTAGACTAAAATAAAGCATAAAATATGAGTTTGCTGCATGAAATAATGATTTGTATTACAACAATTAAGAGGACTTCCAGTGCAAATCGAATATTACGATTTTAAAGTTCTTTAAAAGAGCTCAGCCATAAGCACATGTTAAGAGAAATGTTTTAAACCTGGATTTAAAAGTGCTCACAGTTGTGCAGCATAACAGCTAAATGCTGCTTCACCATGTCTGGTTTGAACTCTGTCTGACCTGAGTCAGTAGATCTCAGAGCTCTACTGGGTTTATACTCCACTAACATGTCATTCATGTATTCTGGACCTAAACCATTCAGTGATTTGTAGACCAGGAGCAGAACTTTAAAATCTATTTTGTAGCTGACTGGGAGCCAATGTAAGGTCTTAAGAACTGGGGTGATGTGCTCTGATCTCTCACCAAACAAGACCTCTAGTCCTGGTCAGCAGTTCTCCTCCCTGGCACAGCCTGGGTTGAGCCCTGCTTCTCCTTTCTCAACGCTTTCTAAAAGCATTCTGAAAGTCTTCTTCTCCAAATGCCTCCCACACTCGTCTTTTTGCCTCTGCAGCTTCTGAGGCTTCAGCTCTTGACTGCATGATTCTTATCTGCTGCTTCTGGACATCAGTATAGAAACAGCTTTAATTCATACATTAAATATTGTTTAGAATTGTTTATTAAGGATCCCCATTAGCTGGTACCTTAGTAGCCAGCTAGTCTTCCTGGGGTCCACAAGGAACAACACAAAATAAATCTACATATATACACAACATATCATACATTTACATTTACAGTCAATCACAATAACCTAAATGTTAAAAAGTTAAAGCAAACATTTGAAAATTTCCACCAATCTTAAACAGAGTTTTTCTTAGATAACAAAGTGGAACCACTCTTACTCGTATACAGCTCATAAAAAATAAAATTTCAATTTCTTTTTAAATACCTGTTTCCTTTCAATACAACAGATTATTCCACAGAGTTATTGCTCTATAGATAAAAGATCGTGATAAGGCCTTAGTTCTTGGGTGAGGCACTTCCAGCTGACCACTGCTGGACCCTCTAGTGCTGTAGTTGTGCACAGTGTTTCTAAAAACAATTTGAGTAAATAAAAAGTCAGGTGCTTTACTGATCAAGACTGACTGAAACATTACTGCAGTGCTTGATGCTAACCTGTTATCTACCATCAGCCATGAGAGGGAATCATGCATGCGGTTAACATTTGATCGGTAGAACAACTCAATACCAACCGTGCAGCCTAAATATAATAAATATATTATTTTAAAAAATAAACGCTACCCTCACTGGGATATTTAACTGCTCCATTGATGCCCCTCTAACAGGAGGCTAATTTCAGTCTGATGCTCAGTGATACCTTGCAACCTGCCTCTCACAGCCATTATATCAATGTGAATGAGTCATGTCACTAAGCCAGAGACACTCTGACCCAAACCTGCTCCATTTCATTTCACTGCGGCAGTCGGTGGCAGGATAATCCGGTGCATTAATGGGCGCATTAGACGTGTCCCATATCCAGAGATGGTGTTACCTCTGTGTTTAGCAACAGTATCTCATTACAGGAGCTCAACACAACTCTGTTTGTCTCCGTTTGAACATGCAGAATGTTTGCCACCTAAACTGACTGTGCATGGAACACATGATGCTATTTATATCAGGAAGATTGGGAAGTACAGGAAGTCTTTTCATACAACACGTTTTAATGAGGGAGAGGTTTGGCCGCATCAGCTTTTCTGTTGAAACTGCAGAATTGAGTTGGCTGCAGCGACCCTCAGACTATTCTCAACACCCAGGCATAGAAACTCTTCTAGAGGGACTTGTGTAACAGTCAGCTCTTTTATTCCCCTCACTCACACAGCCCCTGAAGACCAGTTGCCACCTGGCCCTTTTAATTTATTCACCAGCTGCTTAAAAATATGATTTATTTTGTCACATACATGTATAACAATAATGTAGGTTGTACTCAGACAAGGTTATCTCATGTATCAGAACTCTGTGTTCTCTTTGTGTTTGGTCTCTGCAGACTGAAGGGGACGTGGAAAACACTTTGAATACCCTCAATATTCTGGATGAACTCCTGTCAGCCGGTGAGCCAAGATCATATTAACTCTTCACCACTAATAACACTGTAGACGGCCAACTATTGAATTATAGAATAAACCAAGGCTAATGACACAGCTGTAACACTTAAAGGGAAACTTCGTTTTTTTTCAACCTGGGCCCTGTTTTCATATGTTTTTTCTGTATACGTGAGTGATGGATAATACAATTATTGAGGTGGCTCCAGTATTGAGCAGGGCAGGCAGCCTGCAGCCCAGGCAAAGTTCGCCCTGCTGGAGGGAATGTGGCGAACCATACGCTAATGTCCAACATATATTCTGGTCATGTCCTGTTTTGCAAATATTCTGGGAAAAGGTACAGAAAGAAATCAGTCATATTTTAAGATGTGCTGTACAACTAAATATGGATTATATGCTATTGGGAAGGACCATAGACACACCCCATGAGGAAAATGATAACTATTTGCTCAGGGTGCTGCGTATAACTGCTCTAAAACAAATCACCAGAAACTGGCTTCAGAAAACCCCGCCAACAATAGAAAAATGGAGGGACACCATTCAACAGGTACATCAAATGGAGTATGTAACATATAAAATGAGGGGTAACCTCAGACTATATGAGATAAGATGGGCCAAGTGGTCAACCTACTACAATTAATTTAATCATAAAGTTGTTGTTGTAACTGTGATTATCCTACTTGTTTGTATTTATTATTTATTTTCTGCGTGTTTGTTTATGTGGTTGTTGATGTTATATGTTTTCCTTTCTTTCTTTTTTTCCCTTCTTTTCCCATGTTGTGACTGTTATATTGTCTATGTTACGTGACCTTTTTTTCATGTGTACATGCAAATGTACAAACACGTAAATAAAGTAAAAAAAACAAAACAAAGTTTGCCCTATAAACGGGCATTTTTTTCACACTGACAGGCTCAGATAGTAACAATGAGTGTCCGACAACATACTAGAAAGGAGAAATGAATGTAACAGTCTCTACCTTTAGCTGGAGGTCGCTGTTTGTTGTGATCTGTGTCCAAATCTCGTTCTGAAATCTCGCGATATCTCGCGGCAAAACACCGTTGGGGAATACTGTTACATGAGGTGAAGAGAGACGACCGGAGCATTTCCAAATTGTAGCAACAAAATGTTGGGCTACTCTTCACAGAGCTTTCACAAGTTCTGGCTAGCTGTGCTACAAATGGATGCTAACGCTCCTGTGGATGCACTGCGCCGTGCTGACCACATGGTCTGCTGTGACCACTTTGACCTACTGCCAGTCATAGAAGAGACGCTCTAAAGGTAGAGACATATGTTCATTTCTCCTTTCTAGTATGTTGTCGGACACTGTAACTATCTGAGCCTGTCAGTGTGAAGAAAATGCAGGTTTATAGGGTGAACTTTGACGGGAGCCACTTGCCCGGTTGAAGAGTGTTAGCTGGGCTGCAGGCTGCCTGCCCTGCTCAATACTGGAGCCACCTCAATAATTGTATTATCCACAGAGGTGTACTTAAGTAGATTTTTCAGGTATCTGTATCCATCACTCACGTATACAGAAAAACATATGAAAACAGGGCCCAGGTTGAAAAAAAACAAAGTTTCCCTTTAAGGCTCAAACACTGAAGCCTTGTATTCATTAATTTCAAAATCTGTTACTGAGACGTGTCTTCCCTGGATCATTTCTCACCCTAACGCTGTAAAAAAGCTGTGTCATTGTCACCTCCAGTGAACTTACTTAGTCAATGTAACCTCTACCTGTCTGTGTTCAGGTACAGATCGTCGTATCCGCTATATGATCAGTAAAGGAGGCAGTGACGCCCTACTGACGGCTCTGGTCAACACCGCCCGCAACTTGTATCCCAACTACACTGTTCTGCTGCCACTGCTGCACCTGGTGGCCAAGGTTGGACACAGAGGTGAGGACTGAAAACACTTTAAATCTAACCTCATTTACACCGACGGATACACCAGTTGAAACTTACTTATGAGATTTTGCTCTACGTTGACATGACTGCCACATCATTTCTGCAGATTTGGCAGTTCCGCATTCATGCTGCCTGGTTTGGCCTTACTCTGTCTGCACGCTCATAAATATATTGTGTGTGTTTTTCTCTGTGCAGACCGGCGTATTGGTGTGAAGGCACTGGAGGCTGGAGCTGTGTTGCTCACTGTCAACCTGCTTAAACAAAACACCACACATGCCAAGAGGGCTGCAGCCTGTCTCTGGGTCATCAAAGTCTTCTCCTCATCAGGTACCAACACACACAGTCATACACACTCATGCACCGCATACTCACACATATGCACTAGTGAAACCTTATATATATATATATATATATATTTTTTTTTTTAGCTTGCCACAGTTTTATATTAACCATTTTTTGTAGCCATTTTCCTCGCAACATTTCCAATAACCTTGTTTCTTATCTGATGTCCTGACAACTATTGGATGCATCAGCAGCCCCTCTTAGTGTTGTGTCAAGATAGAAAACTGGATGTATATATGTACCATCTATGTTCCATCTAAAATTAATCTTTATGTGAGCAACTTTGCAGCTACGTATGTTTAATGGAAAATGCTACTGTACATATAAAGACATGTGTAAATTATTTAGATAATATTGCTGAATCACAGTTAATTTGGTATTAACCTGTATTTCTTCATAGCAACATGTTTTAAGAGCCAGATTAGACAAAGCAATTTATTAATGTAAGGAAAAGATCTATATGCAAAATATTTATTGGGATATTTCAACATTTTGGCAAATTCGCCTATTGCCATAATCCCTATAGTTTTAGCAGTAGGTTCATTACCCTTCCACGTTTCCCTCATCAAACTAAGTACACAATCCAACAACTCAAAAACACTCTTGTGGGCAAGTTATGACCTGCACATTCACCACGCTATGAGATAATCACGGATAATTACGGTATGTAACATTACGACACATGAAGCAAATACTCAGAACTACTTGCTTTTGAAATCACTCCGCCCAGCAGCCGTGTCTGAAATGTAGATTTGGCTACGCATTTGACTCGAAAACAACTCTGTCTCGTAACGTTCCATTATTACCTCATAGTGTGGTGAATGTGCAGGTCACAACTTCTCCACAAGCGTGTTTTGGAGTTGTTGGATTGTGTATATTTAGTTTGGTGAGGGAAACGTGGAAATACCGTGCAGCTCATGTCTCTGCTCTGTCAATCTAAAAACAGCTTTGAACCTACTCCTAAAGACTATAGGGATTATGGCAATGGGCGAATTTGCCAAAATGTTGAACTATCCCTTTAAGTAAATAATTTCTTCCCATTAAGGCCCTGGTCTTCTTTAAAAGACAAGTGTTAACAAGAGGTCAGACTTAACAGTGACTTCAGACATCACCTGTTTGTTTACATTTATCCAACACCACCATCTCTCACACACTTTAACTAACGTGGTGTTGTGTCTGAAACCACAGAAACGACAACATACCCTCCGGCGCGAATGCCATTCACACTAACTACCGTCCAGACACTCAGTTCATACATAACAGAAGTATGTATTTACCCATCTGTAGGCTATATGAAGCAGTGAGAGAGGTTGTAGCGGTCAACTGCAGGCATTTTAATGGCCGATGCTTATTTCAGTCTGTAAAAGCCTGGCCACATTTGTAAATAGAGACTCCTCTCCATCTAAAGTCCACAGTGTTCTTCATTCATTACCGATGATTGAAAACTGAGAAACCAGTTAGCAGTTGGCCAAGAAATGACTATAAAACATGACTGAGGATGAATCACTCTTAAAGAGGTGATTAAATCTTATACTGTAACTGACTGGAACAAGTCCCTGATGTTACCATGTATGTATCAAAATCAAACTAGAAACTAGTGTAGAGAAGGTAAAATAGGCACAAGATGAGGAAGAGAGGCTGACAGAATTTTAAGTGCTGAAGTCTTCCCACATCTGACAGAGAAACTTCACGCAGGAGGATTTATTGCTGAACATTGTTGGTTGACATTTACTGTACTTGTCCATTGCAGAGCAACTTGATCTTCCTCACCCCCCTGCCTTCTGCTTACAGTGCCTACAGCCAACCTAATAGGAGAAAACCAAGGATTAGACGCCATCTTCCACCTCATCCCTCAGTATACCAGCAAACATCTGTACACCATCAAGTATGTATACCCAGGCTTTCTGCACTGTGCACTGGCCACTTGTATCTCCACATCCTCACAACAGGTGAAAGGTGTCCGTGGTTATCAACAGTTCCACAATAACACCGACCGATGTATTTTCTCAGACCACCAGAGATGAGTAGGTGACATTCACTGACTTCCTCACCTTTACTTGGAATGTTGTGCTGCTAGAATTAGCATCAGTTGGCTGAGTAAAGACAAGCTCTTTATTTCAAATGACACTTAGTGATGGTTTTAGATGCAAATACTACTTCAGTCTGGACCTGGGCACCTTTGGCAGTGATTACAACCTCAAGCATTATTGGGTTTGATGTTGCAACCTTTACGTACATGGATTTGTGTGATTTCTTTCTTAATTGTCTCTTACTGTGTGCTGAGGGTCATTGTCCTATTAGAAGCTTATTTTTTCTCACAAAGTTTGACTGAGGCGAGGCTTCCTCTGGACACTCTGCCATTAGCCCAGATCAGAGAAGAACTAAACTACACTGAAGTTGTACTTCTTGAACTTTTTCTATCTCCACACGGTGGTCTCCTCTCTTCTCTCTCAGTCCAGTCCAGGATCAGTGCTAGAAGAGTTATTCTGGTTGCTCCAGACTTCTTCATGTCAAAATGATGGAGACCACTGTTCTTCAATGAACCTTAACACAATCCTGTCTCTAATCTCTGCAGTCAGTTTCTTATTTCTTGTGGCTTGGTTTCTCCTCAAAAACAAGGCATCTTAATATCTTTGTGCTGAACTTTTAAAAACATTTGCTGTGGAGCCCAGAGGTTAAAGGGATACTTCACCCAGGGGGGTCCAGCTGGCAACTGATTTTCATATAATGGCGGCGGATAGAGCTCACTTTTGAATCATCCAAAACACACACTATGAAACATCCAAATCCATACTGCTCATCTGTACTGACCCAAGTGTCCTGAAGCTGCAACGTGAAAAAGTTGTTCGGAAAAAATTAATTTGATCCCTGTTTTTAGCCTTGTAGTGGCTGCACAAGATGTGCGGGATTTGGTCAGTACAGACGAGCAGTATGAGGTATTTGGATGTTTCATAGTGTGTGTTTTGGATGATTCAAAAGTGAACTCTATCTGCCGCCATTATGAAAATCCGTCGCCAGCCGGACCCCCCCATGGAACTCCAAAAGTGTTTTGATAAATCGAAATTTCTCCAAACCCTTCTTTGGCATGATGGTGAGTAGAAAATTGATGAATTATTGATTTTGGGTGAAGTATCCCTTTAATTACCAAAGTTTTGGGTAATGGATGGCAGCCATCAATCCCAAAAGGAAAGATCTACTAAAGTGTATTCTGCTATTCATTATATAAAAAATGTTGTGGTCCAGTAAAATTTGTATCAGTTATCATCTTATTTATCATTACAATAGCACCACCTGGAGGAAAAACATGAAAGTTGTGACTATATTACAGGTAAGGGTCAAACAATAATACAAATCCCCTGTATTGTTGGCAGACTTGGCAGAAGAAGGAAGTACTGCACCTTCCCCTTACAAAAACTGCAGGAAGCTTAAACTAAGTTTACAGGGAAACGTCATCATCATACCAACACCTTCTTGGTTTCAGTGCATTGATGTCCTTCCTCTGAACTTCTGCACTGGTCCGTCATCCTCCTCCTCCTCCTTCACCTCTTGGACTGCACATCCTCTTTACCAGTGTTTGTCAGAACTGCTGGTGTTTGGCTGAAATAGCCAGCATCCTCCAGTATACCCTGTGGAGCATGCCAAGGACACCAGGAGTTCCGGCCTCTCTGCCTGGCTCCATGCCTGGCATACCAGACCCTGATCAGCCACACTAGAGAACATGAACTCCACGGTAGTGAGGGAATCAATGCTCTGACATTACTAATTTATAGCCTCGGGGTGAGTCTACTGCATAATGTTCATGCAGAAGCCAGCTGTTAATTGTTCTAACACATTTAAGCAGACCTTAGATTCCAGGTTTCAAAGTCAGCTGCTACTTTGGAGAATTTGTTAGAATTGGCAGCTATGAACGATAATGAGAGCAATGAGGCAGGAGATATGCTATTTCCCTTGAGTGTGAGAAGCTGTTAGACATGTCTGTCACAATGATTTATCCAAATATAGTTTTGATGTGCTGACTGTTAGATATGCCAGTCGGCAGCGGTCCAGACATTTAAAGCAGTGAAGTCAGTCAGACTGTCTAAAGCTGTACAACTAAATCCATCCAGCTATTCTCAACTGTCAGCAGCCGTTAGTCCCTGCCTCTTGTCTGTGAGAATGAAAGGCATTGCAGCACTTCTTATTGTTCACTTAAGCTTGGGGACGTTTTGCTTTGATTGATATTCCTGACAGGGTTTGAGGTTTCAACAATGGTTTATAACACATGTATGTTCAAACTCTTCATTTTTCTTGCACTGAAATATAATAAACCAATCGGGATGCATTCCAGCCATATACAGTCTACTGTATGATTCCATCAAACAAATATCATCATCAAAAAACTGTTTGATTTTGATTTATCTCAAATCCGATGAGTGTATTTTCATGGACAGTACAAGCTAAATGTTGCTTACACTGCTCCAATATTCACTCTGTGGACACTTTCATAGTGGTTGAATCACATCATGAACAGGTCACCACAGGTCACCTTTAAGTCTTGGCAGTTATGTTTTCTACAATAAATTATATTTCCCTGTTGATCCTGATGAATAGGAGCCACTCAGCTTGGCCTGGAAGTGACGGTAAGCGAAGTAAGTGACAGTAACGGTTACCTCAAGGGCACTGGAACACAATCCATCAGCCCCGGGGCTGTCTGCCAACCACAATCCAACACATCAAGTTCAAACATCGCTGCATCCATTATAAATCATTTCTTTTCTATCATGTCGCATATCTCACATCTGTCAAACACTAGAGTATTCCTATGCACAAATGCATCGATGGAGTGCTCTATATTCAGTATCGGGCCAGTTTACCCTTGCTCAGTTCATACAGATGAAAATAAACTTTGTTTTAATCAATTTTGAAGTTCACAATTCCAAAAATGAAATATTTCATGTTCATTTATTCCAGTTTTTTTTAAATAAATATGCTGCTATTCTTTTCTAATAGAAACTCCTTGGAGAAAATTCCTGCACACTGTCTTCGATTGCATCAGGTTTATTGGGGTTACAATTTTTTCGTCTAGAAGACCTTCATAGTATTCCAGTGAAGACCGTGTGCAGGAGTTGTCTCTGTTGAACTTTGTTGGCCGTTCAGTTCTGTCTGACACACCAGTCGATCTTTTGAGGTGTGCATATGCTTTTCGTGTCCAATAGAAACTCCTACCATCCATCACCAGCAGAATCATTGCCCCTCCATTCATAACTTGGCATCGATTACAGTAGCTTGGGCGCTGGTCACACCTTGGTGGCATCTATGGTTTCCCTTTGTCTTTGGAAATGGATCCAATATTTGGTCCCTTGATTTGAGCACTTCTTGGTGCTGCCAACTTCGCTGGACTTGGATGACAGCATTCCCGCAAGCTGCCAAACTTTGTTTGATGGAGGGGTATTGTTTGATGGATTCATAGGTTTACTCTGTTCCCAGCCAGTAATGGAGGTTGCAAGGTGAAGGTAAATAGTCATAGGTTACTCTGATGTGGAAACTAATTCTGGCCTATGATCTGCCCAGGTCATTGTCCAGCTCATCACTCCCCTCCACAATGTCCAGCAACCCTGCTGTCCCTGTGCCACCACCTTGACCCTGTACTCTTCCTGTGCCATTCTTGAGACCTTAGATATAACAACCTCAAGGCCTTCTTCACTCTGGTAATAGCTGTTCCTCACTGACTCCTCTGCTCCATCACCAGCCTTACCTTCTCTTACCTGTGCCCAGGAGTAATGAACATTGGGGAAGTTGCAGTCTGTGTTATCCATGCTTACTGTTGAGAGGAATCTTGGGTGTCCTAGTCATTTGCAAATGAATGAGTTGGTTTTTCCTTCCATCCTGCTCTCGGCTTCAATGGCCACATTGCCTTTGGATACCAGGTGAAGTTGAAGCAACACACCTTGTGCTTTCTGGGTAGCTGGCTTGGGTTGATCTTGACCAGGCCTGCATGCTGTAGTAGTAGACGTACATCTTCTTCTGTGCTTTCGTGGTGAGGGAGCTGATGTCCAGCTCTCACTTAAGGTACTGGGTGTGATGATGGTGCCCAGGAAACAGATGGACTCCACCGTTGTCACTTAGGGAGTCACAAATGGTGCTGGGGTCGGGTGGGGATGTCCACAACCGTCTCCACTGTTTTCAAAGCATTCAGCACCGAGTTTTTCTGGCTGCACAAGGTCACCAGATGGTCAGTTTCTCACCTTAAGTTAGCGTTCTCCTCCCCAAAGGAGTGCAGTGAGGATGGTGTTGTTCACAAACTTCATGACAAGTGGGTGGTACAGCTGTTGGTATACAGGGAAAAAAATAGTGGAACACAGCCTTGACAGGATCCAGTGCTGTCAGTCAGGAAGTTAGTGATCCACCTGCTGGTAGAGCTGGGCTCTCTCCCATTAGAGAGCCGGGATGACAATATTGAACGGAGATCAGACGTCCACAAAAAGGATCCTGGCACAGGTTCCTCAGGAGTCCAGGTGCTTTAGGTTGAAGAGGAGGGCCATGTTGACAATGTTGTCCACAGATTATTGACTCACCAGTTAAAGCAGAAGTAAGCGATCCGGTCGTTTTGGCTAACTTCTTGTCAGCCGACGGAGTTAGCAGCCCCCGCCCTCGTCATGGATCTATTGGTCCTCGTCCCTACGTCACCAAATTCACGCGCATCCCTTGGCTGCACACACAGAGAGGACCGCCCCTTTATGCCGCTCTCTCTCCTCATTGGATAAAGGTTGTAGGATACAAGGAAAGTTTTCTCCTCGGCTTACAGCAGAGCAGAGTGACTGACAGACCCGTGTTTCAGACCAAACACTCTATATAAGTGATTGCCATCGGAAAATATAACAACTTAAGACTTATATTAACACAAACATTCCGCTTACTTCTGCTTTAATGTTAGTTTAAAAACAAATTCCTCCACTTTAAGTTTTGTCTGAGAGTTCTGTGTTACAAACCACTCTGAAGAGAAGCACAAAACTCCACGAATAAAGGCAGAGGTTGGTCCCACACTGTAGGTCTTGGACTTTTCTCATTTGATCAGTTATTCTATGACAATAAACACATTGTTATATATCTGTTCTTTATCAAGGTCATTATTAAAACTTATCAGTAATCACAATACAAATTCAAGGAATATGTTGGATAGGTTCCTGTTTGACTTGACTTTGGATTTTTAATTTGTTGTTCAGTAGATTTATGTTGAATAATATTCTGTGGTAACACAACAGTACATGAGAACCTGCACTGCAAACACTGTGTGAATTGTAAAGAATGTGTTCATTCAGACTAAGCGTTCCCTATGTTTGTTTTCAGGGCAGCCATCGATGCCTTGGCGGCTCTGCTGAGCACAAGTAAGTTTTTAATGACCTTCTTCATTCATAAGCTGGTGGTTATGATCATCATTAGCCTCATCCTTACCACCATCATCATCATCATCATACTCTCATATAAGTACATAAAACCCGTCTCCACTGGTGATGCAATATCTCCCCTTTTGATGCTCCTCAATTGCAAACGGATCTTTTGCCTTGGCCTGATTGTGTGACCTACCCAGTCAGATGGACTGAGGTTATGTGAATGACTTTGCCAGTCAAGACCTGCTCACTGCAGCGTGGTAGAAACCTATCTTCCTGGTTCCACATTGTCACCCTCCTGTACTGTCCAAAAATTGGCAAAATATGTAAAAAAAAAAAAAAAAACCCTCATAAGGCGTTTATTCCAGCCTGGCTCTCGACATAATACATCGCAATATAATTAAATTGATTCTTCTGGAAAATCAAGTCTAGACAAATATCTTCCGAACTGCAGAAAGAGCTGGCAGTAGTAATGGGTGCATTCACGCCCGGCTAAATCCTAGAATTCAGGAGACAGATTCTGCAAGTTAAATCTTTGGATGGTGGTGAGTGCATTTATGTTAACTGGCGGAGGGTGAAATCATCTCGAGTCACTGGTCTCCACATGAAAAAATCCTCGCAGAGCTCTCAACCAACTAGAGCCAGTCCAGCAGAGGAAACAGTTTCAGCACTTCAGATCTGTTTTGAATATACAGATGTGCATAGAACATCACTACATGCGCCAACCAGAAACCCTGGCTCACCAGTGAGATGCATGCAAAAGAAAAATCCAGATTAACTTCTCTGACTCAAAAGATCCCAGATGCATGTGGTGAGGCAATCCAGTCCATTACAGACGACAGGACTGTTCTTCAATGACAATATAGAACAACACCATATATACAACACATCACTGGGCCAGGCCATTTTTACCCCTGGTTTCAAGGCCACCACCATTACACCATTGCCAAGGACCTCAGGAAGAAGCCATCAATGGCAATGCTGTGAAATCTGTCAGAACCACCAGCTTCCTTAGGTTGCACATCACAAATGACCTGACATGGACTACAAACACTTGGCCACAGCAAGAAGTCATAGCAATGGCTACACTTCCTGCAACAGCTCAGATAAGCAAACCTCTGCACATCTGCCCTCACCACATTCTTCAGAGACACCACAGAGAGCACTATGACCAGCACCGGCATCATCTCAGTGTGGTATGGCAGCTGCTCATCCCTGATGCAAATTGTGCCAGGAGCAAATGCAATTTTGTTCTGCTGTGCATGTATGGCCTGAATGACAATAAAGTTCACTTGATTTTAAACACAGTAGACCAGTCTTTGTTCATAGGGGGGCCAAAAAGCAATATCCCTTATCTGGGTTGGGTTGTTGTATTCTCTTGCCATTGCGGAACTCTTAAATCAGCTCAGACAGACTGAGAACAGTCTTAGCTTGTCAGCATACTGGTGATATTATGGTTTTCTTAATAGGACAAAACAATGTAAATATTCTTGAGTAGAAATTGGCATTATCACAAAAACCTTCTTTTGCAAAAGTCAGCTGGTCAACATCTGAAGGTTTATAGTTGAGTGGAACAACAAAGACAAGCCAATATTAACAGCTGGGTTGGTAACACAGAAGGAATAACACCCAAGGTGTATACTTTTGGGTAGTAAAATTTTTCTGTATCAAAACTGGGAGTGCTCAGTTCGGATCAGTGTCAGATTGTCTAGAATAGATTAACTTGGATCCACTCCCGTTGTCCTATCGGGGGAGAGGTTTGATTGTTAATAGCCTGATTATCTCACTGTTCTGTCAATAGTTATAATTGTTGAACCTCTGGACAGTGTCACCGAGGAGCCATTGTTCTAACCCACTGATACACAGTAGGGTGCTCAGATCTGTCAGTGAATAGAAAAATGAAGCCTGAGCCTTAAGATGCTGACAGTGATGTAATATTTAATGTAGCAGACAGGTATAAATGCTGGAGGAGGGAGAAAACTAGAAAGTTCGATACCTAATGAGACGTATTAGTACAGATAAATATGGGCCCACTATTTGGCAAGCAACATATTTCCCTGATTAATAAATTATTGTGTTTCACAGGCTCCTTTTACTAGTTGATATAGTAACACATTAGTATGTTTCATGAGCAGTACCGTGATCTTGCCAAACTGTGAGCCTGCATCAATGAAATAAATGTGTTATTGCGTAATTATATTTTTTTAGAATATAAAATATAACATGTTACAACCTGGTAACCATTTATTTATAAATCATCAATCATCCTGAAGTGGTACCAAGTTTATAAATATAATCTGACCCCTCTGAACTCTTCACACTTCCTGTGTATCAGACAGTCACTGGTTAAAGGGATTTCAGACTTTTTTGTTAAGTTTGGATGTTTACACACAGGATTGAGGCTGCTCATCTGTAAATCTACAAGCATCTGTGCAGGACTCACTTTGTTTTTAGTTGTTAATGGGATCATTAAGGCTGGACACAGGTGTTAGTCCCACCTGGTCCCACCACATGATCAGCATCACCTGGAGTCCACATGGGGCCACACAGGCCTAAGTTTAAGACAGAGTCATAAAGCTAAATGAGAAACACAGTGGTAAATGGCCCTTTGTGTGTGTGTGTGTGTGTGTGTGTGTGTGTGTGTGTGTGTGTGTGTGTGTGTGTGTGCGTGCTGACAGATGTGTGAGTCAGTCCATCACAGCTGTTCTCTTTGTTTCATCACAGAGGCTAATGTTGGCTCAGTCGTCTCTAAGGGCTACGTCTCTGGTCTCTTGCGGCTGTACGAGGACTGGCGCAGCAAAGATACTGAACATGTTGCCATAGCGATCTGCCACGCACTGCTGCGCTGCCTCCACCAGGTCACTCATAGTACTGCAGGAAGACAGGCTTTTATATCCCATGGAGGCATGAGACTGCTGTATGAGACCACACAGGTACAAGGAAATACATTTATTGAATAGATGATCAGGTCAACTTATCCTTTAGTCCAAAATATCATCTCCTCAAATATAATTTGTGTTTTTGCAAAATGAATTAGTCTGTGCTCAGAAACTGCTGCTGCACGTTCAGGAATGAGGCACAACATTGATGCTCTAGTTGACATGTGTCTTCCTTTCTCTTCTCAGACTTGTTTGTTCACTAAAGCTCTGGAGCCTCTGGTGGAGCCCTCGGTGCAGCTGATCAGGAAGTGTCTTCCCAAAACCCGTCTGCCACTGACGTCAGATCAGTCTGCATACACCTTCCCCCTGCCTGGAAGACCACCAACTGACTGTCCCATTGATCTGGACCCAGGTACAATGTGTGACAAATCAGCTGGTTGACAAAATACTAGCTGACCAACTGACTGATCAGGGGACTAACTGACTAACTTACTGTCTGAAGGACTGATCATCTGACTGACTGGGTTGTTGTGTAGCTCCTAATGTCTTGTTAGATGTCTGTGGATGTAGTCCAGGTCCAGGTTACAGTCTGTTGATTCTTTTTTACTACTTTATTGCAAGGCATCAACCTTCACATACATAATCAGTCATTTCATTTTCTTTGCAATATTGTACCTTGCATTTTTTACTAAACTAAACTAAACTAAATAAATAATAATATAATAGAACAAACTAAAATAAACTAATGTGAAAATATGAGGTGGTGTATGTATGCATGTGAGTGTTAGTGTTGGGGTGGGGACCATTTAGTTCATCTCCTTAATTTGATTAAATATTTCCACTGTTTTTATCAGCCTTTCTTTACAGTATAACTTATTCCAAATGTGTATTTGTTCCCTATTTATAAAAGTTAGTCTTTCCATCTCTAAACTTTGTTCTGTTGTTAATACCCATGCTCTTAATTTTGGTGTATTTGATATATTATATATATATATATCATATTTGCTAGATATAATATCATAGGAGTTTATTGTGTGATTTGAAATTAATTGTGAACATTTTGTCAGTCCCTTTTTAGCCCAACTTTCCAGGATTTTATCTGTTCTATTAGGGATAAAGTCTGGGTCCTCTGCCATTTCTCTAACTAATACACATTCATTATCCATTTTTACAATTTTACAAACGCGTTTCCAATTGGCCAATGTGTTGTCAATGCAGTTGTTCTGCCCTGTATAATTTTTCCATTGCGTTCTTCCGATGAATGGCAATGTCCCAGTCTGTTGACTCGATTGACTTCTTCACTTGTGTTTTGTGTGTAGATGACAGCGGTGAGGAGAGCGATGAAGACGAGGCTGAAGAGAATGAGGAGGCAGAGAACAAAGACTATGTAAGTTTGTGTTGCCTGTGCATGTGTGAGTGTGTGTTTCACTGCTCCTTTCAATAAATTACTTTTGTCTTTCTACTGAAATTTTAATAACATGTCATCAGTAGGGGAGACCGGGGACAGTAGCAACAGGGGATGGTTGCAACATGTCATTTTTCTCCAATCAGGAACAAGCTAGAGTGATGATACTCACACTGCACATGCTTAGTTGGATCCCCCCCTTGCAGAGAAAAATCAGTTGAATTCAAAAGATGCTCCAGGATTTATTGCAAAAAAACAGTTTTTGAGGTATGAAAGTATTTTTTTTCTTGAGCTTTGTTTTTGTTAAAACTGTTGTCACTCTTTTTGTGATTCTGCTCAAACTTATCAAACTTATATGGTTTAAATAAGTGATATGTTAACTTTAAGATGATATGATTAGCATGTATCAAGAGCACTTTGTTTAGTTAGCACATGGGGTTTCATCATATGAATATAAAAACAGACCACAAAACAGTATTTTGACTTTTTTTTTTTTTTACTGTTGTATTGCTAATATTAAAATGATGAGAGAATAAATGACAATGGCAATATAAAAGTTATTCCCTCACAAATTGTTCCATTCATCCTATGTCACTGAAAGTCTTTTTTTTTTCAATTTGAATATTTGACATCTGCACATACAATAAGGCCTCCTAATCTAGACAAATCTATACTGTAATTGCCATCTGATCAAAGCTGATGAATAAATAACACTATAGAACTTACATTTTTGATAATAATCCTTTTACTAGACATGAAATATTGTATTTGTAACATGTTGCAACTGTCCCCGGGCCCGGGGTCAGTTGCAACATCTGACTCCTTACACTCAAATGCAAATTGTGAAGAATGTGGATTCTGTAATCATCTTTTAATTGTGTTGACTATTAACAGACAAATGTAAGTTTATTGTATAAAAATTTGGTTTGTCTAATCCAAACTGTCTCTGAGTAAGAGAGCCAAATGCAAAAAGTGTTGCAACTGTCCCCGGTCTCCCCTAAAATTATAAGCTATAAAACTGCACCATGAGACAGCATCTTCAACAGTTTCCCCTGCAGCGCGCCCCTTCAAAGATTTAAAACAAAGGCCCAGACTCAACCCCCCCCCCCCCGCCCCTTCGTTCAGTTGTGACAAATGTGTAGCACAGTAGCCTGACTTATCACATAACTCTTTTACCCTGGCACGCAGCAGTGTTGCCGTGTTGGGAGGAAACTACCAGCTGGCGCGGTACTGGCTTCTTCGTAAGTTAATGAAACAATTAACGCATTATAGGGTCTGCTAATTCTAATTCACGCCTGATGATATTAAGACTCTTAACCTGCGGGGTGATAGTGGCTGTCACCTCTGGAGCTGGCTCCTCACCTTATTCCCAAACCCCCAGGGCACAGAGCAAATGTAGGGGAGACTGGGGACAGTTGCAACAGTTATTCATTTTTCTCAGTTACTCAGAGACTATTTGGACTAGGCTCACCAAACTTTTATAGATTAAACATACACGTGTCAGCTAATTAGTCATGCCATTTAAAGATGGTTACATCTGACACATCAATCACAATATTTGAATGGAAGAATCCAGACGTTGCAACTGACCCCAAACGTGGGGACAGTTGCAACGTATTAAACATACATTAAATTTCACTAATTAACTTTTGATTTTTGTCTCAATAAGCAAAGTATTCCTAAAATATGCATTGTCTTACAATAGTATTATAGTATTATTTTGTTATTTAGTAATATTTATCAGAGATCAGTTGGAGTTTTGTTTGGTGTAGAACATAGGCCTTGAGTTAACAGTGGTAATAAAACTCAAAAGCTCAGTGTGAGACAAGAAGAATGGAACTATTTGCAATACAAAAAACTTATATAAACATGTATTCTACTTTTGGGTGATTTATTCACTGTATGACATCAAATAAATTAACTTTTCTCCCATTTTCATAGGAAAATATATGTGGCTATTTTGTCCCATAGAACAAGATACAACTAGGCTATAGATACAAATTGCGTATTTCATTATAGGAAGTTATCTGGGGAATTATTATGTTTATGTTAAGCGTCTCTCATGGTTTAATATAACTGGCTGTTCTGTTCATCATGAGGAATAAACGTGCCTATTTTGTGTCTATTTTAAGCTAAAAATGTTCCAATTTATAAATTTGCATTTGCATATGTGCTTCCATATTCAAATGGAAGTTGTTGCAACCGTCCCCACCCGGTCAGCCATGACAAAACATCATGTCATTTAATAGTCAACAAAACAGTGATTCAAACCAGGTAGGTTTGGATTTATTCGTACAAAAGGTCAGGACAGTATGACAAAAATACAGCTCATCAAAAAAGCTACTTTCATACCCTTAAAACAACTTTGTCTCAGTACAAGCAGGAGCAGATGCTGAATATGTCTTCTCTATTCTTGGTGGGTAGAGGGTCTAACTGTGCATGTGCAGTGTGAGTCTCATCACTTTAGCATGTTTCTGATTGGGGAAATAAGGCTTGTTGCAACTGTCCCCAGTCTCCCCTACTATAATACCACCAATGCTTGTGCAGGCTCAGTGGGGCAGCGTGCTATCACAAAAGCAGATGCTGGTGTTTGGATTGATCAGGATACCGAGTTTTTATCATCCCAAAAAAAAAAACGTCTGCCAGAAATGTTAGGGTATGCATCAGTCTGTACAATATGGCACAAAAGCTTGTTCTACATCATATCATTGTGAAGAACCATTGATCAACAAGGTCATTTATATGCATCAACATTCATGAGATGTTTTGCATTGACCCTGCATTGATGTTTGAATTAGATGGATCCATGTGAGCACATTTTAAGTTGACTGTGTCTTCCAAAGGGGACATTATTGCTGACTGGTGAACATATGCACAGCCACCATGAAAAGAGCTGTTCCAGTTACCTAAATGATAAGAAGAAGAGGGGCTTCAGTACAGAGGAAAAGTTGGAACTTCCTTTACGAAAAGAAGGAAAAATGTTTGATCCCTGTCTACAGTCTGTCAGTTTCCTTCAATCAGCTCTGAGGCTCAGACTGCTGACTGCAGAGCCCCGAATAAAAGAGACTGCAATGTTTTAATAAATGGACATATTTAAATCAACATGTGTGTGATGGAACATGTTTTCATGAGTCAACGTGTTTGTGTGTGTGTGTGTGTGTGTGTCTGTCTGTATGTGTCTGTCTCTTTGCAGGATGAAGACCTGGAGACTGACCTGAACAAGCTTTGTGTGCGTCCGGACCCTGACAGGCCTAAAGAGCTGCTGCTGCAGTACAACCGCCTCTGTCCTGAGCTGTCACATGACTTTGAGGTACAACCATGTCTATGGCCCAATTCCAGTCTGGCCCCCTCATGGAGTCACTGACTTAGAGGCGCGTTCAGGTTCAGTCCGTGAGTGTGTGAGGGCTGTTCCATTGTCAGATCATCAAGTCAGTGAGTCAGTCAATGAGCCCTTACTGCCCCCTTACCGTAAATCAGCACCGATGCGGACTTTGGGTAAGGCCCAGGGAATTATCCACAGTTCATAGCGTTGTGAAGTCAGATACATGGGATGCCGTCGGAACGCCAGTGTTAAAAAAAAACAAACTTAATCAGAGAGAGCTTATTTATTTATTTAACTCACGTATCCCTCCACCCAGGGTTAGCGCTGGCCAATCAGCAGTTGGTTAGGTCCAAATAAAAACTGTGTTTTTCCTGCACTTTGAGGGGCTGGAAAAAATTATATTATAGCGAACAATGGAACTGTCTATTTTTTTTTCAGGTAAAACCTCTTTTAGGCCGCGAAAATAGGCCGTTTCTTTGGGTCTGTTCACAACACTGTATATTGTAAACCTCTGGGCAAGGCTATGGGCTGGCGTTGCTAACGGGAGGAGTGCAGAGAGTCTTCTACTGCAATTAAAGTACTTAGGGGCTATTTGTAGATCATACAACCCCACTTTAAAAAAAATGCTACTATCCCTTTAATGGACAGGAGCAAAAAAAGAATAAGTTTACTGTCAGTATTTACATGTGTAGTTTGTGATTAGTGCTGTTCCATTCATGTTTACAGCATCTGGAGCCTCACAGACTCTCACACACTTATTTGGTACACAGTGTGGAACATTTAATGTTTGAGGTTATTGACAGAATTCACATTAAGCCTTTAAAACCTGATTCAGAACAAGTTACTTCAACTTATCTAAAGACATGATGAAACAGCAGCTGTTCTCGTTCAGTCAGACCATGAAGAAACCATGGTGCTCTTTGTGCAAATCACAAGATTGTAAAAGCAGCGTTTGTGTCTCGCAGGAACTGAATCTGAGTTCGGAGCCTGAGAGGAGTTCAGCATCGTCATCAGATGAGGAAGATGAGATGTTCTGGAGAGACTCTCCTTGCTCCTCCTTGAGGGACAGAAGGAGCAGCGACTTGTCCTCCTCCTCTATAGGCTCTCACTCAGGGACGGAGGTGTCCACAGAGGGACACACACCAGGTCAGAGCCAGAACACATGATAATGGTACACACACCAACTGGTATCAAAATGTACCATAACTGCTAATGCATATGTAGGTACAAGAAATGTAATAACTGGGCCCTGGTGGAGCTATTACACACTTCCAAGGAGAGAGGTGTCTCTTTGTTGTCTCTGAGTTACAGTATGGACCCAAAATGATTTCTACATTGTGATGCACATGCTAAAGACCCTATGTACCAAGTTTCACACAATCATTTAAAGACAACACAAGGGTGAAGAAACCATTGGTGTGTCCCAAATCGCGCACTTGTGCACTTACACTTAATATTTTGAGTGCATAAGTGCGTTCACACTGAGCAGTGCGCGAAAATGTAGTGCGCTATGCGCACTCAATTGGCGCACTCAAACGGTCAGAAAATTGAGTGTGGATCAATGGACACTTTCCACACTTAACAGCCGCCATCTTAGTGACGTAGCGGAAACACGTCACTACTTTTCAAACGGCAGCGGTTGCTTTGAGCAGTGACGGAGCTGACACCGGCGTAAATGTCTTTAAAAAACACTAATAACAGCACAACAACAACACTAACACAATAAAACACAACTTACTAGCTCGTTTTGATCGGCAAAAAGCGCTGTCAAGTGTCGGCGATAGGGCTCCAACGGCCGGTTGCTATGGTTGCAATCAGAATTTAAAAAATAGAAGAAGCAGCTGTCGAGTCATTTCCTGTAAGTGCACAGCAGCAGTGTTTGATTTGAGACGGTACTAACCTGTCGAAATTAGTGCACTGCACAAGGCAGTGCACTGCTTTACAGTGTACTGTAAAGCAGTGCACTAAGAGAAGTGTGCGATTTGAGACACAGCACAGATCTTGATGTCAGTCATCAAATTCTGCATTACAGAGTTTTGATCCATTAAAGGACAATTCCAGGCGAATTCAACTTGGGGGTGTATTTTCATATCATTTTAGGTCTAAAAGAATGAATCTGAAGATTTTCAGTTTAATCGCTCCTGTTTTGCGGTAGTTGCGTCTGTCCCCGCATCGCCACGGCAGCAATGAATGGGAGTTCCGCTGTTTAGGCTGTTTCCAGCCCTCAAAGCCGCAATTTTTTTCCACAGACAGCGTCAGATGGCTACTCAAACATGCACCGAGAAGTTTATTTACTTCAAGCAAGCCGACATGTTTGTAAAACTAGATCTAATTCAAAGTCTCCCGGAGTCTGGCGCGAGCCTGAAGTTGCGGTGCTGGTGTATTCAGTCAGTCAAGTCAAGTCAAGTCAGCATTTATTTGTATAGCACATTTAAAACGACAGCAGTCGACCAAAGTGCTGCACATAAGAGGGTAGACAGTTAAATAAAACAACAATAAGTTAGTGCAGCAGCAACAATAATAGGTTAGTAACATCAATAGCAGCTAATACAATAGATGTAAAACAAAGTACGACAAGGTAAACAGTGCAGGTAATCATGAGACAGATAAAAAGATAAAAGGAGAGAAAAACCCACGGGGTAAACATAAAATCAGGCTGAATGATACGCCAGGTGGAAAAGGTGGGTTTTTAAGAACGATTTAAAAGTCTCCAGGGACTGGGAGGACCGGATGTGGAGGGGGAGGCTATTCCAGAGCCTGGGGGCGGCTGCTGCGAAGGCTCTGTCGCCGCGAGACTTAAGTCTGGTTTTTGGCACCACCAGAAGTAGCTGGTCAGACGACCTTAGGGTTCTGGTTGGGGTGTGGCGCACAAGGAGCTCGGAGAGGTACGATGGAGCCAGACTGTTAAGTGCTTTAAAAACAATCAAAAGAAGTTTAAAATCAATACGAAGACGGACCGGGAGCCAGTGGAGGGATGCTAGGACTGGCGTAATGTGGTCTCGTTTTTCAGGTGCAGTCGGAGCTACCGTATGTGTCATAAACACAGGAATATCAACTCTTTACTTGCTTCAAGTGTACATTTTTTTCCACAGACAGCGTCAGGTGGCTACTCAAACATGCGCCGAGAAGTTTTTTTTTACTTGAAGCAAGTAAGAGTAAAGAGAGTCCTGTGTTTATGACACAAACGGTAGCTTTCCAACTGCACCTGAACACACCGCGCACCTGAACACACCGCGCACCTGAACACACCGCGCACGGCATCTAGTTTTACAAACATGTCGGCTTGCTTGAAGTAAATAAACTTCTCGGTGCATGTTTGAGTAGCCATCTGACGCTGTCTGTGGAAAAAAATTGCGGCTTTGAGGGATGTAAACAGCCTAAACAGCGGAACTTACATCCACTCCCTCTACATACATAAACAATATACATATAGGGCCCGCAGGGCAAAAAAAATAAAAAATTAAAAACAGTAAACTAAATAATTCAATACTGTACACAAAAATATATCTGAAAATATATCTAAGTCAAATCCTACATATACATATATTTTTGTGTACAATATTGAATTATTTAGTTTACTGTTTTTAATTTTTTTTTTTTTTGCCCTGCGGGCCCTATATGTATATTGTTTACGTATGTAGAGGAGAATAGTTATATTGTGAGGAGGTTGATCGACTGACTGAAGAATGTTTCACACCTGTGGTAGTCAGTCTGATGGTACTTATCTCTCACTTCAGTCACCTGTGATCTCACATTGAAAAAGACTTTGGTCGAAACGTCTGTGCTTGCCTGTCCTACAATAAAGAACCATCAAAGGGATATTGAGAGTGTGCTGGCTTTTTCTCTCCTCTCAGACACCACATGGCAGCCAGCACCGAGCTTACCCGCTCCATGTATATATGAATGATATGAACGGCAAATTCAGAGCTGAAAGGAACACTTCAGTTTGTTGATGGGGGGGGGGGGGGTGTTACTGATGGATTTAAAACTTTTTTAACTTTTTTTTGTGAATAGATAACAGGAGAAGTTACACAATGTCCCTTTAAGTCTCGGGTCTAATGAATAATGCACAGCAGCTTAATTTTTCTCTTGCTCTGTTTCCTCTGTGTCTCCAGCTGCTGCTCAGTTAGAGCCCAGAGGCGTCCAGAGGAATCGCAGCAGCGTCCTCAGCACCAGCCCTGCCTCCAGGACTATGATCAAAGAGATGAGGTACATTCATACATGCATAGATTACATTACTTTTTATGCAGAGTCATATGAAATGTTAACTATATATGTCAAATCTTGTACTTTGTGAATTCACAAGTTATGGCTAAAGTGTTTTATAAAGTCACACTGGCCATGACTTGAGACCACTACCATCAGTTTAAATTTGACTGTATTAGCTAAAAATGCTTTTAATTGACAGCACAGTAGAGAGAGACAGGAAATGGGGATACAGAGAGGGGGGAATGACATGCAGGAAAGGGCTGCCCGATGTGGGATTCAAACCGGGGCCGCCTGCAGTGAGGACTGTAGCCTACATGGGGCGGCAGCTCTACCAAGTGAGCTAAAAGCCGCCCCTTATTTCCTAAATAATTGAACATAATTCAACAGTTCTACTAGGTCATACTGAGTGTTTTCTCAGACCGCAAACAGTGGTTTCTGTGTGCTTTGTGTGTGACCTTAAAGGAATAGTTCACTCAAAATTGAAATTTCACTCATTATCTACTCACCCTCATGTGGACTAAGGGCTGGGAGAAGTTTTAGAGTTATCCGTGGTTCTCTGAGTTACAGGGGGTCTTGGCGTAGCAGTGCATGTCCATATAACGGTTGCAAATGGATACCAACTGTCTTCGTAACAAAAAGACACACCAAAAAACATCCAAATACCTCCATGCTGCTCGTATGTAATGTCCGTCTTGTACTGAAGCCCTGAAATGCGAAATTGTTCCGAAAAAAATTCAATGTCTATATTTCAAGCTTGTTTGTAACGGCAGCTCCTCTTCCTAGTCCGTCCAAATCTCGCGAGATTTGGATGTTTTTTGGTGTGTCTTTTTGTTACGAAGACAGTTGGTATACATTTGCAACCGTTATATGGACATGCACTGCTACGCCGAGACCCCCTGTAACTCAGAGAAGCCACGGATAACTCTGAAACTTCTCCCAGCCCTTAGTCCACATGAGGGTGAGTAGATAATGAGTGCAATTTGAATTTTGCGTGAACTATTCTTTTAATTGTTTCCTGCTGACAGGGGAGACTCCCCCCCTGGTGTAAGAGGGGATGAGCAGGGTGAGGAGGAGGAGGTGGCAGAAGAGACCCACCCTCACACACTGATAGACAGGTTACTGGAGAGACACGGAGCTTGTGTTCCCCACCATGAACCCAAACTGTACCGCACTGCAGCTGCCAGAGTCAAGTCCATCCCAGGCTTCAGCATCTTGGCCTTTCCTGATTTCTGGGGTCACCTTCCTCCACCACGACATGAACCCATGCCCCCCCGCAAACCCAAAGTACAGAGGTACTGTACTGCATGCTGACTGTGTAGCTCCTCTAACTGTTTGTTCATGAATTGTTAACTGTGCAGTTTTCCTGATATAATTAAAGCAGAAGTACCGTAAAACACCAAATAAAGGCCCGGGCGTTTATTTGCTTAAATCGCTCAAATCAACAGGCGTTTATTTGGGACCTGCGTTTATTAATAGTGTTCAACCTGGACCTCCTTCTGGGGAAAGAGGCTTCACTCCGTGGCGGCAGGCGGCGGTGGAATGATACGTGCGTTTCTCAAGGCATTACTGTAAATACGGCCAGGGCGGACTCGTTCTCTGTCTCGCTGACCTCCGCGGTCCTGGCCCGCACAGGTACCAGGAGACTGAGACCCCCGGTCATGTCGGTCCTCCGCACTTACTGATCCGCCACAAGTTGCAAAAACCCTGCGGACGCCCAGTCTCTCCACTCCTCTCCCACACTTCAGCACCTGTGTTGGCTCGCTCCACCGTCCTTTTTTTTTCTTTTTTCTTTTTGATTGAATGAAGTAGGCCTATAACTATAGCCTAACTAAATACGTGTGTGAGTAATCAGAGAACAGAAGGCTGTCTACGCTACTTTTAAAAGGAGTAAAGTCATTTAAAACGAGGAGCGAGCCGAGCCGAGGCGTCTCGTCAGTCCTCGGCCGTCTTTAATGTCTAGAGACACCCGCTATATTTGCATAGAATATTTTTTGGCAACCAGAAAAACAATGTTTGACCCGGCGTTTATTTGGGATGGGCGTTTAATATAAAAAATATTTTGCTACACCCGGCGGTTAATTGGGACCGGCGGCAATTTGGGACTCGGCCATTATTTGAAGCTTTACGGTAAGCGATCCGGTGGTTTTGGTTAACTTCTCGTCAGCCGATGGAGTTAGCAGTCCCCGCCCTTGTCCCTACATCACCACATTCACGCGCATCCCTTGGCTGCACACACAGAGAGGACCGCCCCTTTATGCCGTTCTCTCTCCTCATTGGATAAAGGTTGTAGGATACAAGGAAAGTTTTCTCCTCGGCTTACAGCAGAGCAGAGTGACTGACAGACCCGTGTTTCAGACCAAACACTCTATATAAGTGATTGCTGTCGGAAGATAGAACTATTTAAGACTTATATTAACACAAATATTCCGCTTACTTCTGCTTTAAGTTATTACACAACACAATGATATAATTTTACACATTTATAGAAACACTAACTTTTAAACAGTTAAAGATGCACTTTTTTCTCTGAACTTTGTGTCATCTTGTTTCCATTATGTTGGAGCTCGACAGACAGAGAGCCGTCTCAAGTTCAAAACTTGTGTCAGCACTGGTTTTATGAGGGACCTCTAAAACTCTTTCTCTTTTCAAACTAAATGTAGTCGTCCCTGCAACCATGTGTTTCTGTTCAGAGGCTGTCCTTTGAGAATTACAATGAGGAGAGACTGGGCCCTGAATCTGCTCAGCAGTTTTCAAACTGCTGAGTCAGGTTTCAGTCTGGTTTCAAAGTCACATCCAAGCCTACACAAGATGAATACACCTCATCCTCAGGGTGAATGTTTGGATATCTGTGTCTCAATCAGGCAGAAAGTGTTTGAAGACGTGCAGCGTTTCCTGTATCCTGATGACATCATCAACCAGGTGGTCTTTGACCTGGAGGACAGCAGGTAGGTACACAAGCACAGCCAACGGTTTTCTAAGATGAGATTTCATTTGAATTGTGTGAATGCTATTGTGAAAATGACTTGAATACCAATGCAAACTTCCTGTAATTAGTATCTGTTTCTATCAGTCTTCAGAGTCCATCTGAGTCCCTGAGGTTTTTCTCTAACTTTGAATCTGGAAACCTAAGGAAGGCTGTTCAGGTCCGCAGGTAAGGATGCTGAGATTTGATATGCAAAGCACATAATATGTATATAAAATGAGGACTCTGGCCTGGTACCGTTTAAACTGCAGTGGAGACCTCTAGTGGGTTTTGTCCAAAATGTTTTCAGCACCAAAACCCCACAGATATGCTGTAGCTGTAGTTATGATTCTTTACAGACATCAGAAAGAAGCGTTCATTCTTGAGCAACAAAGAAGTTAAGATTACATTTCTGTCCCCCTCTCTTCTCTCTTTGTCCTCTCTTCTCTTCATGTATAGAAATGAATATGACCTTATACTGAATGCGGATGCAAACTGTTCGCAGCACTCTCAGTGGTTTTACTTTGAAGTCAGTAACATGGTGGCTGGCGTCCCCTATCGCTTTAATATCATCAACTGTGAGAAGAGCAACAGCCAGTTCAACTACGGTAAGTAAGAGAGAAAGTGAGTGAATGTGTGTGGCCACACGGAAAGAACCTATAGGTTTTAATATAGGTTTGAATATATGTGACATACATAAAATTGGCCTATCTTCATGAGGATATATGCGCATATATGAAACCTACAGTATATGCACCATATATATATATATATATATATATATATATATAGCATATATGCGTTGCGTATATGAAAACGGCAAATTTCATGTATGTCATATATATTCAAACCTATATTAAAATCTATAGGTTCTTTCTGCGTGGGTGTGCTTGCATGCGTGCACGTGTGTGTGTGTGTGTGTGTGTGTGTGTGTGTGTGTGTGTGTGTGTGTGTGTGTACATGTATTTGATATGCTGACAACTGGACCACAACGGCTGCATGCAACAAGGTGCAACACTTTCGCCCCAAGAGCTTGTCATCACTGCCTCAGAGATGACTTGGAGATTGTGTTTCTATTTATCTTTGTTTGTTAGCCTATTGCAAACATTTATAGTAATATAAATATTATCTTGAAACGATCTTCTAAAGGGATCTTTCTTTTTAAAGTGTAAAACTACTTAAATGTTAATAAAAAACATATGTTTTATAATGTGTTCAGTATCTTATTGTACACAGACCTGATCAAACAAAAAAAACTTTCCAAAACATATATCTAACTGTGTTTTTAAGCTTCACCACCAAGTGTGTGTCTGTATGTGTCTGTATGTGTGCGTGTATGTGTGTATTTTCCACATGCATACTTTATTACAGATTTATTATACATTACACATTATCTTAATAAGACACAGTTCCCACTTTAGATCCAATGGTTGCAAAGGAGAATTGTTAACTTTTAATAGTGAATAATAACGGATTTACTAGCCTCAACAAGGCATTAATGTGAACCTCTTATCATCTTACTACCATCATTAAATATTTTATTAACACTGGTAAGTTGTCAACAAGCTGTGCTCATAAATATTTTATAATCCAATAAAATGTTTTACTTTTTTTATGATATGATCATATGATGATATGATCAATGAATGTTAATGAACACCTAATTAATGTTTATGACAGGTATATAATCTATATGGCTAAGATCCTCTATGTGTCTTATTAGCAATAAAAATGTGTTAGGACTTATATGGACTTATGTATGTTTATGAGCATCTTATACGGTCTTGTCTTTTAATTACAAGACTGTGATACTGTAAAGTGCTACCGACTTCCTGATATTAAAATATTGCAAGTGAGAACCCATGCAGGCACAGGAGGAACAGAAAAGCCCCAGGCAATTGAACCCAAAACCCAAAGAGTCGTCACTGCCAACTACCATAAAACCACCACAAAATGATAATAATATATTCTTTTGACACAGTCACAGACCAGAGTAAACACACTGTTTACAGTTTCAAACATTTCCACCAGTTTACTGACATGACATAGTGTCTGTTCCCTGTGGCTGACTGTCTATCTGTGTCTGTATATATATATGTGTGTGTGTGTGTGTGTGTGTGTGTGTGTGTGTGCACTGTAGGAATGCAGCCAGTGCTGTACTCGGTAAGAGAAGCTCTGGAAGGGAGACCGCACTGGGTCAGGACTGGAACTGAAATTTGTTATTTCAGGTATGAATTAAATGCTGATAGACAATAGACTAGTATGAAGTAACTGAATTTTACATTCTGCAGAATAATAATATATGACTGTATAATAGAGATAACATTAAAAGACACACTATATTAAGGCTCCAATACATCTTGAATCTCAGGTGATGTGTGGGAACATACAGACCTCACACAGAGGTGTGGATCCTTTTTCTACACATGACAGAACTTGTTTCTTATTCCCTGTTGTCTCCTTTAGGAACCACTTCTGTCCAGCTCAAGGCAGAAGAACCACCTTTTATACTCTGACCTTTACTGTTACCTTCAGACACAATGAGGACGTCTGCTACCTGGCATATCATTACCCCTACACATACTCTGCTCTGAAGGTATCACCTGTCCATCTGACATTCAGGTGCAAAGCCCTCTAGTTTTTACACTAATTCACTTTAGTGAAACACACTAACAAAATTCTATATTGTTAACTTGTGAATTATGTAAACAAGTTGAAGAAAACAAGACTCCCGTTTCTCTCCCACATTTGACCTTTTTGCCCTCTACAGTCATGTAACAACTGGATGTCAGCCATCTGATGTCTGTTATTTTGCAGATGAACATTTAAATTAAAATATATAATACTCTAAACCACACCTGCTTTTTAGGGTATAGGGTACAGGGTATGTACACTCAACAAAAACACACAAAAAAACCCAGCTTTTCCCATTTTTCATGAGCTGAACTTAAAGATCTAAAACGTTTTCTATGTACACAAAAGGCCTATTTCTCTCAAAGATTGGATCGGCGTATGACAGTGCGTTCCTGCCAATAGACTCCGGACCCCCAATACAGCAAAACTGCACATTTTAGAGTGACCTTTTATTGTGGCCAGCACACTTGTACAATATTCATGCTGTCTAATCAGCATCTTGATATGCCACACAGGTGAGATGGATGGATTATCTCAGCAAAGGAGAAGTGCTCACTAATGCAGGTTTAGACTGATTTGATTGAGATTTAGATTTGTGAACAATATTTTAAAGAAATAGGCCTTTTGTGTACATAGAAAACACTTTAGATATTTGAGTCCAGCTCATGAAAAAGGGTAGCAAAAACAAAGGTGTTGTATATTTTTCTATGCAGGGTACAGGAAGTACACTCTGTGGTTACAGTATTCCTTAATGGCAGTGGCCTCTTCCTGCAGGAACATGTCTCCTTCCACAATACAAATACGGATCGAGGGAGACAACAATGTGTCTGTGGATCTGAAATCTGTGGGATGTGCTGTTGGAGGAAATACTTTTCTTTTATTTATGTATTATTCATTGAAATATTTTGTAAGTAAGATCCAATAAATCAATCACAGTGCTGTCTCCCTCTCCCATTAAAAGCCTGGAGCTCTTGCTCCCTGGTGTATTGCTATTACAGCGGAGCAGACATAGATTCTATTCACAGTCATTTGATTACACATTGTTATAGACCAGTGAGTTCAGTCCTGACACACACACACCGTAGCTCTGTATGTCTGAGAGACAAAGATGGACTGATCAAATCAAGGCGCTGCACACAGTTCTACTGAAGTAATGGGACAAACAAAACCTAAATATTCGATAACCCCACTTTAGTAATACCCATGCTTTAAGGATGAGAGTGTTTTAATAAAAGCCATATTTTCAGTGAGTGGTATCAATGTGCAGCGTTGCATGTCTGCAGCTCTCTGCTTTTACTGGCTGGTACAGTGGATGTACCCTTTTTCTTCTCTCATATGCACGCAGCACTATTTAGAGGAAAACAAAAGAAATGGCTGTAAATTGAAGTGGAAATACATGTCCATGGCTTTTCAACAAAGAAGATGCCCAAAATGAAGTATGGTGTTCTTTCAGTTACATAGCCATCAATCAAAGCAAACTCATGGTCAGTAAAAGGATATTCAGGCAATTATTGTACAAGTCACGATTTCGATATTGTGACAATGCTATTCGTAAAGCGTGACAATGTTATACAACACAGAACATGTCACAAAGATGCTCCGATCTTCTGAGGCTGTAGGCTACTGTTATGTTCCCCAGTTCCAACATATAAGTGCAATTTCAACACACTGTGTTTTGTGTGTCATAGGCAGAGTGTGTGCACAGAATGGCCTTAAAGCAGAAGTAAGCGATCCGGTCGTTTTGGCTAATGCTGCGTTCCAGGCCGGCTTTTGAAACCGTAAATTACAGCTTCAAGTCACAACTTACGACTTTGTAGCGTTCCAGGCAACCCACTCGTGTTTTTCCGACCTGTTTTACCTGTGAAAGTCACTATAACGGCCACTCGTAACTTCCGACCCGTGAACTCGTACCAGATCGAACTGGTACAACTTCACAGGTCGGAAAAACATGAGTTACGAGTTGCCTTGAACGCACCATAACAGTCCTCATCCCTACGTCACCACATTCACGGCATCCCTTGGCTGCACACACAGCCCTGCATGCCGTTCTCTCTCCTCATTGGATAAAAACTGTAGGATACGAGAAATGTTTTCTCCTCGGCTCAGAGCAGAGCAGCGTGACTGACAGACCCGTGTTTCGGTCCAAACACTCTATGTAAGTGATTGCTGTCGGAAGATGTAACTATTTAAGACTTATATTAACACAAATATATCACTTACTTCTGCTTTAATTTAACAGGAAATAATGTATCACTGACTTGAGATTATCTGCTGTTACAAGATAGTAACACACTGAGCTAAGAAAGACACTTGTGTGACACTTTGTGCTGCTTTGCACCTATAAGATAGGACCCAGAGGCTTTCATTCATAACTGCTGCGTCTTTGTTTCTTCCACATCACCACTGATTACATCCGTCAATGACCCTGGAGAACAAGTTATTTACAAAAGCTTGGGTGTGCATGCGACATCAGAATCTTCATATCTAACCCACACGTGTGTATTTCTCATGTCCGTCAGGCTCATCTGAAAGTGCTGCAGAAATCCGTGGATCCCTCCAAGGTGTTTTTCCGGCAGCAGATCCTTTGTGGCACATTGGCTGGAAACCCGTGTCCAGTGGTCACCATCACTGCCTGTCCTACCAGCAGGGCCTGGAAAGACATACACCAGCTACGTGAGTGATAGTCTGTGTGCGTGTCTAAAGAGACAGTGGATATCCTGTATGGTCCTGCTGTCCTCAACTTTGACTGAAATCAGAACTAAAATTTTTAGGTGTCATTATGGACCATAAACTGAATTGGAAAATGCATATTAATCATGTCAAATCAAAATTAGCCAAATCAATTGCCATATTATACAAGGTAAAAGATATGTTGAACCAGCGTGCTTTGTATATTCTGTATTGTATAATGTTTGTTCCTTACATAACGTACTGTCTAGAAATATGGGGGAATGCATATTCTACCCATCCTAAACCGATCTTTATTCTTCAAAAAAGAGCTGTAAGGATTATCACTAAGTCAAATTATAGAGAACCATCAAATTAATTATTTATTAAATTAAGGGCCCTCAAATGTATGGACTTAGTGGACTATAAAATAGCATTGATAATGTACAAAGTGTATAACAACTTGTTACCTTGTAAAATTGTGAACATGTTTAAAAAAAGGGAATGTAGATATGAGCTCCGAGGGAAACGTATGATTGAAAAAACAAAGTCCAGGACTAAAATAAAAGATAAAAGATAAAGTATTTCTGTAAGGGGTGTAAATATATGGAATGCACTTGATGACGAATTGAAGATGTGCCAGTCAATTTATGTAATAATTCAAATGTTTGTTTAAGAATAAGGTATTTGAAAAATATGAGAGATGCGGTTGATATAGCTGACACTATTATGGAATTACCGTATGTTTGGGATTTTGTGCAAAACGATATGATTTTCTGTTTGATGTTTTGAATGATGTGATCTGAATAAGCTGATCATGTACAGTAAGAAGGGTTTTTTCTAGTTGAACTGATGTTTTCTGTTGGACTTTTAATTTTGAATGACCTGACCGAAATAAACAAATTTTCATTCATTCATTCAAACTGTCATTCAATTCTGCAGGGAATCGGCCCTATATCATGCTGACAGGACGCGTCCATCCTGGTGAATCAAATGCCAGCTGGGTGATGAAGGGAACGCTGGAGTTTCTGTGCAGCAATGAGCCGGTGGCCCAGAGACTGAGGGAGGCTTTTGTCTTCAAGATCATCCCCATACTCAACCCAGATGGAGTCATCAATGGGATGTAAGTGAGACAGGGGCCACGACGATGATATCGATGAACAATTTCTAGAACAATAATTGCTGATAACTCATGACAGTAACTTAGTACTATTAGTAGTATAAAAATGATACTAAATGTAATTTAGTATTTAAAGGTACAATATGTAAGAAATCTAAAGCATCTGGCTGTAAAATAATCCTAATATGTCACAGAGATTTAGGAATAATGTTCATAAAACATACTGAACTCACCAACAACAATCCTACAGCCAGAATATTCGCATTAAAACTTTTTTTTTTCCAGACCGCAAATCATGTTTATGTTTTGAATTTACGTGTTGGCATGTGTCGCCACCCAGTGCTCTCTCCCAATCACAGTGTCTGTGGCATTTCAGCCTCCGGGTTGCCAGTTAAGCTTCCACTGAGCAGCAGCTATGGCTGGGAGATAAAATGAGATTGCGAAAAAAAAGATTGTGTTCTATTATTGGTTATTATGGTCATATTTCCTTGATATCACACGGTAGAAATAAGCGGCTTGTTGCTCTGCCTAGTTAGTTTGAGCTGCTGCTAAAGCTAAAGCTAAAGGGAAGAATTACCAAGTGAAAGTTAGAAAAGAGGGAGGTAATGTGGCTAAATGGAGTCGATGGTAAATTAAGTGATTGTGAACGTGTGGAGCGGTTCATGAGATGAGACTGGCCCGGTCAGGTCGCCGCCGGTCATCATGTTTTATGATATGAATGAAGGCCATTACAATTGTTAGCTTGAATGGGAATACTTTCTTATGCATCAATATAAGTGATATTACAAAATTACAAATTACAAGTGACATAATTTACCAATATTTTATTCGGTTAATTTTTTTAGTTTTCAAGTTTTTATGTATGAAGAAATGTTCTGACAGATACCAACTCCAGCTTCGAGAGCAGAGGAGATGAGAGAACATGTAATATAATTCAGTCATTTTTGTGGTTATAAGCTGTTGTATTTTAACATCATAATGTCATAAAATGTATTTATCATCTGATTGTCTGAGAGAGGTTAGAAGAATGGGACAGGTTTGATTTGATGCCTTTGTCCTGTGTTTTTACCAGAGTAACTGTGCTTGTGTAATAGGACACCATATTCACATGTTGCACACATGACCAAAGACTCAAGGTGATTTACCTTGAGTCTTTGGTCATGTGTGCAACATGTGAATATGGTGTCTTCCTTTTTTCCATCCACACAACCTTTTGTTGTCTTAAGGGGCCTCATATAAGAACCGTGAAAATCAAATACAACCAAAGACGAGTTAAAAACTAGTACTCCTACTGATGTGTAGGATCTAACAGGATCTGTCATTGAAACATTTATCCACTACAGTGCCAGTGCCCCATAGATCCTCACATGTCTCCTCTGCTATTACTCCTCAGGAACCGCTGTGATCTGACCAGTGAGGACCTGAACCGTCAGTGGAGTAAACCAGACCCTGTCCTGAGTCCGACCATCTACCACACCAAGGGCTTCCTCTACTACCTGAACAATATAGGACGACGCCCATTGGTGAGACACAGTCCAAAGTCACTGTTACTGAGATACACACCTGCCCTCTGATGCTGTGGTCTCTTCAGTGCTATCTAACTTCATATTTTTTCGAACACATTCATGCAGCATAGTACTGCAGTTTTAAAGGGATAGTTCAACATTTTGGCAAATTGGCCCATTGCCATAATCCCTATAGTTTTGTCGGTGCAAGCTATTTTTAGAACGGCGGAGCAGAGCTGCGAGCTGCTCTGAGCTACGCTACGGAGGCTAATGGGATTTCTTGGTTTCCCTCATGAAACTCATCAAATACACAATCCAACAACTCCAAAACGCTCTCTCAAGTTGTGACCTGCACATTCACCACGCTATAAGATAATAACGGAAACGTTACGATGTTTTCGAGGCAAATGCAGAGACTGCTTACAGAAAAACTGCCACCGTGGTGAATGTGCAGGTCACAACTTGTCCACTAGAGCATTTTGGAGTTGTTGGATTGTGTATTTGATGAGTTTGATGAGGGAAACCAAGAAATCCCATTAGCCTCCGTAGTGTAGCTCTGAGCAGCTCACGGCTCTGCTCCGCCGTTCTAAAAATAGCTTGCACTGACAAAGACTATACAGTAGGGATTATGGCAATGGGCTAATTTGCCAAAATGTTGAACTATCCCTGTAAGTTTCATTAGCCTACCAAAAGGGAATAAAGGGAATCTTTTTTTTTTTTTAACATTAACCAAATAAGTCTGCTTATACTCTAAACACATTGAAAAACACATGCTTCAGCTGATACAGTTTATCTGACACCTGACATTCAGTGTAGACTGGTGAAAAATATAGCGTGAAGAAACAGAATAATGACTGGCTGCTTCAATTAAACTCATGGGTTGCCGCACAACCCAGGTTTTCTGTGACTACCATGGCCACTCGAGAAAGAAGAACGTCTTCCTGTACGGCTGCAGCGTGAAGGAGACTCTGTGGCAGTCAGGCTCTGCTGTGGACACTGTTGGACTGAAGGAGGACCCTGGATACAGGGTAGGAACCACATCTATCTACTGTATCTATCTGTCTTGTCTGTCTGTCTGTCTGCCTGATATGTATCTATCTGTCTCCCTCTCTGTAGACCTTACCAAAGACCCTGGATAGTATCGCTCCAGCCTTTTCATTCAACAGCTGCAACTATTTGGTAAGAACAATAATTGTAATTGTGATCATTTCTTTAATTAATGAATCATTATTCCTGACATCCTCCCGTTCTAAAGTGAGGAGAATTATCATTCATACTGTAATTGCACAAATGATATTTCCAAAGAGCAGTACAGCATGACTTCATACAGCTTTCTAACACTGTCAAACCACGTGCCAGGAAAATCTATATTTCTGGACCTTTTATCATATTTGATACTTGCCATGCTGTGACTTTTATGACTAGGAATGACCGGTCCATCAGAGAATGATGTTCCTTATGTTCCAGTTCATATGCATTTGATCCCACTTCCAAACAGCCATGTTTCACAAGGACTGATCGATATCCTCTGTCAAGTCTCTTGCTATAGATCATTAAGAACCACAAATTCTGCCCCCTGACATGGACCTTTTTACTGATGAATGGATTAGTTAGTGAAGTTAAAGTGGCCCTGTTAAACACAACTTCTTTACCAAATAAGACTTTTGTTCTCAATGACTTTTTCATCTATTGTGGACTAGACGTGTTGTTTCACACTGAAACCTGGTTTATTGCAGGGGAGATTAGTAAAGTCCACCTATTGAGTATGTCCACCTGACTGTGATATTTTACTGTCAAAGTACAACCAAAGTAGAAAGGCAAATACATTGTTAACTGCTTTGCAGGATTTATAGTTAGGGATGTAAAAACTCAAGAAACAGTAATAATTTGATGCAAAATTAGAAACACACTCAAATGCAGGATGAGTCATCAAACATTTAACATTGTTTCACAGGAGGAGAAATTTGCTGATTTTTGTTTTACTGTATTGCTTGTCTTTACCAGATGTACTGTACTTTTGTCAGTTGTGTGCTGTTTTAAAATGTTTAATAAATGAATAAATAAATTTGTTTGACTTGATTATCATTATCATTATTATGATTATCTAAATCAAGTTAATCAAGTTTTTGTTATGTGGATTATCATCTTTGTTCTCCCACTCATCACCATCATTATCACCTCATCTTCATCATGGCTTCACCCCTCATTCTTCTTATCAGTACGAGTCTTACCATCACCATCATCGTCGTCATCATAATCATCGTCATCGTCGTCATCATCATGACAAAATTACTGTGATTTCATATCTGAGCTGCCTCCATCCTCAGGTGGAGAAGTCTCGCTCTGCTACAGCCAGGGTGGTGGTCTGGAGGGAGATGGGGGTGCTTAGGAGTTACACCATGGAGAGCACTTACAATGGCTGTGACCAGGGGATATACAAGGTGTGTGCCTGAGTGTGAGACTACTGAGGAAGCACTCCCAATCTGTGGCCTCATCCCCATCCAGTACAGTGAGCACACTGCAGGACCATCTGCAGAGGCTGGTGGTGTCACATTGAATGACATACTCAGGGAGCAAATTATTATTATTAGCAGTTATTAGCAAAGGTTCTGTTCATGCTACAATCAGCTGATCAAATAAACATTTTTAATTATTTGTCTTTATTATTATTTATTATTTGGCCCAAACAAAATTCCCACCTGGTGGAACAATAAAGTTTTTCTTGATCTTGATCAGTGTCACTGAGCAGCTGATCAGAGACATGAGCAGTCACTCCAATGATTGTCAATTGTGACATCACGGTCCATTGGACCATACACTTGTAATACCAACAGTAAGTGCACAATGAATAATAAATGATAGGAAAATAGAGAAACAATTTGTGTGAAAAGGTGAAATTTTTCCCCATATGTGAAGCTGAAGCAAGTAGCATGACCTTACATTTTTAATTATACTCAAATGTAAACGGTTACTGCAGTGGTTCCCAACCTTTTTTGGCTCATGACCCCATTTTGACATCACAGATTTCTGGCGACCCCAAAGTCAAGTGATTGTGGTCATTAATCAAGATGTGCCATTTCAGATATTTTTATATGCTGCATTTAATTTGAAATCAATTTATATTTGAGAAAGTGAAAGTATAGAATACAGTTGTTTAAGATTGTGTGTGGTGTTTTTAATCATAATTTTAAAAGAATAATAATTAGTCAGTAATTTTAAAAAAAAAAGATTAGACATTTCAGGCGACCCCATTTGAATTCCTGGCGACCCCACATGGGGTCCCGACCCCAAGGTTGAAAAACACTGAGTTACTGTATATAACAATAAGTACGGATAGAGACAAAAAGCTGTGTTCTCTCTTTGGATTGAAGTGAAATTAATGTAGCAATAAGCACATACATGATGGGAGAACACTGAGAGGTCAGATAAATGAAGTGTTTTTACCTTACTGTAAAAGTGAGAGATGAGGACTCATGTAAAACAATCTAGATCCAACAGCAAACAATAATTGGTAATAAGTAGATGAGTGGCAGCATGTTTTTAAATGTATGATGAATACACCTCTCTTGATTACAAAGTAGTGTTACTGTGTGTGTGTTTACAGGGCCTGCAGACAGGAACCAGGGAGATGGCGGAGATGGGGATGAAGTTCTGCCACAGTCTGCTGTCTTTGACCAAAGATATGAGGTCTCTTTACAGCAGGACACTCATCAGCAACATTGACCAGGACCACAGCAGCATCATGGACCACAAGTCTCACAAGTAAGACACCGTGCGGTTCTGTCCAGTAGAAGGGATGAGGGCTATCCTCATTGTTGAAGGTGGGGTGACTCTGAACCAGACTTTGCTTCAGGGTTAGGGTTAGTACTCACGACTGATAAAACTTGCAGACATACTATAGAAGGGAAATGTTGCAGGGAAAATATCTTTTAATTTTTTTTTCTAACAACGTTGTTTATTAGATTTTCAAGTAAGCCAAAATTTACAGAATTATTGCACTGGTAAATTGTCTGGTGAATCTATTAGAAAATGTGTCCCAAACAACAATAACACATGCATGTAGCCTGTGGTTAACATCATACTCACACATACTTATACACTACCATACGCTCTCACATGTTCTTTTACAAGATATGTAAGAGAAAGAGATTGTACATGTGAAGGCAAATTATCATGTATATGGAACAACATGATAGTGAATGTACTGTATAACAGAATGATATGGGATGTGTTTAAGAATAGTTGTTTGTGTTAGAGATTTTGATTGAAACAGAAGGGAACTTGATAGAAAGAAATGGGAGCCAATTCTCAGTGTTTAATTGGAATATGAATAAGCCAATCAGAAGATAGGTGACTCTGTTTTGGTCAAAGTAGATGTCATCATGAGCTGAGATCCCTTCAAAAACAATTTGAGTTGTTCCATGGTGTCAAGTTATATAAAAATTTACAGTGCGTCCTTTCTAACAGCATTTAAAAACTCTCCTCTCCTCTCCTCCCCTCCCCTCTCCTCCCCTCCCCTCCCCTCCTCTCCCCTCTCCTCTCCTCTCCTCTCCTCTCCTCTCCTCTCCTCTCCTCCCCTCTCCTCACCTGCAGCTGCTTTGAAGATGATGAACCTCCATGTGTTGAGGAGATTGAATACTCCACAGACTGCCCCCCACTCAAAGGCACTGATCTGGATTCAGATATCAACAGCAGCATGGTCAGCCCTGATGATGATGAGTTCATCGATGAAGGTGACAGGGGAGGAAAACAGCAGCAAGACGGCGTCGACCAGTCGAGTCTGAAGAACCGTTTGTTTCCTCACCTGTTCAGACAGGCATCCGAGACGCTGAGTGAGAAGAAACACACGTGTAACGTTGGGAGCATCTCCAACGGACACTTGAATAGTTAAAGGAGCAGATGTTGATTTGTTAGTAGCTGCTGGCATCTTAAAAACAAAATTCATACCTTAGACTGTATCTGTTTGTTTTAGTCAGAAGAAAATGAATTAAATACAGATAACCTGTTTATTTATCTGTTTACAGAATATGAGCTAGAGCAAGGCTCTAGTATGAACGTGTATGAACACAAGGATGAATGTGGCCTCAGTTTTATCACCCATAGGTTTCTAAGGAACGGTTTTGAAGCTCAAAGTGGGCTGTTCTAATGTCGCCCTCTTGATATTATGCTGCTGAACTTCTTGTCAATACAAAATTAATTTTAAATTAGTGAGTAATATAAAAAATTAAAAAATCACCCCTGTACAGTTGGCATGAAGGAGGGAATCAGCCATTTTTCAGCCAGGCTGTGGACATGTTTATTTCTGTCGGAAAGTTACTTCCTTTAACGTGGGAGAATATCAGGACTGACTCGCTTTTGGATCCAGCCTCAAGTGGCCATTCAAGGATGTGCAGTTTTTGGTAATTCTGTGTTGGCTTTATTTTTCTGCCTCGTGGTGCCACTTCATCATGACACACAATAGATATGCTGCAATTTTTGAAATCTTCTTTGAAGAGCCTCACAAAAGATTTAACCCATCCTGTTTTCTATAATCTGGCCTATCACCCGCCCAAATCATTTTGTCTTCTTGTCAATTTGTGTAATACCAAGCCACATTCCAATACGTTTATTGATATCTAATTGGTTGATCTGGACATATAAATATTAGATACCGACAGGAGAGTTACTTCGCCATTCACTGTATCACTATCACTGTGTTCATACTGAATGGCTTGACTGATGAGGACAGTATGGTTTTAGTTTCAGTTAATCAATTAGATTTGATTTTTAGAGCTGCCTGCTACTTACAAAGTAGAGCTGCTCAGTTTTACAAACCTTACTTTTAATAAAATATACCATATATAATATGCATATATACAATATATACATAAAGCACCTGTTGTTTTATTGACCTCCAGGCACCACAGAGCCACAGTCAGACTTGGCCAACACGTGTCAGAGGATACCTTGTTATAGACATTCTTGGTGACCAGAAGATGAAACCTTGTGTTTGTCTTAACCTGGTCACAAACATAAAGTACAGTAATGTGTCAGGATCATGCTCCCTAAGGGATACAGTATGTGTTCTTGTTTTATTATGAATCTGTGCTTTTGTTTCACAGAAACTCTGGAACCATTGTACCATTGTACAAGCATCGCCATTGTTTCATCCCCACTGTAACGTGTTTTATTAATACTTGATTTTTTAAATATAATGTTATGAATAAGAATAATTATGAATATGATAGGCTTATGGGATGTTCTCCGATCTTTTCATTTTTCCTGCATTCAAATTTTCAACAAATACCATGTCCTAAATCAGACAACAATAATGAGATGATTAAATAAACAATTTCAACTTCATGATGACAGCAGTGGAAAATAATCTATCCCTAAAAAATACTCATGTATAATTTAACACCAATATCAGCATCCAGCCATCACTGAGTGTTGTATGTATATTTACACACACACAAAATCCCCCAACAGTGAGTCACACACTATTCCCATTTTTATCATTATAAATGAGCATTTCAATCATTGGTCACTCATCAAATAAGGACAAATTCTCTTATCCTAGCAGAAACAGTCTTGCATTAACTTTTATCTGTATCACATGCTCATCATCAGACAAAAGAGAAAAACATTCAAAAATATATTGGTAATTCCATCTTATAATATATCTTCAGTATGACTTGATCTTTAGTATTGGAAAAATAATTTTGTTTTATTCCAGTCATATGATCATATTGTTTACATTTTACTTGTTTTTCACTTAATGTCACTGTAACTGAATTTACCCTCGGTTATCTGTGTATCATATCATATCATATCATATCATATCAATACTTTGCCCATGCTTCTGATGAAGTTGTTTATAATTAAAAACATGGCTGTAGCTGCTCCACTTAACCAGGGTTATCTGAACCACTTAAAAACCACCCTCATAGTAGGCATACATGTTATCAAGACAAACAATGTTACTGACTTAAGTTATCCTGTGTATGTTGACCCTGATTCAGAGCACAGGAATCAGGTATTACACCAAATTGACACAGAGGTAAACATACAGGTATGCTATAGTAAACCATGGGGATGTATTTACAACCATGGAAAGTTCACAGCAATAGAAGATGAAGAGATGAGGAGGCTAAATATGCATGGATTGTCAGTGTCAGACCTAGACTAGAGTGATTTTTGGTGTGAATGGTTGGTGTAACATGTGTGTTCTAGATTTTATGAGATACATGTAATTTGCAGTGACACATGTAAGATGTAAGGCATGTGCAATAAATGTGTTTGTATTGTGGAGGAAATGTTTGCTTTCAGCAAAGTCTAACTGGGAAAATATGTCATGATTGATGAGTGCAGGGTGACATGGTGGTTCAGTGGTTCAACACTGTCGCCGTCTGGGCCTGCAGCCTTTATGTGTGGATGTTCTCCCTGGGCCAGAGTGGGCCCCCTCCGGTCTTCAAAAAGTTGAAATTGCTTTACAGGAAGAGAAAATACATTGATTTTGATGTAAAACAAACAAAAAAAACACTCGACAGAACAATTAACACAGGGATAAAGGATTAAAACTGGCAGAATCAATCTTTCATTTCTTGAGGCCTTATCAAAATCCCTTAAAATGTGACCACATGACACCAGTTTTATCTTCTCTTCACTGGCTCCAAATCAAATTAGACTGTTAAAGTTATAGGACTTGCTCCTTCACATTTCTTATAACCATATATTCCATCTTATGCTCTTTGTTGCGATAATTGTTGCTGTTGCTGAGTCTTTTCCAGCTGTTGATATGAGACAGGTCAGTAGTAGTAGTAGTTTAGTGGCTGTTTTTGTAGCTGCAACCGGAACCAGGACGAGAGAGACAGGATCCAGAAAACAATGGATGCGCCTTTCTGTCAAAATAAAAGCACCAAGCTAATAAAAATGTGGTGAAACTTTTTAATTTAAAGAATATACTTTACAAGAAATCCCCGAGCCATTCAGTTAACCTTTCTCTTTTACTGCATTTAATTGTATTACAAGTTATTGTGTATTTCCGTTGTATGTTTTATTTAATAGGCATTTGATCCTAGTTTTGTGCATTACAGCCTACCTGAAGTTTGTAAATGAATCTTTTCGATAAAGTTTGGGGCGGTGGAGGCTAAGGTGCTGCCCCATCAAAGGATAACCAAGACTTATCTGCCACACCCTCTCCCCTTCTTTCACCATCCACCGTTCCACCTGTCTCCAAACCGACTGTTCCTCCTCCCCAACCAGCAACATCTACCTCCACACTTTCTACTAACCCATCTGACACACCTTTATGTACCCAGGAGCCCACAAAGAAATGTCTTCATAAACAGGTGCAATGCCCACATTGCAGACTTACCTGCCATAAAAAAAATGTATCCAAGCACATACAGAGGAAGCACCTTAAGAAGACCGATGCAACGGTGAGAAATGCTTTGAAGAGTGTCTGTGTAGATGCCACAAATGGAATTTCTGCTGTCCAAAAATCTAGGCATGGCTTTTCTGTGATAAATATCTTTTGTTCCACCACACCTGCCTTTCTGTGTCGGGCCACGTGACCAACCAGTCAAGAGCACAAAGTTTTTTTTTAATCAATTCTCTGAAAAGTGAGATCAGTTGATTTAATGAGTCAGGTTAGATGTGCTGCTGCTTGTTTGAAACAAAGACCTGCAGCCACAGGGGCCTTTGTGGAACAGTTTGGATGGTCCAAAATAAGCATAACTGTATTTTATTTGTTTCTTTGTTTTTTAAAGAACAACGTTTCAGTTTCAAAGGTGGTGGACTCACTCGAGAAAGGGAGTTTTAAGTTAAGTTAAAGATACTTTATTAATCCTTTGCAGGAAATTACAATGTTACCAGCAGCAGAAGACAACACAAGACCACAAGCACGCATCATCATGCACAAAAAATAACAATAATACAATAACAACAATATTGCACAACCCGTTACAAACTTATGTCAGAGAATAAGAGCAGCAAAGTCTAAAATGCTATTTAAAAAGAAGTAAAAGTGGCAAAGTCTAAAATAAGATTTTTAAAAAGGAGGGAGAGACGCTGTCACATGATTAAGAGAAGCTAAATGGCATATGCACATGATTACTGTGAGTTAAAAAGCCTAATGGCAGCTGGTAAAAACGACTTGAGGTTCCTCTCAGTTCTACATTTGGGAGGGATTAGCCTGTTGCTGTGTGAGCTCAGTCTGAAGGCCTCAAGGGCGTGGAGTGGGTGCCTGTCGTTGTTCAGGATGGAGTTCAATTTCCTCAACATCCTCATGTTTGCAACCTGCTCCACACTGTCCTGGGGGGTGCCAATGGTGGTACTTTTAGGAAAGTAACATTTCCATCAAGAGATACTGTCCTCCATGCCAACCTCCACTTTGAGGCGTTGACGAGCCACAACTACTTGTATTCATGTGCTTGCTGTGGGTACCATCCTCCTGTTGTTGTGATGGACCTCCACAAGAAAGGAGTTTTCAACCTGCCTGGTAAGTCGCAGAGACTGTAAATTACAGGGTTTTTTTTCTTTCAGTGAGTGACATAAGAGAGGTCCCTGAGAACTTCACTGGGGAAGTAGACATCGAAGAGTTCTGGGACTCTATAAAATTAGAGATGGTTGCTCGTGCCTTTTCCCCAAATTTTACATCCTCTCAAATTTCTCTATATTTATTACCTTTATTTAATGGATCAGTGCACTTTACTATACAAAAAATCACTTGGTGTATTTCTTTCCCAGGCCGTGCAAAAAACAACTTTACTGTCCATCCAAGTTTTGAACACTGGGCCCCGTGGATTGGGAAAAATACACGAAGAACTGACACTGTGTTGAACACCGAATTTGAGAAGGTTTCCCATTCAAAGTCCTCTGCTGAAGCAGATCTCAGCATGGTCTCAGAGGATCGCCTCACTGATGAACTCATGAAGCAAAAGGTACAGTTATTGATTGTTTGTATATTTGAGATGTATTGTGTATTAATGTTTTACTTGATTTCTCATTTTCTGTATTTAAAAAGGTTTCAACAGTAAGAAAGCTGTGCAAGGCCTGCAATCTAGATGACAAGGGATCCTGCATGGACACACATACGACAAGATCTTCCAAAAAATCTGGGGAGCTTCTGGTAAGAGTAACACATAGGTCATAAAAACAATTTCTAACCAGGCTTCCACCTGGTTTGCTGATTACCTGTCTAACAGGACTCAGGCAGTCCAGTTAGCCAATGTCACATCATCTTCACTCGAGATCACTAAAGGTGTGCCCCAGGGCTCGGTCCTAGGACCTATTTTATTTTCTATTTATATAAATGATCTCTGTGTCAATATGTCAAATGCTGCTTATCACTTTTATGCTGACGACACTGTCATTTATTGTTGTGCGTCCTCTGTTGTGCATGCATTTGAGCTGTTACAGTCTGCTTTTAACGTTGTACAGGCCCGACTACAAAGTCTCAAACTGGTTTTAAACACCAGTAAATCAAAAATAATGGTTTTCTCAAAAGCTCCTTACTCAACTGAAAATTTACCCTCTGTAATAACTGCCCAAGGAAACCCATTCGAGGTTGTTACTAAGTATAAATACTTAGGTTTCCTTTTAGATACGGAGCTCTCGTTTAAATTGCACATTGAAAACCTGGTAAAAAAACTCAGGCTAAAGCTTGGCTTCTTTTATAGAAATCGCGTGTGTTTCTCTCTGCGAGTGCGTAAATTGCTTGTGTCGTCAACTTTCCTACTGGTAGTTGACTATGGAGATGTGTTGTACATGTGTGCCTCGTCCAAAAGCCTAGCAGCTTTGGACACTGTATATCACAGTGCATTAAGGTTTTTCACTGGCTGTGTCTAACTCGGTGTCACGGTGCGTTGGACCATGGGTTAAACTTACGCCGGAATATCCCTTTAAGAAGGATAAACCTTGTCCCAGAACTGCAGGGTTCTTTGAATACTCATGTGGCCGAGCAGCTTTTTTCATCTCTGCAGAAAAACAAATTTTCCTAACAACATGGCCCTGTCAACTCACATTTTTATGATGAGAAACCTGCATCATCAAAACAGCAACATAAATGAAAAACTTCTGAAAAAGCAGCTCAAGAGAGGACATGAATCACATACTCTGCACGACATTGTTCTCAATGAAGTTGGACAAGCAGTATTAGTTAAGTCTGAAATCAAGGATTGTTTTTATTTTACAATTATTTGAAATGTAATGATTAAACTGAATCCTATGTTTTTTCTAAAGCCCCAGGATTCCTACCATCTGAAAAATCTGCTCAGCATCAGCCCTCACCAGTTGGAGCCCCTCAACAAGGGCTTTGCGCTGACACACAAAGGTGGGTGGCAGGTTCTGAAATTGGCAAATTATTTTGGCTTTTTTATTCTCCTTTTTTTTTTAAATATATTTTTCAAACCATAATTCTCCTGGATAGATGGTGACACCTGTGGACCACACTGTGCTAATATCACGAAATGTGAGAACGTACAACCATGGACAGTGCACCCACATCCTTCCCAACAGCAGCTCGTATGTATTATGTATATATGTCATGAAACCCAGCCAACTATGACATTCTTGGCTTACATATTATGCTGAGTTGTAAAATATGTGTGTAGTAATTTATTTTCTTTTTTTATAACAATGATTAGCTTGACTATGTCCTGGATAGTGAGAAGCCAGAGTCAGAACTAATTGTGAAGACAAAAAAGAGTTGCCTGACACATGGTGACTTCTGGACCCTTGGCCTGAATCAGGAGATGGAATCAACTGTGGGTTAACAGTTAATAGATTTCATATGTGAACTAATTATGTGTCGCTATGGCTGCTAAATGAAAGTTTGGGTGTTTTTTTTTTGCGGATAGGAAACGCTTGTTTTGAGCTCATCAAACAAACCGCTCAATCAAAGGTATATTGTCTGATTTCAGAATATGGTTGCATCTCATTTAAACACTGTTTGCATGCCAAGATTCACATTTGCAATATTTTCCTCTGGGAAATGCATTTTTGTGGCTGATTTGTATGCTGTACCAACATGGCGACAGCCAACTGCATGTGACCCACTCCCATGTTTACCTGTAAGTATAGCTACCTACTTGAGTAGATTTTTACACCACTACTTTTACTTTTACTTGAGTAAAATTTCATCAAGGTTTTACTTGAGTAGATTTTTTTGGTACTCCTTCCACCCTTACTGACTGATTGATAAACTGACTGAAGCTGCTGCTCTTCTAGCAGCCTGACAGATGGATGGATGAAGGTAACCAAGTGAGACAGCTTTAGCCTTTAGTACAGTGATTTCTGATCTCAGCCACTATCATTAGGTCTAATTATGAAAGCCTAAACAAAGAGTGAGCCAGCTACAATTTCTGTGCATACTGTAGGCAAAATGAAGAGAAGGAAACTCAAAACCTTGTGTGTTCATAACAGTAACTTTCCATCTCTTAAGACAAAATGGAGCTGGAATTAGAATGAAAAGACACAATTCATTAAATCAAAGATCAAATGTAACATTTATATTTTAATGTGTTTGACCTTTTCTGGAGGCCTAAGGCCTGAGGGCTCGCTCCGATTCCCACACGCCCTTGACTAGAAAGCATCAAATAACAAAATTTAGTTCAAATAACCACACAGACAAAGATAGAGGGAAATATCCTTTGTTTAAAAAAACAGAAGAAAATAAGCAGTTTGTTGAAGAAGCTTAGAAAGAGAAAAGCTATTGATCCCCTAGCCATATTACAGAGACCAAGCTAGACGAGTCCATCAAGACACACCCCCACCCAAAGACAAAAAAAAAAAAAAAAAAATCAAGTCAAAAGAACATACAAATGATAGAAACCCAGGACAGAAAAGGAGAAAAGGATAGTTGAGTGAGGCATCACTTAAACTACAAGCGTGAAGCATATTATTACAGTACATGCGGCTACAAAGCTTCAATCTCAACTGGGACTTGCTGTGAAATCATTCTGTCCTGAACCTGATGGTGAGATGCAGAAACAGTAGAGAACACTACACACATTTCAGGAGGTACAACAATGTCTTCAGCAGCAGGTCCCATTTGTTCGCTCACTTGAGAATTTAGACACCAAAATACTTCATGAGTCCTATCGGATTATTATCTGAAATATATTGTGGATATTCCAGTGACCTGTTTGTGTACATATACTGTACTTGTAAGTGCTAATGTTAGTGTACCTATAATCTTTAATCCTGATTATGAGTCAGTGTAACAGCGACATTTTGGTGTCCATGCTCCCATCACATAATAATATATCAAATGACCATTGGGACAATTTCATTTCTGTGTTTATTTTCTGACAGCGAGAAGGATGCTCTGTGGGGTGTGGTGCTTACACCTGCACAACTCCACTCAGAAGTGCTGTGACTCTCAGAGGATCTGTAAAAAAAAAAAAAAGATGTCCACACCTGTCAAAACTACTGATTATGACACTGATGCTTAGTGTTTGTTCAAACCACGGTGTATTTGATTGAAAGACCATGACAATGATGGCCCTTGAACCTTAAATAGATGGTTGGCAATGGCATTATTTGATGTGAGTTAAACACACAAAGTGAAGTTGAACTATATTCTACATGGACCCCGCCGTTACCCTGTGCCAGATGTGTTGTGTGTCTTGGTTCCAGCCGTCCACAACACTGCACATATACTGTACTGTAACTGCTATGGCCAAAGAATGGATGGATGTACAGTATATTCTACATGAAGGGAACATTGAAAGGATATTGGATTGTTTTGGTGGTGATCAATCAAAATGTAAAAAAAAACATGTTTTTCTGGTGGCACAATCCACAGCAGCACAGAGCTCTGTCAGCATGCTCCCTGCTGCCTCTCCTCACTGGCTGTGTACTGATGAAAATCTACTGCCAACGCTGACTATACTCGACCGTCCTTCACAACTCCCTGTCAAATAACCCATCTATTCCTTCAAGAACTGATTTTAAACCAAACTATGACCTTTTCCTAAACCTAGGAGTAGTTGTTGATTCAAAATCGGTGTTCCAAAAGTTTATGCGTTTATTATTATATATAACCTGGCACTGTTTGTTGTTGTTTTTTAAGTATATTTTTTGGGCTTTTTGCCTTTAATGGGCTCTATGCACAGCTCCGCTACTCCCTGCTCCTTTATTTCCTGTCTTACATTATTGGACAAACTGATTAACCCAGGTGTGTCACAATAGTCAGACACACCTGGATTAATCAGTTTGTCCAATAATGTAAGACAGGAAATAAAGGAGCAGCATTAAGTTCAGGAAGTAGTGGAGCTGTGCATAGAGCCCATTGATGGTGTAGTAGTAGAGAGAGACAGGAAATGGGGAGGCAGAGAGAGGGTGACTGACTACCAACCGAGCTAAACGACGCCCCATAACCTGCTACTGTTGCTGCCCCATTTCTGGTGATGGTCCTACTGTATGTGTTTTTATTAGATGATCATTCAAGTTAGAGGAGGTTTTCCTGTGAAGGGTCAGAAATGGCTTCGGCTTTAAATTCTGCTGACTTGATTGTCTTAGCAATAGAGGTGTGCAAAAATAGATTCACATTAGATTTGCAATTCTATCTCTATAGCTTCCAAGTTGATTCATAAATTTCAATCGATTCATATCTTCAGTCTTGTGATGATATTGTCTCACGTCTTTCCCTAACGTTAGTGAAGCTCACCGGTCTCATAGATGGTGCTGTGTTTCTGCCCAGATCGGTACTCCTCCTTGGTGAGAGCGAGAAGGAAGTGTAGTGTTAGAAACGGGGAACAAAAAGAGAAAGTAATTCAACCTACTCCATCTTCACCGAGGGCAGCAATTAGGCACGTTTAAGATTTTATTTCTTCCATGGTGTATTTAATGTCAACCAGTGTAAACATGTAGCTGCCAGTAGTCTCTGAGCTACACTGTGACTGAAATTGTCAATCAGTGGATATGTGCATGACAAAGTCACACTGTTAACACTTCTACACAGCTTGTGCTATGTCTTCATAGCCTTGCCTGTCTTAAGCTGTCTTCATCTTGAATGGATTACCTGCTGCTTTATGCTACACTAATTACAACCTGCTACATCCATTTAACATTACTGAGATGGATGTTTGGCTGATACTACATCATATTTCATTATGATAAAACTGAACATAAAGTCAGTCTCACATCTGATCATGTTACCATAGTCAGCTGATCTTTGTAAACTTTTCACTGCATAAAGATTAACTACACAAGCCACAACTTAAGAGTGTGTATCGACCTACAGTATGCACATGATGTAGGTCTAATACTCTGACAATACACTTACTGTATGACCATCACATGTGAAATACATAGCATCGTAGCAGCTAGGATATCACCTAATACCATCTTTTTTGAATTGAACATTTGTTTTGAATCAAAAATTGAAATCCTCAACCCATGAATTAAAATTTATAGTGTGAAATTTTCTGAATCGTGCAACTCTAATTAGCAACTGTGTGGATATCTTGTGATTTGATTTTTTTTGGGGGATTGATTGTGAGTGTTGTGAACACTGGGATGTCCCTGTTTACCATAAAAAAAACTACCATTCTTCATAATATGTACAACAACTCCATGACTGAGCGCAGGTGTCTGGGTCACTCCGGTGTATACACAGTTTGCTTTGGTAATTTTCTCAGATCCTGTGAGCAGCGTCCAATAACACTGGGAGAACAGCCAGTGAGCGAGGAGGAGATTCTGTGACTTTAAAGCTGCACTAATACTGTAGTTGAATGTTGGGTGAATGAATTTTATGACTGAGATGAAGAGCTTTGAGACTTGGAAGAATGACTTGACTTTGTAGTTCCCCTCAGTCCCACAGAGCATTGTTACATCATTCAATAAAGTACATTTGTTGTTAAAGGGATAGTTCACCCAAAATTCAAATTTCACTCATTATCTACTCACCCTCACCCTCATGCTGACTAAGAGTGGTTCACTGCTCTTCCTGTGTCAGTGCAAATCACGAGACATTTGCACTGACACAGGAAGAGCAGTGAACTGAGACACTGGGAGCTTCCGCTACAAACAAGCTTAAAATATAGACTTTTTTATTTTTTATCGGAACAATTTCTCATGTCGGGGCTTCAATACAAGAGGGACATTACAGACGAGCAGTATGGAGGTATTTGGATGTTTTTTGGTGTGTCTTTTTGGACGAAGAAAGTTGGTATCCATTGACAACCATTATATGGACAAATACTGCTGCGCGGACCCCCCCCGTAACTCAGAGAAGGAACGGAGGACTTTGAAAATTCTCACAGCTCTTAGTTGACATGAGGGTGAGTAGATAATGAGTGAAATTTGAATTTTGGGTGAATTATCCCTTTAAGTTGTTTGTTTACCACCCAATAAATTGCTGTAATAAATTTGCCCCAGTTACTGATAGGTCACCCCTCTCTCAACCCATCACTTTCTCCAGGCTTGTTGTTTTTAAGAATAGCCTATGCAAAAAAAAAAAAAATAAAGAAAAAAAAAACAAGTTTAGCAGACAGACCCCAAGTTCAATCAATTATTTTTTACCTTTCAATTAAAAAAAAAAAAAAGAACACTGGAGTGTATTTTCATCATGAAGATATCACATTACACATTTCTACTGTTTGCTCTCTCCCCACTAAGTAAATGTTATTTCATGAACTTCTTACTTATTGAGAGAAGTAAGAGACATTCATTGATAGACCGTGGCACCGTTCTGTAACTCATTGTTGACCTACAGTGTATGTACATGACTATTTACCAAGTAAACAACATATTCTGGGATTTGATCTCATTGAATTTCAACCTGACCTGAAGAGTGGGGATTTGCAAAAGAATCAAGGGGGGAAAAAAACACAGTGAAGCGTGCATGGAAAAAGAAGAATAGGAACAAACTGCAGTAACAAGAACATGTTAGTCATAATAATTATAATAATGTGAGTCATAAAGAGACAGAGAGAGTGTCAGAGCAGCCAGGTGATTTTTGGACTCACATACAGAACATAAAAAAACGACCCTCATGTTTCCTGCGTTACCTCTCACATACCATACAGTACACATACACTCACACAGGTGGACGCTTGCAACAGTACCAAATACTGTATACTCTTGTATGACACATGCTCTGCACTGTGTTTCATGTCGGCACAGACTGTTCAGGGAAACACCAGTTAGCACATTTGTATTGAAAAAAGATAACATGATGAGCTGCCCAATCATACACACATCAGAAGCTCCAGTCTAGTGCTAAAAACACACAAACAGGGCAAAAAATGGTTGTAAATATTGTTCACCATGCAGACCATGGAGCCCAAACAGCATCTGTGCCCTAAACTGTCACTGTGATGCAAGTTGGACTGGTTTTCAACACGCATCTTTAAGAGAAACATGAAACATGGTTTTGGTAGATGTCTCATGTTGACCGATGATAACATCAACATAAATGTGAGCCATGTGTTCACTGAGTACTCATTTACAGCACTGAGCTCTCATCATACAACACACTTGAGTTGTTATTACACTGCTTCATGTTTGTTTACTCCATATTCATTCCTTATATGGCTGGACTGTCTTGACCTTAAGGACAGTTTAGGAACACATAAAACGTGTTTGGACAACTGGCTGTGCTCACACCAATAACAACACAGTCGTGGCTCTGTGACCAGATAGCTACGGTGGTTTGTTAGCAAGCCCATAATAGCTTCTCTCCTTGAGACGGTGGAACGTGTCATCGTGGGATGTTTTATCACCTGACAACTCTGTACATGATGTGTGTAGCTTGTGTTTCCGCTTTAAGCAAAATCCTCAGTATGTTTTCAGTGCACACCTTTTGTGTGTGTTAGGTTTTCATTAGCAGGGTAGAGTCTCACATGCACACATGCCACACAGGCTTACAGTTAGTGTGTGTTTCCAACTCGTCGGGCATCCAGACTCAAGCAAGCAAGTGTATTAAATCACTATATGAAAGTTGTAAACTCAGACTGTTTCCACCATGCATTAGCAAAGCCTTGGTTCCCAGTATTACACCAAAATGTCCTTTAGTCTTGAAATTCGAAAGTCACCAATCATGGCTGAAAAACATGCTATATGCATTTCACTGGATCAGACTACTTTATCTTCAGTTCCATCACTCTATACAACAGCCTACCGCTTTTTTAGAAACATACAATATAGTATTAAACAGGCATTAAACTTCCTATAAAAAGTAATGTGGCCACAATAGAAATTGTATCATATTTTTTTCTCATTTTAGAAAGACTAGTTTGAATTTTCTTTTCTTTCGTTTTTTTTCTTTTTGTTTTTTTCTTTGTTTTTTTTTTGGAAAAGAAGACACTTGTTGAGGTTCCTGGGACTGATGTGGGAGGGCTAAGGTGAATGACTGACTGCAGAACTGACCAATAGCCTTTCAGAAAGGTGCATGACACAAGGACACAGGTAGTCAGTGAAAAGGCCAGTCAGCAGCTGTACATTGCACTCTCATCACTTGGACACAGTCGCTAAAGGAGGCGGAGGACCCAACTGATGAGGATCCATCTGTCCCTGAAGGTAGAATCATAAAAACATCAGACTTACACTGCGGCTAAAACAGATCCAATAAAAGGAGTGTGTGGAAACTGGCTACATGAAACAAAAAATAAAAAATCTCCAAATTTGATTCAGGGAGTGTTTGAGGAACAGGAACAAAGAGGCCAGGTGACGTTGAATAACCAACATGTTGATCACTTGTGTTTGTGATGTAATGTGTGTGTGTGTGTGTGTGTGTGTGTGTGTGGTTTACCCAGGAGGCTTGCCTTTCTACACTGAATTCTCTTCTTTATCTCTGCCCTTCAGAGTCTTCCTCTTTCCTATCAGCCATCTGTTTCTGCTCTCTCTATATGATATCTCCTTTATATCCCTTCCATTCCTCTCGCAGACCAGCTTTGTGTCTGTGTGAAGCATCTCCGTATCGGTAAACTTCATCTCTTCTCCTCCTCCTGGGTGTCCGTCATTCCTCCATGGCAGTATTTTGAAAAAAAAAACACACAACGCTCAAGTGGTCGATCAACCTAAGGCTCCTCTTCTCCAGTGGACACAGCCAGTCGCATGGCCACAGAGAGGTGGTCGGTGAGGCCGGCTAGCTGAGTGACAAAGCTGAACTCCTCGATATCCTGCATGGGGCAAAGACAAAATCCATTATCATCATGACTTCACTAATCTCAGCTGTTATTCTGTGTAGAGCTTTAAAGCTGTGAGCAACTGAACAAACCATGGTACTCACATTTTTGTTTCACTGAATTGTCTGGTTAAAAACCAAGCTGAGAATGAGCAACAGTATAATACATTCAAATATGTGTTTCTGGCCTCTCCACCGGCCAAGTGAGTCTACAGTACTTCTTCCTCAGTCACACGAGCTGTTGTGCAGATGCCCTTGTGTGGCAACAGTGGGCAAATGCATACTTAAACACATGGAGCAAGTAAAATGGTGCAGTAGAGTGGACTTTCTAGTTTCCAAGTGAGTAAAGCTAGATATTCTAACTCATCAGATAGCTATACAGTCACTTTTTTTCTCCGTTGTTGCACTGAGCAGGGCCGTTGCTAGGAATTCTGGGCCCCCTTAAAGAATACTAAAGTGGGCCCCTACCCCCTAACTTTCCCTTTTTTTTTTCTTAGACTACGTATGTATTATCATTTTTTTATTTAGCTTACTTTGTTTTGATGCTAATGCAGCATTACTATAAGTATTAGTCAGGGTCTTATGCAGAATAAACCAGTCATACAAACATTAGACTAGTAGGGTTTTTTGTGGGCCCTACTGGGCCCCTAGAATTATCATCACCTTTCTCCCCTATACAACGGCCCCGACACTGAGGCTTAGCTAGTGTCCTCATCATGTGGCCTGCTTTTCTGCTGCTAGTTCAAGTAGAGGTGTTGGTGAGTAAGTTCATTTGAGCTTCTCTAACATTTGACCTCCTTGTATTTGTTATTGCTTTAGACTGCAGTGTTAAACTCTCACATGTTTGTCTGCACAGTTGTGTCTCAAACTGGGTCAGTAAAGAAGAGTTGCTGCATGTTCTGACTGACTGACACCACATATCCCTAAACCAGTAGTCACTGTTTCTTTTACAACAGTTAAAACTAAAATATGGTTTATTTTTACAAGTAAGAATAGAGTAAATTATTAGCAGTAAAAAAAAGGGGGCAATCAACTTAAAAAGAGGATCTTCTCACTGTGTGTTTCTGTATCTCTGTTCAGCTGTCACATTTATTTATTTATTCATCAAAGGTGTAGGTACCATTCCTGATTGTCCCATGATGAGTCAAAAGTGTAGGACAAGAGTAAGCCAGTGGGAGTGCAGTGCAGCAGGAACAGTATTAAGTGCAAGTGCTACATCTATTTAATAAGTGAGTACATAGTGCTAGTTAAATGTGTTAAGAGATTCTTGAATCAGAAAGAGACACCCCTGCTCTGATTGGATCCTGCAGTTTGATCCACCATCACCACAGATGCCTTTTCAGATGTTTGTATAGAAACATAATATGCAAGAAGCTGGTCAGGCAGTGGTGCCCAGAGGTGAAGCATGAACAGAAACAACATGATGACATGGTGTGTGTCAGGAAATGTAACAACTAATAGAAGAAAACTTTGAGGTCTGTTACTGCAGAAGCAAAACATGTTTAGTTTCACTTGGCAGTTGCTATATCCTGCCACAAGGTGGCATCAATAAACTGTGGAGTGCGAGACGCAGAGAGTCAGAGAGCAAGACAGAGAGATGCTCTATGTAAATCCCTCACACAGACAGGCAGCCATCACATCACTGCCCTCATTCTCTCCTCCACAGTCTGTGTTGTTGTTGTGTTTCATTGTTCCCAATCTTTTTTTTTCTTTTTTCTTTTTAAAGTCACTATCCTCCTGTGGCTCCCATTTATGTGTCACATGGCTCAGGAAAACAAGTGCTGTTTTGTTGCGGGGAAAATATTCATAGCAGATCACCTGTCTGCTGACAAGATAAAGGTACAGTACACAGTATATCAGGGTTCTTGCACCAAGTCCCTGGTAATGGAAAAACAGTGTCACTCTACAAGCACTGCAGCTTCTTGGCTTGATGCCGTATCTCTTTCTGTTTGATTTTACATTTTGTTTCTTTTGTTTTTTTATTATTTATTGTGGCCCTTCATCACACAGAGTTGACTTGTTTATATAGTTTATGGACTGGGAGACTCTGATTAAGGGGTACTGTAGGTCTGCTGGAACATCTGTCAGCATGTAGATTACTATTATTGGTTCAGAACAATAGTTTCCAATCTGGGGGGATGGGATAGCCAAATGATTAACAAGAAAAGAAAGCAGCAAAAAAAAAAAAATCTCAGTAAAACCCTCTTTGTTAAAAAAAATAGACAGTGTTATGGTACTACTGTAAAACTACACTTAAAAAGTACTTGAGACTTAATATATGGTTTATAATTAGGTAAAAAAGTTATAACAAATTTCACTATTTATCTTAAATTTGCCTTGCCTTGCCTGTCCTGCAATAAAAATTCATCAAATGGATCGTGAGTGTGCTGGCTATTCCTCTCTTTTTCAGTTCACTATTTATCTTACAAATGACTAACACATTAATAAATCAGCTTTACAATATAGCTCATTTACCAGTCACTCATTCATTAACAAGTATTTGACCCTTTTGCCTGTTATAAATGTTTGTAACTGGTAAATGAATAGTTGTTCAAATGAGAGGAAGAAGCAGAAACATGGATCTATGAGTCTCACTTCATTGTTGGATGTGGTATCTTTATAGATTCTATTGACAATACAAAAAGAACTGAATAGTGACCCTCTGCTAAACCATACCAGTTTCCAGTCCTGCTGCAGGCCCTCGTCGCTGTAGAGGAGGTAGTCAATACGGCGTCCGTTGCCTTTCAGTGGGATCTTCCTCCCCTTTTGACTGCTGGCAGGACACTGGCTCTTACTGGGAGGAAACACCACGTACTCCTTCCTCCCTTCCTCGTTTTCCATCACTCTGATAGACACACAGTGTGGGCAGAGGATCAGTAAACTGAAGTTTAGACTCAGAGACACACAGATACATTAGAGGTCAGAGGGTGTAGCCATGGCAGTCAAAAACAGTAACAAGACAAATAAGACAAACAACAGGTATTGTGCCATTACATCTAAAATGATTGTACAGTGGGGTGCACTGTTACATCCTTGTGGCCTCCTACTAAATACTAGCAGGGAGTGATTTAACATGATCCCAACATACACATTTAACCACAACTGCAAATCCTGTGTCATAAAGAGAACAAGCTCCTTCTAACTGACAAACAACTGAGTCAGAGATATTAAGGTGAGGTGAGCTTGAGCGCTGGAGACCTTGGTGAGGACTAGGTACTACATCTATTTATATCTAGTACAAATAGACCAAGACAAGAAGGAACAAGAAGACAAGAAAAGAGGCGTGAGGGAGAATCAGCAGGAGACGGAACATTGTATGTGTGTATATGTGTGCGTGAGTGCGTGTGCTTGTGTGTCTTACTTTTGTAAACTTTCAGGTGTGCCGACCTCATCGTCATAAAGGCCACTGGGATCCAGGAGAGTACCTATTGAGTGACACATTAAACAGCGTCAGTCACACATGACCACACGCTTTACCCCGTCAAACATTATAGAAAAAATGTAACAGTTGTGCTAATGAGTTGGAATTAAGTTGATTGGGAAGGTGTGATGAAGTCATTGGGTATTAATGTTAAACCTCATGTTTTATAAGCAGTCAACAGATTGGGTTGATGGAAAGACAATACAAGAGTGAACTGGAGCCTTCATCAACACATAGTAAAGTGTTAACCACATTAACTGAAGTGAGATGATGTGAGTCTGGTTTTAAAACTCCTTTGGACAGACAGTACAACAGCCAGGCAGTTATTGCCTGGCAGATGTTCATTAATTCTGGTTGGAAATGTGATGTAAATGTAAAATATAAATTTGACTGACATCATAACCAAATAGATTTTTAGCAGATGTTGGGTTTTTCTCACAACTAAAATGCCTGTATTTTATATGTCAAGATGACAACAGCATGAGACATTTAGTTTTCCTTAAAACACAACTGAAAAACCAAAAACATAGCAAAATCAGAAGTCATCAGTTTTGTACATCAAATTGATAACACTGACTTTTGGTTGCTAGCTACATTCAACCGAAATGTTGATGATGTTGGTGTCCAGCTGGGACCTTTGACCAAATCTGAGGAAATTCAGATACTGGATGGTGTTAATACAGTAGGACAGATGGACAACCACAAAACATAATGTGTCTGTCCAGGGCTGTTGCATAAAATGTTGCTAATTAACATGTGTGATAAAATATTGCTGTTGAGTGTATCACATATACTACACTTTTTATATAAATCTGATCTGATTATTGGTGTATTTATGGAATTTCCTTCTTTTTTATTTTATTTTAGGCCTACAGGGTTTAATATGATGTCAACATGTTGAGGCATTTTAGCTGATCAGGTGAAACCACTTCTACAAAAAGGTGAGAGGACACTCAGTATATGGATATACGGTATGTACACTGTTGCCAACACCTGGTCAGGTGACAGAAGGTTTTTCACTTGCAGTAGCATATCTGGAAATATTGCCACTGTTATTTTCTGTATCTCACTCATTGATCTAGTGGGTGCTTTACCATCTCCCTGTCACCATGACAAACAGCTTCTTGCTTCACATAACTCTGCTCTTGAAGCACAACTTGAGTTGTTTCATGTGGTGAAGGAGGCATCAGCAGACTTTATTCAGAGAGCATATATCTCTGCTTTTATGGTGCTGCAGACCACAGCCCAACATAATACACCACTAAGAGAGGAGCACTCACAAACCCATTTGATAATGAGGATGTGAGTCCAGTGATAAAGTGTTTAAAATGCAGCGAATGGAAAGAGCAGCTCTTCAGTTACAGTCAATTCACTGCCCTTATGAGAAGGAGGCATCACAGGCGCCCTGAACTTTTACAAGTCTAAAAGCAGGTTGAAGAAATGTATGTATCTCCTACTATAGTTATAACAATAAACAAGTTACTAATGTGATTCAATCATCTGCTGTCCATAGTCTTCCCTCTCCATCCCTCTCTCCTCTCCTCTCCTCCCCTCCCCAACTAGTTGAACTATGACTGTGCTGATTTGAGCCACACTCTCAGAGGACGTATGATCAAGAATTGTTGATTTGCATAAAGCTGGAGAGGGTTACAAAGTAAGAGAGGATTTAATACTGCTGCTACTCTCCCTAGAAGTGGAAGTCCAGCTAAGATGACACAACACAGAATCTTAAATGAGGTTAAGAAGAACCGTAGAGTAACGGCAAAAGACTTCATCAGAAGTGACTAACATCTCTGGTCATGAGTATATTATACACAAAACATTGAACAGGAAGGGTGCACATGGCAGGAAACTACAGGAACTACTGGAAGAGCCTGGCTGAGGTTCAAGGTTACATTTATTGTCTTCCACATCCAATGTGAATGTCTAATGGGTGTGATTAATAATGACATGAAAATGTATCATTGTTTGTGTGGTAACCTACAGCATTAACAAATTATGTTTGACAATACTCTTGACTTTGGTGTGAAACAGACCACACGCCAATTCAAGAAAACCAAAATAATTACAAAGGGTTCTCATGCTTTTTCAAAGCTTTTTTTTGCCACTTTGAATCCTGACATGACCACTAAGCTGCAGTCAGTGCAGTGTGTGGGTGGGGACCAAACTAAACACTCATTCACATCAATTCATAACTCCTAAAATACATAGAAAGCAACAGAGACTATGTGTGGTGGGCTTTTAGTTTGCGGTTGACAAACATAATCTGTCATCATATGTGAAGTAAACCGAGACATATTAAGAGTGACGATAATAAACGGTGTGAGGTTTTTACTGAGTACTTTACTGAGCACTACTTTTAAGAGCTTCATTTGTGTGACTTTGCTTCCATGCCACTTTTTGAGTATTAAATGTTGTTGCCATAACTCCCAGTGATTTAAATGCAGTATGCAGTGTCTCTGTAGGCTCTCAGTTCATTTGGGTGCCGGCAGGGCAGCATCACTGGAAGGTTCTTGGAGCTGTCAGAGCTCAGGACACTTCATGAAATGTGTTGGTACATTTGAAGAGCTGGATCTCTGCCTGTCTTTTTGGCTCATTTGGGTCTAATCTCCTTTGGATAAGCTTTGTGAAATAGGATTCTTTCCCTTTCTTTTATTGATTCATTGAGCTATTCTTCTTGTCTTTCCTCTCTCTTCCCCTCCTCCCGTAGCAAACAACTCCCCCCATCCTACCATCCCAACTCACCGTGCAAAATGTCCCTGTACAAACAAATAAGCCCTTCTCTAAATGAGCCCTTTCACTCTGTCCTGCCCACACTGTCCCTAAAATACCACTGGCCTAAATAATGCTTCATATCCAGACCAAAACCCCTCAGTCTTTACGTCACTAATGCCCATGCATCAGTACACTGTACTGCATTCAATTCACACAGTGGATGCATCCTGATTTAGCCAGACAAAGCCAGATTACAGTCTCACTATGCAGTATGACCTCAGCCCCTGATGATCAGTTTGTTGTTGATATGTCAACAACACAAATTGATACATATACATACATTTTTTCCCCCAAACTGGCATAATCCTGGATGCCTTTAAACAAGCTTTCAAAATCCTTAGTAAAAAAAAAACCCAACCTTGTATGGGTCGACATCCAACCTCCAAATTAATTAGTTAGAGACCTGAAAAGATAGTTTCAGTGCTGATTACCTTCTTTCTTAAAAAACAAAAACAAACAAAAAAACCCCCCAATATCCTGGAGTAGTTTTGTTCAGGCTTAAATACTAAAATAATCTGCGACCTCTGACTGAACTCAGTGATTGATATGATAATGATGCATGTCATAATGATCTATTGGTCCATTGATGTCATAATCAAAAGTTGGGAGAAGTTTTTCAATCTGTCCGACTCAGTGTTAAACTGGTTTACAGTTTAGCATCTGTCTTTCTTCATCATTTATCTGTCCTGTCTTTTATTATTTAACTTCACCTACACCGCACGGTACTGTCATTTCTGTTTTCACCTGTTTTGTTTTGCACCAACATCACTTAAAAAGTGGTTGAAAACAAATGACGGGGAGAAAGTTTTATGTCATTTTTTTTGAGCTCACGTGTTTGAGAAACATGACATCTGCTGTGGGGTTGCTCAGGGGAGCTGCCTCGGCCCATTATTATTCTCACTGTACATGCTGTCACTTAACATCATCGTAACATCTTCAGAGAGCACAATGTATGTTTCCATAGTTACACTGATGACACACAGCTTGACATTTCCAGCAAATGACGCTGCAGCTATAAAGCACACAGAGCAGCGACGCTGACCCAGCAGCCGGCGCAGCCTGCATGAATGAGGTGGGCGTTCAGGTACAAATCGCTTTTGCTCCACATTTCACAGAGACGTCTGGTACAAAAGTCAGAGCACATGGAGCTCAGCATCTCAGACATCTTAGTTGATATGAGTGTGTGAATGTGTTTTGCATCACATGCACTGCAGCAATTGTGGCAAAACTGTGAGCAGATACATTTTGTAATTTGTTATTTGTGAACCTATGTGTAACTGCTGTGTTGTGTTTGTAGGAAGGAACAAAAATATGCAAGTACACAACTCTTTTTTTCTGTGACCTCAGATTTACTAGTGCATGTGTGACTATTTTGGACAAGATCACATTCCACTGATGTTTTGTGCCAAAAATGCAAAAAAGTGATGTGATGAGTATGTGATGTATGCACATCTTATGATTTATAACTTTCGCTACCCTTTTTAATGTGTTTCATTTTACATTGGTGCCTTTGAGTGTGCGTTGTGCGTGCGTGCGTGTGTGTTGTTACCCAGAGCCCATGGTTTGTCCTCCCCTGGCCCCAGGCGACATGGGTCCTTGTATTGAGTAAAAAGTGCATGCTGCTGCTCTAACTTGTCCTCTGGAAAAACAGACACACACACACACACACACAGAGAGAGAGAGAAGGAGAGAGAGATGGGCTAAATGTGTTTTGTTATGAGCAGGAAATCAAACAATGAGGCATAATGAGGGTACAGGTAGGTGAGTCATATATTTGAGGTCAAAGACAAATCATTGCTTATTTAGTGACGCATTCACCTTCCCAGAATATGTAACTGTCATGTCATGTGCAGTTTTCATAAGAGACATTATGAATTATACATTGCAGACTAGGGTTGCAAAATTCCGGGAATTTTCAAAGTTGGAAACTTTCCATGGGAATTAACGGGAATATATGGGAATAAACAGGAATAAATCTGAAATTTACAAAATTGAACATTGGGAACTTAAATATAGTTGGGGGAAATATATTGTAGCATAATTATGGCTAAAACAACCAGATTTAATGCAAGAACACTTGAAATATCTATGCTATTCCTCAATCACATGCACAGGGCACATTGCTTACTTCTTTTATTGGGGGGCTGAGTAATATTTTACTCAACATTCATGTTTTTGTTGTTCAGTAAATTGATTGTTGTAGATTGTTCATACAAGAATTAAAACTTGATAAAGTAGAACATTATCAAGTTCACAAATAACTCACAAATAAATCTGTGGAAATGTCATGTTTTTTAATTGTATTATTTTGCATGGATGTCTGCTTATGATAAAACAAAAATATTTACATTCATGTTTGGACATGATACAGTTTGTTTAAATTACCCCAATTCCCAATAATTCCCATAAATTCCCAATAATTCCCATAAATTCCCATAATTCTGATGGAAAGTTTCCAATTCGGAATATTTCCAAAATTCACCCCATGGAAAGTTTCTGGAAAGTTTCTGGAAATTTTCTGGAAATTTACTGGAAATGTTCCCTCCCTTTTGCTGCTTGGGGAAGATGAAGCCTCTATCAGGTTGCTATATGAACTTATCCATAGCTCAGACAGCTTCATACCTGAGGAGCAGTTGTCAAAGTTGAGGTCTCCCAGAATGACGTCAAAGGCCACCAGGTCTTCAAGCACCTTTTCCCCTTCAGGTGGTTGGGATGAGGAATGACGAAACTCTGCCCTCCAGCGTAGCAACAGGTCCAGCTGCTCACACCTTACGGATGCATCACCTGGTTGGTGTGTGTGTGTGTGTGTGTGTGTGTGTGTGTGTGTGTGTGTGTGTGGAGTAGAGAGAAAGAAAGCAGGAGCGAAAGAAGAGAACAAATGAATGTAATTCAGTTTCATTCAGACCTGAACTGATCTACAGAGTGGAGAAAAAGTGGGACAGCCAAATGGAGAGCATATCTGGATATTATGTAAGACCTCACTACATAATTTAATATCACAATTGAGTTGATGAATGAAACCCGTGAGCTTCCTGTCCGCTGTGAGTATCCATTCTTTACCATGAAAACATCAACTCACAAAAAAATGCAACATCATGTTTTGGTCTCTTGAGTTCACTCCTCCTCACCATATTTTCTCACACTCTTCACAGTTGATCTTCAAACACTTTAAGGTCTTGATGATGGTTTGGTGCAAATACTGTGACTCTTAATGGAAGGGCGGGCGCGGCCGTGGTGGTTTGCCACATTCCCGTTACAGTTCAGAAACCCACAAAGAAAGTCACCCAACATTGCAGTTCCACTCTGCATGGGGCTTTAGTGCCTTTCATTACATTATTTCAGTTCTTTGGCCTGCAATTTTACTGTTGTAGTTCACTCTCACTGCTCCCGGCAGGCTTGTTTCCAGCAGCTGCAGACGTATTTTTAATGAAAAAGCTCTGATAAACTCACCAAATCTGCACAGCAGCAGACTGACAGACTGGCAGTGACAGAGCTGCTGGATTCAGCAGCTAAACAAATCAAACCATGGAGTGAATAGCGGGCCGGAATCATGACTCCAAATGAATACTTTATGTTTCACAATATACTGCCTGCCACTTGCAAAGTGCAAACAACTTCTTATTATAATTACTGTATTTGTCATGTTTCCAGTACAAACTGCACAAAAACCAGCAATGTACCAGACTTCCCTGACTGTATTTTCTTTCCCTACCTAATGACATCTTTTTTATTAAGTTATTAAATGTACTTATTACATTGCCCATTTTAGTGACATAATGTTAAATCATTTTTGGGTGCCATTTTGCTTTGGCAACATTTGCCTCTGTCCACTTCTGCCAGTAAATCAGAGAAATTGGATTTAGAGGGAGAGGGGAGGAGGTGCCTAGAGGGAGGTAGTGGGTGAGAATGTGTGAGAGAGAAAATAACAGCTGAATAGTGGAGAGTGTGAGAAACAAAGAGGTGTCAAGATATTGGTGGGTGAGTAGGTGGACTTGGCTTTGATTACTCTCAGCCCCAGCTCAAGTACATGTGAAATGTATTTTTCTTTTTGTGTTACTGGATCACTTAGAGAGATTGTTGTGGGGGTGTGTTTGCTGCACAGTTGCCTATATGAATATGTAAATATTGTGTGTATTTGTGTGTCAAGATGTGTGTTTGTTTCAGCTTGATGTGTTAAGTGTCTGAAGACTTGGGTGATGTCAATTTATATGTTTTTAACTTTTAACAAAATCCTGTCCTAATTGGAGGATTACACTTGCACTCGCAGAGTATCTTTTGCAGTCAGCACTTTAAATCTTGTTAAATGCATTAAGATAGTGTTTGTGATTTCAAAATTTGGGGCTTATAGTAACAAGCGTACAGCCTGGGAGAGGTCACCAGAGTAGAAAATAGCCTACCAGTTGGGAATTAGCCCTGGTTCAAATGCACTGCATAGTAGTTCAAAGGCATTCTGCGGTTGTACTTGAAGCCATGAATGGACGACTTGTAAGCAGTTGTTCAGGTTTGAATCCATTTAACATCCCATCAGAATCTGAGTAAAAGACTGTGACAGCTCACAAGTAGCGATTAAACACAGGTTCAGACTGCTTAAGCTGAAACAGCATGTCTTAAAATACTATTACTCCTTTATAATACTCCACATCATCTGACAGTCAATGTCAATTTCTAAAGATAAGTTGCGCCTTTGTTGAACTGTCACCAAAGAAGTGAATATTCTCTGTTATAGGACTAGTTTAAGTCTCTGTCAGGCAAAAACACTAAATCTTGCAACAAGTGTTTAATCCTGTCTCATTCCAGGGATGAGGGTCAGTTCCACTAACGTCTCTTATTCAGTCTCTCACGCTGTGCACAGCCTTCATCTAGCATCCACAGAGCCTTTAATTACTTCAGAAAGTAACATACATTTATTTTTTCTTTCTTTCCTCTTGTTTCTTTAATAATAATCATGAATGCATTTGCTGTAATAGAGGTGAGCCTCAATCTATTGGAAGTATAGTCCTCCTCCTCTTTCCTTCAGTTCTCAATGGAGCAGAGAAACTAGTGGCTCAACTCAGTGACATTGCACATGCACATTATAGGGCAGGTTATCCTGTCGTGGTCCAGGTAAAAGTGTCATGCACCTCAAGCATATACATGTTCCAAAACATATTGACACTTGGATCAGATCTTATTCCAACATCTAGTCCAGATGACTTGCATTGGGGAGAATCACTTATCTCCAGATTTAATACTGTATTTAAAGGGAGGAATTGTTTTCATTTCAGCATACTGTAGGGCTGTAACATAAGAAAATATGGAAAAAGTACAGTAATATTCAAAGACTCTCTGAATACACTTTCTTTTTGACCTCAAAACACGGGACACAAATAGGTGTACTTTTAAAAGCACTGGCACTACCCCCACAGTCCAGGCCCCTCCCCAAGGCTTTATGTTTGATGTATTTTTAGAAACAGCTCTGACACTGCTATATTTAGGCCTGTGGGAAGAATAGGAGGAGCTCAGAATAGCAGGCAAAGGGGGGGAGATGTGTCTTTTGTAAAAAAAAAAAAAAAAAAATGAGGGAGGCATCGACCAGAGGTTTTAAATAGGGCTGTGATGCCTTAAACAGCTTGAGCCAGTTGCCATGGGAACAACAGGAGGAGGCACACAGGGGTTTGATGCACCCATTTATCTAGCTATCTGGACATACGCACACAGAGATTGTGTGTGTGTGTGTGTGTGTGTGTGTGGTTGCAGCTCTCTGTCTGCTCCAGTGAAAGACAATCACAAAGACACACTTAAAAAGTGAAAAGCAATGTCATGGAAATCACATATAATATAAATGAATAAATGTGCATTTATCAGTATGTAGCCTACGATGGCGACTGAGACACACAGAGAGAGTAAACAGGGAGAGTTTGAACAGATGGAGAGCAAAGTAACCGTACCTTCTATGGCGTGGAGGTGTGTACATGTGAGATATCCCACAACCCTTTGCTCCTGATGGGAAGTACCCACGTGAACCTGCAGGGAACCAGAGACAAACATTAAATGTCACAGTGTTGAAGTCAAACAGGCAACATCAAAACCCATTTTACATGTTTGTACAGTACTGTAGTGAGTAGTTGTGTGCACATCCAATCCTGTTTTAGGCCAGATGCTGGACGATCAGGGGATCCAAACAAATATACCAGTTAGATTTATACAGTAAATAGATAGAGAGTCTTCACTGCAGTAATTTCATTACAGAGAGGACATTGTGTTGTACGCTAATCATTATGTAAACATATGGAAGCACATACATTAATGTAAGAAACAACAAACTGAGCTTTGATCACCAAAGTCGAACTAGTACAAGTGGATATTTGTGCAAAATTTGAATTGAATTTGAATTTCCTTCAGGAGTTCACAATGAGAAAATATTGTTTTGTGAAGTTACTGTGACCTTGACCTTTGAACCCTATATACAGTATACATGTGCTTCATACACAAACACCTGTTTGCAAAACAAACAACACAGGTAACACAGCCACAGATGTGAACCTTTAGCTACAGTTATTATGACTGAATTATTAATAAGAGTCAACATGAAATGTGCTTCCACTGCAGGAACTTTCCACAGGAACCTTTGGAGAAACTTTTAACATTTCAGTCACAGGAACCAGGGTCTAAATTTAGTTCTGGGATAATTGATCTACCCTTTAAAAAATGTCCCTGGTCAGGGGGTACAGTAGTACTTTTCAAAGATTCAGTAACTTTTGAGGGTGTGGTCTGCACTCTGCAGTGCTGCACATTTGTGTGCTCACTGCATTTTACTCCCCCCACCATGTTTAAAAGCTTGAAGCTGCAGGCTGACTGTTTGGTTTTAATTTAAGACTAGAAACTAATTTCATGCTGTTTAATATTGGTTGTTTTTTTAGGCAAGGAAGTGACCATTTGTCCAAGTGACACCTGTTTGGAAATTTGCTGGGATGTTGTGGTGGGTCCATCTCACCAGGGGAAACTTGGCAGGTCATATTAGTTCTTCGCTATAACTCCCACTTTTTCTGGCTGGTCATTGTGCACTGTCATCCTGGTAGAAAAGTGTTATGTCTGCAGTCTTTTGTTAATTTACTGTTGGCTCTGTGGTGTTTTAATATCTGAAGACTTGAAGATTAAATTTTAACTGAGCTGAAATATATCTTCCTGGGACTTCAGGCTGCAGCGGACACAGGAAACGTTTAGTTCTTGAGGAAAAGTATCTGAAACCAAGTTCTGGGAAGGAAAATGAAGGTAGTAGTCCAAGATAATTACATCCAGTTCTGTCCATCTCTGAAACACTTCACTGATACCGACACCCTGCACTTGCAGAACAGCCAATAGAAACACTTTCTTTCTGTAAAGACCTGTGATTGGTCAAAGTTTACTGTCTGAAAACAGTCAAGGGGAAGTGCTGATGTCATCTCTCTCAGACCTCTTTTCCAATACACTGACAGGTGACAGTGAAGGTACTGTATGGGCCTTTTCCCCTGAAGAACATTGACATTTTTACCTTAAAGGGATAGTTCACCCAAAATTGAAATTTCCTCATGTCAACTAAGGGCTGGGAGAAGTTTCAGAGTTATCCGTGGCTTCTCTGAGCTACAGGGGGGCATGTCCATATAACGGTTGCAAATGGATACCTGTCTTCGTAACAAAAAGACACACCAAAAAACATCCAAATACCTCCATGTTGCTCGTATGTAATGTCCGTCTATTGAAGCCCCGAAATGCGAAATTGTCCCGAAAAAAATTAAATAAGTCTTTCAAGCTTGTTTTGTAGCGGAAGCTTCTCGAAGCTCCTCTTCCCGGTTCGTCAAATTTGGACGAACTGGGAAGAGGACGGACCCTGGTTCGTCCAAATTTGACGAACCGGGAAGAGGAGCTTCCGCTACAAACAAGTTTGAAATATACAGTAGACTTATTAAGTTTTTTTCGGGACAATTTCGCATTTCGGGGCTTCAATACAAGACAGACATTACATACGAGCAGCATGGAGGTATTTGGATGTTTTTTGGTGTGTTACGAAGACAGTTAGTATCCATTTGCAACCGTTATATGGACATGCACTGCTACGCCGAGACCCCCTGTAACTCAGAGAAGCTACAGATAACTCTGAAACTTCTCCCAGCCCTTATAGGGTGAGTAGATAACGAGTGCAATTTCAATTTGGGGTGAACTATCCCTTTAAATTTAAAATGCACTCATGGATTTCTATCCTGGTGTTGTTCTCTCTCTGTCAGCTGATGTGTTTGCTGGCTGCTACAGCTGAAGCATTAGCATGTATTTTGCTACACTTGACTGATGTTGCTAAAAAAGGGTATGATGCTGAGAGCACTGCATCTGAATGATCAAATGAATGTTGGGAGGTCTTTTTTTAACATCCAATGCCGTGTATACACTCAATACCTCCTCCTGACCCCAATGTCTCCATTGCCTCAACAGCAGAGAGTGAGCAGAGCTGGTTTAATTAGACACCGTCTGCATCAGTGTTGAGAAGCAACAGAGTGACAAGACATGGAGCGAGGCAGAGGCAGAGGCAGGCGACTCTGAAGTGCTGGTGGGTAGATACAGACTGATGAAGAGGAGGAGGAGGAGGAGGAGGAGGAGGAGGAGGAGGAGGAGGAGGAATACGTGTTTGCAGAGAAAGGGAGATAATGATTGTTGGGTGTTTGGATTCAAGTGGAAAGGTGTCTGGATGGAGTAGATCTATATATAACATGACACAATGCAGCCATGAACAATTGAGTTGAACTGCTCTGGATGGAAGCTCCATGTCCCAGGAGGGAGTTAACAATCGATCCACAGCTGAAATGACCTCTCACACTGTATCATTTTTATTTATACATCCATGCTACAGAACCATTGCCAGTTGCAACACAATTGTAATTCAACATACTGTTTTCTACAATTAATGAAAGCTTTTATTTTTGTTGCTAAAAGCATGCTGTCTGGGAAGCTTTTTGCTTGGAATAATCCCCTGACATTTCTGCCATTTTGTTTTTTTTTATTTTTGTATTAAACAGGAGAACAGCTGGCATTTTTGTGTGGGTTACTTATTGTCTCTCTGCTTGCATGGCCACTCCATTATGCACTCTGGACATTTTTGTGCATTGACTTAATTTCTTTTTTTTTTCTGGCTTTAATTGTTCATTTACAGTGAAGGGAGTAAAGTCTATTATTCTGTAAGGTAAGAAGATTACGGCCTGACTATCTTGTCTATTTAAACAGATCATTGCTGTAAAACAGTTGAGAGAGTCTAACTGAAACCGATTGGTGGGACAACATGTAGGAAGTGACTTGCTAGGAAGGAATAGTTTTAATGGTAGTTGATTCAAGAAATAAAGTGATTGAGCAATTGATTGATTGATTGATTGATTGATTAACTGATTGATTGAGTGATTTGTGGCACACTTTTTGATCTTTGGACTTGGTGAAAGGTGTCGAATATGGTGCCCTGTCAGGGCAGGGCACCACTTGGATTTGAGCTTTTGACTTTAAAGTTGAGTTCGAATTGAGTTCCAAGACCTTTTGGATTTTGTCAAATCAAGTCTTAAAGGGATAGTTCACCCAAAATTCAAATTTCACTCATTATCTACTCACCCTCATGTCGACTAAAAGCTGTGAGAATTTTCAGAGTCCTCCGTGCCTTCTCGGAGTTAAGGGGGCGCAGCAGTATTTGTCCATATAATGGTTGTGAATGGTGCTCACTTTCTTTGTCCAAAAAGACACACCAAAAAACATCAAATATAACCATACTGCTCGTCTGTAATGTCCTTCTTGTATTGAAGCCCCAACATGAGAAATTGTTCTGCTGGCGTGATTTGCACTGACACAGGAAGAGCAGTGAACTGAGACACTGGGAGCTTCCGCTACAAACAAGCTTAAAATATAGACTTATTTAATTTTTTTCGGAACAATTTCTCATGTCGGGGCTTCAATACAAGAGGGACATTACAGACGAGCAGTATGGAGGTATTTGGATGTTTTTTGGTGTGTCTTTTTGGACGAAGAAAAGTGGTATCCATTCACAACCATTATATGGACAAATACTGCTGCGCGGACCCCCCCGTAACTCAGAGAAGGTGCGGAGGACTCTGAAAATTCTCACAGCTCTTAGTTGACATGAGGGTGAGTAGATAATGAGTGAAATTTGAATTTTGGGTGAACTATCCCTTTAAGTCATCAGGCATGACTCACATGCCTCCAAATCCAAGTCATGTGACTTGAGTAATTGTAAATTACTTCATTAAACTTTGAATTGATTTAGGGCATCGGAAAAATTGCTATGGCACTGTGCCAAACGTGCTGCACAGTTTTCACACACAGAGTCTGTCTAACGTTGAGGAGAGGAACAGAGTCAGAGAAGTCAGAGATTTAACCAAGCACACCAATTTAACACAAAGTTAAATTAGCATATGAAATATGATTCGATGATAAAAGCAAAGCTGTTACCAGTGTTGGTCAAAGGTTCCCCCCTAAACACATTTCACAGACGTGAAGCCAAGAGAGCTCAACACAACTTAAGAAAACAGCACAAACAAACTCAGAAAACATCTTCCTCTTCCTGCTCATAGCACTGAGAGCCAACGTGCGACCACAGCATTTTAAATGCTTATGAAATATTGGACACGCAGCATAACAACTGTCAGATTAAGCCGTTTTAACAAAGCGTGGTCAGACGTGGACCTGAGCGGATTAGAGCCACAAAGAGTTGTTTTCTGTATCAATAGCTGTCCATTGTTCCTGTTGTCCATCATTAAAAAAGTCTGGGTAATGTCTCACAACTCAAGAATCCCACATATACTGCCATTTATCCCATCTGATCACTATGATGGAAACTCATTGCCAATAAGGGGATAACTGTTTTGGCTTGGTGTCTGTGCAGAGCTCCTGATGAAAAATCCTTAAAGCCACAATAAGCATTAGTCTAATTAGCCTGAAATCAATGCCAAACACAAAGCTCATATTGTAGACTGAGGTACAGTAAATACACCGTACAATGATGGCTTTACATTTTCCTCTGAATATTTGAGGCATTAATTCATTTATTTGAATTGAAAGTTGATGAGTCGGCAGAAATGACTCATTTTTGTTAATGCACTCTCACTTCTTGTTTAATGCATTGAATATTTCCCCTTTTCACAGTTGTACTTCAGGTTTCTGGTCTTGGTCACAGGAAATACATCCACACAGCTGCTGCTCACTGGGATGTCTTTTTGTTTTTTGGCTCCAAAAATCATCTAGAGGCTGTTGTGTGTGAAGATCTGTAGTGTCAGCAGTTTCAGAAAAACTCAAGCCAACAATGACACCAAAAAATGTTGTCCCTGAGATCACATTTTTCCTCTTTCTGATGTGAACTGAAGCTCCTTAACTGTATCTGCATGACTTTATGCATTTTGCTGCTACTGATTGGCTGACCAGATAATAACAGATAATTTTAGAATTTCAAAGAGAAGGAGCCAGAAACCTTTGTGCCACAATCAAACCTTTAGTTTAGTTTAGTTTAGTTTAGTTTAATAAGTTTATTTGTAACAGGGACAATGTACATTAGTCTCGAGATGAGAAAAGATGCCTTGCACCAGATTTATTTTACTAGCTACTAGTAATCCATATGGAAAGGAGTAGTTTGATGTTATGGAAAATACATTCATTACATTCATGTAAAGAGTAGAGGTTACCACCCTCACATTAGCCTGAGGATAGTTAATTTAATTTTGCAGGACTGCTGGGAAGCCACTGGCTCTGACCCACAAAAACTGTGAAGGTAACCTGAGGCTAATCTGTGCTTATCTTAGCACAGATTGATGATGATCAATGAATGTGTTTTATGTCTATGTGTATTTATTTATTTTTTTGGACAATTTTCCATAGGAGCTTACAGTAATAGAATATTAACCATTCTAATTCAGATTTTCCAACTTTCAACCATCTCCCTGTAAAACAGGAAGATATAGCCACAGCTGGACATATTGAACTTTCACAAATGAAAAAAGAGAGTTAGTGGGCGTGGCTATGTATTTCATCATGCCTCCATTGCCCATGCAACACTGAGCTTTCTGGCAGTACAGTAGCTTCATATTTAGCACATTAAAGTGATCTTGTTGTCTAACTCCCTGCTGAAGTTTGAACTTTTCCATTATGACTAAAATACCAACTGCAATTCCTTTAATTCATTACTCATATTGCTTGTCCTTTTAGCTGACATTTGGTGATGACGGGGAACACCCTGGACAATCACAGCTCACATTCAAAACCAGTGGCAATTTAGTCACCAATTAACCCTCATGTCTTTGGACTGTCAGAGGAAAACTCCCTGCCTGAGATGACAGTGACCACTGTGATGTCCCCTGCTGTTTTGAAGTTTCAGGTTTGGCATACATGGATGGATGACTGACCCTAAGCTTGCCATTCATTGTAGACAGGTAAGTCAATCAAATAGGCACACACCCCTATCTTTAAGGCCTGATATCTAATAAGATGGACCATCAGAGTATTGAGCAAATGGTTTGAATTCAGCCGGTGGCACTGTAACGAGCTGTTATCACTACACTGTGAGTCATTTGGCCCAGTTCAAATTCTATGACAAGATCAAGACCAGTCTCAAGTTAGAGAAAATGAGTAAAAGATCAATTCTCAGATCGCTTGAGTTCAAGTGAAGTCTCAAATCAGCCAGTCAATTGTGTAAATCACAGCAAAACAAGACTGAAGACTCTAGTTAGTTATAATTAAGTCTCAAGTGAATAGCTTGAGTAAATGATATACTGTTGTTATCATTAAGGATGTGGGCACCAATGTGGTTTTTAACTATTGGATTATCATTAAGACAAAAGGATTTGGTGTAAATGAAAAAGTAGATGGTCTGACAGAGATAAACAATCCTGCTGGAGGGGAGATGTTGTGATGTGCTGTGCTGCATCCATGTGTGTATTATCCACACATACAAACACACACTTCAACCATGCACTTAGTGCTTTAAAATGATAATTATAAGAGGGGATAAATGTTGAGACTGAAAAGCTTTAATTATGGAGCCAGTGCTGGCTCCCTCTTTAGGGAAACATTTTTTAATTAATATTTTATCTCTGCCTCCGTCATCCTTTCTCTCGCCTCTCTCTCTATAATCCACAATGCTGCCTTTCATACCATTTGCCATGGGAGTGGTTACAAACCTCTAGGTGTGGAACCATCCAACATGGACATAACACCTACAGGGAGGTATACTACTACTACTACTACTGTATATAGTTTAATCTCTGAATCACATCTGAATCTCAACATTCTGAGATTAGTCTGAAGTGTTGGATTTCTTTTCATATGTCACATCTGTCTTTTCAAATGCCCCCCCCCCCCCAGCTCATTTGTAATAATGCAAATGGTCATCGTAGTTAATAATAAATAAATACGTTTTCTTTGACTATGGTTTTGTCCAATGGAGACACAGGATCTCCTGAACCTCTCACTCCTTCAGAGCAGTAAGATGAGATGTTGCTGCTTCTCTGACCTGCCACAGTGCTGTAGAGAGGATGGTTGGTGTTGTCTAAGACATTTTTTCAACAGTCCAGTTTTTCAACCTTTTAACCATCTTGTCCAGTCTCCTTGTGTACAGACACGCTGCTGCTCCAGCAGACTGTAGCATAAAACAGTTCATTGGTCACCACATGAACAGCAGATGTCAAAGGACCTGAGCCTCCTGAGCTTCCAGCAGCGATTGATAATTATCAGCTGATTTTCATTAAAATACGTGATCTGAGGTTGGGAATAAATCACAGATCAGCTCCGGCCTGTGGTGAAGGCAGCATAGGCATATGCTGGGGGCAACATCATCCAGGAGGGGCACCAAATATACGAGCAGAAAGAAAAGCAAAAATGATTAACTTTCATTTTTGTTTTATACTACTGAAACTATTATTTTGAATTATGACACAAGCCCAACATCTATTACAACATAACTACATACCAAAGCCTATTAAAGAGGCCTTTTTTCTAGGGGACTACTATAAAGTGTGTGAGACTGATTTAATACATTTCATCTGCAATCTATGCCAGAAATGATCATTATTGACCACTGGCCATCCAGTCTCACCCTGAGGTAAGCTATTGGTATTGATAACCTTCACCCAAAAAAACATGATTGCAGCATCCCTATTTACATTAAACTTTAGCAGTTGATGGCATTAATATAAATAGATTTCCATCATGAGTCAGAGGGGTCATGAAATGGTTATTGCAACATCTGTATTGTTTCAAGACAACTGTGTGAAGAAGCAGTAGTAGTATAGTTCAAATTGCTAACTGTCATAGGACATGTGTCACTTAGCCCCTCCATGATGCTCATGGTGGGTGGAATAGCTAATGAGGTGAGTGTGATGGGAAATAAAATGCGAGAAAAAAGAAAAAAGGAAAGCTTTGATTTGAAAGATCACAACTTTAACAATGGCGTCTGAGTGTTTGTCTGGGGGTGAAAACACAACCGGTACCTGGTAGCTGCACAGATAAAAGCAGCATGAACATGAGGTACATCGAATGAACTGTGTCTAATGAGATGCATCCCAGCTGGCGGCGAAGCAAGGCTGAGTGTCGAGTCGTAATGAGTGAGAATGACCAAAGGTTTATGAAAGGGAAGCAAGGATCCACAACAACATGCTGCCTTGGAAAGCTGCCACTGTGAAGACTGAGAGGGTTGAGGAAAAAAACAGCTGGCACATCAAAGTAACAGCTGGCTAGACGAAAGGCAGGTTATAGCAGGCAGAAAACAACTCAACTCCAAAATCTATAAAAGATGCTTCAATGCTGAGTTCAATAAAACTCTGAAAAACATGTCCACAGAGACATTTCCCCACTTTGAGTCATGATTGATAATAGTTAACTCTTATTATGGAAATACTGACATTTTGAACTTTTGCTTACCTTCAGTGACTCTGACTATACACATACTAATCTGACCAATCGTACACATTGAAGGTTATACTGTTCAAATACCAATGGCTACAGAAATATAGCATCTAAACAGAAGTCCAAAGTCTGCAGCTCATATTATATAATTATTTAGCCAAAGCCCATTTATGTGGATGTTGGATTTATGTCATATTATATTGTGAAAATACTTTCAGGCTTCTACTAGTTAATTTCTTGCCTGGTTTTTCTGTGTCTCTGTCTAGGCATGGGCAGGGGCAGCGACCCACATAATGCCCCAGCTGCCCGTAAAAATGATGCTGCTTCATCACAAGATTAAGAAAATAACTGAAAAATAATTAATGCAGCAGAGACACACCCGCTGTGAACACACATGCTTCTCCACAGCAGCTCAGCCACATCTACCAACACTCTCATGCTAAGCTAAGCTAATCTACGTGATACAAGACACAGTTCACTGTCCTGCTGGAGCTCAGATGATATCAAAAGCAACAACAGACAAAAGACCTATGGGTAACCAGTGACATCTTTACGTCTGGAGCCAGGCAGAACCAACTCTTCATGTATCTTTAATAGGGTTGCAAAGGGGTAAATTTCTGGAAAATTTCCAGAAACTTTCCATGGGAAGTTAAACTGGGGAATTCTGGAAATATTCCGAATTGGAAACTTGCCATGGGAATTATGGGAATTTATGGGAATCATTGGGAATTAACTGGAAATTGGGGGTAATTTAAACAAACTGTATCATATCTAAACATAAATGCAAATATTTTGTTTTGTCATAAGCAGACATCCATGCAAATAATACAATTAAAAAAACATGACATTTCAACAGATTTATTTGTGAGTAGAACTTTATCAAGTTTTAATTCTTGTATGAACAATCAATTATTTTACTGAACAACAAAAACATATGAATGTTGAGTAAAATATTACCCCCCCCCCCCCAAATAAAAAAAGCAAGCAGTGTGCTGTGATTGAGGAATAGCAGAGATATTCAAGTGTACGTGCATTAAATCTGGTTGTTTTAGCCAATATTATGCTACAATATATTTCCCCCAACTATATTTAAGTTCCCTGTTAAGGGCCAACCTTAAATTTTGTAAATTTCGGATTTATTCCTGTTTATTCCCATATATATTCCCGTTAATTCCCATATATTCCCATGGAAAGTTTCCAACTTTGAAAATTCCCAGAATTTTGCAACCTTAATCTTTAATAAGTATGAAGACCACAAAGGAGGATTTTACATCAAAGGCAGCATGTGTTTTAATCAGTCTGGACATGTGGGTCAACTCTAGCCTAACTAACTCTTGTTAAAGCAGAAGTAAGCGATCCGGTGGTTTTGGCTAACTTCTTGTCAGCCGATGGAGTCAGCAGTCCCTGCCCTCGTCCCTACGTCACCACATTCACGCGCATCCTTTGGCTGCACACACAGAGAGGACCGCCCCTTTACGCCGTTCTCTCCTCATTGGATAAAGGTTGTAGGATACAAGGAAAGTTTTCTCCTCGGCTTACAGCAGAGCAGAGTGACTGACAGACCCGTGTTTCAGACCAAACACTCTATGTAAGTGATTGCTGTCGGAAGATAGAACTATTTAAGACTTATATTAACACAAACATTCCGCTTACTTCTGCTTTAACTGGCATTAATGAGAGTAATAATGTTAAACATTGTCTGGTTTCCATGTGTCAGTTGGGTGGATAGCAGCTTATACACACCAGGAGGTGGAAAGCCAACATGTTAGAGGGACCTGGAGTGACATATACAAGCAGGTGCTGAAACAGGGATGTGAGGCCATCTTGTAAACGACAGCGCCAGGCAGTAGGCAGCATGGCTGACAGGAGGAGACTGTCTGCAGGCAAGCTGTCACAGAGTGAGTCTTTACCAGATCTGCTTCACATAAGAGCATGGACATAAAGAAATTGGTGGTCTCTTTCTCTCTCTCTCTCTCTCTCTCACACACACACACACACACACACACCCTGGCATCAGGTCACATAAAACCAAATCCGTTCTGGTAGGAACTGGATCAGCGCCAGACTCACATCCTCACGGTCACAGTACGCAGCTAATTAATGGACTCACAGGCTGTCAACACTCATCACAGGGGTACACACACAAGCAGGTACTCACCCACACACACAAACAATGGGTCATCCTCAACGGCTGCTCATTTCATCACTGATTTGTTGCTTGTTCCCTGTATAAGCTTTGCACCGTGAAAGCTGCTTTTTTCCTCACCAAAACAGACTATGTTTCCTCATTACATATCATTCTGTACCTGACCTGTCTATCATGATGATGACATCATATGGTAAGTATTAAACGATCAATAATTCACTTATTTAGTTGTATGTTTTGTTGTTTTTTCCTTTTTGCATTACACTTTTATAATATTCAGTTTCATAATGTGATATGCATATTGTTGTTAATAATTTAAATCTTATTCACAAATTACTTCCAAAATTCAAGGGAAACTTTAAAACACATAACTGTCTACACTTTATATATTATACAACCTACTGTAGTTTTAGTCAAGTATAAACTTTTATAAATGGATACAAGTGTGTTTTACACTACATAGCTATACCTGCAAACGCCATTTAAACCATTATCTCAGCTGCATACATTTAAACACATCCTCACTTGACATAAACTGTTACTATATGACATGTTGTATTAAAGTGTTAATCATTATGTTTTATAATACAGACATCTATGTTGAGTTATGCTGTAACTAGCATGTAATGAAAATACATTACAGCACATTTTCAGAGCGAGGGGTGGAAAGGCTTTGAGTGTTCTGTAATCACTGTGGTGAGCTCACAATGACAGATGTAGAATATGTGAATGGGTGTGGGTGTCAGTAAGTGTGTAGCACTGTACAAGTACTGTCTGCAGTCTGTGAATTCTCCACCGCAGCAACAGTGTGAGGTTGTTGGGTTTTTTTCAGTGGGAAGAGGATTACAATCTGACAGATCTATAAATATTACTTCAGACAGCCAGCAGGTCATCACAATCACAACCTTTTTCACAAATGTATAATAAAAGAGCATACAGCAGCATAAGAGATAACAGGATTAGCCTCTGGCTGAAATGACACCAAGCAGCATTGAGAGCATGGATGTAAACTGTCTCTGCTGCAGGAATATGGAGGTAGGTTTGTCTCAAAATCAACAATCCATGTCTAAATGTGTCATCTGTAAATATAAACCTCCCACAAATACAAAATATGTATTTGTATTTGTATCTGCCAATACAAAAATTCCACAAATAAGAACCTGCCTGTGAATACATGAACATCTGTACATTTTCAGGTAATTATATATTAGAATTTTGCATGAATTCATATTTTGTAGGTTTTGTGTTTTGATTTTCTAATTTAGCTAAACTAAACTAAGTTAAACTAGCTTATCTTAACATAAATTCTAAAAGCAGAAGGGAACAGCTGTTCAGTCTATTTCCAGAGGTACAATCCTTCCAGCTCCTTCCTCAACAAGTTAATGCTTTGCTGTATTTGAACTACATCTGAAGCGCTGAACCATTTCTTGGCTGCAAAGGAGAAGTTGTGTTGTCACTGAGAGGTCTTCACAGCGTTTACAGAACAGTAGTAGTAAAGTAAAAGTAAAGTGAAACCTCTAACCTTGGCAAACAGCGCTCCCTTGGCTGCCAGTGCGTCCTCCCCTCTTCCATTTGGGTAGCACTCGTAGCGTGCATCCAGAATCGGGTAGCGGCTGGCCAGCATCAACCCACTGTTCAGGAATTTGAACCTGGAGCAGCAGCCTTTCCAGCCATACCGCCCAACATCACTCAGCATGTACGGAAAGTAGCGATGCAATTGCCGCCGAAGTCTGGTTGTAGATCCGTGGTCGAACACCTCCTGCAGTGCCAGAAAATCCAAGTTGGCAGGGAAAAAGGCAGAGATCTCGTGGTCGAATGTCTCATCTCCGTGGCGACGTTTTCGTCCTGGGCGCTTGAAGATTGACGTGCGAGGGACATGAGAGAGAGTGTTGTTAGAGGATATCCCTACTGCGTTGTCACCTCCATAGTAACGAGCGAGGGACTCCCTGGAGGCAGTCATGCTGCCTGTGTCTCCTGCTGCCTGATCCCCTGGACGATGGTTCCCTGTTTCAGCCTCCTCTTCCTGGGGGTCCGGGTCTGGAGCACTGATGCTGATTTGGACCCCTGAGGTGTGGAGTGGGCAGTCTGTGGAGGATTTTGGCTGGGTCCCTTCACAATGAACGGGACAGTCATGATGGCCAGGGACACTCTGCCCTGTGGAATGCATGGGGCAGTCTGCAGCCTCCCCTGAGGTGTGAACGGGACAGTCAGAGCTGTTGTTGGACCCTGCCGGGTGGAGCTGGCACTCCGCTGTGGTGCCTGTTCCGTCTGGGTGAAGGGGGCATCCCTGGTCTCCTGCAGCAGGGTGTAAAGGGCAGTCGGTAGCACCTGAGGGGTGAATAGGGCACTCAGTGAGGGGCTCTGCTTCGTTGTCGGCTGGGCCGTTGGTGGTGTGTGTGGTGTCTGGACGGTGATCCAGAGAAGAGGTACGACGGAAACCAGTGGCAAGGCTGCTGAAAGACGCCGCACTAATGAATCAAACAGAAAGAGAGAGGGATTCAAAATGTATTTGTTTGATTGGTATTCAGAGATGGACAGAGTACTCGACTCCAGTACTTGAGTGAGAGTACAAATACTACTGGTCAAAATATACTCCGTTACAAGTAAAAGTAGCTCAGTCGACTTGTTACTCGAGTAAGAGTAAAAAAGTACTTGCTTTTAAAGGTACTTAAGTATCCAAAAGTACATGCTTTTACATTTACTTTAAGTAAAAGTAAGAGTAAGAGTAAATTTCTTATTTTTCACATCAATGAATTACTATAATTTTTTCTAAATGAATTTAAGGAGCTTTTAACTCTTGTTTCTGAGAATTAACTCTTTGAAACCAGCTGCACTGATGTGCTGCTTTTAGGGGTTAGGGTTTCCTTCTTTGACAAACACAGCGTGTGTCCAATAGTATTTTAGAAAAAAATGAAAGTAAAGAGTAGTACTTTCAGCCTTCCTAGAAATTAACTGGGGTAAAAGTAAAAATATTTGTCTTGGAAATGTATTCAAGTAAGAGGAATAAGTACCAAAGAAATCTAATACTAGAGCTCTCTTTACCTGATTGAAGTGTTGGTAGGTGAGTCAATGTAGATTTTGATTTGAGGCCGACTGGCACCATTGCGGATCCTCTTCCCCACCTCGCGGGCTCTCCTGTGGGTGTCTGACAGGTTATTGAACCTGGCCAGGGAGTCAGGCAACAGGCAAACGTTGGCACTGCAGAAACAGAAGCTTCTGCCCTGTGGCCTCCACTCCCCAACACCTATGCCGCCCTGTCCTGCCTGGCCCTGCTCGGCCTGGTGTTTGTCTGGTCTGTGTAAAGTAAGAAAGAAATACCATATTAAATCAAACAGAAGCTCTCATACATACTGTACGCTGCCTGCTTTAGGATCTGTACCACTCTTACATCTGTGTGATCAGCATGAAGATTAAAGGGATACACCAACATTTTTTTTGTGTCTTGCCTCACTCCCGAGTCCATGACAAGCAGATAGACACCATCCTTTCGACTGTGCGTGCAGTAACAAGGGAGATACGGGCAGAGCTGGTGCACCACTAATTAGCTTAGCTCAAACACTGGAAGTGTATAGGTAGTGTTAGCCTGCCTCCACCTAAAGTCATCAGAGAAACTCTTCAGCAACTCTAAACGGAAAGCTGCGGGCCGATCTTCGTCTCAGAGCTGACAAAACTCTCCGGTAAGGCATCTTGAGCGGTCAAATGCCGGTAACGGGACGAGATCGGTCAAAACGGAGGGTTCAAGCAAAGACGGTTTATTTTGGTTCAAGCTAGCTACATCGAGGGTAGGTTAGCTTCCTATTTCAAAGTAAAAGCACAAATTCTATCGTCATGGTTTTCTGTATGTAAAGAGCAACGAATGTTTTATTTTGTGAAAGTAACCGGAAGTGCGTTCGTCACAACGGCTAGCTTGAGTAGCGCCAAATTCGTCCGAACAAAATTGTAAACAGATGGTATTTAGACAAATTAACGACACACTGCTGATCTAAACGGCTACTTTCTCGCCTAAAAATGTTTGAAATGTGGATAAAGTGATATATTTACAGAGTTTAGAGCTAAAATGAAATCAGCTTCTGACTGCTGATTTCGGCTCGGGTAGGAGGCAGGCTAACACTACCTATAGCCTACACTTCCAGCGTTTGAGCTAAGCTAATTAGCGGTGCGCCAGCTCTGCCCGTATCTCCCTTGTTACTGCACACACAGTCGAAAGGATGGTGTCTATCTGCTGGTCATGGACTCGGGAGTGAGGCAAGACATGAAAAAAAAAAGTTGGCGTATCCCTTTAAAGAATAAACTGAACTGGACTGGACAGTCTCTACATCTCATTAACCATTACATTATATTCCATTTGTTTAATCTATCCAAAAATCTAAGTTTCTGGTTTTATAGAAGGAGCATGACTTCCCAGAGTCTCAGCCTGGCAACATCACAAATGAGTTCCAACAGTTCTGCTGAAAATGTGACATGCACTTTTTGGTCAGTCTTCTCTCTTGTTCATCAGGCAACATAATCTGACAAAATTACTAAACACATACTGTACATGAAAGACGAAGACTGATCTGATTTAAGCTATATTAACTGTAACATGATCACTCAGAAACCTGACTGACTGATGATGTTTAACTTCCCCTGTTTGATACATATCAAATTGGTAAGAATGGTTTGTCCAAACTATCCGTGTAAGGTTGCAGGGCAGGCTGGAGCCAACCCCAGCCAATAGAGGGCGCAGGCAGGGTATCACTATCACAGGGCCACATACAGAAATGGACAACATCATTCACGCACTATGGGCAATTAAGAGTGGCCAATCAAAGTACTGAGGAGGAAGTTGGAGTACCTGGGGAGAACATACAAACTCCACACGGAAAGGGCCCCAGCTTGGGAATTGAACCCCAAACCTTCTTGCATGGAAATGAGAGTGCTAATCACTGTGTGAACAGAAACCCTCCATACCTTAAAAGGGTTTTCATTGTTGTGCTGATGTGTTGCAGTTACCGTACTGTCTTATTTCTGTGTTTCTGTTGTTTCTATGCATCTTCCATCATAGTGGAAGATTTATGCATATTTACAGAAGTTAATATTGTGGGACATTGGTCATGATCTATCGGATTTTACTTGCATGTTTTCCAGTGGATTTTGTTGAGCTCCCAGAAGAGCTAGATAGAGTGTTCAAAGTCAGGGTTATGTTGGGTAGACACTTGAGTGTTTGAATAACCAAACACCTGCTGAAAAGTGATTGACCCTGAAAGCTGGAAGCCAGACCAATGAGCAAACTGTTTATAGTAGATAATGACTCCATTTTCTGCTTCCTCAAATCTCCAAACTGTGTGAACAACTGGCTCTCTAGATATCAAATGAAGCATGACCCTGCAACTGCAGAGCCTATTTCTCATCTCAACTGGATTCAGAAACCTGTTTTCAGATTCAGAGACCAAAATGTTGGTGACTGGAGAATTTTCTATAAGGACTAGATGGCAAGTTGCATTAGTATATTTTTCCAAACATTTATCAATTAACTTTAATTTTTACTCCACAATATCTAAAATAAATAATTGAATTTTCTTTAATTGTGAAATTGTGATAGACCGTACATTTTCATCACCAGAGAAGACCCAAACACAGCCAGATCCTCCACTTGTTGTGCTTGCTTTCATACTTAACTTGACCCAACGCCGACTATAGCTGCGTTTCCACTGCAGGAGTTCCTGGTAAAAGGAGGGGGTAGGAACTTCTACAGGAACCGTCCTCTCACTCGGCCCTCTCGGTGGCCGTGTCTCCACTGCAAACAGGACTCACCGGGCTCTTATGGCGACGTGCAACAGTTTCGATCACCGCAAGGTCGTTGCGCAGCGTTTTTTATTTTATTTTTTACTGCTCTTGTTGTTTTTTTCTGTCAGTATAGACGCTTTAAAAAAAAAAAAAAAAAAAATGCCGTCTCGATCGTCACGTAATCCCGCGATCGCCTATTTACCACTCTTTTTTTTACCAGGCCTACTGCTACTCTTGTCTTTTACTGAGTTATTCTCTCTTTTTTCCGGCCGTTTTTTCTGTTTGTAGTAACGTTGGGTTGTAAAAATACATCTTATTTCGGGGCTTTCTCTTAGTGTCACATGATCCTGCTTTGAGTCTGACCAATCAGCACAGAGTAAATCTCAAGACCCACTTCTTCAGGGCCGATCCGAGTACCTACCCCCAGGCAGGGACTCCGTTCGGCCCTGTAAAAGTTCCTGTAAGCGGCCCTGAGGGGGAGGTTCCTGCAGTGGAGACACGCACCAACGGGGCTGGCCCTGTAAATTACCCCGAAGTTCCTGCAGTGGAAACGCGCCTAATGTTGGATAATTCCTCATCAAAGCACCCATGGCCTTAAGTCCATGTTAAAATTTTAGAACGACAAAAAGAGTCCTAACTTGACACAGCCTGAATGTTATGTAACTTGACAAGAAATAGTTAAGTAAATGAGTTTACTTTCATTCTGGTCAACACTAACCTGCGGTAGGTGTACAGGTAGGGCTGGCGGATGGCCTGCAGGGGAGCCCAGATGATGAAGCCCAGAAGGGCAAAAGGCAGAGAGGCAAGGAGCAGGAGCAGGTACAGGGGGGCAGAAATCAGGACACACAGGATGAGGAAGGAGCAGGGGTCCTGGGAGCGCTGGCGCTTTTCCAGTGAGGTGGCCACACATGAGGCCAGGAGCCGGTCCAGGAGCCAGTAGCAGGGAAACACCAAGCTCCATGATAAGCCATCCAGGAAGTGCAAACAGGCACTGGAGTAAGGGGAGGTGTGGAGGACCATCTCTTTCCTTTGTCTCTCTCTTTATTCCTCTATCGCTTTCTCCCCACTACACACTGCCCATCCACACCCACATAAATTTCTGTTTTTTTTTTTAAAACAAGTACAAATCTGTTCCAGAGATAAACAGAAATAATCTTTTTAAAAAAATCAATCAGACTTAATTGTTGACCCTCCCACCTCCTTGGAGAAAGTTACACTACATGATTTGGGTGATTGTCTCCACAGGTAAGCTTGTGTAAGTCTCACTAACCCTGCCTCAGCAATTACAGCCTCTGCAGGAGGAGTGAAGGAGCGCAGAGTGGAAGTAGGAGGTTGCCATGATGAGAGATTTTCCCCTGATGATGGATCTATGATTGTAGAGGGACCAGCGACCTGAGGAGGAGACTGCCATCAAACATCATTTCCTCACAACCTGGAGAAAGAGAGCAGATCAACAGGGAAAGAAGGGAAGAAAACAGGGGTGGGGTGGGGGGTTGATGAAAGTCATTAACTTGCTCTGGTGTAAACATGTAAAAAAAAAAAAAGGACATCATTAATGTCATAATGTTTGTGAATGAATATGGATACTGTAAATGTGTTCAATTACTGGAGCAAGAATTCTGTTGTGACTTGTATTTTAATATATTTTAGAAGACAAACTGTTTTTCAACACTGATATTTCTTCAGCTCGATGAATGATATTACAATGGTTTTAAATAAAATCTGTATTTGAGTGACAGCACCAGAGTTGGTTTAGTACTGTATCATTTGACTTTCTGAAACAGAGCTGTAAGTCACTGAACAGATTTTTTTTTATTTTGAAGTTGTGATAGTTGTGATTGTATTCATCTCAGTAGAAAAACAATCACAGCCAACTCCTCCACTGTCAGTCATGTTTGAACCTGCCAGTGTCCTGATGATGCTCTGTTAGATGAAGATGAGGCATAACGGTTTGACCAGATATAGTTTGAAATATTTGCTGTGATTACCATGACCAAATGTTTATTTTTTTTTTTCACGATGCACCCATGATGCACCCACTTTATTCACACACAAAAATCATAGTTGGCTTGATAGTCACAAGGTGTGTGAACTGGTCTCCTGGGGAAGCTAACTGAAGCTTGTGGTAGGAGCCATTTACATACATTAGACATACATAAGACACACATTGTAAACACGTTTACATGCACATGACACTTACATACATTTAACATACTACATATAACACAACATATACTTAACATACAGTTTGTGATCCCGGGATGTACATTATATGAGTTTAGCAATTGTTCCTTTAGATGACGTTTAAACAAGGAGATAGATCGTGATGTTTTGAGGCTGTCACTCTAACACTGATCAAAGATATATGAAAACAATTGTTTGTTATTTGTGTTTGTCTTAAAGCTTTTCATTATGTGGTATAGTTAGCTATAGTCTGTTGATAATGTCAATATTTTCAAAATATAAATATGTTTGAACCATTCAGTGTGATTAACCCTTTGCGTCATATCCTCTCTTCCTCTCTCTCTTTCTAACCTAAAAGAACAAATTGATGATCCTGCAGCGATGCACTTTTTCAGAGCCTTTACTCTCAAGAGTCACAATTGAGCATTGCACAACAAATTCCAGACAAGTTCATCATTTTTTGGAGTCCCCTGGAAACACTTCTGTTCTGTTGTGTGAATTTGCACACTTGTGTTAAAGGGATAGTTCAACATCTTGGAAAATTGGCCCATTGGCATAATCCCTAGGAGTCGGTTCGTTACCTTTAATTGTCGGTGCAAGCTATTTTTAGAACGTCGGATCAGAGCCGTGAGCTGCTCAGAGCTACGCTACAGAGGCTAATGGAATTTCTTCGTTTCCCTCATCAAACTCATCAAATACACAATCCAACTCCAAAACGCTCTAGTGGACGAGTTGTGACCTGCACATTCACCACACTATGAGATAATAACAGAACGTTATGAGACAGAGTTTGTTTTAGAAGCAAATGCAGAGACTGCTTGCCAAAAAACTGCCCCGACAGGAACGCACATCAGCTGTTTTGCATGAATTTACCTCGAAAACAACTCTGTCTTGTAACGTTCCGTTATTTCACCAAGAAATCCCATGAGTCTCCGTAGTGTAACTCTGAGCAGCCGTTCTAAAAATAGCTTGCACCGACAATTAAAGGTAACAAACCTACTGCCTATAGGGATTATGACAATGGGTCAATTTGCCAAAAATGTTGAACTATCCCTTTAACACACTGATATAGATGTTTTGTGACTTTTTGAGCTCCACTACAGCGAACAACCAAAGTTATGCATCCACCACATTTTAATGATTTTAATAGGAAATGTGAAAATGCTCTAGAAGTACATGTAAAAAGGCAACAAAGAGAATGACAATCAATGTGACACTAACCACTGCTATTACAGCGATCTAATTCTCATCCTGCCCACACTTAACAGTACAACAGAAATTTCTGTCCATGCAGGTTTTCAACCGACTTCAATAACACCACGCCGGAATGGAAAATGAATAAATTCAGTGTGAATAATAATGAATAATGAATGGATTTATTCATTCATGTTATCAAGTATGGCTTAGAAAGATACCATGAGAGGGCTGACCTCATATACCATACACAGCCTGCCAGAGCAACAATACAGCAACCAAAACACACTGTATCATCTAAAGTACCACAAAGTGATACAGTACATCAGGACAGACCAAGCTGAAAATCACCATACTGTAAACACATCATGCTCATACATGAACATCTCACGTCTCCAATTAGAGTATTAAGGAACTGTGCAAATGGAACACTGTCAAATGATATAATAACCTGTTGTATAGTTGTGACATAACTGAGTAAAAAAAGAAAGTGATAATGCTGTCATATTTGTTTGGCAACTCCACTTGGGATGTCAGACCATTGCACTGTTTATTTTGTCCTCAAGAAACATAAACCATAATGATGTGTGGTCGCAATCTGGTCAGTTGGAAGTATCCAATGTCTCCAGGAGTGTTAAGTTGCACAGACTGGGACATGTTTAAGAAGGCTTGTGGTGAAGAAGACATTGTCAAATTAAATTAGCTGTGTCTGCTTGTCACTTTCTCTAACAAAGGGAGCAATCATCAATTTTTTTTTACTATTACTTCTTTCTTTGTCAAATTAAGAGTCAATGGGTTGAAAAGTTGATTTTACTCAAGAGTGGCCAGTGTTAGTGTCTTTCCTGGTGAAGTGAGTTTCCATAAGAAGCAAGCCAACTGGCTAGTTTACATTTAAAGAGGATGCAGTATGTCATATTCTGGTTGAAGTATTTCTAAAAAGAAAAGTACAGAACCATGAAACTTTTTGACAGAAACAAGGATGGCAAATTAAATATGTACCAGCCATGTTTGGTAGGGTTACAGAAGTCACGCTAGGTGACAGATTCTAGTTACACCATTAAGCACAACAGTAACGCAGTAACACTAACATTTAAGTGTTAGGATGAAGATTTTGGATTTTTGGGTGCACAGTGACGGTCAGACAGTGAGGCCTGGGAACTGTGGGTGACGGTGTCCAATTGGAAAAGAACAAGTGTCATCATATCATGGCTGATGTCACAGCTGAGAGTATGTCGGAGATGGCACCATCCACAGCAGTGTAGGGTTGGTTTAATTTCAAATGAACACTGATGATGTTGTGTTTTTAAACCAGAATAATTGTCTTAACATTTTGTGCTCATTGTGTTATGTAAGAATTTAAATCTAGACTCTCCCTATCAAGATGTTTGATGAGCTGGTGAGCAGAGCGCAGGGCTCTTTCTGCTCTGTCATCGGTTGCTGCCATCGATCAGGAGAGGCAACAGCCTGGGTGAGCCACAGTATGAAGGCAGATGAAGAATGTGTTATGGTAAGAAACGCATTAACTCACACTCAATTATGGTGGCCTTTAGAGCTCAACACAGTGCATCTTAAGAAAATATGTGAATACACAAAACACAAGCTAATTAAGAATTATAAATGAATTATAATTATCTTCATCAATCTGACAAGACATGAGCAGTATTAACAGAAAGGGCACAACACATTACAAGGGATGAATTTACAGCATGTTTTTTTTTATTTTTTTTTGCAATGATTGCCACCTCTGCTCTGTACAAAACCTTTGTGTGCAGGAGTGACTGATGTTGTGACACAACAGCTGCCTGTGTGGTCAGAAGACTGACTTTGGCTCTTGCTACTGCTTGACTTCCTGGTGTGCCGGTTGCCTGGTTGACTGGAAGAGAGATAAAGAGGTGACCTGCTGACCGACCATTAGGTCTGACTGAAGTAGCTGTGCCTCCAGCTGACTGTCTGACTCCGACTCATTTACTGTCTGAGAAGCTTTCCGACTTGTTGTCTAGCAGATAAGCAGGTCCACAATTCTCTTGGTAAATACAGAAACCTGTAATATGGTTTGAAGGTGGACTGACTTGTATTCACTGTGCATTTACTGTAAGACAGTGAATGTGACAATGGTGAAGCACTGATTAGCACGCTAACTGGTGAAACTCAGGTATCCATTTGGCATAAACAGAGGACACACACAGCAGGCGGAGAGAAAGTCAGTGATGAAGTAATGACCTCCCTGCATAAACTCTAATCCAGACAAATTCTCCCATTGCCTCCTGCCTGGCATTAAAAATAGCTATTTATGGCTTACTGTGGTTTTGTGAAAATACGCAATTGTATGAGGGTTGCAGAGGAACTCTGCCCATGTGGTGCAACTTGGGCTGTCAAACAGAAATCTGTTTCAGTTGATCGTTTATACTGTACTTTCACCAAAATGAATGAATAAATGAATAAAGACTTTATTTGACCAAGTGAAACTAATACAATTAAAAATCAAAACAGATAAGATAACAGTAAAAAAAAAATTAACATGTCCAAAAAGAATTACAAAAAGCATAAGCCTATTTAATCCTACCCCTACTTCACTACTCAATAATTAACTTCCTACTTGGCAAACTTGGCATATAGACATATATCGACTTATTTAATTAATTAATTAATTCTTATTTTTTATGGAAAGTATTCTAAATAATTGCACGTTTGACATTTTCTAGGTCTTCTGTTTATTTATATCTTTTAAAGGGATAGTTCACCCAAAATTCAAATTTCACTCATGATCTACTCACCCTCATGTCAACTAAGGGCTGTGAGAATTTTCAGAGTCCTCCGTCTCTTCTCTGAGTTACGGGGGGGGTCCGCGCAGCAGTATTTGTCCATATAATGGTTGTCAATGGATACCAACTTTCTTCTTCCAAAAAGACACACCAAAAAACATCCAAATACCTCCATACTGCTCGTCTGTAATGTCCCTTTTGTATTGAAGCCCCGACAAAAGAAATTGTTCTGCGTGATTTGCACTGACACAGGAAGAGCAGTGAACTGAGACACTGGGAGCTTCCGCTACAAAACAAGCTTAAAATATAGACTTATTTAAATTTTTTCGGAACAATTTCTCATGTCAGGCTTCAATACAAGAGGGACATTACAGACGAGCAGTATGGAGGTATTTGCATGTTTTTTGGTGTGTCTTTTTGGACGAAGAAAGTTGGTATCCATTGACAACCATTATATGGACAAATACTGCCGCGCGGACCCCCCCGTAACTCAGAGAAGTCACGGATAACTCTGAAAATTCTCACAGCTCCTAGTTGACATGAGAGTGAGTAGATAATGAGTGAAATTTGAATTTTGGGTGAACTATCCCTTTAATGCTTCATTGTTATTTTTTGGGTGGTGTGAATATTTGTCTATGAATGTCTGTCTCTAAAGCAACTGCCCTTGGCATTAATAAAGACCAAAAAAGTTACCAGCTCCCAGACTCTGACAGCTGGTAACTCACTTGCTGCCAACACAATATGATGAAATACAGTTAATTATATTAACGCACTGCAAACCAACAGCATGTCGACATTTGAGAGAGATGTCACAGAAACACTTGACTAGATGAAATTATTAACATATTGCAAAGCAACCCTGCCAGTTACTCCTGTCGGGTGAAGCACACGCAGACACAGATGGCTACAATTGATTTTTTTTGTTTATTCAGACGTTAATCTCCTAATTCAGAGAGAGATTTTTCAATTTGACAACTAATCTCACGTGTCAGTGCTTTAGACCACAGATGCACTCCGTCATAACTGCCAATGTTTTTCGAGAAGAGTAAAAAAAAAAACCTAGAAAACATTGTAGGTAAGCTCTTTTTTGTGAGACACAGTGCGCCGGTCTCTCTCTCTAGTTCACCCAGCAGTTAATAATCCAGCCACATCAGCAACAGGATGATTTTTTCTTTAATACAATTACACTGTCATTGACTGTAGCTTACGTGAAATAATATACCTACATGCACCACTTGTAAAAATACATAGTGACTGTTGGGGGTAGATACAGTAATCTATCTTGACAATGAATGATAAGACTGGTGATGAAGGTTCATAGTCGGGGAACTCCGCTGGCTCATCCTTTAAAGGTGCAGCCCACATGTCTGGGTACCTTGTCGTCCCCTTTGCTGCATGTCATCCCTATCTTTCTCTGTCTTGATTTCCTGTCTCTCATACTTAATAAAGGTGTTAAAAAAAGCCAATATATATTACATTATATTATACTAATGGCCCCACTGCAGGATTTCAGTCCTCTCTGTTCTGCTGAGACTCTAGTTCCTAAATGTTGTTTGTGGAAATCCCCTCTTTCGGTTTGTGCTTCATTAAACTTGTCCGCTGTGAGAACCTACATGGAAACAAACGGTACAGGAATAAAGCATGTGACTACAGCTGGCTCTCACCATCATCGGAAACTCGCCTGGATGGACAGATGGACAACCAGGAAGTGAGTGATAAATGACTGTCGGCTTGGGAACTGTAGTTTGTTGAGGTTTTCCTAAATATGTGTTTCAGAGAGTTTCCCCTCAACCTGAATCAATACTGTCTGTCGGGTTTAACTGTGTGATGACTCACGGCTGCAGTGTGTGTGTGTGTGTGTGGAGGGTTAGAGCTAGATGATGGCATGTGTGTGTTTACTGTGAACATTTGTTGATGCATATCTTGTCTATGTATACGGATGAACCTATGCGTATTTGTGTTCTTGTGTGAGTTGGTAAATTGTAGTCCAGTAAAACAATAACCAATGCCCTCCTTTGAGCATGGAGTCCTTGTAATGCTATCTTTGTGAGGCCACTCATTGACATAATGTGTTCCCTAGCCTCTAACCCTAACCTTAACCATCCAAAACAAATGCCTAACCTTAACCATTACTCTTAAGTTAAACCTAATTATAACCCAAAGTCTTAACCTTCAAACAGCCCTTGGAAAAAGTGAGGATCCGCCAAAATGTCCTCACTTCCCAAAAATGTCCTCACTCTTAGTTAAAAACTCTTTCCGGTCCTCACAACGTAGTAAGTACAAGAACACACACACACACACACGCTCAGCTCATAAATCAATGATGAGGGAAGTGATAGGACAAATAAGACCATCTGGCAGAAACTAAAATAGTAGTGAAGTGCACATCAGAGTATTTACACCCAGTCTGCATCTAATGCATCTTTTAAATTTCCTCTGTCAGTCCTTTGTCTCTTCTTAACTCTGTTTCTACTTCCCTCGCTCCCTCTCTTACTTTCTTCGTCTTCTCTTTTAATTTCCTGTATCTGTTTCCCACACACGTTGTGCTCCTGCCCGCTCTGTGGGGACAGCAGATCATTCAGCAAATGCCATAAACCGCACACACATGTACACACACACACGCACACGCACACACACGCAAAGGCCAGTGATGTCACTGTGCTCCCAGAATGCTCCAGGGAGTCCTGTTGTCATGGCGACCAAGTCACATGCACTTAGTAACTGTACCAGTGTAGATGCTTGTCAGTGTACAGAGAAACATACACACAGGCGAAGTCAGGATACAGCTCGGCTCCCACATACTGGACATGCTGATGTGACTGCAGTGTGTTCGCGTCATGTGGTGAGAAACACAAAACACACAAAGCAACGGCACAGTGCAGGTGTGATGCTACAGTACAATGAAACACAGCAGGTTGTGTACAGTAGTTCAGGTGCTATAGCCTACCTGGCCAAAGTGACACAGTAACACATGTTTTTCCCTGGATGGATCTGTGGATCTGTCAATAGCTGCATGCGCACATTTCCATCAACAACAAAGAAATCTTGGCTGAACTAAGAATTAAGAACAGTGGAGCAGAACAACAACTCCCAGACAGACACACTGTGGCTCTTAAATTGGATTGGACATACTGTTAAATCATTTATCATCAGCTGGAGGAAATCCTGCAGCTAATTACCCTCAATATTTCACAGCCGTATTATAGCTCGTCTCAGCAGCCCGTCTATGCATGTGTGTGTGTGTGTGTGTGTGTGTGTGTGTTGCTGTTATGTGACTGTGAGTTCAGTGAACTGCTCTGGATGTGTCCAGCTCTCATTGTTGTGCTCAGATTCCTCCAAACTAAACATCCAAAGAGGTTGTTTCTTTGTTTCTTTTTTTTCATGCTTTCACATAACCCATATCAGTGTTTCCTAAAATGCTGCATCTACAGTGCCATGCATAATGGACCTCAGTTTTCATGGTTACCATAATAAACTGACTGTACTGAAAAAAACTGAGAAAAATCTATCATATCTCTAATGTACTGGCCACACTTCACTGGTTACCTGTTAAATATTCATTTTAAGATACTTTTATTTGTTTTTAAAGCACTGCATGGATTAGCACATGATTATTACTTACTGGTCCAAAACTATGGAATGGTCTCCCACATACAATCAGATCTTCACCCTCCAAAGACATCTTTAAAACTCAGCTAAAAACGTATCTACAGTATATTCTCTTTGGCTTTTAATTCAGTCTCATGAGAACTTCCCATCCCATCATTCCCACTCACTTGTTGTTTTTAATGTCTCTTTGTGTCTGTCCTGTCTTTGTTTGAATTCATCTTGAATATAAAGCACTTTAGTCAACACCTGCTGTTTTTAAATGTGCTCTAGAAATAAAATTGACTTGACTTGACTTTACGTTTAGACAGTGAATGTTCTCTCAGGGCTAGGGCATCCTGACAGTCTCTTTTCTTGAGTTAAAACTGTGGAGAACTTTTCATATATAATAATAATAATAATCATAGCAGTTATAAGAAAAATCCCTTCGTTGCACCCATGCATCACTTTTGAAGAAATAAGAAGCTGAGGCCTTAATGACTGTAACGATGTAATATTCCCTCTCTCTTTGTTGTTAATTAAATTAATTTACAGTATCTTCTACACTCTGTGAGTATCTTAAGCAACAAGAGATCACACCCTCTCCTTCTCTGTCTCTGTCTCCCTCGTCAGTGTAATTGTGGTTGTATAACATGGTTACTGGTAGCATATAATACGATCACTATGAGACACAATGTAATCAGGCTGGTAGATTTGATCACATCGGGATCTGCTGCCACCTGCTCTTGAGCAACACTGCTGCGCTCAAAACAATGAATGTACAAGGCTGGCTCATCCCTCTGTGGTGGTGGATAGCCACACCGAACCTTGGCTGTCATGGTAACAATGATAAACATGTGGATTGTACCGACAGCTGCGTACATCCCTACCTTTGTTGCCGTGGTTATTATAATAATAGTCAGGCCTTGATTAGGTTTCAGAAATGATCACTGATTTGCGTTACTTCCTGAACATTACACATTAATTCAGTTTTCGACATGGTTACATCATGGTCACACATGTCTCTCCTGCGTCTCTAACATCTATGCAGCACAACCTCCTCCTGAGGTGGACTTCATCTCTCTCAGCCTCCATTCTTCTCTGTGCTTGTGAAGTGTTGTCAGTCTTAGCCCAAGGTGTCTCAATTGTCTGCTTCTGCACAAGTTCACATCAAATATCCGGCTGTGTTCTCGCTCGGCCCAATTTATCGAGGATGCATCATTGGTATGTGACTTGTGTGGACTTGAGACAGACAAGAATCCCAGAATGCATTTCCCACCAAATAGCAACAGCAGCACAGGGATTCTGAGTCTGAGACCCAAAGGTGAAATTAATTTCAGTCCATTCATTTTATTTCACTTCATTATGTTTTGATGTTTTTGATGCTTTTTTTCAGTCGTTTTTCCCAGTGATTGTTAAAGGAGAATTACGGCCATTTTCTACTAAGTAATGCTCTACAGCTCTAGGTCCCCGAGTGTGACCATAGGAAAAAATCAGAGAAAAATATGTGCAGACCGGAAAAAGTGATTTTAGATGGGGGGAAAAAAGCATCAATATGAATTTAACTGCTTTTTTCCCCATCCAAAATTATGTTTTTCCTCCTAAATCCATGTTTTCCTCACGTTTTGTCTTTGTTGATATGGAAACAGCCCGGAGCTCGACAGTTGACTAGTAAGGTCTACCCAGGAAGCTAGAGACAGATATACAGATATACGTGATAAAAACACACAGTTAACACTGCTCTCTCATATTAACTGAGTTATGCACACTCAATGTTGTGTGGTAAGGAACTGGCAGATGTTGCAAAGCATTTGTAGTGATATTTTGAGCATAATAGAGGCCCAAGGTGTGGCTAGAAGAACTGCCCCCATTACTTTGCTGTTTAACTGCAGTGTAGTGCAGCTAGCAGGAGGAGAGCTAGGTCCAGTCTGCACAGATTTTTCTCAGATTTTTTCCTATTGTTGTCGCACTCGGGGACCTAGAGCTGTAGAGCGTTACTTAGAAAATGACCGTAATTCTCCTTTAAATAGGTATATGACGTCAGTTTATCTAAATGATGCCTGTTTGGATATTTGCTTGGGTGTTTTTGGAGACGTGAGGACGCTCACATCAGCAGCTCGCTGCCCGTCTCCTGAGATAACCAGCCAGGGTAATGTAAATAGTTACACAGCATCATTTGTTAGCTTGTGTCATGTGCTTTATAGAGCACAAGCTGATTTGTAGTTTTCTGCATATTTAGCTAGTTTACACAACAAAACAACACCCACAACAGACTGGCACACTGGGCCCTGTTTGTGTGAACAATTATAGTTGTTATCACTTCTCAATGGTCTCCACTGCTGCCTCTGTGTTGTCCACAGTTTGTGTGTGAAAGGAGAGGATGTGTTAGGACACTATAACATTGTATTTTTATTCTGTCATTTGGGCCAGGAGTAGCGGCTTGAAAGATCTTTTTTTCCCCAATTCATCATGTCTTTTGTGATGTGTTTATTAATTTATGGGTCAGCACTACTGACAGTGGTTACCTTCAACATGAATGTGATCCTGTTATGACCTACAAATGCATTAGCGTTGTTGTTTTGGAAGCTAAATGACCCGAACAGTGTCTATCACATCACGTTGGTGAAGTGCAGCGTGCAGCGACGTGCACTCTGGTGTTCTGCCAGTGCTTTAGATGGTGAGAGAAGTTTTAATTGATCCACAATATTTTCACGAGATGTTGTGAACTGTTTTCAGCATGTCAGACTCGGTCTGTCTTGTTTGCCACATGCTGTAGCTCTGGTTGTGGTGTGTGATTCCCTGTCGGATGGTTGCAGTGATATGTATCATAAAGAGCTGTGTACCAGCTGCAGGCACAAGCAAATGATGGGTGGACAAAGTATAAAGACAGTAACAATATAATTAGAGCAGCAGAGATGAGAGTGGAAAAGCTCTTTTCTCCATTTCCATCTTTTGTCTCTCGCCCTTCCTCCCTCCTCATTCTTCCTCTGTTCTCCTTTCTCCCTGCTCTTTCTCTGCCTCTCTGTCCTATTGACCTCTGACCTTTGTGCACTGCCCTCCCCCCATGTCAGCCTCACAGCCTGTGCAGTAACACAGACACAGACGACCAATAACAGGCAGGAGACATGGAGGCAGACAAACATGAGTTTTTACTCTCGGTACATTAAGTTGTCAATACTTGACCGGGGCATTAAGATACGCATTATTTGCGTACACAAGTACAAACACACACACACTGAAACACACATTACATACACACACTGGCCTGGCCGCAGACATAACAGTATAGATTGTTCAGCACTGATTTGCTCTACATTTGCTGCAGCTCACAGCTGTGTGCTGATCTCCTGTCAAAACACAATCACACTGCTCCCTGTCAAACCAGGAACATGACTGTACTTTATACCCACTTGTCACATGGACTCCTACACTTTGACGTTAACGGGCCATTTTCACTGTTTTACCAACATCCTTGACATTTCTGATAAACAATGACTTTAATTATGTTAAGCTTCCTGCCCGAAGAGCCCAAAAACAGAGCAACATCATGTGGCCTGAATTTAAAACGCATGGAGCCTGTGGCCATTCACCCCCACACTCTCAGTAGTTCACACTGACGACAAGGTGGGCACATGATCATTTTTTTGATTTCAGTATTGTGACAAACTGTACTCACATTCTTCTCTGATTAAAGTTAGATGTGAAAGAAAAATCACATGTGACCCTAAAAATAGGTTTCCACATGGTGTTGACTGTGCTGTAAGGGAAATGTGGTTGTAAGTGGTTGTTTTCAAACTCAAAATAGAAAGATTAACACAGTGGGCAAAAAGTAAAGGGCAAATGTAGAGTAAACGGAAAAGAAGGGCTAAGATCCGTTCTCAGGCAAAGAGAGGTGTGGCCTCTGTTAGTGCTAAGTAAGCATGACCCACAATCATGATAATAAGACCCAGGTTGTAAATAACAGACTTAAATACTTAAATTCTGTTTTAGACCGACATTGAGTCTGTTGAGTTTTCCTCAGACAAAAACGTCAGCGACTGAGTACCAGCCGGGTCAGATAGACATGCTGACTGGTCCCTGTGGAAGTCAGGAACTTGAGCAACCGTGCAGTATTTCTAGAAAAGTTAGAGGGCAGCTGGAATAGCACTTAACAACTGAACAACCAGAGATTTTCTTAGGAGCTAAAAGAAGAATAAATATTTGACTTTCATCACTGTGACACACAGCTCTAAATGAATACTGTGTTTGCTCCATGTCTGCTGGATGTGCAAACAGCCTAACAACTACTTATAGTGAATTGCGTGTGGCTGTATGTGAGTAGTTGCACTGAAAATACATTTATTCATGGACTTAGGAAGAAAATTAGAAACTACATAGCTAAAAATGTTTTTCTCATTTGATAGTTGTTATAAAATTAAAGTTAAAAAGGTAAGACTCCTGAGTCCATCTGGACAAGTGACAAACACAGTAGTCAAAAACATGACTTATTTACCTCAACTTTAAATGTGCAGATGAATTTGCATCCCCCAAAGCATTTAACAATGATACAGCATCTTGCATGAATGTTCAAGGTAAAAGCAGCTCACAAAGGAAACACTGTAAGTTAACGTCATACGAGTAAATGTGAAGTTTGTGATTAACATAAATGTCAGTGTCAGCTACTTACTGTAAGTTGCCAGGGGACCAATAAGTTCAATGGCTTGAAGAAATGTTAAACATTAACTAACATCATATAGTTTCATTATCAGCCTGCATCAGTAACAACAGAGGAATATAACAATGGACCGAGTGCAGCTCAGTCTAAGATCTCAGCATATAATAACTAATACTGTTTTACTTTCCCTCATAAACAGTTAAATGTTTGTAATACAGGTAGTATTATTTCAGTTTAATCTTGAAATTCATGGTTTCACATACAGTATATCAAGGTTAAAATAATAATGTTTTTATTTCATATGTTCATATATTTCAAACACAGAATTTCAGTGTGTTACACTATGATATTACATTTGTATGTAGGGCTGTTGTCAGTGCTTCTTCCTCTTCCTTACAGTTAATGTTGTTATTACTGCCTGTGCTGATCTCTCCACCATGACAACCAAAAGCCTTTTCCTGTTCTAGTCTCTTATTATTTATCATACTTGTGACAGCACTTTCCACCTCTTGCATAATGTATGCTTCAAATCTCAGTCATACGTGTCCCTGGGACTTGAGGCTCTTTCTAACTGTGTTCATATGGATTCATATGTGCTTGTTGATTTTCATTTCAGTCTTCATGTGAACAAGCTAGAGTGTCTGTCATGTAATCGAGAAATTCAGCTTCTTGCATATTTTCATGCGTGACCTGTGCATCACCCAGCAGAGGTAGACGGAGAACAGACCTGCTAATGTCTAATTGACATCACAGCAGCAACATTACATAAACCTGACACTTTACACTCCACTTTCTATATCTAGGCTGACTGTCTGGAACTTACATACAAACTTTGTCATCTCATCAGACTCCACAGATGTGAATGTGACGAAAAGAAGAAATGGAAAAGAGGGTAGAGAGAGAGAGAGGACGTCAATCAATGTAGAGGAGGACAGAAACAAATGACTGCTGGCTGGCTGTCGCCATCACCAAGTGTGGTGAATGTTGCCATAGAAACAGGCCAAAGTTGAGGCTGTGGGCTAAGTTAGATGAAAATGAAAATGACATGTATTTACAGCTCAATAAATCATTTGGAAACATTTATAGATGACATTTTCAACTGAATACTGAAAACTGAATAGAAATGTAGATGTGATGAAAAGCTGATCAACTACACAAAGTGGCAACTGTGCATGGAGTATTAGAATAATTTTGGAAAAAGACGATAAAGTGAATGTAGTGTACATATACAGTGGATGCTACATTTTCTTGACTAATTACTAGTAGCTGCATAAGAGTTAGCTTACATATTTTTTGGATCAGCTGCTGTTGGCCTTGTTTTCCAGGTGTTTCTGATCTTTTCCATCTTGTTTGTTTGTCCCCAGGCCATACTCTGGGTATGTTTGTGTTTGTGTGTGTCAGTGCAGCTGGGCGTGGACTCCTGAGCTTCCTGTTCCCACCAGTCACCTCCCATAACTGATATTCATCTCACCATCAACACCACATGCTGCTGCAGTGTAAAGAGCCTCAGTCACACACAGAGGTTTGGTGCCTTCTATGTTTTTGGAACTCAGTTTTGCTATTTTGGATTTCTGACTTTTCCTGGTTGAGTGTCCTGCTTCTACCTGGTTTGCCACATCCAGCTGTGTTTTTCTCTACCTTCAAATCCTTATCTCACATGTCTGGTGGAATCAAGTCACCTGTGCTTTCTACCTGACATATCATCCATCCACGATCATTCTTAATAATAATTTCATAACAAAGGCACATATTATATCCAGCTATGCATGTATCAGTCTAGTCTGCAGAATCTCTCTGCCTGTCTGCACAAACACACATCACAGCAGATAACCCGAGGATGACCTGAGTTGATGAGAACTACTCTCACAATGTAAATTAAGTGCAATAAAACGTTTGTGAGCAAAAAGCCAAAATTTCTAGGGCTGCCCCGAATATCATATTTTGATAATGGAAGCTTCGCGGACATAAAATCGATCAAAATCGATGCCTACTCATTTCAATGTAACAATTGCCGATGAGAGGGCAGACCTTTTCTGCATGTCATTCCCCCTCTCTCTGCCCTCCCCCCCCCCCTTTCCTGTCTATCTCTACTATGGCATAAAAGCCAAAAAATATACTTAAAAAAAACAATTGCCGATGAGAACCGGTGTCAAAAAGGAAAAAAGGAACAAAACAAAAAAATCAATCACGTACTTCATGATCGATTACCATGGCAACAAACAAAACTTTGGATTTTTTGGGTCAGCCCTAAAAATGTCATTGTTCAACCTGCAGAGAAGTCAACAAGCAGAATGATATGTATTTCTGCTCCGCTCCGTCTGACCACAGTCACAAGCAGTTCAGCAGCCAACACTGATTGTTACAAACAAGCTAAAAATATACTGTATGTGCTGTGTGAAAGAGAATACATTTTGTGTGTATGTGTGTGTAAACGCAGGAGGACACACTTACTCCCTTGTCTACATCAACACTGTAAGAACAGTTCATTATTAGCATTATTTGAGATTATTCTCAGCATATAGCTATAACTGGAATTCTGCAATACTGTGAAATTGTAATCTGAATCTTTTACAGCCTGATGCCTACACTAGATAGACAGGACCCAGGTGATACTAGTTATTTCAGAGTTACAGAGGGTGTGTGTGTGTGTGTGTGTGTAACTGTGCTTCTGCACTCTTGATTTCTGGAGAGCTGTGTAGCGTCACTGAGGCCAAAACCGCTGCTGGATGATTAGTAAATCCCTACAAACTGTAGAGCAGCCAGCTGGTGTAGTTTTGAACTTTGGGGAGAGAAAGCAGTTAAAGCCGTTAAAAGCTAGAAAGCGATTAGTGTGTAACAATACTTACTGTATTTAAAATGACAAATATAATTCACCAGACTTCAGACACATGCTGATACCTGGAGGTAAAGATTTATAGTTGCTATTAACATGTCTATTGAGGATTCAGGATTTGGAGTTATGAGAAGCAGAATGCACTTTTTATGAATATTATGCAATACAGGAAAAGACACAACTGATCTGAGCTGATCTTTATCTAGTAGTCTGACTGCCGCTGGGTTCAGCAGACCCACTTCCTTTAGAAGTGTTCAAATCACCATGAAGACATGAAGCTTTAAGATTGAAAGATCTCTGTAAAGATATCTGTATTTTGTGTTGCATCTCATTTCTCTACTCTGTACTTGGACCGTTAAAAAGCTGTTCATTTCATGTATTTTCTTTGTGTCTGTTACAAATTCCCCTGTGAAACCAACAGTCGTCTTGAATAATGAATCTTGAGGACATGGTTAATCGTTTTAATAATAGAAATATTGGGCATTGTGTCAAAGGAAGTTAATCTTTGCTCAAAGGCACACTCCTGGGTGAAAGTGGCTTTGATAACAAGCGGCAGAATAGTGCTAACGCTTTGGAGGTCGAAAGAGCAAATCATTTTTAACGAATGAGGAAATGAGCTGGCTAGGATGACTCCTTATGAACAGCTTATCCACAGAGTGAGTGAAATGACTAATAACCTACATGAGTATATAAGATAAATGCGCATATTATGCTCGTATTTTATTTTTATTATTGCCATTATTTTATCCGTGTGCAGATGACATACGTAATGTGCATATGTGTAAATACAGTATAAGTTAATCAAACAATGGATCATCCGGTTCTTTAATCATTTCTTTCTCCTGAAATTACTGAGGATTTAGGAGCAAATGAACACCTGACTGAAATAATGCCGTTTCAATCATTATTTATCTAACAGACACAGATTAGCAGGAGAGAAGCCAGCTGAGAATGCCTACGATAACACAAGATGACACTGTTACTACGTAAAATTAAAAATGTATATCATGGACAGTATGATATGACACAGGCCGAAGTCGGAGCTTCTGATATGAGAGGTACTGTAGGTAAAATAAGTTGTAATGCTCGCTGTTAACATTGATTATATATTAAACAGTGATGCTAAACAGTTAACCAGCGATGATGCAGTCCAAGTATTCTAGCCAAGTTCCAAAGTAACTGTACAGTACTGTGCATCCAAAAATAAATCCATCTCTGCCTGCATCCACCCTTCCATCATTGCCCAAGTCCTTTACTGTAATTGTAAACTGTACCAACTACAAATTACAGTCTGCACATGTAAACTGTGTTTAGTGTTTCCTTGTTCAGTTAAGGAGTTCATTCTATATTGCATGTCCTATTTTCCTCTGGCTCTCTGTCTTTCTGCTTTAGTCTCTGCTCCACAAGAAAAAAAAAACACAAGATTAATGTATTTAGTCAATACTATGGTATATATTGTTTACTATCACTATAAATAGTAACTAATATTATGAATATTTGGTTAATGCTTCGAAGAATAGGGATGTTTGTAATCAGAACATTTTCCTTCTTTTAATTGAAGCAGAATCAGAATATGAAGGTCAAAGCGGACCAAACTCCCAGTTCTTTCATGTGTCTTTGCCTTTACAAAGTGTGAACCATGGGAGTCACTACTAGGCTCCCTGTGAATTTAGACAACCTTCAAATTCTTTCAAGAAATTCTTTGAGAAAATGTAATAACAAAGGAGTCTGACTCCAGTATTTACATCTACAGTACAGGCAGTTATGAACCTACTGTGGGAGGAGAAAACCCACACAGACACAGGGAGTACGTCCAAACTCCATGAATTTAATTTCACATATTTATCATTTCATACAGTGAATGAGACATTCATCATTGCATATTTACTAATTCACCAGCTCAAAAGAAACCTATACTGTAGGCCAAGTAATTGATAACCAACAAATAGTCATTGTGGCTGGGATAGGCCTGTTGTAACTCTTGAGTGTTTTGAGTCTTTTGAGGCCTATAAAGCATCTTCACTTTAGTACCAGCATGCATTGTGCTTGCTTCTGTCACAGTCTGACTTAATGCTTCTCTGTAGCTGGTAGTTTGTCCTCTATAATTTGAGGACACACAGTAATATGGATTGATTATTATGGAGAGACCCATTCCTAACACACTGATGCATGACACATCACACATCATGATGTCATCCCTTACAACTATATGAACAATACCCATGATGTAAAATATTCATTTAAAATGTACACTGAATAATTCATGGATGCAAGTATAATATTACTGTTTGCCATCTGTCAGAGGAAAGCAAGGAAACCATCAACCAACCTTTTAACAAGCAGGTAGGAAACACTTGTTTGTGACGTGATGATTGGCTTCATTTATTTAGGCTATGTTTGCAAATAAAAATGTGTAGCTGTTAAATCAGTGCATCATTTGTAGTGCACCATTTATTCATTATCTTTTTACATTCATGTGGAGAGAGAGGGGATGACATGCAAGTAAAGGGCCGCAGGTTGGATCTGAACTCAGTCGGGACCAAACCTGCACGGTGAGCACGCTGCAGGTGAGTCACCAGGTCACTCCACCGTTTCTAAGCCTGCAGCCATTTTGGGTTTGTTGTCCAAACCATTCTCATCAACACATCAATCTTCTTCAGATTTTGAGCAAACATTCACTTGGAATCAGGAACTGGTGAGATCTTGGGAGTGAAAGGTGAAAGTCATAGTAACCCCACAAAATTTGGTTTTGGCCTTGTGAATGCAATATCCACAGAACATATGACACACATGACGACCATAGTCTCATCAGTCCAAATGAAGCAGTTCCCCAAAGGTCATGGTGACCTCAGAAAACACCTTGTAGCCATTACCACAAGTAAACACAACAATTATGACGACAGTTCACACAAATGGTCCGTAATGACTCGGGACAAACAGGGATGTAACCTGAAACTAGTGGTGGAGGCAGAAAAAACCACAGGAGGTGAATCTAGTAAATGAACAAGAGTCAGTCATAATTATGTTTTGTTTTGTTTTTTTTGCCACATTTCATAGATTGATTGCTCCATCTTTGACACACTACCACAACAATTTTAAGTCAAGAATGACTGATGCAATCAATAAAAGGGTTTTTAGCTGCTAAATGCCCGACAAGCTTGTTACTAATGGTGTATGTAACAATTAGTTAAAAGCTGCTAATACACTGTCGAGCTAAAGGTAGCTGAGGAAAGGGGCGATTACAACACAGTAAGCTCCTCCCCTCTCACAGTACATATTTGATCCATTGTTCATGTAAAGTTAATGAACAGATCTGTGAGTGCCTTCACATTTGAACCTCCCTGAGGCCTGTGACTGAGCAGCAGGCCAGCTGTGGTCTGCTTCTTGTCCATCAGAACTTTCTTTGGCTACGACAGCATCAATAAAACCTAAGGAAGGCTGAGAATAGAAAGAGAACGAGGAGGAACTTGAAATTCAGCAACATGCAGCACTGGCCTGCAGCCCAGCCTTCCTTGTTGTCATTTCCAACTAAGCACCTCACTAATTATTGTACCGGGCCACCACTCATCCTCTCTCACACACACACACACATATACACACACATTCACTGAGACCAGAACATGGCTTGTAGTCTATGCAGGTAATGAGAGACTACTTGTGTATCTCCAGATGGATACTGTGTGGTCCTCACAAGTACCCATTAGTTTGAGTTTTGTCCTCCTGTTTTCAGAGTGCGGTTGGTTCTCCCTGAATATCTACAGCCAGATGTGTGTCAGATGTGGTCGACTCCACCCAAAGCACCTCTTTCAGAGCTCACACAAGAAGTAGATTAAAGGGAAACTTCGTTTTTTTTTTTCAACCTGGGCCCTGTTTTCATATGTTTTTCTGTATACCTGAGTGATGGATAATGCAATGATTGAGGTGGCTCCAGTATTGAGCCGGGCAGGCAGCCTGCAGCCCAGCTACTGTAACGCTCTTCAACCGGGCAAGTGGCTCCTGTCAAAGTTCGCCCTATAAACGTGCATTCTTTTCACACTGACAGGCTCAGATAGTAACAATTAGTGTCCCACAACATACTAGAAAGGAGAAATGAACCTATGTCTCTAGCTGGTGGTCGCTGTTTGTTGTGATCTGTGTCCAAATCTAGCTAGAAAGGCTAGTTGGTTTGCCAGAAATCTCACGATAACTCGCGGCAAAACACCGGAGGGAAATGGGTAGCTACTGTTACCTAGCAACAAAATGTTGGGCTGCTCTTCGCGCAGCTTTCACAGAGCTTTCACAAGTTAGGTCTAACAGTTAGCTGTGCTACAAACGTGCCGACCACAGGGTCTGCAGTGAGCACTTTGACCGGGATGACTTCCGCCAGTCAAAGCAGAGACGTGCTAAAGGTAGAGAAATACGTTCATTTCTCCTTTCTAGTATGTTGTCGGACACTCATTGTAACTATCTGAGCCTGTCAGTGTAAAAAAAAAAAAGCCCGTTTATAGGGCGAACTTTGACGGGAGCCACTTGCCCGGTTGAAGAGCGTTAGCTGGGCTGCAGGCTGCCTGCCCTGCTCAATACTGGAGCCACCCCAATAACTGTATTATCCATCACTCACGTATACAGAAAAACATATGAAAACAGGGCCCAGGTTGAAAAAAAAAAGAAGTTTCCCTTTAAGGCCTTTGGGAGAAAGAACTGGAGGGGACCCCTGGGCCTGGAAGAATGGCAATACAACTACGACAGAAACAGAATTACTTTAGTTTCAGCATGTATCTGAACTGCAAAAGAAACGAGCCAAATATCACTTGGGGTATGACTGACAGCACACACACATACAGTTTCCAAATATAAACCTCAGACTGGAAGATTAACTCAACCAAACTCAAATCCTGCTCTCTGCGTCCTCTCCGTCGAGGTAAAGACAGGACCAGCGGTGAAGACATAATCTCTCCATGTTGTTCACACAGTCTGTTCACACTGACCTGCCAACAGCAGCAGGCAAGCAACCAATCCCCTCCCCTCCCCACCTTCACCCCCACCCCCACCCCCGCTCAACACACACACACAACACACACACATATATATCCACTGCACAGCTGTCCACTCTAAATGTAGCTTTAGTGAGACGCACATATTTCAACAAAATTAGTATAATCCAGAGTAAATATCGCTTAGCCAATCTTGTTCAAATGGATTACAAAGAGGAACCGTTCCCTTTCCAAATCCTCCCTGCAGAAAACTCAATTTGAACATTGTTTATACTATAATCTTGAGCCTTGTAGTTTACATTAGTGACTGTAAAGCAGTCACTTACCAAAGCCAGTGGATCAACATCTCTATAAACACACTCAGACTATTAATGGCATTCTTAAAAAAAACAAAAAACATTTGCTATAATTTCATATTTTGAAAATCCATGAACTCTGACCTCATCAAAATACATTTTTAAAACGACAAAAAGAGATTATACACCAACATTAAAATACATAATATTTTAATGAAAAATTAATTAAACAATAATTATCAGTCCTCTATTCTTTAGGGCCTGTTGCTCTGCCTTTGCTATTTCTAATATGCTTTATCACTCACTTCCTATGCTCTATTTATATCACTGAAGGTAGGCTAAATAACCAAAACTCCATACAATGCAATGCCTTACAGCCTCCACCGTAATGAGTTGAATCAACAACTGTTTCTAAGACAAAGTTGATAATGAACTGACAAACTGAGTTTATATCAGTAATTATGGGTTGTATACACAGGCTGAAAAGTGCCTGACTGGAATGAGTTGGTTGATTTCAGAGCTCCTGAACTGATTCTTCTGCAGTCTGAGGATGCTCTTTGATTTTCCAGTTTTACCATACAAGATGTTCTGTCCCCCCACTTTAAATCTGATGCGTTTACCCAGGCTCATTCTAACTAATTCACTCTCTACTTTTATCAGAGAACATTTTTACACAGTGGTTTCACTTGCTGTAGTAAAATCAACTGTTCACATGCTGATGTCAGTGTGGTGTCTCACCTCTGTTACAGTAAACTGCTGCTCTGTCCCAACACAGTTAATGTTGCTATTTTCCTCATCACAGTGACTCACTAACTGCTGTTGTTTTAACATACACTAGTTCGGCTCCAGCACTTTCACTGATTTGGGCTGTTTAAATGTTCTGCTTTTACTTTTAGCTTTGCACTTTGCGCCGGCTTCTCTCCCTGCCTCTCTTTCTCTATCTCTCTGTATCTTGATCAATATGAACTTCAGAGTGTGCTGGTTTTCTATCGCTGTGGTCATGTCTTTTATAACTTCAGTGTCTGCCGTCTTATTTTTGACAAACAGGACACCAGACCTGCTCTATACTCAGGTCCTGTGTGCAGGACACTGACTATGATTACATGCACAGCAATACTCTGGTATTAACCCAAATACCATCATATAATGAAATAGCCATTGCCACGTAAACAGCAGTTTTTAATACCATAGTTGAGGTGAGGTCATATTCAGGGTTGTATTAAGACATGTCTGGTTCATGGCTGTTAAACTAAAGGTGTGAAAACTAATGAAAACATGGTTTCTGGGGAAGGGGGAGAAATACTTGCTATCCATAATTTTTTTTTTTTTTTCAAAGGAGGTTAAATCGAAAGCAACTGGACTTAGTTATTTGTCTAGGAAGACGTTTCACCTCTCATCCAAGAGGCTTCATCAAATGAGAGGTGATGAGATGAGAGGTGAAACGTCTTCCTAGACAAATAACTAAGTCCAGTTGCTTTCGATTTAACCTCCTTTGAAATACTATGACCTGGAAAAATGAGAATATGCACCGGCTATACATAATGTTTTGAGAGAAATTATAAAGTGTTTGAATGGAAATACAACAGTGTGTCATGACTTCAGACATCATAATGCTGCTACCACTACTAGTGTACACTATTTATTCAGAGTACACTGAGTAACTTGTATCCTGTAGCTGTCGAACACCTGATTCGAAATATTAAAATAAAATGAAAACTAAGACAATCCATATGCATCATGCACATGCAACACATCCAGTGTGTTCCTGGCCTCCGGATTGGCTCTAAAGTATGTAGGATCAATGTTTGGGTTCAAATAATACAGGAACTTTTAACACTAAAACTAAGCACTGCATTTTGATGATTACAGATGCAGCCATTTCTCATGAGATGTTATTTAGCTGTATTTTAATCTACCTGCTAGCATTAGAACACTACCCATCCTTTGGACAATGAACAACCAAATGCAAAACAGTTCGGCAGACATCCATGGACCCAGATACGCAGATGGAGGGTACAGAGAAGATGTGAGGATGGCAGACACATACGAGTGATGGGGGATGAGAGAGAGAATGGGAGATGTCAAGGATATGTGCCCACATGAAGGCAGGATGAAAATAAGAAGCCCATACAGCCTGAGTGGAAAGAAAAGAGCGAAGGAGAGTGAAAAGGGCGGAGGAGAGATTGGTAAGTGAATGTTGATACATGGTCTGGTCTCTAATCAGCTCTACAGGGTCTAATTAGAGCTAAAATAGTCACATTCTGTAATCATACAGTCCATCTATGTCGATGTACATACAAGGGTGGGTGCACTCCTTGACCCTGACATGTGTCCTATTAAGTCAAATGATATCTTATTTTCTCCCAGAATTTTATTTCTGTTGAGACACATTAATTTGTAATGTGAGTTGTGAGTTGTCAGTGGCCTCAGCAGGACATCTATTGCTAGGGAGAGTCGCCATAAAACTGAATCATCTCCATTTTATAGACAGTTTGTCTTACAGTTGATGGTTGGTTTGAGCCCAGCTGGGAGCAACAACTCCTCAAAGACAAAGAACACTTTCTAATGCTGTCAGGAAATGATTTAACAACATATGAACTTTATTCATCTGTAGCCTACTGATATTTAAATTTTAAAAGTACATGTGGTAAATAACAAAGAATATGATCACTTGTTCATAACAAGAAAGGCAAAAAACATTTTTGCATCTGACATTAAAGGGATAGTAGCATTTTTTTAAAAGTGGGGTTGTATGATCTACAAATAGCCCCTAAGTACTTTAATTGCAGTAGAAGACTCTCTGCACTCCTCCTGTTAGCAATGCCAGCCCATAGCCTTGCCCAGAGATTTACAACATACAGTGTTGTGAACAGACCCAAAGAAACAGCTTATTTTCACGGCCTAAAAGAGGTTTTACCTGGAAAAAAAAATACACAGTTCCATTGTTCGCTATAATATTTTTTTCCAGCCCTTCAAAGTGCAGGAAAAACGCAGTTTTTATTTGGACCTATACCAACTCACGTATCCCTCCGTCCAGGGTTAGCGGCCGCCGATCAGCAGTTGGTTAGGTCCAAATAAAAACTGTGTTTTTCCTGCACTTTGAGGGGCTGGAAAAAATTATATTATAGCAAACAATGGAACTGTGTATTTTTTTTCAGGTAAAACCTCTTTTAGGCCACGAAAATAGGCCGTTTCTTTGGGTCTGTTCACAACACTGTATGTTGTAAATCTCTGGGCAGGGCTATGGGCTGGCGTTGCTAACGGGAGGAGTGCAGAGAGTCTTCTACTGCAATTAAAGTACTTAGGGGCTATTTGTAGATCATACAACCCCACTTTAAAAAAAATGCTACTATCCCTTTAATGTGTTTATATTTACTTGTCCTAACTGATTTCACATTTCAACTAGCTCCAACTTTACCAGCTACAACAGTTAAATACTGATAATCCAGAATTAACAATCTAATAATGTCAGGCTGACGTTAGGCAGCAAGCAGGTGGTTAGTTTACAGCTGATTATTATGCTTCTAAAAGCTCCTTAAGTCTCTTTTTTGGTGGAATGATATCTACAAAATACAAAAACATTTTGGCACGGACGCCACATTGGCAACAGTGAACAGTGAGTCATTTCTATTACAATATTTTTGCCAATGCTCGGGGTCTGGACCGACACTGATAATTGACCGTTGTCAGCACGTTGATCCACAGCTGCACTCCTCCTCCGCTCCTCCTGTGGGTCAGTCCCTGTCGTTTCACACAAAGGCTAGCATGCTGCCTAAATTGGTTGCCGTGGAGAAGAAGCCACTGGGAGGAAATATCAGAATTATCTCATGTGAACAGTGAGTTCACTCAAAAACTTTTCTTTTTGCCACCGATACCCAAACAGAGCCTCAGCATCTCCAAGTGAGATGGCAAGTGGTGTATTTTACATCAGTCTACAATGTGGAGGTGGGACTACACCACGCTTCTCTCAGCCACAGACTATTTGCCACAGGTGATCAGTTTGAAGGTGATCTGTGGCTACAGCAGTATTACTCATGGACCAAACACCAATACATAAACAGAAATGTTTTTTTCTAGGCTTTTTTAGGCCTTTTTTTTGAGAGAAAGTGTGAAAGTCACAGAAAATTAGAGTAGAGTGTGATACATGCTCTATGGGGTGAACCACCAGACTGCTCACATATTTTCAATGAAAACTGGCCAATATTGATTAGCGTCCGATCAATCAGGGCTTCCCAAGTAGGGAAATGTCCCTACCGTCCATTTGCAAACCTAGTCCCATGTGAAGATTTATTTATTCACTTATTTATTTATTCATTTATTACACAACAAGAAACTTCTGGGTTCGATTCCCGAGCATGGGGCTTCTCATGTTTTCCCTTTGCCTGTGTGGGTTTCCTTTGGGTTCTCTGACTTCCTGCCACAGTCCAAACACATGAGCACTACTTCTCCAGGCTGTAGCCCATCCCCATCCCAACATGACCCTGCATGGATAAGCAGTATAGCCAATGGATGGACTGATGCTCAACCTAGCTTAGCACAAAGACGGGAACCATTTGTAGTTTTAGTGGGAAAATGTTGAGTATTTCACGTTCAAGTACAAGTTGCTTACACTAAGTTGTCGCCAGTGAGCGCAGGTTCTACACAGTCTCTTGCGCACTGTCTTGCTGTTGCTCACTAAGAAACACCAGATGTAACTTTCCTTTCGACAAAAATGTTTTACTGCACAAGTAGATGGATGGAGGATTTGCTCTCGTTGCAGTTCACAAATCACACCTACAAGATGTTTATCAAAAGAGAGAGCCTTGCTGCTTACCACAAATGGAAATTTGGAAGAAAGTTGACATGAAGCACCTTTCTATCCATGTAGACACAAGCCTAGAGAGGCTTGATGCAGCGTTTTGTGAGGGGCAAGGTGGTAAGGGCCATGTCATTGCTTACACCAGCTGTAGCTCTTCTCCAATGGAGAGGGACAATTAAAACTACATCTCATTTATGCTCCATTAATATTCATTAACAAAACTGACCAGGCTCTGATGTTGGCTCCGGAGAAACAGCTGCAGGAAACCAGTAGAATGACATGGCACAACAGACAGGCCTCAGACTGGATGCTGGCTGGAAGGGGAGGGTGTCAAATGTTTGTTGAATAATATTGTACATACTGTGTCCCATTTCCTAGAGCAATGCCAAAGCTTAGAGCACGGTGATGCAGTGGTTAGCATACCTACTGTTTCCTTTGTGAATGTATTTTTCTGATCAAATTGAATGGCTACATGGTCAAATCAGGTTGAGCTATGTAACAGCAACATCAAGTCCATGTTAAAGGGATAGTTCACCCAAAATTGAAATTTCACTCTTCTACTCACCCTCATGTGGACTAAGGGCTGGGAGAAGTTTCAGAGTTATCCGTGACTTCTCTGAGTTACAGGGGGTCTCGGCGTAGCAGTGCATGTCCATATAACGGTTGCAAATGGATACCAACTGTCTTCGTAACAAAAAGACACACCAAAAAACATCCAAATACCTCCATGCTGCTCGTATGTAATGTCCGTCTTGTATTGAAGCCCCGAAATGCGAAATTGTCCCGAAAAAAATTTAATAAGTCTATATTTCAAGCTTGTTTGTAGTGGAAGCTTCTCGAAGCTCCTCTTCCCGGTTCGTCAAATTTAGACGAACTGGGAAGAGGACAGACCCTGGTTCGTCCAAACTTGACGAACCGAGGAGCTTCTGCCACAAACAAGCTTGAATTAAAGACTTATTTAATTTTTTTCGGGACAATTTTCGCATTTCAGTGCTTCAATACAAGACGGACATTACATACGAGCAGCATGGAGGTATTTGGATGTTTTTTGATGTGTCTTTTGTTACGAAGAAAAGTGGTATCCATTTGCAACCGTTATATGGACATGCACTGCTACGCCAAGACCCCCTGTAACTCAGAGAAGCCACAGAAATTTCAATTTTGGGTGAACTATCCCTTTAATGGCCAGTTCTGAATGCTGACAGGGAACCACGACTGATGCAATGGGAAAAAAAGACTCTTGGTTTATTCTGAATGAAGTTTCTAGTCTTCTTTCGGATTGGCACATACAGCATATCAGCATTTTTCTATTTCTTTTTCTATTTTTCTGCAGGCTTCTAATACAGGCAGATGCGCAAAGCTGACTTTGAAGGTGACACGTGCATGACTACATCAGAGCAAGTACCTGTAACCTGACAGAAGTGAGCGCTCCCTGCTGCAGTCGTCTCTGAACCTTTGTGTGATGAGACTTTAGAGACAAAGAACGTTTCTTTTGGAAGTAGTTACAAAACAAATCATCTCGCCACAAATGGTGTCAGCATCAATTTACACCACATTTCTTTTAGCATTGGCACTGGTATTAACTACAATCACTCTATATCCTCCAATTACTCAATGTTGCTGTGCCCGCACACAGGTAGAGAAACCAGATCTGGTACGATCAGGTTTCACAGGATTCCAGGAGCCCCACTCATGGCCCCCACCTGCCCGCCCTATCAACATGTGAGCTCTACTCTACCACCTGTCTGCTCTGGTATAAACAGACACCGAGGAGCCCTTTCAATGGCTGTGGATAGAAAGAGGGATTGACCTTTTCCCCCCCTCGGTGCCTTTTTTTTTTAACAGCAGTAGCATTATGGTCCAAGAAATAAATGTAAATATCACCGATCTGGTCAGAGATAATTAAAACATTTGTCTGCCTCCAGGCTCATGCTGAGATATGGAGGCTCGATGCTGTCAGCATCCACTGGGTTTAATAAAGACATCTGCCCTTTTATTTGACAGAGACGATCTAAAACTCACACTTAACCACACTTAAACATTCACAGGCACTCGGAGGTTTGTGACTAATACAGTTTTGATTTAAAGACATGAAACAGAAGGCGATGGTCTAAGCAAACAAGGAGTCATCTGAATGACTGAAAAGGTTAGTTTCAAGATTATGTATCAAGATGTGGACATATTCTGCTGCCTTCTGCTCTTGTTGCAGGCTATATTAAAGCCAAGAAAAAGTAAATATGGTGTATTAACTAAAGGTACAGGATAACTGTAACCCAGAGCTAATTAGATAAATGTGAGAAGAGTCAAGCTACAGGCCCAGATCGAAATCCACAGGGAGAGCTATTTTTACTTTTGCCACTTTCTTCCTTCAGTGCTCTGAATGTATACTGTGTATTTGCCCAGCTCTGTAATGATGTCAGTAATGTCTCCTTACACGTATCTGCCTGTGTGCTACAATGTCAACTAGATGTGTTCATTTCAGGGAGTACAGCGAGCGCAAGCTTGCACCCTGCGAGTGACCCAGACAGCCCCTGTGCGCCGTGTGGAATCGGAGTGGAAAGCTCAAAAAACACTTTCTGCACAACGCTGAGCTACGGAAATTCAAACAAAGTGAAACAGCCATGACCTGGGAACATGGAAACAGGGTTGTTGTGCCACTACATCATGTTGCAGTTCAGTCTCTGCTTCACAAACCGGAGGTGTGTGATTAGGAAGAAGTAGACCCATCAGACGGCACTGCTATGTTGCATTGTGGGATATTAAAAAAAAACAGCCCTTTATTAGGAACTACGAGTCAGAAAGTCAGGACATCTCAACCTCTGCTGCTTCAATATATTGTGGAAATGGCTAGAATAGCCCTTTAATGTCTAAAATATATTATGTGATTTTAATATGTTTGACACAGGATTAGCGAACTGAATAGAAAGGGGGAGAGGGCAGGGAAGAAAAGAGGAGAGAAGGAAAGGGAAAGGTGAGAAGAGCAGAGAGGAAAGCAGGAGGAGGAGAGGTCGGCCAGGCCACACCTAAATGTGCTCTGGATTTTTTTTTTTTTTAAACAACGTCTCTAAGCAGATTCACCGGCTCCACTTTCTCCCAGGAGCTGTGATGATCTCAGCTGTCAAGAAGCAGCCTGGACACAAAGTGAGGGACTGGAGGCCTGTGTGTCTGTGTAAACAGTAAAACCAGGAGGTGTGGGCAGTCGGTCAGCAAACTGACTGAATTAGAGTTTACGAGTTTACAGTTATAGTCTGGATTTATGTTGTTTCTTGACTCAGTGTGTATCTGGAGCAAACACATAACACTACTAGGCTACTACTATAATACTAATACTGATAGAGAAGGATAGGTGAGTGTTCAAAAGCATTAGCTTGCTTTTCTGATCTCAGACATTCATGCAAAGAAAGCTCTGTGTGTGTGTGTGTGTGTGTGTGTGTGTGTGTGTGTGTGTGTGTGTGTGTGTGTGAGTGTGAGAGAGAGAGAGAGAGAGAGAGAGAGAGAGAGAGAGAGAGAGAGAGAGAGAGTGTATATCTCTGACCATTGGATCATGCAAATATGAGTCAAATGTTTTACCCAGCCAGGCAGGCACAGTGTAAGATTGAGGCGCGGCTGGAGGACTTGCCTCAGTGGACACTCAGCAGCTGTTAATTACACACAGCCGGGGTATATTTGTGCTACTACACAACCATAAGTGAGATGATCGCGCTAAGAGGAAAATCACTCACTCATTTATTAGCGTTTCTAACCAAGCAGCTAAAGATGTACATGTATGCTACCCGCGCGCCCGCTGCTCCCCGACACATTAGACAGCGAGAGAAAGAAACGAGGCGACTTACTTGATTGAATTCACTCCCACATGAGCTTCAGAGGAGCTGTGAGAACGGTGCAAGTAGTTGTATTCTTCAGCAGCCGTCCGTGCTGAGTCCTAATGACGGAAATCCAGCGTTGGGGAGAGCGGCTGATGGCTGCGGACCGAGCGAGAGCGAGAGTGAGCGTGCGACTGACTGTCTCAGCGGGGAGGAGAGGTTTCTCTTCAGCACCACACCACTTTGAACAGCTCCCGCTGACGTCACTGTCTAGCTACGACGCCACGCCCACTTCCCCGAAGAGAGGGAGGGAGGAAGAGGGGGACAGTAGGGGAGGGCTGGGGGGCTCAATGGCGGATTTAGTTCTGGGCGACATGGGCAGCCTCCCAGGGCGTCACCTCGTCGGGGGCGGCATGAGTGAAATCAGACACACAGGGAAAAGCTACAGTACCAAATTCAGTCGCAGCACTGCATACAGGCCTGTAGTTTCTATATCAATTTATCACCCTGAATTAATAAATGACCAATCTGTGAAACACTGAAGATCACTGGCCTACATACATCACTCCTGATTATATCAACTGTTAAATGCATAGTGACTTATTCATAAACTTAAAGGGATAGTTCAACATTTTGGCAAATTCGCCTATTGCCATAATCCTTAGGCTATAGTCATAGCAGTAGGTTCATTAACTTTAATTAGGGTCCGGGCAGCTAAGCTGCCGGGACACTATTGTATTCCTAGGAATTCTTCTTCTTCTTCTTTCTTTCTTTCTTCTTCTTCCAAGGAAGTCATACTTCCCATGGGCGAAAACTCACCAAACTTTGCACAAAGGTTCAGTCCCATGCCAGATTCACTCAACTCCAAGGACATGTGCCCCCCCCTCCTAGGGGGGGCACAATAAGCGTTTAAATTTAAAAACTTTAAAAATTCCTACCAAACCAACGGTAGATGCTACAGTGTTGAAACTTCACCACAATGTCGCCTCAATACTGCTGAAACTTTTGTCAACTTAAACTTATTACAAATTATGAAGTCCATCACTCTGTTTTTTTCAATAACTGTAAAACTTTTAAAATGTATCTCTTCCCACAATTTTTGCTCAATTGACACCAAACTTGCTACAGAGCATCTCCAGACTGTCCTCCACAAAACTTGTTTCTCGGATTTTTGATTAAGCAAAAATTGAGCCTACAGTGCATGAAAACGTTTGACTGTAAACAGTACTGTAAACATATACCATCAAATTCTTGCTAAATACATTTTCAAACTTCCTGAAAAAAAATGAGAATATTCTGGAGTCATGGTTGATGAAGTTTGGCAAATATCAGAATTTTATCTCAAAAACTGAATTTTCTAGAACATTTTGAATTCTGCTCTCATGGGAACAACTGCAGTCAATGTGAGTGTGGAATTTATAAACATCAGATTTTCTCTTATGAAGCAAAACACTTATCATTAAAAACAAATCACCAACATTTCCATGCTGTCAAGATGCAATTTATGTATTATCAGATTTTTGTTTAGATGACTGAATTATTGACATTTTGACCATTTCATCACAACAGCTGCCCGGGCACTGGCTCACCTGAGTGGATAAATGAAGCTACACAGCAGGTCTCACTACCAGCTAATTAGCTCAGCGAGTTAAGAGCTGGTTCTTTGTGTCAGAGATTGTGAGTTCGAGACCCAGCAAGGGAGATGATGACGATGATGATCCAAATAGCTTGGACTGGACCATGTGCGAAAGCTCTTAACATCTTAGACTCATAGTAGATGTTTGACAAATACATATCATTATTTTACCTCAAAAACTGATTTTTCTTTTTACTGTGGTTTCAAATCTGCCTACACGACAGTGAATGGCTTACTCAATTTGTGAAGCCACTGTTGAATGCCACTTGTCAAGTAGCTCAGTGCGATAGACACTGGTCTTTGGTTCCCAAGGTTGTGGGTTCAATCCTCAACTAATGCAAATTGAACATTATAAGGTCAACTGTCCTGTCTTCCTATTCTCCTGTTTGTTGCTCAGAATTGCCTAAATTTGCCCAAAAGTAGCCCGGACCCGACCCATCGCTGCGCAGCAGCTATAATTATCAGTGCATCTTGTTTTGAGATTTGCGGGATCTCGTGAGATGCTCAGCAAACACAATGGAGGTGAATGGTACAGGTCCCCTGTCCCTCATCAAACTCATCAAATATACAATCCAACAAAACGCTCCCGTGGACAAGTTGTAACCTGCACATTCACCACATTATGAAATAATCATGTATAATTATGTAATGACACATGAAGCAAATACTCTACTTACACTTTTGAAATCACTCCGCCCAGCAGCCATGTCTGGAATGTAGTTCCAGCTATGCATTTGCCTTGAAAACAACTCCGTCTCGTAATGTTACATGATTATTTCATAGCGTGGTGAATGTGCAGGTCATAACTTGTCCACGAGAGCGTTTTGTAGTTGTTGGATTGTGTATTTGATGAGTGTATTTCATTGTGTTCGCTGACTCTGAGCAGCTGGCGTCTCTGCCCCGCGGATCTTAAAACAACATGCAATGATAATTCAAGGTAATGAACCTACTGCTATGACTTCAGGGATTATGGCAATAGACAAATTTACCAAAATGTTGAACTATCCCTTTAAGTGAATAAGTGAACATATGTGAATTTTGGTTTCTTTGATTGTACATCCCCTGGTAAAGTGACCACACCAACCACCCTCTCCACAACACTGTGGCAGGTCAGAGAAGCAGCAGCTTAAACGTCAAGGTTCAGGAGATCCTTTGTCCTCCCTGCCACTGTAGAAGCTGCTGGGGCTGGAGTCAGTCCCATCTGATATTGTGTGAGTAACAGTCACTCTGTCACAGAGACCGACATATAGACAAACAACACTCACACGTCCACAACCTTGGTCAATTTAGAGTCACCAATCAACCTAATGTGCATGTCTTTGGACTGTGGGAGGAAACTGGAGAACCCAGAGAGAACCCACCCAAGCTGTGCAGCCTAGTTCAATTTACAGTCATCCTCCTGAGCCTCCCGGCTTTGGGGGCAGAGCTGTGGAGATACTTCTTCTTGTGATCAGTATATGAAACCCTTTTTTCATCTGCACACCTGCAAGCTCTATATGGCCAAAAGGACACACTGCTGTCCATACATAAATCATCTTTAGCCCAAGGGTAGGTAGCTCCATGGTTAGGTGCTCCTGTCTCTTGCCAGTGGGAGAGATTCAAGAGGAAACTGATGTTGAGAGGATGTGGGGATTGAAGAGTTATATGGAGTAAAAATGTATGGATGTGGTGACATATTACAGGTTTGAGATCGAGGATGGCACAGGAGAGCCAGCTGAGCTGAGAAGTTAAAGGGATAGTTCACCCAAAATTCAATTTTTTTTCATTATCTACTCACCCTCATGTCGACTAAGAGCTGTGAGAATTTTCAGAGTCCTCCGTCCCTTCTCTGAGTTACGGGGGGGTCCAGTATTTGTCCATATAATGGTTGTCAATGGATACATACTTTCTTCGTCCAAAAAGAGACACCAAAAAACATCCAAATACCTCCATACTGCTCGTCTGTAATGTCCCTCTTGTATTGAAGCCCCGACATGAGAAATTGTTCCGCTGGTCAGTTTGCACTGACACAGGAAGAGCAGTGAACCGAGACACTGGGAGCTTCCACTACAAACAAGCTTAAAATATAGACTTGTTTAATTTTTTTCGGAACAATTTCTCATGTCGGGGCTTCGATACAAGAGGGACATTACAGACGAGCAGTATGGAGGTATTTGGATGTTTTTTTTGTGTGTCTTTTTAGACGAAGAAAGTTGGTATCCATTGACAACCATTATATGGACAAATACTGCTGTGCGGACCCCCCCGTAACTCAGAGAAGGAACGGATAACTCTGAAAATTCTCACAGCTCTTAGTTGACATGAGGGTGAGTAGATAATGAGTGAAATTTGAATTTTGGGTGAATTATCTCTTTAACATTAAAGGGCCATTGTCCTGAATGATCAACATGACTGATTGAATCAACCTTGTCATGTGTCAGCAACTGTCCTTTTGTTAACTCAACCGCATATTAGGTACGACACCCTGTAGTCTGTAGAAAACAAGCCTGCATACTGCATTATTTTAAGAAGATTTGTTCTTCAGTCAAGAGTAAGAAAAAAATCTAATACAAAACACAGAAGATGTGCAGGTTTACTGATAATCCTATTTTGCTTCAACTGTTCTTACCGTCTCCTTAACAGATGCTACACTTTGCAGCTTTTGAAGAAAAAAATTTAAAAAACAGGCTTACCCACTGAATGGCCTTAACCCAAGTTACTGTGACTACAACTAACTTACATCACTTATACATTTTTTCGATTCTAGGATATTATATCTGCTGTTGTCCAAAGTCCTTAATGAATGGATGGTGATTAATTATGGGAGGAGGTGGAAAAAGTCCACAACTCTATTATGAGTCAGAGCAGATATCCTGCTCAAATATTGCTGCCACTATCTGGTCTGACAATCAATCAAAGATTTATTGCATCTGTGTACGTCAGTCTAATTGGTGGGCATATTGAGAGGAACACATTTCTCCTATGGGTAGCCTAGCAGTGTTTTGCTGCAATGAGGTGTGTGCCAGTAATCATGGAATTAAAGTTTAGTCAGCCATAAAGTTTGTAACTAACTATCATAAGTAGGCTAACTAGACAGAGTGAGGAGGAGAGAAGTGTCTTCACCCCTCACTGTTCTGTTTACCTCACTTACCTCACCTGTTTTTCTTTTCTTCTGCAGAATGGAGGGACCATATGCCTGCAGAAAGCCTGAGCTACTGTTACACAGGAGTTTGTCAAAGTGAGCTCTACCCACCTGCGGTCCACCCTCTGTACTTGGATTTTTCACTCTGCCTTTAGTTTTAGATGGCGATGTTATAGTTACAGTCCTACTGTAGAGGACCTTTTGGTAACACTTTATTTGACGCCTATCTCTATAACGCATTATAACCATAGCCTACTCAAATGAGTTATAATGCAGTTATAGCACTGTATAACTATAGTTATAAACACTCATAAATGACCATAATGCTTTATAACAATAATCATAACACACTATAAAGCATTTATCATGACTTATAAGGTCAGGTATTATAATACGTTATAATTGTTAGTAACTCGCTGACAATGCCCACATCGATAATGCATTATAAATATAGTTATAATGTGTTATAATTGTCTTATAAACATGTATAACTATCATTATAAACACTCATAAATTATCATAAGGCTTTATAACATTAAGCATAACACATTATAGAGCATTATAACGCTATTGACCATATAAGCCATTATAAAATGCACTATGATGTGTTATAAATAATCATGATGCTTTATAACAATAAGAATGAGTGTTTATAATGATAGTTATACACGTTTATAAGCCAATTATAACACATTATAACTATATTTATAATGCATTATCAATGTGGGCATTGTCAGCGAGTTACTAACAATTATAACATACTGTATTATAATACCTGACCTTGTATGTCATGATAAAATGCTTTATAGTGTGTTATGATTATTGTTAAAGCATTATGATCATTTATGAGTGTTTATAACTATAGTTATATAGTGCTATAACCGCATTATAACTCAAGTATTATAATACATTATAGACATAGGCGTCAAATAAAGTGTTACCGACCTTTTTAATGAGTCTTGAAGTCGCAGTTAGCGACCAGTCCCCTCAGTCAAAGCAGACTAGACCAGGGCCTGTGTAACTGACGACATGCTTTACAGTTTGCCTCAAATGTACCCACTCTCACACACAAAGGCTCATGCATGGCAAAGCCTGCCTATTGAGAGCAACTTGGGCTTCAGTGTCTTGCCCTGGAACATGACATGTAGAGGCCAGGGACTGAACAGTCAACCATGCGATTAGTGGATTCCTGAGCCAGAATATTCAGAGACTTATTTCAATCCTGTGTGTTACATGCTTAGTGAGAAGTCTGCACATTTTTTATCCCTCCATGCCAGAAACAGCTGTAACCAGAGACATTATGGTTTTGTGTCAAGCTCATTTTCAGGAGTCGCATATCTGAGGAACGCCTTGAGGCAAAGGTCACCGTGACCTCTAAACAACAATTTGTTCACTAATTGTGACACAATACAGTTAACACTTCATATTCACATTCACCATTATTGTTTACATTTGACTACCAGTGGAGTCTATTGTCTTATGTGATGTTCTTCATGAGACTGTTGCATTCATTTCAATGTTGGTGGATTTTAGCCATGTAACTCTCACTTCTCAGCTGACTGGCTTAACTCAGTATGTTGACTGAGCCACAAGGGAAAATGATCTATTAAATGCACATGCTGCTTCAGCTCTACAACCACCTGGCAGATCAGATCATAATAATTGTTTTTCCCTCAACCTTGCAACAGGTCCTGTGTACTGAGGCAGGTTGCAACCACCCGCCTATTCAGGAACTGGACCCCAACAGCTATGAGACTTTAACGGACTGATTGAATGCACAGACCATAATATGCTGCTGCTGTCACGAGAAAATAGCATGAGCAATGACCTTAAAGCAGAAGTAAGCGATCCGGTGGTTTTGGCTAACTTCCTGTCAGCAGATGGAGTTAGCAGTCCCCGCCCTCGTCCCTACGTCACCACATTCACGCGCATCCCTTGGCTGCACACACAGAGAGGACCGCCCCTTTATGCCGTTCTCTCCTCATTGGATAAAGATTGTAGGATACTAGAGCACTGGAAAAGAGAGTAACGACACGCATTGGTTCAATGGAAGCGCCTCCTGATGGCGGAATATGGGTATTGCAAAAGCGCCCAAGAACTGACAACTCTGCATTGTTGGTGAATGAGCAAGTGTGGTATTTTCTATAATTTAAGGACATTTATAGATCACCCACGTTAATAGCATCATTGAGAATCCTTTACAGATAAACATTAACACATAAAAAACAAACAAAAAAAAAAAAACAGTTGTCTACATTAATGTTTCAATTTACATTTTGTAATAAACAAATTATAAGTGCAATTTGATATGACCAAGACACCTAAAAACAAAAACAAGGCCGTTTTCATCAATTTACAAGCAAGTGGGCAACACACATACATTGGAGTGAATGAGTTTTCTGGGCGCTTTTGCAATACCCATATCCTGCCACTAGCGGCGCAAAACCCTTACCACGGGAGTCAATGGTGGTGTCGTTACTCTCTTTTCCAGTGCTCTATAGGATACAAGGAAAGCTTTCACCTCGGCTTACAGCAGAGCAGAGTGACTGACAGACCCGTGTTTCAGACCAAACACTCTATATAAGTGATTGCCGTCGGAAGATATAACTATTTAAGACTTATATTAACACAAACATTCCGCTTACTTCTGCTTTAACAGGTTGGTTGAGTACACCAGACTACAATCTTACAATAACAAGTCCACGGTACAATATTTATTGCGGTATTGCGGTAAGGCATGTCACAATATGAAATTCTCACGTGTACAATAATACAGTAAGCTCCACAGTAGAAATGTAATCTTATTTTAAAGGTCCAAAATAGGTAACAAAAAACACGAATGTGGTAAAACTCTGCCTCCCTCCTTCCCTTCCTCTACCCCACCCTCACCTACCTGCCCCCACCTCCCTCTCTCCCGTCCTCACTCCACATCTGTAAAGTCTCTCTCAAGGCTCTAGCCCTCATTATCTGGTACCTAGGGTTAGCTAGTGGTACTTTTTTGGCAGCCCGACTTCCAACCAAGTGAGCCAAGGTGATACTAAAACGTGACATCAGCCAACTGCCCTCCACTGATTGGCCAGAGCATTGTCACTGGAAGAGTCGCGAGCGCGACGTCCGACACGAGAATCAAACCCGCTAATTTTAAAAACACACGGACAACAGCCACCACTGATCTGTGCTGAGACTGTTGTGGTTCTTTCACATGAATTAAATGATTGCTGTGTGGAAAACCACGCTGTGGTCTGTAGCGGAAGCTCCCAGTGTTGCTCTGCCGGAATCTTGCGCAATTTGCGGAGCCGTGAACTGGGTGTCAGTGCAAATCGCGTGAGATTTAGACGGACCAGGAAGAGCAGTGCTGGGAGCTTCCGCTACAAACAAGCTTAAAACATATACTTATTAATTTTTTTTCGGAACAATTTCTCATGTTGGGGCTTCAATACAAGAGGGATGTTACAGACAAGCAGTATGGAGGTATTTGGATGTTTTTTGTGTGTCTTTTTGGACAAAGAAAAGTGAGCTCCGTTTGCAACCGTCATATGGACATGCAGTGCTGCACGGAGCCCCGCTGTAACTCAGAGAAGCCACGGAGGACTCTGAAACTTCTCCCAGCCCTTAGTCCACGTGAGGGTGAGTAGATAATGAGTGAAATTTGAATTTTGGGTGAACTATCCCTTTAGTAATATCAAGTAATATCGAGACACTTTTCTTATCATGATATCACCGATACCATTACATCCCTATAACTTCTGTATGGACGCTGTATTACCAGCAGGGGCTGTACTCTGCTTTTTCAACATCAAACTCTGGATCAGTAGTAACATCAAGAACCTCCTCAACCAGAAACAGGAGGTCTCCAGGGATGGAGACAGGGAGAAGCTCAGCTGTGAGCGAGAGAAAAATAGAGGAAACTGCAGCACAGCAACATCAGAGGTGGAGGAAGATGAGGACCAGCACTGAAGAACAGCCAGAAAACACCAGGTGATGTGGATGAGGCCTCAGAGTTCACCCTGATCTACAACTGGTTTGATCCAGTCCCATGTACCTGTTCTCCCTCCCACTGCTACAGATGCAGCTTCTCCTATAACATCTCCGTAACAACCTGACACTGCATCTGTAACATTTGTATCTGGGGTCAAGTCTCCTGTCCTGAGGTGAGGGTGGAGCTCAAGAGGCTACCTCCTGAAAAAGCAACTGGCCAGATGTCTGTGGAGTCCAGCTGCCTGAGCCCCTCTCCACATGATCTTCACCTTCATGTGGTAAACATCATGATTTGATCCAGGACTTATAGTAGGATAACAAGCTGAGATAAAGGACTACAGACTGATACCCCTCACATCTCATATCATAAAGACCGGGGCAGCTACTTCTCCACCTTCTGAGGGCACAGGATAAACAAGAACTTTGCCTGCAATGGACATGTTGGAGTGATGATGTTGTCCTCTATATGCTCCACTGGGCCCATTCCTGCTGGGATGAGACAGGTGGTTACATGAGAATATGTTCTTTAATTTCTCAAGTGCATATAACACCATCCGACACCCAATCTTTAAGACAAGATCAAATGAATGGGAGTGGATCCCTGCTTCACGTCCTGGATTGTGGATTACCTGACAAGACCACCACAGTGGGTCAGGCTGGGTAACTGTGTCTCAGGGTCAGTGATGAGCAGCACTGGGGCTTTACAGGTGACTGTTCTAGCTCTGTTCCTCTTCACTCTGTATATGGAGGACTTTAAATACAACTCTGAGTCTCACTACATCCAGCAATGGCACATGAGTCATGATACATGACACAGCTGTTATGGCGTGTGGTAGGAACAGGCAGAAAGAAGAGTAGGGATCTGACAATGACCCTCAGTGCAGGGAGCAACAGCTGCCTCCTTCCGAATCCCCCCAGGTCCAAGGAGATGGTCAGCAACTTTTGGACTTCTTCAGACACTCTTCAGACAGTCAACTACTGTATGAGGGAAGGACATATTCTTTGTGAAATGCTACAGATATGAGTTGTGTCCAGTGAGCTGTTTTTCCGGGACTGTGGTTGGCAGGAGACACATGCAATTTAGGCTCGAGGACCAACCATCCTCTCTACAACACTGGGTCACAAAGTCACAAAGGCAGCTGCAATGTGTCACCTCACTGCTCTGCACTGAGAGTTCCAGGAGATCCCTTGTCCTCACTGTCTTCAGACTGTTCAACACCTCAGCCCAATGAGATGGCCGAATCATTATCCAAAGAATATATAATGAAAGATAATGAAAACATGTACTGTAGTACTCAAGTAAACTTAACTTTGTTAGTGTCAATCTCATTAAACTACATTATGCAAAGTTTTTCAGATTTTCTGTTTTTACTTTCAGAGGTTAGAAAGTGAACAAAGATGAAGTTGTTGCCAACTGCAACTCCTGGTTCCAGGCTTCCAGCCAGACACAGCCAGCCAGCAAGTGTGTGATTTTAATGAATGGAAAAACACACTTGGTGATGATGGTAACCTCCAATGCTTCGTATTTTTCTAGAAATGTAAAATCCTTTTTAATGAGTTTATTCAAAACAAAGTGTCATATTTTCTCCCTTAATCTCATGAAGTAATGCATGCAATGCTCTGTAGAGATGACAATGAATTAACCAACCAGGACAAATTACTTTCTTATGTGAAAGCCGAGCTAATAGTAATGATACGAGGCAACAGAAAATGTGTTGTCTGTGGTGGTTGGATGTAGAATTTAGTTTATCAGTGAACGTTAAGTGTGTGTGATAGTGATAGACCATGGTCATGTGTGTTGATGTAGGGACAGGAGCCCGGACGAGTTTGCCTCTACAGCCAAAACCAGCCAACGAGAGCTACTCTATTAAAGATTATGGGATTAAAGAGGCTTTGAGCTGATGCACTCCCCAAGTGCTTTCACTACAGCTTATCACACATAACTCACCCTCTCTGGTTTGAATAAGCTTTGGCCAAGGAGGCAGTGTGGTCATCTGGATGCTGACTGCACTGTATATCTCTTTACTGGACCTGAAATTCAAGACTTGTGGCCTAGATCTGCAATATGGCCAAGTTCAGATGTTCAGTGAGTACAGTGCTGCCCTACAGCACGTAGGAGTGCGGAGGCGTGGAATAACTACAGTTCTTGTTTTCTGGGTGACCTGGAGTTTCAAAAAGTTGAGTTAAATCTGCCAGTACTCTGAACATTGCAAATGTGTTACAAGAAAGGCACAGGCTAAAATCCTGCCAAGGGGAGTAAATTGGTCAGGGTGGGCACTGGGGACATAAACAGAGTAGCCAACAGTTTTTGAGAAGCCAGTGGTTTAGTCTGAGTTGGACTCTAAAATGTTAACACCTGTTTTGTTCCTGGAGGCAGTAGTACCTAACAGGACTAACTCAGAACCGAATGGTTTTCAGTCAAAACTGTGTTACTCAGCAGTTTTCAGCCTGCAGTATTCCCCACAACAGACTCACCCTCATTGTCTGTGCAGAAAATAAACAGTTCCCACTTCAAAAATCTAACTATTGTGAAAAGACTATCAGCGTAGAGCACTGAGATAGGTCAAGCCACTGTTACTGTGGGTAAAACTCACTGCTGTTATACTCACACACATACTGCTAGAACGAGGAGTGTGGTTGCAAAAAACACACACGCATGCACATTCTCAAACAGAGCAGTCCTCACACAGTGAGTACACAAATATTTATGTGCCAGCAGCGTTTTCCACTGAGCGCCCAACCAAACACACTAAAGCTGGTTGTGACAGGAAAGTGTATCTTATGAATAAAAAAAAAAAAGTTTGTGTGAATAGAACAAAAAAACAAATGACTTTTCTCTGTTTTTCAGATTGTTTGGTCATGCTGCATTAAGGCCGAAAGGGTTCATTTGTGTAAATGTGGCTTTTGTTATTTTATCGCCATTCTTCTGTCAACAGAAGGCAAACATCTGTGAAACAAGACTCTGAATTATGAGATAAAATTTCGAGACTACAGTAACTCATTACAACACATGTAAGACAACACACGTAAATGTAAATTCATCACAATTATACAGCAGGGGATGGTGTGTGTGTGTGTGTGTGTGTTTAATTGGTGTTGAACATGGGAAACAGCTGTGCCATAGTAGCACATAGTGGAAGAAAGAACAAGTAAAACAGTCAAAACGTCTGCCCAGTGAGTGAATTAACCCGCACAGGCCGCACACACGCACTCCCACCCACACTCCCTTTCCATCCACCCAGTAATTTCAAGCAGGGATGGTAGACTCTTTCCAGGTTTTGCTTGGAACTGACCTTTTCTATATATATATATATCTTCAAGCTCCAGATGCCTTGTCATTAGAAGTCCTCATATAGCAGGAAGGCTGGTTCCACCCATGACAGCGCCACTCACACACCCCTTCCCACATGTCCCTGTCTCAGAGGCCAACACCTTTTGTAGCTTTGCTTAGCAGTTTGTCGCATGATGTTTTGAGAAGAATGTTTTGTATCTGTCCACACACAGACTAAGTCGTAATGTTTTTATTTCATTTTCAGAAAATGTATTTGCAGCTCAATCTATATAAAAACATCTAGCTGTGTCCTCATAGATGTAAATCTGCAGTGCCTTAAACAGGCAGCAACATTTCCTCTCTATTTCTCACTGAAACTAACAGAAGTCCATTAGGCTGCATACTGTACACAGCTTTCTATCAGAATGTGTTGCTTTTGCTTTGTTTACATCTGGCATCTACACCAACGTCATCACACTGGTTGCTCCATGACCGGGTCTTATGAGTCATCATGACCATGGTGAATACAAGACGGATAACTGATTCATGAAATGATGCAGTTTAACACTGCAGCTGTCTTTGCTGCTCCTCATTTATAATATTTTTAACTAAAAGGAAGATAATTTGCTTCCTGTCTACGCAGGCACATGCATGCCCAGTCTACATAAAGAATTTCCTGGGGTGTTTGCATGAATGGAGATTGTTCCTGTTACATTACAAAACTGCAACTTAAGAAAAGACATGCAAATACTTTTGTGCTGCTCTGTATCCCAAGACGGTGCAAATTTGTGTCCCTTGATAACACACTGAACATGTTGTAAAATTGTTGATGATGTCTTAGTTTAGTTACTTTATTGTCTCTGTTGGGAGTAATTTGTGTAATGTCTATTAACATATAACATAACACATAGCACAGAACACAAAAGACATATATTCACATCAACATAAAAACATAAAAACATAGCACGAGATGTCCACGGCCCTTCCATCTCACAAACCCCACACACACTCTCTCCCTTTGCACTATTGCACTACCAGGAATCTATTGCACTTCCCTGTTCTATCATTAATTTATTGCACAAATAATTTTAGTGCACTGCTATTATTCTATTGCACTTCCTGTTCTATCATTAGTTTTATTACACAATCCCAAAAGTTGTACACACACACTCACACACATGCACTGTTTAGTAGTTTCATCAAGGTAGGTATAAAGGACAGTTTGTATCTGTTTTGTGATTTTGCAGCATGTTTATGTGTTTTCATTTCCTTTCTTAAGTTGTAATACGCTGCGGTCTGCAGGGCCGGGGTTAATGTTATGTCCACACTTACAGTATAGGATATTTTAGAATACAGTTTGATACAAACATACATTTTCCGTTGGCTTCGTGTCGAGGTTAAGAACATGGAGGAGGTACAAAGTTAGTGGGGAGGTGATGTGAGCATGGCAGGGCTGGATTGAAATAATGGAGGGCAGGAGGAGGAAGAACATTGGGAGGGGCTGCAGTCTTAAAGGGGGGAGGTGGAGGTAAAATTAGTATGTAATTATCTCTTACTCTCTTAAATTAGTGGGGAGAACAGCTTACTACAGCCTGATGTGTGCTCCAGCATCTCTCCTCCTCTCCACGGAGTTTAACAGGAATCATCTCTGTGAGCAATGGGAATCTTTACATTATTTTCATTTATAAACTGCCATGATGAGTTTTAGGTTACAGAAGTTTTTATGCTCAAAGTGGCTATGAGTCACCATGATCCCAGGATTTGACATCTCCATCTCAAGAAGAACAGGGTACAAACAGGAAAATGGATTACATGGCATTGATTTCAATATGTGCTATGAACTGATCAATGAGGAGTGTGTTCTCAGTGAAGGACTGAAATGTCCTCAGACTGACGGGTTTACAACAAATTGGGTCCGATGACATTTTCTCCTGGAGGCAAAGGGGAGCCAGACTTCCCTTCTTTTTCAAACTGTTGTCAAAATGTATGACCCTCCAACTGATATGTGAATGTGTGGTGAATATGGTGACCATAAGTGATAAATACCTTTTGTAGACTGATGTCAGGACTGAGGAGGCCAGGTTGACGGTAACATCCCCTAAAGAAGAATTCAGAAAGATTAACCATTCAGATAAAGCTATACCATCAGTGAAACTGATCAGTCAGAATTATGCAGAGGGGGAGCCAGCTGCCCTCTGGCCTAAAACAATATCAAGATCATAGCATGTAAAACTTTAAATACCTCCTGATCCACTTTGTTCCTCATTTTTTAATTAGCAATGTGCTTTAAGCAGCTGATTATGTACAGCACAATCTTGGCTTCCTCAATAATTTCCCCCATGCAACTGATCACGTTCTAACCAAATGAAACAATTTAGTAATATAAAATAGTATAATGTTCATTGAAAAGCATAGAAATCCCTCTAACCTTACGCAACAAACCATAAAGAGAAATTGGTGCTACCAGACTTTTCATTTGAAAACAGCTGCTTTGTGTGACTGAAATCATAGCTGATAAGACTGAGCCAAAACTAACACAGACTGAAACTAACACAATCTGGTGATACATTCTCACTATAAGCATCAGTGCAGTTTTACAGTGGTTGTACCTACTGTAGGTCTCTGGAGAGTAAGCTTATTGATGTATTCGAAACCCTTTGTTGCTTCCCCATAGCAGTGCACAATGACAGTCACAAATACATAGGGGAGAGCAGCACTGGTTGTATACATGTCAGCTGGGATTGGCTCCTTGAGAGCCTGTATGGATAAGTGGCATAGAAAATGGATGGATGAATTTTAAGATTCAGTCTGTTATCATGTATCAATTTACCACAAAGATAATGATCTAATTCATTTCTGAGAATCTTATTCCATTCAGGAGATCAATGAAAGAACAGTCTGCAAGTGTCAAACTCAGAAATATTTTTCCACTGTAAAGGTACAGTATTAAAGGGAACATAGTTTATATCATTTTCATGAACATGACTTTTGGAGCTGGTCTGTCCTTGACTGAGCTTCTATCATTCTGAGATCAGTTATGATATTGTTGCATTGTGTCCATGTGCAGACTTCTATGGAAACTAAATGTGTACAGTAAGTGTTAAGAGGCAGCAGTAGCAAGTAAACAGATCAGGAATAGATCAGAATGTAGGCTGTGTTAATGGCGAGAAAAAGAGAGAGACAGAGAGAGAGCAGAGTTAACTAGTTAGAAGTTGGCTATATAATATGTACACAACCAATCCAAGCTGCAAGGGCTGAGATTTTAACAATAGCCTGAGGGCCACAGGGCCCCGGGACATACGGGACGTCACAACCACAATGAGACATCAGTGGCTGCTCTGTAGTTAGACTCTTCAAACAAACTTGTGTTTATTATGAGTCAAAGATATTTTTCATAGCCTAATGTTTTGGCTGTTAGCCAAATAAATAAAAAAATAAATTGTCCATGGCTACAAGGGTCAGACACACAGACAAAAAGCACCAATTAGGGCTGTTCGATTTTGCCCAAAAATAAAATCTCGATTTTCTTCTCTGAAAAATCGATTTCCGATTACGATGACAATTTTTTTGTTAAATGACAAACTATTTTGTGTGCTGTTTGTGTCTTTTTAAATGGACCTAATGGACCGTGAGAGCTGTAACTGTGTAGTGGAAAAGGGCCGTTGGTCTTTTTGGCAACAAAATCCTCACTGGTCTTAGCGAAATGCCGACATGCTTGTTTCCAGTGTGTGGGGAGAGCAGTGGGAGAGCGTGATGGGAGGAAGGAGGCAGCAGTCATTACAGTAATTCAGCGCAGCCCAGATTCATGAACGGGGGCTTACCGTAATTACCCTAGTTAGAGTAAAAAAATCGATTTTTATGATTTCAAAAAAACGATTTTTACAATTCCAAATAATCGCGATTGCGATTTTAAATCGATTAATCGAACAGCCCTAGCGCCAATATGAAGTTTTTGTTACATTTCACCCCAGCGAGAGGAAGAGAGAGAACACACTGGCTAAAAAGATAAAGACAGAAATGTAAAAATTATTACGACCACCCCTGGTCTTCCCCAAATACTTAATCTGAGAAAAAACTGGAGTGATCCAGTGCTTTTTGTGCTAAAAGATATTTAAAATGTAACATTAAACATTTCTATTTCCCCCTCATTCCTCCCTCTCTGCTCCCTTCACACCCTCTCACAGTAGTTTATCTCACATCTGCTTCTCCATTACATCCACAGTTAAAATGACTGCAGTGGTCTGATGAATGTATTTTTACTGAACCCTTCTCCGTTGGATCTCATTGGAGTTCTGGTCAAATTTGCACTGCACATAGTTACACATGAAGATGCTGGCTGCATAGTAAACACTGAGGCTTGGTAGGTTTGTTTTGCCAGGGGATATTTAACAGATTATATTTTTAAATGAGAACATTTAAATAGCGGCACAACGCAGTAACAATGGCAGGCCATCAGTGTAAAGTCAGCAAGGGGGAAACTCATTTTCCCGCTCCTCATTTAGAACAGCATGTGCTGCTGTGTTGTCGCCACTGTGCCTCCAAACCAAAGCTATACAAATATATCTTGAAGGCAGAGACTTTCTGGAGGCAGAAAGCCCTTATCATACTGGTTAATTAACAGAGCCAAGGGATTTAAGGTGATGTTTAGCCATCAACCATTTCACCGATGTGAAATCCAACAAGAAGAAAGGGAGAAATGTGTGTATTTGAAATGATACAGGATGAAGTTTGTGCTCCGAGTGAGCATGTCGCACAACACAACTCTGAGCAAGCACAAACACTGTGTGGTGGAGTTTCATGGATTATATTCTAGCCTTCAGTAATGTCTTGTATTAATCAATAATAGCAAGTTGACATGCTGGATGAATGTTATGAGCCGCCTCTCTCTCGTCCTGTCTGTCTTACAAAGCCACAGTGAGTGATGCCAAGACTTATATGAAACAGTAATGATGCAGTGACTTGCACTAAATTGATTTAGTGCATAGGTGTAACATAACAGATCCTACCATGCTCATGACATATTCATGTTCAAGTAAATTAAGTATCATTTAGAGTCTCTCTTCTTTAGTAAAGGTGTTAAAATAATCTACAGCGAACAGTTCATGGATCCTAAATGTAATGTGAAAAACAGTTAACAGGCATCACTAATGTGGTTTGTGTCTGCTAAATTCTCACATACAACACACAAACACGCTAATCCAGTGTAGCGCTTCTATAATCTTATTAACCTCCCATGGCCTTGCTGTGTTGTGCCTATCCTACAGTATATTTCATAATAAAACAATGCATCTGTTTTTCACATTGTGTTCAATCAAAGGTTGTAGTGTTAGGACTACACTATTATGGTTTATAAATATGTGACAGGAAGTTAAGTGTCCACTATAATAATTACCAGATAGCATCATCATTGGAGACAGCATGTGCAGATTACACAATACAGGATGGAGACGACAGGTGATGGGCGGTGTTCTTGAGTGGATTGACTGAACAAGACTGGAAACTGGACACCATTCCAAGTCCCATACTCTTCCAACACCTGTAAGATGGGACACATCTTTACAGTCAGTAGCTGTTGACTGTTGATTGAGGAGCACTGAGAGATCACGTGCATCATGTCCCTGAATATCAAGTATAAAATTGACCATGAAAAGAGTGATGTATTTTAATAACGATTGTCTCTAGGTGACAGGCTTCATGCAAATGTCTTTAGCATGGGGCGATGATTAAATGCAAAGTTTTGGAAAGAAATTCGACAATGCACATTTCAGATAAAACAACTTCCTGTTTCATGGTGAAACACTGAAATGTGCACGTTGCTGTTAAGTGAAAACTCACATATTTAGCATCATCAAAGTATGAAGCATTTTCTGGTCAACTTTGAGGTTGACATGGTTGGTCGAATAGGAACAATACAATTAAGTGTCAATAAGTAATTTCCTGTTGCCATTGGGTGGTGCTATAATCAAATGTATCATTTTTGTTATGTACGTATGTTATGTACGTATGTAAACAGTAAAAGCAGGCTTATTTCTAAATGAAAGCCAGTCAGGTGCAGCTTTACAGTAAATGGGCTGACAGCTCATTGCAGGGTCAGCTGTTAGTCATCACTGGTACTTGATACCAGCAACTGATAATGGCTGTGTATATAAGATTGACTCTTAATGTGATCATAACATATTTATGGGTAATGATGGTGTGATGATATGCTTTAGCACATTGTATCATCCTGCCTCGGAGTCAAAAGGGATGGACTTCCTCACTATGAGGATGTGCTGTAAGTGGTCACTCAGGCTCAGCCACACCATTCAGAGATAATGCACATTAACAGAAATGTCTTGATGAGGACAGCTTAGAGAGATTGACTTTTTAAACTTCGGTTGGAGTTGAGTTCAATAGCAGTTAAAGAGTCCACTGGAGTTGATGGGATTTTTTGTGCATTATCACCGACCTATGGATGCTTTGTTCTACTATGGACATTTTCAGTTCAAAGTCTACTGCCCTGGGGCCCCAGACCTTTAGGGCCCATATGTTGCCAGGTGTCTATGGCCTATTTTACACCATGTGTAAGTTGTCTGTTCAAATAAAGTCATAATACACCCGAGGATGTTAGATAAATGCAACCGGTGGAGTAACATCTGTACTTGAGTGGGTTACAACAATAACAGTTTAGCCAGGATTTGATAACTAAAAAGATACCCATAATCCAACAAGAAAACACAGAGGAATCATAAGTTATTACAAAGACAAGCTGTTTTTTCATCTTCTTGGACTCTAACTGAGGCCATTCCCTCATTTTAGTAAAACTTTATCTGCCGTTATCACAAGAACAGAGGAGACAGAGCATAGATTTCTTAAGTGTAACCTTGTTACATTAAGTTATGGGTAGAATATGGGTATGGCTACATCCTGAAGAGATGGATGGTTTTATTCTTTTTCAACATGGCTAGAATACATCTCAGATTTCAATCCACAGTGAAAGCTTCTTGGATGCCTTTACACATGAGAAAGCTGGAAAAGTCTAAGTGGATCTGTGTGGCACTCATCACTTTGTGGCAATCGGAAAAGTAAAAGGTCCTGTCTTCTACAGGGGCCTTGTGTCTAAATCTACTGTAGTTAAAATACCTTTAATATTTGTGAGTACACAGTACAACTTCAGCAAATATGTGTTTAATCAAATAACCCTAATATAACTAAGCATAATTTAGAAAACCAGGGCCTGGTGGGCTTACCCGTGGTTGCTTTCTGGGCAAAATGAGTTGAAGAAATGTTTCTCAGTAGGGAGTCGAGACCCAAATTTATTTTTCAGCCACAGCGCTTTAATGGGCTAATTCGGCCCTGCAGTGTTGTAACAGAGATAGTATTGAAAAACAGAATTATAGATTCAGCCAAAGTGATGATGGTGGCAATTAATAGGATCTCTTATCATTCAGAGTAGGTCTCATTAATTATTAATACCTGTAAAATAAACTCAGTTATTAGATCTATTGTTGTAATTAAATCTATGCTGACAATCATCAGTCCACACAAATCTATATCTACTACCATAATCCCTTCTGATTCTCTACTTTGTTTCTGTATGACAGTTTTACAGTAATTGATCTGTTCATTTCTGCAGGAGGGAACCCGAGTAGCAGTAATGAAAGAGAGGGCTTGAAGATGACTGAAGGATACCAAAATGTTACAGAGTCTCAGTATGTCATTACAGAAAATGTAGGTCCTCCCTTTGCCCATTTTACTTGAACAGAAACATGAAATCTGCCTGACCACATGTGTGGTAGAAAGCAGGCAGTTACGTTTGGTCTTGATCCAGCCGGCTGCTGTTTGGCTTGTGTAAATCTGGAGGGCAGCAGGTCTGTCATTATGTGAGCAGGGCTTTGGGTGTGTCTGAGAGACAGCCAGCTGGAAACCAGGCCACAGCAGTGGAGTCATCTGTCCCCCACCAACACAAGTCTAACAACACAGCGCCCCCTAGTGTGTACAGCTGGTACTACCACAAACTGTGCCCACACATCGACTGTATGCCAGTGTTTTTCAACCTTGGGGTCGAAGCCCCACGTGGGGTCACATTATGATTAAAAACACCACACAATCTTAAACCACTGTATTCTATACTTTCACTTTCTTGAATATAAATTGAGTTCAAATAAAATGCAGCATATAAAACTATCTGAACTGGTGCATGCACTTTGCGGGGACGCCAAAAAATTTGTGAAGGTTGGGAACCACTGCTGTATACTGTGTTACTGAATGACAACTAATCACACTTTCACGACCTTCTCACACATAACAGTATTTTTCAAAGAATTTAAGAAAGGCACTTAAACTATGCATTATGGTCCCTTAAATCCTGATTTTTCTTGTTTGTGTGTTTTATCATGAAAAAACTCCAATGTGCACCTCAAAAAACATTTTTCCTAGTTATTTTTTTTAATAGTCTAATTCAATCTCAGTGATTAGTATTAACATTGCATAGGAAGCTGGTGTTAAATTAGTTATTGGATACATTTGCACAAGTTCATTTAGTGTGGTGCTGCACCTCTCACCTACCCTGCCTGCTGTCATCTCTCTCCATCATCTCTCTCTCCATCACTTACTGCTGTCATGACAACCTGCCAAAAACAATGACATTAAATGGTGACTCTCTGAAACTCTGTGTTCTTCAGGTTATCTTGTGTAGCAGGTAACGGGCAAAGCTCAGGTAGGTGATGATGACAGTTCTCAGTTCTTGTTGAGTCAGAGTTCGTGGTGGATCTGTGAATGTGAGGGACAGTACCGTTGGAGGACAGGCTGGGTTCATGGTCGAGGAACAGAGCTGTCAACAGGTGAGCTGGCGGCAGGGCAGACAAACCAAAAGGAGCAGAAGGTCGTGGACCGTCAGGGGATTGTTGAACCAGCAGGTACGTTTTAGGCCAGGAGTAGAACTCACAGAGATGAGGGAGTTCCCTTGGCAGGCGACACTGAAGCAGGTGCACGCCACACAGCCACAGGAGACAGGCAGATGACACTCTCGGTCAGGGTGAGTAGGTGTTGAGGAGAGGTGGTCAGAGGTAAGTTCGTAGAAACCAGGGTGACTCCCTGGTTTCCCTTGTCCAAGACAAGAAAGAGTGCTGGGAGGTCTGGCATCAGTGCTAAGACAATGTGGAAGGGAGCTAGGGGACAGACCGAGGCTGCTTCAACTCCGGCTTGATTGGTGATGCTGTGAACAACAGGTGGAAACAGTGAGGCTGACGAGTGAAGAGTGGAGGCAGAGAAAGCAGAGCAGACCGTGACTTACAAATGTCTATTAGATGGTCGTCTGCATTCAATATAGAGAAAAGGTTAAAGATTTACTGCTCAAATTGACCTGAGCCTGATGTTTACATGCTGTCCCTGTTCACTGTTTGTAGATATTAAAGCAGAAGTAAGCAGAATGTTTGTGTTAATATAATTCTTCAATAGTTATATCTTCTGACAGCAATCACTTATATAGAGTGTTTGGTCTGAAACACGGGTCTGTCAGTCACTCTGCTCTGCCCTAAGCCGAGGAGAAAACTTTCCTTGTATCCTACAACCTTTATCCAATGAGGAGAGAGAACGGCATAAAGGGGCAGTCCTCTCTGTGTGTGCAGCCAAGGGATGCGCGTGAATGTGGTGACGTAGGGACGAGGGCGGGGACTGCTAACTCCATCGGCTGGCAAGAAGTTAGCCAAAACCACCAGATCACTTACTTCTGCTCAAGGGGGCAGTTGTCGGTTTGAAAAGTGAAACTCAGTTCCGCGTTCAAAAAACTGCAATCCCCTCGGCTTCCTCTGGGGGCTGGTACCAGAAGGGAGCATTCTCCATAGACCCCCATGTTAAAATAGCCGACTTTACATCCTCAATAAACATGATCAAAGCCGGGTACCATTACGTTTTTTGGTCTCAACCGATAGTTTCTACCCCCGCACACACGCTGAGGGGGGTGAATTTTTTAAAAACCGTTTTACTGTTATTAGGTTAAAAGTTCTGGCCAGTTAGGGCGCGGAAACGTTGAGTGACAGGTCTGGAGACCGCTGCTTCGAGGCCAGTGGGTGGGTTCTTGGCCGGCTAACGGCCGCACCTCTCCAAATATGGCAAGTAGAATCCAACATGGCGCGGTTCAAACCCCCGTAGTAGCGGCACAAAACAGACTCCCCCAAACCAATGGGTGACGTCACGGGTGCTACGTCCATTATTTTTACAGTCTATGCTTCTGCTTTAAACAATAGGCTACTGCTACTTTTTAAACATTTTAGTCCATTCAGCTTCCAGCTTACAAACACTCTTCAGCTGTAGATTCAGCCTTTCAGCATTTCTCATTCTCATTCAACATTCACACATTTTTTCAGGAAATTCATTTTCTCGTTTATTCTAATTCTTGATTCTGTGATTTGTTGATAAATGACACAGAGAATTAAATTAGGTGAATCATATATATATATAGTTACATTCATTTGGATTTTGTGCACACAGCTATATGATGATTTACATACATGTATTTATTAAATTACTTACCTTCTGACATCATACCAGCAACAAATAAATACATTTCCAAACCCTGAATTATATGGATAGTTAATACCACAGCCAAATAAATAGGAACAGATAAATGAAAATTGGACTGAATGATATGGCTTTTGTGTTTTTCTTGTTGTCAACAAATCCCATAAATGAAAACAACACTGTCTTACAATCCTTAGTGATTACTGTCTGTGACTCTGAGCCATAGATTCAACTCATAGATGGACTTTGCTTCTGTGACCCACAGGTTTCTAAAGAGTGAGCTGTTTTGCTGCCGCCAGCTTTCCAGTATGTGACTCTCTGCCTTGAGCAAATACAAACATGGGCAGAGAGGTTGAGCATGTGTGGTGCTGAGTCCTCGGTGCATGGCAGGTGGTGGAGAGCTTCTGCTCTCAGTGGAGCTGTATCCAGCAGACAGAAGCCTGGAGGAAGAAGCAAGGTGTAACTAACTTAAAAGTCACAACAAGTGGATATTCAACAAATCCCAGTCTTGTTCATCACTATTCAGTTATTCAGTTGTTCCCTGAATTGCAGTGTGTTGAGCTCAGGGCCACTGTACAGCTCTATTATGTATGTATGCATCTCAATTCACGTTGTTCCTATACTGTCTGTATAGTAAAATTTACTGAACTGGGAGGTTTCTCTGTTTTTGCAGCATCATTTCAGTCACTGCTCTTAGGAACACACTTGTGTTGTTTCACCCCTGACTGTCGAGTGAATTTCCTCCCACACACATGGCAGCTGAAGGACCTCTCCCCCGTGTGGTGTGTCATATGTTGTGTCAGATGTCCTTTCTGCGTGAATCTTTTATCACAGATGGAGCAGGAGAACGGCCTCTCTCCCGTGTGGGTCCTTATGTGTTTCAACAGCGACTGGCTCAGTGAGAAACTAGCGTCACACTCTGAGCACCTGTACGGCTTCTCTCCCGTGTGAATCCTCATGTGTCTGGCCAGGATTCCACTCTGAACAAAACTTTTAGGACAGTGGGAGCATCTGAACGGTCTCTCGCCTGTGTGGGTCCTCATGTGTATCCCCAAACCTGCGCTCTGTGTGAATCTTTTACCACAGACGGAGCAGCTGAAGGGTTTCTCCCCCGTGTGAGTCCGGATGTGTCTCACAGCATCTCCTTTGTGGTTGCTCTGTTTCTTGCAGATCACACAAATGAAGGTTTTTTCTCCTGAGTGACTTATCTTCTCTGAGATTAAATGTGAGCTCTGTGTAGATGTGGGAACGCACACTGAGCAGATGAATGATTTCTTTCCTGAGGGACTTCTCATTTGTCCACAGTCCTCGGGGTCAAATGTTTTATTACATTTACAGCACCTAAGCGACTTCTTGCCACGTTCGCGTTTTTTATCACCTCTAGGGACTCCGTTGTTTTTCACTGATTTTAAATCTGCTTGAGGTTTCCTTGTCTCTGTGCGGTGTTCATTACTGTTCTTGGTAGAGTGAGGGTCTGAGGACTCTGGTCCTTCATCACCTTCTGCTTCTACCTGTTGGCCTGAGCTGTTGGTGGGAGACTTCACCTCTGTGTTGTCCTCAGTTTGTTTTCGAGATCCTTGACGCTGCTTTCTCATGTGACTGCTCCATCGCCGCTTCTGTTGATCTTTACTGTGTGACGGCTCTGGGTCCGGCTCAGCATCTGCACAAGACACCAAAACAAACAAACATAATAAAGCAATCCAGAGACCTTCTGTGACATCAGAGACCTGCTGCAGGACCAAGGACCTGCCACAGTACACTGCAGTGAAATTAGTTTTAGGTTGGATATTTGACGGACCTTCGCTCTGGATCTAGCGGCGACTACTTCCATTCCAACCAGTGTTGGCTGTTCGTTCACGGTCTGTTCAAACCTCCAACACCTCGCTCTTAAAGGGCCCATATTATGCAAAATCCACCTTCTACTGGTTTTGTAGCAGTCCTACAGTATATACCGTGGCTTTTCTATGACGCCTGGAGGTGAAAAAAAAAAAAGTCTGTTCACTCCCTTAATTGATTGCTACACTTTTTTGAGATCGTGTCTCCAAACGGGCGAATTGGAAGTGCTGTGCAGCTTGATGTCACGAAGCACCGAACTTAGGTGACTCCACCTCCCGGTACTTCCTTATCCTCCCCCTGGGCCAGTCTGGAAAAACGTGAGCTCTGCCCGGTGGGATATTTCCAGAACAGCGACAGTCACATATTTTTTATTTGACAGTTTCACACAGAACTTTCTGATGGCTGTAGGAGTCCATGTATCTCCTTCTGCCACAGCAAAAAAGGGACATTTACATTTTTTCAGGCAGAGAGAGTCTCAGAAACTTTTTTTTTTTTTTGGAAATCAATGCCCGACCCCATCCCTATTCCCAATGTCAACACTGGCACATGTACCTGTAGTGAAAACCACACCCTCTCCCCGTGACGGCTGTGGAGTGGACGTGGTTTACACATCTTATTTGCATTTCAAGGTGCAGACACAGAAATGGCTCATTCTCAGGAGAGCTCTGGAGAAACACTTTTAGGTTGCTGAGATGTAGAGCTGCAGATTGATTTGGGGACAATACACTAATACAATATGGTTGGACAACTTAGACCCATGTGAAATGGTTGAAAAACAGCACAATATGGGACCTTTAACTACTGCAATCTCTTTTAGGGACCATCAACCAGTGTTATTTCTAATATCTTCTAGAAATATCTCTCTAATATATTTAGTTTATCTTACTACTCTCAGTAGCTTCCTGGTCATGTGACCCCAAACCAGTGCAGGACCATAGTAGGCCTACTACACTTGTTTTATGAGACACACCTCTTTGTATGGTACTTTAGCGCTCCCTCTATTTCATATCAATTATTTAATGGAAATTTCCAATTTCTGACAATGACTGACAGTCTTGACCTCAAGACCGGGAAGCTAATGAGCTAATAGTATAACAAGAAAAAGCCAGCAACATTCAGTGTCCTTCGTTACAAACTTTTAATAACTCACTATACAGGCGATCAAACACAAAGACCGGTTTAGACAAGTGTCTTCCTCAGTGGGTCATTGAGCTAATGAGCTAAAACGCTCATATTTAGGCTACATTATGAAATGTATTAAAAATTCATACAAATCTACGAGGAGTGTTAAAATACAGTAGGTATGTCCCACACAGTCAGGGTAGCACCATGGTCCTGCATGACCTGGAAGCTATTGATATGATTGATTTCATAAAATGATTGATATAAAATAGAGGGAGCACTAAAATACCATACAAAGTGTGTCAGATTCATCTAGAGTTATAAGATAAACTTAATATATTAGAGAAATATTTCTAGAAGATATTAAATAACACTGGTTGGATGTTACTTCAATGGTAATTTGTTGATGGTCCCTAAATGAGATCGCGGTTTTGGAGGTTGAGCAAACCGTGAACGAAGCGAAAGTCCGTCGAAAATCCAACCTGAATGTAATTTCAGAGCCCTGCTGGAGGCAGGAAAACAGGAGGGAGGAGGAGCTGGGCAGAGACGGAACTTTTAAAGTGAAACTAAAAACACGCAGCACCTTATAAATAGTAACCGCTCTGCCCAATAGTGATTACCGTATTACTTGACAGTTTGTAAAAGTAAACAGCAGAGTAGGGTATCTCCCCACAGACACGTAGCCGTCAAACTTGACTGGCTGCTTTCACTTATCAACCACACTGTGTTTAACCTACTGAATTCAACGTTTTAAATGGAAAACGGTCAGTTCTCTTGAAAAAATGCCACTGGTCGTGATGTGAAGCTGCACCAACCTGCTCTGTGTAACCGGACCTCAGGTTGTAAAAGCAGTATGTCCAGCAGTCTGCGCTGCCGCTGGTTCTCCTGCTTTGACCGACTCACTTCCTCCTCATACTCCGCTACGATAGTTTCCAACAGTCGGAATATCTCCTCAGCAGCCGCACTCAGGCGCTGGTTCACCAGCTCTCTGAACACTTCTACTTTAGACATGTTGACTCACACAAGTTGTGTGAACACCTGTTGTGTCCCACCTATTTCGACTGCTGGACCTGGCTTCCGTGTTCTGAAGGGACACTGGCGACCGACCTGACAACCCAGTCTGGCGACAACACAGCAACTTCCGGGCAGTTTTTTTTTTTCCCACGGTGGTTTAGGTTTAAACATTTGTCTTTTTTTTAATAAATTTATATATATATAAATATATATATATATATATATAAATGTATTAAATATTATATTAAATACATTATTAATTGATTAAATTAATTATTATTAATAAATTATATATAGCCTATATCAGGGGTGCAAACTCATCAGGGGTAAAAAAGGTGACAAGATACCGACCCCCTAGGGTGGTCCGGGGGCATGCTCCCCCGGGGATTTCTTTTTAAAAACCAACTTTAAAGGTGAATTTACAGTCAATTTTAGCATGAGACTAGGGTCCAGATTTACTCAGGTTTGCACAGCTTTTGCTCCTGTTAAACCAGGCACAATCTGTCTCACTGTGTTTGGTTTTGAAACATGTGCAGGGGGTCTTCAGCCTATGCAGGTTTAGCATGAGCAAAAAGCTGTGCAAAACTTGGAGAATCTGTCCCTTGATGTCCATCAGATGAACCTTGCAAACCTTGCCTTCAAACTAAATAAAATTTAATACAGACTGATTGGTTCATTGTGAAACATTTATTTATTGATGTAAATGTGTTTTCTGTACGTGGGCTATGCTCCTAGGCAGCGCTGCTCTTTCTGTCCAGTAACACACATGAAGCTTAAAAATGCCATAGGTTACATAAAACATATTAAGCGGCAATATGTATTTAAAAGATGTTCAAGCAAACGGTTCGGTTCACGGTTTTGTGGTCACGGTTTTCGGTTCGGTTTCGTATACTTTGATCGTTGGGAAAATCAATCATGTCTTGTATATTCAGGTTAAAACTTAAAGAATGAGGCAGTCTGACATCTGATACATCATTGTGACAGTCTGAGGTTAAAAGTAGGTGAGATTCTGGCTGCAAGAGAGGAGACATTGATAGTTCCAACATGTTTTAATTCATTGGGCAAAGAAAGTTATCTAACAAATGCTAAGAACAATTAGATATTCACTGAAATATATAACCTATATTTATTAATTGTTGTTCTTACAAAAAATATATCTTATAAAATATAAAAGCTAAAATGTCTCTTAAAGCTCTGCCCCTTTAATTAGTGCATACAAAATAATGTAACTTTAGCCTACTACTTTTACAACCACACCAGCAACATAAAGTGAAACAGAGGCAGAGGTGTCCTGCCACATTCAGTCAACCTCCTCCTCCTCCTGCTGCTGCTGCTGCTGAACAGGTCCGTTAATATAATACATCCATGAACAGGTCGCACTGGAGCTAGTCTCGCTCGCCAGACCCTCCTCCAGAGAAGAGGGAGACACTGGAGCTAATAAATGCTAAACGCGCTAATCGCTAATTGGCCGCGATCGCGATCATCACACACACGCGGTCCCATACAGCACCTACACAACGCTGCTGGCGCATCTTCTTGCTCCGACTCTTTCACTCGCCATGCTCAAAAAGTCGCGTTAGTTAGTCTGTATTAAAAGTGAAGTTTAAGGTGTGTATTGCTGGACAGAAGAGGAGCGCTGCCACCACTCGTTGTCATCCAGATAAGGTGCACGTGCCATAAAGAGACAGGTGCATTGCTTCGCCTCGCCGGACCCCCCCCCCCCCTCAAATTTTTTTTTTATTGCGGATTTACACGAATCACACAAATGACCAATTTGGGATCCAAAACGGCGAATTTCGCCGAAAGGTGACAAGTTTGCACCCCTGCTATATATATATATATATATATATATATATGAATAGGCCTATAAATAAAACTTTTTTATCATGGAGTTAAAGAGAAGTGAAAAACTGCATGCAACTTCAGCAGTCTCATCAAGCATCAAAAACTGTTCTTACATATAGACGTAGAGCGTTGCACGTTGAATATAACTCCCCCAGGTAACAAACTTGAGTACTGTAGGTATGAACCTTACCTCCACAACAAAAGTGGTAGCTAGGTTACTCTTTGCTGATCCTGTCCCAGTATCAGCCATGACAAAAATATACTGATGAATTGAACTTGGTTTTTACTGGCTAGCGTAGCATCAACTCAGTGCTAATTTATAGCCGTGTCAGGTGTCCTGTAAATTGTTTCATCCGGTGGAGCGACCCGACCACAGCCTCCCGGAGGTGTAGAGTTGCACTATTTAGAAATAGCTTATCTTTCCAACAATGGCCTACATTGCTGTTGTAGGTCATGCAGAGACATTAGCAGAAACAAAATACTTTTGCATTGTTAAAAGTTCTTTGTAGTTGCTTTAAAAATCTGCACAAAATGTCAATGTTACATGTCAAAAAAAATCCCTACAATTACATTTATACTGTGATGTAGATTGATGAGGGGAAAAATGAATTTGAATGTCACCATCGGACTGTAACATAAAAACTGAAAAAGTAATCTAGGACATTGTGAAATGCAGTAAAACTCAACTTTGATTTAAATTCAGTGAATCAATTTTTTATCAATAGAAACTAGTATGTCACTTGTAAGTAACATGTAACAAGTAATAGGTTAGTCCTGCTTCCCAAGTATTGTGACTCCCATGCATTGATAGTAACAACTTTATTTGAATACACGTTTTGGTGCACCATCCAGTAATTTACACATCTATCATGTGTATGAGAATACAAACAGACCGATATACACCTGTATACTGTTTGTCCTTAACCATTACAGTTGAGAGCCTATTCAGCTGCATCACTTACATTCACCTTATGAATACTCATGTGGGCAATGATGGATATAACATGTAGAACTATCACGTAAATCCAATAACAGAGGCTAATAAAGCCATCCTGATCAGCTCACTGATCTGCAACATCGTCCACAATCAGTCTCCAGATCCAGCTCTGACCACCACACTGAGCAGTGGCTGTTGGTACTCCAGATGATGGTTTCAATGTAACAAATTACAACTCTGCTCAACCAGCAATGAGTGCTTCCTTCAGCATTGCATTAATAGGTTTTGCTGACATCCATTGAAATCTGTTCAAACCCTGTGGCTGCATGGTGCTTCACCAGTGTGAACCAGCGTGAGACCTCACCTCTGCTTTCCCATTAAAAGTTCTTGCACAGAGGAGCATCTGTATCATTTCTCCTCTGTGATGAGTCCTGTGTCTGAGCAGCAACTTCAGCTCATTTTTCACAAACTGAGCAGTTGCCAGTGTGATCATCTCTACGCCGAGACCTACGGGACGGTAACGCTTCAGTCTGGTTGAACATTTCCTCACACATTGGCGAGGTGTGGTCTGACTCTGTGTGGGTTCTCACGTGCCTCCTCATGCCGGCTTTATAACGAAACCTTTTGCCACACACCGGGCAACCATGCGGCTGCTCCCCTGTGTGAATTATCATGTGTTCTTGCAGGTGTTGCTTCCGCCGAAATTTTTTACCACAGACTGTGCAGCTGAATGGTTTCTCTCCTGTGTGACATCGAATATGTCTCTGCAGGGATCCCTTCAAGCTAAATTTTCTACCGCACTCTGAGCACTTATAGATTTTCTTGCCAACGCTGCAATGGCATTTTTCAACAATTATATGTACTTCTTTATGTTTTTCAAATGTTGAACCTGGCTGCCGTTCCCTCGTCTCCCTCCACTCATCATTACTGTTGTCAGTCTCAGAATCAGAAGAGACCGGTCCCATCTGTGGAGCTGAGCTGCTGGCTGGAGGTGCTGCCTCTCTAATCTCCTCAGTTTGTCTTTGGTGAAGCTGCGACGACTGTGCTGCATCTTCATCATCTTCACTCTTCACAGGCACAGTGGCGAATGGCAACTTGGTGAAGTCATCGTCCTCCGGTCCCTGGTCCTGCTCTCCCTCCTGACCGCTCCAGAGTTCCTCCTGCTCCACTTTAATGTGTGGGGGCTCTGAGTCCATCTGGTCCAGACTGGTCCTCCACTCCTGCTGCTCAGAGGGAACCTCCTGTTTGATCACCTTCAGCTGTGTAACATCTGTGAGAAGGATAAAACAACACTCTTTGTTATGGAGCACTGAATTGTGAGTCTTCACATGTCAGCAGATAGTTTATCATGACGGACTGGTCCAAAATGTCTATATCATTATGACAAATGTGGGGTGTATGTTTAAGTGCCCACCAGATGGCAGTATTAGCGCATGAACAACAAGAAAACCTATGTTCTCAACTAGTCTCACTCTGGGACCCACATTTTCCCATGGTCATTAAAGCAGAAGTAAGCGATCCGGTCGTTTTCGCTAATGCTGCGTTCGAGGCAGGCTTTTGAAATTGTAAATTACAGCTTCAAGTCACAGCTTACGACTTTGTAGCGTTCCAGGCAACCCACTCGTGTTTTTCCGACCTGTTTTACCTGTGAAAGTCACTATATATACCTTGTGGATGGAACACGACAATTTAGAAATAGAAACTTCTGTGTTCACAGACTACAAACCTTATAGCATGATGGATGAGATTGATCCAGATAATAATTTCTATGCAAAATTTAATCATAGCTGTAAATATTATTCAGAAACAAAATTTAACGAATGTATTGATCTTCAAAATAAAATATCTCTTATACACTTCAATTGCAGAAGTCTTTATGCAAACTATGATTCCATAATACATTGTCTGGACCAATTTAATTCACGATTTACCATAATAGCTATGTCTGAAACCTGGCTAAAATCAAACAAAGGTACAGATTTTGCAATTAAGGGGTATGAAATGTTTTACACAAACAGAGAATGTAAAAATGGTGGTGGTGTTGCGCTATATATAGACAAAAACTTTGATTACAAAGTGATAGAAAATATGTCTGTGGCTGTAGAAGATGTGTATGAATCCATAACAGTGGAAATATATATGGGAAAACAGAAAAACATAATAGTTAGCTGTATTTACAGGGCTCCTGGAGCAAATACAGAGGTATTTAAAGCTTCAGTTGGTAACAATTATTCAGTCATATTTGCTGGAACTGTCACTATATTCTGATGGTCAGACATTAAATGAGTAATTTAGGACAAAATCCAACTCCTCTGGCTCCACCTACAGCCTGTAATCGTATTTGCCAAAATTCCACCGCGCCCCGACGATTCTCCTCCAGTCAGGTAGAGGGATCAGGAGGAGCAGCCAATCGCCGCTCCTACACGTCGTGCTATGGATACGGTACATCTTTTTTTTTTTTTTTTTTTTTCTCTGTGGTGTGCGTTTATGGCTACTTTGTGTGTGTCTGTGTGTGTGGGGGCGCTTGCAGATGGTTCATAAAGGGACGGGTAATTGTCTTGAAATTTCCGACCAAGTCGCGGAGTTTACTTTCACTTTCGTCAACTTACCAACTGGAGCTTTAAGGAAGAGATAGAAAAGCTGTTTTCTTCAAGCACCCAGAAAGATTTACTTATATGTGGGGATTATAATATAGATCTTTTAAATGCCAGGAAACACAAACCAACAGAGAATTTCATTGATACAATGTTCTCTATGAGTTTGTTTCCAGCAATTACAAGACCAAGTAAGGATAACCCTGCAAAGTGCCACCTTGATTGATAATATTTTCACCAACATTACATATAATAATATAGTCAGTGGGCTTTTGTATAATGATACAAGTGACCATCTACCAGTTTTTATGGTGTATGATTGTAACTATAGATTATGGAAAGATAAATTAAATATCAAATACAAACGAATAAGAACAGAAGAATCAGTTGATGCATTCAAAGCTGACTTATTAGCTCAAAACTGGGATCCAGTTTTGAAAGAAAACGATGTAGATATAGCTTATGAAATTTTTTTAGAAATAGTTACACAAATGTATGATAAGAATTGTCCACTTAAAAAGGTCAATCTGAAAAATAAAAGTACAAACAGCCCATGGTTAACAAAAAGTACTGAAAAAATGCCTGTAAAAAGAAAAAATCATTTATATAGGCAATTTATTAAATGTAGATCCAAGGAGGCAGAACTGAAATATAAAAAATATAAAAATAGTTGACTACTATATGAGGTTCTGCAGAAGGACTATTATGCTAATTTAATTGAAAGTAAGAAAAATAATTTGAAGGACATATGGAAAGTACTTAACAACATTATCAGTAGGAAAAATGAGAACTTTTACCCAGATTACTTTATGGAAAATAATAAATCATTTACAAATATGGAGGAAGTGGTGGAAGGTTTTAACAATTTTTTTGTGGATGTTGGGCCCCAGCTCTCTGAAAAAATCATCGAGAGTGGAATGGAAAATTCTGGGTCACCAGGGGAATTAGTGGAGCGAAATCCACATACAATGTTTCTTAAACCAACAGATGAAAATTAATTAATTGGCATACTAAATAATTGTCATAATAAGACATCCACAGATTTTAATGATTTTGATATGACAATAATCAAAAAGGTCATGGCTGGAATGATTAAACCATTCACATATATTTGTAATTTGTCCTTCCAAACAGGAGTTTTCCCAAGTAAAATGAAAACTGCTAAGGTAATCCCATTATTCAAAACAGGTGACAAACATCTTTTTACAAACTACAGGCCCATTTCACTCCTTTCACAGTTTTCAAAAATTATAGAAAAGCTTTTTGCTAATAGGTTGAATGTATTTATTGAGAAATATAATTTATTTTCTGACTGCCCAATAGGATTTAGGAAAAAGGAGATCAACTGCTCTGGCGTTGATAGACTTGGTTGAAGAAATAACAAACTGTATTGATAAAAGGAAATTTGTAGTCGGTATCTTTATCGATCTTAAAAAGGCATTTGGATACGATAGATCATACAATTTTTGTTTAAATAAGCTAGAGCGTTATGGTATCAGGGGTATTGCTATAGGATGGCTGAGAAGCTATCTGAATGAGGACAGCAATATTGTCCAAATAGAATAATCATGTTTCAACCTGTAGAGATATCATTTGTGGTGTTCCTCAAGGGTCGGTATTAGGCCCCAATCCTATTTATACTGTACATTAATGATATTTGTTTCATATCGAATGTGTTGTAATGGATACTCTTTGCTGATGGACACCAACATTATTTGCTCCGGTGAAAACTTACAGCAACTCCTGGAAACGACTACACATGAAATTAACAAGCTGAAAAATTGGTTCACTTTGAACAAACTATTTCTAAATTTGAAAAAAAACAAAGATTATGTTATTTGGTAAACACAACACTGATGTCCCAGTTCAAATTAAAATTGATAATGTAATAATTGAAAAAGTAGAAGAAACTACATTTCTTGGAGTGATCATTCATGAAAAAATGTGCTGGAAACCTCAGATAAAACATGTTTGTTCTAAAGTTGCAAGGAGTGTGGGTGTCATCCGAAGAGTTAAGTATATACTAAATCATAAGTCTTTACTTTCACTATATTATGCTTTTGTTTTTCCTTATCTGAACTATACTGTGTGGAGGTCTGGGGCAATACATACAACACACTAATTTGCACCCATTGATTATTCTACAGAAAAGAGCTATTCGTAATGTTTGTAATGTAAAGTACAATGAAATCATACAAATGACTTGTTCTTGAGGGCAGCAGTATTGAAATTCCTGGACCTGATTAAACTAAAAAACTGTACAAATTGCCTATATGGCAAATCATAATCAATTACTGATACTATACAAGGTCTCTTCTGTTAAAGGGAAAGTGCCAGAGATATGGACCTCCGGGGTAAACATAAACTGGCACAGCAGCTCACAAGAACAACCCTTAAATCTATGTGTGTCTCAGTTTGTGGAGTAATTATGTGGAATGGTTTGGCTGAAAACATTAGAAATAGTAAAAGCCTGAGCGAGTTTAAAAGAAAGTTTAAAAAGCAGATGTTTGATGTGTACAGTAGGGAAGACGGTGGTGGTTAAATTAAATTAAATTAAATTGATTAAATAAATACATAAATAATATAGGACAAATGTAGGACTGTTGAGGGAGCTCGCAATGCTCCTACTTCAATGCTTTTTGTTTGTTTGCTCGCTTGTTTTTTTTTTGTTTTGTTTTGTTTTGTTTTGTTGTTGTTATGTATGTCTCGATGGTGTCTTTATGTGGGGGATGGAAATTTAAAAGCTATGCTTCGTCCATCCCCTTTTCACACCAGGTGTTGTTGTTTTCTAACTGTGCTGTTGTTGTATTGGTATGTTGGTGTCTGTAGTTTGTTCTGTTTGGTTGCTGTGGTCTGGTGTGAAATAAACAGTGAAACATAACGGCCACTCGTAACTTCCGACCCGTGAACTCCTACCAGATCAAACTGATACAACTTCACAGGACGGAAAAACACGAGTCTACGAGTTTCCTTGAACGCACCATAACAGTCCTCGTCCCTACGTCACCACATTCACGGCGTCCCTTGGCTGCACACACAGCCCTGCATGCCGTTCTCTCTCCTCATTGGATAAAAACTGTAGGATACGATAAATGTTTTCTCCTCGGCTCAGAGCAGAGCAGAGGGACTGACAGACCCGTGTTTCGGTACAAACACTCTATGTAAGTGATTGCTGTCGGAAGATATAACTATTTAAGACTTATATTAACACAAATATATCACTTACTTCTGCTTTAAGTCGCGACCCACTTTTATAGAATTCAAACCAAGAATTTTTTTTTAAAGCCTTTAAAAACTCATTTTGCTCTTTATTGAGCAAAGTGCATTTCAGGGCACATGAATGAAACTGAGGAGGACCATGACAACTGCATGTACGGAAGTGAATAAAAAAATATCAAACTGCACAAAATGGAGACCAACAAAATTATATAGGATATCATTTGATATATATATACACTTCTAATGCATCTCTGCATTCAGAGCATATTCACAAAAGTGAATAAATATCAAATTGCACAAAATAAAGACCCACAAAACAAGGTATTTTCACTGCATTCAGGCCACATTAATAAGAAACTGATATCTTTGCATTCAGAGCAAATGGAGCAAATAATAAGAAACTGAGGACCATTACAACTGCATGTGTTCACGTTCTCGTGTGCCTTTCAAAATAAGATATTTTTCAAAATAAAAGACATGTCCAACATCAGATGTGCATTACATATTATTTACTTTTTTGACCAGCTGTCCGCGACCCATCCAGAACGGGTCCACGACCCACTTTTGGGTCCCGACCCACCAGTTGAGAACCACTGCACTAAGTCATTTATTTCAAAATTAACTGTATAGTATTTTCCTGCTAAAATGAAAACACCTACATAGCCTGTGGTTCACCTCTGGTAAGGAATGAGAACCTGTAGAGATGGAGGGGGGGGGGCTAAGTAGGTAGAGCAGCCGCCCCATATGCAGAGGCTGTAGTCCTCGCTGCAGCCAGCTCCGGATCGAATCCCAACTCGGGTGGACCTTTGCTGCATGTCATATTCCCCCTCTCCTGTCTCTCTTGACTATACTATCAATTAAAGGCAAAAAGCCCTCAAAATATACTTTAAAAAAGAGAGATGGAGGGCAGACTTGCAGGGAAGCAGCAGTTATATATACTTTATATAACCGATACTTTAACTTGAACAGCCGTCACTCAAATCCATATGAAATGTAGCCCCTCTGTCAATAAGGAGTGGATATGCTGATAGTGATAATGGTAATAGTAATAATAAGTCTGACTCAGTCTATTTCCAGTAGTATGAGTGCGTGACAGCAGCAGGTTGTTCACACAATTCACTATAAAAACTGAAGAGCTGTTCATTGTTTTTTTTTTTAAGTAAAAATCCTCAATATGTGACTACATATTAGTAATATGTTGTCACATATGATGTTAATAGATTTCCCACAGTCATATTTGTAATATGATATTACAAATATGACTGTTGGAAAATCTATTAACATAATTTATTCCCCTAAAAGATATGGTATGCTAAAGAATGGTAATGTTCAGGCTGCAAGTTAAATTAGACTGTGGTGATATTGTGGACCATAGGGTTGGTAATTAGTAACAGTCAGGACTTGACAAAATACATAATAGCTACAAAATAACATGCAATTGTGATCTATGAGGATGGTTAACTCTGAACTTAAATGTTTCACAGTTTTGTGCTGGAAGTTGAAAGTTGAATTATTGTGACCACTGGTCCTGCACCGTTTGAGGACATGTGTCATGTGCAATGACAACATTCTGGCAAATTTGCCTATTGCCAAAGTCCATAGTCTTAGGAGTAGGTTCATTAGCTTTAATTGTCGGTGCAAGCTGTTTTTAGATCGGCGGGGCAGAGACGCAAGCTGCTCAGCAAATGCAACCGAGCTGAACAGGTACTTTTGCCTTTCCGTCATCAAATTCATCAATCCAACAACTCCAAAACACTCTCGTGGACAAATTGTGGAGACAATAATGCTATTTTTTTCTCTCCATAAAATTAGAGGGAGCACTAAAATACCATAGCCTATAAAGTGGTGTGTATTAGAGAAGAATTCTTAATGTAATCATCTTAAATTCCGGGACTTCAGAAGATATTATAAATAACAGTGGTTGGATGTTATTTCAGTGGTAGGCTAATTTGTTGGTCCCTAAGGTGTCGATTGAGCAGACCGTGAACGGATAGCCAACACTGGCTGAGACAGATGAAGTAGTCGCCGCTATAGATCCGGAGCAAATGTCCAACCTGAATCTATAACGTCCCCGCGGTGTGAAGCAGGACATGTCCCCACTCACCTGCTTTGTTTACCTGTCCCTCAGGCCGCTCCACCTCCAGCAGCCTGCGCTGCCGTGCGATCTCCTCCTCATACTCGGCTATGGTTGTCTCTACCAGGTGAAACACCTCCTCCACTGCCGTGCTCAGCCGCTGCTTCACCAGAGTCCTCAGTGTCTGGATTTTACACATCGTCACACGACAAACTGACACAAACTGTGAAGAAAACACGTGAACTGTTCCAGCTGCCGGGTCGCTTCCGCCTCTTCCTCTTCTCGTGTTATTTCATGGTGGTTGGCGAACAGCTTTTAGGTGCATAGTCGCCACCCTCTGGAATTTCTCGGTAAGCCTACTGCAGGAAAATAGTGACTTAAAGGGATAGTTCACCCAAAATTCAAATTTCACTCATTATCTACTCACCCTCATGTCGACTGAGCTGTGAGAATTTTCAGAGTCCTCCGTGCCTTCTCTGAGTTACGGGGCCAGCATGCAGCAGTATTTGTCCATAATGGTTGTGAATGGGGCTCACTTTTCTTTGTCCAAAATGACACACCAAAAAACATCCAAATACCTCCATAGTGCTCGTCTGTAATGTCCCTCTTGTATTGAAGCCCCGACATGAGAAATTGTTCCGAAAAAAATTAAATAAGTCTATATTTTAAGCTTGTTTGTAGCGGAAGCTCCCAGTGTCTCGGTTCACTGCTCTTCCTGTGTCAGTGCACTGACCAGCGGAACAATTTCTCATGTCGGGGCTTCAATACAAGAGGGACATTACAGACGAGCAGTATGGAGGTATTTGGATGTTTTTTGGTGTGTCTTTTTGGACGAAGAAAGTTGGTATCCATTCACAACCATTATATGGACAAATAGGCTAACTGCTCACAGCTCTTAGTTGACATGAGGGTGAGTAGATAATGAGTGAAATTTGAATTTTGGGTGAACTATCCCTTTAAACAAAGTTCCTTTGACCTTTTTTTTCATATTGAATATACCTGCAATTTCTCCCAGCAGCATCTTTTCATATTGTTTTTAAACTGTATGATTTCTCTGATGATTGCCACCACCAGACACTCGCCTGTGAGCTCTCTTCCCAGGTTTGGCACCAGGAGAGGGCCCCGGTTTCCCTGTTCCAGGGTCAGTGACAAATAAGGATTGGCAAGATGAGCAATTCAGAATTATCTGTAGAAATTATTTTAAAAGCATGCATCAGATTAGGTAAAATAAGGAAGACTTTATTCATCCTTTCATTGGGGAAATTTACAAATGACAACAGCTCAAGCATAGAAACTTAAAAAAAAGTCATGAATAAATAGGTAGCCTATGGACTAGGGAGAGAAATGACTTTATAATGACAAAAAACATAAAACTATAGGAAAAATAAATATCTAAAAACAAACACAGGCTATGATATCTGTGGCTGACTACTACTGGACTGTCTCCTGCCATTGCGATGAGTGGCCAATCACTGTGACTGAGTTAAAATCTCTTTTCCACTTTAAGCACTGCAAAAACACACAAAACAAACCCGCATTGATGCTGTAACAGTAACAGTATTTCTACCATGATCTACCATTAAAACCTGTAGGCTAACTGTTCCATCTTTAGAACTGATGCAACCTATGCAGTGCCATTAGTGGTCTGATCACAGTTTCACTTGTCACTGCTTACACCTACACACTTGTGGCTTTTAACATGTGACAGCAAACTAAAGTTACGTCCACAAACATTACAAGTGTATGGTTTCTCTCCTGTATGAACTCTAATGTGTCTCTTCAAAGTTCCCTTTTCACTGAAGCGTTTCCCACAGAACGAGCAACAGAATGGTTTCTCCCCCGTATGACTTCTTAAGTGAATAACTAAAGTCTTTTTTTGACTGAAGCTCTTGTTGCACACCGAACAGCTGAATGGTTTCTCTCCAGTATGACTCCTCATATGAGTCTTCAGATTGACCTTTGCACTGAAACCTTTGTTACAGACAGCGCAGGTGAAAGGCTTCTCTCCTGTATGGCTTCTCATGTGGGCGTGCAGATTTCCCTTGCAACCAAATCTTTTGTCACAAATTGTGCAACTAAATGGTCTCTCCTGGGAGTTATGGGATTTATTATTATGATTGGCACTGCTCTCACTCTTCGGTGTGTCTGAACATGGCTGTTGTTCTCCTGTCTCCCTCCAGTCATCATTACTGTCCTCAGTCTCTGATTCACTAAAGTTTAAGGACAGCAGCTGATAGCTCTCAGTCTGTGTTTCCATCTGTACAGCTGAGCTGCTGGCAGGAGGCTCCTCGCTGTTATCCTCAGTTTGTCTTTGATGAAGATGTGAGGACCGAGCTGCCCCTTCATCATCTTCGCTCTTCACGGGCATAGCCGTGAATGGAAACTCACTGGCCTCCTCCAGTTGTTGAAGCTGCTCTACATCCTGACTGACACAAAGTTCCTCTTGTTCCTCTTTAATGCGCGGGACCTCCCGTTCCAGACTGGTCCTCCACTCTTGCTGGCCTTCTTTTCTGATGACCAGTTTTTGGACACCTGGAGGAAAAACTAAAATAAAGTAAAAGGCTTTTAATATAAAGTATTATGATAGTTTGATAGTTGACAAATACCCACCCCAATTAAAAAACAAAAACAGGCCAACAGGCCACAGCACTGAAAGGGATGGCAATTTCTTAGATGAAACCAGGCATCTTGCTCTTTGGTTGCACATGTGAATTTTAGGTTTTTTTTTTTCCATAATGTTCAGCATTGCACTTGATGGTCTACAAAATTAACATTTTGCCTATCCAATGTAGGCCTATTTCTCTCCTGGGGAGTAATCTATCTTCTAAATTAGTTTCTAGTCCTATTACAAACTGATGTAGCCTAGTCTATTGTTTGCTGATTTCCATATTTTCCAGATTGATTCATCAACATTTAGCTCATTCAATCTCTGGTCAGGTTTGACAGGGCAATTACCTACCGCTGATCTTTACTATGGCTTTTATTATGAAAGTCTAATCGATTGACTTCCGTCCAGATTGTGGTTTGCTGTAACGCTGCACACTGCAGGCTCGCGGTTTTCAGCCAACAGCTCTCCAGCTTCTTTTATTTTAATCTCGTGCTACGACCCCACCCCGTGAAACTTCACCCTGACACTTGAACCAGTCATCTCTCTGCACCGAGGCGCCTTCACGGACCTGTGTGGATGTCGGGCTTGTCACCATCCTCCAGCAGTCTGCGCTGCTGATCAATCTCCTCCTCGTAGTTTGATATGGTTGTTTGCAGCAGCTCGAAGATGTCCTCCACAGCCGCGGACAGCCGCTGGTTAACAAAGGCTCTCAGCGAGTCAATCGTGGACATTTTCACAGTGTTACCGGTCGGTGCGTGGTGGTTGGGTTGGCTCTTCCTCCTCCCGCTGTCCTGCCCCGAGCCTCAGCCTCCTTCCGCTCACAACACTTTTCACATTACATTCACAATTCAGTTAGGGGAGAGTGGGGTAATTTGTGCCATGGGGCAAGTAGTTCCACCCCTGTTATCTAGAAAACCATAGAAGTTGGTCATGTGACCACATATTTTTGAAGGGGCATCCATTTCACTCATCCTATCAAGAAGGGAGACACATGGCTTGAGAGGAAAGCACATTTATGTTCAAAAAACAAGTTTTTGCCCTCCAAAGTAAAATTTCTATGATCAAGGTTTTTGATGCCATGTTTGAAACAATTATAGATAACTTTGAAAACAGTTCACACATGTTTTAGTGCTTTATTAAGCTACACCATGAGTCTATACAGTTAGCATGATGCCAGCTCAAAACAGCTGGGGAATCCTTTTTTCTCAAAATGCTGGGCTTGGGGTAATTTGTGCCAAAGGGCCTGGGTTAAGTTGTGCCAATGGCAGTGCTGTCTGTGTATAGGAGAAACATGGCAGTGGGCACGGATTTGCTTGAAACTTAACATGTGTGATGAGGGACCGCCCCTGAACACACCTGCCCAGTCTGGTTGTGCTCGTAGCCTGGTGGATGAACGAAACATTGCGTTTCTTTGCGCCACAGCCCCCAGCGTGGCTCAGGCCTCCGCGACTGCATGGGGACAAGCGAGGGCCCGATCATCGCCGCTTCTGGCTTTAATTTTGTATTGAATGTCTTGCTTTTATATAGCATTAACATTTGTGAGATTAAAATGATCTGTTTTACTTCAATTATCAATGGCACAATTTACCCCAGTGTATTCTCTCTAATGGCACAACTTGCCCCGCAACCGGGGCAGTTGTGCCAGAATTTTTTTTTTTTTTCTAAAGCTATATTTCTGAAACGGTTGATTTAAGATTCAAAGTGATTGTTCCCAGGGATGCACAACATCCTAAACTATATGTACATATATTAGTTCGGGGCATTATTATAATCCCCTTGCTTTAAAGGCAGTTTAAGTAAAAATTGGCACTACTTACCCCGCTCTCCCCTATTCTACTACGTGTCTGTAAATGTTGTCGTACATGTTTTTGTTATCTGGCCAATAAAAATAGATATATAGGCTATATTTTTAAAAAATCCATGAAATTATCATGATCATTAGGCAGTCTTGTCCGGGGCCGGCTCTACGCAGGGGCAAGAGGGGGCAGTGCCCCCTCAAATAAATGTCTTGCCCCCTAAAATCCAAATTTTAGAAGTTGAGAAAGCACATTTTAATATACTCAAAAAATGTGTATATTACCAAAGAGAAATTAGTTACCAGTTGGGGGTCTGCCCGCTATTCAGACATCCGGTAGTCCGACACTTTTTGATACCGCTATTCCGACACGTCGTCTTTTTTTTTTTTTCCTTTCTTTTTTTTCTTTTTTTTTTTACAGCTGCGATACCAAGGCACGTCTCTCTCTCTCTTTTCTTTTCAGCATGCCTATCACTGGTTTGATGAGGGAGTGATGTTCTTAAAGACCGGGTAAACCAAATTCAGTATTTTTCTTGTTATCATATTAGGCCTTAAATGTGTCCCTCAAAACATGTAAAAAATATTTTTGCCATTCATCATTTCCTTGAGGAGCTAGGCCTCAGAGACTGTTCTGTGTGCAGGTTTAGAATGACACGCCCCCACCGTCCGGAACCAGAGAAAACTGCTCATTTATTGACAACTTTGATGCAGAATTGTATATACTTAACGACTTTGGTTAATAGTGGAGTGGTTAATAATATATTTTTCCTGTGGTATTATAAACTTAAAACACATATTTATTCTTGGTTTACCCGGTCTTTAATCTCAACAACTAAACTATCAAGTCACAAACAAAACTGAAACACATGATAAACAAACAACTATGCTGCAGTTTGTTTGTCAAGTTAACCTGTCACCTTCAGCACCACGGACAGCGCCGCGGATGAGCCGCGGAGAGCTCCATCTGTGAGCGTCTGGGCTCTGGGCTTAGGGCCTGGGGCCTCATTTATCAAAACTGTAAGTAAGCAGTGTAAAACTGCTGCTACTAAATGTTTTGCTTAGGCCTACGGCGAAAAGACACCCAAAATATTTACACCTTTTTCAGATCTATCAAACTGTGCGTGCACAACTCTCCGCAATTTCTCTTTGATAAATCAAACTGGATCCAAGAATGGTGCGCAGTTGCGCACGTGGTCTGAAGGTAGAGGCCTGACAAAGTGCAATCCACTTCTCCAGGTTGGGGTTGGACACACACCCAACAACCCAATTCAATGAAGTTACTGTAAGCACAGAGAAAAAAAAAGTGCTGGAGCATGATGTGTTCAGTTCACATGATGCCCCCTTCACATTTCTGACTGCCCCCTCATATATGCCTGCCTAGAACCAGCCCTGGTCTTGTCTTGTCTTTATCTCGTAATTTCTATCAGAGAATGATTAGCCTACAATCTATAGGAAGGTGCCCAAACAATAAGGGCTTACAAGACACAGAGACATTACCTGACTTCACCCTACTGGATCCTTTAAAAGCAAGCTGTCACAAATTGCAGTTGATGTAGGCTACAGTACAGTGCATCTGAAATAATAGTGAATAGGCCCTTATACTTCCACATCTAGACAGATTGTGACTGTTGTTCTCCAGTATGACATGAGGGTGAGTAGATAGAGAGTGAAATTTGAATTTTGGGTGAACTATCCCTTTAAACAAAGTTCCTTTTTTTTTTTTTTTTTTTTAAAGTATATTTTTCGGCTTTTTGCCTTTATTTGATAGTGATGACAGTAGAGATAGACAGGAAAGGGGGAGGCAGAGAGAGGGGGAATGACACGCAGGAAAGGTCTGCCCGACGCGGGATTCGAACCGGGGACGCCTGCGGCGAGGACTGTAGCCTCTACATGGGGCGGCCGCTCTACCCACTGCGCCACGCACCGCCCCTCTGACCTTTTTTTTTCATATTGAATATACCTGCAATTTCTCCCAGCAGCATCTTTTCATATTGTTTTTAAACTGTATGATTTCTCTGATGATTGCCACCACCCAGCCACAAGAGTTTCTGTGATGATCAGTATAGGTCCAGAATGGGAAAGTATCAAAACATGTTGTAGGAGATTTGGGCTGGGGAATCAAACATGGGCCAGAAGAAAACAAGCATAGCCTAGGAACAATCACTATGTTTCACATCAAGGGGCAAATTTATAATGCAGTGTTTCATATCAAATAAATAATGAGGCCAATAACATAGTTATCAAAAATAAAATACCAGTAGGCCTATTGAATTAAAGTAGGCCTACCATTATACCGGTAGGCTAATATTGTATGAAATAAGAGGGTTGGATATGTCACTGTGTGTGTGTGTGTGCTGCTCCGTGAAAGCAGCAGCTGGAAATCACTGCATACTCACCAAGTTCAGAAGCTCTGTACCTTATACTCCTCAAGGCTCGCTCTCTTTGGGTCGTACATGTCTTCACTATCAGCTTTGACTTCAGGGGAACTAGCAACAATATTAAGAGAAGTATGAGTCAAGCTTAACATGGTAGAATAAAACAAAATTCAGAAATGTGAAATTTCTACAGTGTGAGCTAGATCTGGAACCAAATAAAATACAAAGCTGCATAAATATGTTAAGTTTAAAATCACTTGTTCTCCTAAGGTCAGAGAAGCAGCTACAGCAGCAAAGTCCATCTCACAGCACGGCAGGACTGAGAGGTTCAGGAGACACTTAGTCCTCACTGTCATCAGACTGCACAACAATATAATTTACTAATGATAACAATAACTTATTTCACCAGATCAACCTTGTTTGTTTTGTTTTGTATTATGTAGCTATTCATATTGCAATGAAGATAAATATAATGTTAACTGATATAAACAGAGCCTGTGTGCTTCATAATAAAATTCATTAGAGTTTTAGAATATTTTACTACTCTGTCAATTGCATTTTGTTTGTTGAGATTAGAGGTTAAATTGATTTACCACAGCACAGTCCGGTACTGGTATGTTGAAGTGAAACCAGTGCTGAGCCAGGCTACTGAAGAGTAGGCTAATTTTGCATTCCAATAACAAACAGTCCTCCTCTCCTCAGGACTCTGGCCTTCTCATTTGAACTTACTGTATGAAGCACAAACTCCCAGGTCAGAGTCAGAGTCAGAGTCAGTTTATTTGCCATTTGTGGAGACCACATTGGAAAAGGGTTTGCGAGAGCTCAAAAAAACACTTAAGACAATAGAACAATAGACAACAAATAAGCAGATAAATAAACAATCAATGAACAGATACAATAGATAAAATAAAAAGTGGACAATTTGCCCCCATGGATAGGCTGACGGTCACATAGGAAAAGTACAGTACATATGAAAAATGCATACTTTGTAAAGTGCAAAGTGCAAGGTGCCTGCCACCGGCGCCTGCAGGAAAAAAATAAATAAATAAATAAATTGTGCAACTTTTGTTTGTTCAGGCTGCGCACAGCACTAGGGAAAAAACTGTTTGCATGCCTAGAGGAAGAGCATTTAATTGCACGATACCGTCTACCTGACGGGAGAGGAACAAAAAAAGCAGTGGCAGGGTGAGTGGGGTCATTTATAATATCTGAGGCACGAGACAGAAGCCTGGACCTGTAAATGACTTCAAGATCTGGCAGGTCAATACCAGTGGTCTTACGAACAAGACGGACAATTCTTCTCAGACATTTCTGATCGCGTACATAGGTGAGTGTTAATGTTTGCATATGGAGACAGTCTGGGGGCATCTGGTGGGCAGAAGGAGAATGGCAGGTCTGAGAGGAGACATGGGAGGGATGAACTGGAGGTGAAGGCAGTGGATTGTGACGTGTTTGTTACCTGACAAATACATTTTCTTCTAGAGGGAAAGGCTTCTTCAAACACAGAAAGCGACTTGGCAGAGGATTGTGGAGAGCGCTCTGTGGTCCTGCAGCCTCTCTAATGGCTGACCAGCCAACGGGAGCAGTAAATTTCACTAATGACTTTTCAATGGTCTTTAATTCTCCATTTTGGAGGAGAGGAAATGTCAGGGCCGATGGAAAGGTTAATGTGACTCTCACCCACTAATAAACATGCATTGATCAAAGAACAATGCAATTAAAAGCTTTCTTTAATTCACTGGACATACACACATGCTCTCTCACACACACGCGCATATTCACATACACAAGTGCATCCTCACAGACACCACAGCGATTTCCCAATTAGATTTTCAATTTTGAACTAAATGGATGAAGTTAATGAAATGGTCTTTTAGAAACAGAATCATTCTCAGTGCAGTAGGGTGATGAATTTACAGAGAGGAACTCATTCAGATGGTCTACAAATCTAATATATTTAATAAGTATCACAGATTTAAGAACTAATATTAAAGATGGGCCAGAAAATGAAATACTGTAATCACAACAAAACGCTTGTAGACTGATGATGATGATGAATATCAGATGATGTTGTTTCTGCGCCATTCTCAGACAAAGAAGCTTAAACTGTAGTGTTTGATGCTTGGACACATTAAAACTGGGAGATCTCAGAGAAAGAATCTAATATCAGATTTTTTTTCTGATCATCTTTTGTTGCTGTTGTTGTTGTTGGACAGAGAAAGTGCATGTTCAAAACATAAAAAAAAGAAGAAATAAAACAAAGACATTACCCAAAGGCAAATTTCCATATGTAAGCAAGCAAAAAACGTGCAACCATTTAGAATACAAAAAAATACCACCAACAGCATCAGAAATTGAACTAGAAAATTTCCTCTGGGGATTTTGAATGGGCCACGGGGCTACTGCCGGTTTTGCCATCTCTGTCAACATGGGAATCAAACCCACGATCTTAAGGCCAAGACAGGCTGAGACAGACAGAAACATTGAGAAAAAGAGTGATTTTCTGCCTCTGCACTGGTCTCGCAAAAGGCTTACTGTGACAAAACGGTAACTCCTATCAGAACAAAACACAGATCACGGTGCTCTAAGGACTTCCTGAAAAATCTGGTATGATTTGGTGTTTCTACAGTAAATATTTTGGAGACGCTGGCAGTTTTAAAACATCGGTCCGTTCTGCTTCTCTCAGAAAATATTTGTATTGGAGTCAATGAGGAGCAGAGACAGATGTGGCCGCACTCAGAGGCTGATTCTGTAAATTCTGTAAGTCTCTCTGATATTTTGAGCACATAATATGAGAGATAACAAGTTTGTCTTACAAATTCTGAAAAAATCATGTGTGTAGAGTGTAAATTGTGGCCGGGCCGAGTGTGGAAAGAGAAAAAATCTGGAGTTTTTCTGGGCTTTCTCCCACTCTAACCGATGAAGTCACGCGCTCTGACACGAACATTCCGTGCAATACACACCCATTATAATCTCATAATTTCTCCAAAAATGATCATGGTCATTGATCAGGGATTGATCAAAAACTATATGACCTATCAAAACGTGGAGTAATATGACGATACACAAGAATTGTGTCTACTCTTTAAAGTTTAAATGAAGTCTCTAGGTGAAAGTATGCCTGAGCAGTAGACGTTTGTTAAACTCCAATGATTGGTCTTTTTCGCCCGTCCCATTGACTTCAATGCAAAATTTTGCACAGTTTTTCACGACTTACGTCCCTGCAGCTATTTCATAGCTGTAGGGATCAGTGCCCGGTGCGATGGCCCGTGGCCCTAAATATATACAAACCAGACCTGCACTACATAAAGACAAAAAGGTGAGCAGGACAAATTAACACTACACTGACAACACACAGCAAAGCATGTAGCGTGGCAACAACAACAAATCAACAGCAAGTCAGCAAACAACATGACAACACAACATCTCACTGTTGTTCAGTGAGAACTGGGCTCTAAATGTTGGACTCCAAGTGGTCACTGGTTACAGTTTCTAGTGAGGAGCTCAAAAAGCAAGTGGTCTAGATAATGTGTCCATGATGTGGGTCCAGGGACTGTGCGGTGCAGTTGGTGGAGCATCTCTAGAGGATCTTCAAATTAAATCTCCAAACAGGGTTGGTGCTATGGTAAACATCATGTCTTGTTCTGCTAGCTAAAGTAGGACAACCAGCTGAGACAAAGCACAACACATCAGTGGTCCTCACATCACACATCATGGAGTCTGTGGAGCAGCAACTTCTCCACCTTCTGAGGGCACAAGATGAACATGAACGGGGCCCTCTACAGCAAAGCCGTAATTACAGCAGAAGTAAGCGGAATATTTATGTTAATATAAGTCTTAAATAGTTATATCTTCCGACAGCAATCACTTACATAGAGTGTTTGGTCCGAAACACGGGTCTGTCAGTCACTCTGCTCTGCTGTAAGCCGAGGAGAAAACTTTCCTTGTATCCTACAACCTTTATCCAATGAGGAGAGAGAACGGCATAAAGGGGCGGTCCTCTCTGTGTGTGCAGCCAAGGGATGCGCGTGGATGTGGTGACATAGGGACGAGGGCGGGGACTGCTAACTCCATCGGCTGACAGGAAGTTAGCCAAAACGACTGGATCGCTTACTTCTGCTTTACCATATACATTGGGGGGGGGGGGCAGCATCATCATCTATCCATGACGTTATCTGTCCATCATCCATGTTCGTGCACTTTTTTGCTTATGCATGCAGATAAAGGAAATTAATCCACTGCTATGATTGATTGAACTTCTTCTTTTGCTCTACTTGATATCAAGATGCACAGCTGCTTTCCAGAATGTAGGCTTCAAGTCTTCTTGAGTTATGTTGTCCCTGTTGTGCATCACTTTTAGTTTTTCAGAAATGAACTGTAATTCTCTGTAATCTTTTGCTCTGCGGTGGTCTAGTTAAGTACTGCAGCATTAATCTGCCTGTCAATCTGACTGTCTCCTGACTCTGCTCCTAAATAAGACAAAATTAATTCTTTACAATCTAACCCTCCCACACTTATCCACTCACAACTTCCATCAAGTCTCCAAATATTCTCTAAGCTTATGATTTGGAAACTCATATTTGAATTTAATGGTGAAGAAAATCTTTCTGAAACAAATATGCACATTTTATGATCAACAAATTAAAATATCCAGTTAAAATAAAGCAACTTTATAAACCACTCTTCACCAGCCAGTTCTGTTGGTGGATGTGTGTCTGACTGTGTGTGTGTGTGTGTGTGTGTGTGTGTGTGTGTGTGTGTGTGTGAGAATGTTGCAGTAAATTGCTGACTTCATTAAAGCAGGCCTCCTCTCCTCATTCAATTAATTACTAGACAAAAGGTTAGTGCCACAACGCAATTTACAAAATGTGATTTCTTAGCAGCTATTAACTGTGTGTGTGTGTGTGTGTGTGTAGTCACAGAGAGGGGGAGGGGTATAGTGAGGTCCTCTGCTCTGTGTGTGCATTTGTGTGTATGTGTATTTGTGAGTGGTGGGGGCGGGGCGGGTGGTTGGGTGGATTGTGGGTTCAGTTCTCCAAGTGTTAAGTTCAGTAACTGCAATTTACTGTTTACTGAGGATTTAGTTTTAATTGAAGATTGAACCGGTAGCCCAACTAACTAATAAACTTGTTTTGTAGATGATCCACTGTCCTGTCTTTGTTTCTGTACATGTATTGTTAAAGCCCCAGTACGGCGCTTTTAAAAAGGGACAGCGAGGAGTTTCTCCATCGGCAGAATGAAAAATTACGCGACAATAAAAAAGTCCCATATTAATGTGGATTATTAGTGGTGGCGGAAATGCTGGGCGAGCCGACCAGCGTTTCCTTACTTTCAGTTTCGCGGACGCTGCCCGGCGAGTCATGAGAATAACGCCACCGAATCGCCGTTAATGGTCGGGACTACGACGGTATCTGATCGTCTTCGAACCTCTGACTTTAATTATTGATGAATGAAAACACGAGTCTGTCTTGCGCCGGTCAAAGAATTTCACGGTGTGCGTGGAGGCTCATAAAAGTAGTGTGAAAAAGCTTCGCTTTTCCAAAACTCCTCATTGTCCCTTTAACTGGACACGCAAAAGTCTCTGGTTTCTGCTGATGTGTCTCTGTTACCTACAACAGCAAATGAGCCCATCAGTGTGAAGATAGGCTATTTCTAAGTAGTCTAATTCTATCCCTCTGGAAGGCATGGTCGGGTCGGACCACTGACGAAACGATACGAATAGATGCATTACTACGCACGCTGCAGAGAGCTGCTAAAAAAAAAAAAAGTTTTCAAAGCCTTTCAAAGTCTTCTTTCCGTCATTTCCAAAACAAATTTACATGCGCCGGCCAGACAAACGTCTTCACGACAGTGGGAAATGCAGTCTTCATTCTGGCAAAACACCACTGCTTTCGTCCACAGGGGCCGCCAAAATCAACACTAAATGAAAAGTCTGTACAGGGGCTTTAAGAGAAGCAGCTGCATAACATTACTCAACAGTCCCCCCAATAGCTCTTACATTTTGTTGTGTATCGTATGGTATCATGTCGTGTCGTGTCGTATCATATCACAGGCTCTCTGGCCCAAACCTTGTTGTAGCTGCTTGTAAGTGTCCGTACAGTAGCTGCTTCAGAGAAACAAAGGTTAGCAACAGTCAGCAGCTCCCAACTCTTCCCTGACATCTCTGTCCTCCATACAGTGTTGGTGAAACACTGACTTTAAATGTGAAACTGCTTGTGGTCAGCCTGGTGGCTCACCTACATAAACTTTGTCATAACTGTAGTGGCGATGGCTTTGAATCTGACCTTCGCAATGTGTCATTTTATATATCCCCAGCAGTCTGGATAATCAAACAAAAAAAACTGTTCCACTCACAGGAGGTAGAGTACTATACAGCCATCATGATGCCATGATAAACAAAAGGCAACGGTGTAACAACACGGAGGAGATTCACATCACACTGCTTTTAACATTTTAACATTACACCCCAAATTCTACACTATACGGAAACGGGTATTGTGAGCTACAGCGGACAGTGACTGTGAGAGAACTAAGACAATGAAATGCTACGATACAAAAAATGGCAAGTTTTAAATTCTATGGATCGCTGTGTAATCGAAAAACTCAATATAGACACCTATGCAAGGCGATTGTGATTGGTTCAAAGAAATACAAACAAGACCTGAGTACCAAAAACTGCAGTTCCTCTAATGACCACTTGAGTGTGGCACCAAAGACGAGTTAGTCCCCATTGACTTAAAATGTCCAATTTTACAGCAAAAATAAACACGTGTACAGCCTTGAACAAGAACAGTTTGGAGTGCTATAGCTAATTTTCTCCTTCATGGTGGCTGTAAAAAAAAAAAGAAAAAAAGAAGAAAAAGAAGCTGTGTGAGGTGGCTCCTCAGCTCCTTCTCTGTCCTGTTAGTGTGTCACAGTCTTTATCAGGTAATTGTTAATCACTGACCTGCAGTAAGCTCTTAATTGAGACTCTGTGAATTAAAGATAATAGTCATTAGAGCGAGAAGAGAGATCACCCATCACAGTGAGACAGGAGATGTCACAGCTCTAAAGATGAATGATGGCTCTCAGTGTTAAGAGCATGACAGCCTCGAGACCATCAAGGCAGGAAATGTATGAGGATGGCAGCACAGTGCTCTAGGTGCTTCTCTGAGAGAAGGGCCTGCAGATAGTCATATCAAAGAATAAAATAAAATACAATGCAATAAAAATAAATGTAATGTATTTTAAACAGGTTTGCGTTGGCTGAGCATTAGTGTTAGAGCTGGTTTGGTTTGGTAACCAAGTATCTGAATAGAGCTGAATGACTTGAGAGCAAATAGCTTTTGAGGGCAGGGGCAGACAGTATGAGCTTAACCAGCTTTGAACTTGTGTTTAGAATGGGAGGAGTTTGATGGTATTAGATGAGTGAATGGGGAGTTAAATGATGTTTTCTGTCTTTTCATCTGTAATAATTGTTGATTTGCTTCTCTGCACAGCTATGACAGCAGATCAGCTGGTTGTTCTGAAAGAGACTAGACTGGAACTGGGAACAAACCCAGTCCCATTAGCAATAAATCATATATTAGTATTGGTGATAAAAAAAAGAGGTGTTATCATCATTATTGAAGCTTCTTTGTTCCCTCAGAGGTCAACTTTGTTGAAGAGTGACACTGATGGTGACTCTTGCTTGGCCTCTCTTTTGCATTATCCCTTTTTATTTATTTATTTATCTATTTTTACATTCTGTTTTACAAGTGCAAGTTGCTGCTGAATTCAAAGCCTTTGGTGGAACAGGCTGTAGTTTCTCTGTCCTTCCTGTGTGTCTTCCTCCCCCTCTGTGACTGCTGCTTGTCTGACCCTTTGGCACATTAGTCATGCACAATATCAAGTGAGAGTACACAGCAATGCAGGCACACACACATGGGAGGTTGACAGGCCGGTAGGCCAGCTGATGACTGCATTCAGGCCAAATGCAATCATCATCATCCGACTTTGTATTTATTATCAGTGCTCTTAATTTATTTTTTGCAACTGGTGTGTTAGAAACAGTTAAAAGCATACTGTATCATGAAAACAGATCACAAATCTTAACTTTAATGAAGTTGGATGGGATAGCATAAGGAGCAAAAATGTTTACACAGAAATGGGACTGTGGATAACCGACTAAATGACTGACTGACTGGTATTTGCATCACAAGTCGATGAAGTGTCAAGCTGCAGTCTACGAAGCTGTTGGGAAGAGAAGGAGCTCTTCCAGTACACTGGGCCTCACCACCATATAAGGCAAGGTAACTTTATTTGTACCCGGAGGTAGATTCAGGTAGATACAGCATAAAATTATGTCATTATTACTAAAGGGTGCTCAAAATCCAGCATAATGACTTATAATAAATAAAGACAGTTTTACTGAAACCATATCCTCCTGTATGTTCCTTTGTTTTATATCTATGTGTTAACCGAAGAGAATGAGCCTAGTAACAAGACCTGAGCAGATCAAAAGCAGGCTACATCCACTGTGAAGGCGTCTTTTACACCAGAGGGTTACCAACACTCCTTGAATATTGCAAAAATTTTGATTTTTACAAAGGGTGCAGGGCTTTGGATGTAGAGGATGAGTGTAGAGGTGGAGGAGCTGACTGTAAGGACACGCATGTAAAAGAAGATTTGGTGTCCTCAAGATTCAATAAGTGAAGACAAGTGGAGGAAGTGAAAAAAAAAGTTGTGTGTATATGTGTGCATGCATACTCCATGTGTGTATATTCATGCTCATGCTTGTGTGTGTGTAGGTATGGGTGCTGCTGCTGGGTTAAGGACTTACAAAAGCAAGTCAAGGGCTAGACACCAACTCACAATATTGTAAAGACAAACTGCAGCCCCTCCTTCCCTGAAGTAATTACTGTCCATTTAGATGATTACCTGTAATTACTTGTTAGCTGTCAGCATCAGACAGAAACTCTGCTTCTGAGACATAAGGAGGAGGGTGGGGAGGACGTGGGGGTGGAGGAAGGTAGAATTGGTGGTAAATTTGGAAGGGGCAGAGGTGGTAGGAGTGAAGATGACAGAAGTAGGAGGACAAAGAGGAAGAAGTGATAGAAAAGGAGGAGTGCTGGGGGAATAGAAGGGGATGAGGAAAAGCAGGGGAGGAGATGGAGGAGGAGCTGGGGACAGGGAGCAGAATGTTGACATGTGTTTCTGTCAGCCGGGGTCAAGCGGATGTTGTCTCCTCTTTCAGCTGCTGTCCATCAGAGAATGACAGTGAATTAATCTCCCCTTCATTTGCAGAAATGAGGCAGACCTCTGACAGTAGCAGTAATTGTAGGGCTACTGATCTGCTCTCTTATGACAGTGATGCTACTTTTTCCAGCAGTCACGTGACAATCAGGAGGAAGCATGAAGAAGCGGTTCACACTCAGGTCCTCTTCTTTTATATCCTCTTTGTCATGACTCAGAACATACAGGGCCAAGATGCACACTAACTTCAGCACTGTACATGAAGGCCTCATGACATGAAAAATTGTATTTCCTCAGCTGCAATTTTATAACCCCGTTATTTGTTTAATTATTAAAATATTTGCAGAATTCATGGCAAAAAAATATCTTAAAGGGATAGTTCAACATTTTGGCAAATTGGCCCATTGCCATAATCGCTATAGCCATAGCAGTAGGTTCGTTACCTTTAATTGTCGGTGCAAGCTGTTTTTAGAAAGGCGGAGCAGAGCCGCAAGCTGCTCAGACCTACGATACGGAGGCTAATGGGATTTCTTGGTTTCCCTCATCAAACTCATCAAATACACAATCCAACAACTCCAACGCTGTCGTGGACAAGTTGTGACATGCACATTCACCACGCTATGAGATAATAACAGAACGTTACCAGACAGAGTTGTATTAGAGGTAAATTCATGCAAAACAGCTAATACATGTTCTTGTCAGGGACAGTTTTTCAGCAAGCAGTCTCTGCAATTACCTCTAAAACAACTCTGTCTCGTAACAGTCCGTTATTATCTCATAGCGTGGTGAATGTGCAGGTCACAACTTGTCCACCAGAGCGTTTTGGAGTTGTTGGACTGTGTATTTGATGAGTTTGATGAGGGAAACCAAGAAATCCCATTAGCCTCAGTAGCGTAGCTCTGAGCAGCTCGCGGCTCTTCTCCGCCGTTCTAAAAACAGCTTGCACCGACAAATAAAGGTAACAAACCTACTGCTATGACTATAGGGATTATGGCAATGGGCCAATTTGCCAAAATGATGAACTATCCCTTTAACATCAAAATCTACTCCGTCTGTGAAGCAATTTTAAAAGTTTGCTGACTCATCCTGCACTCAGGGATGTTCCTAATATGGCTTCCAATTAAAATTGTTTCTATAAAACTATAAATCCTGCTAATCACAGTCACAATGTCCATAGTGGACCGACAAACCACCAACAAAAATGAGCCTGTCTCTCCCTGCTAGCGCTAGCATAGCTACCTTAATCTAAAGGCCCAAATATAATACTGTAACGACATAGTCTCACTCCAGAACTGTTTTCATCATCTTCCCCTGTTTCATCCCCCGCTCGACTCATCAATGAGGTCATAGGGGGAGGTGAAGGTGAGGGAGAGAACTCCTCCACTGTAGCAGGTTAAGAGTGCAGCCAACCTTACAGGTGGTACTTGAAATACATTCAATGCTATTGGCTTCTATAGATGGCAATCAATATCTGTGATAAGTCACTCCCTAGTTTTTTGCCAGAAACACATAATCATGTTGAACTGAATGACAGCAGTTTCATGATGACTTTAATTAGCCTATATGATCAATATCTGTACCATACTTGAATATTTTATTTGTTTTTAAACTCCTGACTTTTACTCAACTACTTTTAAAGGGATAGTTCAACATTTTGGCAAATTGGCCCATTGCCCTAATCCAGTGGCTCCCAACCTTTTTTCGCTCATGACCCCATTTTGACATCACAATTTTCTGCCGACCCCCGCGATCACATGATCACGGCCGTCAATCAAGATGCACAAGCTCAGATATTTTTACATGCTGTATTTTATTTTAACTCGATTTACAATGTATTCAAGGAAGTGGAAGTATCCAATATAGTTGTTTAAGATTGTGTGCAGTGTTTTTAATCATAATTTTAAAAAGAATAATGATTAGTTAAAAAAATATTTTTATCATTATTTATAATTTTTTAAGCAATTAGGCCTACTAGACATTTCAGGCGACCCCATTTGAATACCAGGCGACCCCACGTGGAGTCCTGACCCCAAGGTTGAAAAACACTGCCCTAATCCCTTTAGCAGTGATTCCCAACCTTTTTTGGTTTGTGACCCCATTTTGACACCACAAATGTCTGGCAATCCCACGATCATGTGACTGCACATCAGTCATGATGCGCAAGCTCAGATATTTTTATATGCTGTATTTTATTTGAACTCGATTCTTATTTAAAAATATTTTATCAGTAATTTTTTGTTTTATCAATTACTAGACATCTCAGGCGACCCCATTTGAATTCCAGGCGACCCCAAGGTTGAAAAACACTGCCCTAGTCATAGCCATTGTCAGTGCAAGCTTTTTAGAACAGCGGAGCAGAGCCGTAGGCTGCTCAGAGCTACACTACAGAGGCTAATGGGATTTCTTGGTGTCCGTCATCAAACTCATCAAATACACAATCCAACAACTCCAAAACGCTCTGGTGGACAAGTTGTGACCTGCACATTCACCACGCTATGAGATAATAACGGAACGTTACGAGACAGAGTTGTTTTAGAGGTAAATTCATGCAAAACCGCTGATGTGCATTCCCGTCGGGGGCAGTTTTTCAGCAAGTAGTCTCTGCATTTGCCTCAAAAACAACAACTCATTATCTCATAGCGTGGTCAATGTGCAGGTCACAACTTGTCCACCAGAGCGTTTTGGAGTTGTTATTTGATGAGGGAAACCAAGAAATCCCATCAGCCTCCGTAGCGTAGCTCTGAGCAGCTTGTGGCTCTGCTCCGCCGTTCTAAAAATAGCTTGCACTGACAATTAAAGGTAACGAACCTGCTCCTTAAAGGGATAGTTCACCCTAGAATGATATTTCGCTCATTATCTACTCACCCTCATGTTGACTAAGGGCTGGAAGAAGTTTCAGATTCCTCCGTGGCTTCTCTGAGTTACAGGGGGTCTCGGCATAGCAGTGCATGTCCATATAACGGTTGCAAAGGGACACCGGAGCTCTTCGTAAAAAAACACACACAAAAAAAACATCCAAATACCTCCATGATGCTCGTATGTAATGTCCGTCTTGTGCTGAAGCCCCAAATTGCGTAATTGTCCCGAAAAAAATTAAATAAGTCTATATTTTAAGCTTGTTTGTAGCGGAAGCTTCTCAAAGCTCCTCTTCCTGGTCCGTCCAAATCTCGCGTGATTCGCAGTAACCGCACTGACGCATGCTGACGCCGGCGCAAATCACGCGAGATTTGGACGGACCAGGAAGAGGAGCTTCGAGAAGCTTCCGCTACAAACAAGCTTAAAATATAGACTTATTTAATTTTTTTTCGGGACAATTACGCAATTTGGGGCTTCAGCACAAGACGGACATTACATACGAGCATCATGGAGGTATTTGGATGTTTTTTTTGTGTGTGTTTTTTTACGAAGAGCTCCGGTGTCCCTTTGCAACCGTTATATGGACATGCACTGCTATGCCGAGACCCCCTGTAACTCAGAGAAGCCACGGAGGAATCTGAAACTTCTTCCAGCCCTTAGTCAACATGAGGGTGAGTAGATAATGAGCGAAATATCATTCTAGGGTGAACTATCCCTTTAAACTATAGGGATTATGGCAATGGGCCAATTTGCCAAAATGTTGAACTATGCCTTTAAAGACATGGTCATCAGTGTTATCACCGTTGTCATGCATTGAAAACGTAAATTGATAAAACAACCTGAAATCATTTCACAAGTTGTTTAACATAATAACGTCCAGAATGACACATATGTCATAAGAGACGGTGGAAGCGGTGTTGGGTTTGTCTGCTGCATGTCCACTGAGGCGTAAACAAGAGACTAGGAGAGTTAGTTCGTTGTTTCTTTTCTCTGTGCTGTTTTTTCAGACACAGACACCGACCAAAGTGTCTCAGATTGAGGCTCAGTGGCTCCGTCTCACTGTCTCTCTAATGCATCTGTGTAATTAACAGTAATTAACCAGGAATTATATGTGGTATTTTTATGCCGATTATTCAAATGTTAATACTCACTGCATTTCCATGATACAGCAACTCTAGATGTTTCATTAAATACAGGTGAGGAATATGAATGTGTTGACATAAAAAAGGTTCTTTTGCATATACTTAAGTGTTGAAAATCAACTTCTTTAGTACTTCAAGTCAGGTAAATATCTGACTGAACAACTTTCACATATTATGTCCAGGAGGAGCTGTACTCTGACTTAAGTCTTGGGGCTGTGGACAGTTAGTTAATCATGGCAGAGCAAAGAATAACAGAATTAAGTGTAACACTTGTTTTGCCACAGACACTATATTTCTCCCATAATAAGCCGTATCATACATGTCACTGGCACAAACTAATAAAGGTCTGGTTAAAAGATTGAAGGGAAAGGATTAGATCTGACATGATGCGATTTAGGTCACTCAGTTTTTATCTCTCCAGTAGAAATCTTCCTCACTCACAGTAACTTGTACTTTTCTCTTCTTTTGCTGAGGATTTGCAAATTCACTGTTTTTCACCGACAACTTCAGTCACCTCAGATCCCATTTCCCACTTGCCCTAACTGTCTTCAGTGCATTTCTGCTGTTCTTATCCCTGTTATATTTGTGTGAACTGGACCACATGTGCCATAAATTGAACATCATCAAATTCCACAATAATCTAAATCATCTATTGGTGCAAACTGCTAATTGTTGCTGTGGGACTGTTAATTATAACAGGGAACTGTTAATTATTATAGTGCAGTGTCTTGAGATAATATCGTGTAATTATGAAGGTAACACAAGCAGAAATGAGGATACACAACAGTCCACTTTCCACTGCACTGAAGCTGCTGTATAACCACTGTAATGTTTTTCAATTAACAGTTTGGAAATTAACTTTGCCATGTGTGAATGGACTCAACAACACCAACATACACTGAAGATAGCTGGAAGAATTTAACTCCATCTGGTAAATAGCTAAAATAGTCAAATAAGGGACTACAAACTAACAGAGATGGAATAAAACATTCATAATTATGTTGTCATTAGCATACAGTAACCTGAAATAAACGTACCTTTTGCTAGCCTTGTGGCAAGATGTATTGCTCTTGGTGCAGGGTGAGAATTAGCAGCCATTTGTTTTTACTTTGCTTGGAGATGGAGTATAGGTCAAACACTTAAACCAAACATAAACCAATAGATGGAGTTAAAGGGATAGTTCACCCAAAATTCAAATTGCACTCATTATCTACTCACCCTCATGTCGACTAAGGGCTGGGAGAAGTTTCAGAGTTCTCCGTGGCTTCTCTGAGTTACAGGGGGTCTCGGCATAGCAGTGCATGTCAATATAACGGTTGCAAATGGATACCACTTTTCTTCGTAACAAAAAGACACACCAAAAAACATCAAAATACGTCCATGCTGCTCATATGTAATGTCCGTCTTGTATTGAAGCCCCTATATTTCAAGCTTGTTTGTAGTGGAGGCTCTTCTTCCTGGTCCGTCCAAATTAGTAGCGGCCCTATGGCGACACACACATCACCACAATAATGAACATTTAGGCTGTGTCAGCAGTGTACATACCTATTTTGACCACAGTTACTTTACCAATGGTCATGGCTTGGTTAGATTATGGAAAAGAAAAAAAAAAGGTTATGGATAGGGGGGTAAGATAAATATTTCCTTAACATTAAATTCATTATTTCTTTGCGGTCTTGGTTACATAGCTAGTTTCACACGGGAATGCTCCTTTGTGTTATAGTCATCCATCTACCACACCCTCCTCCTAATGTGGACTCCACGTGTCTCTTAACACTACATCACTTCACTTTTACCTTTGTGTCAGGGTGTGGGGATAACAGGACCCAAATGCAGACAGCTCGGAGACCGGGTTTGATGGCAAAAAGGCATTTATTTTACTCACGGAATTTCACGGGGAAACACAGGAACATGGGGAGCAAGAAACGCAGACAATCCGGCACAGACAAAGGGAGAACACTGAGGCTAAATACACAAGGGAAGACACAGGTGGTGCAATCAGCACAGGTAATCACAAGCAGGGAGCACACAGGAAGACAGGACACGAAACTACAAAATAAAACAGGAACTCAACAGGGACCAAAAGACACAGACCATGACACAGGAAGACAGGTCACAGGACTTCAAAATAAAACAGGAAACAACAAGAGGGGAACACACAAAGGACACTTTGCTCATGTCACAGTAGATGTCACAAAGTAACAGAATGTAACACAACCTGTTTTATCATATTTTATCAATGATCCACAAAAATTCAGTCAATGCACAAATGGGCGCATGGACAAAAAGGTTTTAATTTTCGTATTCAAACTTTGTTTTTTGACCTGTCATCGTAAACTTTTTTCATGGTGTGGGAAACGTGGTGTGAAGAAGGGATAGTGAGAAATCCCTCCATTACATATCCTCACATTAGGATTAGTACAAAGCAAAGATGAATGGACAGAGGGAGGAAATGATGGAGGGAGAGAGAGGGGAGGGTAGAGGAGGGAGGGATGGGGGAGGGGGTGGAGAGATATCACCGTGTTACAGACGGGAATTTAAAGACATTAATAAGACTAATAGACAACACAAGACATGAGTTTAATGTTCAGGTCAGAGGCATCTGATCATACATTAGCTTCCATCGCTTCATTCTCATTCAGCGCTGGGAGAGAGATGGCTGCAAGAAGACTACGACTGTCTGAGTGTGGCTGACATGAACCTGCTAAAATATGAACACGCTCAGAACTGCCAATTACAGTAATGCATCTAACACTGCTGCTCTGAATTGAATTAACCATGGGACTGACCCCTGGCATATGCAAATGCTGTGTAAAATAATTGTGTGGACCATTAAGGCTGTAACGGCAGAATCAAACGACAGAATCAATCATTTAAGCAAATAGCTCTGAACGGTGTGTTTAAATTCAACACCCTCTAGGGGCTGCAATCATTATGACAGGGGCAAGTGAGTCTCAGTCACCTGGCGTTGCCTGGGAGCAACAAAGTTAAACATTTTGGTGTGGACGGCCTCTAGGGGTCTCTCCATCAAAACACTAATAAAAGATGATGTTGGGTGACACCGTCATGAAATAGCATGGGATCATGAAGACTCAAGACTACTTTATTAATCCCTTAAAGGGCAATTCCATTTGGTGGCTCGCACACCACATGAAAGCTGTCTCCACCAAGCCGTTTCACCTTTAAAGGGATAGTTCAACATTTTTTATTTAGTGAGTCAGTGCAAGCTATTTTTAGAACGGTGGAGCAGAGCTAAGCTACTGAGGCTAAGGGAATTTCTTGGTTTCCCTCATCAAACTCATCAAATACACAATCCAACAACTCCAAAATGCTCTGGTGGACAAGTTGTGACCTGCACATTCACCACGCTATGAGATAATAACGGAACGTTACCAGACAGAGTTGTTTTAGAGGGAAATTCATGCAAAACCGCTGATGCGCGGTGCCTTTAGGGACAGTTTTTCAGGAAGCAGACTCTGAATTTACCTTGAACGTTCCATTATTATATAGCGTGGTGAATGTGCAGGTCACAACTTGTCCATGAAAGTGTTTTTGGATTGTGTATTTGATGAGTTTGCCAATTTCTCCACGCCGGTCGACAAGCGCTCCCACCCCTCAGCTGTGTGTGTGTGTGTGTGTAGCCTCTGTGTATGTGTGTGTGTTCCTCTCTCGCACTCTGTTTATAGGCTACACACGTATACACTTTGGACTCTGGTATTTGTCAGTCTCGATATTTGGGGCATTAGCCTCCATAGCGTAGCTCTGAGCAGCCTGCCGCTCTGCTCCACCATTCTAAAAAATAGCTTACACCGACAATTAAAGGTAACAAACCTACTGCTATGACTATAGCGATTATGGCAATGGGCCAATTTACCAAAATGTTGAACTATCCCTTTAAAGTCAGTGTTTGACCTATGCTGTAGGCTACAGAGGACAGAAACACCAGGGAGCTGTTGGCGCTGAGACTGATGCTAACCTTTACTTTGATGACGTTAAGCAGGTGTTTACCAGCAGCTGTAGTATCCACAGAGGTGTCCTCCTCATTATTAAAACCAGTAGAAAAACTGAATACAGCAGTTTCGCTTTAAAAATCATGGAACTAGGTATATATACACACACATCTCATGTATACATCTCATCATATAAAACCTATTTATAGGACAACCTGTCTTGTCATGACACACCAAGATACAACATGTGATTAGTATGAGCATAGACAGGCAGTGGAACAGGTATTATTATATTGTCAGCTACTCAGGGAAGAGAAGGAAACTGAAGGTGAGTTAAATGTAAGAAAAAAGAGCCCCTGAAATGAAGTTCAAAGTAATCATGACAGTTAGTGCCAGCAGAGAATGTGAACTCTTCAATCAGTTCATCAAATAAATTGTTTTAACTCCGAGATGACCTAATTTTCTGAGTTCACTGAGCCTGAAATATTCAATAAATCTACTGTCTGATATCAGTATTTATTTTGCAACTAAAATACACTTGTAGTTTTCAAAGTTATTACAAGACACAAGAGATGAACATTAGAACATACACAGGTGTAAGACCGCAAATCAAAGGAACATTTTTTTATTGAAACTCATAAACATATGAAACAACAACAACCTCTTTTTGAGGAGAGAAAAGAAGGGGAGGACACGTTAGTCTTTAATTACATAATAGATCTTAGTGTCTCCTTCTTAAAGAAAGTCCCAAAGATCAATCAAATATGTTACTATCTTAAAAATAAGATGTAAAAATAACTAAAAGGTTAACATCAAACTAGGTAGACTTTTATAAAGCATTTGATCAATTTTCACACAAGTTATTGATATAAATGAAAAAAAGAATGGGTCCTAGGACTGAACCTTGGGGGACACCTTTTCGAGACCACCAGAAAAGACTGAATATTGTTAAGATATAAAACTATTGATCCAGCTAGTTCTGCTAGGTGACAGGACTGAAGAGTCCTGAGTCATGTCATAATTTGCATTTGTCCATACTTTGACTTGCTTTTTCTCTGCTATGCCTCAACAATCGCCAAACAATTTTCTTGCAGCAACATTTCAGTTGCACTTTGGTGTTCATCTTACCTATCATACATATCAAGTTATACAGACTTTGATTATATATATATATTTTTTGAATAATGGAACTGAACTTGTTTGTGCATTGCTGAATTACATCATCTCTGCTCGGGAGATAGCTGCTATCATGAAGTGAGGAAGAGAAAAAAAACTTTGATATACAATTTAGCTAGTAGTAGGCATACTAACTGTCACAATATTAATTTCACTGGGATTATCTGTCATCTGACCTAACCATATTGACCCAGTTCCTGCATATGGACCTGATATGTTTTATTTGTCTAGCAAACCTCTCAGCATCTTGAGGTCTCAACATATTACTCAATGGGATAAATGAGCCTGATCAAAAGATGTAAAGAGATGAGAATTAAACAATGATCAAGCATTACGTCATAAACTACAACCTTTCTAAACAAACACTGATTCATTTTAACAAAAATAAACTAATTAGAATCCATTCATTTGTGTGCTCTCCTTGTACCTGTCTAGGTTTCCTCCTGGGACTCCCACAATCCAAAAAAGGAGGTTAATTGGTGACTCTAAATTTCCCAAAGGTATAAATATGAGTGTGAATGATTGTTTGTCTCTGTAGTGTATATCAGCCCTGTGACTGCTGACCTGTCTGGTGAGAGTGCCTCCAGTCCCCCTGTGACCTTAAAAGATTAAATGTTCCTTGTGAATGCTTGTCCCAAGGTATAATTGAAGCAGTTCAGCTTTTTCAGACCAGGTTGGAGCTGGCGAGCTTTCAGCGCACCTTCAGCGCAGCCCTTTGGCACGAAATTGTCACTGAATCTGTCGACTCCTCTCCCTACTGTGCTGCCACACCCATCTCGGCGCACCCCGATCTACCAAATTCGCTGTGTAGGCCTACAGTGTTGCATCGGACGAAATTAGCACTGTGAAATTAGATCCCATATGTTCATTCTTCTTAAAGGACAATTCCAGGCGAATTCAACTCGGGGGTATATTTTCCTATCATTTTAGGTCTAAAAGAAAGAATCTGAAGATTTTCAGTTTAATCGCTCCTGTTTTGCGGTAGTTGCGTCTGTCCCCGCATCGCCACAGCAGCAATGAATGGGAGTGTATGTAAGTTCCGCTGTTGAGGCTGTTTACATCCCTCAAAGCCGCATTTTTTTTCCAGAGACAGCGTCAGATGGCGACTCAAACATGCACCGAGAAGTTTATTTACTTCAAGCAAGCCGACATGTTTGTAAAACTAGATCTAATTCAAAGTCTCCCGGAGTCTCGCGCGAGACCCAGTTGCCGTGCGCGGTGTGTTCAGGCGCAGTGAGAAAAGCTACCGTTTGTGTCATAAACACAGGGATATCAACTCTTGACTTGCTTCAAGTAAAAAAAACTTCTCGGCGCATGTTTGAGTAGCCACCTGACGCTGTCTGTGGAAAAAAATGTACACTAGAAGCAAGTCAAGAGTTGATATGACACAAACGGTAGCTCCAACTGCGCCTGAATACACCAGCACTGCAACTTCGGGCTCGCGCGAGACTCCGGGAGACTTTGAATTAGATCTAGTTTTACAAACATGTCGGCTTGCTTGAAGTAAATAAACTTCTCGGTGCATGTTTGAGTAGACATCTGATGCTGTCTGTGGAAAAAAAATGCGGCTTTGAGGGCTGTAAACAGCCTAAGCAGCGGAACTTACATCCACACCCATTCATTGCTGCCGTGGCGATGCGGGGACAGACGCAACTACTGCAAAACAGGAGCAATTAAACTGAAAATCTTCAGATTCCTTCTTTTAGACCTAAAATGATAGGAAAATACACCCCCGAGTTGAATTAGCCTGGAATTGTCCTTTAATTTTACTCGCAATTTTACACGCAAAGTGTGATATAGAACAGGGTTTCCCAAACTTTTCTAAGGCCAGGCCCCCCGCATAGCATTAGCTTCTGGTTGGAGACCCCCTTTGCAAACGATACGATACGATACGATACGATACGATACGATACGATACGATACGATACGATACGATACGATGCGATACGCTAAACTTTATTGTCCCGTTCAGGGAAATTTGTCTTGGACACTGTAGCTGCTCCATAAATGCCTTGATGGCCACAATGACAAAAACAAAACAAAAAAACCCACTGAGTTTTGAAACAGTTAACGGTTAATGGTCATGATGTCATGAATGATCATTTGTCTGGCAGGCAATTAGAAAGATGAGCATGGCAAATAAGGTTTCGATATGTTATATTATCGTAAATTAAATTTTATAATAATGCCCAAAATACAATAGATTTTATTTTGTTATTTACATTTGTTCTCATCTTCCCTCCAATTTGCTGAGGACCCCCTAGGAACCCCTGGTGGCCCCCCAAGGGCCCCGGCCCCCACTTTGAAAACCACTGATATAGAACTCTGCGTCATTGTAATTGGCAATGTTATGTTTCACTCACTTACTGGGAAATAACATGCTACATCTGCACTGTATATGCAACAACGGGAAGAAATGACATTCACACTCCAGTCAAATGACTCTACATCATCAGCTTCACTTCTCTCTGATTGGCATTGATGTAAACACAACACCCCGGTGAAGCTGCTAATTTTCCCGTTCCCTTTCTCAGCTGTGACGTCTAGACACTGTAGACAAACCTGTCACATGTGCAGAGACAACAATACAAAGCCACATTGTGCTCCAGGGTACATCATCATAAGTTTTGTGTCCATAAGTACACAAAACTAAAGGGAAGGAGGATGGAGTGGGGATAAGAGTCAGTCCAGACTAGTCAGTCCAGATCCACTAAAACCCATCACGTTTGGTTTGTTTCACACTTCAAGAATCTTGTATCAAACAGTGGAGAACAACGTTTCAAACAGAACAACCAGCACATCAACCTGTGGAACCTTTTCTGTCACTTTCCTCAAAGTAAATATCTGGCCATAGAAATAATAAGATTAGAGTTCAGACAGTACAGCAGAAAATACAAGACCAGACCAGATATCTCTTACAGTAATTTAGTTTCTCCACTTCATTGGATCTGTCTGTAAAACGTACGAAAAGGAGAATTTCCCTTCGATTAGCTTAATGAAATTCTCAAACTCAACTAGCAATGGAGAAGAGGTCGATCTGCTTTTATTAGTGTGTTAACATGCATTCAAAAAACCATAAAAGGGTATGACAGAGTCTGCACATCTTACTGAGGAGGGCTGTCAGTGTCCAACAATTAGTGTAACAAACACACAAACACACATGAACTGATGAGCTCGCCCACTTCACACACACTGACTGCCCAGCTGTGTAGCAGCAGAACCTCTTCACATCGTCATCTCTGTGCCTGAACCCATGACAAACTGGGTTCCTGAGTGAAATGTGAGTATCAAACTGAACTGACCTGGCATGGCGCGTGCAGGCCTCTGGAGCGATGGCTTGGGGGTTTTGCGAACTGTTTGCACAGAGTAATTGCGCTGCAAGACAGAACAGGATCTATGTGAGGGACCTCGCTACTGAGGGCGATGGGCCACACCTTTCTCTGCCATGACTGACAATCAGTGTCTGACCTATCACTGCTCAGAACCAGGAAGCAGTGCAGGAGGGGAGGTTTTTTTTTTTTTTTTTGGAGGGGAGGTGGTGATGAAAAGACATGTTGAATCTGGTGCAAGAGGATTAAAAAAAACAAAACTAGAGGAAGCTCAGGCTTCACTCCAAGGTGGTATGTTAAGTAAAACTGTTAAACTTTGGCCATATTATACACAAGGGTCATGGCTGCTATTTCTTTTCTCTTCAGGTTTAAGTTACTTTTCAAAGAAAACATCTTTCATTTAAATAGTTTGTTAATTTATGACTTTCTTTTGTTCATCTATTTGACATGTATTTATTCATTTCAGATTAAAGTTTATTTTGTTGAAAGAAATAAAGGTTTGGGCTGCTAGTTTTTTTTTTCTATCTAAAGTTGAAATTACTTCTAACCAGACATGGTGAAGCAGCATTTAGCTGTTATGCTGCACACAACTGGAACAAACTACCAGCAGAACTGAGATCAGCCCCAACTGTGAGCACTTTTATATCCAGGTTAAAAACATTTCTCTTTTCATGTGCTTATAGCTGAGCTCTTTTTAAGAACTTTAAACTTTATCTATTTTCTTTTATTTTACTTTTTTTTATTCTTCTTTGCTCCCGTTTTAACTCTGTGCTTTTGTTTTTATGCTGATTTTTTTGTCTTTATGTAAAGCACATTGAGTTACCGTGGTATGAAATGCACTATATAAATGAAGATGCCTTGCCTTACTTTAAGGGGAAAAAAATCTGTTATTGATTGATGAATTTATTTTTTGTTATTGTTAATTGACAACTTAATTTATTTTAGTTCCAAAAAATTTATTGACCATTTGACATGTGCGCCTTCATTTATACAATTCATGGACATTATAGGATGGCATGTGCCTGAACAGAGGTCAGGACGCAGGGACCAGTGTGACCAACATGGCCTCAACCACCACACATATCACAAGTAAACTTAAGTGTGTGTTTCACTTTTGCTTCTCCAGTGTGTTTTTATTCTAATTATTTGAACTGTGTCAAGACTCAGTCTGAATATGTCTTACACATGCACTCACACTCTCTCTCTTCTTGCTCCTGAACAAACTCAGCGCTCACTGCTCAAACTCTCCATCCTCTCTCTCTCTCTCTCCCTCCCTCTGCCCACCCTCTCTCTCTCTCTCTCTCTCTCTCTCTCTGGGCCCTCCCACTCGCTCTCCCTCCCTCTCTCTCTCCTCCGTCCTCCTCAGAGGACCAGCTCTGTCTCTCTCTGCACTTGTCTCTTCAGTCAAGGAGAAACTAATTGGAGGAAAGAATAGAAGAAAGGAGCTGTTGGAAAACTAAACGCAGCAAAACTTCACTTCTCTACAGCATGCCACAGAAAGGTAAGCTCGCTCGCTCTCTCTCGCTCTGTTGCACGCGCGCGCACGCGCTCTCCCTCCCTCTCTTGCCTCCCTCCATCAGTCTGAGCAGGAGTTAAAAAGTTACAGTTTGTTTAGTAGATACAGGGACAGGCTGATGATGTGAAGCTTAGCACAGGCACAGGAAACAACAAGCAGGTCTGATGTTCAAAAAGAAAGAAAGAGGAAAAGGATGAAAATAGCTACTGTTTAGAAATTAAAATTAAAACCAACAACAAAAACCTAACAAGCTTTAAGAGGAGATTGGAGAAAGAGGAAGAGATGGCAGAATAACAAAAGGGGGAGAGTTTTGTAGACAAAGAGGGAGACAGTAAACTTGCATTTCTTCTTTTGAGTGTCCTGGGAAGGTAAAAGTCCAGAACAGCGGCCTGTCGTCCACATCAGTCACATTAAACTGCAAAAACAACAAATGCTGCTGTTTATCAGGAGCTGTGTTGAAGTTTGTGACTCAGAGTCACAGCGTAGGAACTGATAGAGCTGTTGACCCCGCTCTCCGTGACACAGGACCCGGACTGTGTGTGTGTGTGTGTGTGTGTGTGTGTGTGTGTGTGTGTGTGTGTGAGGATGATGCAGCGTCCTGTTCTGTTGAATTTACAACTTCACTTTCTACAAACACAGCAGCAGGTCAAAGGTAAAATCTACCAACCAGCCGGAGTCTGCTGCTGCTCAGGCCGGACTGCACAGCTCGGTCCGGGGAGACGGAGAGAGAGAACACAGCTCAGGACAAAGTCAATTAAATAACACATCATTGTCAAATTGTTACAACAATAACAAACAACAAAAAAACCCAAAGTGTGTGTGTCACTTCGCGCCGTCTCGCGCTCTCAGCGCAGTGACTGATGTGGATTCAACATCAGATTCTGCGGGATGAGAGTGAGTTTAGCTTCTATCGCAAGTCTATCTGAAAGCGCCTGTTATTTGTGTATGTGTGTGTGTGTGTGTGGGCACGCGACTTATCATCGTGATTGTCACCTACACATCAAACACAGCGAGTGCAGATCGAGCCAAAAAACATTTTCAACTAGATTTATTATTATTATGTTATTATTTATTTACTATTATTTATTCCTATTATCAGATCTTTATATTTGCATTTGTTGTCTCTGGTTTTTAACACACTGGCGGAATTCACTTTTCTTTTCTTTTTTTCTTTTTACAATAAATTCCCACCTGATTTTTCACTGTTATAATCATTGCTGAGATGGGGCCTTATATTATTCAGATAGATGTGGAGCAGTGCGTTACTTTTTAGGACAACTGAAACCGCTCCGTTAAACTACGTGATTGAAACTATCATTTGTCACTCGGAGTCTGTGGAGGCCTCCACTCTGATCGTTTTTTGTTTGTTTGTTTTTCCTCATTTAAAAAATATCATAGTAGGCCATAATAGCCTATTTATAAAAAAACATATTTGTTTCTTCAGTTGAAATCCAGAGAGATTTCAAGAGAACTAAAAAAAAAAAAAAGCTCGGTGTGTGTCCAGAAGACATTTGGCCTCTGTGGTTTCCTTTCAGCTGTGTGATCAGTGTTGTCCACTAAAGGCCTGTGGAGATTCAGGTTCAGCTGAGAGAAAACAGAAGTGTGTGTGTGTGTGTGTGTGTGTGTTCAACTGGAGCAGTGAGTGAAATCAAAGCGAAATCAGAAAACAAGTCATTTAGTAGTGTTTTGACATCCTGTAACAGAATCCAGGCTGTTTTAAAATCCAGAGCCCGCGCATGCAGGACGGTGAAGTTCATCTTAATTGATGATCTAAGTCGGCTGTTAATTAACGCCTTAATTAAATCGGAGCCAATTAACCGCATGATTAATCGGGTAGAATGAATTCAGCCAACTCGTGAATTTGGAGCGTTTCATTGTTTGTGTGTGTTTGTGCTCATATGTAGCTACAGACGCCTCAGTGTCTGTTGGCGCACCTGAGCCACGCTCTGTTGAGGAGAGGCTCCATGTGTGTGTGTGTGTGTGTGTGTGTGTGTGTGTGTGTGTGTGTGTGTGTGTGTGTGTGTGTGTGTGTGTGTGTGTGTTCACTGGAAGCTGCTTTAGCTGTGTTCTCTCTCTAAATACGAAATCAAATCAAACACGTGATCAGCTGAGTTTAGAAGATCTGTCCGGTAAAGGACATTTCCATGTAAAGGTTCGTCTGTTTCTCACTTAAAAAATAGGTTGAGATGATATTTTCCAACTCAAGTGCACAGGCTGCTGATCAAACGCATGGATACACTAAACACAACCAAGAAACTCTGTTAATTTAAGTCGGCTTTACCCTGTTTGTCCCTGTCACATCCATAGAGTAACTTTTGCCTATTTTTTGTTATAGCCTATTGGCGCACTTTGAAGTGGCGCTGGTTTCCTGTTGAAGAATTGATGACTTTTTTTTTTTTTTTTTACGTCCTAAGATTTAAAAGAAGAACACAATTATTGTTTATTTGTATTGTCACATTTGCGTTGCTGTGTTTTTCCCGCGAGTTCCACACACTCCTAAGGCACAAACAGCACACACACTCATCAGTCATTAAATCACCACACATGCAATTAAACAAAAGCGCAACAAATTCATCTACATCACAACAAAGGTGTTTCCCGGCCGGGGACAGTGGAGAGGGTCCAGCCTGCTGGGACTTGTTGTTCGATGCTCACCTGTGAAGCAGTGAATGACAAATATCTCCTGGCAGGTTCTTCACTTTTTCTTTGGAAGTTATTTCTGGCTTGAACTCGAAGAGATAAAAAGAGAAAGGGAAAGAGAACGAGGATGATAAGGCGCAAAGTGCACCGGCTTGGACTCGAAGTTTGCGTCTGCTGGACAAACTTGATTTGTGTTGTTGCGCGTTTATTTTCATCCGTTCTGATTGTTTTTCCAGTGCATGTGTTGTGTCATCAAACTGATGAAGATGTTTTATGGTTTTCCAGCGCGTGGTCGTGTTGCACCTGTTTTCTTTAGTTGCAGTGAGTTGAAGTCTGAAAATTCCTTTGATATTTAGCTACTTACTAACTGCCCCTGAGTTGATGATTAATATCATCATAGAAATTATTATTAGCTATTATTATTTTTTTTATTTTTATTATTATTGTTATTATTATTATTAGTATTATTATTGGCATGCAGAGGGACCGGCCGGGGAACCAGCAGCAGTGTGTCCGACAGCAGCTCTCAGTCTCTCGGCTCTTTTCTCCTCATATCAACGCGCTGGACGCGGCTGAATGAAACTTTTATATTGTCATCAGTGTTCAACAGAACTCCTTTATGTCCGTTGTGCTGCTCAAATTGGGCTCCCCGCCGCGGTTTTGTGTCGCGGCTTCTTTAACAAGCCGCGACTAACGAGGCAGCGACACCAAAATCCCGCGGACTCACAAAGCCTAGCGTGCATTTACCGAGCAGAGCCGCGGCTCCGCTCCTCCGGCTCTTTGTCTCCTTTCACAGGGAGAAGGCGCTGAGTCATAGCGGGGACAAGGTGCCTATAGCCGGGCCTGTGTGTGTGTGTGTTTGTTCCTGAGCGGAGCTGCTTCATGTTCATTATGCAGGTTGTTAATGACAAGAGCTTCAGAGAGGGAGCTGCTCTGAAGCCTTTATTGGTTCAGCTTCTTTCTCTCTCTCTCTCTCTCTTTTTTTTTTTTTTTTTTTTACAACAAACCAAAAGGCTTTGGTGTGGACAACTGAAGTAGAATGAATGTCGTGTGCTTTCTCCACTGGACATCCTCCTAATCATCTCTACAGTCCACTTTCTTATCATTTTATGGATATAAATGTTACATAATAATAACCTATGGAATATAGGATTATGTATGTTGCCATCAGTTTTTTCTTGTTTTTTTGTCAACGAGTTTCAGAAACAAGTTTCTTGTTCTTGAACCGTTTTTCCACAAGGACACATACTAAACAATAAATAACAACAAATATTTAAATTTATATTATTTAAAAGAGTACAATTTATTATCCTTATCCAATACTACAAATAATATCTAAACCAAGGACTAATTTCATTAAAAAAAAAAAATCAAACTTCGTGTTAGAGATAATACATGAAGAAGAAAATATTAAATAGTTTGAACATATATTAAATATGATCAAAGTTTTTCATCCTGATTAGCCTACGTTTTATTTCTTTGCCCATTTGTGTTTATTGTTGGTCATAGTAGTTTCAGTTTTTATTTTTCTAAAAATGTTTATTTTATGACTCTTTTTTTTTTTCAAAGACCAACTCAGGAGGTCCAGACAAGGGCAGAGCCTGTTGCTGTAACTTTGATATGAATGAGCAGGAATAAACAATAAACTCTCTTCCTGTGACGAAGAGCACGCTGAAATAATTAAGCATCATAATTCATGTTAAAGAGGTTATATTGTCTGTATCATTCATATCAGCACTCATTCATTTAACCACCGAAGACATTGAAAGGCCCTGTGAATTGCCTTACCTTCTTTGCATCAATAAAAACCTGTCATCAGGTGTGATTCTTTCTCTCCATGATAACTGAGAGAAGCTGTCGCTGATATGAAACATTTACAGATGTCATCTGAGTCAGGTCTGCCTCACCTGATCCACTTCCTCTCTATTCAGTATCACTTACAATTGATCCTGAATTACATTTTGTAAAATAAATAGACCTCCTTCCCCCAGACCATATGGATAAAATCTGTTCCCACCCCTGATCACTTGAAACATACTAATTAACATACAGAGAGAGAAATTATTAACAATTTTGTAACATTAGGCTTATTGATTTATGAATTAATTAATATTAATTAAGTAATTAATTAAAGTTATTACAGTACTATATCTTCTTATATAATCTTTCTTAATAACTTATAAATACAACAACACGTATCTCCTGTGTGAACATGAAGCTGCTTTGAGTCTGGGAGCTGCATGGACTACAAGTGTGCTCATAACTTTATGTACATTAGCATATATTAGCATATGAACCATTCGCAGGAGTGGCTTGGCATTCAGCCACTCTGTCCAGACAGTGTATTGGTTGTTTTTCACCTCAACATGCTTTTCTGGAAAAAAAAAAAAAAAAAAAAAAAATCACATCTCTTGCATTTTCCAAATGACTGTTTGTTGTTTTCTTTGCTGATTAGACCACAGGTAACCTATGGGATGATACTTTCTCTTCCTTTACTTTTTTTTCAGAGTCGAGGGAGAGAGGTGTGTGTGTGTGTGATGTATTGTCTTTGTATTGTAAATCATGATGTAGTAAAATATTAATTATTGTTTGTTTGTACAGATTACAGAGCGCAAACAAGCTGGGAGAGCGGCGTGGCCTCCATGATGCAAAACAGTGAGTTACATATCTAAAGTATTGATTGTTACTATCTGACACTATGTTGACCTACAGGTGTGTGAACAATTGTATTTTATATCTCTTATGCAAAACTTGAGCAATAATTGGATATAAGATGAAACTACATTTTTCTGAACACATTTTATTTCTACACAAGCCCACTACTGCTTGAGGCCCAGCTCAGATCAAACCATGCCATCACAAACACCACAACCTGATGTTGGTGAGCTACCTGACAGACAGAACTAAATGCAAGTAACAACATACACTAGCTCCACTACCAACACTGAGCTGAACTCTCATTTCCTTATCTGTGATTTAGTCATGAATGATAGCGTTTCCTGAAGCTCAGCATCACAGTAGAATTTAGTTTTGAGCTTTGAATCTGCTCTGAATTATATTTATATGAGAACAATTTATGAAAGATTTAAATTACAATGCAAAAACAATTTGTGTGTGTGTCTCAGAAGCAAAACAAAGAATAATGAGAAAATCATATGATGTATCAGAAACCTTGCATATATAAATTAATATCCTTCACATATACAGATTTCACTGTTGCTTGTTGTGTTATAAATGATTTTACATCTGTCTATCCATTATGTATTCAGAGGATGTATGATTATACAGATAACTTAAACGACAACATTACTCTTGTTATTGGCACATATACCGTATGTCATTTAGGCAATTACATTTTTATATGGGTGACCCATACCATACTTTATGTGCTGTGAACATAGTGAACTCCACCTGATTTCTTATTTTTTACTGCGGGACAAGAGGTCCATGCTGTCTGCAGTGAAGGTGTGTGGATTACTTCTCTCATGTGTTTGCTTGTTTCCTTGTCCTGCATTTCTCCTCTGACCAGTATCAATCCCATAGTGCACTGCTTCTATCCCCTGTGTCCATCTCACACTGGTTGTTATTGGATTATGTTAATAATCTTCAATTCCAGCCATGTTTCCTGTGATGTTTCAGTAGCATTAGATTGAAGTCAGACTGGGTGCTGTTATATCGTCACCTTCACCCTAATCAATTCTAATCCCAAACAGTGAAAATGGAACAGCTGGAGGGTGTTGAGGATCTGAAGGTGAACACGCCATTAGTGAGCATCTACCTCTCTTTCTAAATTAAAGGAGTGCTTAATTAAAACACTTAAATATCAAAAGTAGATTACATTTTATATATTTATTATTCATATATCCAGAGTACATCAGCCTTTATGTGATAATAATATAAGTGACACATGTGGGGAATAAGACTCTGAGGGCTTTGTTTGTATTAATTAGGGCCCGAACGGCGACTACCCAGCAAAAGCCCCATTGAAATTGCGCTGTTTTTAAATTAAATTAAATTATTACTTTTATCCAAAACCTTTAAAAAAATATTTATTTCATCAGTTTCATTCCATCATGGAAAAACAGCCCTGGAGTGTGATATCAGGACTTACTGCCACTTGTTGCCAGCACATCATTCAAAAATTAGACACTATGAAGTGGGATCAGCTTTATGTTGAGGTGCTGCTGTGAATTACATTACCTTATTAGACCTAATTTCTGTAATATAGACGTTCTGGACCATGGTGAAGAGGAGTGGGAAGGCTGATGTTTGTTTTAACCTTCCCCTGTGGTCATGATTGCTGGGTAATGATCGCCTGAAATCACTTCCCTCTGTAGTGTGGCTGGACTCAGCATTAGAGATGGGGTGAAGAGCTCCAACATCTGAAGGGGGACTTGGAGTAGAGTCAGTGGTCCTTCACATTGAAAATGAGCCAGCTGAGGTGGTTTTGGCATGTAGTTAGGATGCCCTCTGGATGCCTTATTTTGGAGATTTTCCAGTTACATCCAAGTGGGAGATGAGACCCTTAGGAGGAGCTGGAAAGTGTTGCTGGAGAGAGATGTCTGAAACCTCCTGCTTAGCCTGCTGCCATATGGATGGATGGATATCCTTGGTTTGAGATGAGGGCCAGCTGAAGACCTTTGTTTCAAGTAATCTTCAGCAGTGTCTCCCTACCTGCCAGTGACAGTGTGGTTTGTTTCCAAAAGTGATCCACCTTACAGCGTTTTAAACTCAACCCAGGGAAGGTTTCTTAATTTAGTGCGAAATGGCAAGCGGCCTCGCAGGCTTCGCATCAGTTATCTCTCCCTGCCTGTTGTAACACTAGTGATTCACGCCCTGACACAGCCTCATAAAAATACTCATCTACAATGAATACATTTGAAAATGAATCTCACAGATGATTCTGTCTCGAGCTTTCAAGCAGATCTTAGCATCCTTGGTCCCATACTGGGAGTCTCTGTTCAAAGCCTCTGTCGCCATGCAGTATGGGAATGTCTTCCTTGATTTTTCTCTGGTTCCCCACTGACTCCTGGTTGATCACCTTTGAACTAATCCCAGTGGTTGGATAGGTTCTGGTCTGGTGTTTACAGACTACAGACTACCAATGTTGAAAACAATGTCGATTTAATGGTGTGATGTCATGATGTCACCCCTCACATTTTCCTGGAGGTGGTGGTTTGTGGCAAGTGCTACCATTGGCAACAGAGAAAGAAATTGTTAAGTTAAACAGGGAGTTCCAGACATCCAACTCCCCAGGAATGCTTACCAGCTCCTCTTGGGGTCTTAGGGCACCCCCAGAGATATATACCCCTCCAGCGAGTTCTGGGTCTGCCCTGGGGTGTCCTTCCAGTTGGACAAGCCCAGAAGACCTCCAATGGAGGAGGAAGCATCCTTATTAGATGCCTGAATACCTCAATCGGCTTCTGATGACATGAAGGGTTAGGTTTAGGCTTTACTTTCACCGGGTGTCCTAGCTCCTCCCTATCTCTAAGGCTGAGCCCAGCTATCCTACTGAGGAAGCCCATTTCATCCGCTTGTATCTTCAAACTCATTCTATTGGTACTTGCCACATCTAACCCTCACCCACACAAGACTTTGAGATACTTGAACCCCTTCACTTGGGAGCAATCCACAACTTCCCAGCTGAAAACCATAGCCTCAGACTTGGAAGTGCTGGCATTCATACCTGCAGTTTAGTAATCCGATGCAAACCCTCCCAGTGAGGACTGGAGGTCATGTTCTGGTGTGGCCACATGTTAGGAGCAAAGACTTAATCCTAGCTTCCAAAATGGACGCACTCCTCACCGCAGGTGGGCCTTGAGGTCCTGTCCAGCCAACGTCAACAAAGCACATGTAGAAGAACCTTTGTTCCAGAGACCCTGGCATTGCCTATCCTACGGAGGCTGAGCAATGTAACCTATTGATAATTGGGGCACATCCCCTTTCTGAAAGAACCTGTGGACCACTACCTTGGTTTGCCACTCCACAGGTACTGAGTCTTAACTCCAGGCAACACTGAAGCGATGTGTCAGCCAAGACAGCTCTACAATATCTAGAGCCTTCAGCATCTCTGGGTGTATCTCATCCTCACCCAGCTCCTTATGAATAGCTTCTTGATTACCTCAACAACCTCTGCTAGAGTTCTGGATGAGACCTCCCCAACGTCTTCAGATTCAGCCCCCTCCCCAGAGTTCAGGAGTTCCCCTTTTCACAACACTTCTCTGCCTTTTTATGAATAATGTCCCATTATCACATCTATGTTCTGGGATTTGGGAAATTATGATTATTATTAATTGTGAGTTATGATTATATCACAAAGGGTCAACATTGGGGGTTGGTCAACAGCTGTTCATTTCTGGTCTCTGTCATCGTTGACTTACTAACCTTGACTGAGCGTTTATTGTGTGATCATGGTGATGTTAACGGCCAACCTTCATGATCATTTACAGTAAACAGTGATTTTTCTGAACCTGGCCTAACTTTGTGTCTTAGTCAGGGGGATGTGATTGTGTTGAACGGGGTTGTATGTTGTTGTGCATAGACAAATAATGTCGTCTTGTTTCATTTGGAAGACTTAATCGGTGATAGCATTAGATAGTTAAAATGAAAATTAATTGAAGTCAGGTTCAGTGTGAATGAGCTGATTTAAAGTGAAAGCTGCTGAGCTGCTCTCAGGGGCCTGCCTGCTGTGTGTGTGTATGTGTGTGTGAGAGAGAGACAGAGAGAAAGAGTGCCACAGAGGGACCATAGCCAAATTGACTCCATATGTCTATTAATTGTGTGTCAGCAAAGGAAAGCCCGGCCGTGCTCCTCAGGGAAATGACACTGTGATTAACATTTCTACGGCAAAACGATCGACCTCAAAACACAGAGTGAAGACGATGTGACACAGCATGGGGGAGAGTCGGAGGGTGAGATAATTCAGCGTCACACTCAACGTTAACAGCAGCTTCTACAGGGGCCATGACTCCTCCCTATGATTTAATTAACCAGAGGAGAAATCCAAAGCCATGACAGTGTCAGGTGTGTTGAGTTGCTCTGCTCCAAGGAGGAAAGGATGGGGGTAGGTGGGGGAGTATTCGGGGGGGTTATAGAGAGTCTCCTTTTGAAATTAATGAACAAGTAAGCCCAGTCCAGGTGTGCATTCTTTTTAATTGCACAATTCAATTCAAGTGCATGTAGTTGGATGGTACTACATGCACTTAAAGGGATAGTTCACCCAAAATTGAAATTTCAGAGTCCTCCGTGGCTTCTCTGAGTTACAGGGGGTCTCGGCGTAGCAGTGCATGTCCATATAGCCTAACGGTTGCAAATGGATACCAACTGTCTTCGTAACAAAAAGACACACCAAAAAACATCCAAATACCTCCATGCTGCTCGTATGTAATGTCCGCCTTGTATTGAAGCCCCAAAATGCAAAATTGTCCTGAAAAAAATTAAGTAAGTCTATATTTCAAGCTTGTTTTGTAGCGGAAGCTCCTCTTCCCGGTTTGTCAAGTTTGGACGAACTGGGAAGAGGGCAGACCCTGATTCGTCCAAATCTGATGAACTGGGAAGAAGAGCTTCCGCTACAAACAAGCTTGAAAAATAGACTTATTTAATTTTTTTCGGGACAATTTCGCATTTCGGGGCTTCAATACAAGACGGACATTACATACGAGCAGCATGGAGGTATTTGGATGTTTTTTGGTGTGTCTTTTTGTTACGAGGACAGTTGGTATCCATTTGCAACCGTTATATGGACATGCACTGCTACGCCGAGACCCCCTGTAACTCAGAGAAGCCACGGAGGACTCTGAAACTTCTCCCAGCCCTTAGTCCACATGAGGGTGAGTAAATTTCGATTTTGGGTGAACTATCCCTTTAAAAACATGATAGCCTCTTGAGCTCCACCCTCACCTCCTCCACTGTGAAGGACAGGAGACTTGACAGATAGTTACAGAGTTACAGACGTCAGGTTGTTATGGAGATGTTGTAGGAGAAGCTGCATCTGAAGCAGCGGGAGGGAGAACAGGTGAGACTGTGTCAAACCTTGTACGTCACGTTGAACTCTGAGGCCTCGTCCACATCACCTGATGTTGTCTGGCTGCTCTTCTCTTTATAGCCGGTGATTGTCCTCATCCCCTCCCACGTCTCTCTGGTCTTGTTGTGCTGCAGCTTTCTCTCTTGTAGTCCTGTTTTCTTCAGCTCTTATTGATGACATTTGAGCTTCTCCCTGTTTCTCCCTGTCACCCCAGGAGGGTCCAGGGCCGGGTCTTCCATGGTGGCACGGGGTCCATACAGTGTCCATACAGAAGTTAATGTAGTCTTTGGTGTACACAACCATTAATAAGTCCAGCTGCACATTGAACATTGCAAAATGATACGAGCTAGAACATGAAAAGTGTTTCCTCAGCAAGGTTACACAATTTAGTCACCCCTCTGATTATGACTTTCCAAAAATTTATAGGCAGACTACCCTCATGATGACCCACTGTGCCAACCCTCTGTGTGTGTGTGTGTATGTGTGTGTGTGCTAGTTGTATGATTTATTAATGCACCCTTGAGAGGTTTTTAAATCTGCAATATGCTTCCCCCACAGAGCCATTAACACACAATAGACAATTGATTTAGTGTAAATCCCGACTTAACCTGCAACGTGTCACAGCACGGACTGATGCTGCTGCTGCTGCTGCTGCTGCTGCCAAGAGAAACACGTCAGACCTGCAACATGCTCATCAACAGGCAGAGCATTTCAAACTTCACACGAAAACCTACAGGACAGCTTGTTTGCTATTTATTGCTTAGCTGTCAAATATTTCTATGAACAATGTCCAAAAATGATCTTTTCAATCTGAATGTATCAGTCCTTGGACACGTTGGCCCTACGTTTGGTCTCTTACAGTAGGCCAAACATTCAACATCTCTAAATTGTTTGTGGTTTCTGAACGATGGTGACAGTTAACCACAATTGCATACAAACCAAAAACAGAAGTCTGGATATGTTTTTTCCCCCTATTATGTTTCCCCCAAATTATGAGCAAACTTGAAAAGATATGCACATGGAAGGTCCCATAAGGAAAGACTTAAATTTAGGCTATGCCCTGAATTTTTATGAGGTCTGGCTCCTTTTGGTATGGATCTACAGAAATGATACATCATTTTCACACATATACATTCTCTGGATATATGAAAACACAAGTTTATAATATGAAATACCCGTAGGACAATTTTTATTTGTACAAAATATCAATATAATTCATTTATATTCAGCATGCTGAGGTCATAGTGGTAATGAATTATATTTTAATTATCATAAGTATTACAAACATAAAATGTGTCCAATATTAGCACACATTCATACCTATGAACTAGTTTCCAAAGTCTAATAAGTTTTATATACAAATATTTACATTATTTTATTTTACATGTCATATATGGAAATTTAACATACATCACATTAACAACACGTGTGCACACTGGGTTCATTTTGTGATTAAGCTCTTTCTCAGTGTATAAAGTCATTATTAATTACACCGCCTGACTGTCGATCATATCGCTGTAGGCTACCTCAGTCAAAGATGAACTGGCTGACACAGCTGTAAATCTGACAGAAACTTGTCATCCTTTAATATTTGTTATAACCAGTGAAATTCAGTGTTCAGATTACAAGATATTGAAATGTTAAACAGACAAGAGAAACTTTGTATCTTTGACAGAAAAGAAGCTCAAGATATTTTTTTTCATAGTGATGTTGTCTCCCTGAGTCATCCCTTCCTCATGCATGTGCCTGATCAGTGTGGCTGCTCAGTCCGTTGTTCTTAGACTTTTCATTACCTCTTTCATTTTTTGTTTTTAACTGAGTCACCTTAAAAAGAAACGTGAACAAACCAATTACCAAAAACATTATTTTCTTTGTGTGTGTGTAGGTCACAGTGGAGTAAACCAGCTGGGAGGTGTGTTTGTGAACGGGAGACCTTTACCTGACACTACCAGACAGAAGATAGTGGAGTTGGCTCACAGTGGAGCTCGACCCTGTGACATATCCAGAATACTACAGGTAAATTCATCATGTTCAGAGCTGAACCTGTCAGCACTGACACTAACATTTGGTACCACATAATGGACCAGCTGAACTGGCAGAACCTCACTGATGTGGGTCACAGGTCATCCACAGAAACACACAGTAGAAATGTTGGAATTCATTTTGACCATTGGCCCCGATCATTTACGAGATCATCTATGTGTGTAATGTGTTGCTGTGTTTGGGTGCAGGTGTCCAACGGCTGCGTGAGTAAGATCTTGGGCCGGTATTACGAAACAGGTTCGATCCGTCCGCGGGCCATCGGAGGGAGTAAACCGAGGGTCGCTACTCCAGAGGTGGTGGGAAAGATCGCCCAGTACAAAAGGGAGTGTCCGTCCATTTTTGCGTGGGAGATCAGAGACCGACTGCTGGCTGAGGGAGTCTGCACCAACGACAACATACCCAGTGTAAGGCCCTCTTATTCCTAAGGCAGGTCATGTCAGTCAGAGGTTTGTACAAGATCAGCACTAGATTCATCCTGAAAGCTTGTAGAACAACAGCTGATGCTGGGTGGGACATACAGACATGCTATCGTATGCTAGCCTACCATATATGCACGGACATTTAATGTTTGACTTCAATTACATATCAAAAAGCAACACTGATGTGTACCGAAGTGTTTTTTATTCAAAGCTTTTCTACCAGAGTCAAAAAACATAATGCTGCAGCACACTTACATTTTTATTTACACAGGGTTGGATTTATGAACCAAAATAATCTGTTTGTTACTATCTCAGTGAAATTTGGATAGAAATGCCTTATTTTATTTTGAAAGTGAAGAACAAAGCAGATAGAACATGAATTGAGCTTAAAATGTACTGGATTTACATGGAGAGACAGAGTGTGTCTGGCCTTTCTTATTCAATAAATGCTCCTTTTATTATTGTTGCCAGGTTTCATCCATAAATCGGGTGCTCAGGAACCTGGCCAGTGACAAGCAACAAATGGGCTCAGTGGGAGCTGAAGGGATGTTTGACAAACTCAAGATGCTCAATGGACAAACCACCTGGGGGGGCCGCTCAGGGTGGTACACCGGAACTACACTCACTACCCCAGGTAAGACACTGATCAGAAGACTGCTGACTCTACCACCACACTGTGGCTGCTACAGCCAGTCTGGGCTGAACACATGTGTGAGTAACTAACAATTACACAAAGTCAGACCCAGTTTGAATACATTCTCAGATGGAGGAACACAGAAACAGAGCTTCAGTGACTAATCACACAATCGTCCATCATCTCCCATTTAAGGTTATTTTCACTGGGGACACGTCCACAGCCTTGTAAGGCCATGTCTACAGCTACACCTGAACAACACCTCAAATTTTAGAAACATACACTGATGATGCTTTCAATGCCCCACAGTGAATCATGTGAACCTATATAAATAAAATATTCAGCAGATGGAGGAAATTGTCTTCTTGAGTTCGACAGTTCATTCTCTCTTATCAATGCATCAATGCCACATGACTTATAGGCCTACATCGTCATCCAACATGAATAAATGTCAAATACTAAAATATTTATTCAAATAATAGAAACATATTTAACAACCATTCATAAATACAATGAAATAAAAACGTTAAATAAAAGATACCCTGGTTTTATTGTTCAGTTTATGGTAGCATACATTAATGCACTGTTGAAGCTCATTTGTAAACCTCAAGGAAATTGTTTTTGTACTCACTGCTCCTTTGGAAACACATAAAGTTGTTGCTCCTGAGCCATAATCCCCCAAAATGTAGCATGTGTGTTTATGCACATTATGCCTGTCGCTATAGGCCCAAAAGTTTGAGGGCACTTTCCCTTGTTTAGAATTTATTTAATTAATTTAGATATTAATTTTAAAAAACAAACAAACACATTTTGTTCACAGATATTTTCTTTTTGCATTTTTGTAAAATCTACAAAAATCCTTCCATTCATTTGACTTGATCTACTCAACCTCATCACTGTGTATGACATTTATTTATTTATTTATTTTTAATGCAACATGCACATTTAATTACTACCCGCTTGTGAAATTTGGACACAGGCTTCATTGTATAGTTGAAATGAGCAGCTTCACATCCTTGTCCCTCAGTGTGTGTTGCCGAGGGCCCCAGTTGCTGTACGGGGGTCGCTCATATGCTGCTGCTCCTCCTCCAGCACCTTGGGATTACAACAGTGGAACAAAATCAAGCTATACTAGCACGGCTGCTGCCTCCCCATCAGTCTACAGCATGTTTGTGCCTGTGTGTGTGTCTGTGTGTGTGTGTATGTGTGCAAAGGGAGGAGGGGGGGTCTGCTCTCATTTATGTCTCTTTCTGCCTGACTGACTGTGACACTGAGCAATGGCTTCATTCTGTTTTGCAGTCTCTGTCTGCTGGGGATAATGAATAATTAGGCTAGCACCACAAATAACACAAGTTCCACAGGGAGCGGGACTCGGCTCAGAGTTCACATGTTGGAGATCTCTCCTCTTACTGTAGCTTCACTTAGCAATAACTCACAATTAATTTCAAGGATTTGGATAGTACACATTGATTGTAGCTAGTAGAATATAATGACAAAAACAAATATAATATAATGACAAAAACAAAACGCAGTCTGATTCTGATGAACACAATGATGACAATAGAAATTGTTATTCACCTTTAATGAAACTGTTTCTGTGACAGGCCATGATTTTAGTAATATATTGTTGATATATTAATGGATTGAGAGGAAAATATTGTCTTCACACCACTACCACTGCAGTCACTAAAACATGATGCATCCTGCATTCGATTTTTTAGTTTGGGTAATTAATTACCAAAATCATTTTCTCCTTTTCTTCCCTGCTGCAGAGTGTCCTCAGGCAGAGGGGGGAGACAGCACCATATCAGTCAGCTCCAATGGTGAAGACTCGGAGGAGACTCAGATGAGACTTCAGCTGAAGAGAAAACTGCAGAGAAACAGAACGTCTTTCACACAGGACCAGATAGAAGCACTAGAGAAAGGTAAGTGTGTTCACCACTACACTATACAGCTGTATGGCTGACAAATACAAATGTGTATGCTCACTTTATATTACATTAGTTAAACAGTATAGAGTTGTTTAAATAAACTTGAATTATAAATCAAATTGTATATCCTTAACAATAAAATAATCAGTTATATCATATAAAATGTCGTAATATAGACATTTTAGTGCATGTACAAATATATTTGATACATATTATAAACCTGGCTATATGTATGATTGGCATCATACACCTCTTAATGGTCAGCTCCCAGTAAAAATATCAATGGGTCAAAGGGGGACAGTCTCACGTGAAATGTTGTCAGGTTCTTCTTTAACATTCTCACATGATCATCACTTATATTGATATATATGAATGGTTATTGTTGTGTAATGTCACAATGTGTTTTTGTTGCAGAATTTGAAAGGACTCACTATCCAGATGTGTTTGCCCGAGAACGTCTCGCCAACAAAATAGACCTTCCAGAGGCAAGAATACAGGTAGCTGTGTGTGTGTGTGTGTGTGTGTGTGTGTGTGTGTGTGTGTGTGTGTGTGAGAGAGAGGTATGGTTTGGTTTCCTCTTGTTCCTCCTGTTCATCGTGGTCATGAAGGGAACGTTAGTGGTTAAAGCTCAGCTGACACTAACTGGTGTACTTTTTGTCTCTTGTCTTTCCTGGCTTGTGTAGGTTTGGTTTTCCAACAGAAGAGCGAAGTGGAGAAGAGAAGAGAAGCTGAGGAACCAGCGTCGCCAGGTGTCCAACTCGTCCAACCACATCCCCATCAGCAGCAGCTTCAACACCGGAGTCTATCAGCCTCTACCACAACCTACCACACCAGGTACTGATATCAACATCCATGAGTACTTACAGTACGCATGCATTATGTATGCACACTTGACAAGCATCATAACCACCTGTCTACAGGCCTGCTCCTTCTGACTTGTCACAGAAGGAAAATGAAAACCGATGTTAATAATAACATATTCTATGCAGGTGTCCCTGTATTTTTAGTACAATGTATCATTGAGCCAGGGTACATCACAGTAGCCCAGGTGCTTAAAGCTCTTAAACTTTATTCTAGTACAATAACCCCAGGTGTTATTGGCTACTTTACTCCAGACATTAAATTCACATCATAATATTAAATTAAATAATACATGTTTATTTAAAGGGATAGTTCACCCAAAATTCTAATTTCACTCATCATCTACTCACCCTCATATCAACTAAGAGCTGTGAGAAGTTTCAGAGTCCTCCGTGCCTTCTCTGAGTTACGGGGGGGGGGGGGGGGTCCGTGCAGCAGTATTTGTCCATATAATGGTTGTCAATGGATACCAACTTTCTTCGTCCAAAAAGACACACCAAAAAACATCCAAATACCTCCATACTGCTCGTCTGTAATGTCCCTCTGGTATTGAAGCCCCGACATGAGAAATTGTTCCGAAAAAATTAAATAAGTCTATATTTTAAGCTTGTTTGTAGCGGAAGCTCCCAGTGTCTCGGTTCACTGCTCTTCCTGTGTCAGTGCAAATCACAATTTCTCATGTTGGAGCTTCAATACAAGAGGGACATTACAGACGAGCAGTATGGAGGTATTTGGATGTTTTTTTGTGTGTCTTTTTGGACGAAGAAAGTTGGTATCCATTGACAACCATTATATGGACAAATACTGCTGCGCAGACCCCCCGTAACTCCGAGAAGGCACGGAGGACTCTCTTCTCACTTCTCACAGCTCTTAGTCGACATGAGGGTGAGTAGATAATGAGTGAAATTTGGGTGCAATTTGGGTAACCTGTAAATAATGGTCTATGCTCCAAACGACAGTCACAACTTGTCATTCCTGCATGGAGATATGCTAAATGTTGTGAGTAAGTTGGCCCGAGCTCTTTACAAATCTCCTTGTTCTCTCTCTGTTTCCCCTCCTTCATCTCTCCAGTGTCCTTCTCGTCAGGATCCATGTTGGGAAGGCCAGATCCAGTTCTGTCCAATGGCTACAGCATACCAGCCATGCCCAGCTTCAGTATGGCCGCCAGCCTGCCCATGCAAGTAAGAAAGAACATACACAACTTATCAACAGCATGTGTCCAGATGTGTCCAGATAGCACAGCTGCTAGAGTTAGAGGACACACATCTCTATACATCCAGCTTTGTCAGTGCAGTCCTTCTTGTCCCTGCATCTCCTCACAGTGAGGATGAGTCAGGGACATGGTACACAGTAGTAATATTAAACCCCATCCAATTAAATTCAAGTGTTTAACCTAGCCAATTTTCAAGTGCTGTTTATACATATTGCAAAATATATGATGAGTGAAATAATCATCAACACCATGGCTGAGTGTTTCCACCTTGAGCTGCTGTGAACCAATGACAGCCTCATAAAAATAGATTCAGACAGACAGAGATTCATACGTGGCAGACTTAAACAACCAGTCCTGTCTGACCTGACATCCTGTCAGCACAAGCCAACAAACAACACAAATAAAAGATGCCAGTCATGCTAAAAGCTGTGATCTGTCTGCCGGTCTCTGGTTCTGGTCTCCACAGACTCCTCCTCTGAGTCTGGGTCTGACTGAGGCTCAAACATGTGGCCGAGTCTCTCTGATGTTTCCTCCTTTAACCATCTACATGCCTTTTACCTGGAGCCAGTCCATAGTGCCCCCAGCTCCATGTAAAATGAAATATGACTCATAGCAGAGGACTTTTTAGTTTTAAACTCGTCTGAGATGAACTTTAAAAACACTCTGCAGTGTCGGTGCCTGAAAGTTATAAACTCTCATCAGCCATTGAGCCAAACATTAGATGTAATTACTGTTGTGGTATTTCAGTGTCTTCTATGAATTTCTGTTGCAGGCCTCCAGTCAGACCTCTTACTCTTGCATGCTGCCCACCAGCCCACCAGTGAATGGAAGAAGTTATGACACGTATACTCCTCCACACATGCAGCCACACATCAACAGCCAGTCGATGACGTCCTCTGCAACATCGTCCACTGGTAGGAGGTTATTCACAAGTTATTCGAAGCAATAACCTATGTCACCTGCCCAAGAGGTTCCATGTACCTACTGTATAGTTACATATGTGCTTTTATATTACATGTACATAAAGTATGTTTAGTAGTAGATTTAGTATGTCTATATATGTTACATTTGCACATGTGTGCACAGCATATGCTCACAAAATCATCATATTGATGCCATGTTCCACACTATCCTACTGAATGTAAATATTGTAATCTGTAAATCTGTTGCGTATCTGTTGATTTCAGTTTGCCCCTAATCCTCCATTTCCCATACACCTTTGGACTCCCTTACTGTGTATATGTGACAAAGATGTGTGGATTTGGACTCAAACTAAAATATGTGAAAAGACAATTTTGACATTAGATTTGAAAGTAATGTTGTTTCCATGATTATTTAACCCTCCTGCTGTCCTCCTGGGTCAAGGAAGGAAGGAAGGAAGGAAGGATAAAGGGATAGAAGGAAGGAAGGAAGGACAAAGGGAAAGAAAGAAGGAAGGAAGGCAGGAAGGACGAAGGGAAAGAAGGAAGGAAGGAAGGAAGGAAGGACAAAGGGAACGATGGGAGGAAAGAAGGAAGGGAAAAAGGAAGGAAAGATAGATGGAGGGAGGGAACAGATTGGGTCAAAAAAGAAGGAAGAATTAAGGACAAAGGGAACGAAGGGAGGGAGGCAAAAAGGAAAGAAGGAAGGGAAAGGGAAGGAAAGAAAGATGGACGGAGGGAACAAACAACAACCCAGGAGTACTTACAGAACCCTGGATCAAAAGAGGAAGGAAGAAGAAGTAAGGACGAAGGGAAGGAAGGAAGGAAAGAAGCAAGGGGGAAAGGATTGTGGAAAGACGGAAAGAAAGAAGGAAGGATGGAGGAAGTGAACAGATCGATTTCAGGTCAATTTGACCCAGAAGGACAACAGGAGGGTTAATTCATTTTTTACTGATTGTCAGTGCAACCCATATTTAAAATCAACACTGTAGGTCTTCCAGCACTTTCCACGACGGCTGCACAGGAGGATGAGTGTGAAAACTGTGTAAACAATGTAAATAGTCTGACCTCAAAACAATACAACCACTTCTACTCTTGTAACCTCTTGGTTTTCCTTTCACCAGGTCTGATATCTCCCGGTGTCTCAGTTCCAGTCCAGGTTCCAGGAAGTGAAGCCGACATGTCACAGTACTGGCCCCGCCTGCAGTGATGGTCAGCAGCGACTGCAGCCACAGGACTGAAGGGGGCATTGAAGCAGCTGTAACACACCGTGCTACAGCAAATGATGAACTATGAGCGCATGACTCTTATGGTTGGTTGTGAGAAAACTATTCTGGAGACGAGGAGGGAGTGTGAAATGCATCCTGCTGCTGGATGTCGGATTTTAATTGTACTGTAAACTTTTACAAGATCAGCTACAACTGGATCCTCTCCACTTTGTCTCCATCTGCTGCTACTCGTGGTCGGGCTGCAGAGGACACACTGAATGAGACGCTGTGGCCTGAGCTTGTTCTCTGGACGCTCAGTGAGGTGGAACGTCCTTTAGATGAACTCCAGACAGGAAGAAACTGCTCAGTGTCCTGTGAGAAGGCACATTACCTCTACTTTCAGTTCCTAATTTATATCATGTTGGTGTATTTGTAGCAAAACAAAGATGTTGCTTGAATGTAAAAGGGAGAACTTCATGAGACTTGAAATGAACTCCCAAAGCCCTGGTCTGGGATGTGTAAAGAATTTCAGAATGTGGACTCTGGTGATCTGTGTTTGGTATTGTAAAAACCCCGACCTGGATGTGATCTGCTCACTGGCATGGACTCTCGGTTCGTTTTAATTCCAAAGCCACCTATTGAAAGACTGGAAACAGAACAAATACTATGCTAACTTATGAGAAGTGAACATTGTATTATGTCTGGAATGTAAATCTGTTTCTAATTTCAAAGTGTAAAGTATTTGTCTTCTCCAGTGGTCTAGGAGGGTTTCCATAATAAAGTTATTTCAATTATACTGCTTCTTATATTCTGTACCATTGCTCTGAATTTATTTGTTGAATCTCATTACATTTTTTTTTTAAAGCTCCATGACAAACCCTGATCTGTAGTGGATCAATATGTGGACTGTCCAGTAGCTACACACTAGTGAGATAATCAACACAGGACAACAGGAAAACACATGCAACTAGACAAACTTCCATGAAACAATTAACATTTTTCTTAAAGTGTTTGTACAGTAGCTGCAGTGGACAACCTCTATATTGATCAGTCTGAGTACAGTGTCATTTCACTGTAATTTCTTCTATAGGCAGACACCAGTGAAGCTTAAAGGGATACTTCACCCAAAATCGATAATTCACCAATTTTCTACTCACCGTCATGCCAAGGAAGGGTTTGGAGAACTTTCGGAGTTATCAAAACGCTTTTGGAGTTCCAGTATGGAGGTATTTGGATGTTTCATAGCGTATGTTTTGGGCGATTCAAAAGTGAGCACTATCTGCTGCCTATCTCCCCCCCGGAACTCCAAAAGTGTTTTGATAACTCTGAAAGTTCTCCAAACCCTACCTTGGCATGACGGTGAGTAGAAAATTGGTGAATTATCAATTTTGGGTGAAGTATACCTTTAAGATGATGGCTGGATTGTCCAGCAGATGGGGGGAGACAGGTAGTAAATTTACTGTGAACAGAAAAGAACAGACTGAAGTGGTGAAAGGATGAGCAAAGTAGGAAAAGATTTGGGTCATGTGAACAATCTTATCTTGGCTCCAGTAGGGATGTTTGGTGTTCACCTGTTTATTGTCTGTTTATTTTCATGAATAAAGAGCTGAATACATCTGCACTGAACTCAGGGGACCAGGGGAGATCAATTTTAAGGCAGGTCCAGATCATTTACTGTGACTGAGCGAATGTTCTGGTGCATCTGCAGGCACAGGGAGATTCCTGGTTGGCTGCTCCGGCTGTTGGGAAGAGAAGAAGGGAGCAAAAGAGACAGAGAGAGAGAAAGAAGGAGACAGCTGGATAGAGCTGTGTGGTGGTGACCAGCCCAGTGGAGCAGGCTGCACAGCCTGGGTGCACGGCTATCATCTCCCTCACTTCTGCCTGTCATCACTACGGCTCCCAGTGCAGCTCTGTGGGTTCAATATACAAAATAAAACACACAAATGCATTACAAATTCAGACATCGGAAATTCACCATCTTCCTAACCCTAACCCTAACCCTCAGTCTCAATGGAATTGGGGCAAAGATAAACTTGAACCCACAGCAATGGACTTGATGTTCAGTGCTTTAACTTTGGGAATCAAAACACTGAAAACACTTCTGTGTGAATTTGCAGCACATGTGGAGTCAAACTGATGGATATATTTTTTGATATTAAATAAACTGATAAATTAAAAAATAAAATAAAAATAAATTGATAAGAAAGTGATGATGATGTTTTTGATTTAGATTTTCTTAAATGCCAAACTACTCTGTGGCAATTAGTTTAGTCATAAACAACTGTACGGTGTATACAACAGACAAACCAATAGAAAAAGAAGTGTATTGTATAATATACTATTCAACACATACAGACTATACCAGAATAGGAAAATAAATATTGTGTCTTGAGAGCATATTTTATCAAAAAAAAAAAAAAAAAAATCAAAGATCTACTTAATTGATGACAATCTTTTCCTGACCTCCATCAGTGCCTTTGTTGCCTAAACCAAACCAGACCAGACTGTCAGGATCCAGGTTTGTGCAGATGTGTCCACTGTGACCGTCTCCAGTGTGGTGGGCGACTGTAGACAAAACGCTCACAGAAGTCCAGATATCAGAGGTCATGAGTTGAAGTTTGGTCATTATGCAGCTAGCGACAGCATCTTGTAGGGAAGTAGGACGTGGCATTTAGCACACTGAGCATGTTACAACTACACACAGAGGTACACACAAATTTTATACACTGCAAATTGAGAAGTGAAGCATTGTTGAAAAGAAAAAAAAAAAACTATTCATTGGCTCTCTCCCTCCGTTTCATTCATTCATTCAGCCCGTCATTTCTTTCTGTCTTCCATCGGCCAGCGGGTGGCTGCAAAATGAGAATGGGGTCAACCTCTCCTCATTTACCTAACAAAAGACTGGAAAAAAGAGAGAGAGAAAGAAGAGCTGACGGCTGTCACAAAGAGAAAGAGAGAGGAGATCAAGACAGATGACCTGTAGCTTCACTCTGAAAAGTTTCATTCTATTACATCTCACGCAGTCCACATCATGTCAGCACCTATCAATAACTGTCGGCATCAAACAGCATTACAGGAACTAATCATCAGAGAGAATGTGCAGAGTGATCAATGATGGCTTCCCACCTTCCATCACTGAAACAAGAGTGATGACAAGATCATTAGGTTATTCTGATCATAACAGGACTGTCTTATGCGTGTGTATGTGTCTTTGGGTGTGTGTGTTTGCAGCGTTTCTAAGGCTTTTCAACACAACATTCAGCTTCCTTCACCATATCCACATGTCATCACGTCTTTCACCTCAATTCATATTCAAAATAATATATGAGATGGAAATTCTCATTAAATTTTGGCCACACCCACTAGAATTAGGACTGGAAGTAAATTAAAAAGAGATAGAACTTGTATTCAAAATCAATTTACCTCTCACTGACACCTCCTACTTGCCAAGTAACGTTCAATTGCAATATCATTATCAACATTATAATACTGTTATAAAAGAGTATATCCTTCAGTTCATATATTTACACATTGGGGAGACTGGGGACGGTTGTAACACTTTTTGTCTCAGCTCCTATAACTTGCAGAGTGTTCATGGTAGGGCTCTCATTTGTCCTCTACAAATAGCAGTGCGTTAAATCTCTTAAAGGGATAGTTCACCCAAAATTGAAATTGCACTCATTATCTACTCACCCTCATGTCGACTAAGGGCTGGGAGAAGTTTCAGAGTTATCCGTGGCTTCTCTGAGTTACAGGGGGTCTCGGCGTAGCAGTGCATGTCCATATAACGGTTGCAAATGGATACCAACTGTCTTCGTAACAAAAAGACACACCAGAAAACATCCAAATACCTCCATGCTGCTCGTATGTAATGTCCGTCTTGTATTGAAGCCCCGAAATGCGAAATTTCGGGGCTCCTCTTCCCCGTTCGTCCAAATTTGACGAACGGGGAAGAGGAGCTTCGAGAAGCTTCCGCTACAAAACAAGCTTGAAATATAGACTTATTTAATTTTTTCGGGACAATTTCGCATTTCGGGGCTTCAATACAAGACGGACATTACATACGAGCAGCATGGAGGTATTTGGATGTTTTTTGGTGTGTCTTTTTGTTACGAAGACAGTTGGTATCCATTCACAACCGTTATATGGACATGCACTGCCATGCCGAGACCCCCTGTAACTCAGAGAAGCCACGGATAACTCTGAAACTTCTCCCAGCCCTTAGCCGACATGAGGGTGAGTAGATAATGAGTGAAATTTCAATTTTGGGTGAACTATCCCTTTAACCACTTGGTGACCACCAACAAATAAAGGTAACGAAACTACCGCTTTGATGATTTTGAAATGTTGAACTATCCCTTTAAAAACATAATTCTAAAACCATGCTTAATTCTGCAGTATGTGGTAAAATGCTCCGTCTTGCAGCTGTAGAAGTTTACCAGAATATTTTGTGGCGGACCAGCTCTCTTCAGCTTGTTCAGGAGAAAGAGACACTGTTGTGATTTCCTACGATGATGTTCCTAGCCTGGAGAGGTCTTCAATGATGTTCACTGCTTCATCGCTGATGAACACTGGGTTGTGATTTGTTCTCCTCTTCTTCCTGAAGTCCACTACAATCTCCTTTCTTCAGGATGGGATTAAGAGTGGAACACCAGGCTGTCGGTTTTTGCACCTCATACGGACTCATCATTGTTAAAGATCAAGCCCTTGACATCTGCAAACAGTATGATGATGTTTGCTGCTTAGGAAAGCTGACAGTCATTGGTGAAGAGGGCAAAAAGGATAGGGCAGGCCTTTAAGGAACACCGGTGTTTAGGATGAGAAATGGAGGACATTTGTTCTCTCAGCCAGTCTGGAAGTCCAGAGTCCAGTTGCAGATGGTTGTGTTCAAACTCAGTCTGTGAAGTTGTAAGGAGTGATGGTGTTAAAGGTTGAACTAAAGTCCAGGAAGAGCATCCTCTCCACTGCTGTGTTCTGGGCAACACAGGTAGCATCTTCTGTTGATCTGTTCTGCTTAGTAGGTAAACTGGTGCTTGGTCCCTTGTGGCTTGAATGTGATTTTGGAAATTAGTCAATTAAACAGCCAATGCTTTTTTGCCAGTGGAAAAGGGGCTCCAGAAACAAAAAGAGTCAAGAAATCAACCTGATACAAAAGCCTAACAGAATTAAAGGCTCATTGTTGGCTTGGGTGTTCTGTTTAGGGGAGATCTGGGATGGTTGTAACAAAGGGATGGTTGTAACAGAATCAATTTCACCAACAAGGGATAACATTAAGATTTATGTGATCAATATCATGTGTACACGATTTATGTTCTTTAAGACGGCTTTCTAATGTTAGGATCCACACTACTGACACTGTTCTTCATTTAGCCGTCAGTGATGAATTCTTTTTGTTCATACTGAACCGTAGGAAGATGCTTTAGTGTAGGAACATGCACAATAAACTTACATAGATGCATATTTTGAGGTGTGGTCTCAGTTCTTAGTTTTCAATCTCACCGTTACAATTTACCGCAAGTTGTGTTACCCCAGTAGTGGGATAGGTTTAACAGTGGCACTACTTGCATTTGACATCAAATAGTGAATTCTGTGATATAGTATATTTGCATGTGAATATTAAAGTAAAAACATAAAAGAGAGAGGGCATCATTGGAGCTCTTTCTAAAAACATTTTGAGTGTGTGAGCTCAGTTGTCATGTGACATCACTGAGAACAGAAAGACAAACTGTCTAAAAGGAGTCATGTTTAGTGGCTCAGGTTTACTAAAAAACCTGCACACCACTAACATTTTTGTATGAAGGCCACTGGAAAGCTGACTAATCTCTGAAGCATCATTGTCTCTACACTCCACCATGATGACGGATACACAACAAACCCACATTGCTTTTGCACATGCATGTTTGATGCTGTGAAGAACGTAACATGAGTCAAATCAACCAACTAAGGTGAACATTTGAATTGAATGCAATATTGACCAACTGGCATTTCAACTGTGATATAGCCTAGTGTAAAAGCAGCAGCAGTACATTTCATCTTTAATTTTGAATGATCCAATATTACATTTTTTCGGTGTGACATTTCTTCTTGAATCAGGAATACGGTTGTTTTTATTTGGTTAAAACCTTGTTGTACGTGTGTGTGTGTGTGTGTCCAAATCCTTCGGCAGGAGGAGCATAAAGAGAAACAGAGGGAGGAATGAAGAGAATATTGTTAAATGAATGAAAGAGCAGCCATCCATCCACTGAGTCAGACTGAGCCAGAGAGACAACAGCTCGCTGTCTCCGTCTTCTCCCACAGCTGCTGATATCTTCATACAAATAATCATCATTTACATTCTAATTAAAAATCATCATTATGTTGATCATTTACATCCTAATGAAAAACATTTGCATGGTAATCACAGCAGGGTGGTATTGTGACAGCGAAGCAGACAAATAAAGAGACAGACGGACAGAGTGGACAGACTCAAAGATAAAGGCAAAGTGAAATGAAATGAAACCAATCAGAGCAGATGGGAATCAGTTCAGTGTTTGATTCACTTTGACATCTTTATTTCAACCAGTGGGAGATCTTCCCCTCAGAGACCCCTGTACACGCTGGCCCTAATAAATACAGTGCATTGTGATGAGCTGCTGTCCTGCAGCCTCTGATAACAAATAAATAACAGACCTGCAGATTGTGAGCACAAAGGAGGCTTGTCAACTGTCAATAGAGAAATATTTAATCAATGGAGGAATCCTATCAAAGAAATTATTCACTCATTCAATCTTCCTCCTCGTAGCCCACTACAGTGTTAAACAGAAACCGCTTCCCTCTGCTTATCCTGAGGTTTCCTCACCATCATTCACTGAGCACAAATACACTCAGTGATTTGTCCTCACACATGTGACACACAAACACACATCTGAGCCGTGGAATCTCACATGTGGAGATCAGTTTCCATCAGGAATGAAATGTCCTGAATTTTAATCTTTCTGTGATTCTTTCGTGTTGTTCTGCTTTGTTGCTTCATGTATAACTCCATCCAGCTCCTTTTATTTGGATGATTGGGCTTGAACACAGGGCCTGTCTCCAGCCAATCAGGTAATAATACGGCCTCATATTAATGTCCACTGTGTCTGGCAGTGCTGCCCTCCAGTCTCTTTACTGTCACAGTTTCACAGCTGTATTGAAACATTAAAAAAGTAAAGTTTTCTTATTTTGTTTTTGTATATTAGCAGCATGAAAATGCTAACCTTCACTCTGGCTCTGGCTCCATGTACTCCATTCGAGTCTGCCAAATTACAGAATACTACCCTATTTACATGTTGGCAGTAGTTTCTTATAATAAAGAAACAGATACCAAGTTACACCTTCATAAAGGATTCAGGTAACACTATTAAGCATTAGTTAAGCATTAATAAATACTGAATTCTTCATTTATAATGCATGAATACTCATTAGTATGTAGTTTATAAATACAGTTAGTGCTTATCAGTGATGAGTAAAACATTTTTAACTGAGTTTATAAACTACATACTAATGAGTAGTCATGTGTTATAAATGATGAATTCAGTATTTAATACTTAACTGATGCTTAATAGTGTGTACTTATTATAAAATGTTACCAGGATTTATAATCATTATCATTATCAATTCAGTTGTTAACACTATAAATAACAAATAAAGTATTATAAACACAATTATAACACAGTTTTTAATGCACCTGCGCAGGCTTACTATTTGGAAAGATTAAGTTAATACTTATTTCTCATTAATGTGGTTAATGACATTCTGCCATTTATAAGTGGTCAAAGGGACCTGTAACGCAATAATAAATGATCATGTGTTTTTGTCAAAATAGTAGACAGGAATGTTAGCTCGCTAATGGAGTGATAACCAAATGGCCCCTCAGTGGGAATGAGGAGCAGAGCGTTGGTGTGTCTCACTGGCTCCTGAGCGGAGCCTTGTTAAAGTCTTTGCTCTCAGTATTAGAAGCTTTTCTTCAGGACAAAAACAGGGTTAGGCTGCTCTGCACATCAAATGTGGAGGTCAAACTGATCCACGTATCAAATAGAGAGGCTGGCCCATGCCACACATCACACAGCGAGGCTGCTCTGGGCCACACACTGGACACATTTAATCTGAGCCGGGCCCTCCTATTGGGACAGAGAGCGCAGACAGACAACACACAGCCCAGCAGACTTACATCACCTCTGGCAGCTCGAGTGCTCCTTCTCTTCGTGGCTTTTCTCCTTTTCTTACCTTCCACTGTGGACAATCTCCTTACGCCACAATAGCATGGAGGATCCCTTTAGACCACAATGCAATGCTGCTGCAGCATGGACAATCCTGTCCAGCTACAAAGCACGACATTCTCTGCTGCTCAGCTTAAATTAGCTGTGCTCTGATACATCTCAATACAGCTTCAATGCAGCTTCAGTACAATTTAAATATGGCTCAAAACATCTCAATTCAACCTCAGTGCTCCTCAATGCAGCTTCAATACTCGGTGCCTACGTCTTAATACGGCTCAGTACATCTCAATACAGCGGAGGCAGATCTAAATGCAGCCACAGAGCAGGTCTATGAAACCATTCAGCAGCTCATTTTCACTACCTGCAGCCCTCAGCGCTCTGGGCTCAGTTTGTTGCTGCTGTGGATGAATGAGTGACAGAATGGAGAGAATTCCAGTTGGGACACTCAGTCAAGAGTTCAGCTTGACTCATAACGACGGGAGCTTAACGCTGACTTAACAAACTGAATGGTTGTCAGCGCTACTAACTGAAGTATGTTGGCTGCCTCTGGATGCTCTAAGAATGGCTAACACTGCCTTGGATCAATATTTACCCCAAATAACGTGTGCCAGTGTTTACTGTCCTCTCCTGAGCTCTGAATGGAAGAATAAACACTCTGACAAAGCACAGAAGACTCATGGAGGATGACGAGGGCTTGTTTTCAACACTGAGACCAGATACAGTAGCTCTACAAGACAACAGATAAACACTGTCAGAGTTTCACTGTAGCCCGCTATTGTGTAACTTAAAAAAAAGAACAGTATCCCACATGGAAATAACATTATACAGTTGACCGAAAGCTGCAGACACCAGCGTTAATGCTAGTGTTAAGTCCTAGTCCTCCAACCTGAGCAACTTCACAGTCAGGGCCGTTGTATAGGGGGAAAAGGTAATTCTAGGGGCCCAGCGCCCAGTGGGGCCCACAAAAAAACCCCAGTAGTATAATGTTTGTATGACTGATTTATTCTGCATAAGACCCTGATTAATACTCATAGTAATGTCTCAAGGAAATTTAAATCCTTGAGATAACTATGACCTGGACAAATTAGAATATTCACAGGCTTACTCATAGTAATGCTGCATTAGGAATTATTCAAAACAAAGTACTAGACATACATAGTCTAAGAAAAAAAAAAACTGGAAAAGTTAGGGGGTAGGGGCCCACTTTAGTATTCTTTAAGGGGGCCCAGAATTCCTAGCAACGGCCCTGTTCACAGTGCAGTGGTTAATGTCGTTGTGTCTCCTGAAACAGCTCTCCAACTGTGGCAGACATCCAATAATATGCACACTGACTGAAGCTGAGAGTGGTTTACCAACTTTTTCCCCCATGGTTACTGAAATGTCGGTCATAGCTTGGCTAGGTTTAGGAAAAAGCTGCGATCATGTTAAAATAAGTGCTGCCTCAACATTAGATGATCATCGTTGTCATGGTAGCAATTTAAAGTGCTACGTTCATATGGAAAATAAGCACTGCTGTCCTGTGTTGATTTAGTCTCTCTTTGTTCCTGTCATAATACGTACGACCACTAGGTGTCGCCTGGCAACAAAATTTAACGGTTTATCGGTCACAAGTTCCTGTTGTAAAATTCATCTTGTTAGTTCGTTACAGCTGTTGTTTGGTCAGACCACAGGCACCACTTGATCTACCCAGAGTGGCCCTAACCCTAGACAGGCAAAGACAGTATGGGTCCACAGCTCAGGTCAACCAGAAGGGCCTTTGAGTCCTTCAGTGTTCAGACAGCCGTGCCTGCCTACTTTCACAGAGTGTCATTAGTAGGCCTACGTGTAATGTTGTGTTGTGTTGCGTTGTGTGTTTGACTTTCTTTTTTTTTCTTTTCTTTTCATTTTAGTTGTAAAGTTTTACACCAGAGAGACAGGAAACACTGAACACTGTATTTGACCTCCTGATAATAAAGGATCTCTGATGGCATCAAGAACAAATATCTATCAAAGTATTTCAAAACTCTATTTCTTTGATACGAGTCACTATATTGTATGATATGATATGATATGATATGATATGATCCTTAGGCATACTGTTGTATCTGCAGTTCATACTATAGTTAAAAATAACTAGTTAAGTTGATATATAGTTTTCATTAGTAGTTCATAGTTTGTCAAGATTCTGTTAAGTTTACAGTTACTAATATGAACTACTGCATTACCTATTTTTTATTCTTATGATTTTAAAAGGCTAAATGATCCACTATTCTTTTTAATTTGAACCTTCTTCTACCATCCATCATCATCCAATCAGTTACTGAAAAATCACAGACATGAGTTACTTTCACAAAAACAGCAGGTTTTTCACTTGTTTCTTCATAGAACTGCCTCAAATGCTCAAGCAAACTGATTTCAGCAGCAAGAGCAGTGTCATGTGGTGTGCCATAAAACTGTTGTAAAACATGAGCAGCATTCACATTTGAAATCCATACGTAAGTCATTAATTCATTCATTAATTCTCACCTGCAAAGCCACACAAACCACCATCCCATTCACACACACACACGCACACACACACACACAGTCAGAGATGCCACAATTACACTTAAGGCTTCATTACTGTGATGGAGACTTCATTAACAAAATGGAGAGGATTTACCCAGGAGCAGAGGAGGGAGGCCACGACGAAGATTAAAATTTGACAAATCCTTGGAATTTTTTGTGAATTGCATAAACTACATGTTACACATGCAGCAGAAAAACAGAGAGCAAAAGATTAACAAAATGCAGAGTGGTGCCACACAGGGAATGTCTGGTGAGAACGCTTTTGAAAACTGGGCCAAGGTCAGCCCACACACATTTTTACAGCAAAACAATATTTTAGAATACTGAGAGTTCACCAATGAAGCTATGTACTGGCATTATTTAGCTTTAAATTAAATCTCAAATGTCTGCAATTCAGCAAAAATATTCAGACATTTTTACATAAGACTCAGCAGCCATGTGATCGCACTGAGAGGAGAGTCAGTTAAACACAGTCAGCATGACGGCACAGAGCAGGGATGGACTTCACCTCTTTCAGTGAACTTTTATCATCATGATTTACCAATGTAATCAATGTTAATTCACTTAACTCTCTCTCTCTCTCTTTCTCTGTGTGTCAGTGCAGCTGGGCGTGGCCTCCTGTTTCCTTCAGTCTCCTCCCACACCTGATATCGATAAACACCACCACACGCTGCTGCCGTATAAAGACACAGAAAGGTCACTCAGTCACTCACAGTGGTTTTGAGCTACAGCCTGTATTTTGGACAAAATGTAGCTGTTTATCTGAGGGGGAAGTGATATTTAAACCTAACCCTAACCCTTATAATTTATATAACTTCACTTAAAAATGCATTTCTGCTTCAATGTGTTGATATTTCACATGTACATGCAAACAGTTGTACATTATTGTTTTTGTCCTCAAATTAGCACTTCAAATAGGCCCTGGATGACATGCTCGTTCTCACTGTGAACACAACACACACACAGACACTTGTCTATTTTGACTCACTAGAGCAGAGAATCTGGATCAATAGGCCCCATCGCCATCGGATGTGTGATTTCCTCTTGTTTGAGTATCTTTTGTTAGGACAGAGAACAGTGGTTACTGAGCTGATTTCATAAATTAAACTTTACATTTATATGTTTTAGTAAGAACTGTCTGAAATCACTGCTTGACTCTGCACAACGAATTTGTTCCCAGTAAGAAAAATATAGCTGTTAAGCCTCCTTTTTGCCTGTGTCTGAAAAGTGTTGTACCTACTGGCCACCAACATCTTTATTACAAATGAATTTAACCAAATCAAATCAATTAAATTGAATTAAAATGAGCTCCAATACAGTAAAAGATAAAATACAAAATAATAGCTTGAACCCTTGCTGAAGAATATATTGTTTCTGATGTCATCCATATTGAAAAACACCATCATCAGACTTTCACAGGTTTTGATGCCAAATGAGCAGCTCTCTGACAGCTGAAGTAGCAGTTGATGTGTTCATTTTGAGTTAAGGGCTGAAGAGAAGCTCTGATAAGAGGCTTTACTGAAGTGAGAGCCATGTGAAGAGAGGGCAGTCACCCATTAGGTGCTGGTACTCACAGGCTCCCTTGGCAACATTAGAGGCTTTGTCTGTATGTCTGGTGTATGGAGGTCCAAACAAAAAAAATAACTGTGTGAAGTGTGGAGCAGTCCAATACCACCGTTGTGCCGACTGAGTCTAACTTTAAGTCACTAAAGAGAAGGAGGGAGGTCCAGTAAGAGGCTTTCACTGAATACAAGACCTCAGTACAATGGGCAGCTAAAAGCAGAGAGGTGATGAAGATGTCCAGCCCACCCTGGATACTTAAAAGACTGACCCCCACCCACAAAAGGCTGTGGCACGACCTGAGCTGATCAAGTGTCTCAATAAAGCACCCTCACACAGGACCGCTATAACCTGAGGGACCTTATGTGACTGGTGATAATCACTGAGGTTGTGCCTGGTCTCACCCTGGGACAGCCGTGGAAAAAGGGTTACTGCACACAAACTGCAGAAACACACAAGGGTGGAGAAATCTCTTCAAAAAGTCTTGTGGAAAGTGGATCAACTTTTAAGATGTGCACATTGTACAAACACCTGGGGCCTACAAATGTTTTTAAAAAAATGAAAAAATCCACCAAACAGCCCACAGAAAGATGCTGCATCTCCTTCATACCAGATGCACCAATATGTTGAACTCGTGAGCACAGGTCACAGGAACCATGTCCCATTGGTTGTTCTCATTTTATCATTGTACAGTAGGCTATGTATCTATTTGTTGAGTCACAATCAGGTATTTTAACCTGTCTGTAAGGCCACTGGTTAAACAATAAACATTATCTGTTCTTCCTTCATGACAATAAAGGAGGCTCACTTTGTCCCACTGAACAAAAAAAAGAGAAAGATTTACAGCGGCATGTCTTTCAGTGAGCAAGAGAACAAGATAAGGGCTGTTAAAGTTAACATAATAATACGTTAATGCAAATAAAACTCAGACAAAGGTATACCCAAAGGAAACTACATGCAAAACTTCAGTCCATCAAACAAAATTCCAAGAGTCTAAAACCCACAGAGAAAACTGCAGGAACACTTGATGCAACGGACAAAGACTGGCAACTAACAGAAGGAGAGGATGGGCAGATATACAGGCCCAATTCCAATCCGACCCCTCACGGACTCACTGACTTAGAGGCGCGTTCACGGGAAGTCCGTGAGTGTGTGAGGGCTGTTCCGTTGTCAGATCATCAAGTCAGTGAGTCAGTGAATGAGCCCTTACTGCCCCCTTACCGCAAGTCAGCACCGATGCTGACTTTGGGTAGGGGAATTACCCACAGTTCATAGCGTTGTGAAGTCAAACCATAACACATGGGGTGCAGTCGGAACGCAAGTGTTAAAACAAAAAGAAATTAACACACGTGGACAGAGAGAGCTCCGCCAGTCTCTTTATTGTTAATGGACAGGAGCCAAAAAAAAGGAATAGCCTACATAAAAAGAAAAGAAGAAGTTTACTGTCAGTGTTAACGTGCAGTTTGTGATTATTGATGATGATTTGATCAGATCTGATCCAGGAATATTTTGTTTTGAGTCCGCCTCCCTCGCACACCTTGTGCGTATTGAAATTACAGTAAATTTATCGGTCCAAGGGCGGAGTTAAAAACATTTTGTTGTCAAGGTAACGTGTGGTGAGAGTGTGTAAGTGCTGTTCCATTCATGTTTACAGCATCTGGACCCTCACAGACTCTCACACTCTGTCACTTAGAGCTGACGTCACTTTAGTCAGTGAGGGTTCAGGGCTTGAGTCTTTAGGGGGCGGATTGGAATTGGGGGACACTGGGGAAAGAGAGACAACGAGACGCAGGTGTAAAGCATGAGGGCGGGGCAGGTGATCACACATGATCAGAGAAGGAGACAAAGACCAGGAAGTGAAGGGACCTATGATGAGACAGAACCAATATGAAACAGGAAGTGACATAAATGAACCTATATAACTAAAACATGGGGCATCATAGCTCACTGGGTTGAGCAGGGGCCCCATATGCAGAGGCTACAGTCCTCGCTGCAGCCGGCCCTGGTTTGAATCCCCCCGTTGGCCCTTTGCTACATGTCCATCCCCCTCTCTCTGCCTCCCCATTTCCTCTCTCTGTCTACTAACCTATCAATCAGTTGCAGTGCCTCGATGATTTAGTTTAGTAAATTGTAAAAATATCCACAGTCCTGCTCTCGCAAAAGGATGAAAGTGTTGGCAGCAAAACACACTTAAGAGTTAATCATAGTAGAAGTAATCATGATCTTTCACAGTGTTGGATTTTTGGAATCCATTTAAACATTGACTGTTTGGGTGCATCTCAGTCTCTGTGTTTGAAACGTTCCTTGTTTAATGTGTTAAAGGATAATTTCCGTTTTTTACAACCTGGACCTTATTTCTAGCATAAAATACGATCATTTACTCACCCAGACAACTTTGGTGTCATTTGGAGTCGTTTTGACGAAATTAGCCCCAGTGGAGCGGCGCGTATATCCGTATAATGCGAGAACACGGGGCACGCAATGCAGCCTCTAAATAACACATGATCCGCCGCAAAACTCGTTCATTTCGCCAATATTTTGTTATGATACACTAGTGCTATTCCCCTCCAAGTCCGGGGTTAGCTGTTATCAACATCCGGCGTCTGTAGGTTGACCTACTAACCTCTGATCTGGATGATGTCATTTCCGACCGCTGCCCGGCTCATTCTGATAATAATGATTCCGCTTCGGCATTTGGGTCCATTTTTATCTCAACTAGCCGGAGCTTTAGTGAGTCTAGGCTGAGGAGAGGAAGCCTGTGGAAGCTGAACTTCATCCAGCTGCTCATTTTGTTCTGACAAATCAGAAACACGCAGAAACTAACCGTAGCATTAGCGGTAGCAAGTTAGCCGTGCCAGGCAGCGGTCGGAGATGACATCATCCAGGTCAGAGGTCAGTAGGTCAACCTACAGACCACGGATGTTGATAACAGCTAACCCCGGACTCAGAGGGGAATAGCACCAGCGTATCATAACAAAAATATTGGTGAAATGAACGAGTTTCTCCGCAGATAATGCGTTATATAGAGGCTGCGCTTCGATGCCCCGAGTATTCGCATTATACGGATATACGCGCCGCTCCACTGGGGCTAATTTCGTCAAAACGACTCCAAATGACACCAAAGTTGTCTGGGTGAGTAAATGATTGTATTTTATGCTAGAAATAAGGTCCAGGTTGTAAAAAACGGAAATTATCCTTTAAGTAATAGCATCATGTTCTTACCTCAGATCAGTTCTGTTGTCTCATCAAATCACTTTGGATTTTTTAGAACTTTTAGTGACTCCACAGGGAAACACTGATGACTAATGGGCACGAGTGGCAAGAATGCAGCTGCTGAAATCTGTGAGCCACACACACACACACACACACACACACACACACACACACACACACACACACAGTGTCTCAGACAGTGTTTGTCATCATTTAGCTGGCGAGTACAGTTGTTTTCCTGCGGGCCCCTGGGGACCAAAGTGACACACAAAGAGAACCCAAGAGACTGTTGGAGCCTGCCTGCCAAACACACACACGCACACACGTGCATACACACACACAGACACACACAATGGAAAACAAATTGTATGTGTGTATATATTCCCCCATGGGAGTAGAAATGGTTCTTGACAGACACCCCCACCCTTGGGTTTCTATAGCAACGGGCATGTCATAACACTTCCCTCTGTTGGTGTCACCAAACTACACACACACACAGACACGTACACACTCGCACACACACACACACAATCACCATTATCATTATCTTGTCAATGGTAATGGCTTCACTATATCTTACTGAAGAGGCAGAAAAATAATGAAAAGATCTTGAGTTTTCATAAGGACATTAGCAGCACACACACACACACACACACACACACACACACACACACACACACACACACACACACACACACACACACACACACACACACACACACACACACACACACACACACACACACACCTCTCGTCAGTTCTTCTTCTCTTGAAGAGAGTTGACCTGCGGCCTGAATTCCTCTGATTGTCCTTCAGAATAAAAGCTTGACGCAGGTTGCTTCAGGTTTAGACAAGAGGAGACACGACAGCCACGACCCAATAATTAATGACTCGATAAGATAAGATCCCAAATAACCCCTGGATCAAGGATTACACAGAACAGAGAGGAATATCAATCAGTCAATTAATTAATCAATTAATCAGACATTACATATTTACAGAATAAAGTTTAGATGATAATAATGATGCAGAGCAG